>NC_080030.1:106144278-107573778 GCF_030020395.1 Manis pentadactyla | reverse complement strand
CATCCTAAATTTTAAGGGAAACTTAAAATTAATCCAGCTTCCTCAGAGCAACAAGAAAAATTCCTATGCGGATATTGTTTGGTGATAATATAACCCTTCAGAGACGTAAAGCAATGTTTTTGCTGATGCCAAAATCCATGGACCTCTCCTCACAAGCAAATGGCTCTGTGCATCGACACATAAAGCCTTCCACAAAGTTTTAGGGGAATTCCTGAGGCTGTCTGGGGACTGGTACGTGGACCAAGAGACCAGCTTAGGGGCTGCCATGTGGGGCTGAAGGTCAAAGGCCAAACCCAGGACTAGGGCTGCACTCGCCCAGCCTTGCCAGTGATTTTGTTTTCAAGTCTGTGCACAGAAGCCTCTCTAGCTCAGCCTGGTCCCAGCCCTGCTGAAGATGGGGGGGCTATGCCTGCATCTGATAGGAGTAAATACCCGACCACGTGTGTCATTTTCTAGTCCATTGTAATCTGATTGAAATAATATCTTAAAGCCAGATGCTGGCACATTAAAACCCTCCTTCAACCCCTTTGTCCTAGGGTTAAAACAGACCCAGCAGCATGAATGAGATGTGTCTAAGGCCGGTCCTGACCATGCTCATTCCAGAAAACTCTCCTCTACGAGTCTGAAGTGATCAGAGCAAGCTCTCTGCCGGGCCCTCCCCGTTCACATGAGGGCGTGACGCAGCCTGGCGGCTCCTCACTGGCTCTCTGAATCACCTCTGCTGGAAGTGGACGGCCGTCCGCATCCTGACAGACAGCCAAAATGTTAGCATCAGGGAACTGGTTATGTCACCGATTAACATTTTCCGTAATCAAGTACTGGAACATTATAAACCTCAATCTGGCACAGGATCTGAGTACATCCTATTTGTATTGATTTCCTCTTCTCACTCTCATCAGTTTTTCTACTTTTCCTGCCTTGACAGCAGACACCCATAATCATGTTTCAGGGGTACACACTTGACTTCCCAGACAGCCTGCTCTCTCAGGCTTCTCAGCTGGAGAAACCAGACTGGCGAGTGACCTGTCGCTTCACCCTTCTGGTTTTCCTAATGAGGCGAGCACCCCACACTCCACCCCCGAAATAGTTCTTTCCGGGGTTACGGCTCCACAACCAGACTAACAACTGCACCCCAAGAAGCCAGAACTACAGCTGCCGCCTCCAGTTCTCCCAGAGGAAACAGCGGCACAAAGCTGGGGCTGAGGCTGAAGAGCACTGCGGCTCAGGCTGGAGGGTGCCTTCTAGCTCTTTCTCATTTTAGAAACATAAAAATACGGAGGCCACAAAGATGGGCAGTTGTACGGACTTGCTGCTTTTGGGGAATGGAAAAAGTGAGGGGGAGAGCGTTACTCATGGTACACATTTTTTCCATTGATAATTTTACTTAACATATGTCATTTCCCTAGAAAATCGAGGGGGGAGGGTATTTTCTTTTGAATGCCTTCAAACATTTGCAAATGGTTATTCTGAACTCCCCAGTGTACCATAAACAAGTGTAAACTGTAGAAATTCAGCAAATGTACAAGAGGCTATCCCCCAAGCTCCAGGGCAAAGACACAGAAGGGAGTATTCTATTTATAAATGGAATTCTTTATGGACAGAAGAGCTTGGAAATCAATGTTATACATTGTTTTCCTTATTATTTGGGGGTATTTTTTCCCCCAGCTTACAGAAGTTGCAGAACTGATATTTAGAGTCTTACAAGTTGAAGATTAAAAGTTTACAACCTTTGAAAATCTTCAGCTAAACCTGATTAGTTCTGCATCTAGGAAAATATCTGTTGAAACCATTTGTAATCATATCAACAAACAGGAACACGTGAAGTCAGGTAACTGGGGACACAAGAACCTCAAAATGGAAAAAGCACTATGATTTGCCAAGAACTCGCAGATACATGGACTTCTCTGAAGACAACTGCCTGCATTATTGATTTCAAGATACAGTCTGCTTTGAATCTGCTTAAAATGATGAGCAACAACAGTCATACGGTATGAGAATGGCCGGCACGGTGAAAGAACGGAAAGCCCCCACCGCAGTACTGGCCGACTTTCCCCGGAGAAACAGCATCATGAGTCACCAATACGCACATGGAGGGATCCCTCAGCGCACCTCGCCACCACAATTCAGCCCAGGTTTGGTTTCGGCTTGTGATTCTTTCCCCTTTGGCTTTAACTCGTCAGCAAACAGCGTTCACTCTCTGGGCACGAAGGCCATGCAGTCCTTTAATTAACGGGGGCATTTCCAGTGTCTGCAACCACGGGAGTAGGTGGGGTAAGGCAGAGGAAAGACAGCACCATGTGTGCCCAGAAAATGAGGACGGGTCACAGGTTGTGAGTGAATGGCGGCAGGGTGGGACTGGGCGGGGGGTGGCCTGAACTACTGAAGGCAAGCCGAAGCGTGACTTAGTGCCGATCTTAAATCGCTCGCCTCGTCACCCTGCTGTAGCTGGCAAAGCCTGAGGGCCTCTGACTTCAGAGGAAAGCTGTAATTTCTTGGGGAACCGTCATAAACAGAGCTCTCCAATCTGAAGGAACTATGCACAATTTTGTCACTGCATCTTTGGAAACTGGCTGAAGCCAGGTTACTATTTTTAGTAACAGCTCTGGTCCTCATAGGAGACCCCAGCCTGCTTCTTTATTCAGAAACATAAATCATCCAAATAGCCATAATATAGTTCATGCTTTTATGTTCTTTAGGCCCCATGGTACTTACGGGCCAGTGGCACTACTCTTGATCTAGTCACTTCTCACTCCAACGATGGTAGTGAAACCCTTCACCCACCCACCCCCATTCTTCTTTTGATTTGAATGAGTGACACTAGAATATATCTAAAATTACAATTCCCAGTGCTTTCTGGCTTTCTAAAAGCCATCACTTCTTTGTCCCACATCTTCCCATTACTTACTGCTTTGTCAACCACATTAAATTACTCTGGTGGAAAAGTCAGGGGTATTTTCAATTGAGGCGACTATGAAAAGGGTGTCTGTCTGTCTCCAAACAGCAGAATTTGCAGATGTAAAATCAAGAAGGAACGGTGAGCTGATTTTCAGTGTTCTGCTCCTGCCGCAAAGCCCACAGTGGAACGGGAGACGGCAAACTATGGTGGTGAAAAACCTGCCTGGCGCCGCCTAGCGAGCCCCCTGCTCTGGTTCTGGGCTTCTGGGGCAAACTTCTGGCTGCACATGTTCAGTAGGTGCCCGTGTAAACACGGCAGCTCAGATGCAATCATTTGCTGTTGATACTGAAGAGCCAGGATTGAACACAGTAAAAAAAATTTACAAGAAAAGGACAACACTGTCTAAACACTTAGAGAACTTGGAAGGTAGGCTTCATTCTTGTCTAGGAACTTTGCCGAAGACAAAGATGGATAAAAGAACTTTATGAAGTAGGGTAATAAAGGGACCAATTAGCCTGTTCTATAGTGGAAAATGTAGCTCTGGTGTCAGCCTGGATTTGAAAGCCGACTCTGCTTACTAACTTGGTCAACTCTGGCAAGTTACTTAATTTCTGGGTCTATTTCCTCATCAGTATAATGAAGACACGAGCAATTAATTGTATGGATCTAGATCTGAATAAGTGCTAATAAAAAAACACTCAGAAGAGGGCACATCTCAACATGAGTTCTTCTTCCTACAGGGTCCACTCCTCTACCTAGCGTCCTTGCTCCCCAGGGCTCACCTCCCCACCAGACGGTGAGCGCCATGGACGGCCCTGAATCGTGCTCACCTCTGTGTGGAAGGAGAGGTGCCCGAGGGAGGCGCTCAGCAAACGTCCATTTCTCTTCCTTTCCTCTCCACAAACAGTTGATTCACCTCAACTGAACATTAGCCTGTGGGCTGCCCTCTTGGCGAGAGGGGAGAGCTTGGGCCCTGGGTCTGGCGGGCTTGGGTTGAATACTGGTTCCCCCACGTACCAGCCCTGATTTGGGCAATGCCTCCTCCTTGGTCAGAGGCAGACGATGCCTTTTCCGCCAGCTGGTGAGAGGACCGAAGGAGGCCACCACTGGCCAGGTGGGGGTGCCACACATGCTAGTTCCCCTCCGAAATTCTGGACTCATTTTCAATGGCTCACCTGGCAGTAAGCAAGATGCCCCGCTGAAGTCAGAGATGTGAACTCACCCAGGTCAGCGGTGTGCCCATTCTCCCTGCCAGCGCCTGCAGTGGTCTGCAGAGGTGAGCCGCCCACCAGCTAAGCCACTGAACCCCAAAGGGGAGAAAGCAAAGGCCTCGAGGACTGCTGGGCCCACCCTGGGGAACGCCGGTCGGTGGCTAGATGAAGGAAGAGACCCGAGCAGGAGCTCGGAGCCACTGCTGCAACACCTGGCCAGGCAGCGGGGCTTGGTGGCCTGCGTGTGGCTGGCTTACAAGCACATCAGAAGGTTGATTTTTATTCTCATCTTGCAAATGGCATCTTGTGACTGCTGAGAAAATCTGGTGAGTTGGGACATTCTGCCAAAGGGTCTACCAGCTGCAGGAAGCGGCCCAGCTCACCTTCACCACAGCCCCGTAACTTCAGGACTGGACATTTTTGGGTCCCAAGTAATCTCGCCTCCCTCTCTTCCTCAACAGGGTGAATCACAGAGAAGAACACGACGACCGAAATTAAATGAGTTTCAAGTCAGGTTCAAGGCTGGGCTATTTACCATTAAGTAAGCGACCGACCTCGGGCAGGGCCACTTACATGCGGCGACAGCTTCCGCGGGCGTGAGACGGAGAACGAGGCTGCATTAGAGCGACGGCCGCGTGCGACCGCACAGGTGCACTGCGCGGCGTGCGGGTAAAACCAGGCGGCTAGCCACACAGCCCCGCTCCCCGGCCCCGGGCGCGGCGAGCGGGGCGCACAGGCCGTGCGGAGGTGGACGTACAAACCTTTTACTTATTCTGATTTCTAATCCGGAGGCACCTCCGTTTGAGCGGAGGCTCCAGGTCCTCGGGCCCGGCGCCGAGCGCGGGCGCGGAGATGGCGCAGGGCACCAGGGCGGCCTTCTCGGCGGGCTTGGGCACCGGCTGGATCACGCAGCCCGCCTTGGGCAGCATGCGCAGCGCGTACGCGTGGTCCTCGTCCGCGGGGTTGTTGAGGCCAGGGTCGGCCTCGCCGCCGCCCTCCAGGGCCTCCTCCGCCACCAGCTTCTGGGCCGCCTCCCCGTCCCGGCGGCCGCCGGCGGCGCACGTGTTCTCCTTGACCGACTCCAGCTCGCTCACGGCCGGCTCCTCGGGCGGCGGCGGCCTCCTGGCGGGCGCGGGCGGCGGCGGCGGCGCGGGCGGCGGCTCGGCGCCCTTGGCGGCCTCGGCGGCGCCGCGCGCGCCGTTCACGATGACGTTGCAGGCAGCGGCCGCCTCGGGGCCCGCGGGGGCGCCGGGGCCCGGGTCGCCGGCGGCGGGCGGGCTGCAGTGGCCGTCCCTGCAGCCGCCGCGGGTCCTGCGCTCGGCCGCGCCCGCCTCGCGCTCCGCCTGGCCGTGCGCGTGCAGCGCGCGCTGGATCACGTTGCGCAGCCGGGCGCGGTGACGCACCGTCAGGTCGATGACGCCGTCGGGCGGGCCCTGCGGCGCCCCTGGGGGGCTGCGCGCGCGCCGCGTCAGGTCCACCACGGCGCCGCGGCCTCGCTCGGACGGCGCCAGGCTCAGCGTCTGGCCGGAGCTGCCCGGCGGCGAGCCCTCGGGCTTGGATGGGCCCTGCTTGGGGTCCCGGGGCGACAGGGAGTGTCCGCCCGCCGCGCCGCCCGCCGCCGAGGAGTCGCCGGGGGCGCTCGGGACGCAGCTCTCGCCATTGCTGGAGAAGCCGTTAGGGGGCTTGGCGTCGCTGACGTGCGGGATGGGGATGGGGATGGGGATGGGCACGGGCAGGGGCACGATCACCGGGTACGGCACGAGCAGCGTGGGCGGCGGCACGAGCGGGGCGAGCGACGGCAGCCCGAAGTTTAGCATCTGGGGCACCGGCATCGGCCCGTTGGGCATCATGCTCACCGGCGGGAAGGGCAGACTTGGCAAGGGCGCGCCCGGGGGCGGAGGCGGCAGCAGGCCCGCGGGGTTCCCCGGCATGGTCGGGGTGCTGGGGGCGTGGATGTGCGGTGAGAGCATGGGCCGGTGCATGGGGCTGGAAGTGGGGCCTAGGTTTCTGGGGCCGCCCGGTGGGGGCCCGATGCCGGGCAGCATGGGGTTGGACAGAGGGCTGTTGGGGTTGGAGGCGTGGTGCGGCGGCCCACGAATGAAGGGTGGCCGGATCTGCTGCATGATCTGTTGCTCCATGAAGATGGGCAGCGGCACCGGGCCGCGGTTGGTCATCACCATGGGAGGGCTGCGAGGTGGCACGCCGAGGGGAGGCCCGATGCCGGCAGGTGGCTGCACGGAGACGGGAGGGAGGTTTGGCGTCTCGCTCAGGGCCATGGGCTTGGGCACTGGCGTGGGGATTTTAGTGGCAGAGCAGTTGGCAGTGTCAGATGGAGAAATGGCGGTGGACGATGATGGGCCAGGGCCCTGGGTTTGGCCAGCCGCAGCCACCGGGGAGGGGGCCTTCCTCCGAGCATCTGCTAGAGGGATAGTCCAAGAGTCTGGAGTGAGCAGCTGCACCCCGGAGCCTTCTGCTTTGTTTTCCAGGGGAGGATGTAATGTGCCGCACAGCCCAGCTGGAAGATTGGCCTGGGTCTCTTTGTAGAAAATGTCCATTTTGTATTGATTGAGACATTTTGCGCTGCAGAACTGAAGCCTTCTCTCCCCGTCCCCAAAATCCAGGTATTCTTTTGTGTGTCTTATGTGCTTACACCAGTCACACACCTACAACACAGTGACAAAAAGGGAAAAAGTAAGATGAGCTCTTTCCTTTGGCAGACAGCGTTTCAGGTTTCACATAAAGGTTCTTTCAAACTTGTATCACAATTTTTCCAACAGGCTGAAGTGTCTCTTTCTAGATGGTAAAATTCTTAAAGGTTTCTGAAAAACGATTTCTTCTTGGAAGTCGAATTGCTTTATAAATATCAACTCTTCAGAATAGGAATTATCAATAGGTAATAGATAATGATCATAAGCATGCCTTAAAGGTGGGTCTGACAAAAAGGAATAGATACACCTGCCCACATACTTTCACTTGTCAAAGAGGCTCATTGCAAATGCAAATTTAAATAGTTTTGGAGAAAGGATTCTCCAGAAAGTTCAGTGGGCTTTGAAATATAGCCTTTTAAAATTCTCCTCATGCAGAGTCACTTTACACCATTGACTGTGCTTGATAATGTGATTGGAAAGGGGGGGTGTGTTAATCAGTAACAAAGCGCTGAACATCATTATGTCTGGCTTCCAAGGGGAAACTTGGAATTAGTCATGAAGTCTGTGTGAGGTTTAGCTATTCCCAGCCTGTGATGTTGCAGCAAGCTAGAATTATTTTTTGAGCTGTTTGCCCACTCTCTCTCAGTAGTCAGAATTTTTGGTGACATTTCTTGGCAGGCAGTCTTATTTAACAACTTTTCAAACACCAGAGAACGTTTTCCAAAAGTTGTTATGGCTTTATCCCCCCTTTAGATCTACTCCTGGCAAAAGAAAGACATCACCAAATTTATTTTAAAGTTGGGCTGCAGAACTAATCAAAGGCTGAGAGCTTTCCCCAATTGGAAATCACTAGACAGCAAAGTTCAAAAAAATAGTCATTCTTGGTTTCAGAACCCATTACTTTGGAGAAATTATTGTGATTTCATTAACACATTAATTTTGCAACACCATCAGCTCGCACAGATGGTGAAGACATGATCTACAATTCAAATATGACTCTTGTTTGCACAAATGTCTTTCCTTCATATGGCATTTTAAACAAGAATTAATATGAGTAATCTTGCCATAGCTATAAACAGATAAACAGATGTCAAAATTTTCAATAGTTCTTCAGTGCCTTACTTTTTTGACTGAACATTATACGCACAATCTTTTTTTCTTATTTTTTCTTTTCGATTTTGGTCATTTCCTCAGCTCTCAAGCCATATGGCAGCACAGGAAGAATTCTGAAACACACTGTCATTGTGAGTTCATTGAATTCAAGTCTCTCCTCAGTAAAGCACCGACCGGATCCTGGGTTGCTCTAAATGGAACCTGTTTTTGTTGAGGAGGGCCTCTATTCTGTTGATGGGTGTTGCTGTTTTTTAAATATTGTAAACTGATACCATGATAAGATGATAACTTTTAATAATGATTGGTCACATCAACAATGCAAAAACAACATATGCTGGGCATTTCATTAGCCATCTCATTTAACTCTCAGCTTTCCTTGATTGGAAACAGTGGTGGCATGCTGGTAGGTGACTGTGGGTGTGCACACCCGTGGCAGATGTGGCTTTGTTTGTATAAGCCCACTCTTTCCCTTCTTCCTTTTTTCCCCCACTGATTTTTGCAGGTAAAATACCTGATGGTGTGAGATTGAATAACAAATACTTATTGGCACAAGTCAATTTTTTGTTTGGTCTCGTATCAAAATTATCCTTGCAAAACACTTTTCCCAAACACAAAAATTCAATGCTAATTAATATACTCCTGTGCTTTCAGGTTTCTCCAGAATTACAGAAATTTTGTTATTATAGTTAGATGTCTAGTTTACAAATAAGTGCAAAATTGCCTCTGATGAGAAGAGGCACATAGAATCCATCAGACCCTCAACATTCTCATACAAAGTTTAAATAAACTAGTAGTGAAAACTTGATACATGTACATTATTATTTTTAAAACCTTATCATTTTTATAAAGTTAACACATAATGTGACATTGAAATTCCAAAATGAAATAAAGCCACCTGATTCTGTTTCAATACTAGGCATCCATAGAGACCCTAAAATGTAAATTTATAACCTTGAAGTGAAGGGTCAAATATAGCTTCTTTAATCATGAACTAAAAAGTATTACCAATATATTAAACTAATTAAAACAGTATACCAAATTTTCTGGCATGTTTTTGGATCTTATTTTTTAACCATAAGGGGCATGAGTATTCTGAAATCCTTAATTGGTTTTTAAATTGCCAGATTGAGTCATTTGCCTCCAGAGGATTCCTCTGTTTCCTCAAGCTAAATAAATACTTTCAAGTGGAGTCACAAAAAGTAATTTAAACATAATTGAAATGTTCTCCCTTCGCTCCCTGTACCTTCAATACTTCACTGATGAATAAGAAATACTCATAGATCTACCTCAGTTATCAAGTGAGAATCTCTACCATATTCTATCTATTTCCACAGAAAAAGAATTATAGACATCAAAGTTCAAAGTGGAGCTCTGTTTCCTCAGACCTTCCAGCTCAAGCAAAGACTTACTGGTCAGCTACCTGATTTTTGGCAGCAACCCAAAGTGTTCCGGTGATAGTGTGACAGTTCACGACTATCTCGTTTTGGGTAACCTGAGTGGGAAAGTGTGTGTTATCCTCGCCTCCTTGTATTTTAATGCAGAACACCAATCTAAAATCACAGAAAGGCAATCTTTCCAAGGAAGCAAAAAATTATTAGAGAAAAAAATTGTCACTTAAGAAGTAATGAATCAATTCTGACTTACAAGACACATCATTTAAGACGAGGTCAATGAATTTATGGTGCAAATAGCTACATCATGTGAGGCAGCACCCATCATTCATTCGACATCGAACTAATGACACACTTCTAGTAATTAAAGATTTCATCACAAGCGCCTGAGCTGATTACTTAAGATGTGGTAGTTGGGTGAAAATATATACTGTAGATCTCTCTCTGTAATAAAACAACATTTGCATATCCATGAAATACACAGCACGTGTCTCAGAAGCTATGGTTTTCTGAATTGTGGTGTTCTGGGGTATTCTTCCCGTCTTTTTCCACAGACGGCTTTCCTTTCTTTTTAATTTTGGGGGGCATTATTTTTTGCTTATTATGCCAAGAAGTACCAAAATTCCTTCAGATATTTTAAAAGGTGAAGACAAAGATGTGTAGAGCTCAACTCGCTGGATTCTGGAATGATTTCCCCCTAATTCCACCCCGGCTTTGTTTCTGCTGGAATTTGGCCTCTCTGGTTCCACTTCTCTCCCTAACGGGTCCCAGATCAGAGAGAGCTGAGGCTGAAGCTGTTGGACGATGGTCATCTGGTGACTCGAACAACCAGCAAATGCCGTGCCATTGAGCCAGACAGCTGAAATGCTTTGTATCACAAATACATAATGTATCGCCAGGAAGACAAAAAGATCACAAAGGAGATAAACGAATGCGTATCCCATTCAACCCTCTAACAGCAGTCCTCAAAAAGATTAAATTTACTTTCCTGGGACGTGTCCAATTCTAAACAACAGAATGAACGTTTCCTTTAGTCCATTTAGAGTATTTATATTTTGGTGGCTGACTGCCAGGGTAGTACTTATAAGCTCAGTGGCCTGATGGATTCACTCCTTTCCTGTGAAATGAACGTGTAGCAACATACACCGCTCAGCTGCTCAAAAGACACTGCCTCAGCAGAAACATCACTTGCTCTTGATAGAGGAAAACTGAAAGGCAGGATTTCTGGTTCCTATAACTCTTTCCATCTTCTATATCCCCTGGAAAGAAAGAAAGCTATTCATGTTGGCAACCGAGCCTTTATTTTTATATAAATGTCCAAAGTCAAAGCCAAAGTATGCCATGAGGTTACCCACATGGGCACAATATATACATTCTGCTGGGCTTAAGATTCGGGGAGGGGGAGGGGGTACTAATTAACACATTAATCAGCTGTCTGTCGGCTGTGGGAGTGAAGTTCATCCTTTAATGGAAGCCACCACTGCCTTCTGAATGGTAATCTGGCAGCAGGCAGTATTTAATTAAGAAACCCTTTTGCTGAAATCTTTCTCATTTGGGCAGACATTTGCAGCAAAAGGACAGTGAAAAGATAGTAGCAATCCCTTGAACACCATCCACAATTTGAAAAACAAAGCAAAATCTACACATGCTCCCAGCTTCACACGAACGCAGCACCCAGACAACAGAAGTCGTGGAGGTGTAAGCAAAATTGTAGCTTGCCGTGAGACCTCCTCTAGGTCTTGGCCTGTCAATGTGGCATTAATTTGCAATCCAGGCCAGCTCAAAAATATCAGGAGCTCCCCTGAGAGCAAAGTAAGGCAGGATGGAGAGACATGGGCAGGGGTGATCAGTGTTTTGACCGGTTCAGGGTTCCACTCTACCTGTCGTCAGCCACCTCCCAGCATGAGCTCAGGGCCTCGGACTGACCCCATGAGATGCTGGCTTCCAGCTGACCCTGGAGTCCCATGTCCCAGTATCACCGCGTCCATCAGGCCCTTAGTGCGGCACGGGTGGCCAAGGATGCTGGGATGTTAAGCTAGAGGAGGTAGGTTTGAGTCTGGGTTCCGTTACTTACTAGCAGTGCAACCTTATGAAAATAGCTTCAATTTCTTCATCTGTGAAATGGAGCTAATCGTAGTAACACCACCTGTGTGCCAGGCAGTTCACTAAGTTTGTGGCATAGCATGTTTTTCAGTCCCTAGCCCAACTCCTACATGGTTGCTGACGTCCCAGGAATATGCCATATGTTTCAGTTTATTTTAACTTAATGGGAGGATGTTTCTATGGCAGTATGAGGAGAGAAAGGGAAATGTTCACCCATAGCTTTCTCGGGAGCCCATGCATCTGAGGTGGAGTGGAGCATGTTGCTCTCTGGGCAAATGCATGCCTCGCCTCACAGGCAGCAGCCCCCCACCCTGCTTCCTAGGAGGCTGCCCCAGGGGAAGTGGACGGGCTGGCTGCAGCAACAAGGAGGTGAGCGACAAGGGGCGACAGGAGGAAGCACAGGCTTATGTGCTTCCCGGCTGCCCACCGTCCCCGGAAGGCTATATTCCGCTCCTGCAGAGCCTTCCTCTTTCTCCAAGGCCAGTCATTCTCTGATTCAGGCCAAGGCTTGATAAAGCATCATGGCCACTTGGAAATGAGTGTTAGAATCATTAAAAGGAATAATTCTTAGGCTCAACTGCTGTTTGAATAGTGGAGGCCATAAACTGCACTATTCATGTTTTATTTAAAAACAGAGTTGATGAATGATCTGCTTGACTCATTACATGGCAGAACTGTGTTCCAGAGGAAGGGCCCGAGGCCGCGGCATCACATGCCTTCAGGACAGGAGGGGCCGAGTGCTGCCTGGCAGAATTCGCTCGAGGACGAGCCCCATGGGGGTAGTGGTGGGGCCGGGGGGGCACCAAAACCTCGTGGGGTACAAGCTCACCCCTCCAAGTGTCCTTGCAAACTTGGCCAAGGGAGGGAAGGAAGGACAAGGACGGTGTAGCCATAGACACACAAAGCCGTGCAGAAACCGAAAGGGGTTTAGAAGCAGCAAGGGCTACTCTTTTTTTAAAAAGCAAATTCATAGAGAAGTTCATCTTCAGAATAAACTTCCTGCAACTTCAGATGCCAGCGTGGTGATGCTACACACCTCTTTTTGTCGACGGGTCTTTCTCGGTTTTGTTCTGTTTGTGGTCTGGCTTCCCTGTCTCCCCTCTCTCTCTCCTTGAATAGGGTTTGGGACTCAAGGAGAAGTTAATGGGCATCTCGGTTAGAGTTGAAAATCTCATTAGAAAACTGCCCTGTAGGAACTTGATACCATGACTCAAGTTCTACTTACACGTTTCAAGCTGGATTTCAGAGACCCTGGCCCAGGTCACCAGCGTAGTTCCTTCCGTGCCCCACGTGCCATGGGCTCTGTCAGGCGGAGCGGAGATGCGCCTGGTTCTCGGGAGCTCGGTGAGCGCCAGCCGCCCCTTACTGGCCAGCGCCTCTGTGTGTACAGCTAAGTCAAGAGACGCAATCCCGGCCTGTGCTCGGGGACCTCGCGTCCAGCCTCCCAGCCAGACACAGGACTCAGAAGGTGATGCTTGTCTGTTGGTCTGACGTATTAGGTGGCGTAGGAGCATCAGGATATCATAAAAAAAACTCTCTGCTTCATTTAAGCTGTATAAATGCAACTTACATCTTCCTAACACGAGTCGTCCAGGACACTGAAAACTTCAAATATCAGAAAATCTGGTCTACCTGGTGCCAAATGTCTGCCTCTCCGTTTGCCAGTTATTTGTTCCGGAGAGGACACAGAGCTGGCCCAGGAGATCTCACAGCGGTGAAATCAGGCTGTAGGGAACCTCAGGGATCATCTAGTCCACTCCCCTGGCCCCCACCTCCTGGCAGGGCCAGGCGCTTAACCACTCTGCACCTCAGGAGCTCAGCTGTAACATGAGATCAACGGTGACAGCCCTCCCCAGAATGTGCGGGCAGGGGACCCAGCAAGTGATGGCGTGCACAGAGAATGTGCCACACGCACAGTGACGTCCTGCCCCATCTCCCATCATTGTGCTGCTGCCAAGCCCCAAGATTTGGTTCTCTCCTCTCTTCAACTCCAGATACCATAACTATGGCGTGCCCTGGAAAACGTGCCCTCAAGTAATGCAATTTGTTCATTCCTAAGTGAACATTTACGGAAGGCCCACCATGTGTCAGGAGCTGTGCTTACCCCCGGAGATACGAGTTAAGTGAGATGCGTCCCCAGCCCTCATGCAGCTTAGAGTCCGCTGCAGGACACCGGAGGCCTACACAGTTTTGCATTTTGTTACCTAACCATCTTTGCTTCAGACTGAAGCTTACAAGAAAACTGAGATTCTATTCGCAATGCTTTTTTTTTTATTCAAAAATAAGTACCAAGCTGGGCAAGAAGGTGCTGGACTGTGGAAGATTACAGGAAAGATTCAGCACCTGCCCTCAAGGGGCCCCAAGCCTGTCTGTTCACAGTCATGGGAGACACCTGCTCACACTTCCTCCTCCCACCACTGTCCAGGCAGTATTCTGTGTCCCCTTCATCAACAGCTTTATTCTAAAGGCTAAAACTCAATTAACAGTTTCTTACCAAAAAATAGTATTTTACTTCCTCAACATCAAACTCCCCTTTGTTCTTCTAACCCAACACTGCAACCCCTCTTTTTCCAAACATGTATCTGAATCTTTTTTCAATTGTATATTTACCTTATTTTTGTAACTCTACTTGTTTTCAAAATATATAGTTGAGTCACTTTTCAAATTCATCTTTGATCTCATTTATCATTACATTATTCTCTCTGTTTTCTACACGTATACTCGAATACCTGAAGTTTTGGTCTTTGTGGCTCGTGTAAGAGCCCCTCTCTGCCTGAAAAAGTTGTGGGGAGGGACCCTATGTTGCCCTTGAGTATAAACGGACACCCATCAAACCGGGATAAAAAAAGTGAAGTGTGCTAGTTACCTGGCTTCTCTCTCTTCATTCACCTCATTTCTTCCTTCATGCAGACTTTTTAGAAAATAGTTAAAGGTCATATTTCAAAACACGCGGCTTTAGTTGCACAGCACACCTAATCATATATCAGTGATAGGACTTTCTGGAAGGACTGCTGCTATTATCTGTGGTATTTGAAGCAATCTCTTTTTTTCTGGGGATTTTATTTGATTCTGCCTCCCAGCCTGCTCCCCCGGCTGGGCTGTGTCTTGGCATCAGCAATGTGCAGCACCACCGAGATGTCAGAGGACTGAGGACGTGTGTGTGCGCAGGTGGTCCGGGTCAAGGACACTCGGGGCAGAATTAATGGCCCCTGTGGCAATCCTGCCCCTTGGCGCAGTCTCTGGCTGTTTCTGGAAGGCTCACAGCAGCTCCTGGCGATGTCTTATTCGCTTACCAGCTATGTACTGATTGCTCAGAATCTGCCAGGCACCTGCAAACAGCGTTACTTGAATGCCTCGCTCGGTCCTCTTTAATGGCCTCCTGCACATGTCTCTGCTCCCTGGGTTGCTGACTGAGCCAGCTCCTTCCTGTGGACACTCAGGTTGCCCCATTTTCAGCCCTGGTGTCCACTCCTGCCCAGTCCTCAAAATCTCCAGGATACTCCATCGGAAGCTATGGCTTTCATTATAGTGCCTAATGGAAGCCCAAATTTATGTAATGGTACCTGGTTATTCTAGTGAGAAGAGTTAGCAGCATCTAAGCACTAGTAATCAGGCCAAGCATGCTACATGGATCACCTTGCTTAATGCCCCACAAGTACCTTATCGTATGGATAGCTGGGGTCTGGACAGGTTAAATAACTTGCCCAAGACCACCACCAATGCAAGCAACAGAGGGCAGATTAGAGTCTAACTGCCAGCTGTCTGACTTCAAAGTCCAGACTGCTCCCACGATGCCAAGGATTTTTTGCATTTTCCTTTAAAACTACAGGATTAAGGTGGTCGATTCCAGGAGCACGGACCTGTAGACCTCTAAGGAACTTCATGGGTCAAGCCCATCTCCCCGCCCCCCAGCACGTGGGGTTTCCTTGTACCCAAAGATGGCTGTCCAGGCGGCACCCAGGCATCCTGACGGGGAGAACCGCCCAGACCCATCCGCACGGCCAGTCAGCGAGGCAGAGCACGGCAGCCCTTCTCTGTCGCACCGACTTCTCTGGCGGCCTTCTCAAGGGGGCTGCAATTCAGTCGCAAAGCCCTGCGCGGCTTATTTTGAGGCAGTCTGTTTTGTTGCAGGACAGCTTTGAGCACTACAAAGATTAACCCCTGCACGTCCCTGCCCCTCCCACTCACCGGTTCCCCCGGCACAGGCCAGCGCTCCTTTTCCAAATCTTAGCCTTTCACGTATTTATACGAGCCATCATATTTTCTTTGGATTGTTATGTTTAAACATCTCCAGTTCCTGTACCATTTCGCAGAGGACAAGGCCCCAGAGCCTCCCGTCCTGTCCGTCCTCCTGTGCATCTGACCAGGCGCGCACCTCACCCCGGCCATGCGCCTCCCCAAGGGCAGAGCCCCAAACGGGAGGCAGCATCCCGACCAGCACAGAGTCCAGGGAGCTCCCCTCCCTCGCACAGAACCTACTCAAGAACCGACCGCTTTCTCAGCAGTCCTATCCCGCTGTTAGGTCTTTGTGTTTTAAAACCAAACATTTATTGAGTATCTGTTATGTACTAGCTTGAAGCTTTTTAAGTTGTGTCCTTTAATTCTCACCAGAAACTTGTAAAGGAGCTCCTGTTTTTCCCATTTTACTTAACAATGAGAAAACAAAGTTTCAAAGAGATGACGTGGTT
The DNA here is from genome assembly GCF_030020395.1 of Manis pentadactyla. NCBI lineage: Eukaryota > Metazoa > Chordata > Mammalia > Pholidota > Manidae > Manis > Manis pentadactyla. The sequence goes on along the minus strand of NC_080030.1, from coordinate 107,557,728 downwards.
TCCCTAAGCCCTCGGAGCCGGGGTCCAGGTCCCGAACTTCCACCTCATCCTCTTTCCATCGCCGACGCTGCCTCCTGCGCGCTGGGCTCCTGGTCAACCAGAACCTTTTTCTCCTAAGGGCTCGTCAGCCATGTGTTTGACGATACAGCCAAGGGCTTCTGAGGATAAGCCAGCAAGCCTCCCGGTCTAGGGTTTCAGAAATCAGAAACGCTTCCTCAATTTTGAAAATGTAGTCAACATCTGTCCATTTCTGTCGTTTTGAAACCTCTCCCACTGATCATGATAGAGCAAAGACTACCCAGAAATAGAAACCAAATCATCTACAGATTCCCTCATAGGGGCTGGGAGATCTGAACTGCTGAGTGCCGCTGGCCTCTCTGCCTACCTCTTTGCTCCAAATGGGGGATTCGCAGCTTTCCTTGTGGCATCTGTCCTGCCCTTTCCGGTCTAGAGAACACGCCCTTTATGGGGCCAACGGGAAGAAACCAAATCAAAGTTGCCCAGCCCTGCCTTCTCACCCTTGTTTGTTAAACTTTACACCATTTGCTCGAAACACTGATTTATCCAATTCTACCGTTTGCTCCTTCCACAAGCATAGTCCTAACAGCTCCTCCTGACACCTCCCGCAGTTCCCCACAGGCTCAGCCCCTCGTGCACCCTAGCCTCCCTGACACAATACTCTTTTTTTGAAATGTCCTCCCCAACCTCCCGTGTAGCTCCCCAGCCCCCACAGACTACACTGAGCCTCTGACTGTGGGACCAAATTCACCATTCCTCGAACTTCACAAAAACCTGCGTTTCTCAATCCTGGGGCACATGGCTGACCATGCCCAGCACTCCCCCCCTGTGCCACCGCACATTCCAGAACAGTGGGGCCACTTCCCCTCCCCTCCACCTACCCAGAGCTCCCCCTATAGTAATAACAATGGTGGTCAGTGTAGGAGCCTCTTCATTGCTTTTCTGTCTTCTCTGAACTGTCCACAAGGCATGGAAAGAAAGATCAATTGCTCTGTTTTTGAGAGAATGATATTCTTAGCAGATACTTAGGTCAATTATTCCAGATCCGTATCTTGCTTCTTTGATAACTGGTGTTTAATGTCTACTTCAAATTTTATACTTAATACCCAGAATAATTTCTTTGGTGTCTCCTTTTATTTTCCTAAGATTCTCATCTTGCATTTCCCCTCAAGTGCATGGACTGCCATGCAAGAATATATTTTCCTCAATTTTACCTACCTATGTTAGATATGCTGATGAGGCATGTTGTTTTCTATTTTGTTCTATATGTTAGCTCTAGTCTAGGCATTGATCCCTCCCCAAGTCTCAGTGGTATCCCTGAGAATTTTTTTATCTTTTTGTGCCCACAGTCCTGGGTAACTCGGTCCTTTCTACCCTCTGCACTGGTACAGAGATGTCAGAAGCTATTTGTTTGCTCTTGAGAGGGATGGGCTCCTTCCTCACTGTCCCATCTCTCCCTGTGCCATACCTGCAGCCTTCATTGTGTCCCATTTCACAGGTTTATTGGATAGTTTTTGCTGCTTTTTCCCACCTCACAATTCAAGTTTTTCTTGATGAGAACCTTACAAATCTAAATACATTCTTCGCAATTTTCAACCAATGTCCCAGGCTTTTACTCTTCCCTTAGGAAGCAGCACGGTTTTGGTGAGGAAAGCATTGGGCTGGAGGTCAGAAGCCCCAGGTCCTGGCCACCCTGCAATCTTCTATGCCTTGAAGGGACCTCTGCCCAGCGTCAGGTTCTTCTGTGAGGATCGAAACAAATAGTGCAAATGGAAGCACTTCGAAAAATATAAAGTGCCGTATAAATACAGACATTTTAACATTGTTATTATACACATAAAAGGATAACACTAGACTGGCCTACCTGCACTCTACCCTTAATTATCCATTATTCTTTGATTAAATCTGTTATAAAACACAGAAAAGCCACTACTATAACTTTTCCTATGATGGGTACCCAAATCAACAAAGCAGTTGACCCCCAAATTCTCCAGTGTTTCTGACAGCCCGTGGAGTGTTTGACAGCAACGTAATTGCGCTAATGAGGAGGTGTGCGGGCCAGGTTGTGGTCTTCAGCTCGCTGTGGATGTTTTAGCCTTAGGCTCAGCTTCAGGCGAGCACCAGTCGCCCGGGCCAGAGGCACCAGTGGAATTCCCTATGCTCAGTCACTCACATATGTGATATTTATGGCATCTGGTGCACAATACAGCAAATCCAAAAGGCCCAGAGTGCCGGGCTCACAAACCTGGGGAGAAGAGATAATTTAGGCTGCCTATTGTCTCGTCTTTTTAGTTAACTAAAGCCTGTGTGAGAGCACCCGCTTGATGACAGTTTCTTTGGCACCTGCGAGGGGTGTGCTGGGCGGCTACTGATTTCGGACCTACATGCCGGTTCCTTTGTCTCAGAAAAGCTTCCTGGATGTTTGTGGACTGTTATTTTGCCTCCTTTGCTTCTACCTTTGTTCCATGAGTTTAGCCATCCTCCCGTACGTGCTAGCAACCTGGTTAAAAGCCAGCCCTCCACTAATACAAGCTTCTCCGCTGAGCATCCCTCTCACAATTCCAACCTCACGAACAAGTCCTGGGCTATTAGCTCAGCCCGGTCTCCCGACCCAGGTGAACGTGTCAAGTGAGGCTAGACAACCTGGACCGAGATCTATACTTAAGCACCCTTGTTATTTACATGATTCCTTTCTTCCAGTAAATTCAAGTGACCCAACAGATGCTATCACAACACCCCGAGTCTGGAAAGACACACGCAGCCAGATAACATGCCTTATTTCACAGATAACTAAATGAAGACTAGCAAATCTTTTGTACCGGTTGTCAGTGTTTGGGTGAAAGCCCCATTCTTGCTGCCTGGACCTGAGACACCTTGGGATCTTGGTGTGGTGCCCCAACAGGGGCAGAGGAACTCAACAAACCAACCCGATTTTCTCTTTGGGAAGCTGGAATCAAGATCACTTCAAGAGACCAAGTAGTGGTGAGGACAGTGGTTGTGGGAATGAAGCCAGAGGGCAGGGAGTTAGCCGAAGGCCTGGGCAGCACCAGTCACAAGCGGAGGGGGGAGAAGGGCTGAAAGCAGCACGGGAGTCAGGCAGCTGGGGCTGTAGGTCCGCAGAGGCCATGGACTGCAGCAGGACGCATGGACACCTCTCCTGGGGGCAAGGAGGCAGTCCGGGTGCCCATGACCAGCACTGCGCCCCCATCTCTGGTGCCCAGCAATCACCTGTGCTCCACGGCGATGGGCGGCAGTGGCCACTCCTGTCTCCCTTCTTTCCTTGGGCTTCTGAATAGCCAGCCTCCACAGCCTTAGGAGGACCGAGACCCTCACCCAGCCTTACACACTGTCCCTGATTTAACCCTGGCCACTCCCCTCTCAGGTATCACTCTCCATCAAAAGTTGAGGGAACCGCAGGAAGGGGTAGTGACTTCTAAGTCCTCACGTGGTCCCACAGCACATCCTCCCTGTGGTTAAGAAGCCCTCGAGGCATGTTACTGCCACGTACCCTGCCATGGGTCATGAGCCACCACAGGGAGGGGCAAACTCTTACAGCACAGAAGGGCATAGCAGTCTTTGCATATTTACACACGGGACAGTCCTTATCTGTCAGGCTGAAGCAGAATAAGAGAGCAAGTCACGCTATCTCAACCAGTCTTGCCGGCCCACTAGTTTTGAAATAAATTCAGTTGTTCTCTGAGGTTCAGTTCTACCTGAGTCACACCGATCATTTTATCTCATCCTTTGGCTAATTGGTACAGGCTCCCGGCAAATTCTCGCTTGGCTAGAGTGAGTGACACGTGTCCAGACAGGCCAGAAGAACTGTGGTCTCTAAAGGAAAACGGGGCATAGACTTATCCCTGGACAAAGCAGACTCCCCTAATTGGACACCTGCATCCTAGCCCACCTACTTCATGGCCTCATCAGTCCAACAGTCACACTGGGATTCCCAGCAGGGACCCAGCTCTCCCAGTGCCTACCAGGTGGAGCAACTCAAATTCTTTTCTGAGTCCTGTAAACAATGCACAGTCATTTTACCCATCAGTTTGCCTGAAAAGGGTCGCAACAGTCATCCAGTAAGAAATCATAACGCCGCCTAGCTGCCCACATGGCCTTCAGGCGCACGCGGACTCGACCCCGGGACAGCCCAGACCAGCAGGCAGGCTCGCTGGCCGGCGGGGCTTCCTGCTGACGCCAGTGAGACGTGACACTTGAGTTTGGATTGGAATTCCATTATGAGTTTTTAATAATTAAACATTACATGTTTGGAACCTCATTCTTCTGTATTGCTTTTTAAATATTAATCTATTTACATTGGCTGGACTTCCTGCAGTTTGACACACAATGAATGGGAGTCACACTGAGACAGATGACTGTGCTGGTAGCTTAAGACATCTTTGCCGTTCAGCAACAGTAAATGCAACACTAACTCGACCCTATATACCATAATTACCCCACCTTTCAGAAGGGGGCTTCTCCCATGTTTCAGTACATGCACACATTCCTCATCATTACCCTGACTTTTTTAATTAGTGAGAATCCAAATTAGTCTTCTTTGGAGAGTTTTATAATGCCCCTTGAGGTCTTAGGGGGTGGGAGGCACCCTGCCCTCCTCAGAACCAGGGTTAGGAAATGGGCATGAAAGGCCTGTGAGGGTTTCCCTGGATATCACCCCACACTGTGATGGGGCTCCTGCATAAAAGTTCAAAAGCAGGGGCACACATGCACACGTCATTAAGAGCGAACCCTGCTTCACACGGGGCCCTCCAGGAGACAGGACCCCTTGGGGGCCCAGCAGCCGCCTCTCCTGCTCGTGTCCTCCCCTCACCCTGTCCCATCATCCCCGTGGATGACTCCCTGGGCATCTGGTCTCCACGGCTGGGGCTCTGGGACTCAGACTTTGCCGCCAGGCTGCGCTCTCCCGGCTCGAACAGAACATCTGCGGGCCGAGATGAGGCCTCCCCAGGCGCCTGGTTGCCCTGGCCGATGGCCTGAGGTCGGACTGCAGTGGGACTGGACTCTAAGGCAGGCAGGGCAGCCAGGGGCCGCGCACACCCAAGGACAGGAGCCACAGGAGAGCAGGTGTCCACCTCCGGAGATTACGGAGCTTGCTGTTCCGCAGTCAAAGCCGCCAGACTCAGACCCTTGCAGAGTGAGGCTCTGATTTGGTTTTAGTTTAAGAATTTCATGCCCTTTAAAGATAAAGCTAGCCACGCAGATCCAGCCATGCTTTGTTTTAGAGAATAAAGCACGATTTTATTTTATAAAAAAGATGTAGGATTCAAAGTGGAAAATTACATGGGGCTACCCCTGTAATAGAGACAGATCCCCCCCGCCACCAGCTACCCACTTCTGAGACCACAGAGGCGGCCCAGAAGTACTGACACTGCCAGGAGATTCAACAGAGAGATCTCTACCAAATGCCAGTATGTCTTTCTGTTGTTTTACCCGCAGCACTATTGAATGGCTTATGCAAAATCCTTGAATGCAAATGCGTCTAATTAGTCTCAGAAGGAAGCGTGGGTCCCATGCATCCTACAGGCAATGCACGGTACCCAGAGTCGCTGACCCAGGAAGGCTGCGAGGCCTACGGCAGCCACTGGTGGTCTCAGGGAGCTGGGACCACCTTGGAAGAGGCGTCTGTACCAGCCTGTGCAAAGGACAGGCAGATTCCTAGCTTGTAGGGGAACCGCTCCAGAGGAAAATGAAAGCTCCAGACTTATCAATGGTCCTGCAGTGGCTGAGGTTACCATCTTCCTCGGCCAGCTGCGTTCAGTTCTCCCTGGGGCCGGCATCTCCTTCCAACCCCAAGTTTCAAGATCCCCACCCGCCAATCAAAGGAACGGGTGAATTCTGCCTCCTCTGCTGGCCCCCTAGAGGCAGGACTCCCAGCAGGGGGAGTCAGGCCCAGGTCCAACCCCAGATGCTCTCCAGAACTGTCCTCTGATTCTCACATTCAGATTTTTCCTTTGGGAACATACCATCCTTTGAATGGTTCCTGGCTTTAGGGAGAGCAAGCACTTGCTATAGGTGGACAGAAGGCACTCCTAAGGGGGTTGCCCACGGGCCTCTCCATGCTCAGAGGGACTCCAGGAAAGCTGAGCGCTGTGGTGGCCTCATCTGTGGAGGCTCTGCGTTCCTCGTGATTGTCCCATTTGTCCCTGTGATTTCCAAGTGACTTGGAAAACACAGGATCGCATTCCCTAGAAAAGACCTAAAAGCTTCATAAACCTATTGCTAATACTGTCTTCATCTTTCTTTGCTTAATTTCATTCCATTACTCCAGCCCTAAGTATACCTGTCATCTCAAGCTAAATCAAGTCCTTCCTACTTCGGTGTTCACATCCTTCAGATGTCTGAAGCCCAGGATCCTGCTGGCCACCCGGGTCCTCAGCCCTCCCCAGCATGAGCCGAATGCGACTGAAGGAACCGTAACACCGGGTCCCTGCTGCGCCTCCGGCTCCAGCCGGATCTTTCCTGGCTGGTGAGCCCCCAGGATCATTACCCATGGACCAGCTCTATTTTGAGTCTTCCAATTATCAGCCTTAAAAGGGAAATGCCCATAGTTCAGAGAAGCGCACAGTTATCAGAAGATGTTCAAACTGATGCTCCCCCTGAATTTGTAAACAGGAGACAAAATTCCCATAGGGTAATTAGCTTTAAGCATTTCAGACATTCCCATCAAGAATGCTGAGTGATTTTTAAAAAGGAGAGACATACTTTAAGCAGGGAAAACGATAGATCAATATCAAATTCCCTCTCGATACTGGTTTTGCATTCAGCACGCAACAATTCAGCAACCTTTGGAAGTTCAAGGTCATAATGCCTTGGGATGGAACTGGCACCGGGGAGACTTTCACCCCAGCTTCCAGTCAGTGCAGGAAACCCTCCTACAATGTGCTTGGTGGGTCATCTGATTCGACTGTGATGCTTCTGCCAACGGGGACTCACCACCTCACAAGGCTGCCCATCCTACTTGTTAGCAAACTGTCTGAGACTAAGAAGAGATCCGACTTCCTGCAGCCCTCAGCCACAGGCCTGGCCCTCTGCCTCAGAGCCACCAGCCTGGCTGCAACCTCTTCCACGCCACCACCGTGCATATACCTGGCGATGGGGGTGTGTGTTCCCTCAGCCTTTTCACCCCAAGAGGGATATTCTCAGTCACTTCCATTGACCCTAGAGCAGCGTGGCTGCCAGACCATCATGTCCAGGCTGCCTCCATGTCACCAGCATTTCATTCTCCACATGTGACGCCACGAGGAATCACTGTGTCCTGCTGCACCTCCCTCCAGGGGTCCCACAGCTGAGCCTGCACAGGGCTGTGTGGTGGGATTCTGTGCTTTGGGGAAGGTCTCCCTTTCCTCTTCCTCAAGTACAACATTCTACCTTTAGAGATTTCTTTCTATAGGTGAAAATACTACATATTCAAGTCCTTTATTAACAATTCCAATATTCCTCAAAGGCTAATATTTTAGACAACCAGCAGCCAGTATGTATTGATTTATTCAGCAACTTTGGACTAAGACCATCCAGGTCTAATCCTGGCTTTGTCATTTCTAGCTGTGTAACCACAAGCAAGTTATTTAATCTCTCTGAATAGGAAGGAATTAATTGGTGAAGGATAAGGTATTCTTAATGAGGCCTGTAAATTCTTAAGACCAACAATCATCAAACATTAGCCAAGGACCTATGAACTTATGCAAACATATTTTCCCTTCTCTCTTCCCACTTCCCACTTCTACAGTTCTCAGCAAAAACACCTGATTTCTGTAGATGAGAGTAGACTGGGTCACTGTCACCTCACCTGGTACTAAGTGAGACTCTAATCAGCAACAGCCAGGTGCTTAATAAGTGTTTTCCTGCCATCCCTTTGATATTGTGAGGCTTCACTCTTGAAACAAAGTCAAAGAGAACCCCTAATCCAGGCTGATTTATTCTGAGATCAGTCTTAGAAGAGAAACTCTAAACACGAATCTCTGCAGCAGAACCCAAACGTAAATGGCCACAGCCATGACCCCAGCTGGGATGGGTGGGACCGCAGGGTGCACAGCCCCCGCCACCCCGGAGCGGAGTTCCTGAGCAGAGACAGCTCCCCAGCTCCAGCCTGGGGCTTCCCCAGCTGGGGCAGACGTCGGGATCGCCTGGGGGACTTGCTGAAACACAGACCGCAGACATCCGTACGCCCATGTGCACTGCAGCATTATTCACCACAGCCAAAGAGTGGAAGCAGTCCAGGGGTCCATCAACACACGAATTCAGAAACAAAACATGTGGCATACATACAACGGACTAGTACTCAGCCATAAAAATGAATGAGGCCTGACGCGTGCTACCCCATGGACGGACTCTGAGAACATGCTGGGTGAGAGAAGCCAGCCAGGCACAAAAGCCCACCTAGCGCACCATCCCACTTGCGTGAAGTATCTAGAGGCAGAAAGCAGATTAGAGGCTATCAGGGGGACAGGGGAGTGAGGAGTTACTGCTGGATGATGACAGAGTTTCTGTTTGGGGTGGGGGATGAAAGAGTTTTGGAAACAGATAGCAGTGATGTTTGTATACCCTTGAAAATGCCACAGGATTATACACGCAAATGCTAAAATGGCGAAGGTTATGTTATATATGTTTTATCACAAGATAACATTTTAACCACACAAACTCCTGGGCGTTCTGACTGAGTGGGTCAGGGATGAGGTCCGAGAATGTGCATTTCCGACAAGCTCGCAGGTGCTGCTGACGCTGGGGACCATGTTTGCAATCGCTGCTCGGAGCCCACAGGGGCAGAGCAAAGCCTCCGAGCTCTCGTCTCATCTGCTTTGCTTTGCTGATCGCCTAGAAGAGCTCCAGCTTCCATGCATGCTCGGCAAGGTCAGTGCAAGCTGGAAACCGCAAAAATAGCTGCATCCAGGCCGACTTGAGGCTGTCAACTCTGTTCTGTGGCTTTCTTCCTCTCCTCATTCAGTTTTGAGCCACCACAGGCTGGCAGCGATGCCAGTCACCAGCGCCCGCTGCAGCAGGCTACAGACAGATGCCGGTCGGCAGTGGCTGAGCAAAGAAAGCCGTCGTCCAGCCTTGTCCTCAGAAATCTTGCCCCCAGTCCAAACTCACCACATTGACAGTGAGTTATTTTCTAACAGGACTTAAAAAAGTACTTGCTGCTCTAAGTTTCAAAAGAACCTGTGTGCCAGGCTTCCTGATGGTGATCTGGGCAAGGTCCTCCCACGGGGTGCAGGGGATGTAATGCATCTGCTCATGTGGGGTCTGCTCAACTGCTGAACTGCTCACGTTTCTGGGATTCTCTTTTTTGACATTCTTGGGTTCACCTCGAGTTCACTGGTTTTCCCGATGGTATTGCTTAACATGTTCAAATTTAATATATTTTTATGCCTGCCCATTTGAGTGTTTTATTTCCACACACACATGCTTAATTGAGCAAAGTATGCTGGACCTTTTCCCTACAGCGGTAACACTGAATAGGTTTTTCACCCAGAAAACACAGCAAGCATCCTCGTCACCTCAGTTGAGTCACCTGCCGTCAATGGCTGACATGTGAATGTCGGTGCAAACATAGGCGAGCTCGATGCCTGGCCAGGCTGGACGTGGCATGGGGCAGTGGGGCAGGTCCTCCCACCGGGCTGAGGGAAGGTGATGGCTTTTCCTCAGCAAGCAGAGTGTTGGTTCTTTTCAATTTGCAGGGCTGTCATGTTTAAATATGAAAATGTTGCTTATAGGCAAATGTTAGTGACAGCAGCCTGGGGCGCCCATCAAAGTTTGCACTCTTATTCCTGCTAAAAATAGGCTTGCTTTCTCTGGATTCTTTCAAATTCCACATCTGCAGGAAGTTCTTGTTGCTTTTGCTGGCCCCTTTCTTTCTTCCCCAAAGAAGATGCCTGTTCTTTGCTCCACCAGGGACCCCTCCCTCGGAAAACGCCATTCTGGGTGATTACAATAAACACCCTGGGTTCAGGCAGTCCCGCGAAGGCCTCACATCGGTTCTCAGTTATTATCACAGGCCTCCGCCTCTCAAGTCTTTAGTGAAGAGGGGACTGGGGAGCTTCAAGGGCAGACAGGCATTTGACCTTCAGAAGTAAAAGGTGCCTCCTGACGGGGCTGACTGGCCAGCTTGGACAACTGAGGGTGAGGCTTCTGTGTTGGGGACCCACTGGGCAGAGCACCCGCATGCACCAGCCGTGCAGACAGCCTGCTCCTTCCCTCGTGTTGGAAGAAGCCTGTTTTCCAGGTATTAAATTCACACCTACAGAACAGTAACTATGGCGATGTTGCATTTTTGAGCAAATGTTCAATTCTTCTCAAGGCAAGTGTTCAGTAGCCCTAATTACTCTCTCTCTTCTTCTCTGTTGCCCATAGTGTGTGTGTGTGTGTGTGTGTGTGTGTGAGAGAGAGACAGAGAGGGGAGGGTGGGAGAGCAACAGGGAGAGAGGGATGGATGAGAAGGTATGGGAGGAGGGATGGAGCAAATAGCATGTTGCTTTAGGTGTGTTCACAACCAGCCAGGAAAGCTCGCCGAACAGGATCCGAGCCACCTCTGCAAGTGCCCAGGGCTCCTCAACACACTGGAGTCACTCGGGGAGCTTTTCCTTCGAGTCCCACTCGCAAGGACTCTGATTCAGCACATCTGCAGTGGGTGGGGCACCCCCCACGGCTTGTGGCAGCCACAGGGCCCCTGCCAGGCCTCCTGCACTAAGGCTGCGAGTTGGTTCCTGGGTTTCTTGGCTGCTCAGCTGTGCTGCACCCTCTCCCAGGCCACCCCCTCCTCACTCCCTGCGGCCTCTGAGGCTGGCCGCCTCTGATGCGCCGTCCTCTTCAGGAGCTGGGAGGTTCTGGCTGTGAAACACCTGACAGGAGACAGTGCAGAGAGGTGCTGTGCGTCCTCCTGCCCCAGGAAGGAAGGTGGGCCAGCGGGCCTGGCCCAGCCGTCTTGCTCAGGGGACCCCGGCGAGCTCCAGATGAGATGAGCATTGTGGGAAGGCAAGAATGCCTCGTTGTCTCTTGGCTCTCGGACTTCCCTGCGCTCGACAGGCCTGCTGGGGGATGGAGGGCTCTCAACTTCTCCCCCCAAGCTCACAGCCTGTGTGGCGGGGCAGGTGGCTTCCAACCGGGAGGGGACATGCGGCTGAGCAGGGATGTCTGCACATGATTCCTGGGAAGTGAGCCCTCTCTGCGCCCAGCTTGGCTCACGGAAACTGGAGGTGTGACTTAATGGTGGAGGAGGTCCTCAATAGGAGCAAGGCCCCCAGCCAGGAATGGGTGACAGCACCAGAGGAGTGAGATTTGGAGCGTGTGGGCAGCATTTCAGGATCACGGCCCCGCCGCCCAGGCCTCACTTAGTGCTGCCCCCCACTTTAGTCCTTCCCAAAGATACTGATGATCTGGCGGGGGGCTGCAGGGCTTTGCCACCAGGGCCCCCAAAACCTATGTCCTCTTCCTTCCGCCAGGGTTCTTCATGCCTAATGGAGCCGGGCAGCAGCATGACGCGATCCCCAGGGCCGCCAGCACCTCAGCTACCCCCATCTGAAAGCTCCTGTGGACCAGGGAGGGTCCCGGGGACACCCCAACTGCCCGCGTGTTAATGCGAATGCCGCACCCCAGAGACTCACAGCCAGGAATCTGCCTCAGACTCCTCGCTGACCCGCCCCGTGCACACCATGCCCTCCTGGGATTTGCTCGGGAACGGGGGTGTGGTCGAGCAGTGTGCATCTGGAGGCTTTTCTTGTCTATAAGAGCTATTATCTCAAACTCCAGATTCCTTCAACAGCCTATGCGCACCTCTCTAGGGTGATCTGCAGTGTGGGGTGAACCCCAGGGGGTGCGAAGATGAGTCGCTAAAGCAACGGAAGTGAATGTTAGGACGTCCGGTGTTTTCAAACGCGGGTGTGTCATCACAATCCCGCTGCGGTCACAGGTCCAAGGGGCACAGGCTGGCTTCCATTCTCACGAAGCCCCTACTGCAGGTGGCGGGGTAGTGTGCGGGTCGCTGGAGGGCAGGTGGGGAGCATGGGGGTGGCTGTCCCTGGTTTCTCCCTGGATAGCTGGCTGAGGGACAGATGCCCCCGTCTGTAGGTCAGGCCGAGGAGCTGTCCGGCCGACCCACCTGAGCCCCCCTCCCCGATGGGATGTGACCTGTCCTTCCTTGGGACCCCTCTTGGCCACCTTTCCCCTGCTCAGCGCTCAGGCCACTGTGATTTCTGGTGTCACTTCAGGCCTTGTCATGTCCCCCCTAGACTCCCAGCCCCTGAGGGTACCACCTGTTTCTTATCTCCGGGAGACCTTGCACACAGTACCCGGTGGAGGACACTTGGAAACATAATTAAAGCTTCCATTTCAAGAGGGGCCCGTGTCTCTCATGAGGCCGCTGGGCGCCTGGCACTGTGTCCCTGGCTTGGGGTCCCTTTGCCAGTAAAAGCTCAAAAGCAGCTCTCAAGCCTGCCACCCCACGTCTGTCCTCTGAGTTATTTTTGCCTAAAGACTTAAAAAAAATTACTATTATCACTGCCACCACATTTTTTTAAAAAAAGAAAAGAGACGTTTAGCACCACACAAATAGGAAAGATACAGTCTAGGAAAGAAAAGAACATTCTTCCCAAGAAAGGACAGGACCTTGAGCCTCCACAGGAAGTACGTAACAGCATCTCACTCGTCACGCCCCAGCCCACAGAACAGCACCTAGGAACCTCTGAGGTGAAGGGAAGGAACACCACAAAAATTCCAACCTAATCACGGCATTCTGTTCCCCGGGTCGCCAAGGCCACCAGGTCTGATCAGAACTATGATGCATAAGGTGTAAGATGTTTGCTCTGCCTCTTCCTTCCTCGGTCTGTCTGCCCTTTGGTTATCTATCCTTTCAGGGCCCTGATCCCTGGCAATGAAACCCAAATGCCAATCCAAGGCATTTACCGCAGAGAGCATTACACACCAAAGAAAAGAGCCTCTAACGGTGGAATGTCAAGCGAGCAGGTGGCCTATCCCTTCCACTTGAGCGATCACAGCATATTCATGGCTACAAACCAATCCACCTGCAGAGCTGGCCCAGAGCTCCAGTGGCCCTAGGACCCTGGCTGACTCAGGATCTCTTACATTTGATCAGAGGGCAAAACTCTGCAGAAGCCCATGAAACACTGATATGGTTCATTCTACCATTTGAACTAAAAGCAATGTTATACCCAGAATGTGATTATATCGACTAATACTGCATGTGTACATAGTCAAGAAAATCCAACCTCAAGCCATATACTGCCCCCGAGCACCCAAAAGCTGTTGAATTACACATGATCAGCTCTTCCTGAATTCTTCAGTATTAAGTTTTTTTTCTACTACTTACTCAGTTTGTGAAGTGCTAGCATATGCTGGCTACAACAGACGCCAGATACCAAGTGCTCAAGAAAAATTAGGAGAGAAACTCAAATGGAAAAACATTACACTCATTAATTCAATTTTTTTCTGTAACCATGCCAGTATGTGGCATCAGACGCAGAGCACGAGGGTCCGGCTGGAGGTGCATCAGCGCTCCGTGGCGGCTGAATGGCAACAGGCCGGAATATTTCACACTGGGCCTGTCCTGGAATTTCCAGGTGGCCATAGACACGATCTTTTAACTATCCACTTCCTGTTGTGCAATAAACTGTCACCAATTGCCTGAAAAAAATCAGGACACTCAGCTGAACAAGACTTGCTCGGCCACGGGTGGGCTGTGAGGCATACTTGGGGTGTAGAGCTGGAGCCCCTAGTCCGCTCAGTAACTTACGGCAAGGGCGGGCAGACATTTGAAACCAGGGGTCCTGGAAAATGCACAGTAGCTGAATCAATAACATCACCGGACCTGTCCCTGGGACTGGACTTGAGGTCACATGTTCACGGGCCCCAATCCCTTGTCACACACACCTTCTCCTCAGTGCCCTTTCTTGGTGTGGACAGCAGATATGTCCCCAGTCCGTGAGAAAGCCAAGGCCTCCCAGTCTGCAACGCAGTTAGCTCCCGCACCTACTCAACGCACTTGGAGGGAGAGGTGGAGGGATGGGGGCGGCGATAAGCCCCAAGTCGGGCACCAGTATAGGCAGCCCCTTTGAAGTCGTGAGGCAGGAGCTGGGATTGCCCGGCTCCCTTCCCACAGTGCACAGCAGGGCGAGGCCGGCCAAGTCCAGCCTCTCCTGGCCCTGCAGGCAGAAGTCAAGGCGGGGGGTCCTGGGGTGGGGGGTGCTGGTCTCCCATTCTCTATCCAGCCCAGCCTGCCCACCCCACCTGCCCACCACCCCCACCAGCCCCACCAGGGCAAGCTGCAGGGAAGAGCCCTTTCTTTCATTTCAGAGATTGAACAATGAAGCAGGGATTCCAGGCTCCAGAGGAAGGTTGGGATTTAGCTCCCCATTAGCTGCATCTCACCTTTTCTTCCTAAGCTAGAGACCTAACACTTGAAACAGGCAGAGAACTCTGTGAGGAGCTGTGTCCCCCATCATGGCCGTGCACCCACCTTCACTCACATCCAACCTGCTCCTTCTAGAGACTTCCAGCAAGGTGCTCGCTCAGCCGTGGGTCAGAATTCTGTTGTGCCCACGGAAGTTTCTCAGTGTGAAAGAGATGCTGTGTGGGGCGTGTGGGGTGTGAATGTGTGGGATGAGTTGCCTGTCCTGTAGAGATAAGGATCCCCTGAAACTGACCCACCTTTACAGGATAAAAACCTACCATCACAGTCTAGCCCAGAGCAGCTCAGACTTCCCTATGCAGCAACCCCCAGGATCTCGTTAAAATGCAGGCTCTGACTTAGGAAGGCAGGAGGGGCTGAGAGTGTGGGTTCCCACCAGGCGCCTGGCCGGGGTCCACATTGCTGGTGGGTGGACCCCACTTTGAGTAGTGAGAGGCTATCGGCAACGCGGGGCTGGAGGGTAAGCCTGGAGCCGAGGGGTTGCTCCTGGGAGCCACCCCAGGATGCTGAAGCTTCCCCCTTCCTGGGACATTCTCAGCGCCCGGGGTCCTGCTTCTCAAACTCAGCCTCCGAGAACCCAGTTTGTCTATAAGCCAGACCAGCTGGAGCTGCTATTGCAATCAAATCACTTCTGTTTTTTTCCCAGAGCGCCGGGCAGAAATGTTAATGCATGCTTTTGCAAAGCTATGTTTTTGTCCTGTGTATTTTCCTCAGCTCTAATTAGAAGGCTTCAGGATTCAGCAATGGCAGGATCAGCTCTGACAGGAGAAGGGCAGCTAACCAAGGAAGAGGCGGTGACCCCGAGCTGCACTGCCTCTGGGGCCCCCCACTCAAGCCCTGCTGATCCCACACGGGTCTGTAGATGGCAGCTGCCTGGTCTTTAAGGCTACGGGACAAGTGTCAGCCTTCTTTGACTCGCCGTATTTCCACTGGCGATTTGTTATAGTACATAATACGTGAGAACAAAATGCCTGGTGGGTGGCTGCTCTGTTCAGCATGAAGTTGAGGGAAATTTGAGCAAGGGGGATGTGAGAAAGGGCAGTGGGAGGGGGCAACAGTTCTGAGCAAGCTGACCAGAGACGGGAACCTGCAGGGAAAGGTGGCCGGGGAGGAATTCCTGGTAAGGACTTCCACGAACCAGCGTGTCATATTTGCATTCAGGCTTTTCACAGTCCTGTGATATAAAAGCCCTTCACTAACTCGAACCTTCAGCAAAAACAAACATTGCTGCATGTATATGCGCACACACGTGAACAGAACACACATACACACACACACGCATCTGGCTCAAGAATCTAAAATAAACTCACAGGCCCCGAGCTGCTGGCACAGTTTGCAGGTCTCGGTTGGGACGCAAAGCTTCAGGGCCGCCTTGGGGGGCATATTTGACCGCCCATCACCGGGGGTGGGGGCACCTCACAGGCATGCCCGAGTCAAGTGCACAGAGCCTCCTACCCCTGCCCTCACCTTCGTAGGGTCTGGGAGGGGTGGTGGCGGGGGAGATAGGTGGCAGCTGGGGTGGGAGCTGAGTGGGGCGGAGGTGCTGGGGAGGTCAGAAATCTGAGACAGCTGGCCCCTAGGTGCGCGTGCTCTCTCCAAGAGCGGTGAGGCCAGGTCTCCAGACAGGATGAGCCAGGAACAAACTGACACCGCGAGGCAAAACCACAGCACGCCAGGATTTAGCTCACAGACAAGGCCGCTGTCTCCGCTAACAGGCGCCCGAGGATGATAAAGTCGACACGCACACGGCAAAGGAATACGAACGGACGCCAGAAGTGGTCAGGCCCCCTTAGCTCGATTATATAACCTGTGAACCTGTTTATGACTTGATGTCTTACGTGTCTTATATTAAGTCACATGTGTTACAGAAGGCCAAAATTACTCCTGGTTCACACAGTGGGGATTAAATAGGTCCATAATTTATGACGTTTTTAAGAGTGACACTATTTCCAAATGCTGGGCACCTGAACCCATTTGTGGACCGCTAAGAAAACAGATAATATACGTGACAGTGGGAAGGCTGTGCAAATCCCGGGACATGCGGACATCTCACTCCAGTAGCCAGTGCACTTCGTCTGCCCGTGGGTGTGATGCCCCCAAAGCGGCCCTGAACCCCAGCCCAGCAAAAAAGGGAATGGTCCCATGGCAGCCTGGATTGCTCAGTCCAAGCTTATCTCCTTACCCTCTAGGTTTTAAGAAATTATTACAGGGATGGGGGCTGTGGAGACTCTAGGCCCCCACAGCATGAGAGGTGCAGGCACCCTCGGCCTCCCGGCCCTGCGTCCCAGGGGCTCCTGCCGAGACCTCGCAGCAGCGCACATTTCCAGGCGAAGGGGACTCGTGCGGCCGTGACAGTTCGGCCCCCCGCCCTGGGCACAGAGGTTACCTTTGAGCTCCTCCTGCACTTTTTCAGGGTCCATTACATGGTACTTAAACTGCTTCTGAGACAGTTTTCCACTGTGTTGTAAAAGCCTGCCCTGCCATTTCTGTAAACATCAGTTCATGTTCCTGGAATAAATCTTTTTTGTGTTCCATCCTGCTACCCACAGGGGTGCAGATGGCATGTTTTATGTGGTGGCCGCTGTTTACACTTCAGCCCCATGGAGGCCCATGACACGCCACAGACGGAGCCCACACAGGACGACGGCCCTTGGGCAGGGACCCTTGTCCCGACAGGCCGGGGCTGCCAGGAAAGGACACACCCTGAAAGTACACGGGTGCCTCTGCCGCGGACACACATCCCCCATTCAGGGCCATCGGGGTCTGGGACATCCCCAGGAGGCACACAGAGATGCAGGCTTTGCCCCAGTGATGGGGGGAGGGTGTGCACTGCCAGTGGCTCTAAGCAGGGAAAACAGCACACAAATGCCCAAAATTGGCTGTAGAGTTAAAAACACCAACAAAGCAAATCCTCCCCCGCCCAGGAAGGCTCACCACGCCGTCCGCATGTTCGTGAGCATCTGCTAGCTGCGTCCCAGTGCGTCCTTCTTTCTGTGCTGATGGACAGCCATCAATCACAGTAGACTTGACCTTGCCAGGCCCTCACTGAGTGGGTGACAGAAGCAGGGTTTTCCCTTTGTTGGGGGAGGTGGGGAGGCAGAAGATGGCTTCCCTCTGCAGAGACCACGGCTGCCTCTGCCGCAGACTCAGAGAGCATTTGCTGAAAATGCCAACAGATTGCTTCTTGAGCTGGAGTTGTGTGGGCATCAAAAACTTATTTTAACAGGGCATTTTGCTTAAAATCACTTGGTTACTTTTGGCATTTAGAATGTCTCTGACTATATAATTTGGAATAAGAGGTTCTTGTTGAGTTTTACAGATTTAGCATAAATCAGGACATACAGGGACAGGCCCTTCACTTAACCAGAGCCTTTTAGCCGTCAGCATAGTAAAATTTGCTCTTTGTGTTGCATTATTTAGTGGGTTCTTTTTCTTTGTTTCTTTGTTTCTTTGTTTCTTTTTTCTTTTTTTTTTTGATGCAGCTTAGTTGCTATGCAGAGGCTTAGCGCTCCTGCACATGGTCAGTTCCACACTCTGGTTTGATTTGAAACGAGCCAAGAAATTTGCCTGAATGTGATTTCAAAAGGTTTTCCTGTTTCCCTATTTGTCTCGTCAGGAGACTGAAGGAAGCTTTGAGTCCAAATAACGCTGGCCTGATTTTCTCAGGTAGTCGGTGCGATCCGGTGGGCACAGTTCAGATGGACGACCCCTGCTCCCCCGGGACACTGCGATTGCTCCCAAGGGCCAGGTCTCAGGAAGCTCATTTCAAAAGGCAGATGACTTCTACTTGCAGATAAAGTCTTCTTCCATTTTTGCTTTTCTTTCAGTCCCTCTTTCCCAGTTCTCTCTCCCTATCCCACTGACTAGATGTGACCCAAAGACTTAATGGGACCTGCTTTCATCTTAATTTAGCAGAGAGAGAGGGAAATGAGTGTGATTTGCAGAGTGGAACGCAGGTCATCACAGGTGTGTTGTATTAGTGTGTTCACGAGCCCTCCGAGACAGGCATGCTGAGATAGCCAATAACTTTCTTAATGTGTAATATCACACGATCAGACTCTAATTGATTAATTGGAAAGAGAATGTAGGCAGATGTGAGGGCAAGACTTCTGCTGCTCATTAAATGAATATGTCCTTGCTTCTCTTTAATAAGGTAAATGGAACTACTCAAAAGCAATTAAGTCAGTAGTGAAATTCATTAAATTTTTAGTAATTATTGGTATTAAATTCTCTAATAAAATTCAAGACTTTGCCTAGTTCTATTTCAAAAGGACGTATGACAATTCTATGGGGCCAGTTTGGCAGGACGAGTATTCTATTGAGAACTGCATCTCGGACCCACTGACATTCTGTGTGAAAATCATGAGAGAGACAGAGAAACAGAGAAAGAGATGGAGTGAGATGCTTGCTATCCTAGACCAGCCAGACACTGAGCGTGTCGCTTACACCTAGGAAGGTAGTACTGTTTCCAAATTCTTCATTTAAAATCTTAATCTAAAAAGTCAAAAAAGAATGGAAAAAGTACATGATATTTTTAACTCCGTCTTGAGTACTACATTTGGTACCTTCTCTAGCAGCTCGATTCAGACAAACATGGAATATGGGGAGTTGAAGGCAATTTGGAGAAAATGCTTTCCAGGCCCTGTTCTCTCATCTGGGGAACAAACCTGGGTGGGGGGTCGAGGGAGCGAATGAGATACACCGCAGTTTAGGGAGGGGCCCCACAGAGCTCTCTGAGCCCGCAAGTGGCTCCTACACCTTCTGCCACTATCCGTCCTGCCCAAGAAACGGGACCACTCAGAGAAGTGCTGGAGAGGAGCTCAGCTCAGCCCGCGCGGCCACATTCCAGACATTCCCGACAATTCCCTGGACACAGGCGAGCCCTTGGCGTCTGAGCTGGCTGTGCAGAGGTGCCATCGGGGTGCCACGCCCGTGTGGTTTAGCCATGCATGCCTACAATAAGTATTTCTTGAGCACCTACTCAAAGCCCTTGTTAAGATGATCTTACATCTCTGTATCTTCTATATAGTGCATATATAAAATAAATGAATGAAGATCTTACAAAGCTAGGGGTGGATATTCTGCAAAAATGTAGTCCATCTCGTACCCACCCAAGACGGTGGTAGCAGGCACTCAGTATAAGCTTGCTGACTGGAGGACAGAAGGAATCGATGATGCGGGGAAAGCATGGATAGTGTGTGGCACTTGCATGAAGTTCTCCATTTAATTTTACGAAACAGTTAAGGTGAGACATGTTAATACGTGGCCAGCATAAGCCGAAGAGATGGTGATGATAGCTGAGATGAAGAACTGACTCCTAAACGGACGTTCATCTGTTCTCAGGCTTCTGCTCTCACCACCAGCATCCTGTCATTTCTTTCTTGCAAATAGGAAATTAAAAATGTAAACCCATGAATTGTGGTCATTTTGAAAAAAAAACCCAGTAGATTCAATCCCATGTTTTTTTAAAAACTCGTACTTCCAAATCTAAAAATAATGTTGGATGCTTAGTTTCACAACCTAAAAAGAAATGGCTGCACGTTCATTGTTTGCTGGGGCTAACAGTTTGGTAACGTGAGCACCAGTCTAGCAGATGCAAGGCTCCAGAGCTACCTGGTCCCAGGAGGCACCAGGCCCCTGGTGGGTCCTGTGAGAGGCATCTCCACTGCAGACTGATTAGACACAGAGAGAGCAGGGTGCTCTGTGCCTCACCACTCCCTGCAGGAGGAGAGAGAAGCATTTGACGGGTACCCTAATTCAGAGGAAAAAAATTCCAATCCTCACATACATTGTAATTTTAGAAAGCATAACTAAAGCTAAAACGAAATCAGACTAAACAGGTATATTAGGCTCAGAAGAAAAAAATCAGGGCGTTAGGTCTCAATTTCTGTTTGCATGCTTTTCTGCAGGGATTGGCAATTGCTACACAGCTCATTTTAATCTGAACATGACCTTGATAATCTGTGTAGGGGCAGCCCAACTATTTCAACGAGTTCTAACCAAGGGAAATACTCTCCAGCTTTATCACCATCAGTAAATGACATTTTGTTTACATCATTCTAGGTTTTTGTTTCTTTGTTTTTCATTTTTATAACTGTATCAAGGCCTGAATATATTCCAGACAGCTAAGTCAGACCAAAGGAAAACTGATTTATCAAGTTATTAATTAAGTGCCAAACTGAGACATTCTAAACATGTCAGCATATGAACAAAGAATTTGGCCAAAGAAGCAATGATGCCATTGACGTTCAGAAGAAAGGTGGAATTTTACATAGTCAGATAATTAGAATAATTGAGGAACATGGGCTGATAAAAAATTCAGTTTGGGGGAGTAACTAGCAAACCCTTTTGGGTGACTCCTCCCCCAACCCAAGTCATTTTATATTAGTCTGATGTTCTGTCTTAATAAACACAGTATATTCAATAAGACTTTTTTTCTTTGATGAAGATCTTGAAAAGATCTTGAAATCTTTAGGGTCTTTACTGAAATGCCAGTTCTTCCAGAATCCTATACACATGAAGGTGAAAAGGGGAAGCTAATCTGTTTAACCAAAAGCTATGCATCGTCAGATTTTCTCTTCATTTAAAAAAGAGACAAGGATTCTGAATACTCACGTGAGTTTTATTTAGTGGCATTTCCTTCTTTTCTCTTAAAAGCTGAGTATAACAGAGGGATTTTAGTCCCCTTCTTAGTTACCTTTCATTGAGTGCTTATTATATGCCAAGCACCTTCAATGTACCATCTCATCTAGATTTTACAGCAACCCTGGATGGTGTACATAACTATTATTCCTGTTGGGTAGATGCAGACACTGACCTTCCCGAGACCACGGAGCTAGTGACCACACAGCCGGGAAGTGGACCGAGTGCGGGCGGTTCTGGGGCGCGTGCCCCGTCCTGCCCCCGTGCTGTTCTCTGAGGGAGGGGTCACCCCATCCTTGTTCTTGGAGGCTCTTTCCCTCTCTATAAAATCCAAATTGAGGAACCATTCTTTTCCCTAGCTTGTCTTTTTACGGTTCAAATCATATTGGTCCCTGAATCATGTGGCTCACAAATATTTTAAACTTTGGTTTCCTGAACTTTGATCTTGTTTTGCCCACTGGACACACCAAGCTACTTACTTCATTAAGACTGTTATCCAAAATCTCAATTTATAAAGAAATCGGCTTGAGATGCAATCGTTGCCAGTTATGTCTACTAACATGGTCCTAAGAACTTGATGACCAGTATTCCAGGCATCATTTGGCCTCCCTTGCCTTTGAGCCGTGAGAAGCCTTTGTCCTCACCGCAGTGCACCGGGACTGTTCTGATCACCTTCTAGAAGTCTCTCTGCGCCCATCCTCCAACCTGTGAAGGCCCTGCTTTGCTAACAGTCCTCCCGGGCTCAGGTACCCAATGCGGACTCCACAGCCTAACACAGTGGATGTGAGCTTAGCTGCCTCGCTCTTCCTGTTTTTATTATCTGCCCACAACCTGCCGAGTTAGCTCTGTTCTAACCTCTGCTCACAAAAGGATGCTGATCCGGGCAGCTTCCCACACTCACTGCTCACCTCCCTTCCGTCCTTCACACGGAGCCTTCTCTTTCTCTGGGATACCCTGGTGTCCCCCCCTGCCCTCGAGGGACCAGCTCTGGCCCCACCATCTCTGAGGAGCTCTTCCTGAGGACCCCAGCCCACTACATCATCCCAGTCAAAGACCCTTTACTTCCTTAATGCACATGTAATTCTTTAATGCATATTTCTAGCCTCTGGTCACCGACCAGCCCATCTGGTACCTGACTACACACTGGAAGTTCACTGTTCATACAAGCACAGTTTATTTGTAGACTCCTTTGGAAAGGATCCACATTTTATACTTTGCCCATGACTCTCTGAAAGACTAATGTCTTCAAAGTCTGGGTGACACACATACCCCATAACCACCGACTCGCATACTAATTCCACTTCCTGAGATGTGTCTGTGACACCAAATATCCAGATTTTTTAAAAAGCTTTAAATCTTTGTAGACATTATGTTGCATTAGAGACATTGCCTTCACACAAAATAATACATTAGAGGTATAAGAAACAATTCAGATCAAATAAAACAGGGAGACTATATCCCTCAAGAAAAGGTCTTTTTGGTTTGAATTATCAAAACTGAGTGTCTCTATTGATGCAGCTCAATTTTCAACCTGGCTGTTTTGATGACAGTCAGAACATTGTTTAAAAATCAAAATGATAAGGAAAAGTGAAAATAAAAATTTCATTACAACTTTACTTTTCCATGTTATTTATTTTTATGTACTCATATGTAAACATCAAGTGAATATAGAAAAAGACTGCATCAATGATAGCGATGGGTTCACTGCTGCAGGCCAACGAGCACTTGCGTGATGCTAACGCTGATTTTCATTTTCCTTTACATACATATCCACGTTTCCACATAGAATATATAAATTTGCCTTCATACGTGTTATATATGTGTATGTATGCAACACTGTTGCATATTTAAAAAATTCAAGCTACCTGGAAAATACATAGACATTTCTCTAAGCCAAAAATGGTGTTTAGTTCTCTGGGAGTGTCCTTCCATATTTATCAGACAATTCAGAAGTAAAAGGCACTGCTGACTGGAAGGGCAATAGGATGGAGGCCCTGAGAGGGTTTCACACATCTTAATAATGTGGCTGCTTTGCTGAAGCCCTTCTCTGGCCACATGCTCAGCACTGAAACGTGGTCTCCCTCCCCACCGCGGGCTTTGACAATGGAAAGCGATGCGGTTCTTTGGTCCCTGTTCACACAAAGGAGTGTGTGACAATCCTGATGCAATATCAGAATCAGATTCAAAGTTTTCATTGCAGGGAAACCAATGCATTGAGATCTGAACATGTTAACAACAGTGGAGTATTTCACATAATTGCGTTTGGGGTGCACCTTCACCTGTGCACGCTGATATCCTGAAGGTGGATTATAAAATGGGAAGCATAGACAAGGCATTCTTCTGTAGGTGGGAAACTCTCTAAGGGATGATGTAGGGGTGATGCTGATGGATAAGGGGATCCTAATCTATAAAAGGCAGACTTTATCTTAAAGAAATCTACAGCTTGTACTACGGAGGGAGAGAAAGAGATCATTGCTTCTCCACCAATGTGTCTTCATGACTTTTCAAGAGAAATATTGATGGCTATGGGATCCAAAGTAGAATATTAAGCAATTTTCTGGATAATTAGGGCAAAAGCACTGCTTATCATTTTAAACCTGGCTGACTGAGGGGTTTCTGGGGTGTGTCTTCACTGGCTCAATATTCACTGGCTCAACATTTGAAAGAATGAACAAAGCTATCTATTGGCTTTACTAAAGGGAGAGTATGCCGCAGGAAAATGCTCAGCCACAGCAGCAACAGGCCAGCCCTGCGTCCACCTTGTCAGTGACCAGCGCACAGCCCAGAACCAGCCTGGGGCACCTCGTGTGCTCCCGAGCTAGAACCAGCGGCACACGTCATCGCATGCGTTCGCTCACCAGATCGTCACTGAGCTACCTTCACAGTTCATTGAATCAGAGCACCATTGACTGTTAAGAAGCCGTTATTTTATACCACTAGGAGAAACACTGGCAGCTGAAGATGGACAGGTCATCCATTGTAATATGCAATCCCATTTCTGATATGCTAAAATGTTAGGGGTGGGGTGCATCTAAGAATCCATGGAATAGGGCATGAACAAGCATGGTTCTCGGGGGAACGCAGCGGGAAAGACAAGGCTCCTGCCACAGAGCTCGCAGCCAACGGAGCCTCATTAGGAATTAAAGAGGACGCCTCAAGTCCTGGGGGTCCGCGGCCGTGCGGGAGGAGGAGGTGCTGGGAAGGGAGCCTGCCTGGGAGGCCTGATGCCTCAGACCCGAACACCAGGACGGGTATGAAAAATACCATTGGCGAAGACTCTTCAGGCCAGAGGCAGTGAGAAAACACATTGTTTTAAAGACTCTTGTTTGCCTGAATCTGCTCATTTTCAGCTTCATCCTGGGCTTTTATCTTCCTTCTTGCCTTTTAAAATCCCCTCTCACCAGATCCCTGTCACCCCCATATCCCCATCTCCAATTCCTTGCCTCCCTTATTGTTAATATACATAGGTCATCCTTCTCAACTCTGAATATTCTTTACACCCTTCCCCTCTGTCTCCCAAGAGACTTCCATCAGTTTACTCCAGCCATAGGCAAACACACGACCGAATATGATTAACATTAGTCTGGCCGGTCACCTGTACACTTTCATATTGATAACTGATATCTTACCAGATTTTCTAGTTTGCTTGATATATGACCTAGAAGGTGAAGCCATCAGAGGCAAACTCTCTCTGGAATTTTAGGTAACTGTTCAGTTCTTGCAGTTAAACTGATGAGGGGGAATGTGACTGACACCTTATTCCAGGATGCTGATTGATGGCAAGAAGTTTTGAAGGAAACAGACCACTTCACTCCAAGGAACCCAACTGTCCAAACCAAAAGAGGTCGAGTTCTTTTTTCAATGGCCATATGATCATAATAAGAATCAAAATCATCAAAAGAAGACCTAGGACTTGCCCTACTTGTCAGATTTTTAAAAATGCTCTCAAATGCTCACATCACATTGAAAAATACATTTCCTATATTTTTTCCAAATTAAAAAACATATACTTTTGTTCCTTTTCCCACAATTACTATGCATTAGGAATTCTCAAACATTACGTGCCTTTCTGAATAAATTCCCCTTCCTGACATCCTCATAGATGTCCTTCCTAGCTTCAGGATTCTACCAAAGAATTGTTACTATAAAGAAGCTAGAAAGAGTCGTCCTGAATTAATCCAAGTCCTTCAACTCTCAAACACAGGTTAAGCCCCTTCTCCAGCCCTGGGATGGGAGGATGGGTTGGACCCCAAGAAGGCAGCGGTCTATGTTGGCCTGAGCACGGGTGGAGAAATATGGGTCAAGCCTCGGCTCCGGCCTGCTCCCTGGGCCCCCTATCATCCCCCAGGGCAAGAAATGTAACATCTCTGAATTTCAATTTCCCCATCTGTGAAATGGAAAGAACAATAACTACTTAGCAAAGTTATAGGGAATAAAGGGTCTAAAAATGAGTCTGTAGAGACCCAGCACAGTGCTGGCACGTTAAGGTCCCCCCACAATGATGGTTTCTTGTCTCCTCCCCTGACTGATCCCTCACAGGCTGGTCAGAAACACATCTGTTCACTCTGCAGATGTTTCCAGGTATAAATTATACTTTTCTTTTGCTTTGCACTTATTTTCTTAGTTGCGTATTTGTGAGACTGACAATTTTACTATTAAATGGTAGGGCAAGGTGAAGGGGTATTGAATCATGTAGAGAGTTTTCTTAAGAGTTATATGTATATATATTTAAAAAGCTTAGCTCTAAGAATTACCTGCATGATGTATCTTGTCCCTGTCATTGTTCACAAGGAAATGTTTTGGCTTTTGCATGGATATGTGCATATTCAAGATTTTCAGATAATCTATTGCTAGACAATTCGGCCAAGCTGTATTCTACGGTGGGCTTTAAAGTAAGCAACTTCAGAAGAAATAATCAGAATTAGAATCAACAATACTGACTGAGTACCAACTGGGTGCCAAATACAGTTCTAAGCACCCTAGGGGTATCCATCCATTGATGCCTCACTGACAGGGGATGTCTGTTGCCCTCATTTATAGACAAGGAAATAGACACAGAGAGGTTCAGAGGCTTGCCCAAGGTCACACAGCCAGTGGGTGGAGTTGGGGAGCCTCCTGAACCTGAACCAGTCTGGGCAAGAGCCCAAGTGCTGCGTTACCCCACCACGCTATTTCTTGGAAGTTCTGTCTTCTATGAAAAAGTAACCAATATTGAGTTCCTCACAGATCAGCAGCATCTGCTGGGCAGCCAGCAGGCTCTCTGGCACCCTCAGCGTAAGCAGACAAGTGGGTGGATGTTCAAGGGTTTCTCTGAAGTCCCTTGTCCTAAATTACATATGGGCTTCTGTCCAAACCAGCTGGGAAGAGACTTTAGTAGAGAGTAAAACTCCCAGCACCTGCCTGAAGGCTTTGTTTAAATCAATGCCACCTTCTAGCTCTATTTTATTAGTGGTGAGGCTACCACTTACTGAACTTTTCCTGTGTGCCAGGCACGCTGACTACTTCACTATATGACCCCACCTCCTCCCCAGCGGCCCTATACAGGAGGCACTGTGTTTATCCTCATTTTATTGATGAAGACACTGAGGCTCAGGGCAGGCAAGGGACTTGTCCAGGGTGCAGAGTTGGCATGTCTGCCGAGCAGGGCTTGGGGCTGTCACTCTTTTTTCTTTTTAATTAAGGAATCACTGATACACAATCTTATAAAGGGTTCACATGAGCAACATTGTGGTTTCAACATTCACCCGTATTATCAAGTTCCCGCCCCCACCCCAAGGCAGTCACTGTCCATCAGCGGAGTAAGACACTACAGAGTCACTACTTGTCTTCTCCAGGCCGTCCTGCCTTTGGGGCGCCCACTCTTATCCACCTCACCACAGTGTCTCCCTGGGGGAACACAGGGTCCTCGGACTCTCTCCCCGGCTCTAAGAACCACTGTGATGCCCTGTGTGAGAAACCAGCATGCAGACCAAACCGCTATGCCTCTGGCTTTTTGGTGCGAAAGGTCCTGAAACTAGAAAGGCTAAGCTCTCCATGCCTAGGAAAAGGGAGCTTGTTGGGGAGCAAGGGTCTCCAATCAAATCAAGGGTCATAACCTTATGCAAAGTTGTCATACCAGGGCAGAGGCTGGGGAACTCTAGCCCTCCCCTGATGCCTCGTCTCCCAAATAAAGTAACAAAAAAGAAAGAATTAAAATAGGGTTTGCATAGATAGGAGGTGAAGGGAGATGGTCTACTGCGGCACAGAGAGTCTTTGTGCAAAAGAAAAAGGCTCTGAACCATGAGATCAAGGTGGCAACGTGAGCTAAGAGGCTGCAGGTGGAGAGCGGGAGGGACCATGCAGGGGAGACAGGGCTGCGCCCGCAAACGGACGCCTCCTGCAGAACCCGCTCCTGGCCACACTCAGGTCTAGACGGCCCTGCTGGTGGGCTTAACCGTACCGCCTCCTCTGGAGCGGCCCCTGGCTTCGTCTAAAATGATCCTTCCCTTTCTACAAAGTTCTCTTGGTCTGAAACATAGTTCAACAACGAGGAGCACAGGACCAGCCCAGACCCAAGGGATCTGGAGGGGAGGTGGGGCACATGGTGTGGGGGGGTGCCTCTCTCTAGACAGCAACCCGTCCCAGGGGTTTGTTTTCCACTTGGGGAGCTTCCACAATGGCTACGTGAGGATGCTGGTGC
This sequence comes from Manis pentadactyla, assembly GCF_030020395.1. NCBI lineage: Eukaryota > Metazoa > Chordata > Mammalia > Pholidota > Manidae > Manis > Manis pentadactyla. Next base: position 107,529,955 of record NC_080030.1, on the reverse strand, counting down.
ACCTCGCACTATATATGCATGTGTCATAGGCCATCTCATGTGATGTGACGGGAGTCCAGGAGTGTCACCGTGAGTTTTAACTCCCAGTGCTTGTGCTTCTCCGCAGCTACATTAAAGGAGCTGTAAATTCAACTTGAGTGCGGCACGAGTCGGGACTTCCGTTACGCCAACCTAGTACAGGGAGAGTCTCTGGGTAATCACACCTGTGTTGAAAAGTCTATTAAGTGTCAAGTGAAAGGTGGTGCTTCCTGTCCCCTTCCAGGGGACCTCATGAAGTCTATGGGATCTAATAGGGAAGTCCTAGCAATAGCTAATATGTGACGGCGATCCCAGAAGTGCCCCTCACCGCCGTGATGAGACCAGCGTGCCCTGGGCTGGGTTGCAAAGAGATCTAATGTCGTGTTTAAATAACTACACTTAGAACAGCGGCCTGGGCGTGATGGCGAGTCGAGTCATCCCCGGCACTGTGGTGTGTTTCTCACTGTAAGGACTTTCTGGACGGGATTTGCCTGTCCAGCCTCCCAGGGCTGTGCCGAGCAGGAGGGGAGAGCTGCTTGGCCGAGAGTCTTTTGCTTTATGTGTACTTCCTCCTGACGCTCCAGTTCCCAGTTTAATCGGTGTCAGTGGATTCTTCCTAGTCAGAGAATTACTTAGCTGACGTCTTTACAAAAAAACAGAAAAGCCTATTTGCCTCCCAGTCCTCCAGCAGAATAGAGGGCAGGGTGGGGGTAAAAGGATGGATGAAGCCAGACATGTAGTTGATGATTATTGAAGTGGGGGGGATGGGAACAGGGGCATCTTTATATACTCTCCCTCCTCTACTTCTGTCTATGTTAGAAATTTTCTGTAACTCTTTGTAATCCACAGAAGTGCTAGGAATTTCCACAAAGTGGTACCACTACCGTTTGGACTCATTAGGTCTCAGTTACCGAGATCTCTGCAAATGGGCTGGCCTGCCAGCTCACCCTTGATCCCTCAAGTACTCCACACCCTGGACAACTGAGATGCCAACTGGGGTGTGGGCCCCCAGGCCTGGACTTCCCCACCTGCCTGCCTTGCCTGTGCCTAGAATGCCCCCTTCCCTTCCACCCCAGCTCCGACTGCCAAAATCCCACCCACGGGAGACCTTGCTCAAAGGTATCCTGCTTTGTTACCCTCTAGCCAGAGCGCAAGGAATCACCTCTCCCTCGTTTGTGCCCCCGAACTTGGCTGGTACTCTCCTGGGGCACAGCTCCCTGTGTACGCATAGCAACCCTGAGAATAGGAAGCATCCCAACAGCAGCAGCGACCGTGGCCAGAGTGTTGCTATATAACAGACCCTTGAACTATGTCACCACTTTTACAATGCTTACAGTGTCTTCTGAGGTTATTACCTTTTATCATCACACTTTACAGAAGATCTGGAGTTCAGGGAGGTCTGAGGGGTGAAACCAGCTGTGCCGTCATACATTCTCAGCCTTTGTGCCTATGATCCTCAGCTGTCCCACCAGAGTGAGGCCGTGTGAATTAAAGCCCAGCAGAGGCAGAATTCTGACTTTCGGGAAGGCCTGTGTGCCCGCGATCCTGGTAGGTACAATGCTGTACATGCCTGTCCTTCCTACTGAATTTTAAGCACCTTCTGTGTCTTTTTCTTTTTTGTGTCTCCCCACACACTGTCTAGTTCAATGCCTCGTACACAGAAGGAGCTCGACAATGTCTTGTTAATTGGACGCTGTTAATTCGGAGCACTCTAAGGGGCATCCTAGGGACTGTGCCCAGTGTCTGTCACCCACCTGCCTGCCTCCACAAGGGAACGAGGTGCACGAATCAGCCAGAACTGCCTGAGCATCTCCCCCGCACCGTCTTGTTCACAAGGCATAAAACTAGAAGTTTCTGTCTTCTCCCTCCTCTGGCCTTGTGAGTGACCAAGGAGACTTTGTCCCGGTCCTGTTTTTACGTAGCCTCCCAGCTGCGGGCTCCCTCCCCTCGCTCGCCGAGCCGCATCCCTCGCAGCCGGCAGAAGAGCCAGAGGGAGTCTGACTCCACGTAGGTGGGGACCCGGGAGTCGGGATTGGGGAGACAGGCTGAGCCCCTTGTCCCGAATCCCCTTCCCCTTTTCTCCCCTGTCAGACTCCCAACCCTGCTTTCTTCCCAACCTAACACCACCGCATCACTGCTGCTGTTCTTGGACTGTATCCTGACCTTCTCCTGAATGCAACTATGCTCTCTGTGGCCCTAAAAATATAGGGGTGCATAGGCTCAATTGCCTTCAATTCTTTCCCCCGAACCTCTCAACGTTCCTCTTCTAGCTACAGCCGTGCTCCCTGCCAGCACCCACCTTAGGCTCTATTTCTGCAAGGTCTTCTCCCAGCTGGCTTTCAAGACTGAGAAGGGACTGGCCCAGGAGAGGGGATGGGCTCATGATACGTGAAGGGCCTCCTCTCCGTCTGTCTCTTAATCCAGCTCCCACCATCCACGTGAGCATCTTAATAGAGGAAATGAAAGGACTTCTAGTCCCAAAAGAAAGGCAGTCACGGCAAGGGGACCAGCTGGGATTTGGGGCAAAGGCTGGTCCCCACGGCTGGCTCTAGATGCTCCTTCTTCTGGGCTTCATAAGCCATGTTGCCATAGTGTTCACGGGATACGAACTTCTACAGTTTCTTTTGTGGAAAGCCATTTGCCCTGGTTATAAATTTAGATATATTCAGAAAACATGCTGGTGTGTGTGTGTGTGTGTGTGTGTGTGTGTGTGTGTGTGTGTGTAAGCTCCTACCTATGGAGAGTAGGTGGGGCCACACCGACCTGGGATTTATCAAACAGCACTCCCGCTTTATCTAATGCCACTCATCGTGACAGCCTTGCAAGCTCAAAATTAATAAAAAGCATAAGGAAGCTATGGCACAACCACCAACCAGAGAATCTTGGCCACCAGGCGAAATATCTAGTCATCTGTGTTGTACATTAAGTGCGAAGGCACATATCGCAGTTTGGGATTTAAGTAGAAAAATCAATGCCCTACAGGAAATCACCAGGTGCAGAGCAGAGCTTTCTATGAGCCAGTGCTTTTCCTCCGTCGCTGCCTTCTGATCACACACACTGTGTATCCCAGGCATCAATTTTATTTCGCTTTCATTTAGGTTACTTCATTGTCTCCCTTTTTCAAGAAGCAGAGGCTAGGGGTGTGCGGGGAAGGCAGAGACCAGCAGCAGTCAGTAAGATGGTCAGGGGCAATGTCCTGTCCATCTGGCCAGGGCGCTCTGTTGGCACCTGTGGCCCAGGGAGCCGGCCTTCCAGCCATGTGTCCTCATCACTGGGGAGCCTGCAAGCAGCCTGCACCCTCCGTACCTTCTCTCCAGAGCCATGGGCGTCCTCCACTGGCCTCTCCCACTGTAGGCCCACCTCTGCTCTTCCATGCAAGAAGGCTCTTAGGCTAAGAAAGCACCGTGGAGTGGAACTTGCAATCTTCTCGCATGGAGTCTAAAAATGTGCTCTAAGCTGTGCTAACAAAACTCCAAGGGCGTCCTATTTCTCTCTTAAGAACAAACAAATCTCTTACATATGGAAGCATAACTTCTCAGGGCTTCATAACTAGCCAAACACCACTGCTTCTCTTGCTGCTGAAGAAAATTAAATTTCTCCTTGGAGAAATAAGCTTCGTTGGGTTTTCCCCTTTATCCTCCTTTTTCTTTTATCACAAGAAAGTATGCTAGCCGAAACGAGACATCTCTAACAGACCAGAGGACAAAGGCCGTACCAGTCCCTCCCCACTACCGCCGACACAATAGTGTGCTGGAGGACAGCAGGGCCAAAACAGCTATTTTCTCTAAAAATAGCTGGAAAAGAGGTCCACATATATGTTTTATTTCCTCCAGTATAAACTGACCACACCCAGGACTCGATATTCATTTTTCTAATAAATGGCAAAAAAAATCAGATATGACATAGTATATGACATAGTACTTCTAACAATTTCTCTAAAAAGAAACAAACTACTCCCGAAAGCATGCTGATACCAAAACATAGCACAAACGGCTCCTCTGGGCTTCACTGGGGAACCGCAGTCAGGGAGTCAACGAATGAAAAGGGTTTCTCCAAAACAGGTGATGCCAGCAGGCCTGTGATAAAATATAAGGTGAGCTAAACTTGCAGAAAAAATACTGCATTTATAAGCAACAAATGTGCCTGTGGATCGGTTGGTTAAGGGACTGCACACACGGAATGAGTAGCGTCCTTGTGCCCAGGCAGGCTGCGGAGCAGGGGCAGGGGTTCTCGCTGCCAACATCCAGCTACTGCGGCTGGCATGGTGAGAGCCATATTTTTCTCTCCTCTCCTGCTCTTTGGACACTTTGTGTTGAATGCACAGTTGGTATCAGAGCTAAGTCCAAAGACTGTCACATGTGGGATTTCCTAATGCGAAGACCTGGCAGCGCTGGGCTGAGTTCAGCCAAAAAACGAAACACAAATGACACTACCTCAAAATGTCACAACTGAGCATCCTCATTCCCTTGCAGTGCTTTCATTTAGTTGGAGCAAACGTTCTGCTTTAATGCAATTGAAAAGAAAAGAACATTTAGGTACAACATAGCTAGATCCCTCAAAAAGCTTCATTTTCAAAAGCACCATTTGAATCACCAAATAAACGACAATTCATTCTCTGTTTACTTTAGGTAAACAAAATGCATTGTGCAGCGTTCATTTTCAAGAGCCAGTCAAGAACATTAGGTCCCAACAGACTCATGCAATAGAAATATAATAGGCATTCATCTTGTCTCACTGTAAATGCTAAAATGAACAGCAAATTAACCCTGTGCTGGGACAGAGTCCCTGTCACAGCTGATATCCTCTCTCTCACGACTTGTAAACATCCCCGCATCCTGTCGCTGCTCTGACTTCTACGTAGGAAAGACGACAGTGCCTGATTGAGTCTGGCAAGAGTATAGGAATACTTGAATTCCACAGGGAGTACTGTGTGTCAGCTCGGCTATCTTTCCTAGCAGAACAAAATATTACCATGTTGTCTCCTAAAATAGTGTACGATGGGAAGCAGGAGGAAGGGCGAGGGTGGCAGCGTGTTTTTTTTCCAAGCTACGTATACCAACTGTCTCGCTCTGTATTTTGCACTCTACGAACCATTCTCCAAAGGGTTGCTTATAACCTACTGTGCAATACAAGCTCAGAAAGATAGGGCCACCCAAGCTCTACAAGCAGATACAAAAGATGTGCACACAATTTGAGATCTTATAATTAATATTCAGTGATATCAGAATTAGCATTTAGAACTCTATACAGAACAACTATAATACTGCATAAATTAGGTAATAATGAACAAACCCTTTCAAAAACGGTTTTCACTGTGCTAAAGTCACATTCTAGACTTGTTGTAAGTGTGTGATTCTTACAAGTAGTTCGCAGTTATTCTTGAAGGCAAGCCTTGGAGTTTCCTTAGCATAGTGCTGCTGGGGGAAATTTTCAGCATGTCCATCTTCATCTCTAGCCTGAAGGGAAATATAATGGCCTATTTAGGGACTTACAAATAATGGAAGGAAAAAAAAAAAAAAGCTAAAAGCATAACAGCTCAGATCATTCAACAAACGGGAACCCAGAAATAACAACATTCTTAAGAAGTTTGTTTAAATACGCAGTACGCCTTTTAGCTATCAAAATTTGGGATTTACTTTTCTTTACACCGTTTAGTTTGAACACGCACATTCATTGTGGTGTAATATTTGAAATGAAACGAAGCAAACCAACATCAAATCATTTGGTTGGAAATCACCACCACTTTAGTCTTCCAGGGACTCTGGCCGCTCATTTAGGATTATATGACATACATACGTGTTTAAACTTTTTGGCATGCTTAAGCAATCTCTAGATATTGCACTTTAGAAAAAAAATTCGAATAGCAAGGCCATAAGAAAAGCAATTCGCATAGTTATATTTTGCATTGTAATACTATTAAAGATAAACTGATTCCCCTTGATTTTTAAATAAAGATCTGAAAGGTGCAATGATCTAGCAAGAACAATGGACTCTTCAATCAAATGCAGTAAAAACAATAAAGATTAAATTAAGAAGCTGCATTAAAAGTTACTGGTTGTTTTGATCTACACTGTTAATTAAGAAAGCTGAGGTTTAAATGGAGACATTAACAGAACCCATTAGCAATCCCGCTTGCATCCAGTCCTCTCCGTCTAAGCCCCAGCGGGTTTCCGGTGTGGAGTTGGAGAGAAGGAAGAGGTGGGTGAAAGGAGGTGTGTCTGCAGCGCACTCACGAAACCACTCGCTTGGGGGACACTTGCTCTCGGCTCTGCTCCCCTCTCCTCCTGGCCCTGACTGCGTGCTCTTTCCTGGCCTCCTGAAATCCGCAGCTGAGCTGTTTCCCTCACATACGGCTTGCATATCATTATGCATATCCCATTTTGCACTGCATTAAAATGATGAGCTCCTGGCTCCCTGCCAGCTGATTTTAAAAAGCCCAAGTGAAGTAGGAAAAAGGAGAGAAACACAGGGAGAGCCGCACAGGAAGCAGCAGGTACTTCTGTCTGCTTCTCTTTAGATCAAACGCCTGTCTGGCACCGGGAACAGCTGAGAACTACCTGTTGTGATATATGGATCGAGGGGGAGAAGATGATGAGCCTCCGTCCGGGGCACAGAGATGACAGTACTTAGGGACTGTCTCTCCTTGAATGGAGAGAAATCTGCCCACTAAAGAGTACCACTCAGAGCTCCTTGGCTAGACTGGCGATAGTCGTTTTAGAAAGAGATCTGTGTTTTGTACCTCTTAGAATGTACCGTTGCTTTTTAATAAAGGCATCTGCTGCTTATTGCAGGGAGGGAACGGGGTGGGATTGGGGAGTGGAGTGTGGCGGGCCGGGGTGGCTGGGTCATGTAGTGTGCCGGGAAAGAGGTTGGTTTCATCTGGGGGATTTATGAACGTCTCTGGGATTTGGTGCCTTTTTATGGGACTTCTCCCCACCCCAACCAGACCAGAGCACAGTTACAGGACTGGACTGAACGTGACGGAGAACAGCGTACGTGTTGTTCATGTCCAACAGTCATCAAGGCACCAGATCGGATGCTCCCTCCCACCACGTCCGTTCTGCCTGGAGCTGCATCAAGGGCTAAGTTACGACAGCCTTAAGTGGGAGCCGTTTGCAAGCGGAGTGTATGAATAAAATGCCGTAGGATGCCAATGGGAGCAGCAACGTTAGACTCGTCCAGAGGGAACTGGCTGCCCCGTGTGCGATCTCCGGAAGGCAGGCACCACACCCCCTCATCTTTCTTACTCCGCCACACCGAGTACCTTACTTTTAGCTGGTGCTTAGCAAACATTTGAGTGATGGAAAATCCCCACCATACACGGACAGTAACTAGACCCTTCCATAACAGCTCTGTGGGAAATGCCACGGCCAAATATGCTTCACTAGATGGTAGGTTTGTTCTGTTCCTGATGCACTATGATACGTATGCTTGGAAACACACTCTGCATATAGTTGACAAGGGCTACTATTTACATACATGTCTATAGTCAATATATGTATCTTGTGTATAAATATTCATAAGGTGGAATGTTTATTATGTATGTACTATGTACACACATTCATACACACCAGATGCCTGGGGATACTTTCAACGTTAGTGGCAAAAAATGCATTCATTCCACTTACACGTAAGGTGCTCACAAAGCTTTTATGTTTTTAAAAGACAAAAAAAAAAAAAATCCCATTATCCAAGATATGAATGTGCTTCCTCCAAGGGGCTATAGATTTCATATAAAGCCTCATAATTTATGAGGTTGAATAAAGCAGAGAAAGGAGGGGGTGTTGGGGTGACTGGAAGTGAAGAGAGAGCCAGGAATGGGCTGCTTTGCTGAGCCGTCTCTGCCTCTGCATCGGCCCCCACGACCCTTGGAACGCTCTGCCCCGGACCCTCAGCCTGATGCCAGCGCCCAGGAATTCCACCCTCCCGCCACACGGATGGAAAGCACTCGACACCCAGGGAGACCCAGCGCCACTGCCCGCCTGTGTGTGCACACGTGAGCACTCACACGCCTCTCACCAAAGTAATTCCCTTTGCTTTCGGACGTTTTGTAATATAAAATGGTAAATCACTATTACCAGACCAAGTGGGAGCATCTGGGATTTTCTTTTTAACATATTGGCGCCTGTCCTCCCCCCTCTTCACCACCTTTCCAAGATTCTGATTTAATCGGGCCAGGGTGGGGCCTGGACATGGGTGTTTTTCTAAAAAAGCTCTCAGGTGACTGGACTATGTATGCGGGGCTCAGCACCACTGATCTAAGAAGCATGCCGGGAGGCGGGCCACCAGAGGAGGCCCCTGGGAGTGGGCACAGGGCTCTCTGACCACGTCCACAGGCCACACAAGACAGAGAAAGGAGTGGCCAGGTGGTCTCACTCTAAAGATTCAAGAGATGACATGACTAGCCGCCTGTGGGCAAAAGTCCTCTTTGTTTATTATTTATTTTTAGTTCCTGGTGGCACAAGTCATCTTCGAAGAACTACTATGCCATGTCTTCAAAAAACGCCTTCCTGGACCTCTGCCCGAGCCACACATCTCCATCGGCCCTCTCACAGACTTGACCCAGGGGCAGCCTACGCTGGCTGCGGTGACTTTTGTCTCCCCCAAGATCGTGCCCGACTGCAAGCTTCCCTGGGGCCGAGGCGCTGTCCGGCTTCTCCCCCATGTGCTTCAGCCCCACCACCGCCTGGCGCACAGGGCGTGTCTGGAGGCACGAGCTCCGTCACCATCCTCAGCAGCTTGGCGGTGGCCATCGACAGCATCCTCCTTACCCTACAGGCACGGGGTCTTGGCGTGTTGTGTAGCCTCTTCTGTGTTGAAGCCAGCGTCTTATCCTGCATCTGCCTCGTTTGAGCGGTAGACAACGGTGTATAAGGGGGGTAAACAGAGGGAGCCCACGACCCCCTGGGGGAGGAGTGTGTGGGTCCCAAAGATGTTCTCAATCACCAGTCTTTGCAATGACATGAAGCAGACTGACTTTCAGCCGGGTTTATTATTGTTCTTAAATTCCCTGCAGACAATGCGTTCCCTAATTGCCATCCTGTGGAGGACCACCCCACTGCCGGCTCCTGGTACCCACTGGGGCCAGAAGACCTGCGTTGATGTCTGACTTTGTTCTGGAGTGACCAGGGATGACAGAAGGAACGTCAAGACCCGTCACGATGAGCTAACGCGCTCCGTGTTCTCAGTGCCATTCCCAACGGCCTTATTCTGACTAATATACTAGGTACTCGTGCCAACTGGGGGGAGAAGCAAATGGGAAGCCATGTTTTACATTTTACTACAGATGTGATTCTAAGGCCAAAGGTACATTTTTTATCAATTATTCTAAGACGCCTTCATTCCTTGCCACAAAATAAGAAAATAAACATCTACCCTGCAAGGGGATTTCCCATCTTGCTGACAGTCATGCATCCATTGTTTACCATTTGAATAAATCCTAGATTATGTGAGAAACTCAGACAAAATGCCTCTCTGCTTCAAAAAACCTCTGGCTTAAACATTATATCCACCTCTCTTTTCCTGTGAGCACCACTAATTCCCTTTTAATTTTCAAAGTTTCTCTTTCAAAGAATTCACCTCTCCCTTTGGGCCAAAGCCTTTGTGTCACGTGCAAATTCAAGCGAGATCACCACCTTTTCCCCTCTAGAGGACTCCTTTAGAGAATGTGGGTCATTCTAAATACAGCCCCCACAAAAGTGCGATGTTTCTGACTCGGTGTAAAGGTTGATGCTGTCTCCATTTTCATGGGAAGAGAACTAGGCTGGGGAGTCAGGACCTCCCTGTGTTGCATGGGATTTTACATCTCTCTGTCTCCGTCACTTCAGAATTTCTTTCGGAAACAGGAGAAGGTTCTGCCGGGGGCCGGAGCTGGGGAGAGCCCGGCCCAGGCTCCAGACGCCGCTCTCCGAGGCCCTGGCCGCGCAGCCCCCGTCGGCTCTCACGTGTGGGGCCGTCGCCTGACTTGGCAACAGCAAAACTAGTGCCTCTCAAAGTTGGGGGAGTGAGTTTGTAGAGGATGAGTTGTAGAGAAAAAAATTCATATTTTATAGCCAATTTTTGGGACCAGAAGTAACAGACTTTTTTTTTTCAAATTTCAAGATAAAAGCATAGGGACACTCCTTCTGAAAACTCCTGCAATTTCATTTTCTGATACCCCGTCTCTCACCTACACACATTCTGCTGAGGATGCTCAGGGCAGAATGAACGGCAGCGTCACCTGAGGCCCTTCCGTGGGCCGGGAACACCTCTGTGAGTTGACAGGAAGATCAGCCCAGTTTCTCTGCCCCTCGGTGCAGTTCAGCGGTTGTGGGCCTGGGGCTAGAGTCACCCAGGGAGGCCTGCAGAGAAGCTCTGTTTCTGCTTGAATTACTGCCCGGTTTTCCTCTTCTCTGTGGCCCAGCTTCTCATGACAATGCCCAGTTCCCTTCGGACTGGACTCCCGTCCTTTATCCCACTTTATAAATTCCCATCTCTCCACGCCACTTCTCCTGGAAAGTTATTATGCATCTTCTAAGCCTTTGTTCAGACGGCAGCTCCCTTGGGAAGCCGCTGGAGACCTTCCCGGGCTGGGCCTAACCTGGGTTCTGTGGCCCTCTGTCCCTGTTTGCATCCTCTCCACCCACTGCCTTTCACTGCGACCACCGGGGCACCTGCCTTCCCTGCTGACCTTTGAGGTCGCTGGGTGCAGAAGCCGTGTCCTATTCAGCTGCAAGTCCCCAGAGCCTTATCTACTGCCTGGCGTATTACAAGGGTTCCATGAATGGGAAGTGAGTGACTGAGTGAATGAATAGATGAGTGGCTCCTGTCCTTTGACCCTAGTGACTGACAGTCTGCTGTGCACTCCAGGCCCCCGAGGTGTGTGTGCTGCCCTTGAACCTCAGCTCTCTCCATGTCCGAGTTTCAGCAGGCCTCTGCCCCTGACAGCTGGACTGGCACTGCCTCTCCCACACACCTCTGCCGCACACCCTCCCTCCCCCTGCTGAGACACGAGGGTCCAGGCTCACTGCACGTCTTGCATTCAGTTTGGATTTCGGCCAATAATCCTTTTGTCCGCATGCTTCTCTCCTCCCACCTGGACTACCCTTGGCCTAACAGAGGACAGTCTAACGTCCATTCTTTGCCTAAAAAGTCCTCACCCACGAAGTCCACCCCTGGATGGATCAATCCGGTGCCCTACTCCCTGCTTCTGATATCTCAGCAAGTCACAGCACCCCAAGTCAGTCTGGGCCTCCTTGGTGTGATTCATCTTAGTTCTTACCCCTCTTGCCTTCCCTTCCAGACTGGAACGGCTTGAGGGCAGGGCCCATAATGCATGCAGCCCCCACGCTTAGCAGACTGCTTTGGATAACAACCCTGTAACTATATGTTGACTGGATTCACTAACCCTTTGCTCTCCTTTAACCCAAGGCGCACAAGTGTTCTGTTCTTCTCCACTCTGACCTGCTTACCTCTACCAGTGGATCCCCGTATTGTGAGCTGTTCCTATGCAAATATTCAAGCCACTGAATGTCAGACTGCAGAGTCGCAGGGCTCGGGGGCAGGACTGTGTGTGCACTCAGCTCGGGCAGGGCGCTTTCTCTGGGACAGGGGACTCCCACCTGGAGATGGCCAGGCATCCAGAACCATCAGTCTCCAGGCCCAGGCATCTGCTCAATTTACGTAGCAACTGATTTTGCATCAGGATCCCCTGCCCTCCCGTTCACTAGCTTGTCACCCACGATTGACCACGGGGTTCCTGCAGTGGTGGTGTCTTATTTTGTTCTTTTAACAAAAGTATTTAAATTCCCATTTAGCGTGTGGGCCACGAGGGTCCTCCTAAGTCTCCGTCCTCCTCCGCTGGCGAGCAGGGAGGCTCCGGCCGGGCCTCGCGGGCCCCTCTGACAGCTCCCACATCTCTGACGGATGACATGGACTCATTTGCTGCAGCTCTTGTCTCTCTCCATGTAAACCTTTATATACGTCATAAATTTTTAATATCCAATTTGGAGTCTTCAAAGACTAACGGTAACAAATACGCAACATGGAGATAATGGGAATCGAATCGTGTTTATGGCCTCCACGAGCATCTCCTTAAACGATGTTGGTCAGAGTCACTGGGAGCTGCGGGCTTGAGGCTCCAGGGCTGATCCCGCGCCTGATGAATGGCCACCCTCACTCAGGGGCCCTAATGGGTTGCATGACAGTTCTGGCAGCAGACCCTGCGTCAGCCTGAAATGCAGCCACCCCACGAGCTAAAGCACATCACGCTCACCCCGGCACATTGCAGCTGCGTCCGGAACAGTCAGAGCCGTCGCTAAGTGGTTCTGAAAATCCCCGTTTCTGCTTTTCAGTCTTGAAACCTGTGTTTTCCCTTATGAGACGGGTGATCCTCTCGGCTTCACTTTGCACTGCTTTCCGTCGGGGCACCTCAGTGTGTTTGGCAAGATGTGTTTTCAGAGCACCCACGGGTAAAGCCCAGCAGCTGGGGCGTGCGGCCCCGTGTTTTCTGTTCTTGCTGAAGCCACGCGGCCAGCACATCCCAGGCTGCTTCTCATCACCCCAGGGCCCTGGACCCGGGCTGGGCTCTCCAGGCTCCTTGACCACCGCCTTGCGGGCCAGCCCGCTGCCCTTTGGCTTTTCCACTTGCTGTTCAGTTCATTTGCCACCCAGGCTTCTGGGAGTGGGAAGAAGGCAGGCTGTGCCACTCCGCCGCCACTGGCACCCATAAAATGCTTGAATAATTGGCCTAATCTAGGCTTTTCAGGTGGTCCTTTTATTCCTGTTCTCTGAGATCACCAGCGGAAGGGGCTGGACTCACGTCTTTATGTACAGACCTCAGGATGGGCCTGAGACATCAGAGTGAATGTGAAACAGGCAGGGCTGAGGGCACTGGAGGGCTAGGACGGGATCCAGATGCTGTGGGCACTTACTCTCCACAGAAGGCCCCCCTGGAATAGCCCAACGTCAGGAAGCAGGCTGGAACCAGACCAAGATGCTGTCCGGAGAGCATTAGGGGTGAACAGGAACAGCAACACCCTGCGGCTGGCAGGCGGGCACTGACTCCATTCTAAGGGCTTTATGTGTGTTAAGCCATTGACACACACCCCTCCGCAGACCGAAACAAAACCCAAAGCTTAGTGTGCAGGGAAACGGGCACAGAGAGATTGTGTAACTTACACAAAGTCACACAGCCAACAAGTGGCGGAACCAGGACTTGAACCCAGGCAGTCTCCCTGCAGAGTCCCCACCCTACACCCTGATGATCTGCTCCCTCTCTGCTAGTGGTACAAAAATAAATAAGAAGAATCAGCGCAGAATCACTCGGATATACTGATGTCATATATGTTAATGAATTAATTAATGAAGGGAGGTTTTCATAATTCTTTGGTTTTCTTGAGTTTTCAATTCCCAAGATTGAATACATCCAGGAATTAAGAAATATAAGGGGCATTTAATGAGGAGTATAACTGAAGGGGGTGGGGTGGTCTGCAAAGGGCCGAGGGGAAGAAAGGCACAAGCAGGGACGAGCTGGTAGGTCTCGGAGGGAAATCAAACTTCACATTTATTAAATTCATTCTTCAGACGCACCTCCCTCCGTGACCTGATTCTTCCTAAATAAATCAGACCATCGATTGCAACACCCCAGCCCGTCCTTTCCAGACGGACGTGTCGTATAGAAGTCACTCAACTCTTCAGACCTTTAGCAAATTCCTCTGTGAATTTCTAAAAGCATTATCAATATTATATTCTTTTTCATTACTCCCGCAGATGTGCTGCGCAGACTATAAAGGACAGTCGTGCGTCTGATCTCACCGCGTCCTGGCACGCCGCTTTGTCATCGCAGAGGGGACTCAGGTAACAGGAGCCGGTTCATCAAAGCAGTGGGAACTCCTGGATGGGCCGGTGGCACTGAGTCCCCGGGCAGCTGAGGAACAGGCCTGGCCCGCGGTGATGCCTCCAGGGCTGGTGCGGGAAGCCAAACGCCCCTTCCCCAGCCCTCTGCCTCTGACACGGCGTGCTCCACTGCCAGGGGTAAGTGGGACCGAGCGATAGGACGGCAGCCCTGAGCAGGCCAGCCGCCAATGAGCTCTGTTGGTGGGAACACGACGCCCGGTCCTGGGAGAGTTGCCTTGCCCTGTGCCCCTGTCCCCACAACACGCCCTTCACTGTGACCTGCTACAGCCCATGAGCACAGGCCTTAGCGAAGGGGAGACGGACTCGGAAAATGTGGGAGGATCTGGACGAATCAGGGCCCGTCTCTCATGCCTCCCTGAGGAAGCAGCTCAGAGCGTGCGCCCCTGGGGACGGTGGTCAGAGAGCTGTGAGTCACAGACGGAAACAAACGGTAACCTTGAATCGGTTTCCGATTCCGAGGTCAAGGGCTATAAGTGCTGAATTAGCAGCAATATTTGTCAAAGACCGTGATGTCACAGTTATCTGTAATAAGGGGTCAGTGCTCAGAACAGTGTAACTTTCTTTTCTCCCACCAGGAGCCAAAGAAATGCCATGATCTGGGTCCAGATACAATAGGGTCGCCCACCTCCTCTGCACAGTTCATACGCTAAGCCCGAGTGCACCCCATCCCACGGGTACCCACCAACCTGCAGGGCACGCCTGGAGAGGCCCCAAGGTGTGCTCGGCGATCGCCCTGAACTCCTGTCCCTGGCTCCTTAGCGGCTCCGGCTCTAAGCGCACCTCCACACCACTGCCCGCTCTCGGCCCTCACCCCCGACTCTGGCCCTGCCGTGGGCCCTTCGGTCTACGCGTTTGATCCCCCATAGATGTAGCTTTGCACTCTCCACAGCCACAGCAGGGCACCCCGCCCACCCCACCCCCGGGTCACTGCTCTGGCCTGGGACAGCTTTACAGCCAGCATCCTATGGCGGTGCCCCAAATGCAATATGTCTTAAAGATGAGATTTCTTCAGTAAGAAGTAGAAGTGAGAATTACACAATGTTTGTAAAGATCTAAAACTGGCCTAAACATGAAGAATAAAGACCAGGACTAGGAGTAAGATGCTGACTATTCCCAGGTCCTATCCACACAAATGTTCTGACAGGGAGTGATGGCGTGATGGTGGCCCGCAGAGGCAGGCAGAGGAGAAAGACCGGGGGACGCGGCTACTCTCTCTGCCCCATGCGCCTCTCAGGGTGTGGAGTTGGGATACTGTTCTGAACAGGAAGGTCCCCCTGATAGCTTCCGTTATGGGCCACATGCCACCTGACCTGTTAACAGAGGCACCGCCAGGCTTAGAGGAACAGCATCTAAATTACCCCATTTCCCAACTCAGGACCAGCCGGCCTCTCTGAGGAGCCACTCGCAGAGAGGGCGGCCAAGGAGCTCAATAAATAACGACCTGCTCCAACAACACCCTCTGGGGCTGTCATTGCAGGTCCCTGTGGCCTGTTTAAGCAGGGGACAATCAGTGGGCAGAGGGAAGGGCGCCTTCAGGGCAGCAGCTGAGTATCAGGCAAAGGTCCGTTTTTAGAGGATAACTTTAGTTCACACTTGCTCCTCTGCCACCCCCTTTGTTGTTTATTACATTTACAGGAGGTGTATTTTGGAATCAAAGCCCAGGTGATGAAAGACACAAGGTATTCTGGGTTTCCACACCCTCTCTTTCTAGTGTAATTGAGAATAAAAAGATGTGGTTTTCCCTTGTCTGCTTGGTTCCCTCCCTCGCCCAACTCTTCTGATCATTGAAATCCCCAGGCTGTTCTGGTCCCTCTGCACCCTGGAACCCCAGTTGCCCCAAAGTGGCTGTAGATGTGAGAGAATTGGGAGCCACATCAGAGGGGGGCTCCAGCGGCAGACCGGACCCCCCTGGAGAGATCATCAGGTCCAGAGGCTTCCAACTCAATGACAGCTCCATGGGGCTGTCACCACGCAGGAAGAAAATGCAACAGAAAGTCACCTGGACCGTGGCATTAAGATTAAATTTGTTCTGTGCCAAGCATTGTGCAGCCGTTGGCTCCTGACGCTCCCCAAGGTCCCTTACTGTACGTGCATTACCAGATTCCAGGCCCACCTCCGTTTGCCAGTAAGGACCTGGAGGGCACAGAAGCCATGGTCTGAATGCCCATGTGGTCCTGCCTTCCTCCGGTGCAGAGCTGATGCCCACACAGCTCAGATGGAGGCGGTCGAGGGTGCTGGCACCTCCCTGGGGGCCGAGGTTGGAGAGCCCGTCTACTAGGCCAGGGGCGGCACAGGCAAGGAGCACACAGCCCAGGGCTGAGCAGAGTCAAACCCAAAGCCCACCAGGTTGGAGGGCAGTGGCCTCTGCACCGAGGTACTGGGCAGAGACGAGGGGAGGCTGGGGGGGCAGGACGGGGCGCACACAGAGTTGGCAGTGTGCCGCAGGAGCCCTGTAGGCCAGCGGGAGAACCTCCACGTGGGGAAGGAGAGGAACACGTCCCGGAGGTGGGCAGACCTCTCTGCAGGGACCTGCTTGTTTTGAAATCCCCCTTATGTTTCAGTTTCATTTCTAAAACTTATAAATTTAAGATTATGGGGTCCCAAGGTGGGAGTGGGAGCCCAAATCTTTTCTTGGGTATCAGACTGAGACACATTTTCAAGAAGGATGGATTCTAAATTCATAAAACTCTTTTTGTTGTTCTTGCCTAATCGTAGAACAGAAAAGAAAACTGTCGAGGTTTGCTGTGCAAAATAGTAAAAGGGAAACAGGAAAGATCACTTGGCATAATTGTTACTAATAGTATCCTTCCTTTATTACTAAAAATAAGCAGTGTTTACATGCAATCAAGTATCCTAGTGTGATGAATAAGGAAATCTCATTCACTTCTTGGCTATAAGGAGTGACAGATCTTTGCCTATGAATTATAAAAGTGTTTTGCCCAATTCCATAAACTGTAGATTGCACTACTCTATACTTATACCATGCCATTATATGTGGCATTGTGACCCCATAGAAAGCAGACAGCAATTACAAGGGCATGCACATAACATTTCCTCAGGCCTCATGCATTCATTCATCATTTATTGGGCACCTACCCTGTACCCAGCAGTTGTAGGCAATCGAATAAGCATCCAAAATGCAATGTATTCAGCTTACATGTTCAACACATTCTGATTTTTTAAGTCAGTGGCAACACTACAGCAAATGACCCTGGCCAAACCCTAACCAGGCCAAACCCTAACCACACACAATCCATAGCATCCAACACCACACAGTTACATCCTATCTGGAATTTAGATTTTTAAATAACTATTGTTTTTAAAAGGTAAAGCAAAGTAAACCACAAAAGTCAAGCAGTGGAAAATACTCTCATAAGCAGACAAGAATTATGAGGAAGTAAAAGGCAAGAAAAAGTGAGCAAATTCTTTAAGGCCAGGTGCCCCCATTCCATTGGCTGAGGATGTCAGTTAGACAGAGGTGAGGAGGGCCACCTGCTGCCAGGACCGCGCTGAGCTGATGGCTGGTGCCACCAGTACCACGGGGGACACACATCTAGCTCAGAAACCCAAGGCAAGGATTAAGTGAGATGATGCCCCCCATGCCCCACACAATGCCTGGCACAGAGTCTGTACTCAGTATAGGACAGTCATTTAAACGGCAGAGAGATTCACATGTTTCTGGAGGGAAAATGTCAGCGGGCAGGAAGGCAATAGTGACTTGCTACATTTTATCATTCAAGTCTTGATTAACTTGAGTTGCAGGCAACTATGTGGCACACGTTCTGCCACAGAAGGCAAACACCAATTGGGCTTGCACAAGTGCAGAGGCACACACGCTCATCAGGACCCCGGCCCCCTGACACAGCCGCACTTACTGACCACTTCTGTCCCCGCCCTCCCACCTGACCACACATCTTGCTCCCCGCAAATAAGGCATTGTTCGGTTTCCTTTTATCTTTTCATCTCCTCTCATGTTTCACAAGCAAGCAGCATGTCCAGCAAGAAACCGTCCGCACGGGCCAAGCAGCCCCCATCACATAAGCAGCAGTGATTGTGGAAACCACCACGCGTTGAATTCCGTGGCTCTCACCACACTTCAGCCAAAGAACTCGACGGGTGCTTATTGCTGGTGCCCTTCATAACCACTCACGCCATCCCCCGTGGGTCATTCTCCAGCCAGCTTCACCCTGGACCCACCCTGTGTCCGACTCAGTGCTAGATGGCCTCAGTACATCACTTGCTGACCTAGGTGTCAGCAGAGCGCGGGCACACGTACATGACCACACGCTCTGTGCCGAGTGGCCTCACCAAAGACAGGGAGGGGCAGACGAAATAAAGGAGAGGGAGATTTTCCAAACAATCTGACATTTGGCTCACCACTCTCAGAAAATGTATAAATGAGTGGGTATTCTTTTCTCGTTCAAAAGGCTAGGACTTCTCTTTTTAATTAAATGTTGCAGCATATACAGGCCCCTGTATTTAAGAATTCAGCTCAAAATTGTTCCCTCCGAGTTGCGTCGTTTTCCATGTTAATCCTCATCTTTCTCACACATCATTTCTTCCTCTCACCCCTTAGACAGGACTCTGAGCCACCTGGCAATCTCTTCTCCATAGTGAGAACCCCCAATCTCAGTCACCGTGCAATTGGAAATGGCTTTATTTTACAGATTTATTTCATCTTAAAGTGAAATGTCCTCCTCGGATGAAATTCTTGCATTTCTCTCCCTCCCCGCCCTCGCCCTGCCGCAGGACGCTGCTCTGTAGGTACCATAAAATGCTGACGATCACTTGTTTCTTTATATTACACCTGCCCTCCTGCACTCCAGGATCAGAAGTCTACAAAGATGTAATCAAAATGAAATTGTATTAGTTTAGATTAGCATCTGTGGCAGCGATTCCTATAAATGACACAAACAAGGCAGTAGCTGTAGGGTCTGTCTTGTTCCGAGATAAAAATGAAAAGCGACATCTTTGATGGAGAAGACTCCGCAGAGACCTGGGCAGAAACGCACCCGTGGCCCTGCTCGCAGACAGCGCTCTGTCCGTCATGCGGTTGACAGGTGTGTAATCATGTTCCTTAGTCACAGTTTGTGTTAAAATAACCAATTACCAGATGAATGAGAATCAGGCCCCGGGGCGATGGCCCCCACAGCCTCGCGATGCTGGGCATCCTAGGTGGGGGCTGGAGGGGAGGCTCTACACAGCTGAGACACCCCCACTCTGCGTGAATCTGCTTAAACACAGGATGTCCTTTCCTCTGGCGCCCAAGCTGAGGAAGAGCCCACAGGGCCAAGCAGATGGTCAGTTGGCTCCCTGGCAACCCAACGTCCCTAGCGTTTCCTGCCCTCGATCCTTCCAGAACACATTCCCCTTGCCTCTTGTCAAGCACCGCCAGCACAGCTGTCCTGCGCACCCAGATTTCCACACGGACAGGGCAGCATCCACCATCAACCTGCTCATCCCCCTGTGGATACATCACCTTCCACCAGGCCCCTCGGCGACACATGACCCCAAGGGCTCTGCCCATCCGAGGGCATCCTCCCCAGGCCAGGAACTCGCCAGGCCTACTGCTCGGGAAAGCTGGGCAGCACACAGGTGGCCTACAGAGCCACGTGTAGCTCAGGCTATAGTCAGGGGAAGTAGACCTTCAGCATTCATGAAAAACGCAAGCACAAAATCACCCTTTCTACTGGTTATTTGTTCCCAATGGTTATTTGTTTACATGTTAGGAGGAAAGCCTGCAAATAACCCAGATGAAGTCAGTGTAGACAGTTGGGTGAATAACCTACTTACAACAGAGTGACTGTTAACAGCGCTGTTAGCATACTGACGTGACCTTCAGCAAATACAGGCCACAGCCCCCGCCTGGGTCACACACCCCGATGCAGGGCTCATAGGTGGAGGGGCCCTACCTCCCAGCTGGGTGGCGAGGAAGGTGAGGGACAGATGAAGCGAGTCACCACCCGGTAGCTGCGAAGCAGGGCAGCACTTTTTACCCACTAGGTAACGAGACACTGGCTGTCACCACCACGTAATACCGATGACACATTGCAAGGGAAGGCTTCGAGGTGTGTGTCCAGTGATATCTTTTGCCATAAACACCATATGCTCTCAAACAAACATTATGTTTTCAATGAAGCTAAAGGAGGTGGTGGTTCAAATTTTACCCAAAAGTAAAAAACACCTACCCACCCCCCCCAAATCTCTGGATTGATTTGCTCAGGCTAAGGGAGTCAAGGAGATTCAAGGTGCATGCAAAGAGGGGAGTGGAAGCACCACTCTTTTTCTCTCTCGCTTTTCTTTTCTCTTCTTATCACAAAACATGTTCCCCTGGAAGATTTACCTGCAAAGACCAGCCCAGTGTTACTTTCCTGTACAAAAGCACCCTAAGCTCTGCCTGGCAGGAGATGAAGGACAATAAACATGTAAGAGGAAGAACACCAGGAGTTGGTTTTCCTCTCCCGTCATTGCTCTGTAGCGGATGAGTCTTCCACCGATCTTGTTACCCCCATGAGCATAATTACCCCCCTCGTCTCCTGGAAGTTGCCACCGGGGCTCCAAGCCGGCCTCTGCAATGGCCGGCATCCTGGGTCAGTGCGGACGGAGGAGAGTGAGTTGGGGCTGCGTGACGCTAAGTGGACAATGATGTGACAAATGTGCTGACAGGGGACAGGAGGCAGGCGGCTGCTGAGACCCCGTCTCCTTCCAGGGAGGGGGTGAGGCCTGGCGCGGTGCGGTGTTCAAGGCTCTCTTCTCCACTTATTCATGTGCTCCTGGCACTTTTGGCAGAGAAGCCCCGAGTGGAAAGCACACTACTTCGCACATATGGTGGGAAGAATCTTGCGCATCAGCTGAACGCACACTGTACTACGTACACATTCTGTTTTATCTCCGGGCGCAGCCGTGCTGCAAACGCTCACAAATCGGGAAACCGTCTGTGCAGTAAAAATACGGACAGGAGAAGCTAGACTGTGACTTATAAGACGTGACACTAGCCAAAAAGCCAAAGTAGCTAAAAGTTAAGGCACGTGCTTCATGCTGGACAAAGGCTGCTCTGCAAGGTGGGGGCTCCCAGCCTGCATCTCTTTCCCCCCGTTCACGGGTTTCGGGCCTGGCGAATGGGCTTCCCTTCCACACATGCGATGCCCTCTGGGAACCTCTGCCTGCATCCATTGGAGCTTAATTTCACGGGATGTTTAAACTTATATGGAAAAGATTGCAGTGAAATTTCTCAGCTTTACCTAGGGAGGGGGTAGTGATGAAATCGCCATTTTCGCTCTCCGTGTTATCCTAGGCCCTCGTCCCACCACGCTGCCCTGATGCCCCTGCGCCCGAGGCCCACCTCCATGCCCTGTGTTTCTGACAGCGAAAGCTGACAGTGCTCGGGGTTCAGGACGCCCTGTACACTGGCCATCTAAAAGGGGCAAGGTGGTGGGTTGTTCTGAGCTTCCTTCTTCCCCACTCCTCCCCAAATGGCTTTTTAAAATGATTCTTTTAATACAACTGGTGCCTTGTTAAGGAGACGGATATAAAAATCCTTTCTCGCTACAAGTCACAGGATCCCCGTCTTTTCTATTAGCTTTGTACATGAGTAGGAGAAGGGTATGAGAGCGTAAGGATTTCTTAAACAAATGAAGACACTTTTGACAGGGGACAGGGGCTCACGGTTTCTACCCCTCTTTTCCACCCTGCACGGGGCGGTGAGGACTTCTTGCTTCCCAGGGGAAAACACCCAGGTGATGTAACCAGGAGACCCAACGGAAGGCTCAGCGGGAGAACTCTAATACGGGCTCTTGGCAAGATACCGACCGGCCGCTTACAGTATAAAAGGAAAAGAGCAGAGGGTACCCCGAGAAGTGCCAAATACTGTCCCCACTCTCAGAAGGCAGTTCTTCCTATTCAAAGGCCCGTCTCCCCCAAAACCCTTGCGCCTGGGCAACATCAGGGTTGTGAAGGAGCAGCAGGCTTAGTAATGCTGAAGTGTGTGTCGCCCCTTCCCTAAGTTATTCTGTGTGTACAACTTGTGATTTAGTTTCCATGCTGCTGAGAAGCATCCCGTCGCAAATGTCAGGAGTGGCGGAAGTTCACCCCACCCCGGTGCGAAGCTTCGAGTTGCCTGAGGCTTTGGCCTTTCTGTCGGTTGTTCGTTTTCAATATGGTTTTAGTTTGTCAAGTTGCTAGAAACAATAAAATACATATTTAAAAGACTGTGTTTTATAAAGACTCCTCCACAGGCCACTCCACCACACTTTACACTGTTCAGCACTTTATTCTTCTCTGTTAGGGTTTTGTGGCTGTCTTTTTTTTTTTTAATGAGTGGAAATATACAGAAAATGTAATAGTCAGTAAGTGGAAACGACTCCTGCCATTTACCTCTCTTGACCATAGTGTATGATAATTATTACTGAAATTACATCTGAAATTCGAATGGGGATTTCTGATAGTGTAGAAGAACCAAAGGGAAAGAAATAGTACATATTTGGATAAAGCCACAGAATCTTAAAATGGACCTTTAACAAGGTCGTAAGAGAACCAGCCAGTTGAGTTTAAACACTCTCTCCTTCCGCAAACCCAGGCCAGAGCCAGACGAGGTGGAGCTGGAAGGGATTCTCCGGGCTGCTCACAGGGTCTCGTTTCTGGTTCTTCCCCTCTAACCTCCCTTGTGTACCAGGCCTCCCAGGCCAGAGACACACCTTCGGCGTTAGAGCTCACCCTCATGTGAGCAGCCACTTTCCACACCATGACCTTAATCAAGAAACGACCTCCTCAAAGTGTGTATTCTTGGCCGTTCCGGTACTACGGTTTTATTTCGTATCACCAAAACACCAGCATATTTTACAGACCAAATTCGGGGACTGGGTTGCATTTTAATACAGAGTATATTCAATTGCTAACCAAGGCTCTTCCTAGAAGAGCTTCTCCTGCTATTCTGAGTTCATTTTACTTCATCTTGCAGAACGTCAGCTACAAGGAATTATGGGAAGGTCCCTCCTCTGGAGGAGTTTTCTGCGTGGTGAAGGAGATCGGACATATGCACATTAGGGAGAAAAGAAGTGGCAGATTCTTGCTTAAATCTGTACCTGCCTAGGCAAGGGGGCTTCATTTGGGGCTGGAATGCTCAGAGGAGGTGGGATTTTAGCTGATCCCTGGAGGAGGCTTTCAATAGGAGTTTTCATCATTTTTAAGGACCTGTCCTTTTAAGCTCATACCAAGAAGCAAGACTGAAGAGGAAGAAGGCATGTTCTGAATGTTGGATCAGAACCACGAGTCCAGGTGTGGCCTGCGAAGCCCTTTACCGTCCCCCCAGCTGCCCGCCACTGTTTCTTCCATGATTTAGTTGTGTTCATTCTTTCCCACCCTCCTTTCTGCATAAAGGCAGATGAAGGAAAAACTTTTGACTGTCCGTGATGTGTACACACGGCTTGACACAAGTGAATGCTCAGTCACTGCTGGGGCGTGGGCTTGAGATAGCAATCAGGGCATCTGCCCACCACATCCCCCTCTAAGGGACCGTGGACCACGTTTTGCACCATGAGACCCGCATTAGCCGACCAGACCACGGGTGTGCACATGACTCAAGGGCAGCCACTAGATCAGGTGTCCAGCAACCACAATGTGCCCTGTTACAGAAAGATGAACGGATTTCATCAGACTTCCTCTCTCAGGAACGAGAACTAGAACCAACCAAGAGATGGCAGCAGGTAGTGAGAAGGGAGGTGAACAGAAAGGTCACAATACTGAGGGGACCTGGAGAAGCCATGACGGAGCGGTCCGTGCTAAAGTGGCGAGGACCTGGAACTGGGCAGAAGCAAAGAAATCTGGTTGATAGGAAGGCATGGAGCAGGCAGCCCAGGAAGAATCAGAGATGCCACGAGAGCGGAGGTGGCGAGAAGCCAAGCCCGAGGCCGCCGCGGTTCTCACTTTCTGGTTCCAGTCCCTGGCCCCTTTCCTGAAGAGCCTGGCCCAGACCCACGGGAACGGCTTCCACCTCCGACTGAACTCAGTCTCTCCCCTTCTAAAGGCTCGGTGCTTGTGTCCTTCCTCTCCCACTGCGGAGAGGGGATGTGGCCACTGCAGATGGAAGGGGCCTCACAGGGCGAGCAACACGGGGAGTCTGAGGCCACGAGGACCCCACTGTGAACCTCTAGTGCCTGCTGGGCCTGCTGGGCTGGGCCCCTCATTAAAGCTTGGAAAGGGACAGCACAGGGGTCTTCTGCGTCGCACAGGACGCCCGTGTTGACAAGCAGAACCAGGCTGTGCATTTTCCTTCATCACCTGAAGCACCACTAAAGGTGTGGGGCAGGCAGTGCTGTCTGGCGGATGGTGGAGTTTGAGTGGATTCTATTTTTTATGGAAAAGCAGCCATGGCCTTTCACCCTGCAGGGTGGCTGTCATTTCTAATTCTTGGGAGTGGCAGATGTCAGCTCCCTTAGCAAGGAACAGTTTTTAAAAATCTGTTTGTACACATAAGCTGACGCAAACTGAGCTCAGACCCACAGGGGAAAGTACAAGATTGTACTGGCAGCGGCCTGAAGAACATGGCTTCAACTGCCTTCCTGCACAGCAGGCGTGGGAGGGGCCCAGATGCCTTCCCGCCCCGATTTCCTTCATTTTCCTTTTGCATTTCCAAGCTGGAAGGTACAGAGACTGGTCTGTTGATCTGAATACTCAGATTAGGTTTACTTTGGTCTTTTCAGTCTTTGGCCCTATATCAGTGCCTAGAGATTAGGGGCATATTCTACGATTTAATAGAAGCTCATTTTTGTTTTCTAGATTTTGGCTTTTTTAGTTAATATTATTTACTCATTCCACTTATCTCGAGATACACCCAGTCATAGCTCAAGTGCCAAGGACTGGCCAGTTCCTCCCTGAACTCAGCCTCCTCTCCTGGGGCTCCGCCCGCCCACCTCACACCCACCCGGTGCCCCCTCGGTCCAGAAGCCCTGGGAACCAGGAGGAGGCCCACGTCACCTCCCACCACACGGACATGGAGTCGGCTGACTCCCGCCTCTCTCTTCCTCTCTCTTCCTCACATACACACACACACCCCTTCCAGTCACCCCCAGTCTGAGTCAGACCCTTTGCATCTGCCTTGTACTGCATTTACAGAACCCAGCAAAAGAAAGTTGGGGGTCGGAAGGAGGCAGAACTCTATCTACCATGGTGGGGACTCTGAGGCAACCTGGCTTCAACCAACCGGCTTCAGCCGGCAAGGGCAGCCTTGGGCGGATGGGGCACAGCAGGTGGAGACGGGCAGGAGCTCAGTGAAGCCTTGCGGCCTCTGGAACCCTGGGTCCTTTTCTGCTTGTCTATGTCTCCTCCTTTGCTTCATTGAATATCACTGAATCCTGAGGAGACTTCTTTGGGGTCTCTCAGCTCTTCAAATGATGAGGGGACCCCACCCCTTCCTTACGGCTGGAGCTGCGACACCACAGGGCGATCTGGCTGCGTCATCCGACCAGAGAAAAGCACGGACGTCTCAGAATGTGTGCTGCGAGCCATCCACGCTCGGCTTCCCACAGCCTCTCCTCTTGCCCTCTTGCCCTCTTGATTTGGATCTGCTGCCCTTTCAGGCAGCGAGGCTGTTTTCTTTAGCAGACCAAAGGCAGTTTGTTTCTGAGTTAAATGTCACTTCAATATTTCCCCAAGTGAGCTGTTTGAACCAGTTTACGAGTTTCCTAAGCAACCGAGAAATGCTGGAAAAATATTTGGTATCTCAGGTCTGGAAGTTGCCTTAAACTTTGGCTCTCCGAGGCAAATGAAACAGATAGACTGAATACTCCATTCTTCCTAAAGTTTCAAGTTAAAAAATAAAGCAGCGGCCTGAAACCAGAGTTCTGAAAGCCAGCATCCTCAAGTCATGCCACTCAAGGTTTGTGTCCCCAAACAATTTTAATGCCGAAATATTCCAGTGACAGTAAGAAGCAATCACGGCACAAATTCAAGATCACAGTCAACAACTGATGTGTGAGGAGGGAAGGAGGCTTCCCCAGCCAAACAGAAACTCGGCAGGAACATTCCTGTGGGAACCCAGATGATGCCCTGAAGGCTGAGATTTGATTAACCTTCTTGTAGCATGTGCAACGACAAATGTTATTGGTCATAAAATTATCCAGCCCTTATTAAAACACAGCTGCAGCTCTGGGCTCAGTGACCTCCTCGGGGAGAGATTTCCATAAGATAGCGATAGACTTTATGGAAGGAGAGCGCCTTCCTAGCGTCAGAACTACGGGAGAGTGTTTTATACTTTGATGAGGAGTTCGTGAGAGAGACCAGGCTCCCCGGTATTAAAAGCTTTAAGAAATAGAAGGGCCAGATCCCATTCAGTCTGCTACTTGGTGGACAGCCAGTCTACACCTCACAACGTGGATACGTCTTCCCCTACAGGAACGTGCCCAGTCACGTTCACACAGATACACCTGTCTTACTGCTGAGGATGTTTGTATTCTCTTTGTCTTATACAATCATAAATCTCAGAAGTTGAGGAAAGCCAGGAGACTCTCTGGTCCAGCTCCTCTCTAAGAAGAATGCATGAAAATGGGAATTTGCTTCTGGAAAGTGCTCCTGGAGGGGCTACGCAACCCTAAGGGATGTTAGCAAGGTCTGCCACAGCCAACAGAACCGAGTGCTCCAAGAGCTGGTGCTCGGGGGCTCTTCCCCCAGAAGCTGTGGGCCCCCCACCCCGAGCTTTCCAGAGCCTTCACATTCACAGGGGGGGCAGCTATGAGGCTCCATCATCTGCAAGCCAAATGCCATTGTGGGAAAGGAATCCTCTGCTTTTCTGGCTCTGTTGGCCATTTGTTGAGCAATGCCTTTTTGTCTATTACAAGTTTTCTAAATTGTTAAGGGGAAAAAGGGAACATGGAAAAATGCTTATTCTTTTCTGTAGTTTGCTCCTCATTATATCCACTTTCTTTTCTTCCATGTAAGCCACTAGGCTCACTTTTACTAATGGAGACTCCTTGGTGAAATCCAAATCTACTCCTGGAAATTCCTCCCCCAAATAGAGTATTTCCCAGTTTAATTTCTCCTAAATTAATCATTCATCTGCTGAAAACAACAGAACCTGAAAGATTGCAGAGTTGTGTCTCATTAATTTTTTTCTCAATGATGTAAATTTCCCAGTGATGTCATTTTCTCTGGAATGATGTAAAGCTATTCTTGTGAAAATTATTTTGGACCATCGAATTCCTACAATCCATGATTCTTATTTTTCTGCCTGCTGTCCATGTCCTCATCAAGACATTACGACACCATTTATCAAACAGCTGCCAGTGTCTAAGACAATCTTTCTTTAAAAATTTCTTTTACTAACCTCTAAAAGGCTTCCTTTTAATATATCATCATTACATAAAATCCAGTATTTAAGAACCAAGGAGCCGTTAAGAAGCAAGTGTGTGATGATTTAGTAACATTTTAGTTCAAAGAATACATGATTTTAATGATCTCTTTTGAACACCACAGAATCCCAGACACTGTAAAGGAACAGAAAGATATGACACACTATTCGAGGGATCTATTTCTCTCTGTTGTTCTGACTTCTTTTTAAACTATCAAGCTGTAATAATTATTCAGTCTAAGCAGCCCCCAGTAAATGAAACAGCCCTTAGACAGCTGTCAAGGCTCACTCTTCCGGAAGCTTTGGTTTTAATGAAAGTCATTAAGGAAAGAAATTAACAGAAAATATCATAATTTGTCTTGTTTCAGAGAACTAAACAGGAACAAAGGGCTCCATAACCTGACAAGGAATCTGACCAACAAAGCTCCTTCATTATATTCGGAGCTCCCCACCAGGCAGCTCTACACGTGCACAGGATGAGGTTAGAAAAGTGCCTCCTCCCAGAGGCATGGCCCAGCCCAGTGGCTTGTCTCAGCTCCATGGAGGCCTCCTCCACTCGGGCAGGGATTTTTGAGCCATTTCATGCGAGAACAGAATATTCAAGGAAATGAAAGGCTATGGAAAATGTAATTCCCAGTAAAGGGATACAATTGAGGAAATTGTCCACGTATCACACATCTGGCTGAAAACACTAAGTCCAACTTCTCTCCAGACAATGATGAGATCCTAGCTTGGATTTCTTTCCTCCTTTCTTTTAACTTAGAGAAACCCCATGCAGTATATGCCCCTTGCTTTCCTTTTCACACTGTCTCCCAGCTCAAGCTAAGTCAGATGCTCCACAGGAAGACGCCTAAATGTCTACTAGCTGGGACCTTGCAGGGAAGAGGCTGTGATGTCCATCAGCAAGCAAGGGTGCTGCTGACACCCACAATCTAAGCTGATAGGTCAGGCACAGCCCTGACTCGGGTACAGTGAGATGCCTCGTGGATTTAACTGGCACCTCACTGATAGGTCAGATACAAAGACAGACCCCTCCAGAGAAAGGGCCCCAGAAGTGTTTGTGAACCTGAAACCAAGCATGTAATGGCAGTGGTCTCACGGCGGCAAGCACACCTTTCTGAATCCCTCAGGAAAAAGCCCAACAAGGTGACTGGGCTTTTCCAGAGATAAGGCTGTGTCAGCAGCAGACAAGCCAAGGAGCCGAGTGGAGCAGGGACAGTGTGCCTGGCACTGCTGCAGCCCCAGGGCACGTGCCCACCTTTAGCCTGGTGCAGGGGGAGTAAAAAGCACGAGCTGGCAGAGAAAGAGACCCGAGTCCCTTCTCAGCCCAGTCACTTGGGGGCCACCTGGCCTGGTACGTTACTTAACTTCTCGGAGTCTCAATTACCTCCCATGTAAGCCAGGTACTAAATACCTTCTTCATCAGGTTGTTCTGAGAAATAAATAATGTGAAGTACTTGGCTCTGTGAAGTAGTGAGGACTTTAAAAATGGGAGGACCTGTGGATGTGGAGAGGATGCTGACATGATAACCCTTGGAGGTCGGGAAGGCTCTCTGGGGCCATGATTTGGGGTGATGGGGGGTGGATTTGGGAGCCGAGTCCTAGAGGGAGAGGACCCACAGAGCAAGGAACCACGTGTGGGGTGGGCAGAGGTGGGGCCCTGGGGCCAGCTGCCTGCACCTGGCTGACCTCCCCTCCTGGGTCTCGTTCCCCAGGACAGCTCTCAAATCCTCCCTCGCCTGGTCCTACCCTCACCGTGAGGACCTACAAGGGGCCTGTGGGGACAATGGAAGCTCCTGTGGCCAGGATCCTCACCGGACCCTAAACAACGTGATGATGTCACTGGCCTGCAGCTAGGCTACCGCTTCCGCACCCTGGCGATGAGCTGTACTGACTGAGTCACTATATAGAGAGCTCCGCCCAGGGCTCTGGGCAGAGGCAGAGACGGAGGACTATAGACCTACGGACATGATTCGCTGAGTAATAAACCCTTTTACCCCAAGAACTTCCGTCGTCATTCCTCGGTCTCGCTGAATCCATAGTGCACTTGCCCGGGGCTAAAACCCATTAGCAAGACAGAGACCCAGGAAGGAGCTGCATAAAGCGTATCTGAAGTTACTTGGGATGGGTAAGGTTAGGTAAGGCTCTCGAAATCTCTTTTTTTTTTACAAGCTGATTGGTAAAACAAAGGCAGGAAGCTGCTAAGAAAGTAGGAACCACCAGGTAAGAGGGGGGAAAAGGTTCTTCGATGTGTGTATTATTTCAACTGTTGAAAAGGTCACTTGGAATTAGTTATTTTCTACCCTTTGCTGAGCAACATTTGATATACACTGGGACATCAGACCACCCCTCCTCAGTCACTGCCCCCCACCCAATCGAGCTGAACACTGCTCCTTTTCAAAGGAGAAAGAAATTGGCATGCACATTGCAGACCAGCAAGAGACTGATGACTGAGATTTCTACTAGATTACAAGAGGCTGTGTGTGCTGTGAGGTACAACCATATGTGGGTGATATTAAGTGCAAACAATCAGATCTAGGTGTCAGCCAAACTTCACACAGATCCGTATTCTCTCCAACAATATGAAATAAGAAGCTTCATATAGTGATACCACTGAATGGCTAAGAATGAGATAATTATTCCTTCTACTACAAGCCCAGGATGACAGATTAGTTAATCTGCAAAGGTTTTATACAAGCCAGTGATTCAGGGACAAAGCCATGTGGATGGGTGATCAGGAGATCAAGGCCCCCTGACTCGGGGTCCATGTACCCAGACAGGATTATACATTGTAGTTCTCAGTCTTTTTCCAGTATCTCCTCTTTTTCTTATTTCATGCCTGCTTCTATTGCTTTCTTACTTAAAATAAATTTAATGTGAATTTTTCAGTTCTAGTCCATTTAGATTCTTTGTGTTAAAGGATTTGCATATCGGAAGAAGAAACAAATATTATGATCGACCAGTGTGCCCCTTATTTCTGCAGCCCCCACATCCTCTGTCAAGATTCCCAGGTTTGAAAAACGCACCCAACACTTGATGGTAAAAATGATGCTATTTTATTAGCCTACAAATGAACTCTTTTTAACACTTAACTTATCTAATTTGGTGAGCAAATTAACATTCCTTCAATGCTCCTTATTCCCAAAAGTGGGTCCTACTTTACTGAGTTCATCGTTTCGTTCAGACTTAGTTCATTCATTAATTCAATGAATATTTACCAAGAATCGTTTATACGGCTGACATGGTTTTAAACACTGGGTATGTTGCCAGTAAGCGAGACAGAAAAAATAGATATTTCCATGGGGCTTTATTATAATGGGAAAAACAGACAATAGACAAATAAATACCTATAAAATATAAATGATATCCAGTAGTATCATATGCTATGAAAAGAAAAGCTGTTGTAAGATGCTAAGGGGCTGCTGATCTAAATAGATATTTGTTGAATAAAATAACAAGTGCTCACTGTTTAATATCACTAGGGCAGTTTTTAAATTCTTCGTATTTCCCAAGTGATGACTTAGCATGTTGGAACAAACACACAGCCATGATATTTTGAAGTCTCACTGGTTCAATTTTATTTATTAATTTATTTGTGTTCTGCCTCATTCCAGAAAGGACTTATGGTAGACCTACTATGCAGTTGCACAAATTGCTCTTTGCTATTAAAGAATTAGGTCTTAACGAAAATAGCAGTGACACAAAGTCATCTCCAAAGTGTTTCATTTTCTCTCCAGTTGATTTCCTTGACAACTTAAATGTGTCAGTAAGTACTCAGAATCAAGATTTTTCCAGGAAGCTCAAATGAAAAGGCTAAAAATCAATACAGGCAGCAGCCACTTATTATGATCACAATTTTCATAGAAATTTAACTGTAATTTTTTTCCCCACAATGTTTCAGCCTCAGAAGCCTATTAGGATAGATCCTATAGTCATCACACCAACTTAAAATGTTCAAATTCCGCATTCCAGTCGCCATACAATGAGTGTCAGTATGACACGTGAGGGTGGAGGCAGAATGAAGGGAGAAATCATTCATACATTAGGCAGCGCCATCCTTTGCTAACCCTCGGTAGAACGGGCAAAGTATAAATGGCACAAGACAAAGGAAACCTAACTGCCATGGGACACATGCCGTGGCCCCTCCATAAGCCATCTCGGCCCCTCAAAGTGCCTCTAAGCAGCCAGAATTCAGAATGACCATGATGACAGCCACCCCTGTGTTCTATGAAAACTCAATTCATGGATAATGAAGTGCAGTCTACCTACAAAGTGAGCAAATAAAGTGAGATCTCTGTTCCAAACCTGCTAGCTGGCACTCAGGGAGCATCTGTTGAAACATTTTGTAACAACTTTCTGAAAGTCTGACTAATTTTGACCAAGCCTGATATACTCCCAAAGGACCTGAGATACACTTTGATTTTTGGTTCATTTTTCCATTCTCAGAAAGTAGCCATTAAGTTTTCAAATGGCTATATTGTCCATAATTTTTAATAGTTGGAGAAAAAATTTATATGGAGATAACAGAAACAGGTTTCTGCCTGTAAAAGCAAACCTACAGTTTACAGAAAAACTAATATTTATCTGATAGATATTTATTAATATTTTACTTAATAATAAAAAAGTTTATTTTCTTTTTACTTTTCAACTCACCTCTACCAGAGGTATTCACTAGTGACTTAGACAGAGAAAGTTTGATGCTTGCCCTTTTTCTGCCCATTTCAAAGGAGAAAATCCTCTAAAATGTGAAATATATTTTTATGTCTTAATGTTAGCTTGGCTTTGTGTTCATACTATGTTTATCTTATTCACAAAAGTCCTGGCACCAATAACAAAATGAGTGTACCAAGTGCACACAAAATACACGTACATTAAATATAAGAAATGATAAATTCAGAGAGGAGAGTAAGTCAAGGTCTGGAGGTATTTGAATGATTTATAGATTACAAAATGTAATACAAATACATATTATTGTTATTCCTGCTAATGACATCCTGTCTATTAATTTTTTTGAGGCCACAGCTTTTTGAATTACCATGGGGCTCTTTCATTAGTCACCTGATTTTTGGAATTGCCAGACGGACCCGCCTGTTCTGAGGTCCGACCAGACACTGATTCGCCCGGGAAGAAGGAGGGTTCAAACTAGCCCAGGGCCTAGGGCTGCTGAAAGATCTGTCCCGGCTGATGATTCACATGCTACTTGTCATTCACGTACAGCCGTATGTCTCCTGCTCAGAGTTAAGGTTTATAGATGAGATTGTGCCACTTGCTTTGTTAGGCACAAATTAATACAGTCGAACTGTATAATTAATTCATGCCATTTTGTCAAGCCAATTCACAGAGAAAGAGCATTAGGAAACCACACCAGTGCCTCCTTTGACGCTTCCAGATTGTGTTCAGGCATTTGCTCTCATGGATTAGAATGGACTCCAGAAAGTGTCTGGGGTGATGGGATCACGCTGCTGCGATTTCAGGTGAGCTGATGTGTGGGCACAGAGGAAGTATGGCACAGGTGTAAGAGAAAAACCTTTGACTACATGGAGATTTTGGAAAGGCCATCATTAGGTCATTGAGCATATCTAGGACAAAGTGTTGATTTACTGCTTTAGTTTCAGAGTGTGCATTTCTGCTTTTACAAATGACAAGCCGCTGAGCGGGATCATTAGACACCACCCTTGACTCAGGACCTTGTGCCCCGCTCCCCCCATCACGCCTCTATCACTTTAATAAGCAGATCCATGGTCTGGTTTCCCCGAATGGCCACAGAATTCTCAGGTCAAGTGTAAATGAATATTACAGAGCACCTTCTGGCATGTATTGTTAAAGCCCTCATTAAAAACCTCCAAAAGTCTTCAACTGTGCAATTGGAAATGTTTCCAAATCCTCTTAGCCCCAACATAACAAATCCCATTGTTTATTAAATCTGATGTTTTGTAAATTTGATACTGCGTGGTTTACAGGGGAGGAGTATCTTCCAGAATAGCCCAAGAGAGTTCTTCCGGGAAGAAAAGCAAATCCGGAGACCCCCTCCTTTCCGTGGTAAACAGACAATTCTAGGATTAAGAGACACAACAGGATTGCTACCCAATTACGTTGCTGTCTGGGCCCTGCGCTATCTGTAGCAGAAAGAGGCAAGATGGCAGATACCCTGGGTTATTTTAATTAATTTAATCATGTGACTAATTGGTCTCTGCTGGGTTTCTGTGGTAACTGCTTCGTAAGTGCTGATGGGCAATTGTGTTAAATGTAGCTTGGAATCCGCACGGAGGGCGAAGCGCGGGGAGCGCGCGGGGAGAGCTGCGCAGCTGCGCGGGAAGGGGCCCCGCTGGGCCTCTGATTGTCTGAGCGCGCGGCGGGCACAGCTGCGGGCGCCGCTGGAACCAGGCTCGCCGCGGACCCAGCAAAATGATCTGTGATCAAAGGATTCCCGGACTGGGGCAAGGACTGGGGCATTAGACAGAGAAAGGGACGCGAAATGGGTAAGAGGAGAAGGGGCATTAAGGCTACAGTTCTGGGAATAACACGCAGCCCCAGAAGCTATCATGTGTTATTCATAGCTGTCCAAATGACACTAATAAGCCATCTTTTTAAATGCCATGCGGGTTTTTTTTTCTTTTTCTAACAATGCCATCTCCTCCTTGTCACCGGGAAGGTGCGTGGGAGAGCGGGTGGGTGGGTGGCCAGTTTTAGAGCACAGTCTACTTCAGACAGATGGAGGGAAAATGACTTCCAAATTTTCTCATCAAGTGGGATATGTTTGTATTTGCGCAGTGCATTCTAGCACCTGTGCAGAGAAAAAAAAAATGTAATCGCAGATTTCCCTCAGAAGGGGATTTAAAACAAAGTAAAGCCACAAACTGCAGCACAAAGATGCTGTTGCACTTGATCGAGGCTGTCCGTGCACAGCCCTGGGCGGGCTCTCCGAGCCACATTCTCCCCACCTCGGCCCAACCCCGGAGAAACAATGGTCAGTGCTAGAACATTCCAGAAGCTCAAGAGACACCACCTCCCGATGTCTAGGGGGATGGTGGCATGAATGATATGCTTTTCTGGAGCAGGAGTGCCAGGCAGTAGAAGGGCAGCGCTGTTTTCCTTATCAAATGCCATGGCGACCCACAGAAGCCGTTCTGTGTCCCGTGGGTTACAGACTTCCGAAAAGGGGCCGCTCCAGTGGACTCCACCCCTGCTCCCTCCACCCCAGACATGAAGTGACGTCCTGGGAAATTACGCTAAATTGGCTTCATCTAAAAATTTCACATTAGAGATGAACCTTAAATGGCTGACAGTTTAAAGTCCTTTAAGAGGTGGCAAGTTCTGCTAAGTGTTACGTGTCTCCGACCAGACATCCAGGCAGCAGGCATTTTTTAATCCAACATCTTGCTAAGGCTGGGAGCTTCACCACATCTGTCACACCTCTGTAATGCCAATGGAAGGCTCTGTC
The DNA here is from genome assembly GCF_030020395.1 of Manis pentadactyla. Taxonomy (NCBI): domain Eukaryota; kingdom Metazoa; phylum Chordata; class Mammalia; order Pholidota; family Manidae; genus Manis; species Manis pentadactyla. The sequence continues at coordinate 107,495,261 of NC_080030.1, read as the reverse complement.
CATGATGTCACCAGTTCTGTGACTTTAAAGACATCCATTTTGAGAAGCATCTATCTGCTCTAAGTTACTAGACAAATTGCTGAAAAAATCATGTCACTTGGTCCTCAAGGCCGATATCCCTGAAGGAGCATCATGCCTGGCACTGAGGCAGGACTACCCTCCCTAAGACTGTCAAGTTTATTACTGGACGCTCATCCTGAAAATCTGCCTAGGGACACAAAGTGGCAACAGTCACCCCCCAGTCAGTGTGCACTGCCCATCATGCTGATGGATTTACAACTCACCTCCACCTGTTCCAAACCTCCGCTCCAGGCTGCGTAGCACAGAAAACCTTCAGTCTCCCAGCTCTGCTTTAAGAGGGGAACTCTAGTTTTTAGAGGAGCAGATGGGCATTGAATTCTCCCACCTCCAATAACCTTGAGTTAGGATTCTAAAACTGGACCCAAGAGGTCCATGCATGAATTCCAGGAAGCTCATGAACCCATAAAATTATCTATACAATTCTGTGTATATGTTTATTTCCTAAAGGAAAGATGCACTCTGACACTGTCTTCAGATTATCCAAGAGGACCCTGATGCAAAGAGGAGGTTAAGAACCGCTGCCCCAGACCGCTTTCTGTGAAGGGTTTATGCCCCATGCCACCCTCATGGGCCACTCATCAGGCTGTGCATATCAGATTGTTTAAATAGGGAAGACACACTTATCAGTTCCTTATCTGTCCACTTTAAAACAGATTCAACCACTCTTTCTCCTTGATAGCCAAGTTGTCCTCCCAAACAACTCCCCTGCACGGGCCAGTCCTTGTGAAGGCTGAGCCTCGTGTCCTGGGCGGCGGCACAGCTCTGCGGAACAGGCCTGGGAATCATCTCTGACTGCGGTGTGAAGACGATGAGGCCGCACGGGGCGATGGTCTGTCCCGCCATTGAATCCCTCGCCACCTTTGGCACAAAACTGCAGAGGGAACGAAAAGGAGGCTGGCTCTTCCTCTCCACCTCACTTCACCGCTGGGGCCCTCCTCACTGGGGGGTCGTCACCCCGCCCACCACTGCCTTCCTCTTGGTCATTTTCACCTGCTACAGGAGCCTCCACATTTTAAAATCTGAGCATATTCCCTTTCACTGTCTGATCAACACAGCCCTGGCCCCCAGTTCTCCATCAAGACAAATTATAAACGGGGCAGCCGAGGGCCATTTTAAGGGCTAAATATGATGGTGAACAGAGCCCACGATGAACATTAAAATAACCGATAGAAACACCTCAGCTTAACTTGGCGGAACTGCAGGGTTCAGGCCAAGGACACTCCAGTGGTGAGGACTTAAATCCCCCCGAGCCTGCCGCGGTGACTGCATTTCATACACTGATCTATTCATCTAGTATTTTCAAACTGGGTTCTCAACCTATGAATGAGTTCCAGCCTGCAGGTTTTTAATGAAACTGAATAAAACAAATCAGAAAATATCAGAGTGCATAACATAGAAAAATAAGTATTGTTTCATGAAACCTTGTTTCCAGTTTTAAATAGCTCTGCCCTGTTTTCTGTACTCTAAAGCTTAAACCCTTTCCATACTTCAATACTTCTGAAATCATGATGCATTTTATAATTGTTGTCAACCAGGTTGCAGTGGTGACGTAACTGTGTGAAAATCTTCTGTTGACATTTTCTGGTAAAATCAAGAAAACACCTTTTTTTAAAAAAAAAAAAAAAAGAAAACACCAGCATCAAAGTGACTTAGATACTATGAAATCGGGTATGAGTTGTGTACATACATGCGTGTACATGTGTGAGTGTGTGCATGTACTAAATTGCAAGGCAAAATATATTTCTTCCTATAGGCTCATGGTAAATAAAAGTTTGAAAAATAGCATTAGTAAAATTTTATAAACTTTGTATGTACACTTAGTAAGTACTGACATTCTAATCATAAAGAACAGCCTGTGCTGCTCTCGGACACCCGCCACACCATTCTCCTGCCGTTGGCTTCAGAGACCTCCTCCTAGCAGTACCTGTGTGTCATCCCCTTACTAACTGCGACTCCTGCAAGTCACTTCCCTTCTTGAGGCCACAGTTTCCTCATCTGTGAAAGGAGGATGTTGGCCAGCCAAGCTGTCCTCCCAAACAACTCCCCTGCTGTATGCAGCCCAGGAGCCGTGCAGGTAAGACCTCTTCACCTGTCTGTCACGAGCACCATCTGTATTCTCTGCTTGTCTGCCTCCTCTGTCTCCTGTAAACTTCTTCATAATATAACTCAAAGACAAAATATCAAAAATTAATCTTTTGAGTCATCTAACAGGGTTTTAGGTATTCCTATAAAGTTTGTAATATTTTTAAATGTTGTCACAGAATGTGGGAATGACAATAGGGTTCCCCATTTGCTTTTTAATGTGTGACATGTGCGGCCCTGACCCCCGGCTCGGAGCCTTCTTTCCGCCTCGCTATCCTTAGCTGTCTTCCTACCCTGAATTTCCTGAATCTGCTTTTGGGCCTCCGTCCCAGCACCTGCTCCCGCAGAGCCTGGCCCTGGGCTGGGGAAGTCACACCATGGTCCTCACTGTTCCCGCGCGCCTCGGCCTGGGTCACTCATTGCTTGCTGGTCTCTCTTATTCAACTGTGAGCGCCTTAGAGGCAGAGACCTTGCATAGTTATCTTTGTATCCCCAGCCACAGAACAATGCCCGGCATCCTGTGGATGCTGAATAAATATGTGAATAAACGTGCACCGTGAGGGCAATATCCACACAAGCACAGGAAACTGGTCCGCTCGGGCCGACATTACTGCAGCACAAACCACACCTGGGATTTCGCGTCGCGTGGCACACAGCCCGAGACAGGCCCCTGCCTCCCAGGACCTCGGATGCTGGTTTCCTCACTGGTCACCCAGACGCCAGTCTGTCCCCAAATACGCATTCCTGTGCATCTCCCCAGCCCTTCGCTTTCCCAACCTAGTCCGGTATCCCGGCCCAAGCCAGAAGTGCTGGGTCCAACTGTCCCCAGCCCTCGGGGGCGGGACTCAGTGACAGGCGGGGTGATTTCAGCCTCAGGACCCAAGAGCAAGAATGAAACGACCAGCTTGCTTCCTGTCCCCACTAGGAGCCAGTCTGGCATCTCAGGGGCGGAGAGGAGGTGCCCCACGGGGGCCGGGCTGCAGGTGGGGGAGGACCCTCTCTTCGTCCCCTCCTGGGTACAGCTGCTTCAGGCTAACATGGCGATGGCTGCTGCGTGCCAGGCCCTGGATGTCGCTGGGGGCACAGGTGATGGGGCTGCCTGCGGGAACCACTCTAATAAGATCCTAGTCAATACATCACCCATCTCCCTACATATATAGGGAGAAAGAAACTAAGTCCAAATCACTATTACCAAGCCCCAACCGAGCATTTAGCTGAACGGGACGGCCCTGGGGGGGCAGAACGGCCCCTTGTCTGGACTGAGTCACAGGGTCAGAAAGAACTACATTTCACTGATGCTAAGGGCGAAAGGGCTGCCTTAGAAATGCAGAGGACGGGAGCCGAAGGGCCGGCACGACTTCTACCTGGGCAACGTGGAAGGGTCAACCTAAGCCCACCTCTTAAGTTTACTTCTGTGCACTTTAATTTTCTTCTCTCATCACATTTAACATGAAACAAGGCCCTTGATGAAACACTGCACGGCACGTAAACATCTCCTGGTTGCCTTGATTTAAGCTTCCATACGTACAAATAATTTATATGAGTTCCATCCCCCATATCGGGGCTTGGGAGTATATTTCTTCATAATTAATTTCTCTGGGATTACCTGTTTTTAATTCACTCTTTATGTCAAGTTTAATGGTCTGACATTTGGGAGGCCAATATTCTTTTCTACTTATTAAACAACTCAGGATACAGGAAAATGGGAAACGTATCATTGGTACGACTTTCTTGGTTGACAATAGGCCGTAAGACCAGAGATTCTTTTTTTTTTTCAATCCATACTGACTTGAAAATCAGGTTTGAAGTTCTGGATGTTCGCAGGAGTGGTGTCTGCAGCCTTCACATGGGATTCATGGGTTCCTCACACTCGATGGGCTTTCGACGGCACCACTTTAACCAGAGGTAAGAAGCTGTCAGACTAAATTATGGGCCAGGGATGTGAGCCCACCTCCTCTCTCCTCCCTTCACCTGAAATAGTCTAAATCACCCCTTCCCCGGAGCGTGCCTCCGCGGCTGTGTGGTGTGATACGAAGGGGGAAATGTTTTCCCAGCCCAGAAACTCATCAACTTGAACCCTGAAGCATGACATCCGAATACCTTACTGCAAGAGCAGGAGCAGCTCACAACGGCTGCACATGATCATTAGCAACCTGCTTGCATTTCCAGGGCTGCCTCTGTGGATTAATATGTGCATCATGTATTAAACCATCTGCCGTGGAGTCTGACCCAGGCTTTCTCCATGGTGGCCAACCGCAAAGGTTACCCCGAGTGTCAAGAGGTAGGTGCACTGCAAGCACATTTATCTTTACCAATTCTTTTGTTCTCTTATTGGTTCTTCTGTCAGGAACAGTCCACCGTTCAGGTTCATGGATCCCATGTTTGGATAGCCTGGAGTCTGATGAAAATATGTTTAATCCTTTATGTCAACTCTTTCAAAGCTCAACATAGGCCTTTTTTATAAAAATCAGGTTAAAGAAGAATGAACTACACGCTTCCTGCGAAGAAGGAATGAAGTTTAATTGTCAGCCTATCATTTGAAATATTTTTGTCTGAATTGTCTTTAAGACAGACATGTTAAAGCTATTTTTTTAAATCTAGGCAAGGAACACATTTGCACCCCCTTCACACTGGACCAAGTTCCCCTCTCTGGGGATGCTGAGAAGCTGCCCACATCAGGGAGTATGAAGATTGTGACTTTTTGTTCCCACGTGCTAGCTGAGCTACTCAGTGAACGCGACTGCGTCTGCTGCCAGGCTGCCCCATGAGACTCCCTTGTGCACAGCGCAGCGGCTCTGGCGGAGGGAGGAGCAGAGGTGATCCTCTGCGGTTGTGCAAGTGAAAGCAACTTAGAAAGAGTGGCAACCCTGCCCCGCCGTTCTGTCATCAGTACATTAAGTGACACCACTGCCAGTGGGAACCCGTGGGAGGGTACGCTGCCAATCTATCTGTGCTCTGAGGAATATCACCCACTCCTCACCCAGGTTCTTCACCCAAGGCAAGGCTTTATTGCCTTCTGTTATTTATTTTCCTCAAGGGCCCCTTCAGAGGGCACCAGCCAAACTCTAAGTGAATTACTTGCATTTTTGAAAATCCAAATGACTCACCTTACTTTTTGCAAGGCTATATTTGGTCATTTTTATTTAGGTTTATACTGAATGCTAACTCGAGACACAACACTGCTTGTTTTTCCTCAGAGGAGGCTTCTCACATGGCGACCCTGAGAACTTTGCCCTATTCTGTGATTCTTCTGACTGAGTTTTCTCAAAAGCAGGGTACTAGAAGCTCAGAAATCTTAAAATCCGGACTCTGTGTGAGCGTCCCTGTGTGCCCCTCGTGCCCAGGGACACGCATAAACCCTGTGGGGCAGCCTGGGAGAGGCTGCGGGGCCTCCCACCAGTGATTCTCGGTTCTCAGGGGTCCTTCTGATTTCAGGGCCACTAGCAGCAACTGTGTACTTTACGTCCTTCGTAGGCTGTAGGCCTTCTGATGTATGACACTTAAGCTTCTCAGATTTGCTCCAACTGATTTCCCATGGAGATTCAAATCCCTATAGAAATTGCATCAAATCCCTATAAAAATTGCTCTGTATCAAAAATACAGGGCAGGGAAGCCGACCCAGCTCCCCACACAGTGCATCCTTCTCTCACCCGCTTTCACATCTCCTGAGCGCGCAACCCGATATGCGGTACGTAAGCACCTCGTGCGTCTTCCCCTCTGGTTTGCTTTTTGAATGGTATTCTGTTTACCGCCTCCATTTCCCACTGTCTGTAACATGTCTTCTGAGTTTCCTGAGACATATTTTTCACTTTTCTGAAGGATGCCTTTTTAGTACTAATAAAACTTTCATACTTGTCTGCTTAATCACACCAGCTTTACTGTCCCCTTTTTAGTTTTTTGTTTTTGGCTGAGAGGTATGTGAACCATCTGTGCCTCTAAAACGGTTTGCTTAAATAGCCTCCAGGCAGATTTTATGGTTTTTAAGTTTTTTACTTTAACCTTCAGCCTGCTGTTAGCCATTTTCATCACAGTGTTAAAATCAGCCTCTTTGGGAAATGACCCTCACTGTATGTGGTCTTCAGAAGCCACTGGAACCAGAGAGGGGGGGTGCCTCTGCATCTGAGGCAGGTGTGGGCAGTGGGGGACTTGATAACGGTCGTCTCCTCTATCTGGCATCCTGGAGAGCCACACAGACACATGTAGAATGTCCATGTCCGGTGAAGACCCAGGGAGATACAATCCGAATTACTTACCCGCCTATTTATTTATCACTACATTTCTGTGGAGTCGTTATCGTGATCCGAGGGACTGAGGGAGATGCCAAGCTGGAACAAAGAACACAAAGGAAGGCGGAGGACTCCCTGCTTCCAGCCGCACCCTGCACCACGAGAGGTGCCCTCCGCATCGGGCCGGCAGGCTTGCTGCTCTGTTCCCGGTCCATCACAGTTGTCCGGTCTGGGGACCGGAGTGCCAGCGAGTGTCCCTCCAGCCTGGGATTTCTCATCACCCTCACTGCCCGTCTGCCTTGGCATTAATGTTCACCTGGCTCTGTCGTTCTCCCTCTAAACGGCAAAACCCCATCCCTCTCACAGCCAGAGGGAGTCAGGCAGAGGGAGGGGTGTCTGCCTTTTGGTCGCTCTTCCGTCAAAAGGTGACTTTACCCCACGTAGCTTCCAATCTTCCAACCATGTTTGTCACACAGTTGTTACCTGACTTCCACTCTCAAATCCATGCATTTGGACCCCATCTTTTCTCTGAAGTCATTGTGCTTTTCTGAGACATTTGACAATTTGAAACCCTTAGGCTCTTCTAAGGTAATAATAATTCTTATTATTGTTACTTATTTTAAAATGCTTCTGCCTTCAGAAGTTACACGCTGTCAATATACTCCCTGACGTGAATTCCTAATACGGTGCTAACTCTGTAGTCCATGACGTTGAGCCAGCGGGCACGCGATGAGCCCCGCAAGGGTTGGCAGAACGGATGAAGGAATGAATGAATACATGAACTGATAAATGGGACTACTGTTCCCGGCAGTATTTGTTCATTAATCGTTTTCTTGTTCATAGGTAAACTTCCTTTCCTTCACAGAGAACTTGAAATTAGCAGAGGTAGCAAATCAAAATGCTGCTGTGGCCTCATGCCAAGAGGCTCTTCCTTCCCTGCGCCCCTACTGAACACCTGTCCACCTTTCAGATTTCAGTTCACACACTCTCTTCAGGGAAGCTTCCAGACTTGCTCTCTAGTCAGATCTGCCCGTTAGAGGCTCCCGCAGCTGTGCCGTGCTATCGTGGCCCTTGCAACCGTAGCAATTTCACATTTCTGCTGTTTTTTTCAATAAATGTCTGTCTCTCACTGGACTTTAAGCCTCATGATAGCAGGAGCCAGGTTTTTGTTCTTCACTGTAACTCCACTAGCATGGTGCCTGGCACATAGTAGCTGCTCAACAAGTATTTGTTGAATGAATAAGTACATTAATTAATAACTGTGGACGTTGCAGCCTCCATGGTCTCTGCTCCTTAGGCCCCTGAACTTGATGCATTCAGCCTGAGACTAAATCAAAACTGATTTGAACACCGCCCTTTCCATTCTGTTTAGCGGACACAGTTTTCAGCTTTCATGTGTGGGCAAGCAGGCTAACTCTGCGCGGGTAACAGCAGCCTTATCCCATCACCATCCAGTCCCAGGCATCCAATATGGTGCTTGGCCAACGTCTCCCAGGCCGCGCACGCTGACGGAACCACACACCGGGCTATCTGCGTTCCAGCCGCACCACTGTGCCTCTCCATAAACAAGCATGTCTAAGAGCTACCCACAAACCCTCGTCTTACGTCTGCAATCTCGTGTCCTGTACAGCCCAAAAGGAATTGAAAAATGTCAGCACTTTGGTGCTGGAATTAAAGCCAGTATTCTAATAATCAGGTTTTCAAAGCAGCTAGGCTTGGATAGAAGAAGTAATTCATCTAAGTGCCCTGTGATAAATGTCAATCGCATTTTTATCTTTCAGTCCACACTTGGATTCCAGATTCCTTTCTCTACAAGACAAGAGCAGAAGGGCATGGAACATTCATGTGTGAAGAATCCAGCCTCGTGAGATCACCTCTCCTCTCCTGTGGGCATCTGCCAGCACCTACCATCACCATCACTCTGATTCCTGCCCTCCCTGAAGAGTTCCCAGGGTTTATTCTGGTAGCTGCACTGCCTCGTGGCCTTCAGAGGCAAATGACCCCAACTCCAAAGGCAGAGGGAAACCCTGACTGGCTCGAGCTAACAGAATGTCCATTGCCCTGGTCTTAGAGCCCAGTTCAGGCGTGAGAATGTGTCTAAGCATTGACAATGAGTGTGAGCTTCAAGACCCTCGCTTGGAAAGCCAGCGCCCAGGTGCTCCGCCTTCTGCTGAATGCGAACAAGGACATACGTAGCCCTGATCTCTGGGGGGCTTGCCTTGGGGTATAGCCACACTCCATGCAGAAGAATACTGACATGGTAAGATCCCTCACCACAGGACTGACCTGCCTGAAGCACACCGTGACTTAGGACATTACAGTTCCAGTAGGAAAAAGATGCCTTTTGTTGTCTAAACATGTTTGAGTTGGATCTTCTGTTGCTTGCATCAAATATCCTGATACATTCTAAAAGTAATAACCAAATTAAGTTTACTCTAAGAGTAAAATAAACCTCAGCATAATTCCTTTATGCAAAGATGGTCCCTTCAAAGTCACCATCTCCTATTCATCACGCTATTTCTAGGGGTAGGGCTTCAGAAGGCCCCTGGACGCTGCAGGTCCCCCAGCCCAAGGCTTGGCTTCTGTGCGGAGCTTGCCTTCTGTGACCTTAAGCTTCCCGAGGTCAGGGGCAAGCCCCGCCCACTCTACAGAAGGGAACACCAACAGTGTGGGTCTCTACTTCATTTCCTCCCACACGTTCAAAAAAAAAAACCTAAATTGGTTCAACACATGTTTGCTACTGGAAAATGTTTCATAACTACTAGTGAATAATTCAGTGGCTACGATATTTTTAGTTTTCTATTGCCAGACACACCCAACTTTGATGGAAATATTGTTGCCTTTCTCACTCTCCAAATCCCCCTCTCATGCAGGATCTTACAGGTACCACTTCCTTACCAGAGATCAAAGCAGCTACGAAAATCAGGTCCGGGCACAGACCCTGCCCCACAACTCTCAGAGCAGCCGTCACACTCCAACCGGAATGCAAGCGCTGTTCCGGCCCCTAACCACCTTGACGGTTCAACTCTGGACAGTCTGACCTTCCTGCTGTTCAAAAATGCCAAGCCTGCATTAACAGGTCCTTCCCTCCCTTAGGGCCTCGCTTTTCCTGTGCTCCCCTCCACTCCAAACCCTCTGTGACAAGATCTTCTCATGACTATTTCCATCCCTTCATTTTGTCCCTACCCATGTGTCACTTCCAAAAAGGTAACTTTCATGACCGCCAGATACAGAGCAGCGCCCCACCTCACTAGCCGTCCCCTCGCCCTGCCTTTTTTCATGGTATCCATCACTCCCTGACACCGTGTTCCATAAACACCTGTTTTTACTTGTGTGTTATCTGTCTTCCTCAGAGAATACAAGTCTCTTTACGGCAGGGACTTTTCTCTTGTTCACTAATGTATCCCCCAAACCTAACAGCATCTAGCACATATAAAAACATATATAGGGGCTTAAAATATCTTTTTATGTTATTCTTTTAAGAATGAACAGATGAATAAATAACAAAGTTGGTTTTCTTTTTTAATCTTGGCTAAAAACACAAAAACAGTGCAGAGGCACGTGTCTTCTGTTGGACAAATCCTCCCGGTCTTTAACTATTTGCTCAGCTTTATCTCACCTACACCTGGGTCTCTTTATTCCTAAATCCTTGGACCCCAGCAACTTAAATTGCTCCAAATTATGAAACATAATCCCACAGACGATCACAGGAAGTATTAGACCTTCAAAGATTTTTCAAAGACCAAAGCGTTGGATGTACAGTGAATAGAAGTCATAAAACCATATTTAATAATATGAAATCATTGCATCAAAACAGATTACAAGACAACATACCATTTGCTGGATCCATATAGAAATCACCACTCATCATACTTCAGAATTCCTGTTACCCACTGAACTCACACCCTTCCTGGGGGAGGATCCCGCCGTCTTAATGTTCATCAGCTAATCAAGAAAGTGAAACACTAAGAAAGCTTAAGTCAGTGCGACAAGAATCAGAAGCAAAAATCTTTGATTTATGTCATGAATTCTATGATCTCTGTGAAAAATAAAATCATTTCAAAATTAAGGCAGTTGTTTTTCCACAATCAAAAGTGGTTAAATATTTTTAAATACATTCTAATGTATTTATGAAAGCCTTATCCAAAGCTCTCGTAAATCAGTATAATGTTTCCAAAGCACATTTGGAAGTAAAAAATTCATATCTACTAACTATATTCCCCCCATTAGAGGATGAATTAAGCAGAAAATACATTAATGTCTGAATTTATAATAGGAGAGGGTAATTAACCCTTAGCCATAGCAAACCAATGAGAAATATCTCACCATGGAAGAATTAATCGGGGCTCTCCCAGCCCCACAACTGGACATTTTGAAGACTTGACCATGAATGGATTTTATTTCCCTATCTACTTTTCCTCATGGGGATGCCTTACAAAGACACTACATGTTAGAATAAATATAATTCTTGAGCTTAATTCTGGTTGCTTTAAAGAAATGTCATTTAAATTATCTTCCATAGCTTTAAAAAAAAAAAACTGTCCTCACAGAAGCAGCACTGCCATGATTATGTCATTTCTGGGCCAAATTCAGCTCAAACATTCAGAAAATATCAGTGTGGACGCAGTGAGCCTCAGAGCCCGGATCTGACAGACCCTCCGTTAGCAGCGAGTCCAGGACACCAATTCCGGGAGGTCACGACTACTGGGCCTCAGCTTCCAACGCAGCCACTGATGATCTCTATCTCTGCAAAGACTACAGGAGTTTCATTTCACTAGAGTGCTCACTAAGCTGCAGCGGAGCTCAAGCATCTTTCATGGATTCATTAAACCACTGATCTGCCTCCCGGTGCTCATAGTCGTGTCCAGCCCTGGTCTCAGCCTGTGTTTACAGAGAACGCAGCAGACTCACGTCTGCGATGTCCAAAGGCAGTCTGTCAGGAGATGTTAGGTTGAGCATATGCGCGGCCACACTAAGACTAGATTGCAAGACGGGGCATTTCCCCTCCTGCCTCATCTGCTGAGGCAGAAATCAAGTGGCCATCTGCGGCAAGGTTTTCTCTATTCCATCCCAATCTGTGATGATATGAACAAAGAGCAAAGAGCCCCCAAAACAAAGAACTGCACACGGCTTGCCCGGTTCACACTTGGGCTTATACGTACAAAAGCTATCCAGAGGTACTGAGATGAGGGGGAAATAAAAATGACTATGGTATGTGACTAGACCGGTGCCCTGCACACGGCTGAGTGTACTGGGTTTCGTGCCGGGACACCGCAGGGACCTTCTGGCCTCGGGCTACCACACTAACACAAGTCAAGGCGAGGCGTCTGGATTAACAGAGCATAGCTACAATCCTAGGAAAACGCACAACCATTCTCTCTTGGATTCTCTGGACAGTGCACTGAGGACCCTTAGAAACCTCTCCCTCCTCTGGTCTTTATTAAAAGGTCTCGTGACCCTCCTTTTCAAGTCAGGCACAAAGAGTACTGGATGTAGTTTATGGTGGGAGAGGCACATGGGAAAAGATCCACTAGATAATTCTTTAGAAGCTCATTCTTCAGACAACCCTGAACCCTGTTAGCACCAAGGTGAGAAAGTGGGCAATGCCAACAACTGCATCGACAAGCAGAACGCATGTGCCAAATACCTGGACCCCTTCCCGATCATTCGTTTCAGCGAACTGCCTGCTGCGCGGAGGGACAGCGGGACAATGGACTCAAAGCACGCACATTCATCGCTCTGCAGCCACGGTCCCCAGGACACGAGGCAGCTGATGCGATCTGACACTGTGGTTAATGTTAAAAGGGAGCGTGCCTTTGAGAGGGATTGCATAATTACCGGCAGGTCATGAGAAAACCTTGAATTAAGTGTGAAGCATTAGCTATCACCAGGATGGCCAGAGACTGACTGTGCCTGAAAATTAACATTCAAGCATGTATGTCAATAGCTCTCTGTATCGATCTCCGAGTGACTGGATTCAGATCTATGAAAAACTCACCCCCTTTTCCTTCTGCTCATCGAAAAGGAATGTTAAATAAAGATCGGGGCTTGAAGCTATTTGGAGTTTTAATCATCTCTTCGTATTGAATCTAAAATATCTAATACTATTCAGAAGCTGACATCCATTCTGGGTAATAGGTTAGAATTACCTCTCTGTTTCCCCCACAACCTCCCAAAATGTACCCCATTAAAAACAAGAAAGGGCTGTTATTCCTCCCTTCCCTTTGCCCTGTTGTGTTTGCATTCCGGGTACCCACAGATCAGTGTTTCTCAAACAGGGTTCAAGGGTGCTGGCCGACACGAAGATCACATGCCTCAGGCATCGTGTCCCACCGGGCCTGCCGAAGCGCAGCCCCGGTGCCCTTTCTCTCTTTCTTCAGGGGCCTCGGCATCATCACTTCAGCCTGACCTACGTCTTACTTCACTGGCCAGAGCTCTCCTGCTCCGACCCCACCCCAGATGCGCTTCAGAGAGCTAGCACTGCCCCCCACTGCGGCTGCTTTTCCCACAGGCTCTCACCAACACCTCGCTCCCTGTCTCAAAATACCAGAGAACAAGAAAACAGCTGGATTTCTTGTTCCTTCCCAGAGCTTCCTGAGCGCCGTGACAGGGAAACCGCCGTGGGCCTGCAGCTCACAGCCCCTCAGGCGGGGGCCACTGGACACGCAGGCAGTGGGCAGCCTTGCAGCGGTTCCAGCAGACACTGCAGGGCCAGGCTGTTACCCTGCAGGCCCGGGTGTGGGCGGACAGGCCCCAAAGGCCCACTGGTGTCCCCTCCAAACAAGGCGACGCCGCGGGAAGAACTCTAGTGCTCCCCGGGTGCATTTACTGGTCGATCAAGAATATTTGCGAGTAACTAGCAAAAAGCTAGTCCATGACACAAGTTTCAGGCGGCCGGCAGACACTAATTACAAGTAATTTCTTAACATCCTTCCCCAAACCCTCCTTCACGAATGATAGACACTTGCAAATTAAATCATGCAGGTGTTTAAAAGGAAAAAAGTAGACAGGTTTATCACTAGGTTAACGGGGCATTTGTTGCACGTTTCTTCTGCGCTACTAGGTTCTACAATTAAGTCCGAAACCGAGACGCTTTCCCAGGACATAGTCAAGTTTAATAAAAAGACCAATACAATAATCCCCCTTCTCTGTGGTTCCAGTTGCCCACAGCCAACCATGGTTGTGACTGATCCTTCTCCTAATGTGTGGTCAGAAGGGCAGCAATAGCTCAACACACCTACCTCATTCCCCTCTTCATTCATCATCCATCCCATCATGTGGGCATTTTATCATCCACGTCATCACAAGAAGGGTGAGGACAGTACAGTAAGCTATTTTGAGAGGGGGAGACCACATTCATGTAACTTTCATTACAGTGTATTGTTACAATTGTTCTATTTTATTATTAATTATTGTTGTTAATCTCTTACTGTGCCTAATTTATAAGTTGAACTTTACCATAGGTATAGATGTAGGTAGGAAAAAAAAAAAATAATAATAATTAGCAATGGTCTTCTTCCGAGGAAATAGTTTGCAAGTAAAATAAATGATTATATAAGAGTTCCCTTGTTGAACATTTGTTATGATTGTTAGGGAATCTTAATGACATCATTTGCAAATGTTGTTCTGTCTATATAACTTTTGTATTTTTAAGGCATCCTTATATTTATCTCTTATTCACAGAGCTTTCTTCCCACTACGTTCTTCCCACTCTGTTGGGGAACATCAACATTATGATACTGAAAAAGTATTTCTATCACTTGTTGTTTCAAATTATGGAAAAACTGAAAAAAGGAAGCAAAACTTTGCTGCTCTTCAGAATTTGTGTCTATTACTCAAGTATCAACACCACAAATCCATAAAGAACACTATACATTTGATATCTGAACAAGGAAAGAAAACAAGCATCTTTTATGTTGCCTGCATTGGCCATTTATCCCGAGTTATGATTTCCTCATTGATTTGCGGGTATTAATTCAGACAACAGGATATTTCCCATGCAGAAGGAAAAGGACCAAAAAAGGAGAATCGGAAATGATTATTATTTGTGATCTGGTTTGCTACTCCTTTTTTTAAAGGGATAATGGTTATAAAGCATTACTCCCTTAGAAAAGAATATTTTAAGGTGTCTGTCATTGTGCAAGTAAAATTGGTATGTATTAGACTCAACACTCCAGCATCTCTTGCAAAACCGCTGAGGAGTCTCTTCAAGTTTGCGACTCCTATAGGCAAATCACTAGGCTAGACATGTTGTCAAGTCCTCCTCTGCTTGTGGTCCCCAAAGGGGATTGCAAAGAGTGAGCTTTAGCGCCCCCCTGAGAAGTCTCTAGGGCATCAAGTAATGAGACTGACACTTGGTTGTTCAGCCAATGCCCGCAGGCCACAAAAGTATGTTTCTTACCCACTGTTTCAAAAACTTTGGAGCCAGCAATGGAGTCTGTTGGGGATAAGGATTCTATGAAATAAAATTATGAATTAACACTCCACGCCCCTTAGAGCCAGCATGCTGAAATGTGTAAGCCAGTAGCTGGTTCCTTTGATGAATACAGCTGTGACTCAGAGCCCTCTCCCAGCACAGGAGTTTTGCAGAAAGCCTACATACTCGCTGCAATCCAAACAACTCTTCAAGTACAATTTTCGATTTTCAGTTCAGTTTTAAACTGCAACCAATATACAGTTAACTGGGCTTCACTCCATCCCACCTTACTTCAGGATGCAGGGTTCGTGAGAGATGACGTGACACTCGTAACCTGTCCCACAGACACGGGGCTCCGGGAGAAAGGAGGGCTTGAGAAGCAACTGAAATTTAAAACCCCAGTTTTCCGGGGGCCTTCATCTTGATAGTTGGGCTATTTCTGTTCTAGTTTTGAGCAGCAAATGGGTCCCTGTCTCTTTACCCAAGCATTTGCAGAGGATGAATCCTGCTCCTAATTAGCTACCTTTTCTAGTAGGATTTTTCTTTGTAAAATTGTGCATGCAATCTGGGTTCAACTTAGAGACTATTTTTAGATCCCAGCACGCTATCCACCAGGAAGCGGACTGTCATTATAAAGCATAATTTACAGCATCGCTAACTTTACGTGTTTTTAAAAATCTACATTATACCCAAGGCAAATTTCTGTTCTGCACACACATTATTCACTCTCCTTTCCAGCCCCTTCTCAATATTTAGAAGTGTAGAATTTAGCCAGAAAATCTTTTATATAGGAATGGGAAGAATTCTGCCCTTCCCTTAAGTTTGAGAAAGTCTACAATTTTAACAATGAGGACTAAAGACTTTGTTAAATGATACAAGAGAAGGAGCTATTTGCTATTGTCTTCGGTGGGAACACCCTGGGGCTTATTACAGCAGTTCTTAGAAATGGCAGGATGGAGGCTGATATCTAACACAATCCATTAGGAAACTCAAGCCCTAAATGAAATGACCACAAAATCCTATCAGTTAACAGAAATGCAGCAGCTGTACATGTTTATTGTAATACAATAGGATACTGTTGCAGAGATAACGCTCTTAAAATTAAAAAATAAAAAAGAATCCAGCAAGCGATGTGACCAGTTTATTTCTCTGCTTGAAAAATGAGGAGGCATAGTGTGGCGGAGCCTTGGAATACGCAGGAATACATAAATAAGCCTGAAGCTGGCAGAGAAGCCAGGGACTGCGTGCACGCTGACGGGCTGCTGGGATCAGCCGTCAAGGTCACTGGCTGAACTTCAAGCCACTGCGACTCCCAGGTTTTGGGGGATGTTCAAAGACCTGCCCCGCTAATTCCTTCCAGGTAGTGAAAGGGTCCTCCTGCCACTTCTGACTTTACCCACTATAGGAATTGCAAACACTAATTCTTATAATGATGTAATATTACATATTATTTATAATGATGTAAATTTATATATGTGGTGTTATTTTATATACGTGGCATATATTTTACCATATATAGGGTACGCTGGGCCGTTTTCAAAGGCTTACTAAAGTAAACTCACTTTGCAAAGTATAACACGTATCACCAGCATTGTGACAAATTCTTGCTTGATTTTTATTCACTACTGGCAGTCTATCAAGGTTCAGACCCTAATCCTTCAGAATCGTAGAAAGACAAAAACCCCTGTTCCCTAGTCATCTTCTGGGACGGAATGTAAAGTATTTTGTTGTGGTAAGTAGGGCTTTGAAGATGAAAGCCCTGGGTCCACTTCTATGACTCCTACCCTAGTGCTCAGCATTCAAAACGGGAGCCCCGGGGGCTCAGAGATCATCTTAATCCCCCTAGAGTCAAACAAAAATGCATCTCCCATGCATCGCTCTAACCACCCTCCTGGGAAGCTCCCCCCGGGGGAAAGGTTGCTCAGTTGTGGACTGTCCCTGAGAATTCCAAGTAATTTCCTTGCTTGCCTCCCTGTTTCCATGAAGACTGTGGGTGGATTTCTTAGACACTGCTACTAAAATTCCACCCCGCGGACCCCTGCAGCCTAAAGCTTTCGGCCTTGTGTTTTTTGGCAGAATTACGTGACCCAAGTTTGCAGGAGATAATTTGCTGCAAAGGTGCAGTTGCGACGCGCTGAGCCCAAGATGAGCATTTCAGGATCGAAGACGTCAGACTTAGAAAATAATAACAATTGTTTGCTTCAAGAAGAGACAGATTTTGATCTTGTATTATGGAAATGGAAGTGCTTAGCAAGATGTGGACAATTTTGTGAATTAAGGAGGCTTTACAGATCAATGGAAAATCACCGTGAACTAGCCACTCGCTTCAGTAATTGGTGGCAAAATGCTTCAGCGGTTCTTTAAAGATTAAGAAATTAGCTGTGTGGGTATGCGTGTGTTTGCCTGTAAAAACATCGTGTTTGCCATTTCTCATCAACAGTGGCTAACACTTTTCTAAAAGGACACTTCCAGATCTGAGATGTCTTAAAAAAAAAAAAAAATGCAGCAAAACAGAACTGTAACTATGGCTGTTCCGTGTTCCAACGCAGACGGTCGGCTCTGTGAGCAACGCTGGTTCGTGTGCTCATTATTTCACCTCTTCCCAATGCCAATTAACTTTACTACAAGGTGTCAAGAGAGACTCGACATTTTTCTCAATTAGAATTTGTGGGTCAGAATTTGGAAAGAGCCAGAGCGATGTTCCCCTGGGGAACAGGTGTTAAACTGAG
The DNA here is from genome assembly GCF_030020395.1 of Manis pentadactyla. Classification (NCBI taxonomy): domain Eukaryota; kingdom Metazoa; phylum Chordata; class Mammalia; order Pholidota; family Manidae; genus Manis; species Manis pentadactyla. Next base: position 107,477,727 of record NC_080030.1, on the reverse strand, counting down.
TGGACTAAAGCTTTGTGGCCGTGCTGCTGCAGCTAGCTTCTCAGCCTTTATAAGAAATCTCTTCCACTTATTTTTCATGGACTCTAGTCTATGCATTCTTCAGCTGGACAGACCCTGCCAGTTAGCATACCAGCTGCGGTCGCCGTGTCCTCACCAGATTCATTCACCCTCTCAGAATTCAAACACCAAGGCAAAGAGAAACTGAGGAGCAGGTCCCAGGGTAGAAGGGGATCCCTGACGCCAGAGGTGCGGTGTGACAGCAGAGGACAGAACAGAGAGAATGAGGGGGAGGGTGCACAGGGCTCTGGGCTAGAGGCTAGGAGGCGCATGCGCACGTGGCCCGGCCCGCGGGCCGCCCCTCTCTACACGCTCTTACCTTGTTTCTCTTGAAGTAGGCTCGCCGGCAGGCCGCAAAGCACTTCTCGCTGCAGAAGCTTTTCACCTCACTTCCCATACTCAGGGAATAGCGCTTGATCCCCACTTTCTGGCACCAGGCGCACATTATTTGTACATTTGACACATCATCTTCTATAATAAAAGTATAAGAAAAATGTTCATATCAGAAGCAAACATCCCTTCAAACTTAAGACACACCCTGAACCCGACAGCTACCTGAGGTCTGATGTTAATTTCTGCCCCCTCGGCCCTTTCCGACCTGGTGGACGGCGCCAGCTCCTCATAGTGGGAAGACTTGGCACTTTTTTTTTTCTTTCTTTCTATTTTATTTGGTGGGGGGGGGGGTGGGGGGCGGGCAGCTCTTAAATTTCCAAAGGACATCATTTATTTATAAACCAGGACATGACTGTAGAGCCATGAAGGTTCCGAGGATTTCTTAGCCTGGTGAAGATGCTCATTCGGCCTGGTTAAGCCGGGCTCAGCATTAACGAAGCTTGTAAAATGACCCCATTCTTCAGTTACTGCGGAAAGACTATAAGATCTTCACTGGTGGGACGCCCAGTGCTAAGCTACAAATGGAATAAGCCTTGAAAGTCTTACTGGCCTTGAAAGGCCCAGGCCCCACACTGGCATGTTCCCTACACGGTTACATGATACGGGGTGTTGACTATAATGATACTCAAGTGACATGGCCAGTCAAAAAAGGAAAGATGTGTGTGGCCAGATTCTGCTGATGGAAAGGCACCGGCCTGGCTCACTCGGCAGCCTCCTACGATCAGCCTTCCCACGCGGTGTCCTTCTCCTCCATGTGAAGGATGGTGGCCCCTTGAGGGAGGGATGGTGATGGGGTGTCGGCCCCGAGACCTGAGGTCACCTGGCTGCCCAGACCATTCTCAGCCGGGCCGGGAGGGCCCGCAGCTCCCACGAGGCCTGTCACCCATGCCCCCAGGGACGTTCAGAATGATGTTAGGTAACATGCAGAAATTTTCAATATTAAAAAATACTGCATTTCTTTTCCTTTGTAAGAGAAGAAAACAAATATAACAAATTTAAAATGCCCCAAAGACTAATGGCTAAGCAAGGTCTGGTCCATGAGTTGTTGACATAGTCATGGTTCATAGGGTCTGTCATGCAATCATTCATTTTAACTATTTAACTAGCACAAGAAGCCCATGATATCACGAATATTGCAGCTTAAAACAAAGAAAACCTTTTAAAGTAAGTTAGTGAATAAAATTCACTGAGTACCTTGTACTGCAGGTGGTAAAAGTTATGACAAAAAATGTGAGAGTGACATGCAAATGGCTAGTCTGGGAAACACTGGTCCATTTGCAGGAGAGTAAAAGGAGACTTTAAATAGAGGTCTACGAAATACTTCCTTGCTGCCTCCGAGGGGTTTTTGCTGCATTCTGAGTTTTATCGGTCCTCTTAACTGACAGTGCGTGTGCATGACAGATTGCCACCATTAGCCACATTTCTTCTTCCTTTATGGATTTTTTTCTTTTGTACTAACCCAGGCTCATGCTGCAGACATGAATGGTAATCACAAAATCCCCAACAAGTTCAGGTATAGTGTTGTCTGATTTCTGAATAAAATGCCCCAAAGACTAATGGCTAAGCAAGGCCTGGTCCATGAGTTGTTGACATAGTCATGGTTCATAGGGTCTGTCATGCAATCATTCCATTTCCAGGAAAAAGATTTGGTGTGAGGCACAGTGATCATCAGCCTGCAAAATTAGAAGCGAACTAATCTGTAGAGCAGCGATATGGCATCTTTCCCCCTGAGGAGCATCGCTCAGAAATATGCACAGCATTTTATTTACCTTAATGGAGTAGATATTGTCATTTTAACGACCATTTTTATTTCACAAATTGCATATTGTGATTTATTGTTAACTAGACCATGTAAAAATGACCTTGGATATGAAACAAACATTTCTGATAACATAACCTTCTTTAAATGGAGTCATAACAGGAATTCAAACATCTTACAATTATTGCATTTAACATTTGTTCTACTCAAAGAAAGCTTTATTTATGTTTTATTTGATTTCTAATACGGCCTCTGCCTACACATAGACGTGGCATGAGAAATTAACAAAACTCTATAATTTACCTTAGAGTATAAAAGAGTTTGTAAAAATTAGATTAGAAATAGTGTATTTTTAAAATAATCATCTGTCATCCCTAAACAACTGGAACTCATAGTTTGTTTTTCCCGATCTATTAGCTGCTTTAAAATCTTAAATTCCTGAAAAAGAAGATGGCACAGCAGCACTCTCACAGTGATCCATTCGCCAGAAGCTTGATTCTGGTGAAATCTGCAAGGAAAAAAAAATTCCATGGGCGAAATTATTTGGCCTTAGACCCCACTTCCTTAGGAGCCACTTTAGAACGTGTATTAGGTTCCCCTCGTTGTTTCTTCCTTCAAACAGGCTGGTTTGGGAAATAAAACGTTAAGATTCTTAATCCTAGATCTTTAGCTTTAACGGACTGCAGGGGACAAGGGGCCCCAAGGCCGGACACTCGGCCTGCGCGCTGGCCTGGCCCGGAGGAGCACGTCTGGGGCAGCGTGCTGGTTTCTCTCATGCTTCACTCCGCCAGCACCAGACAGGTAGACGTCCTCGTCACTTTGTTAAGAGGAAGCAAGGATACTTTCTTACCATAGACCCAACAAGTAAACCAGAAGTAGAATTTTAAAGCAGATTATTTTTATAAGTCATCTGTACTACAAAGTAAAAAATGGATGGGAAAATGACACAGAAGATGTTGTGCACTTGTTTTCCAACTGGAACAGAACTCCTGGAATGGCGGTTCGCATCTGTCCTGTTAAACGATTCAGCACTCCCATCCAGCTTTCATAAAATTCCGTTTCATGAAGGCCAACTCAGGAGAAGTTCCGTCAGATTTCTCCTTTTCTGTCATCAAACTGTTATCAATAACTAATGCTCCAAAGAAGAGTCTGATAAGTAGATTATTCCAGAAGTTCAACAAGCCATTTTCAGATAGCTCAGGTATTCTAGTCTTATAAAAGTCATTTGTGTTAATGTTATATCTAAGAAACAAAGAACCGTGCTTACCTCAACTAATTTGCTAGCTAAAACATAGCTCAAAATTCTACTACAGACGTGAGATGATGCCCCATTTTAACAGTATTAATACACCTAGAAAAGAGAGCTTTTCTTAAGTTCTCAAAGCCAAAAAGATTTGTTCAACAACCACATCTTTTACTTGACCTGAAACCTGGGAATTATGTGCATGCTTTACATTTTATAATTCTGTGCGTAGGCAAAATAGAAGGCCCCCAGTACTTTAGCTTTTCTAACTTGAAAATTCACAAAATTTTTTTTTACTCAAAAAATATTTCTTCAAGCTAGGGAAAACCTGATTTCCCAGCTTATATTTAGGCCAAAGGTCTGTGCTGGTAGAGACTTGAGATTACTTCAAAGCAGATTCACATAACAAATCTCTTACAGCCGTTAATTAACCTGTGTATTTTTCATAAGGAACAATTCAACAAATGAAAAACATTCACATCATTAAATCACATTCCCAAAGCAAATAGTTTGTCCAACATGAAATTTTCATACGGTAGTACCGTATACATACGCTTCAGTTAAAACACACACGTTTCCATTAATCATGAAAAGTTTTTACCACCTCTTTAGGAACTGATTAAGCAAAATGTTTAGGGCATTTGCTTTCCAATCTAATGTTCAAAAAGCTGTAGAACATTATTCTACTTTACATCCCAGAAGAGAAAGTTCAGGTTAACTACTTTGAGATGAAATCAAAATTGTATTTATGCATCATCATGCAGAGAAGTATGAGATCAAGCATTTCTGGAATGCCTTGCTGAAGTTGTTCGGAGAAATTGCCTTATCTGGTGACTTTTAAAAATAAGGATGGCCATTGGTCAGTGGTATTCTAGGGACACTTGAATGGGCTGTGAACATGCAGACTAGCTTACCTGGACCAGGGCCCAAAGAAAACCAGGAGGGCCTTTGTGGATCCCAAGTGATTAGCCTATAGATTTACCACCCCTTTGTAACCTTCATGGGAGTCCCGGACTGAGGAAAAATATCACAGTATTTGCTGGTGATGTTTCTCTCCTCCAACAGTTCCTGGAATGTGCACATTTGAATGATCATTTCAAGGCCTGAATTATGTCTGAGACAAGTTGCAAGTGACTTTGTGGGTTCACCACACCATGGAACAGAAGTAGGCCCCGGACGGTGCTCTTGTCAATCTGTCTGTTGGAGAGGCTTCATGTAAGGACAGAATAAAGACATGGCCTGGAAGGCAGGCAAGAAACTAGGGTTAAAGTTAACTTCCTTTGCAACCCTTCTTGGAATAATTCAATTCCAAAAGCTTTAAAGTAGTCTGATTTAAAAGTCTCTACAGGGCCCTATAGAAGCTTCTGTATAATTCCCTGTGTCCTACAAGTGAGAATACAAGAAGACCAGAGAAAATCTGGACCACTGAGCAAAAGGAAAATAGTCATAGCTGGCCATTATCAGTATTCAGTAGCCAGCCACAGAGCAAAGTTCTTTCAATCCCTCCTTTATCTTAATCACAACTGTCCCCACCACCTACACCCCCTCCCTCACCCCCACCCCCAGCAGATACTAACACTATCCCTATTGTGCTGACCGGGAAAGTGAAGTTTAGAGGTTAAGTAATTTGCTCCCAATCACACAGCCAGTGCACACCGAAGCCGAGATGAAGACCAGGCCATCTGAGTCCAGAGCCCAAGCTCCTGACTGCCACACCCAAGCGCTCACAGCCTTCCCAAACATGTGTGGGATTACACACCATCCACACAGCCTTCCCTCCACAAAAAGCACTAAAAGTTGTCACAGATTCTGTTACTACTCCATGACACACTAACAGATGAAAAGAATGGAATCAAAATGGCCAAACTGTCTTTGAGGAAACAGCTGAAGGGTTAGTCAATCAATATGTGTTGATTGGTTTTAAAAAATAATAATAAGTTGAAGGTTCTGCAGTGCAAGCCTTCACTGCTTTCTGCCTAAGACTTGGATTTGCTGCAAACATTGTCTGAACTTTCACCCACAAGGGCCACTTAGACATTAAATGATGAGACAGAACCAATCATACCTGAATCTCAGGAAGTAGACATTCTACCCACAGGCAAGCAATACTCTTCCCGGCTTTCTCTTTTGTAAGGAGATCACAGCTGGACATGGGTAAGATGGACTTTCCATGTGGGTCAAGTGGGGAACCGCTTACATTTGTAATTTCAATGCCAATAAGAATTTCCTAGCTTCAAAAATTATCCCTCAACCACTCACTAAAATTAAATTCTACCATTAGAGAGTAATTTACTTAGCTAGATATTTCTTATAGCCCATTAAAGCACAAATTCTCTGAAAGCAGGAAGACTCAATACATACTTGTCAATAATGATTTATGCTTTAAAATGAGTCATTCTTTTTGAAGAGTTTTCACAGGGAGTGGGGAGAAGGGCTAAGGAAGGGTTCTAATGAGAAAGGGGGAGGACAGCGATGGAAGCGGCTAGGGCACAGGAAGCCTCCGGTCATTCCTTCGCTGCTGTCCCTCCCTGGGCATACAGGCAGAAGCAGCTGGGGGCGGCCAAATAGAGGCAGAGCAGACAGGAAGGAGCACTGTCCGATCCTACTGTAGCACCATGTCAGACATTTCCAGGGTGCCTTTCAGATGTGAATAGGAAGTGCAGAAGTTGAAGGAGGTACGAGGACTGGCACACAGCGAGGGGTCACTAGAAAAGAAAAGTGACATGCAGATCCACTTGTAACAGCCTCAAGGGGTGACCTTTTTTTTAATCAGATGAAGAAACTGATATGTACTGCTCTGCAAACCTAAGCTGTTATCATTTGAAAGACAGCATGGTGAGGTGCAGAGAGATTGATCAGAATACATTGGTGAGGGTATTAATACGGCCCCTTCTGGTTATGTGACATGGGCTAGTCATTCAAGGGATAGTAATGTCCACCCTAACTACAGCTGTGGTGAGGATCGAGGAGAGAAGCAGGCACCCTCCACCTGTCAATGAGCCTCCCTTAGCATTCCTGACACTTACAGCCGTGGAAGAAGGGTGGGTGTCAGCTGTGTGTAGCCCCAAGGGGCCTGGATGAGTGGGCACCAGTCCCTTCAATCACACCCCTGCCATGGCGGACATCTGTAGAACCACTATCTTTAAATACAAAGAGAAACCCAGTCACCGGTTAAATTTCACTAACTCAGACTATTAAAGGGTAAAACTATTAGTTTTAATAAAAGCTTCACTTACAATTATTCTTTTTAAAAATTACTTAACTTATATTAATAGTTGACAAGATGTTGCCAAATATATCACCATACTGCCAGGTATTCTGTAATTATTAGATGGGAATTCTTTGTAATTATTACATCAACTATCCACACATGGGTGGATCTTTCTAAGTGCCTGAGAAGTTTGCTTTTTTAAAAAGTATCACGGGAGCAACTGAAAATGTCTGCCATGGTGGTAACTATCAAAGATCTCCAAACAATAGAGGCTGAATTAATAAAATTGTATTGCTCTTATTTCTCATTAAAAGGAAAGATGCAATTAAATGATACAGGTTCCATCAACTATGATTCTTTGTAGTACCTAAAATTATCCCTATTTTCCTTTTAGAAATAGAATCATTTGAAGTGATTTCAAGAATTTAAATAAGCCACACCTCTCTAAACAGAGCAGCACTTAACCACAAAATAATATCTAAATCCCTATATATAAACTAAAATGTAGTTCCAGTAAATGAAAGGAATGAGCACGTATTACACAAAATGACAGCATTTAAAATTAATTGTCAATTTTCTCACAGAACTTTTCCAGCCGATTTTATTTATGATACAGGTATGTATCAGACATAGACACACACACACATGTAAATGATGTGCCCTGAGAATGAAGTAAACATTTCCATGCAGGTCCCTCGCTAGGTAACTGGTCAAGAATGCTGGGGTGCCTAGGACGTGGCCCTGCTCCCAAGAGACCAGACAGAAAAGTGTGTGACTCATTACGCAACAGACACGATGCGGGAGGGGAGGCTCAGAAATCTGAGAGAGCCCAGTGAGCACAGCCTTCAAGGCGGGTCTTGAAGAATCAGGAGGGGTAGAAAGTTCCAGAGAAGAGGAGGAACAGCAGGAGCTGCGGTATGGCAGGCGGGTGCAAGGTGGGGAAGGGGCCCAAAGCCACCCAACTGACCAAGATTGTATGAAGAGAAAGCAGGAGATCAGCCTGGGGCCACGGGGCGTGAACAAGGAGCCCCGGAATGTTGTTTCACTGTGGGGCAGGAGGGGCCCCTCTCTATCCCACAGGTAATAAAGAGCTCCCGAATGTTTCTCAGGACACGGCAGGACCGGAGATGCGCTGAGAAACGGTACGCATCGGGGTGGGTCAGGATTCGGAAAGATTGGAATCTCGTTCCGTATCTAGAAGGCTCGGCAGCAACACGGGAGCGGGCCCCAGGTCTCACGTACCTCTGTGTGACCGTGCCTTCCTGGCACACGGCAGGGCTCCCACTATGCTGAATAAATGAATAATTGGGCACACGAAGGGATGCATGCATGCATGCAGGCAGGCAGAGAAATGCAGATGAAGTCTCGAACCTACAGAGTGACCGTGGGAACGAAAAGGAAAGGACCGATTTAAGAGTGAGTGCTAAACAATTACCTAATATAGGAATATAACTCACCCAGAAATCATCCAAATTTTAAGAAATCCATTTCCCTGTTTCTAGTCCAAGCAGACCAGGGAGAAGTCCAGAGTTCTGTGTGAAAACTGACTCTAGTCAAATTCAAACTATTTGAATTTGCTTTACTCCCACTGTCCCTTCCTTACTTATTTTCCCAACATTGAAACAAAGAAGGAAAATAAAAGGAGAGATCCCATAAAGTCACAAAACAGCAATTCTCTCTTGAATGCCAGACTGAACCTGGGTTCTTCAATAAGACACTACGAAGCACCTGAGACTCCTTGACATCAGCTTGAACACCTGCCCATTCTGACTCGCTGGGGTCGGGGGGCTTCTTGTAAGTCAGTTTGACAGCCTCACCTCCACTTCTCAGTACTCCCTGGAGAATCTGTCTTTCCTACGCACTCACCCTAAGACACCGGAATCAGAAAGGAAAAGGGTAGAACTTCAGAATCAGGAAGCCCAGGATCCTCGATGTAACATTTCCCAGAGCACATCTCGCAGAACACTAACCCTACAGGATACTTCAGTGGCTGTTGTTTGTTAAAAGACCTCCATGGTCAACTACATCCAGAAGACACTGGGCTCAAGAAAGTGAAACAACAGGCTCTGTACTGTAAGACATGTTGGTTCCACCAGCGTGTGACTGGGTCTTCGAGAGGGAGGGGGAATGTACTGCGCTTCGCACACCTGGCCACGGATGCATAGGCTCACAGCGACCCACAGGCTGGACCTCTGAGGATGTCTCTCTGGGACGTGCTGCCCTACTGCCCTGCATCAGCCCTGAAGCGTGAGCTCTTCCACGTGGCTCATCGATTATCAGGGAGCGTTCCCCTCTTTCACCCAGAGCGGATCCTGCATCACCAGGTGCTTTGACTGCACTGGGCAGAAAGGCAAGGGCCGCAGCCGCGTGGTCATGCTGTGTGTGCTGGCCCGCGCCTGCCGGTCCGCCACCACCACCAGCCTGAACCAAGGGGGTCCGCAGTCCTGCGGCATCTGCCACACGCCTCAAACGCCCTTCTCCTATAAAGCCCTACAGAGACCACGGCAGAAGTCAGTGATAAAGCATGAGGAGAGTGATTCTATTGCTTAACAGACTGGATGGGACACATTCACTGGGTGGCTGCCGTGGACAAGGAGCTCTGGTAAAATCTGGACGCCATCCCTATGCTTCTGACCGGTGCAAGAGGGACAGCGCTGCTGCCACCACGGGTCTGCTCTCCAGACCTCTCCCCCTAGGCGGCTGAAGTCCACTCCCTGCGCCAGCCAACAAGCACAGGAGCCTAAGGACAGGGAACAAGGTCAAAGCGCATACACAGCAAACCTGGGCAGTGCCTCCAGGAAATACACTGCACACATTAGAGCGAAAGCACCAAGCTGCTCTATGTAGGATATCAGGACGAGGAAGTATTCCCACCGCATATGATTTGTCCGAAGGGCTCATTTCCCCTTCTGAAATCTGGCTGTCCCATTAATTACACGTAACAGGTCCCACAGTGGCTGACAAATCTCCCCAGAGGGGAAACCTTAATTGCAGACAAAGGATTCATTTACTTCCTCAACTTTGTGCCAGGCGCTACACCCGGAGCTGGAAACACACCAGCGAACTCGACGTGCCCCCAGTCCTCGGGGAGCTTCCCACGGCCGCCCTGGGGTGAACGGCTAGCATGCAGGAGAAAAGGACCACGGAAAAGCCAGACCTGCTCCCAGGCCTCTGCCACCACCAGAGGGTCACAGAGCCAGGTGTTCTTGGTGACCACAGAGCAGGTACGAGCAGCCCCACCATGACCAGCAGGCATCTCCTACTTCCCGACACCGCCGGCCGCCCAGCCAAGCAGCAGACCTCACGGGCGCCACCATCTCAGGGCAGGCGCACGGACAGGCCAGACAGGGGGTCAAAGGGACACCTGGGAGCGGGTCAGGGTTCACAGCAAGTGGTATTGTCCTCCTCAGCCCCTCTTCTCCTCTCCACGACCTGACCTGCAAGCCCAGCAGGTTGAAGGGCAGGACCTTCATTCAAGTCAATGGGTTACAAGGACCAGGGCAAACGTGCAGGGCACCGTCAGCTCCCTCCCCACCTTCCCATCTCGAAACACTCCTTCAGATTTCTTGAACGCAGTTAAGGAATGGCTGAGGGACTCTGAAGGGCTCCAAGCCAATCCCCACTCAGGAATGTGATGAGACGTAGCACGCCAGGGCAGCCCGGCTACGGGAAAGGTGGAGGACCACACCAGCTGGGAATCACTCAGAGGCCTCTCCCCCCTCTGCATGTTCCCATGCCGTCCGCGTGCTCCTGTGACTCCAGCCGCCGTCCACAAGATGACGACTTCCAAATCAACGTCGTTACCTCTCGTGAGATATTATCTCCAACTGCCTCCCAGCATCGTAACTCGTCAGGCCCAAGGCTGCACACACACCCCTCCCCATACCTGTCCCTTCAGTGTTTTCCATTTCAATTCCTGGTCCTATCAACCACGCAGTTACCTGCCTGCAGAAATCTGGCCTCCTTCTTGCCTCCCCCTGACCTCACCTCCCACAATCTGACTGATCACCAGTCCTACTAAATAGTTTGATAATATGTTTGTTCATTTGATATTTGCCACATCTATTTATGCACAGGCTCCGCTCTTGGTGTCTGTCCTTATGGAGTTTACTGCTGTCCATTCCAGAGAAGCCCTTACATGGCGGCCTCCTGTCTCACTTCCGTCCAGGTCATTCTTTCCACTCCGGGTGTGGGGAATCTCCAGAAACACTAATCTCATCACTGTTCCCATCTGCTAAAACCTGCTCAGTGCATGCAGTGTCCCTGAGGGGGAAGTGGACCTCGCTGGCAGGGCCTCCACAGCTCCCATGCCAGGCCGGCCTCTCATCCTGCCTACTGCTGGCTCGGGCATCCTTTACTTTCCTTGAGGCTCTCTCCCTGCCTCGAGCCCTTCTACGTGCTGCTTCCTCACCCGTAACTTCCTCACTGTAACCGACTCGGCCCAACTGCTCCTGCATATCTCATCCAACTCCATCCTGGGAGGCCTTTCCTGGTAACTGTCTCCTCCGCCAGACTGTGAACCAGCTCACCTGTCCTGTTTACTGGAATAAATGTCCGACACTGGACCTCAGCAGAAGGAGAAGAAAACGCATAATCCGTACCAAGTGCATGCTGGGTGGCTGGGTGGCTGGGTGCCCGGGGCAGGGGCAAGGGTGGAGGGAAGGGAACAAGGGCACCATCTTTTGGGGTCACTCAGAACAAAGCTGCCTGAGGGGGAGACCCCAGGGAAAGGCCCAGGACAGAATGCAACCACTATTTCCACTCTCCTTGGCCAAGTCCATGAACTAAGTCTCAGTTTTACAAGAACTTTAGGAACGTCCCTAGAATAACATGAATTACCAATTTCACCATCACTTCTCTTTCTTAACCAAACTTTATTTTTATCTTCAAATCATAACAGCAAACAGTGCATTCAAGTCTACTCTGATTCCGGAAGCACAGCCACCCTCTACAAGCAAGGGGAAGGAGAGTGGTATTTTCTCTTATATCCTGTTAGTATCTTAGCTCCTTGGTGGCCTGGGGAGGGTGTTCTGGAATCCTGGCTCGGTCACATACTCCCACCAAAGACAAGTAACAGGCTGCCCCAGGAATCACAGAGGTGTGTGATTAGGATCCGTGCTTAGATGGGGTCCCTGCTTGGCAGCTGAGGTCTGGTCCTGCTTCTGCCTTTAATGTTCCTCAGTGACCTCAAGAGGTCATTTAACCCCTCCAGCCTCATTTTGCTCATCTGTAAAAGAGGGAATTTAAGGAGATGATCTCCTCTGTCACTTCTAATTAAAATCCTTTCTAAATCTCTCAAAATAACAAGATCCATTTAAAGAAGTACAGCCAGAGGACACTGTTTTTCCTTCCCTTTTTTTCTTGAACTTCTGACTTAATTTCTCCCTTTTGTATCCTTCTACATAGCCATTGTTGTCCCTTGCCCTTACCACAGGAAGCTTAGAAAATTCTCTGGCTAATAGGACAGTTTGAGAAGTGGCTCTGAGTTCACCAATATTTGCACCACCACGGATCTGTACCCTCTTTTTATACCTTTGTATATTTATGATTCACTTTAAAGGGCCAAACATGCATGCTCATGAAATCCTTACTCTACCTAAATTCTTTTCCAGTAATTTGTGATCTTTCACTGTGGACCTCTGCACACATGGTTCTTTTATCCAGAAAACAGAATCTGAGATAATTTGCATGCAGGTGGCTTATTGGGCATGTGATTCCAGGAAGCAGGCATGAGGGACAAGGAGAATGAACCTGGTGGGACGCAGGAGCCAGTGCAAGAATGTGTTACTGAGCTGGCCACTGTTAAAGGAGACTGGTGTTCAATCACCAAGAACATTCTTTTGAGTTTATGAAATACATTTCATAACTATTCACCCAGGGGACAAAAGGAGGAAGAATGTATTCACCAGCTTTCATGCCCTGCTGACCTAGTGGGTTAACTGACCTGGTGAGTGCTGAAAGGGGTTTGCCAATGCCCATGAGAGAAGCCCTAGAGCAAGGAGCTGGAGACGTAAGCCGCCGGCCTGAGGCAAGGCCCTTCCAGAATGCGCTCACCCCAGCTGTCCAAGCACTACAGGAATTGCTGGAGTAAGAATGTGAAGTGGTGCACAAGAGGTGTCCCACACACCAATCTGTCATCATTGTAGAGCCTGGCTTCTAAGCCAAGGCACTAGTATGATGTCTAGCAGCATCCCTGGCCTCTACCCACCATACGCCTAGATGTCAGTAGCGCCCTTGCTCCCAGGCGTGATGACCAAAAATACCTCCAGGTATCGCCAAATGCCCCTTGGGAACCACTGCTAGCCCCTGATAGAGCCACTGGTATACAGCATCGTGCACCCTCCTGAGCCCCTCACCCAGCACCCCTTCACTTTTCTCCACTGTACACCATACCAGAAACAGCTCTCAAGCACACACCGTAAGAGATATGCTGTCTTATGCCTATAATTTAACTTTTATGCTTCACCATGAAATATTTCATGTAAATAGGTAATTCTTTAATAATAAGGAATGCTAAAATTTTTAACACTTGATTTGAGAAAGCTATTGACAGACTAGGTATAGGATAAAAATGTTAAAATTACATTCTAGGGTTTAGTTGCTCAAATCAAGAGGAGTTAAAATTCAAAAATTTTTTTTGAAATCCAGGCCTCTAAGTCAAGGACTCAGTATTTTTTGAGACAAGAATCTTTTTCCCTGAATTAACACACACAATTTCACATTCAGCTGCAGGGCCCTCACTCACCCACCCAAGGCCACCCAAGGAACCCCTAGGAGACCATGTCACCTATAGCTGATGAACATTTGGAGTGTTTCCAGTTTATAGCTGCTGTGAATACACACTATTAGGAAGGTTCTTCTGTATGTCTTTGGCTCTTATACATACACATTTGTGTTGAGTATATATCTAGGATAAAACTATTGGACGATAGTATATATATGTTTGGCATTCATAGATATTAGCAATCAGCTTTCAAGAATGGTCATACCGATTCACACTCTCTCCAGCAGTGTATGAGAGTTCCACTTGCTCCATATCCTACACAATACTTGGTATTATCCGTCTTTTTCATTTTAGTCATTAATGTTGGTGTACTAGTATCTCATTATGACTTTAAATTTTACTTCCCTAATGACTAATGAGATTGAACAACTTTTAATACGCTTAATGAGCTACTTGGTTATTTTCTTGAGTGAAGTGCCTATTCACGGTTTTTGCTCATTTTTCTATTGGACTGTTTTATTTTTATTTATAGGGTTTGTTTTATATTGTGAATATGAATCTTTTGTGGGACATGCATTACAAACATCATGTTCCACTCAGTGACTTGTCCTTTCATTTTTTTGAAAGATGTCTCTTAATCAACAGGAATTCTTAACATTAATAGAGTCTATTTAATCCATCTTTTTCTTAATGTTAGTGATTTTAGTGTATGATTTAAGAAAAATTGGCCTGCCCAAGATCATAAATGTGTTCTCCCAGGCCTTCTTCTATAAGCCCTCTTGTTCCATCACATTTAGATCAGCAACCTTGAATGGTGACTTTTCTGAATGGTGTCAAGAATCAACATACATTTTTTTCCACGAACACATTTATTGAAAGAAATTATCCTTTCCTCATTGCTCTGCATCATTATCTTTGTTGACATGGACTGGATATTTGTGTCCCTCCAGATTTGCTCTGAAGCCCTGCCTCCCTATGTGATGCTCTTTGCAGATGGGGCCTTTGACAGCTACTTAGGGTTAGATGAAGTTATGAAGGTGGGAGCCTGGTCTAATGGGACTAGAGACCTTATGAGAAGGGCCACTGGAGAGCTTGGGACCTTCTGCCCTGCGAGGACACAGGGAAAAGGCAGCTCTGCAACCTAGACAGGGTCCTTAGCAGACACCAACTCTGATGACCTTGATCTTGGACTTCATTCTTCAGAACTGTGAGAAAATAAACTGCGGTTATTTACATACCCAGGCTACAGTATTCTGCTCTGGGAACCCAAGCTAATACATCTGCCATAAATCAAGTCTCTGCTTAGATTTGTTTCTAGACCCCCATTGCAATAATCTCTATGTATTATTATCTCATCTTTTTTTTTTTAATACAACAGAAGTCACTTATTTTGCTCATGGTCTCTGTGGGTCAGACATTTAGGAGGTGTGTGGACAGTTCTGGCTCAAGGTTGCTCACGAGGCGACAGTCAATATCTTTTGTGGCTCCAGGCATTTGAAGGGTTGGCTCGGACTTGGGGTTCCACTTCTAAGGTGGTTCAATCACAAGGCTGGGGCCTCTTCACAGGACTGCTCCAGTTTCCTCACATTCCCCCCACAGGAACAATCGGAGAGAACTAGGCAGAAACTCCAGTAACCTTTTATGCCAGCCTGAGAAGTGGGTCACAAAGACCAACCCTGATTCAATATCCGAAGAGATCACCAGGAGGTCAGGATCACTGGAGGCCATCTTAGAAGCTGGCCACCATAATTTCATTTATTTATCTGACGTTCAAAAATAGTAAAAAATAAACTAAATTGCTTAGGGGGACATACTTAGGTGTTAAAACTATAAAAGAAAAGAAGGCAATGATCACCACAAAGTGGTTACATCTTGAAGGGAAGAAGTTGTGAATGGACAGGTATCATTATTTGTAAAAAACTATACTTATGATTTATGCACTTTTCCAAAATGTAATATATTTCATAATTATAAGAAAAGGTTCTTTAAAGAAATAAAGCAAAAGAAAATTGACATGAGAAACAGGAAATATTCTTTTCTTGTTTATGCCTCAAATATAGATCAATGGATTCCTAAAGGATAATTTAAAGTATAGTCAAGAGGAGAATAACAACAAAAATGGCACCGATGAACGCTAATAATAATATAAGACTATTTAATTTTTAATTAATTATTCTAGTCTTATAATAAATGTTAAGATCTGGTAGTATAAGTCTTCCAATATTTTTTTTTCAAGATTGTCCTGGATATTACTGTCCCTTGTGCATCTCCATGTAACTTTCAGAAACAGATTTTAATTTCCACAAAACTTCATGCTGGGATTTTTATCAGAATTGAATTAAATATATAGATCAATTTAGGAAGAACTACCTTTTAGAATATTTAGCCTCCAATCCATAATCATGTGTTCCTCCATTGATTTACATCTTCTTTTATTTCTCTCAGCAATATTTATATAGTTTTCGGTGTAACACTCTTGCACATGTTTTGTTAGATTTTTTTCCCCCTGGATATGTGATGGCTTGATGCTATTTAATGGTATTTTAGATATTTTTAAGTTTTGTTTTTAAATTATCTTGTGGCTGGTATTCAGAGATATAATGAATTTTGGAGCATTGACTGTGTTTAGAGACCTTGATGAATGCACTCATTAATTGCAGTAGTTTACCTGACATGGGTGGAGGAGCATGGATCTAAAAAAAAATGCCATTTCTATCTTTTAAAGTTTATATTTTTGTTTCTTTTTCTTGCCTTATTACATTGTCTACGAATTCCAGCATAAAATTAAATAGAAGTCGTGATGGTAGTCACCATCATCTCATTTTTGACCTCAAGAGGAAAGTTTTCAATATTTTCACCATTAAGAATATCATTTGCTGTAGGTATTTTGCAGTTCTTTTGCCATATTAATGAAGTTCCATCCTATTCCTACTCTGCCAAGAGTTTTTATTATTAATTGTGCTAAAGTTCATCAAATTTGTTTCTGCATGTATTGAAAATACTATATATGAAGTTTTATTTTATTCTGTTAATGTGGCTCATTATATTGACTGGTTCTTAAAATGTAAATCAACTTTGCATTCCTAGAAAAATTCCAAATTGGTCATGATGTATTATCCTTATGTTTTTATCACTGGCTTTGGTTTCCTAAGATTTTGCTCAGGATTTTTAAATCAGTGTTCATGATGAACAGGAATTTTCCATTTTAATGTAATCCAATTACATTAAATTATCATTTCCTTCCTTCTAATGCCCTTGTCATGTGACGGGATCAAGATCATGCTGGGATCATAAAATGAGTGAAAGTATTTCTTATTTTTCTGTTCTCTAGGAGAGTTTCCCTAAGTTTGGTTTTATTTTTTACCTAAATGTTTGGTAGAATTTACCACTGACACTATCTGGGTCTAGAATATTCTTTGTAGAAGGGTTTTAATTATATAACGCCTTTACAGGTATTGAATTACTTGCATTTTTTATTTCTTCTTGTGCCAGTTTTGATAAGTTAAATTCGACACAATGTGACTTCTCTTTTGTAGAAACTCTGGAATTACTTCCAGTGATCACTACTTATGTGTAACATCAAAATGATTAGGTCTAATAACATACAGGTGATACAGTTTTTTTATTTGCTCATATTTCACATTTTCTAGTACTTTTTCTAAATTTTAAATCTATTATTTCAAATCACTCTTTCAGAGTAAAAATTAACAATCATTGAAAGTTGCCCTAAGTAGTATAAATCTTCCATCAGACTTTTTTGGCCACCTTAATTACACACATAAATGAGTTTGCTTTAAGTATGTTTAATCATTTCACACACACACGTATTATGGCATCTTAAAATAGACTCTTTCCAATCATAAAATCAGGTGGGCAATTCACTATACAGGTCACAAAAATCACAATTTTATAAATGTAGGAAAATTACAAGCTCACCACATCATTTTTCAGGCAAGGAAGCTGAGGCTCAGAAAGGCTAAGTGACTTATCCAAGACGACATGGACAGCAAATTGCTGAGCCAACATTTACAGCGTGAGTGTCCAGGCTCTGCGCTGGCGGTCTTTCCACAGCACGCTCCCATTCAAACCACACATCCCATTTGGCATTAAGAATGACAGAACAAACTGAAATTTGCCTCACACCTTTTCAAGACCACTTGATTGTATAAAGAAAGACAGAACAGGACCCATATCACAGTAGCTAATATGTTTTATCACTCTGAATTTCAAATGACTATTTTCTTGCCTACATTGTTTCGGATGCCGTCCCTCCTCAACTGTACAAACACAACAGCTCCTGATTATCTCCCTGTAGACTTCTGCTATTCAACTTGAACTGTCCATCAATGCTCCCACTGAGCACCCTCCAAATGCTGCTGAAACTATACTGCCCGAAGCCAGACTAGAATGATGCTTTGTTACACACCAAGGATGCCGTCAAGTTCTTGGTGGTCAGGGATGACTTTATATACCTACATAAACATTTTAATATTGGCATTTTATACATACATACATAAGCAATCTGTATTACATAGGTATTGCGTGTATATATAATTTATATTTATATTCATCTATTTGTATATATATTTGTATTTGTGTATATACATATAAATACATACACATTTGTATTATCTGGTACAATGTGAAGAGCATACAGTAAATATGCAATTGGCTGAACGACCGACGTGACATCTCGGCCAAGCCAGTGCTCGTGGGTGTGGGTGCAGGACCTGGGTCTTGGTTCCGTATCAGTTTTTCCAGGGAATACCTGTGTGATCGGAGACAAGCTGCTTAACTTTTCTGGGTCTCAGTTTCCTCATTTGTAAAGCAAGGTTAATAACAGCATCCACACAGAGTTGTTCTCAAAATTAAATGAGATAATCTATTAGCACGACGCCTGGCCCATAGTAAGTGCTCATTAGCTTATGAGCTATGATGAGATCATGTCATCACTGTCAGTCACCAGGATTCCTCCTGCCCATGTCCTAACTGATCTGGAAAATGACCTAAATCGGAGGCTTCAGTGAACCTCTCCTCTTTTTTTTTTTGAGAAATGTGTCTGCTACATAAATACCAAGTCATCCAAATCCCACTAACTCTAGGTAATTTTATTTAATAATCACATTTTAAAAGTTGAACAAATAAATAAATGGCAAAGCAACTTTGATTAAATCTTGTTTTCTCAATGGCTATTTGGAATACATCCTCATAGGCAAGCCCCGAGAATATTGAATAACAGATAAAATAAATAATGATCATAATGCAAACCACATTCTGATTCCCACTTCCCTGCAAGTACAACTCCATGTAAGAATCGTAAGAGCTGAAAAGCAACAGGCTTATTAACTGTGGGTTATGCCACCGGACACATAGGGCTTAGGTCATGTGACTGTTTCCATATTCTCAGTTAAGCTAAGGATTCCTTAGAGCCCAGTTCTTATAGCTCCTTAAGTATTTCAAGATTTGCTTGAAAAAATATATCATATTTCCATGACTATGACTGAACACAAATTTGGAAAGCTCACCAAAAGCAAACTATCCTGAAAGGCAGGAAATGGTCATTATTTTCAAAGAAAAGCAAGACTCTCTACACACAGGAAATCAAGCTCGTCTGAGGAGCTTGATCTCACCTCCCTCCATTCAAACCTGTGCTGTGCGAATGGACCCAACTTCTCACCTCACACACAGGAACACAGCGGAGAATAAGAATAAGGTCCCTTACCATTTGAACTAAAAGGCGTTTTATTCAAAACTGCCATATAAATGCATCTAGAGAAGTAGAGTCCTTCATTTTTTCACATGTCATTTTAAAGTATCCAGGGATTCAGAGGGATTCTGGACTTGCAGTGGGCAACTTGTAAGTCTCTGGGAAAAGCAGCCAGAAGGCACAGCTCTAAAATGTCATTTCCTAGATACATTGTGTTTTCTGTAGCAGGTTTCTGTGAAATGTCCACTAGAAAAAATTGCTGCATTTCATCTTTTCCTCATAAAAAACAATTACACTGACCCAGGAATTCCACTCCTAGGAATTTACCCTAAGAATGCAGCAGCCCAGTTTGAAAAAGACAGATGCACCCCTATGTTTATTGCAGCACTATTTACAATAGCCAAGAAATGGAAGCAACCTAAGTGTCCACAGTAGATGAATGGATAAAAAAGATGTGGTACAAATACACAATGGAATATTATTCAGCCATAAGAAGAAAACAAATCCTACCATTTGCAACAACATGGATGGACCTAGAGGGTATTATGCTCAGTGAAATAAGCCACGCAGAGAAAGACAAGTATCAAATGATTTCACTCATCTGTGGAGCATAAGAACAAAGAAAAAAACTGAAGGAACAAAACAGCAGCAGACTCACAGAACCCAAGAATGGACTAACAGTTACCAAAGGGAAAGGGACTGGGGAGGATGGGTGGGAAGGGAGGGATAAGGGGGAAGAAAGGGGCATTATGATTAGCAGACATAATGTAGGGGGTGGGGGGACGGGGAGGGCTGTACAACACAGAGAAGACAAGTAGTGACTCTATAGCATCTTACTTCGCTGATGGACAGTGACTGTAATGGGGTATGTGGTGGGGACTTGATAATGGGGGGAGTCTAGTAACCATAATGTTGCTCAAGTAATTGTAGATGAATGATACCAAAATTTAAAAAAAAACAATTACACTAATAGTTTCATTCAATTGTTTTTTTTTAATTATTGGGAGCAAAATGCTGTCGTGGAGCAAGTCTGAGACTAGGAGATAGAAATCCCAGTGCATGTCCCACCCAACTGTGTACTTTGACTAGAGGGAGACAAGGTGGGGAGCCCAGCCTTCCCGCCCACAGATGAGGACGGGTGGTGGTCAGTGAGGCTGAGCACGCTATTGCACTTGCAAAACTGTAAAGACCAGTATAAAGTCTGTGTTCAAAAACGTGTATTTCCCATCCATTTTAAATGGCTTTACTTCAATAGTCCAATGTGCGGAGTGGTAGGGCAGGTGTAAGCACTCTGATGGGGGCTCCCGTAGCACTGTTCTTACAGCCCAGGCCGGGAGGCTTTTACGGGCTCAGCCCTCTTTGGACGAAGCCCCAAAGGGCTGAACCCATAGTAAAATCTCTAAGAGGAGAAGAATTACAGCAAGGTGACAATATCGTTAACCTGAGTTATCCTTCAAAACTCTTGCTGATATCTGTTCTGCCACTTCTTACACTGTGATTTTTTTTAATTAGCCAAGAAGGAGCCTTGCGTATTAATTCAAATTAAAAAGATAAAGAAATGTTTACATAAAAAGAGTTGGTCAATGCTTTCTATTACTTTCTAAAATTATTCTTATAACACTTTTTTGTTTTTTACTGAAGGCTCTGTTGGACAAAGCCTTATCCCGTTCACTTTCTGGACTGTGCAAGAAGTCTGTGATTCTTGGTGATTCCCTTCACCGTTGGGAAAGTAAAAAAAAAAAAAAAAGCAAAATAAAGGATCTTCTCCTGTGTTTATAACAAGTCTGTTACCACAGTAACAACTGTGATGTCATAAACCTTACACCAAGGGCCAGATTCTGTCTTCTCCAAGGGGAGAAGCGCAGCTTACCCTTGGCAATTGGGCAAAATTGGACACAAACGTGTGGCCAGAGCAGAGTCAGTGTTTGTGGTGATCACCAAGGCACGGGGAGCCCCCTTTCTCTGAAGAAGAGGGGGACAGGAACAGAACAGCAGTTCCCAGACCCTTGAGGAAGCGACACCCACACCTCTGTATGCAGCTGTGCAGAAGGAGAGTGGAAATGCGACAAGCCTGTGCTCCCAGTCACAAGCATTCCCCGGGGACCCACGCCGGCCAAAGGCGGGCGGACTCCGGCGGTGAGCGGCCTGGGTGTGGGAAACCCGCTCTGGAACCAGTTGCCGACCAGATGGAGCCTCCGGCCCCTCGGAGCAGCAGCAGCCTGCCTCGTGACGTGACGGCAGGCCCCTCACCACCAAGCTGGGGTTTTACTCCTTAGGTCACCGCGGGTCACAGAACCACAGCTTCTTGGGGTTAGAAAACTCCTCAAAGTCTCCCCAAAGACATGGACTTTTAAAAATAACGTTTTGCAGGAACAAGCTGCATCCCCCGTCTCTGTCTTCCAAATTAGTAAGTTTTCTTATTCTGCTATAATCTAAGGAAGTTCTGACAAATATGCTAGAAAGGCAACTTTATATTAAAAAGAACATTGGATTAGGGGTCAGAAGACCTTAGTAGTAGTCTGGCTCAAGCACCTGGAAGCCACCTGACCTTGAGAAGATCACTTAACCTATCCGAGCTTCAGTTTTTTATCTAATGATATCTAGTATGCTATTTCCCAGGTTTACTGTAAGAATAAAATTTAAATAAAATAATGAATGTGAATGAGTTTCATAAACTATAAAAGGTTTAATACAAACAAGGCAGTATTAGCTTTTTCACAAAGCCAGTTTACAGTACGGCCGGAATAATCTGAAAGCTAATGGTTGTTTTAGTTCCAGGAATCCAGCACATACATACTGTCCTCACCTTCCCTGTCCTAAGAAGTGGGCCCTTGCACGATACAGTCAGCTCCAAATGACCCAGGGGCTGATTACTGAGGGGCCTTTTACTTCTAGCCTTCGTACCTTCTACTGCTTTCCCTCAAGAATGCCCTGCTAATCTACACACGATTAGGAAATTGATGGGGAGTGTGCCTCAATCTATTACTTTGAATAACAACTCTGTAAAAGTTTCAGCAAAAGGAGGAATAAAATGACTAACCAAATGGACATTTTTGGATAATCTGTGGCTTTACTTATCCACAGTTAATTCCTCACATCACTGTCAGGGTCAAGGTCAGACAGACTGAGACTAGTCCAGACAAGATACTCGCATTTTCTCAGTCAACAACAAAGTGGCCTGTACTCTCTTACGTAGCTGCAATAGGGATTTGAGTATCAGCCATTCATTCAGTCAGCAATTATGAGTGGAGCACCTACTATGTGCCAGAGCTCACCGCATACTCTAAAAACTCTATTTTGCTGTCCTTGTCACTGTCCCTTCCTTGGGATATTGCACAGAGCATCTTGGCAAAGCTCACAGCCGGACTCTTAGAAATTCTATCCACCTTTCTGTTATCCCAGAACAATCTTACCCTGGCACTAAGGTCAGCAAGCTACGGTCCTGGGGCCAAGCTCTGCCTGCTGTCTTTTTTTTTTGTAAATAAAGTTTTACTGGAACACAGCCACACCCATTTGTTTACATGTTATGTAGGGCTACTTTCCTGCTACAACAGTGGACTTCAGTAGCTGTGAGAGAGACAGTACAGCTGAAAGCCTAAAATACTATCTGGCCCTTTACAGAAAAAGTTTGCTGAGCCCTGTGCTAAATAATAATGCCTAAATCAAAATTCATTTCTCCTATAAGTTTCTGCTTAGGGACGACTACAGTAAGCTCCTTAAAAGCAGAGAACTTCTGTGTTATCTTGTCATACAGAACCCTGGGGTAGCAGAGAGTAAAGGCTTAGAGCAGACACAGAAAATCAGACATGTCCTTCCCTACATTTTGTTTTCAACAGACGAATGCCTTGGAGTTGCATGGACGACAGCATGAAACCACTGGTGTTTGGTTACTCTGCTTCTAATTCCTCAGAGTTCCTCCGACTAAGACTTCCAAGGCTCAGTTTTTGGCCTCTATCCCTCTGCATATTTATTTCCTGATCTGATGTGGAATTAGAGTTAAATAGGAGCTGTGTGCTTGAATTCCACGTGGCTGGCTCAGCAGGAAACTCCAGGGCAGGTTTTGTGTCATGCCAAACTCCTGTTAGCCTCAACTATGCTAATTTCCAAAGCTGTTTGCTTAGCTCAAATAAATCTTAGAGGGGAATTTGCATTTGGACGCACATCTTCTTATGCACAAATTCTGTGCGTGATAACTCTGGGGCAGCCCAAGGACTGAGGAAAAGAAAAGGAGGCATGGTGTTTACTGAATGGCTTCCTGGGGCAGACCACTGCCCCAGCGCTTCACATACACTTTCTCAGCTCTCAGCCACAACCACCCCATGAGGTGGAGCTGTGAGCCTCATTTCACAGATGGGGAAACTGGGGAGAAGGGCGCTGTGCACCTTGTCCACGTTCACAGAGCTGGTAGGTGCCAGAGCTTAGATTTGAACCCACTGTATCAGAATGTGAAGTCCGTATTCTTCCGACCTGGTCACAGTGCCTTAGGGCACCCTCACCGTCGCCGTCATGTCAGCCACTGCACGTACATTCAAGAAACCTACATTTACAAAATCAGTCACCCCCTTCCTTCCAGTGGCCTACACAAAACCCGTCTTTGGCCCTTGGGAAATATCAGGGCACCTCCGCATCACAAAACAATCAGCCCAAGGAGAATGGGGGCATTACCAATCCACAGCTGATGCGAGTCCTTGGTAGGCAAACGTAATTACAAGTGACTTGGACAGGTAAATGGATTTTAATGACATACCTGAGAACCTCTGTATGAATGGACATGTTTACTGCTAAAATGTAGTAAGCCAAGCAAGAGAGGGTGCCCACACCACAAAAGAAAATGTTAGTAACACTTTGAATACAGAATAACTATATCTACAGCATAAGCCTACGAGTTTATATCTACGAACAGCTTCACTGTTTATGGAAACATAACCAAACATCCAGCTGCCCTAAAAATATATATGGAACTACTACCTTTAGAAGTTACAATAAGTACTGCTATCAAAACCCGGAGTTTATCACTGTTCAGTTGGGTCTACAGAAAAATAACCAGTGTAGCAATTAAGCATTCTAGCACAATTCCAAGCAAGAATTCTTCCAGCAAGCCAGATACAACATCACTGAGCTTCTCTTCTGTGTGGCATGTACCTGTAACCTCGCTTGCGATACCACATGATGCTCAGCGGCTGTCATCTAGCTTAACACACTGCCATCTAATTGGCTGGAAGCATAAAAGAATTGCTGATTACATTTTCATGAAAGTGAAATTCAGATGTCCACTTTGTTTTTTAAAGCTCTGGAAGAGAGCTTTCCAGGAATTAGAAAGAACTCTGCAGTGGAGACGGGCAATCTGGTTGTTTCCTAAGTGGGTAGAGAAGAGGGTGTCCTGAGGAACAAGCCTCCACGCGCC
The DNA here is from genome assembly GCF_030020395.1 of Manis pentadactyla. Classification (NCBI taxonomy): domain Eukaryota; kingdom Metazoa; phylum Chordata; class Mammalia; order Pholidota; family Manidae; genus Manis; species Manis pentadactyla. The sequence continues at coordinate 107,453,229 of NC_080030.1, read as the reverse complement.
CTTTACAGAAGCGCTTCTTTCTGAAAACACACGGAGGAGAGACCTGGACCTCACAACACCACCACCCAGTTCAACCTCGGCTCCTCTTTTTCTTGCTAACCAGTCAGTATATTCCTTATTTTTAAATTACTTCATCCTTTATTTTTAAAAAATTTTAAACAGATGATTTCAGAGAAGGAAAATATCTTCTTTGTAGCCGGTGGTAGGAAAAGTTTATTATCAATTTAAACTTTATAGCCTAAGTAAGTAGATTGGGGAATTTGCCTAAATTTGACAAATCTGACATAGCATTACTACTTTAAATAATACACACTAACGTTTCTTAACTACAAATAAGACAGCCTTATGGTCTTTAGACAGTCTTTTCCACAATTAACCTGAGCATTTAATAATATTCATGAGATAGTTAAAACAACTTTCTATGAACTATTATCTTTGGAAACCTCAGTAGCGACTTACCTGCTGGTGGCTTTATGAAAGGTGGTGGAATTAAAGGTACAATAATGGGCACATTGCCATGATCCTTTGACCCTGCAGGTGAGTCAGTGAGTCCATTTCCTGTGGCAAGCCCTGCATAGCCTGTGCTTATATTGTACGGTGAAATAACACTGTCCTCAGGTAATTTTGGTTTTGGCAAAGAATTTTCTGTAAAAGAAAAATATCACATTCCTTATTAGAAAAGGACTTAATTTCCTTACGACCACATTTTCTCAAGTAACATGGCTATGCAACAAAACGAAATCGTCTTTGCAAATCTTTCAACACTTTACCAGAACTCCACAGACCATCCTGGACCTTTGTATTCCTATTACCAAAAATTTCCAAGTGGCCCCTTTATGATTTGCTCCACTGTAATAGCTAACATCCTAATTGTGTCATAGGGGCAGGCTTGAGCACCATGAAGCTTTTCCATGTTCAAAGAGACGTGCAGCAGGGATCCCTCTCTGTCCACCAAGCGGTACGACTAACACAGGCCCCCAACACCAGCACGGTGACTAGGTCCCACTGCATTGTAAACTTGGGTCATAACATAGTCAAAGGAACCCATGAGAAAGAAGCAAATGATTAGGAAGAAAAGCCTTGTTTCACAGGGTAAATTCATTAAATTAACCCATTAATATCCATTAAAAATTTAGAATAATGAAAATAGAGAAAACTTACAATGATGTGAACTTTGTGAATTTTCTCCTTGCATATAAATCATTTAAAAAAAAACATGGAAAACAATTTTTTCCTTCTAGTAGCATATCCTGGAGCTCTCTGCGTGTTCCCCAGAGGCAAAGACTATTACCTAGACCAAGTTATCACACCAGCTATTACCTTTCAGAATATAAACTCATGACTTGCATTTTTCGTTTACAGTGAAACGGATGATACTATCTCCACAGCAGGACGTGTACAATTTCATAGCAAGCTTAACATAAAATTTGTCATGTACGTCCAAGTCCACATGCCTGCAGGAAGGCTCATTCACATCTCACTGCTAGGCATTTACGGAAAAGCACTTACAGACTGGAAATAAGATGTATGAACAGGTAGTTTATGCCACCAGATTCTGAATGCAGTGCAAATACTGAGCAAATTACCAATGGTGACACACAATTCGTTTTTACCCACATGTTATTAAAGTTCCCCAAACGGGTTGCCTTTTTATATTTTCTTTGACAAACTCTCATTGCAAATTTAGGTTCATAAGTTCAGTATCTGTATCAACACCCACTAATGGTTCTCGACTTTCTTCATGAGATAGCTGGCACTACCATCCCCCAGGACAACAAGTGTTCACTCAACTCTGCCAAGCTTCTAATTTCCACTCTTTGGCTGGGCTTTGACAAAAATTCTTACAGAATAATGTAGGATCCAATCATCTGCTACCCTCTTACTCCTTACTTATACAAGGCAGTGAGGGTGGGGGAAAATTTCAAGCACAAGACGGAAAATAGGGCTTTCCTTTTTAATTCCCACCAAACTGTGATTCTCTCTTCCGGTCTGAAAATCTAACCCTAACATCTCACTTAACAGAAAGCATCAATCCCCAACAATTGCTATAATACATCAAAGGATTCAGGAAACTAGAAGAAGTTAGCAAACATTGTCCCTTTCTATAAGTTTACAGGCAGGACCACAGCACTTAAGGCCCCTAGTACTTGTCTGGCCAGCTCTTCCATTGCAGGAAGGAAATTGAGCGGTGCCTACTTTTGTTCTATGCTGTGCTTCTATATTCGGTGGAATTCAGCCAATGGGAAAGCACTACTGGGGATGTACATTTAAATCACCCATTGGCATCAACAAAACAGGTCCCAAAGCAGCTCAGTTCTGGCAGGTTGAGATAGTTAACCCTCCTTCGCATGAACAAAGGGACATTAAATGTCATTACCTTTGAGAACAGAAATGTGCTGCCGGCTCTCTCCATCTGCAGGGCAGCTCCTGAATTCAATATCTTCACCATCTTTCAGTTCAACCTTATCATAGCCATACCAGCCAAGGAGTTCATTCATGGTGTTTTCTGCAAAGTTCTGAAAGAGAAGCATAGGCTTCTTATTTACATAATCAATAACTGAGAAGAATGCATAAATCGCATTCTGTTCACACTAACCATTTGCTGCCAGCCCCACCCCACCTTCCCCAGAGTCATGTTCATTTTTCAAATCACGTTCAAAAATTGTAAATGCATTTAAGTCGCAGGATGACGCATCTAATTATGACTGGGCTTCAGACATTTGCAATTTAAAGATAATAGGAAAAAAAGGCATTTGTCCGTTTTGCTTACGAATAGGAAGTCGTATTTAAGCATATTCTTCTGCAAAGTCTATACCCCCACTAAACACCAAAATATTGAAAAGCAAAGCACAAACACAGCTAAGAAAATATCGTGAAAGTGAAAACAATGAATCAACCTTTTTTGTGGCTCAGATTATTTAAATTAGAATTGCTTTCTGATTCAGGTATTGTTTCTTAACATGGCTTTTATCTCAGATAAAGCAAAATCTCAGTAAGGAAGTAATTCCTCAGTTGTCAACTACTACCATATAGAATGCTGAATAGGCTACAGGGGTCTCCCTTTTGAATTTTCCCTCTTGCAAGAGTATACTTTAAAAACAAATGTATAATTTGCTTAACAAATTTCATTAATGACAGGTTCTTTCTCCATGAAATCTAAGGTCACTATGATTTATCTTCTGACAAGTAACATAAAAGTCCCAAATAACTTTAAGTTTACTGGCAAGTCGAGACTGTATAATGTATGAATACACTTTATGAACTATAAACCAATATATAAATGTAAGGTAGTATCATTATTATTGCTACTATAGATATCAAACTGTGAAAACAATAGGTATAGCTGGGCAGCTCTAAAGCTTTCGTATTAGTTGACTATTTTTAATAAATGTATCAACTGCTAGATCGGGAAACAAGATGTGAGACTGCGTGTATGAATGATCTTAATGCTTGCATATGCCTTAGAGCATCTCTGAGAAACAGAGAATAGAATGGTGGTTACAAGGGGGTGGAAGGTGTGGGGAAGTGGCGAGATAGTGGTCAAAGGGCACAAACTTCCAATTAAAGATGACCAGGTTTGAGGATCTAATGTACAGCATGATGATTATAGTCAATAATACTGTATTATATGCTCAAATGTTGCTAAGAGAGTAGACCTTAAATGTTCTCACCAAGAAGGAAATGGTAACTACAGGACAGGGTGGAGGTGGTAGTTAATGCTGTGGTGGTAATCATTTTGCAATATGTAAATGTATCAAATCAACATGTTTTATACCTTAAACTTACACAATGTTACATCAATTATATCTCAATAAAGCAGGAAAAAAATTAAATAAAAAGAAGGGCCCTATACTACAGACTAGGGTTTAATAAATGTTTGTTGAATGAATTTCTATTTTTAAAAAAAAGAAAAGCATCTCTATCTAGCAAGGCAGCCTGAGCCTAGACTTACAAATGAAAAAGTATATATTCTAAACTTCTCTGTGGCTCAACACATCTTTTCTCATCCTCCCTAGAAGCTGTCATTTCTGAATTACACTAGGATGTATAATTTATATGCCTGAAACAAAGCACCGAGGCTAAACCAGAGTGTGCACAGCCTCAATGTGCAAGTTCCACGTTCTCTTTAATTTCACAACTTTAGATTTCAGCAGCGGTTGCATAAAAAAGAAAAGGTATTACACTACTGATTCCACAAAACAAACCTGGCATTTCAAACCACCCCCAGGATGCTAGATTTTTTGCTTTAGCACCACTTAAGCTCAGAGCTTCAAGTGGGTTGGTCTGTGATGGCATAGTGCACTGGCAATTTTTAAAAACCTAGCCAGATTGATTCAGTGTTACCATCCACAAGGCCAAGAGACAGTCATATCAAGCTTTCGGGAGGCCTTTGCCCTGACGGTTGGTCATGCCCACATTAAATAGACATTCTTTTCATGAATGTACAAAGATGATACGATCAATACATATAATAAACTCAGCAACTTCTGTAATACTGCTGAGAAGGACTCGGCTAAATGATGCTCTTCTGAATCAAAAGAGATCCCTTCAATGAGGCGTCAGTTTCCCCCAATAGCCAAGGCTTTTCCCTGAGCTGAGTGCCTGGACTGGAGAATGACCGTCACTAAGCACACAAAACCATGGTCCTCCACCAGCACGCTGGCAGCAGGAATCTCCAAGGGTGGGGATTATGCCTTACACTGAAAAACCAATTCCCAGCAGCGCTAATGCCAAGTTCAAGCCATCCCAACAGTTGTGTGCCATTTGCCCCAATGTCTAAGAGAACCGTGCAAACAAGACAGAAAATCTTTCCCATAGTAACTCTGGCCACCACCTCCAATTTTCTAGAACATTTGTATCTGGGTGCCTCTCTCTCCAGTTCTGTCGAACCTCGGAAGGGACACAAAGGCTACAGATGCATAATTCATGGAGCGACCTCCCAGCCAAGGATATAGGTTTGTTTGTTTTAGTCCAACTGCAAATCCATTCGGCCTTTCAGAACCAATCCTAGGGATGGGGTCCAGAAGTTTCAGACATTTGGGTAAAAAGTGAAAATCCTCAAGTGGATTATTAACACCAAATTCACATTATCTGGGCATCTGAACTGCACCACTTAGTTCATAGTGTGTGCAAAAACTCAGAGGCTCTGTGGGACAATCAGTATGAACTGGGTTTGTTCTATGATTTTTGAGTTTCTATAAATGGCAATGAAAATAAACTCTAAAACATTCCCTTTCTTGTCACTGAAAATAAAAATAAGCACCTTTTAATGCTTTGATATATGGTTGCAAAAGCAGAAAACAAAAGGTTTATGAAGCCTCAAGCCATAAATCTCAAACCTTTCATGAGAAGAGGAAAGAGAAAAAAAAGAAAACAAACAGCAAAGTTTCTTGTAGTGTAAGGACAGTAAACAGACCGTCACCTCTGCCTTATGTGCTACTCTACCAAGAAATCAAAGCACTCCAAGGAACAGATCACTGAACACTTTTAATTTCTAGGTAGCATGTGATGCTAGATATCATACTGGCTCTTCATAGTGCTAAACCAAAGGAATGAAACAGATTTTTGCAGTTATCATCCAAGAAACATGACGCATTCTAGGAGAAATGAATTAATGTTTATTGGCCATGGAGTTCTCAGGTCCTTCTCATAGAGAATTCCAGCAGTTATTTTTTGACTTTGTTTTGTACTATTACCCTTAAAAAGGGGGGTATTGCTATAAAAGAATTATTCCTTTCCTGCATAAGTTTCTTATGTAAGTTGTTTTTTAAAAAATGTTAAGAAAAATAAAGCAAATAAGAGTTAAAATGCAGTGAGATTTTAAAGCTAGGAATGTTCAATAATAAAAGCTACTGTACTAAGGGAGAGGTGGTGAAATCTGCTCCCCCCACAAATCTTCACCCAGCATTTATCCTAGAGACTTGGGGCAGGACATTGTCTCTCTCTCTCTTTTTTTAATTGAAGTATAGTTGATACACAATATTATATTGAAGTGGGGCCTCTTAAAGTCCCCCCCAACTCTAAGAGTCTGTGAAATTGAAGAACTTCTACTTATAAATACTTACAAAATATCTTCTGCAAAAAAATTAATATCATAATTACAATGATCACACATCATAAATTTTACTCAACAGCCACTATTTCAAATATTTTATCAATTGCTCCCATAAACCATCAAAATGTGCAGACATTTCAATATTCTGGCTTCTGAATCACATTTTGCAGACTGCCTCTCACCCTTGGAAGTGGCACAGAGATCCTTTTTGTCGTACGATGTGGTCCAGTTTGGGTCTGGAAAATAGGTCACTTTAATTATAATGATAACGTCTAACACCCTTATAGCACTTTTCATTGTTTCCACATCCTATAAGGCCTCTGTTCCTTTCAGTTACCCTGAGTTTGGGATTGATTTCTGCAATAAACTTTTGGTGAACCTATGTGATATGCTCATTTTACAACAGAAAATTAGAGCATCCAGAAGGTAGATGACAGGCAGGAGAGGTCACCCAATAAAGTCAGAACAGAATTACAGATCTTCGGAATCTTATCCCGGGCCTCTGTCTATCATCAGTTCTCTCCAGGACAATGTGTCTGTCAGCAATGCCAGAGACACCAGCTCCCTGGACCAAAGAGCTGCAAATCAATCATACCACAGGATCTCAGTATTACATATAGCCAGGGCCAATCAACCTATGTTTAAATTTTGCTTGCTTTCAGATTGGATCAGTGGCCCCCTACTCTTTGTAATTATTGGTATTGTTGGAAATGGGGGTGCTCAGAATCCACGGTGAAAATTTAATCTTCTCGGTTTGCAATTCTTTTGTGCACATCTGACCCGGCTTGCTTTGCAGCTGTGCTACTTTACCCCAGTACCCCATCCTCGCCCTCTCCAACCCCCCCTCTTGCCTCCAGAGGTCCTAACTAAGGACAGAAGACAATCCGAAAACATTTAGTCTGAAAGCATGATCTCTTCCTAGAATTAAAAAAAAAGGTCACAGAAAGATGGGGGAAAGGCAGGAGATGGTACCATTTCCCCTCGACTTCCGACTTCGTTAGATACTGGCGACATTTATCTCTGTTGGAACTTAATTCCAGGACAATCATTGGATACTCTCCTTATCCAACGGGAGGTACTATGCAAATGTCAAAGTTCAACCTAAATGAGATTTAATGGAATATTTTACAGGGTAAACAATAAAGAGTTGAAGTCAGGCATTTTGAAAATTGAACTCATTATAAATTCTCAAGATACCTCTGAAATGTAAGTACTTCAAGGTTTTCAAAAAGGACTAATGATTTTATTTTGAAAATACCAGATTTTAAAACATAAGTATGTACCGCTGATTCCTTTCATAACCTGGCCTTGTATAATTGAATGTTTATGTTTTCAACTTTGTATCCTACCCAAGAGAGCAGAAAATTTTCAAAGTGCTTCGACTCATTCATTCAAATGAGAGAAAAGCCATTCCCTCCCTCTCCCTACACACATAATTCCCATTTGCACTCTGAGTCCCAGTTCTAGTAAGACATGTCATCTATCCTAAATACACTGTAAGTTACTTGAGGGCAGAAACCTTTTATTTCATTTTATGCCTCATCTAGCACAATGCCTAGCATTAGAAGGTCCTCAATAAATGTGCTAATATGTTTGGATATGTTCACATATATGTTTTTTTTAATGTGCAAATACAGAAAAATGATCAAACAAAATCCAGGCAAACTGACTCTGAAAACAAATATGTAAAAATTTAAAAATGTTTAACACCCACTTTCATCGTATTGGGGATTTAAGGTGATAACAATGTTTTAGGAAAAGGCAACTGACTCCATGCATTAAAAGCCTTAAAAAGGTACATATCCTTTGATTCAGTAATTTTATTTCTAGGCATTACAGGAACTACTCTAAGGAAATAGGTGCAAAGTATGCGTGATCAGGAATGTTTATCTCAGTGGTATTTTCTTAGAAACAAACTATATGTCAAACAATAGGAATTTGGTTAAATAAATTACAGCTTAGTCACGGAATGACTAAAATGGAATACTATTGTACCACTAAAATATATGCTGTTGATAAAATTTTACTACCATGAAAAGCTATTATCAATATATTAAGTTTTAAAAGGAAGTTAATACAATATAAGACCATTTTTGCTTTCTTTTAAAAACTACACATCATCCATAGAAAAGGGCATGAAAAGAAATACACCAGAAATGTTGACAGTAATTGTGTCTGGGTGGGGAAATTATAGGTTTTGTTTTTTCTTTTCTTATTTGTATTGCTTATTCTACTATTTCTATCATGTCCATGTATTATTTTTATAAAAATAAAAAATGGTTTAATTAAATATTAACACAGAGTCTCCTCACAGACAACCACGTCAACCAGATTCATAATCCTACTGAAAATAAAAAGGATCCGCTGGGTACATTATTTAACTTCAAAATATTCTGACACACATTATTCAAGGAAGTGGTGATTATGAGAAACAGTTTCAAAGGAAAAGGAGAGAGACCCCATAGTATCTCTGCTAGCTGAGGTTATAAACAATAAAATGATGGTTATTTTTTGGAAAATATCTCATGTCCCTTTTCACCTCCATGTACTCTGACTGACTTCCGAGGTGGATTTCTGTTAAGTGTCACCAGGCTTGCCAATCGAGATTGAAAGGTGTGGCGGAAGGCAATCCGAGGAAGGGAGGCAGTTTCCTGTGTAGGAAGTAGGAATTGATTGGAAGTCAGCTTCTAACTGCATCCCCAGGTCTGGCATGGGGCTGAATCTAAGTCATCTCTCTTAACACGGCCCCAGTGGTTTGGTTTTATGCTAAGGCCCGCTACTGGGAAGGTCAGGGGATAAAGTTTAAATAGTGCAAAAGAAATATTGAAAGAGCTCTTTTCAGATTACAAAATACTTCCACACTCATGGTCCCACTGGATGAGATGGTATCCTAATGACGAGCCACTCCCCACAGATGACCCCTCCGAGGGTCACCCACATGCAGGACACTATGAGGGTGGCCAGGCTGGTACTCCTGGTACAGACTTGACCCATTGAGCCCTGATTTATTTACCTGACCCACAACCTTTTAGCTTGAAATACGCTGAAGACAGTCACTACACCCTATCTGACCCATTTTGCAGCACTGGTCCTGGCCACAGCACAGTGACTGCCAAGCGGTTCCAAGGGCAGAGGGCACCCACACCAGGTAAACCCAGCTCCAGCCTGGAGTGGACCTGGGGAGAAAGCCTTGTTCTCTTACTGACATATGCTGAACTGGATGGTTGTATAGCTGCCAAATGAAACCCAAACCGTGAGTTTCCACATATAAAATCTGTGTGGTTGTATTGTCTGGTTGTGACACAGAGCAACCAATTCCCACCCCCAACTCCCATTTTACTCTGTAGCCAGAACATCAAATATCCTAAGAAGAGAAGACAAATGCTGTGAAATTGTGGCTTCCAGCCCTCAGGCTCTCGCTGTGGCAAGCAAAGCAGGTGTGCAGCTGTGTGGAGCTGTGTCCTAACACAGCTGCAGGACGGCCCTAAAAATCACTGAGGTTGGTTATGTTCCTTTCCCGTCCGTGTCAAAGTCACTCAAAGCAGCCCTTTGGTTATATAAGAGATATTGACACCCATCAGTCTACAGAGCCTAAAATATACATTCAGGGGGGCTCATTCACCACATGCGTTCATGTCTGTTTACATATTTCAATTGGTACCACCCGAAACAAAGTATTCTATTTTTTTCTCATGCTACTCTGTAATATCCCTTGTCTTTTTGGAAAACACACAATAATCTTATTAGTTTGAGTGCAAGTGTGGCTGACTTCCCATTCTACTGGAAGAGGAAGTTTTAGACTACAGAGATTTTTAAATGATCTACCTTCTACTTCTAATAATTTTTTTAAAAGAAGAAGTATAAAGACTCTTAATGAGAAGGACACTTCCTGAGAAGATATAAAAAGTCTGGTCACCCTAACAACACCCTGCCTTTCCCTGGAATTCTCCTTTCTCAGAAAGGCACTTGAGCTCCCTGATATCTGCCCCTTTTGAGGCCCTGTTTTTGACTTTCCTTTAAAAACTGTTACCTCCTGGTTTCTATGAGTCTGTCCTGCACACAGGGAGAGCAGGGCTTGGCAAGCACAGAGGCAGGAAACGCAGAAGGGAATGAGTCTGTCAGACTCATTTTCTTCTAGTTCAAATGTTTATTTCAGATTTGGGAGGAAGTGCAGTGGTTCCTTTCCATTTCCTCGTCTCTGGAACCTGCGAGTTGTATACGGCTTAGAGAACCTCTCTCTCCTGCACATCACATTCACAAGTTCACAGATGGAGAGAAAGACTCTTTTCAGAAAACCCCTGACTTGAACAGAGCAGAATTCATAGCTCTCCGCGCACTCCCAGGACCATTTCTTATGAGTTTAGACTGGGGGCTTGAGCAAGACAATTGAGAGCAATTCAGAGGACAAGGCTGGTGGGTCTGGAATATCCTATACTAATTCCCACAGTACGGGTCCTGTCCCACCTGACAGTGCTCCCCAGCTCTGCCACGTGGCACACCTAAGGTCACTGCTCAGCTGGGGCCATCTGACGTCATTTGTGAATGCTACCATGACATCTGGTCCCAAACCCACTTTCTAGGTTCCTGAGACTTACTGTGTCTGACATCAGAATGGAGTTTCAGCAGCAAAACTTAAAATATACCTGTTTTAGTAATGAGCTGATTTCCGCCTTAACCATGCTGACTTTTCCAATCCACACTCTGGTTTCTCTAATTTCTTTCTTGTTTTCTTTATAATGGCAAGCTCTTCACCTCACTTCACTGACCAGCTTGACTCTGCAACTTGTTTTATTGTCTATGCAACTGACATACGTCATTTTTAATGCCAAAATGGAGACCATCAGAAACCAAACTAGAAAATCTTGTGGTGAGTTTACTACTAACTCTACCAGATGGGCCTGACTCTGACTTACTGGGAATATTTACAGATAGCAAACTTCTTCAGCAAAGGAGACCCTAAGACATTTAATACAGAGTTTCCTGTAGTTTAGCAACTGATAAAGAAGCCAAACATTGTAATACATTAACTATGGTTTTTTAGGAAAGTTTTCAGGATAGAGGGCTTGATCTAATCACTTTGGTTTTGTCAGAACCTTGAGAGAGAAAAATCAGACTCATCTCTACTCATAGTTCAGAATTTGAATTGTATTACTGCTCGGCAGCCACTAACCACATTCACTTCTATGTACACAAAATATATACCCTCAAGCGGCTTCACACTTGTAATTATTTACACTTCAACATACATTCACATTTATGTATCCAATAACACAAACTAGCTTTTTATATTTTATCTACCATGTTCTGGATGGACTCCTAACCCTTCCAGATGTAAGAATTCCCCCCTACAAGCCATTTATTATGATTCATGTCAACCAACAGGATATTGAAGACATATTACATTAGATACAAGCACAGTATTCACTTTAGAAACCAGAAGTAGCCAAAATATAAAGTGCATTGCCATCTGACTTTTTGAAATCCTGTTAGTCACTAATTAAATAAGGCACACTGGTTGTAACTAATGAATCTTTTTAATCAAGAAAAACCAAAATGGAAGGGAGGGAAAAAAAAGGAAAGATAAAGAAACATGTAAAGGTCATAAGGAGACAAACATTTCTACCTGAAGGTATCTTCTCTCAAGTACACTATAAGCAAGCTATGCCAAGTCATGTACTTCTCACACACAAAATTATATTGTATCAAATTTAAATTTGTTACAACTGCCGTGCACATTAAACCAGTGATAACAAAAATGTAACTCCATATCTGATCTAGTGAAACAGCAACCAACATTAGCTCCCGGCCACATGAAGACAATCTCCAATGCCATTACTGGTGTCAGCTAAACCTCAGCCCGTTTGCCTTCTCCGGCCATTTTTAAATAAATGTGTGACTATCTCAATCAGGAAATCTTGAAGGAAGTCTCTATGATGAGGCGATTTTGTGGCTCATTCTCAGTGCCCTGCATTTGCTGTACTTAAAATAGACACTTGTACCAATGTCCTTTCTATTACCCGAAGGGGAAAAAAAAAAAAATCACATACACACCAGTCCCTTTTCTCTCAGCTCGCAGAGAAGCAACTTGATCCAACCAGTGTTGAAACCTGAGTAGGTCACTGTACACCATGATAAAATTCCCTAATCCCTGAGCCAAATCTCCCGAAGGGGGGCCTCCTCCCGAGCCCCCACTTCCCAGGCTGACTTTTCCATTCGCGCTCTCCTCTTTCCCTCTTTCATTTCCCCTACCTTCCAGCCTTGATATGTGATCCGCGGTGGGGGCTCAGGTTTCCGTTTTTACAGCTTAGGCCGTGCTAGCTGTATACATTCCTTTCTTTCTGCCGGGCAGTGATTACTTACCAGGGCTTAGTTTACACTGGTCCAGATGAAAGCCGTTCAGATGAAGGCAAATACAGCCAGGCGGCCCCAGCACCACCGACAGGAGGCTGCACAAGGCCACATTGTGTTCTCGCTGACATTTTGTTGCACATATTTTTACACAGGGCAACCAACTTGTCATGTTACTCTACACTTCACGTTTGGGGAGATGGCGGGGTAATAATACCGTGAGGTTTGGGGTGGGGTCTTATTGATGTACTTACTAATATTAAAGGCAGAAAAATGTTAAAGAGAGCAAAATAACCCTTCTGCCTTTTGACTATGAGGAATCCCTTTTTAAGTGAGGACTTTTGGTGCTATTATATTAGAGGAATGCCTGCTAGACAATTCCACTAGAAAAGGGATTTCATAACTTATTGGCATGGTGTGTGTTGACATGACTGAAGGTTTCGGCTAGGGGTCTCTAACACATTGTTCCAAACCGGAGACAAAACACCAAGCCTGCAGGCAGTTGAATTACCTGCTGCGTGAAACTTCTTATTTAATGCTACTCTGTAATGAAATCTTGAGGATTAAAACTTCAAACAGTAGATAGTGATTTGCAAGAAAATAGCATTTTAAAAAGAGGAAATTCTGTGCAAGAAGGTTAATTCCATACTTAGTCCTGCAGCACTGGCTAAAAATTGTGTAATTTTTCCTCTTCACACAATGTTGTTTTTGTTTCTTCCTCACCAGTTCAGACAAACATCTGTTCTACTGTAGAAGGACAACTATCTCCCAAACCGCGGAGTGCGCCCGCAGCCAAAGTCAACAGCGCCAGCCCCAAGCACCGAGCACAGTCATCCTTTATATCCAGCCGGGATAACATTTCACATGTTTTGATTAAAATTAGCTAATTTGTAATTCGAGAACCTATGAAACTTAAAAGCTGCCATCCATATAGATCCCATTAGGCAGTGCTTTAAAGGGCCAGTGGTACAGTGATTTCCCAGCAACTGGCTTCGCCCCTCTCTTCTTCCTCCACCCACAGTTTTAAAAATGACACGGAAAAGATCTGGGAATGCAGGACAGGAGGGAAGGGTAAGCGAGGAAGAATGGTTACTCTAGGCTGTTTGAATTCCACCCCCATCAGAGGGCATCAGCTCCTACTGGCCTCTTTTTTTATGAACTGTCTATCGTAAGAATCAGTGGTGGTTTCCATCACAAGGAATGGCACTGGTTTCCAAGGCAGTCCCTTAACTCTCTCTGGACTGGGGCTGCACCCCGTGAAAGCACTAAGTTCCTCTCCCTGAAATAAAACCCTAATTCCAAAATTTAGATTGTTACAGACATGTCCTGGTGAAGGAGAGCTGAGCAGTGCACCTAGGTACACACAGAAAGGATGTGTTACCCACGCGCCCCTTTCTACACATGGGCTTCACGCAAGGCACTCATAGAATATGCTTGTTCTAATCAAGAAAACGTCAAAACACTATAATTTTTACTTAGTTCATGTCGTTTTCACCCAGTTTGTTTTTTAAATTCAAACCTAACCAACCTGACCAAGTCAGTGGGCAATGTGAAGGATTCCATGCAGAAGATGGGGGACAGGACAACGGCTGCACAATGAAGAGCTAACGTCCCCCCACCCTACCCCCAAATCCACTACTTGTGTGTAACTCACAGAAAGAAAAATATATAAATGAAATGATGTTTCCTCAAATCCAAGAGGGACTCATGAAATCAAGACAGAATAAACCCCTGGCCGGGCAAAAGCTTCAACTTCACGAAAAATAATGGGGTGCGAGGGGGCACGGAGCTGAGCGGCGCCCGCGTGCAGTCGCTCCCGCGAAGCAGCTGGGGCGCGGGCGGCTGCCCCCGCCACCTCTGGGGCACCGCTGGCCTGGCGGGGAGCCCGGCGAGCCTTTCCGAACAATGGGCCGGCGCCCCGCGAAGGCCGCCCCTCAAACAGCTGTACTCGGCGGGGCTGGCCGGGCTCCGCTCAGCTGGAAGCGGGGCCCGCGACGGCGAGCACGGCGCAGGCGGCCGGGCAGGGGCGCGGGCGGCGGCGGACGCGGCGAGCCGTCCAACGGGACCCATACCCGCGCCGCTCGGCCGCACCTCTGCACGGTCGCGGCTGGCGGCGCGCGGGGCGCAGGAGGCGAGCCGGGGAGAGGGGCGCCCCGCGCGCTCAGGGTGCCCGGCCCGGCAGCTCCTAACTTTGCAGGGATCGGGGGACGGATGCCAGGGGGAACCTGCACCGCCCGAGAGCGGAGCCTCCTCTCCGCTCCCCGCCGCCGCTGGGGCCCCGGGACCGCCCCCTGGTCGCGCCGGTGCCGACCCGGGTGGGGGGGGTGAACCGCGGGGGGCGCCCCACCCGCAGCGCAGCCGAGGCGGGCAGATCCTGGGGAGGCAGCCCGCGGGCGGGCCTGCTGTGCACCTGGCGAGGGCGCCCAGGTCCCAGGCATCCGACCCCAGACCCACGCCGCGGCCCGCGGGGAGCGGACGGAGGGGGCCCCGCCTGTGCGGCCCCGGGCGCCCACGCACCTTCATCTCCTCGTTGATCTCCCGCTTGACGGGGTGAGCCGGCTTCCTGCTCCGCTTGTTTTCCGGAGGTCTCCCTTCTTTCTCCATTTCTGCCATGTTTTTGTGTCTGGTTTCTGTGGAGACGAAATGGCTGCTGCCGCCGCCGGCGGTGGCGGTGGCGGCGGCGGCGCCGGCGGAGGCGACGGGGCCGCGGGCCGCGGGGAGGGCAGCGCGCGAGCAGCGGGGTCTAGCGGCGGAGGGCGCCGGAGGCTGTCAGGGGGGAAGGAAGCTCAGGGAGTCTCGGGGAGGCCGCCGCCGCCGCTCCTGCGCCCGCCGCCGCCGCTCCTGCGCCCGCCGCCGCCACCCCTGCCGCCGCCGCTCCTGCCGCTCCCGCCGCCGCCGCCGCCGGGCCGCATCCTCGGGGCCCCGCGGAGCCGTCAGCCATCTTCCGGCGCCCCGTCCGTCCGCATGGGCGAGGGCAGCGGGCCGGGCGCGGAGAGAGCGGCTGGCGGCGTGCGTGCGCGGCGGGGAGTGCGCCCGGGGAGCGCGCCGGCCCCGGCGCCCAGCGCCGCCCGCGAGCCGAGCCGGGGGCGGGCCGGGGGCGGGCGGCGGGCGGGGGAGCGCGGCGGGCAGGGCCGCCCCTGGCGCGGGCGGGCGGGGCCTGGGCGCGCGGAAGGGGCGGATGCTCGCGGCCGCGGCTGCTCGCGGCGGGCGCCCCCTCGGCGAGACGACGCGCGGCCCGGCCGTTGTCCTCGGCGCCGTGACGCGGGCCCGGGGGCCTCGGGGTGGCCTTTGCGCCCGTCCCGGCGGCTGCGGAGGAAACGCGAATGGGGAGAAGGGAGGACGCGGGGGGCGGGGGCCGCGGGGCCCCGAGGGCGCGTGGAGGCAGGGCCGCTGTCCTTCCCCGGGAAGGCGGCCCGAGCTCGCCACCTCCGGGCTGCCGCGGCGGGGTCTCGGGGGGCGGCGGGCACAGTCCTGAGCCGCCCGCAGCAGCCGGACCGGGTCGCCCTCTGAGGGCGCGTGGGGGCTGCAGGCCGTGGGCGAGGACCCCGCACGCTGCTCGCCCGGTCCCAGCGCGGCGCGGGCCTCGACTGCGCTTACAGGGATGCTGTTGCCCTCCGAGAACCACTCAGAGGCGGGACGTCTCGGCCTTCGCCCCCCCCGTTCTTTCCGTACCCCCCCCCCAGGTTCTCCGCCGCACTCGCACCCTCGCGTCTCACTACCAGTAACGGCTTTACCCGGTGCCCCGCGCGCAGGCTTGTCCCGGAGCCCTGGGTTTAACCCCCAAAAAAAGGGGTGCTCTGGGAGCGCGGGGGCCCTCGTCGGGTTCCGTTCTCCAGAAACCCGTGCCCCTCGCCGCGCGGGGCGGGACCCTCGCACCCAGCCGGGTTGTCCCCGGCCCCCCGCGCGCGTCCCTCTGCCCGCAGCTGCGCCCGCTCGCCCTGCGCTCGCGCGCCCCCTCTTTGCCCTTCTCGGTCCACGCCCGGGGCTGAGCCCGGGTCGCGTTTGTGCCTCTCCCGGCTGAGACATTGGCGGGAACGGCCTGTGAGACCCGCAGCCCCGAAGCCCGTACGTGCTGCCCGGGCCACGTTGACGCTCCCGGTTCGCTTTCCCGCGCCGCGACACTTGGTAATTACCTGACACAATGCGATATGGGGGTGCCCATTGTTCCACTGCTTGTTATTGCGGAGGGTTCATTATGACAGTGGTGGAAGTTAAAATTACACATTTTTTAAGCACTTAAAGAGAGAATGAATTCGGTGTGGGGGTATGAGTAAGCTTTCCATTAAAATCTCAGTTTAGCCTGTCAAACGAGGCTCATTCTGGTGCTACGTTGCCTAATTTGCATTTTAGCAATGTTTTGTTTCTGAACCGTCAAATTAAAGATATCGGGGAGCGTGCTCAGGAGGCCCGAGCACCTCCACGTCGGCTATTTTGCAGTTTAGCATTATTTTTTTGTTTCGTAAACGCTAAATTACAAACACTCGAGAGTGGACCCAGGAGAGCGGGGCACCTCCTCTCGCCTCTGCCCTGCCCGGGGCGGGGGAAGCCAGGGAAGCCGCGCCCCGCTCCGCCCGTCCCAGGCGAGCAGGAGGCCGAAGCCAGCGGGGCGAGTGCGGCGACCGGACGCCCGAGGAGACTTCGAGTTCCCGGGGCGGTCGCCCGGCAGCGGAGAAGTCAGGCGAGGAGGGCTGCTGAGGTTTCGGGGAGCGCCGTGCAGTGCAGGCGCCCCCCGCTCGAGATTTCCCCGGTGCCCTCTGAGCGGACCCAGGTACCCGCAGGCTGTGAGCCGGTCCTCCGGCCAGACTCCCGCCCCTGCAGCCCAGAGCAGACAGACGCGACGCAAGCAGCGAGGACGTGGGAAAAGGAGCCCAGAACTGTTTGCACGGGCAGCATCCCTCCTTCTCCCCGCCTCCCCGCCTTCCGGGCCGGGAACCCCCCCCCCCCCAGTGAGTGAGAGAGGGTGTGCGCGGAAGCCGGGGGCAGCGCCGGGGCGGCTGCGGGGGGGACGGAGAGGGGGCCTTTTTGGTTTTCCATATGCGTTTCATCCAGACATCTGATAAATACTATGTGGGCTGGAGTTCCTTTGTTTCCTCTGTTTTGTCCTCTTGATCTTTAATGAGAAGTAGTGAGAAAACTTTATGGACTTTTGAATACTGTAAAACTGCGGAGACATATGTCGTAAAGTGTATACAAAGAGATGCTTCTCGTCTTCTGGAAACATATTTAAGCCCCTCTGTTTCCTCTGGTGCCAGAACAACTACAATTGATTCACTGTTGTTCAGAAGATATCAAATACCAAGTTATATACCCCAGGTCCTGCGATAGTTTCACAAGTTACGAATAAAATAAACAGAAAAGGTGAACTAGCCCAGAGTTAGAGGCAGCTATACTTCCTTTAAAGAAAATTTCTACTCTGTAATGTCTCAGGCATTTAATAAGCAATGATGTTAATTAAAAGTAATATTTAGTATTCACAAAATCAGCCACCTGTCCCTTCACAGGCTTCTGTTCTCCGGAAAACTGAGGTGAAAACACTGCATTAGAATCCACAATCATATCCTCAGGGATAGAATGGAAGCTCATAATGTGTGAGGAAACTCAGTCTAGAATGAACTTCAGAACTAATGATCGTTACACCTTGTTAATGACAAGAGGTAATACAGATGAAGACATTATAGCAAAGAGCTGCTGCCTTAGGAATTTGGACATACCGTGAGTCCAGTAATGTTCTCTGGATGACTTCATACTGTCTGTAAGAGTGTGACCCTAGTTGGACAGAAATAGTCTCATGCAGATCTTGGAAGAGCCACTCTTTCGCTGCTATGACTCAATCTTATGCTCCGAACCACTGCCCAGGTGTGCGTGCGTGGTCCTAGACCTAGACCTAGAAAACGTCTTCACTTCTCCCATTACTATCCCTGCCAGAGACCAAAATAGGTCCCGGACTGACCTTCGCACATTCCTCAGGTATATTGTTGTGACTTCTTTCACTCCTCAGAGATTCTCTTGATACTCATTCTAGCTGGTTTCACCCAGAAAATACATCAGAGAGCAGATGGGAAGATCCCAGGTGGATCTGCCCTGGGCCCCAATCCTTAGATTTGCTTCTTTGTTATCTCCAAGAACATCTAACTCAGAGGCCCAGTCCTCACATCTAGTGAAGAATTAATAAATATTTTCTGATTGATTTGTGTGACGTAATAATAGACAATTCAAAGAGATTTTCCAGTATATTGTTTGAAGTTAATGCTCATTTTGAGCATGTCCTGTGATCTAACTAAATATGGGGACTAAATTATGTGGAATATTTAATATGCCAAACATAGTGTAAGAAGTATCTCATTGAGTTCACAAAATCCAATGCGGCAGCTTCTACTGTCGTCCCCATTTCACAGATGTGGAAACTGAAGTTTACACAAGCTGAGTTATTAAGTCACAAGCTAGTAAGTACTGGAATTTGAATCTATAACTCTGTCCATGTCTAGATTTGAGGTTCATGACACTATGCTAATATGCTTTAATGAATTCCTTTTCACAATCTGTATTTTTTCTAAGGCCCACATTTTTCACATTTTAACGTCCCTGAGATTGTGGTGTATCTCACGATGAATTCTTGCAATTATAAATGATAGCTTTTTCTTTCTCAATGGTATATAAAATAATAGCACATTTTCCAATCAGTGGCATATTTGGTTATGTTAGGTCACAACCACATGCCACAATGGCAAATCATCAGAAAATCTCAGCAGCTTAAAAGAGCAAAGGTTTATACTTCTTCTTCACACCAAGTTTGCTGAAGATCTGGGTGCTATCCAGAGCAACTGTCCTCCATGTGAGAGCCTGGCATTGCACCTCCATGTGCATGCCTCGCACTGTCACTACTACAGGACATCAAGGAGCCCTGGGGACTTCATCACACCAACAATTAAATGCTCCAGCCTGGTAGTGACATCCATTACCCCTGCATCCAACCCATTGGCTAGAATTAGGCATGTGGCTGTGCCCAGCTGCTAGGGAAGCTAGGAAGTTTCATCCTCCCCTGTTCCCCAGTGAAGAGGAGAGGAGAGGAGAACAGGATATGGGTAAGCACTTAACATGTATGCTACAAAGGCATCTTCATTCAACGCAATATGGTCACGGGGGTCAATTAATGTACATATCAGAGATCTATTTTATTCTAAACCAATGAGCAGCAATTGGCCTGTGATTTGTTATGCTCCATCAAAAACATACTTTCAAAGTCTATGCTCATGTTCAAAGTCAAAGAACAAAATTCACAATCAGTTTCAAAAAGAACACTATGAAACAGCATAACTATAATGCAGAGGCTTTAACCAGACATCTGCGGGCGAGAGTCCAGGGTCCTAAAATCATACACAAAACATTCAGTGCATTTTTTCTGAAGAACAGGCACATATGTATAATCAGATTCTCCCTTGGGATTCATGATTTATTCTACAAACAGGTATTGAGGGCCCACTCTATTCCAGCACTGTGCTGGGTGCTTGAGATCCAGCTGCAGGTTAACCCATCTGGGCACAACCCTGCGTGGGGATCGCCTTCCCTTCTGGCTCTTCTGAGAACACCCGGCCCCTTTTGTCATGATGTCGAGGAGGAGACCATGGCCTTCCCGGAGGAGTGGGGCCTGCCTGCAGTCAGAAGGGTACGAGAGGCTCCCCAGCTGGCAGCTTCAAGCAAACTCAAGGTTCTTGGCAGGAGAGTAAGGGGCTTCAGCCTTTGGGGAGGCCTTGAGCAAGTCATTTTACTGCAGCCTTCATTTCTTCATCTGTGAAATGAGAAGAGCAAGACATTTTGGAGCATTGTTGTTATGACCACATAATGTCTATAAAGGTGAACTTAAAAAAATAAGACTGCACAATTTATGTGAACCGTATACAAATGTGTGTTATGTGTTACCTGCTCTCCTGAGGATCATGGTTGTTGCACATCGGCCTTAGGTTCCCATGCACAGACTAAGACAGACGTGCCAATTTAAGGAAACCTTATATATAATGAATGTGTTCTTCTTTCCAAAATAATCTACAACAAGGCCCCTTTTAACAGTAATTTGCAAGAATGTGATAATTTTAACTCATAAAAATGAGATTATCATATGTGCTTTCAAGCACACTTCAACTCTGTCCATTGAGGGAAGTATATGGGCACCTACGCATTCGAGGCAAAGGTCAATGTTAAGATGTTAAGATCAGCTATCAATATGTATGCTTTATGTGCAGTAAGCTGTGGAGATAAATGCAGACCACCCGAAGGAGAAGAAACAGAGCCTACTTATTTAGAGCAAGGAGGTCAGCCTGCATCACTTGCATTTGGCAGACTCAAAGGCAGGCATGGGAGTGAGAAAGCTTTACAATGAAAAGAAAAAAAAAAGCCTTCAGGGATCCTCTGACTGGAGATTGTTGGCATGGAGAAGCTGCCGGACGGCTGGCCTGAAGGTGGGCCAGCTAAAGGCAGGGCCTCCTATGTGATTCGTTTGGGGAGCACATCTGGCTTTCTGCAGCTGGCCCTGGGTTGCAAGGGGGTGGTGGTGGTGGTGAGTCGTCAGGAAGCTGGCATTCACCGGCCAAGTCCTGACTATTCTGCGTTGATCGTGACAGAGAAGGTGGTTCAGCTTTGCAGGCTCGTTGCTTCAGAGGTTATGGGTCAGAGACGTCTGTGTCATATATGGTCTGGCTGTTGTCCATTTGTATAGTCAGTCTCTCCAGCCGTTGCTAGAAAATAATTTAGTCCAGACAACCGAGAAAAAACTAGATCAAGGCGTAAGGCCATTTGGGGGGGTAAAATATTATCTCATTTGTGGTGGGAAAATATTTTGATGCTTTAAGAAGTGTTTTGTTTTCCTTGTACCTGCTTGTGCCTTTCTATCCCAGTCACTCTTTCATTCAAACTAGACGTCACTGGTGTCCATTGCTTTAGGGTAAGAATGCTACAAAAGAAATTTATAGAAAAATATGACTTCTCCATGACTTTTGAGATTTAAATTGGACTTGTGAAATTCAAGGCCAAAAAAATGGTTTGAGAGAAAACTTTTTTCTTTGTTTTGAAGGTTGAGATTTTGAGTGTCAAGACTGAACCACCTGAAGGATTTAAATTAAAAGTTGATGCTGTAAAAAGTAGCTTTAGAGAAAGATACGGGAATGCAAAGGAAGTTCTCCCAGTGATTCTGTCTGGTTGGGTGAAAGGAGCGACAGAGAAAGGAGCTTAGGCAATGGAAGGAGCTTCATTGTGGACGCAACCAGGTCCCGTTTCCCTGGGGAGCAGGAGGAAAACCACTGGGGAGGTTTGAGGGCACCTGAAGGCAGAGGGCAGGGGTGGCTTGTGTCTTCTTCTGAGATGGAGCCTGGGACAGCAGGAACCTTACGACAGACCGGCCAGCCGGGAGCAGGCAGGCACAGTGGTGTTCCCGAGCTTGGGCAGAAGGTCCTAGGGTGGCCGTGAATCCTCTCCTCTCACCGTATATGTGTGTTCCGTGTGCGGCTGAGCATGGAGCAGGTGGGGCTCTGAGAGACCACAGAACTGGATGAGTCCTGCACCCACAATGCTGTACTGGAGACTCCATCTCAGAGGAGGCCAGCTGGAGAGGTGACTGTGGCTGAGGGACTAGTGCCTCCCACCTACCCTACGCAGGTAGCTGCCAGCCCAGTGACAAAAGTGTAGGGTGGGCATGAGAGAAGCCCAAGCAACCGGGTTGACCTGGAGGCTTCATTTCCACCTCCTGGCAGAGTAGTCTCATGAAGCGGACTGAGTTCCGGTGTAAAGAAATAAGGAAGCACGTAGCCAATACCGGAGGTGTTCACACCGGCACTTAGAGCTCACACATATGTTCTCCCTATAACTCAAATTTGCTTTTAAGGAACTTTAAAATGGAGTTTTCTGACTTCTGAAATAATTTGGTGCATTATCTGACTAATTATTTAATATCTAAATAGTACCACCGAAATAAAAACAGTTTGGGGTCATGGCCTTAATATCATAAGAAGACCAGCTTAAATGCTGAGCACGTTGAGTCATTAGCCAAAGTTGTGGCGAATATAAAGCCTAACCTGGTATCTGAGTTATCTTAAATTGTCATTGCCTTCCTCGGTGAGCTCCATGATGACATCAGGACTCTCCTCTTTGTTGATTTATATAGATACTAATGCAGGCTTATAATAGTATCATATTTCCTTCAGATAAATAATCAAATGCCATTAACACTAGCAGGACTCTGACAACCCTTTGTTAAGCAATGTTATCAACTATTGTGTATTGAATTCCTGCTATGAGCCAAATATTTTACATGTCTTATGTCATTTATTTCTCACAACCATGCTTGAAAGTGTAATTGTTCCATTTCACAGCTTAGGAGAGTGGAGCTGAGCCCAGGATCACCCTGGGAAGTGGCCGATCCAGGATAAAAATCCCCAGACAGGGCGATGTGATGTATGCCAGACACTGCTCCTCTCTGCTAAGCCATCTTATCACCCTTTTTGTGGGGGGGGGGGTGTGAATTGAGCTTGAGGAATGGTAAATAATTTTAATTTCTTCTTTATTCTAATTTACACATGGCTGTTGTGGAAATTACAACAGCCCCAGCAATATATTCAACCTTTCAAAAATACTGTACAACATTTTAATGGTTTCTAACCAAACAGGGTATTGAGTAAACGGTTGTGCAGGACTGACACCTGTTTTGACCCACCTCTTTTGAGAAACATTACATGTAGTAAAAAACAGTTTTCTTTCACAGAAAATTTGTCTCCGGTGTGCTGGTGGGCTGTACGTTGCCCCTTTATTACACCCCGGAGGGAGGAAACTGAGGGGGAGAAGATTCCCCAGTTTAACTATGAGAAGACATTATGCATTTCAGTGAAAGAAAAAAGACTTCATCGAAAGCTAAGTAGATAAATTAAGGATTCCATAAGTCTTGGGACAGAACTGCGCATTTTTTTGAAATTCCATTAAAGTTTCTACCTCTGTGTACGAGACACTGAAGAACTGCTCCGCCTCACTCTTGTCCTTCCCATCGAAGGCAGTGGGTCTGTAGAGCAGCTCATCTCCTTCTGAAGGCCTGCAGGGAGGGGGAGCTGGCAGGGGTGAGGTCGGGTACAGGGGCTGGAAGCGGCAGTGCCCAAGAAAGGCTTGGGAGATTCAGTGTGGGAAGGCACCGAAGTCCTAAGCTAGAAAACAAAGCTAAATAAAACAAAAACCCAGCATGGGGAAAAATGAAGTGCAGTCCTGACACACAGATGCAGCGGGGCACTCTTTTTCTGTGGTGAGCAGTAGAGTTTTGTGGCCTGAACACACAATCACGCAGAATTTAGTGACACAAAGCTACTGTTTACTGAATGCCTCTTTATGCCACGGACCATGCTAAATATTTTACAGATTATTTGATTCAATCCTCATGCAGTTGACAGAATTATTGGTTTTGGTCCTGTTTGACAAACGGGAAGTAAAGGCTTCGTGGCGTTAGGCAGTGGCCTGGTGAGGGCCAGCAGTCTCACTCCAGAGCTCAGGGCTCCCCCTTGTCGCCTTGCAGCACCAAGGGCATCGGCGAGGGTTCATGCTTGCTGGCAATGAAAATGAACTCTGTCTAAAGGAAAAACGGATATTGGAGGAAACAGGATTCATAGAGCCCGAGAGGCTGAGCACAGGCTTGGGACACAGGCACTTACCCAGGGCCCCAGGAGGCCAAGCCACAAGAAGACCATACCCCAGATGCCACCATTTCTGCCTCAGCTGAACCACACTGTCTCAAAACCACCACTAGACATCATGCTACTCCTTGAGCTGCCCCAGATGCTCTTCCATCTCAGGGTGCAAGGCCTGGGTAGAAGGGTCCATTGCCAGGTATTGGGGCCCCTGTTTCAAATGTCAGAGTGTAGGGAAAGTGAGTTCAGACTCTTTGGTTTCCACCGTGGAAGGTGGGGTCCTATATCCCACTCAATGGGATCCGATCACACTCAGTGAAGAACTTCACCAAATGTCAAGACAGATGGGTTTTGACTGCCAAAAGAACATTAGTTCTCCCAGACTACCCACTATAGCCACTTAATAGCAAATCATTCCATTAGAAAAGGAAATGTATACCTGTTAAAATAATTTTGAAAGGTCAGGCAAAGGTGGAATTGTGCAAACATTAAATATTGCAAATCAAATCCTGATTGGCCTAGAAACTCATCCTAATAGATGTATTTGCAATCTCTAGATGCAAAGTTTGAAAAGATAAATTTGGTAACCCATATGCTAAACATCAATTAATTAGAATGTGTAGGGAATGGAATGTTCTTGTCAACTTAAACTTCTAACTAAATGTGATGAAACCTTTTAAAAGACTCACAGACCTTTATATTCCAGATCCTGTCGTCGGAGTTCTTAATAGAATATTTGGGTTCTGAAGATTCTGCAGCGCCTCAGATTTATCAATGCCACCATGTATCTTTGTAAAGTGCAGTGAGTGTAGACTGTGCTAAATGTATACGAGTCCCCGGGCATATGTGCCATATGTACATTTCATTAACCAAACTTCTCGTGTGGGTTTGTCTTTTGCTTTCTCCACTGCTGGATAAAGAGGAGGAAATGAATTCTGTCCATGTAAACATTTTACTGGCACCTACTAAGGGAAAGCACACCTTCGGCAATGTCAGTGGAAACGTAATGATAGAGGTGTTTTAAAACTGAGACAGGAATTAAGAAAAGGGAATGATCAACTCCGAGTGAGGGAGACAGAGACAGTGACCATTGAGTGGCGCCTTGAAGGCTGATGAGTGGAATATTGTTGGGTGAGGGAGGGAGCGTTCTAGACAGCGAGAGCAACATGAAGCAAGACGTCAAGATGGGAAGGTGTAACCCGAGTTAAGGGAAGGGTGAGTAATCAGTATGCCTAACGTGTAAAGGGGACAGTGAGGTCACCCCAGGGGCAGGATCGGACCGGACTGTCAGTGGCCTCAAATGCCATCCTAAAGGAGTGTGGACTACTTTCTGAGGGTCCTAGGAAGCACTGGGATAGGAAGACCACCCAGATTACAGGTGAAAGACAAGAGGAGGGTCCCAAGGTAGGAAATTACATGTGAGATGCTTGCAGTAGTCCAAGAGGTAATAAATGATTGCTTAGACAGCAGCGGCTGGGAGGAATTCTTTCTAAGTTACCTCAGAGGCAGACTCCACAGAAACCATTATCTGACTGAATGGGGAAGGGGAATTGTGTGCAGAAACGAGTATTTGTGAAAGGCAGTCCACTGCATAGTAACTGTCTATTTTGCAGAAACTTCTAATTAGCTCATTGAATAAGTGGTGCAGTGGGTGTTCAGTTTGACTGATCATCTCCCCACCTGGGCTTATGGAAGTAGATCATCTGGAAGTGAAGACCGTAGTCCATACTTTAAACAGTTTCTAAGGTTTCTGATGATCAGTCAGTTTGAGAAAGCACTGCAGTTCAAGATGTGAAAAGGAAGTGACACCTACCATGAGATTCAGCAGTATCATATCGTGTCCTGTCTGAACATATCCTGAAGCTCACTTCTCTCCAATTCCACTGCACCCACATGAACCTTAGGCCCCTGTATCCATTGCCCACCTACTGGGCTCCCTGCTCCCGTTCTTGCTCTGTGCAGCCCGTCCTCCAGAAGGCCCCCAGACCAATTCTTTAGAAATGAAAAACAGACCCTGCACTCTCTTGTTTAAAAATGGTCCAGTGACTTTCTACTGTGATGGTTTTAAAATACGTTGATGAATTCTTTGATGTTTCTCCCTTGGCCAAAGGAAGCTTGATTCCCCTTCTCTTGGTTGTGGGCTGTACTTGGTGACTTACTGCCAAGAAGAATGTACCAAAGTGATGGTCTGTGATGCCCATGGTGAGAACATAAATAGCATTGTGGTCGCCTTCTGGCTCTCTTTTCGTGGATTATTTGTGTGGCAGAAGCCAGCTACCATGTCATGATGATGGTCAGGCAGCCCTGTGGAGGGGTCCACATAGCAGGGAACTGAGGCCTTCTGCCAACAGCCATGTGAACAGGCCACCTTGCAAGCAGAGCCTCCAGCCTCAATCGAGCCTGACCCTGAGCCAGAACCATGTGACTGTGTGGATCCTGAATTCCTGACCCACAGAAAATATCAGGTAATAAATGTTGGTTTCTAAGAAGGCAGGATCCCAGTTTCAAAAAGACATCTGCACCCCTATGTTATCACAGCACTATTTACAATAGCCAAGAAATGGAAGCAACCTAAGTGTCCATCAGTAGATGAATGGATAAAGAAGATGTGGTACATATACACAATGGAATACTACTCAGCCATAAGAAGAAGACAAATCCTACTATTTGCAACAACATGGATGGAGCTAGAGGGTATTATGCTCAGTGAAATAAGCCAAGCAGAGAAAGACAAATACCAAATGATTTCATTCATCTGTGGAGTATAAGAACAAAGCAAAAACTGAAGGAACAAAACAGCAGCAGACTCACAGAACCCAAGAAAGGACTAACAGTTACCAAAGGGGAAGGGACTGGGGAGGGTGGGTGGGAAGGGAGGGAGAAGGGGGTTAAGGGGCATTACTATTAGCACACATAATGTGGGGGGGCACGGGGAAGGTAGTATAGCACAGAGAAGACAAGTAGTGACTCTACAGCATCTTACTACGCTGATGGACAGTGACTGTAAGGGGTATGTTGGGGAGACTTGATAATGGGGGGAATCTAGTAACCACAATGTTGCTCATATGATTGTATATTAACGACACAAAAATTTTAAAAATAAATGTTGGTTTCAAGCATTCTCATTTTGGGGGAAATCTATAAAGCAACGATCAATTACTGATACACATACTTACAAGAGAATCCAAACTCCTTGCCACGGCCAACAAGGCCTTACGTATTCAGGATTCTGCCTGTATGAGTGACTTCGTCTGTCACTCATTTGGGGAGCAGACTATTACTGGTCCTTTCGCAACTATTTGTCTCTTCTATTTGTGTTTAGAAATGGGTCATCAACATTCACCCAGGGACATGAATTCAAGCTAATGACCACATCTCCTAGCCTCCCTCACAGTGAGATATGGTCATATGGCAAGTTCTGGCTAATGGGATAAGCAGGGTGATGTGTGCAACCCTCCAGCGGTGCCTTTAAATGGAAGGAACATGCCTTCGGTCCCCCTTCTCCTCCTTCCTGCTGACTGGAATGCCAGTAAGATGGGACAACGGGGGAAGCTGGACTAGCCAACTCAAGCCACTGGATGGAATCGCACGGTGAGCACGGCACAGCCACCGGATAGAAAGGGCCCATATCCCCAGTACCATTAAGCCAGGACTGTCCGTCTGGTTTTTCACAAGAGCAAGACATAAAGTTATATATTGTACTTAAGTTATTATACTTCTTGGGCCTCTTTATGACAACAGTCCAACTTACACTTTAACTGATTCTCAGATCCTTGTCCACCACGTTCTAGCCGTACTGATCTTCCTTCTCTTCTGACTCTGAGGTCCTCGCACTCGCTATCCCCTCTGCCTGAAACTATGACAAGGGCCGTGTCTGGGCTGCTTTAAATGCGCTCGCAGGACTAGATTCGGCTTTTGCTCCTGCCACAGTCATCAGGTGGTGGTAGAATAGTTTGAAGCAGTGGCCAGCCCTCCCGCGGGGATTCTAGAACAACAGTCTAGAATCAGTCAAACCAACCACAGCAAAGGCCCCGGGGGCCACAGCCAAGCCACAGCCCTGCAGAATGTGGACAAGAAATAGGTGCCATGGTCAGCCACTGAAGGGACTAACCAGCAAACGCTATGGCAATTAAACTACTATCTGCCACCAATTGCGAGCTGCACCTGGATTTCAGAGATGTCAGAGTGTGAACAATATAAGCATCTCAGACTCAATGAAATATAGTATGTGTTATATACATTATCATGTATCAGCACAAGACATATAGCAAGCATCCACTAAAGACTTGCTGACTTAATATTATGTACATGCTAATGTGCAGTTTATATATCAGTGAGTCTTCTTGATAAACACATTTTCTTTTTAGCATATTGTATGTAACAGTATGACCTTAGGCATTAACTGTAAGGGAAACATGTAAATTTCACATAGGAAGTCAAGTTCAAACCCAAGGAAAAGGTAAGCTGTGACTTTCCCTTAGCTCTCCTCTGTCCCCCTCCCTACTACCTCAGGTAATTTATTGAATTACATCCCAAAGGACTTCCTCCTTTGTCTCCATAGCCCACAGAGGTAGGCAGTAGTCTTCTCTTATTTCACGGGTAACCAGAGAGCAAAGCTAGCAAAAATGGAGTTGAGTAGCCACTGGCATAAACATAAGACAAAATATCTGGATGCACGCTTGTGAAATATGTTTTTCACATCCCCCTAAAGTAGATAAGAGGCTTAAATAGGCCGAAAGAGAGAAGGGTGGGGCGTCACGATCCACAAGCAGCATCAGAGAGATGTGGGCATCTGCCAGATGAAGCCCCATCTGTGGCCAGCGCCAGGAGCTGTGTGGAAGCCAACTCAGAGTATTGCCCACTGTGTATGACCTCACACTATGTTACACATTGATCACAATATATAACTTGGATATTCTTACCCAGAAACAAAATAATAGTGATGGTGATGATATAGTAACAGTAAACATGACTTGAGCAGAGTGCTGACTACATGCCTAGCACTAGGCTAAATGATTTACATAAATGATGTCATTTGCTCTTGGTAATAGTCTTATGTATTAGCTATTGCTGAAATAATGCCTTGTAACAATCCACTTGAAACCCAGTAACTTACAGCAACAGGCATGTATTGTATTTCTCACTGAGCTGCAGGCTGACTGTGGCCTGGGCGATGCAGGCTGAGCTCTGCTGCACGGCCCAGGGCTGGGCGCAAGGGAGGCCTGGCCCCAGGCTGTGGGTGGGGTTCAGACATGTTCAACATGTCTCTGGCCATTCTGGGAAGAGCTTCCCAGGGCATGTTCTCCTAGTGATGCAGGAGTGCCAGAGGGCAAGTGAGAACTCACGATGCCACTCTTGGGACTGGCACGCTGTCACCCCTACCCACAGCCCATACCGAGGCCAACATGGATATGGAGGAAGAAACACTACCACAAGGGAGATGAGAGTGAATATTTGCCGAACTACAATCAAATATTACATAATAAGGTAGGTATATCAGTATTTTACACCCACTTTACAGATGAATAAACTAAAGCACAGAAAGGTTAAGTGACTGTCCAAAGACATACAGCTAAGAAATGATGAAGCTGAGATTTGAATCCAGCCTGTGTGATCCCAGAACCTGGGACCTTAACTATTACTCCACAAGGTTTTTAACAAACCAGACTCCAGAAGGCATTACAAAGGGAAATACAGAAGCCCTGGTGATTTTACAGCAATAAATGGGACCTGAGGGAAAGAAGTGTGTAAGGTAAAGGACTCTATTTTGAGATCCTAATCAATAAAGATAATTTTCTCCTTAGCCTTCATAGCTGCAAGAGATTATATGGTAGGAACCCGCAGAAGGATGCGGCTTCATTTATTTTTAGATCCCCCCACCATACAAGTATGTTAACATTTTACCTATTTAAGTACTACCTTTGTTACTTATTTTCTATCCACCTACTTTGAAAGAGAGATCTCATTTATTCTGATTATTATGAGAAAGCTATCATATAAAGTGTCTCTTTCATAAAAACACTTGGGGGCTCCAGTGGCAGTCACATTAAATCAATATTAAAAACAATGAAGTCCAATAAAACATTAGATTCAAGCCTTAAAGAGGCACTCAAAGAGAGAAAATACAAACAGACCCTGAGACATGATTATAAAATATGAGACCCAAGGTACAAATCCTGTGGAAATATTTTTAAGGAAGAGAAGAGACATAGTTGGATAGATGAGAAGCAGGAGGGAATTTCACACCCAGGGGACTTCAAAGTTGGAGATGCTGACCAGTTCATGCAGCCAGAGAGTGCTGGAACACCCACAGACGGGCTGTTTTTGAACTCCGTATGCCTCCTATAGCACAAGCGCTTTAGAATGATTCTCTTTCTTCTTTCCACAGTAGCAAAAGAATCTAATGTCATGAAACTGAACCCTAGGTCAGTGGTATAAGTAAAGCCCAAACCTCCTGTGACACTCCCATTTCCCCCTCTAGCTTTCTCTACCCTGGTAAGAGGATTTCAATTTCAAATCACAGCCATGGCCATTCATTTCTTTTTAGAGTAAGAATAAAGCTGAAATGCCTTCCATAATATAAAACCAAATAATTTCAACTTAAACTACCCATTTCACCTTGTTTGAATCTTGATTTAAACTAATCAACTACACAAAGACATTTTTGAGACTAGTTGAATATTAAGAATTTTGGTACTTCTGTCATGTGTAATTGTATTGTGGTTACCTTTTTAAAAAAGGGAGCCTTTCTTTCTTATAAATAAATTCTGAAATATATTTACAGGCAAAATATTACACTATCTGGGATTTGTTTCAAAATACTCCAGCACTGTTGTGAAGCGGAGTACAAAATGTTGATAACTGCCAAACTAGATAACAAGTACATAAACACTCATTAATCCTATGTTTTTCTACTTTTGCATAGTTGAAGAACTGTAGTAAAAAGAAAAAAATTTTTTTAAAAGGCCATTGAAAGAGAAGTCTAGTTCAGAAGATGTCTTCAGTAGTGGGTAGATTTCTCTCTGAAATAAAAGAAGTTCTAAGCCATATAACTCACAACATCTTAAAACATCATGACCGTAATATTCGTAAGCAACACAGCATTTCGATTGTCTTTTGTATGTATATACATGCTTATTCTACGTGGGTCAATTATATGATTGATCTGGAATAAAAAACAGCTGTTCTCCTAGAGACAGAAGCAGTAAAAGCATTTTATATCTATGTTTTTTATTGATCTGAAGTTAAGAGGACCTACCTAGGGCTGAAGAGCGGAGAAGGATGGGGGTTCGTGCTGCAAGCTTGCTGAGTGCCAGGCACTGATCGAAGTGCTTTATATGTACAAACGCATGCTAATATCCGAAATTATCCACTGATAGGGATGTTATTGTTCTTCCCATTTCACAACTAAGAAAACCACAGTACTGAGAGTAATTACATAATTTACCCAATACTGCACTATTGGTTAATAGCAAAGTTGGGATACTAATTCAGGGCGTCTGGCTTCTGTGTCTGATCCCTTAATCACCAAGTTCTGCCACTCTCCACGGAAAGAGCGTCCAGTAGAGTTGTTCTTTGTTTAGATTTTGGGAACCTGGTCTCTTTTATTTGAGAAAAATAAAGCCAGTCTTTCTCCCTTTGACATTAGCTTATTCCTTTTATTTTATCATGTGCTTCAAACCTATGTCTCCCAACATAGTCATACCAACCCTATAATATTCAAACATATTTATTACAGATGTTTGTTTATGGCATGATTTCCAAGGACAGGAAACATCACAGCCAGCTCTTCTGATTGATTTAAACTGGGATTATTCTGAGAAACGGCTCTGACACTGTAGTAGCTGACAGGGACATCTCTCTTATGTGGGTGTGAGCTTCTGGGAAATGACCTTACATGATTTTTACTAATCATCTGACTTCCTCAAATTCTTCACACAAATTCTTTACAGCCCAGTAAGTTGATATCACTGCTTCCATATTGCATTAAGGTTAATAATGGAATCTTCTTCTCTTTTTCTTTCTCTTTCTCTCTCCCTGCAGAGATACTATCTTTATTTGGGAAAAGTAGTTTTTAAAGGTCCATTTGCTATGGGCCACATCATAATAGCCTTTGAACATGGTGACTGACTTGGGGGACTTCTGGTGGCTTGGGGGATTTCCAGGAAGGAGTTAATGTGAGTTTGCAGGGGGCTCAAATTGACTTATATAACTGAATTGGTCATTAAATGTATAAAAAGAATGGCTTGACTGAGTCTTATAAGTAAATTTGTGAAAAGTGATTTCTTAGAATTAACTTACCATACTGATTTGATTGTTCACCCATAGATAGATCCATTCCTGAATGAAACATTTTCTAATTTTCGGAGAAAACTGCATTTAAAGACGGGAAATATTTTCAGGTGATTTAGGGGTTATACCCTGAAACTGTAGAGTTGTCAAGGCATTTTTTCAGTGCCTCTTTAGGGCAGCATTGAAAAGATGAATTGACAACTCTACAGTTTCAGGTTGTCAGTCTTTATACATGTAATAAACGCCTATGTCCTGACTCCCTTTTACCTGCTACTACCTATACATGCATTCTATGAAACAAAAGGAGAGGGTTTCTGTACATAGAGTTCTACTGCAATTTCTCTAGCCCTAGGGAATGGACTCTGACCTATTAATTTTCTTAAAGAAAGAAAGAAAAGAGGAAGGGTGGGGAGCAGGGAAGGAGTGGGAAGGGAGGGAGGAAAAGAAATGTCAAGAAGAGGAAAAGAAAGGAAGAGAGAAAGAGGAAAAACCAACAAGAAATAACAGAAAAGACTAGATCAGAATTATTTTGGAATAGTGATTCTCAGCCCTGGCTGCATATGATAATCTGAGGAGTGTTTAAAAAGTCCTGATACCTGGTCCTCAAGCCCAGTGCATTTGATTCACTTGTGGTGACTTCTTGGTCGTCATGCGACATGTTTATTTAAATAGCCGTGGAGAACCAGCTGGATTTGTGCTGCGGGAGACATTCTTCGCTCCGGACTTCCTGATCTTACCACAAATAACATACAACTGGAATAACTTCTGATTTTGAGCGCGATGGTGAAGTGAAGATGGGACTGAAGAACTAAGACCTAGCTTATTCATTCATTCATTCATTCTTCACTCAACTAACCAACAGATATTTCTAACAACAGATGCTGTGTTAGGAGTGGAGGTGAAGTGGCAAACACAACAATTAAAGAAGAATGATACATTTCACCTCTCTGAAACCCTCCTTGGGGGCCTCCAGTTCCAAGGATGTCACTGCCAGGATGAATCAGGTTGCTGGATCAGACACAGAGACAGAGACAGGCAGCGAAAGGACAGCAAGGGCCAGATTAGTCTACTAGTTAATTTCATTCATGGAATAAAAACATTCTGATACTTAACTGGGCCCAAAATATCATCTACTTGTGCTTTACAGTTGAGTAATTTTAAACTCAGAAGTGTTAATGATCATATAGGACAGAGCTATAGAACCCAGATCACTGGCCATTTAAGAATGCTGACTATGTTGATGTAAAAACCATCTCAGCTGATTCTTTTTTCCTCCCAAATTCCTGAAAGAAAATAGTCTCTTAGAAAGAGACTTCATAAAAGAGAAGGACCAAGTTCTTCCCCTGTTGAGCTAATCCTAGTGTGAAATTAACTAGCAACATCGCTAGTCAATTAGACATTGCTGCCCTGTAGGGAGAGAAACTAGGAAAAAAGGAGAGTGGGTCTTGGTCTGTTTCCTCCCCAATTACAGTTGTTCTGAGGTCAAATATTCAGAACATTAGAAGGAGATGGCAAGAAAGGACTATTGTGAACATGGGACATGAGGATGTGAGAAGGGAAGACCCAAAACTTTAACCAAAAAGAAAAATTACAATGACTAAGTATAGTCATCTATGCTTTCCTGCATCATCTTTGAGAACTCATTGGCAAGACAGAAAGGACATTCAGCAGTCTTCCTAGCGATGAGGAGAAAGATCCATACTGTCATGGGATTCCCTTTATGGGAATGGTGGAAATTAAAGAAGTCTAGCAATATCAAGTGTTGAGATGAAAAGAGTCTCTCATAAATGGCTAGGAACTGGCAACATTGTTGGAAGTGCAAACCGGTAAAGTCACTTTGGAAAGCTGCTTGGCATTATCTTTCCAAGTGGCATATCCACATACCCTATAACCCAGTAATTCCAGTTGTAGATATAAACTCTTGATTTGTGAACTTGGAGGCATTTATGAACTTGTTCATGGCAACATTGCTGGAATAGAAAAAAGATCTGGAAGCAGGCCAAATGGTCATTGACAGGAGAATGGGCTATGTGTGGTATATTCCCTCAATGGACATAATACAGCCGTCAAAACAAATGAACTGCCACTACACACACCAAAATGGGTGAGTTTCAGTAAACGAATGCTGACTGAATTAAAAAGGTCACAGAAAGCTACATTTAGCGTGGAAACTTCTTTTTAAGTTAAAAATAAACTAAATAATACACTTTCTAGGAATACATGTATTATTAAACTATGTTTTGAAAAATCATGGGAATACAAGATTTAGGATAAAGAGAGCCTTGGAGGAAGCTGAGGAAGGAGACCAGGGTGCAGAAAGTCCACACAGACAGAAGCCTATTGCCAATATTCTAGTTCTTGTGTTAGTGATGGGTTCATGGTCTGTATTACATGACATAAAGATTGATAGATAACAGTATTATTATCTATTGTATAAGTTACTTATTGCAACATAACAAATTATCTCATGACTCAGCAACTTAAAACAATAAATACTTGTTATTTCACATAGTTCCTAGGGTCAGGAATGTGGGTGCGTCCTAGCCGGGTGGTTTGGCTCAGGGTCCCTCACGAGGTTGCAGTCCAGCTGAGTCAGGGCTGCAGTCAATGAGGCAGCCGGTGGATCTGCTTCCAACGTGGCTCATTCACATAGGGTGGCCCGAGACTCAGTCCCTCAGTCCATGGGCCTCTCCACAGGACTACTCGCGGCAGGGCTTCTTCTGGGGCAAGTAATGCACACAAAGGAGAGAGAACGGGCAAGGAAGAGCCCAAGTTGGGAGCTGCAATGTCTTCTATGAAGCAAACATTGAAAGTGACATGTCATCACGTCTGCCAGATGCCACTGACCACACGGACCAGCCCTGGGACAAGGTGGAAGGGGACCGTGCACCGTCCTGGAGGCTGCCTACCATCCTAATAAAACAAAAAAGAACAATGATGGACCAATGATGAAGTGTGTTAAGAAACACTGGTGTGTACTTGAGGTTGGAAAATAAGTGAATAAACACATGCATTCAGTTCTGAAGGTAGCAGGAAACCGGGAAGGTGTGAGATGAGTTTGAGCAGATTCTAGCTGCACTACTTTCCAGCTTCATGCCTTTGGGCAAGTCATTTGATTTCCTTCCATTTGTAAAAAGGAATGAGGATATATAAAATTTTACTGTGAAAGTATTCAAACATATACAAATAGAATAGTATAATAATACTTAACACGCACTATCCGGACTCAAGAACTTTCTAGATTTTAGCACACTTGCTTCAGCTATTTTTTCCCCTCTGAAGCGTATTTAAGCAAATTCCTGACATTGTATTATTTTACACCTGCATACTTTAGCAGGCATTGCTTTAGAACATTGGATATTTTCTTAAAGATGTACACATAAAATAGTCACTCCTTTGTAATATCTAATGTATCAAAACTGTAATCCAAACAAACTGTCTCAGATTTTGCTTTTTACAGTTGGTTTGTTAGAATCAAGATCTAAACAAGATCTACACCTCGCAATTGGTATGTTGTGCCTCCCAGAGTCTGTCACCTAGCGAAGTCCTGTTACCCCCACCCCGTGCCCGTGTCTGGTTGAACCCCAGCCGGTTGGCTTGTAGAATATCAGACATGCTGGACGGTTCAATTTGCTTCCTGGTGAAGCTGTTTCACATGTTCTGCTCCCCCCTACGCCTCTAGAAAATGGGAAGTTAGATCTACAGGCTTGAGAGATTTAGATCCAACTGTTTTGGCAAAAACCTTTCATGGGTGCTGCTGTGCACTTCACCACGCCCAGCGGGAGGCACATTGTATGGACTCCCCACCCCCAGGGACACTGAGATGGTCAGTGGCTGCAGGCGTCGTCGGCCGCGGCAGAGTTCCCCAGCAGCCCCTCCCTCATCTGTCGGTGATTGTTGCCTGAATCGATTTCTTTAATGAGTTACAATATGATAAATTCTTAATTCTATCCTTCTTCCTCTTTGATGAGATGGAACTGTGTGACAAAGACCTTTCCCTCATCAGCCTGGGCCATTCGGTTGCCACAGTAGAGGCGGCTTTTCCTGTTTCACATCCTCATGGCCTGACTTTTCCCAGAGCCACTGCTGAAGCACTGCTCTCTGCAGGTGTAACCTGACCGCACCTTTCTTTTATTTATTTATTTTGGTATTATTAATCTACAATTACATGAGCGATATTATGTTTACTAGACGCCCCCCATCATCAAGCCTCCCCATATACCCCATTGCAGTCACTGTCCATCAGCGTAAGATGCTGTAGAATCACTACTTGTCTTCTCTGTGTTGCACAGCCTTCCCCATGCCCCTACATTATGTGTGCTAATCGTAAGGCCCCCTTTCTTCCCACCACCACCTTATCCCTCCCAGTTTTTGTTGTTTTAAAACTAACATATATTCTGGAGGTTCTCCTACATCAGTGGGAAGAGATGGCCTTTGGTCTTGTTCAGAGTTGCACAGTGTGTCACTATATGGATCTGCCCTAGTTTTTTCAGCCAGTTCTTTACTTCGGGTTATTTGGTTTGTTTCCAAGCTCTTGCTATTGCAGATAATGCTGCAATGAATAACCTTGTGCATAAGTCATTTTGCATGTTGGGAAGGATTCCTAGAACTGGGATTTCTGAGTTAAAGGGTGAATGTGCATTAATTTTTCAAGGGATTATCAAATTCTCTTCCATAGGCGCTGTGTACCATTTTACACTCTCACTGGCAGCATGTGCCATCCCTGTTTTCTACAGCCTGCCGGCGCTGTAGGTGGGCACACTTGGATTCTTGCTAATCTGATTACTTGCCTTCTTTTATCATTCTGCCCCAAGATGTCCCACAATGCTTTCATCTGCTTTTGGAAGAGCTGTCTTAGCATAAACGATAGGCGACTATGTTGGGGTGACAGAAGGAGGGTGGCTGCAGTGTGCCTATATATTTCCACTCCCCTCATCATGGAAATGCCAAAGCCCATGGCATACACCATCCTTGTCAAGACCTTGAACTTCCAAAGGCGGGTTCAGGTTTCCAACCAGAGAACAGACATCAATATGACCTCACTTCTTTCTAAGGTCAGTAGAAAGCAGAGGACAGCAAGTGACACCCACGGGTACTTCACCAGCTTCAGGATCCTGGGAAGGGTGGAGGAGGAACCCTGGCCACCTTCCATCTGCCTGCTGTCTCCAGAGCAGCCCCGGGGCCAAGGCAGAGGAGGCCCCGTGTGTGCGTGGAGGTTCCAATGGCTGTGGAGCGACCGCCCTCTTCCTGCGCGCTCGCTCACACCCAGGACTTCTTCCTTTGTGCTTGTAGGAGTAAATGTCATGGATGGACACCACCTTTTTCTCTCAGCATTTCCCATTTGCCTGTATTCTCGTGGGCGATGTTACCCGACACCATTTGGCAATGTCCTGAGACATCTGGCTGCCACAACTTGGAGGGGTACTGCTGGCACCTAGTGAGTAGGGGCCAAGGATGTTGCTAAACATCCTACTACGTACAGGGCAGCCCCCACTCCATAACACAGAATTACATGCCCCCAAATGTCAGTAGCACCAAGGGTGACCCTACTGTATTCTTTCTATATGCACACACTGACTGACAGACGTCCTCAAAATGATTAATATCGGGGGCAGCGGAAGGAAGGGCAGAATCACAGGCACCCCCTCCCGCCTCCTCTGAAAGTCACTAGCAATTCAGAAATTTCTTTAGTCAGAAAGACTCTAAGCAGTTATATATTTATGTGGAAGATGAAAGCACAAATAACATTTTAACCTTCTAAAAACTGATTATCTGTAGGTAGAATGCAACCTTTTAACTGTAAGTATTTAGGAAAGTGCTGATTATTTAAAGGAAGGGGGACCCAATGTCCCGTGAATAATCAAAAACTTGGCTAATAGAGGATGACCAGGGGACAAAGCACTTGGCTGCCGTGGAGAAATTAAAGTACATGCTGTGCTGGTATAAAGGAAACTGCAGGAAAAGTTAATCCTAAGCCACCGTGATGCTGAGGAAGCAACCTCGGGTGCACAGTGCATCACAGTCAGTCTTCATCTCTCTCCATTTTCTCATGGCTTCTTTCACCCTGGGTAACCCAGAAGCTCTGGTCTCGGAAGTTTGGGGATGGTAAGGATCTCACTCTCCACATTTACTTTCACCTAGTACAGACCTGAATTTTGTTGCCAGGAGTTTGTTATCTCATTCACAGGAACTACTTTTGAACATCAGTCTGTTTTACATATTTTGTGGGTACAGAGTGTGCTTAACACTTACAAGCATAATTCATTTCATTTAAACGTACCCCTGAAGGTTAACACCCAAAATATATAAAAAACTCATATGCCTCAATGTCCAAAACACAAATAACCCGGTCGAAAAATGGGCAGAGGAGCTGAACAGACAGTTCTCCAAAGAAGAAATTCAGATGGCCAACAGACACATGAAGAGATGCTCCACATCGCTAATCATCAGATGCCTTGCCAGTGGTTTCAGCCCCAGGCAAGTTCACTATGGATTCAATGTGACCAAAGAAATGACAGCAGAACGTTCTTGGGGTGAAAGGGTTATACCCAACTTTATCCCCACAGTGGCAGGTCAGTCACTAGAATCCCGTCCACTCAGAGCGAGTATGCACGCAGCAAGCCGGTCTCTGCCCCTGGGCCTCTTTGCCTGTACAGCCGTCTCAGTCTCTGTCCTCGGCGCTGCCACCACTCAGCCTCTGCTCTCCCGCAGCCTTGCAGCTGTGCCATCGTTTCACCCAGAGCACTGGGCAGGGCTCTTTATATAGAGTCAATAACAATGCATTGCCCACACCTGTGCAGTGAGCTAGCCAATCAGGGCCAGGTGAGAATCCTGGCCACAGGAACCTTCATTTTACCCACATCAGGGAAATGCAAAATAAAACCACAATGAGCTATCACCTCACACCACTTAGGATGGCTAACATCCAAAAGACAAGAAACAACAAATGCTGGCGAGGATACGGAGAAAGGGGAACCCTCCTAGACTGTTGGTGGGACTGCAAATTGGTGCAACCACTGGAAAGCAGTATGGAGGTTCCCAAAAAAACTAAAAATAGAAATACCATTTGACCCAGGAATTCCACTCCTAGGAATTTACCTGAAGAAAACAAAACCCCTGATTCAAAAAGATATATGCACCTCTGTGTTCATCGCTGCACTGTTTGCAATAACCAAGATAATGAAGCAACCTAAGTGTCCCATTAACAGATGAATGGATAAAGAAGATGTGGTACATATTCATAATGGAATATTATTCAGCCATAAAAAGAAAAGAAATCCTGCCATTTGCAGCAACATGAATGGAGCTAGAGGGTATTATGCTCAGTGAAATAAGCCAGGTGGAGAAAGATAGATACCATATGATTTCACTTATTTGTGGAATATAAAAACAAAGCAAAACAGAAGGAATAAAACAGCATGAGACCCTAGACACCAAGAAGTGACTAGTGGTTACCAAGGGAGAGGGGAGGAGGCCGGGGCGGAGGGGAGAGAGAGGACTGTTGAACCACTGTGATGTACATTTGATAATAAAAAAAAGTGTCTATATAAAATGCACCCCTGGAAAGTTATGCCTAAATTGAATTTTTGGAAATAAAATCGAATTTTTAAATCAGAAGGGAAATTTGCCATTCAAAGGGAGTCTGACGCTAAGCCTTTGTAAAGAAAACCATTTTATTTTGCAAAGCAAATAGTCCTCAACTTGCCCTTTTTTAAGCCCAAATTTTTATATGTAGCTTGTGTCTAGCACAATATTTAGCATGATGCTGATTTAAAAAACATCAGTCATGAATTTGAAAGGATTTTGAAAGTTGAGTTTTACAGGCTGTTTTTTGGAGTGTAAAACTGGGTAAATACATCCCTTATTAACCAGGGTTGCTGACGCTTGTCTGGGCGATGAGAAGGCGGGCAGGAGGGTACATACCTGCAGAAGGAAAAGCAGCATTACAGAACCCATAACCACCTCTACTGCTTCTGCTCAGCGGTGCGGGGAGAAGGGCAGTTGGCAGCTTGTCCTAGAAACCAGTGAGGGTGTGATCAAGAGCATGGATTCACACTGCTGTTCGCATGAAACTAATAGAATATTGATGTCAATTAAACTTCAGTGAAAACAAACAAACGTACACATGCAGAAGCCAGATTGCCTGGGTTCGCATCCCCGCCTAGTGTGGCCTTAGGCATTTACACGACTTGACTCAGTTTCCTCATACGAAACGCGGAGAATACGAACACTACCCACTTAACGGAGTTGTTTCGAGGATTCATGAGCTGATACGTGAGTTCTCGGTGGAGAGCAGTGGGTCAGTGATCGTTTTGAATTCTGGCTGGGCGCGGAGCTTCCCTGTGAAGCCCAGGGAGGCTGCGCACGGGCCTCCCGGCACCGTGGGGCACAGCTGGTTCGGCGCGGCCGTGCACAGGAACCGAGCTCCGCGAGGAGGAGGCCAGCGACCAGGAGCGCGCACCTTCCCCGCCGCCGGTCACGCGACCTTCCGCCTGGCTGGGAGCCGAGGCACGAGGGCTCAGCCCGCCGGGAGTCCGAGCGCCCCACTGCGTCGTGGCGCGCGGCCCCCGCGGCCCTCCTGCCGGTCGGGCCCTCGGCGAGGGCTGGCAGCGCACGCAGCCAGGGGTTCCCGGACGGGCCGCGTGAAGCCGAAGCCCCGCGCAGACATTTCTGTGCGCCCGCTCTGTGCTCCGCGCACGCAGACCCGGCCTCCACGGGTGGCACGGCGGCCTCGGCGCCCTCAGCATCCCCGACGGGTGCGGAGCAGCGGGACGGGAGGAGCTCATGCCTTCGCCCCGCCCCTTGCCTTCCGCGCGGCTCTTCCGTAGCCCCGCCCCAAGGGGGCTGCGCCGTAAAGTAAGGAACGGTTTTTGCTCCCGA
Source organism: Manis pentadactyla (assembly GCF_030020395.1). Taxonomy (NCBI): domain Eukaryota; kingdom Metazoa; phylum Chordata; class Mammalia; order Pholidota; family Manidae; genus Manis; species Manis pentadactyla. The sequence continues at coordinate 107,412,003 of NC_080030.1, read as the reverse complement.
ACAGCCCGCCTCTGTGTTTGCGGCAGGCCGCATTCCACGCTGCCAATATGGCGCCCCCCATGTGGGCAGTCCCAGTGGTTTCTACCCGGATTGCCGGGGGGCAGTGCTGAGCTGGGGTGCTGTCTGTTGAACCCAGGCTTCAGAAAGCTGCAGCTACAATCCGTTTCTGGTTCAGCTCCAGGAACCCACTCTCCTCCGAGGGGCAGGAGCCGCCGCCTGCTCCTAGTCCCTGCAAGCTCCCGCTGTGCCCCTGGCTTGTCTTCCGTGCCACCGCCGGACTCCCCCAGGTCCCTGACACTCCCAGGCTCACACCATGAGTCTTCGGCAGCTGCTGTTGCGCTTGCCCCGTTATCTCGGGTCCTCGGGGCCCCCGCGTCGTTTGGGGTCCCAGTCCCTCGACCCTGTCTGTTCGGTGGGCTCCTGGCACGGTCAGTTCCCCCGGTCCCCGGCCCATTGGAAGCAGGTGGTGTCCGAGGCGGAGAAGATCGTGGGCTATCCCACGTCCTTCATGAGCCTGCGCTGCCTGCTGAGCGACGAGCTCAGCAACATCGCTGTGCAGGTGCGGAAGCTGGTGGGGACGCAGCACCCTCTGCTTTCCACAGCCAGGTGAGCTACTCCCCCACTCCCGACACTCTCGCACCCACTCGAGTCCTTTTTCCTGGCCTGTAACACACCTTTCCAGCCTCGCTCAGTCTGGCTCTCTGTTTAGTTCTTTTTACCCTTTCCTTTCCTCGGCCCTCCTTGACAGTCGGTGTTCTCCCCTATGTAGTTCACCCAACCTCACGTTCTTCCTCCATTCGCTCAACTGAGCGGATAAGTGGTTTTCTTTTGCGAACCCTTGTACTCTTCTCGCGTTTTTGCATCTTAACTATTGAGGGGGAAGGTACCTCAGTGACTTGTGGAGAAATCGCGTGGGGATGTGGGTTTGAGTCACTTTCTAGAAATAGTCTTTGAAAAGTGGAATAGATTGACTTTTGCTTCCGCACTATTCAAGAATCACCTCCAGAAAGAATGGAGAGGGAGAGATAGGCTGAAGGGAGACAGTTCTTTCCCACGAATGTCCGGGGCTTAATAGTAGGAATTTATCCAGTCAGTAGTCATTAACCTCTTGGAATTTTTATGACTTATGATGGACGACTACTGTGAAACCTGCCGTTAGGATTTCAAGGACCATAGCTTTTGCTTCTGTTTAAAAAAACAAACACCTTTTTATTTGTAAATAATTTCAAACATAGTGAAAAGTTCCAAGAATAAAAATGAAACACGTTAGTATACCCTTCAATCAGAACAAAGAACACACTTACATACTGTTCATTAGATCCATCTATTACATACATACTTTTAACATGTGTATGTAAAATACACATATTTTTCCTGAGTCATTTGAGGGTAGATCGCATACATCATGGTACCTTGACCCTAAATTCTCTTTTGTTTATTTCCTAAGCGTAGGGACATTCTTTACGTAACTACATGACAATAATCAATTTGGGCACTTTTAATACCGATACTTTCATTTAATCTGCCATTGATATTCCAGTTTTGTTGATTGACCCTAACGTTCTTTATCACATTCTTTCCTCTCTAGTATTGCATGTAGTTGTCCTGTCTCTCTTGTCTCCTGCTGGGAACATTTCTACAACTCTGCACTTATGACGAGAGCAGTGGTTCTCATACAGGGCAGTTTTGCCCTCTAGGGAACATTTGGCAGTGCATGGAGGTGTCACAGCTGAGGCGTGCTGCTGGCATTTGGTGGACAGAGGGCATAGGTATTGTTAAACACCCTACAGTGCCCAGGACAGCCCCTACAATGAAGAATTATGCATCCCCAAATATCATTAGTACCAAGGTAGAAAAACCCTACACAAAAATTATCTTTTTTTTCCCTGTTTTTTAAAAAAATGAAACATTATTTTGAGATAATTATAGATTCACATACAGTTGGAAGAAATAATACAGATCTAATGATAGAGATCTAATATACCCTTTACCCAGCTGCTCCCAATGGCAGCATCTTGTGCAACTATGAAACAGTATCAAAACTACGGTACTGATATTGATATAGTTAAGATGAGGGACATTTACATTATTAGAAGGGTCCCTCATGTTGCCTTTATCTAGCCACCCCCACTTTCCTTGTTTGCCCCCTTGCTGTAATTTTTTTTTTTTTTGAGAGAGCATCTCTCATTTATTGATCAAATGGTTGTTAACAGTTAACAACAATAAAATTCTGTATAGGGGACTCAATGCACAATCATTAATCAACCCCAAGCCTAATTCTCAACAGTCTCCAATCTTCTGAAGCATAACAAATAAGTTCTTACATGGTGAACAAGTTCTTACATAGTGAGTAAGTTCTTATATGGTGAACAGTGCAAGGGCAGTCATCACAGAAACTTTTGGTTTTGATCACGCATCATGAACTATAAACAATCAGGTCAAATATGAATATTCGTCTGATTTTTATACTTGATTTATATGTGATTCCCACATTTCTCCCTTATTATTATTATTATGTTTAATAAAATGCTGAAGTGGTAGGTAGATGCAAGATAAAGGTAGAAAACATAGTTTAGTGCTGTAAGAGGGCAAATGTAGATGATCAGGTGTGTGCCTGTAGACTATGTGTTAATCCAAGCTAGACAAGGGCAACAAGACATCCACGGATACAGAAGATTTCTCTCAAAACAGGGGGGTTAGGTTCTAAGCCTCACCTCTGTTGATCCCCAATTTCTCACCTGATGGCCCCCCTGCGACTGTGCCTGTCTTAGGTTGTTCCTCCCTTGAGGAATCTTACCCGTCTCTGGCTAACCAGTCATCTTCCGGGGCCATACAGGGAAATGTAAAGTTGGTAAGTGAGAGAGAAGCCTTATTGTTTGAAAAGGTTAGCTTTTTACTTCTTTGCAGATTTATGCCCTGTGGCTTTTATGCCCAGCATTTGTCTTGAGGTATCTTTACCACCTGGAAGAATCATCCTCGCTGTAATTTTTTATGAGACACCTGTTATTTCTGTTACTACAGGTTACTAAATAACAGTATTAAAGTGATTTTATTTCTTGGCGTTGTTCCCAATTATCAGGAATCGTCTTATGAGTGAGCTAAATTTGTCCTTCTGGAATGTTAGTTTCCCAGAGATTCTAGGTGATGCACTCAAAACATCCACCCCCTGCCCCCCACCCATATATGCTCTAAAGCTTAGTGATGAAACTAATGAGCTTATTGCCCAGTTTAAGAACTATACTTTCACCAGTCCTGTTGAAGTGACCTGTGTACTCCCCAGTCCATCTCCCTGACCCCCACTGTACTGGATTTGTGCTTATTTTTCCTTTTTAAAATTATACGAGTGTTTCCCTAAATAATAACATGTTTAATTCTCATTTATGAAGTTTATTAATATGGTAGTTAATTGTGTATTGTCAGCTATGACTTGCTTTTTTAAATTTATCATCGTTTCTAAGAGTCATCCATGCTGGGTCTGACTGCACTTCATCAGTTTTTCGCTGGTGTATGTGAATATGCCACAGCCCTCTTTCCATCAGCATTTGGATTGTTTGCATTTTTGTATTATGAAAAACTCTGTTGAGAGATGCATGTCTCCTGGTGTTCTTGTCTTGAGAGAATAGATTGAGGACTGTACGCATACATTCCCCTTTAGTAGGTAGTACCAAACTGTTTTCCAAAGTGGTTGTACCAGTTTACACTCTCATGAGCCGTGTCTGAGTTCAGTGTACTTCCATGTTCTCATGGCACTAGAAACATGAGGTTTCTTAATTTTTGCTAATTAAATAGTAGGTTTTTCTGTGCCTGGTGGGAATTATATTATTAGTGGTGGGGGGTGTAGTCCTATATTACATTGTGTGTATTGTAGTCTCTGTAAAAATCACTGAAGTGAAAAAGACAGCACTAGAAAGAGCCTTATTAATGTGTGTATTCTGAGATTTGCAGTTCATCTGCTTAGTTGCCGGAGCATTAGATGGGGTCCTGGAGAAGACCCTTTCTGAAACCCCAGAGACACACTAGAAGAAAGCTTCTAAGACCAATGGCTTTGAAACTTTGCTGATTGTAGCCTACCCTGCCTACCTAGTCCCATACAACAGTGAAGTAATTGGAAAGGAAAAAAATAAGTTTCAGAAAGCTGTTGAGGGAACATATATGAATTACTACATTAGAAAAGAGAGATAATCTGCATGCTATTTTATACATTTACTTTGATAGTCTTTCAAATCATCTAAACAGTCTAAACTCACAGGCAGCCAATGAACAAAACACTTTGGGGAAGGAGTCATGTATGTATCTGTTTTAGTAAAAAAGCAGGCATTTGATCTGCAGGGTAGGCAGATTGTGGTTACTGTAACTGCAAAAGCAGCACACCTTACTGTGTTGAAATCTTGTCAGCAAAGCATTGATAATTAAGAGGAAGACCTCTCAGCCAAGGACACACAGACTCTTGTAGTTGATCTAGTTAGGACCAGAGTAAACACGACTTGGTAAACTCTTTTACAGTTCCATTTTACATTTTCTGTTTCATTATTTACTTAAATCAGTATTCTGCCCCTTGGGTCATTTTACTTTTTGAGTACATCTGCATGATATGTTAGGGATGAATCATGTCTAATAACCCTAAAACTTAGGTGAATGGTGGCATTTTTGGCAAATAGCAGGAGACAAAAAGGAAATCACAATTATTTATTATTTATTACTTTCTCTTTCTGTACCTAAGCCATCCCATCATAAAAAGGGGGAAAGAGCCTAAAAGTATATATACTCCTTAACGGTTTAATTCAGAAGTGAGGTTAAATTTAAAATCTTGAGGTTTGGTGAGGTAATGATCTTAATCCTGGGAATGATGTAGCAGTTAGCTAATTTTTTTTGCCTTTGTTCTAGATTTTCTAGTAGCTCTCTGTTGTAAGCTCCAATTAGATAAATAATTCTCAATTAATTAATTCAGTGTTTATTGAAGGAATATAAAGAAATCTAGGATATGGACTATGTCCCTTGATACATAGACATTATGTTGGACACAAATATATTTACAAACATCTAACAGAAGGAAGTTAATGACCTGTGGCTAATGAGTAGTAGTGATGCACTAGCTCTCATGTTTAGAAATACTGAAGTGGCCTGGAATAACGGAGAACCTAAGGGAACTGGGGTGCCGTTAGGATGGATGGGTAGAAATTGCGCAGGTACTGTTTTTGGGTGCTGGTAGTATGTTATGCATTGTTTCCTCCCTGGTTCTTTTTTCTCTGTCCTTCCCAGTCTGTCTTACCTCTACTAGGTATAGGGGGGACCTTAAAAAGTGAGGATGAACAGTGAGTAAAGTAAAGCGAGTGGCCCAAAATGCAGCTGGAACAGCTGAAACAATGTTAGTGCAAAAAAGAAAGTGGGAAGAATCATCCCACCTAATGTTAAGTCTTACGTGTGACTTCACTGATCAAGACAGTACTGTATTAGCACAAGCATAGACAGATCGATGGGACAGAACAGACAGAAATAGATCAACTCAAATATATACCTAATGATTTTTTTTTTTTGAGAGGGCATCTCTCATATTTATTGATCAAATGGTTGTTAACAACAATAAAATTCTGTATAGGGGACTCAATGCACAGTCATTAATCAATCCCAAGCCTATATCTCAACAGTCTCCAATCTTCTGAAGCATAACAAACAAGTTCTTACGTGGTGACCAAGGTCTCACATAGTGAATCTTACATAAATATACCTAATGATTTTTGACAAAGATGCAAAAGCAGTTCAATAGTCTTTTCAGCAAATGGTGCAGGAATGATTGGACATCATTGGCAAGAAAATGAACTTTGACCCAAGCTTCACACCATATTAAAAATATATCAATGTAAAACAGATCACTCTGAAGTGTAAAACTTTAAAGCTTTGGAAGGAAACATAGGAGAACATCTTTGGGACCTATGGTTAAGTAAATAGTTCTTAGACCTGAGACCAAAAGCCCTTTTCATAAGAGGAAAAAATCAGTATTGGACTTCATCAAAGTTAAATACTTTGCTCTGCCAAAGACCTTGTTAATAGGATAAAAAGATTAGTCACAGACTGGGAGAAAATATTTGCAAATCACATATCTGAAGAAGGATGTGTATCCAGAATATGAAAAGAACTCCAGACTCAATGGTAAGAAAACAAAAAATGAACAAAAAGAGGCTATAAAGATGGCAAAAGCATATGAAAAGGTGCTAAGCATAAAACATGATTAGCCATTATGAATTAAAACTGATGAGATGACTGCTAGTAGATACATACCTGTTAGAATGACACAAATTAAAGAGACTGACAGCGCGAAGTCCTGGTGAAGAGGCAGGAAAACTAGATTTCTCGTATATTGCTGATGGGAATGTAAGTCTAGTACAGCTTCTCTGGAAGACGGCTTGGCAATTTCTTTTAAAGTTGAACATACACTTGCCATACAAGCTAACAATCACACTCCTGAGCATTTATCCCAGAGAAATAAAGATTTATGTCAAAACCTATACATAAATGTTTTTGCAGCCTTATTTGTAATAACCAAAAACTGGAAACAACCCAAGTGTCATTTGATGGTGAATAGTGGGACAAACTGGCACACCCATGTAATGGAATTCTTCTCAATAGTGACACAAAATGAACTACTTATTCATATAACAACTTGAATGAATCTCAAAAGAATTACACTGAGTGGAAAAGGTCAATCTCATTCCTCAAAAAATTAGAAGTAGAATCACCATGTAATCTAACAATTCCACTTCTGGGCATTTATTCAAAAGATTTGAAAGTAGGCTTGTGAAGACAGATTTGTTTACATATGTTCATAGCAGCATTGTTCGCAATAGCCAAGAGGTGGAAACAACCTAGGTGTCCATTGATAGACCAATGGATAAACAAAATGCACTGTGTGTGTGTGTGTGTAAATGGAATATTCAGCCATAAAAGGGAAGGGGATTCTGGCACATGTTACAATATGGATGAACCTTGAGGACATTATGCTAAGTGAAATAAGACAGTCACAAAAAAACAAATACTGTATGATTCCATTTATATGAGGTATCTAGAGTGGACACATTCAGAGAAGTAGTAAAATGCTGGTTGCCAGGGGCTAGAAGGAGGGGGAAATGGGGAGTTGTTTTTTAGTGGGAATAGCATCTCAGTTTTGCAAGACGAAAAAGTTTGGAGATTGCACAACAATCAATATACTTAACACTACTGAACAGAAAACTTAAAAATGATTACAATGGTAAATTTTATGTGTATTTTACTACAAAGAAAAAGTTGATCTCAAAAGATTATGTACTATGTGATTCCATTTATACAGCATTTTCAAAATGACAAAACAGAGAGGAGGAGAACAGAACGGTGCTGGCTAGACTCGGGCAGTATGCGTAGTAGGGAGGTTGTAAGTATGCAGAGGTCTTTGGAGGTGATGGAGCAACCTGGTTGCTTGTGATAGTGGCTGCATTAGTCTATACGTGGGGTAAAGCTGCACCCCAGCACTCACAAATGAGTGAAGGTCAAACGCAGTGCTGAAAATGGAATAAGACCTATAGTATGTTAGCTCTACTGTACCAATGTTATTTTTTTTTTAATGTTCTGTAACTGTTTACTATGGGAAGCTGGATGAAAGATACACAGGATTTTTTGTACTGTTTTTGTAACTTTTTGTGACTCTAATTATTTCATAATTTTGAAAAGCTAAAGAATATTGCTTAGAAAAGAGAGTGAATGAACGAATGAATGAAGAAATGGACAAATAGTAGGCCTGGGAGACAGAACTGTATTTCCGCATTTCATCTCTGTCAGTGGATAACAGTGGGGTCCTAGGCGAGTTATTCCATCCCTCTGGGTTGAGTTTCCTAAACAATGAAGCAAGGAGTTTCACTAAATGATTTTCAAAGGTGTTGCCAATTCTAGACTAGTGTAGAAATTAGTTCTGTGACCAAATACGGCAGGTAAGGTAGCCATTGTCAGTTCTCAAGCAGGAAATGAGTAGAGTGATTGCAATGTGGTGACACAAATTTATAGTCCTTTCCTTCTGTTTAAAAATCCTAAAAGTTCCAAAAACAATGCTTTTTCAGGCTCATAAATCTGACCTGAACAGATGTGAGATTGTTTGTAGTCTTTCTTTTATCCACTTAATGTGAATGGTCATGCATTTTGCTGCAGAAATACAATGTTTTTGATTACAGGGTGCTGCCCCAGATCCTGCTGGGGTGCTGGGTAAAATGCACCTTCCCAAAAACAGAAAGAATTTGAATTCTGAGAAACATTTGGTTTCAAGGACTTTGGCTGAGGACTTGTGGACCTATCTGAGCTGGACAGTGGTATGTAGGATGGAGTAGAAGCCCAGGTACGTGCTGTAGATCGGTAGTGTGGGAGGTGCGGCAGTAAGCTGCTGTGCTTCGATCCGCACTTCCTCCCGGGACACCTTGCACTCTATGTTTCATTGCTATCTTGCTAATTAAATGTAATTGTCTACTTGTGCAAAATGTATAGTTTCATTTTTAATCGCTTAAATTTCTATGCAAATCATTATTTTAATAATACTTTCAGATTTTATAAATTCACTTCATGTACCATATATTGTCAAGAACATGAATGCTTGTAATAATCATATGAGGACACATAATTGTTTCTAACGTGATGACTAATACCTTCTTCATAGAGAATTGGTTAACTTTTTGTTGTTTAAACAGTTGATTTTATTGAGCAATGTGGCTTTATTACTTTTCATTGATCACTCTTGACAGATTTAGCTCTGGGTTAAATTTGTGTGTAAATACTTTTGCCTTCAAAACACTGTGATCTCTATTTCAGATTTAGATAGATGGGATTAATTTAGTGTACATTTATTGGAGACAAATTATGACATTTAGTGTCCCTCTTAGCAGATATTGATCCCTTCGTAGATCGTGACAGAATTCTCTACAGTTTCTTGGCTACAGAAGAAAGCTTTGTAGTCTTTTCTTCATGGTAAAATTCTTCAGAGCTCTTTGAATTTATTAGTAGAAATTTCATTTTAGTCCCTTCCATGTCTATGAAAGACCTTTTCTAGATTCGGTTCTGTAATTACTGACTGAAAACCTCCAGTACTTAGGAAGGATGTTGTCTTGGATGACTAGGAGAAAATTATAAATTTTAATTCATTCCATAAATATTTGAGGTGCATGAGGTGTACAAACAAAACTAAGATATACATAGTTCTATCCTCCAGGAATTCGTGAGAGACGGTAGAGTGAGCATGAGCTCTGGAGTCAGGCTGTTTAGATTCATATCCTGGCTCTACCACTACCAACTATTTAAAACATTTTTTTTAGTTTTTTTATTTTATCAAATGTATGTCACAGTGGTTCAACAGTCCCTCTCCCCCTGCCCCTCCCCCTCCCCTTCCCCTTGGTAATTGCTGGTCACCTTGGTGTCTATGAGTCTAATGCTGTTTTGTTCCTTCTGTTTTGCTTTGTTTTTATATTCCACAAATAAGTGGAATTGTATGATACTTGTCTTTCTCCGCCTGGCTTATCTCACTGAGCATAATACCCTCTAGCTCCTTCCATGTTGTTGCAAATGGTAGGATTTGTTTTCTTCCTATGGCTGAATAACATTCCGTTGTGTCTATGTACCACATCTTCTTTATCCAGTCATCTATTGATGGACACTTAGGTTAACCACTAGCAGCTATTTGATATCAGGCAATTTACTTAACCTCTCTGTGTCCTAGTTGCTTCATTTGTAAAATGAGAATAAGTACCTGTATCTTCGCATTTTATGGAGATTAAATGGGTAAATATATGTAAAGTGCTTAGAACAGCACCTTGAACATGGAAAATTTCCAAGTGTTAGCAATTATTATTACTGGAAATTCATTTTAGGGAGGAGATGTGCAAATAGTACACCTTGGGAGAAATGCTATAGTATGTGTGAACATCATGCTGTAGGGGCAAAGAGGGAGAAAATCTCTTTCTCTTTGGAAAATTGTAAACTTTCAAAGGTGATGTGACATTAGAGTTGGGTCGTGTTGAATGAGAAGAAAATGACCAAAGCAGGAAAAGAAATTAAGACACAAGGAATTGCTTAATGAAGTGTAGGGAAGTAGTAGTTTGGTATGAGCTCAACATGGGGTGGGATGAGGTGAAAAAGATAGGCTGGAAATGCCTGCTTTTGCCAAGGTAGAGTAACTAATGCTAGACTTGTCCTTCCACTGTAAATAACTAGGAAGTGGGAGAAGTGTATTAAATAACTATGTTCTGCTTGGAGTACAGGCAGCACAAGATTGTGATCCCTGTGAGAGGAACAACAAGTGCGGTGAGAACTGTGAGGTCTTTTCCACATAGCAGTACAGAGAGGGGGAGTTCAAGCAGAGGGTGGTGGCCCTACTGAGTTGAGGAGACAATCAGATTTTGGGGAGGCAGAGGCAGCTGGATATCGTAGGGCAGCATACAGAAGAGAAGGGAGTATGCAGAGAAAGTTCCCAGAAATCCGAGGTGCCCACTTCAGTCCATTGCTGAAAGCTAAGCATCACATGAATAAAATGCAACCTCGCGAGGCCTGGGAGCTGTAAGCTCTGTAATTCTCGGAGAGCTAAGGGATAATGGATTCTAACCGGACAGTGTGAGAAGACCTTGTTGAACAGCTGGGCACTTGGTAGGTGGCCCAGAGAAGCTATGCCTTAGTAACAGGGATGAACCAGCTTCAGAGTACAGTGTATTCCTGAGCCTCCCTAACAGAGCTAAACAGCAAGTCTCAAAAGGATCAAGCTGACCCAGAAGTTAATGAACTGCCAGCAGCACCCCAAAACCCTTTAAAGGGAGACTGGAAAATCCAGACACTCAGCCACAAAATATCACAATACCCAATATCCAATAAAAAATTAGTACACTTCAAGAAACAGAAAAAATGACCCATACCCAGGAGGAAAATCAGTCAGTAGAAACAGATGTGTAAGAGACAGAGACAATGCAATTAACAACTCTTATTATAAATATGCTCAAATATTTAATGGAAAATGTGAAAAATGAAAAAAAGTGATGGAAAAATATATATCAGATGTAAGTCCTGTAACTAAAAGTTCAGTATATAAAAGAAAAAATCATCTGGACTGGCTCAGCAGCAGATGAGATCCTAAAGAAGAAAGGACAAGTGAAGTAAGAGCTTAGCAATAGGCACTCTTTTCTCCTGATAGAAGAGATCTGTGCAAAATTATAACTAATATTATTAGTGGCGAAGGGCTGAATGCTTTCTCCCTAGGAGAGGAATCAAGAGAAGGATATTCTCCCTCACCACTTCTGTTCAAAATTTTACCAGATGCTTTTGCCAGTCAAAAAAAAAAAAAAGAAATTAAAGGAATATTAGATTAGAAAAAAAGCAAGTCTTTATTTCTAAATAATGTCCATCTGCTAGGAAGTTCTTTGCAATTTACACACACACAAAAAACCAACTACTAGAACTACTAAATAAGTATAATGAGGCTGAGGGACACAATGTCAAATCAATTGTATTTCTCTATATTATGAGTGAACAGTTGGAAAATGGATTCACAAAGCAATACCATTTACAATAGTATAAAAGTAGGAAATGCTGAGGGATAAATTTTATAAGTACATGTAAAATCTGTATTTTGAGAACTATAAAACATTGATAAGGAAATCAAAGATGACCTAAATATACCATGTTCATGAATTGGAAAATTTAATATCAGAATGTCAATTTTCTCCAAATCTATCTTACAGATTTGGCATAATCCCAATCAAAATTTCTGCAGATGATTTTTTTGTCAAAACTGACAGTTTTTAAAGTTCATCTTTGATTGCAAAGATCTAGAATAGCCAAACCAATTTTGAAAAATAACATTGTAGCACTTACGTTATATGATTTTAAGACTTTCTGTAAAGCTACAATAAGTAGGACTGTGGGACTGGTGGATAGACATATACATCAATATAACTGAATAGAGAGTTCAGAAATGGACCCATATGTAAATAGTCAATTGATTTTTGACAAAAGTATCAAATTAATTCAACAGTCAAATGATAGTATCTTCAACAACTGGTGCTGAGGAAAAAGAAAATCCTTAATCCTTATATCACAGCATAAAGAACAATTAAATTGTAATGGATCTTGTATACCTATACATGAAAACTAAACTAAAGATTCTAAAAGGAACACAGGAAAAAAAAACTTTGTGTCGAATGCAGGAGCCTAGTTTCAAAAAGACAGATGCACCCCTATGTTTATCGCAGCACTATTTACAATAGCCAAGAAATGCATGCAACTTAAGTGTCCATCAGTAGATGAATAGATAAAGAAGACGTACATATACACAATGGAATATTATTCAGCCATAAGAAGAAAACAAATCCTACCATTTGCAACAACATGGATGGAGCTAGAGGGTATTATGCTCAGTGAAAAAAGCCAAGCAGAGAAAGACAAGTACCAAATGATTTCACTCATCTGTGGAGTATAAGAACAAAGGAAAAACTGAAGGAACAAAACAGCAGCAGACTCACAGAACCCAAGAATGGACTAACAGTTACCAAAAGGAAAGGGACTGGGGAGGATGGGAGGGAAAGGGGGGGAAAGGAGCATTATGATTAGCACACATAATTTTGGGGGGGTCATAGGGAAGGCAGTATAGCACAGAGAAGACAAGTAGTGACTCTATAGCATCTTACTACGCTGATGGACAGTGACTGTAATGGGGTATGTGGTGGGGATTTGATAATGGGGAATTCTAGTAACCATAATGTTGCTCATGTAATTGTACATTAATGATGCCAAATTAAAATAAAAAATAAAAACAGGGCTCCCCCATAAAAAAAAAACCTTTGTGTCTTTGAAGTAAGCAAAGATTTCATAAGGTACAGAAAGCATGAAGTATAAAAGAAAATATTGGTGAACTAGAGTTTGTCAAAATTTAACACTTCACTCTTTTAAAGATGCTGTTAAAAAGGCAGGACACAGACTAGAAGAAAATATGTACATTACTGATAAAGGACTTGTATATAAAACATATAGAGAAATCTTGTAGCTCAATAAGAAGACAACCTATTTTAAAAATTGGGAAAGATGTGGACATTTTACAAAAGAAATTTGTAAATAAGCACATTAAAACATGCTAAACACGATTAGTTATCTGAAAATGCAAAATAAAACTATGATGATATGCCACTATATACAAATAAGAATGGCTAAATTTAAAAGGTCTGACTGTAATAAATGTTGATTAGGATGTGGAGCAACTGGAACTGTTAAACATTGCTCATGAGAATGTACAGTGGTATAACCACTTTGGAGAAGTGTTTTATCATTTTTTTTTTTAAGTTAAGCATGCCCTATGCCATATGACCTAGCAGTACCACTCCTGGGTATTGAAATGATAGAGAAAGGAAACATATGCATTCAGAGTTTTTAACATGATTGATTAGAGCAGTTTTATTCATAATAGCTATAAACTAAAAACAATGCATATTTCTATCTAAGGTGAATGGAATACCCTTCAGAAAGAAAATGAATAGATTAATAATGCAGTCAATAACATGGATGGATCTTAACATTCCGAGTGAAAGAAGCCAGATATAAAAGAGTGATCCTGTATTATTTCATTTACATGAAAAATCTACAGTGGGTATAATTATAGTGGCAGAAAGCATCCACCTTGGTTGATTGCTTGGGACCACAAATGGGAACAGGGGAGCTTTTTAGGGTACTGGAAATGTATTATATCTTTATTGTGGTGGTTACACAGATGGGTACATTTGACAAAACATTTTACTGTACACTTAAAATTGGTATATTTTATTTTATCTAAATGTTACTGAGTGTATCATTAATCGATTCATTATTATTGTCAAAGGGTATTCATTTGCATGAGCAATAAAGCAATTTGTTTCTTTACCTTAAATGAACATTTTGATTGTTTCTAGTTTTTAGCAACTGTGAATAGAGCTGCTATAAACTAAGTAACATTAATTTAAAAAATGAAAGGTTGTGGCCAGATGTGAGGAGCTTTGTATGTCATGTTAAGGAAATCTAATTTTATTCTGAGGTTAGTGGCAACCATAAAGGTTAAATAGCAGAGAGACCAGAATAAATATGCTTTTTTTCATCCTTACCAAGTTTTTGTTGTTGTTGTTGAATATTTTTTATTGAAGTTTAGTTGATAAACAATATTATATTGGTTTCAAATATACAACATAGTGATTCAATAGCTATATGCGTTATAATATCCTCACCCCAACTAGTGTAGTTACTATCTGTCAGCATAGAAAGGCATTACAAAACTAGTGACTATATTCTCTATGCTATACTTTCATCCCCTAATTGACTAACTTATATTATGATTGGGATTTTGTGCCCTTTATCCCCTTTATCTGTTATACCCACACACCTCTCCCCTCTGCAATGGTAACTGCCAGTCACGTCTCAGTGTCTGAGTCTATTGCTGTTTTGTTCATTTTGTTTTATTTTGTTTTTAGATTCCACAAGTAAGTGAAATCATACAGTATTTGTCTTTCTCCACCTGGCTTATTTCATTTAGCATAATACCCTCTACTTCCATCCATGTCCTCACAAATGGCAGGATTTCTTTCTTTTTCATGGCTGGCAAATATCCCATTGTGTATATGTCACATCTTTATCCATTCACCTATTGATGGGCACTTTGGTTGCTTCCATATCTCAGCTATTTTAAATAATGTGGCAGTAAACTTAGGGGTGCACATATCTTTTTGAATCAGAGATTTTGTTTTCTTTGGGTAAATTCCTAGAAGAATTACTGGGTCAAATGGTATTTCTATGTTTAGTTTTTGATGAACCTGTACACTGCTTTGCATAGTGGCTGCCCCAATTTACATTGCCATCAGAAGTGTAAAAGGGCTCCCTTTTCTTCACATGCTTGCCAGCACTAGTTATTTCTTGTCTTTTGGATAGTGGCCATTCTCACTGGTGTGAAGTGGTATCTCATTGTGGTTTTGATTTGCATTTCCCTGATGATCAGTGATGTTAAGCACCTTTTCATGTTACTGTTGGCCATTTGCGTGTCTTCTTGTATATTCAGATTCTCTGCCCATTTTTAAATTGGATTATTTGTTTGACTGGGGGTTTTGGTTTGTTTGTTTTTTGCTATTGGGATACATGGTTTGCAAATGTTTTCTCCCATTCCGTAGGTTGCCTTTTGATCTTGTTGATTGCTTCCTCTACTGTACAGAAGCTTTTTAGTTTGACGTGGTCCTACTTGTGTACTTTAACTTTTGTTGGCTTTGTTTCTGATGTCGTATCCAAAAAATCATTTCCAAGAGCAATGTCAAGGAGCTTTTCTTTGTTTTTTTTCTAGGAGTTTTGCAGTTTCAGGTCTTACCTTTAAGTCTTTGAAACATTTTGAGTTAATTTTTGTGAGTGGTGTAAGATAGAGGTCCAGCACCCAGTTGGAATAGAGCTGGTTCAGCTAGGAAGCTGCAATTGGCAGCAAGGGCCCTGCCTCACAGCATGGCAGCTCCCAGAGGGGGCCTGGGCGGTCATGAGCTGTTTCACCACGTGTGGGCCTGGCTGCTCCTGAAAGATGGGGAAGGGTTCATGTTAAGAGAAGCCCTTGCTTCACGCCCAGCTGCCTTACTTTTGCTGGGAAGTGATTTTACTCATCAGAGGCACTGTTGGACGGGATGGCATGCTGGCACACAAGTCAGTCCACACATGGCAGTGTGGGCAGTGGTGTGACGGGGGAATCGCATCCAAGCAGCATAAACATCTCTTCTGAAGAAGACAAGTTTGTCGCCTCTCCAGGATGAAAAGGGTGTCTGGGGTCTGTCCCTTATAAGGTCAGTGGTTCATCTGCAGGAGTGTATCGTGTGGGTCACAGCTGTCGGGTCGGCTTTCACGGGAGGAAGTCCCTGCTCTTGAGCACATGCACAGCCACCCCTACCTGCCCCCACTCCCACCTTGTCGGGCTGACTTGACAAGGTAAGTAGAATGGTCTACTCTATTGGCAACAGTCACCCCGCCCATCTGCTCCTTAAGAGCCCCTTCTCCGTGGTGGTAGCTTTGTTGGGTCACATGGAACACAGATATTCTCAGGTGCTGGTCCCATTCCCAGAGATTTATCAAAATGTCCCTTCCCCAAACCACCAGACATGTTCCTTTCTTGTCCTGATCATTTGGCTGGCCTATTAGACATTGTTTCCAGGCAAAGAGAGTAGTGAGCTGTAGTGCCCTAGGTCCTCTCTGCCCACAGGAAGGGTTTCTCTTCTTATTCTCAGAATCACCCCTGGATGGGCTTGTCGTGTAGCAGAGGTGCACTTGTCGCTGCTGCTAACACATAGCTCAGGTCTCTCCGCAAGCAAGAAGGAACTTCTTTCCCCTCAGTCTTAGGCTCACTGGGGAAAGGGTACCCCTCATAAAGCATGGGTGCAGCTTGGGGGGGGAGCTGTCACGCAGCAGGGCACGAGGCACAGGGACTGTATGTGCTACATAGCTGCTTTCAGATCCCCATTGGGCCTGCTGCTGCTCCTTTGACGATGTCCTGCTGGAATTTAGGACTAACTGCATCCAGTAGCCACGCTAAGCTGCTAGATTGCGTGGTCACTAAAAGTTTTTCTATTCAGTTTTCATCAGAGTGCAAGACAGGAGCTGTTTCTCAAAAGGAAGTTGTTGTTTCAGTTGCTTGCTGACAGGGCCTGGGTCGTATTCCAGAAGGTTACAGGGCTGTGCTGTCTTCCGTGGGCCTTTTCACAAGTTCAGTACAGTCTCTGAGGTAAAAGCATCTTCTGACTTGTCTGTGCAGTAGTAGGACAGGGGAGGAGGGCAGTGTGTGCACCTACTATTCAAGCGATTCAAGCGGAGGGTGCTCCCCCCGGAACCTAGTATGCCTTTGTTTCATGATAGTGTCACTTTTCTTTCAGAAGTTTTCCCCTAGAAATGCAATGATTTTGATAAGGAAAGGGAATTTGATCAACTTCTACTATGTACGTCTTTCCATAATATTCCTTCCTCCTGAGCCAGGGAGCTGCTGTGGGGATTCTGCCAGTTTTGCAGAACACCTGGGCTGTCACGATGGCTACTGAGAGAAGAGGTTGGTTAGAGCTCCGCCCCTCGTACATGACTCCTACGTACTGCCAGCCTGACCTGTGGACCAGAGGAATTCTTATTTCTAAGAATTCATGTTAACTCAGAGCCAGTAGGTAATAATCCTCAAAGAGATAAGGCATTTCCCTTTCACCAGCTTATCTGGGTAAATGTCCAGAGGTCTGTTTGGGAAAGAAAATCTTGCCCAAGGAATTTGGCCGTCGCTCTATTCAAGAACTGTGTGTGCTTAAGAGGCCAGCAGATCTCTTCTGCAGTATCACAGATGAGTCCCTAGTCACTACTTCTGGAGCTGTTTGTTTTTTTTTGTTTTTTGTAATGAAAACAGATATTAGTGGGATTCCTGTTCATTTGAATTCCTGGGTCTGATTAATTAAACATGGTCAGGGATTTCTGCCTATCACAGCAAAGCCCGAGGTTACCTAGTACTCCTGTGTCCACTTGCTGCTTGGTAGGACACCTGCCCACTTTGCTTCTGCCAGGTAACTGCCCCCGCCTACCCTGGTCCCCTCCCATTGCTCTGAGGTCAGGGAGTCCGTGCCGGTGGTGGGGCCTTAGCCCCAGCAACCAGCGCCGCCAACGTGATGAGTGTTGGTGCACCCGCACCTTGGGTCCAAAGAGGAGGATCTTCTGGGCCCAACTGGGGGACCTACTAAAAGCAGTATATTGTATGAAAAAAAGTTTATATAGTTTGAATAGAGAAAATTGGGAAAATAATATCTTCACCATCAGCTTCCCTTATTCCTAAGAACCTACCACGACAGTCAGGACCATTTTCGTATTGGGAATCACAATTTAGGGTCAATCAAGTACCATCATTCTGTCATAGTAAATTAATGCCAATTTAAATAGGTGTTTGTCTTGCCTCAGGGTTTCAGCCCCAGGCAGGTTCACTATGGATTCAATGAGACAGAGAAACACAATGGAACGTTCTTGCCGTGAAAGGGTTTATACCGGCTTTATTATCCTCATTAGAATCACATCTGCGCGCAGTCTGCAGGGCTGTAATCCTCCCCTGTCTCTGGGCAGGGCAGGGCTCTTTATCTAGTGACTCAGTAATTGCTCATTGCCCATGGGTGTGGAAGCAGTAGCCTAGCAGCAGGCCAGTGACATCAGCAAGTAGCGTAGGATCCTGGGTGCCTTGCCAATGGGTTTCAGCCCTGGGCAAGTTCACTATGGATTCATTGAGACGGAAGAATGACAATGGAACGTTCTTGGGGTGAAAGGGTTCATTACCCGGCTTTATTCCCACGGTGGCAGGTCAATCACTAGAATCCCATCCACCCAGAGCGAGCCTGCCCGCAGCAAGCCGGTCTCTGCCTCCGGGCCTCTCCACCCCGCAGCCGTCTCAGTCTCTGTCCTTGGCGCTGCCGCCACTCCAGTCTCGTATCTGCTCTCCTGCAGCCTTGCAGCCCTGCCACCATGTCGCCCACAGCCCTGGGCAGAGCTCTTTATATAGAGTCAGTAACAACGTATCGCCCACACGTGTGCGGTGAGCCAGCCGACCAGGGCCAGGGGAGGGTCCTGGCCACAGGAACCTTCACTTTATACACACTGACCATAGAGACTTCCATTTTCCCCACAGTATTATATTCAATTTGTAATTTTATTTATTTTAGTTGTATAAGAACTAAAATCATACAGTGTTTATCATTTTTATATTTGTACATATTTAAATACTATTTTAATAAAACTCACTTAAGGCAATACTGGGTGACTGAATTTTTGCCCTTTAAAGACCTTCCATTTTATTTACTTAAGGTTGAGGAATACTAACTAGTCTGTATTCTTAGTTTGGGGCTCAGTTCATAAGGATAAATTGGTCATAGGATTTTAAGGCTGTGTCTTGCCAGTGGGTTTCAGCCCCGGGCAAGTTCACTATGGATTCAGTGAGATGGAGGAATGACAATGGAACATTCTTGGGGTGAAAGGGTTTATTACCAGCTTGTTCTCCCGGCCGTAGGTCGAGCACTAGAATTAACGTCTGCATCCAACAGTCTGCAGGTCTGTAATCCTCCTTCGTCTCTGCCTCTGGGCCTCTCCGCCCCTGCAGCCGTCTCAGTCTCTGTCCTCAGCGCTGCCACCACTCCAGCCTCTGCTCTGCTGCAGCTGTGCCACCGTGCAGCCCAGAGCACTGGGAGAAGCTCTTTATATAGCGTCAGTAACAATGTATTGGCCACACGTGTGCAGTGAGCCAGCCGACCAGGGCCAGGGGAGAGTCCTGGCCACAGGAACGTTCGCTTTCTCCACAGGCTGTAATACTATATAATTCTTAGTGCTTACATTCGAATGAATTGGGATTCAGATACCCACATCTCTCTTCTCATATTTCTCATTACTACTGATTTTTGGCAACTGCTTTTCATCCACTCTGTATTCTATAACTGCCCTTTCTTTATTCTTCCATAGGATTCAGAATTTTCAATGTGTATGTGTGTTTTAAAACCTTGGAAGCCCTTTAGTTACCAAGAAATGTTCATTTGTGCTTGTGATTTGGAGAGTTTAATGAATGTTTTTCCAAAAATAGCTACCCTAGAGTATGTTTTTAAAATAGGTACTAGATGTTAACCATTCAGATACTTGTTCCTGACTTAATAGTGATTCAACATTCTGGATACAAACCTTTAGTTCATGGAGTGCAGCTGGATTTTATTTTCTTCCTCTGACTCACCAAAGGCTTCTCAAAGCCTTTCAATTTTTTCTATTTTTGTGTACTGGAATTCATTTTAACAAATATTTTTTAAATAGCTTTAAAAATCACCATTCTCTTAGAATCTCTCCTTGGAAGGTTGTTACATTTGCTCCCAAGTTTTCTTTTCTTTTTTTTTTTTTGCACACGGAATCGGTTTTATTTCCAGAATTGTGAGGCTAGTTGTAGATCTAGTGAATATTATGTCATATTCTAAAAACTTAGCAGCAGTGTTTTGAATTTTGCAAACATTGATAATTTGCATGTGCATATTCTATATGGTGTTTAATAATTACTGGGGTTTTGTGACATATGCTTTCAACATCTTAAATTGTTAAACATTAACAAGTAAATGAAATTTATCCTCCGAATAAAAATGGCTTCATGAATCTTCTACTTCAGGATTTCTCTCAAACTTCAGGCTTTTTCTTTTATTTTGTGTATTTTAAAAGAATGTTATTTAGTTTTACAGGACTAATGCTATTCTGTATACAAAGATTCTATTAAAAGCATTTGTATGTAGTTCAATTATTTTTAAGTATTATATATTTTCTCACATTATTCAGTAGTGTGCGTGATTAAAAAACAAATGTGACAATTGAGTATGCATGGCACAATTTCATGAGTATGCAGAAAGGAGCTCTCAAAATGAACACCTAGAAGTTGGTGGTCCTGGCCCCAGCATTTTAATCTGACTTGAAAGATATTTATGAATATACTTCGTCAACTTAGGAAAAAATGGGGGTGGAGCTTTTCCATCCTGGATAATTTTTACTGTTTCATACTAAAAAAAAAGTCTTTGATTTTGAATGTGTGTTAGAATAATGGGTTCATTTGTTGCACGGTTGGGGTAATGCCTTTGTCATATCGAGGCTAATGCTGGGAGGTTGGTTTAATTTCCCCCAGGTCATACTGAGTTTCTGGTTATCTATGTGTCAGTTATTGTCTTGCCAATGGGTTTCAGCCCCGGACAAGTTCACTGTGGATTCAGTGAGACTGAAAAATGACAATGCAACATTCTTGGGGTGAAAGGGTTTATACACAACTTTATTCCCACGGTGGCAGGTCCGTCACTAGAATCCTGTCCACTCAAGAGCGAGTCTGCACGCAGCAAGCCGGTCTCTGCCTCTGGGCCTCTCTGCCCCTGCAGCCGTCTCAGTCTCTGTCCTTGGTGCTGCCACCACTCCAGCCTCTGCTCTCCTGCAACCGTGCAGCCCAGAGCCCTGGGCAGAGCTCTTTACAGAGAGTCAGTAACAATGTTTCGCCCTCACATATGTAGTGAGCAAGCCGACCAGGGCCAGGGGAGAGTCCTGGCCACAGGAACCTTCACTTTCTCCACAGTTATCCAGTAAAAAGTTTCTTTTAAGTACCTGGTGGATATCATCCTGCTGCCTGGGCTGCTTCCACCACCTTCATTTGGTAGTGGGTTAGGGAATGCAGACTGGTTTTTAATTTTACTGTGGAATTCCAGCTAGTTTTCGCTTGCCTAATTACAGTGGGAGTAGTAGTCTATGAAGAAGACTGCAATTTAGGGAGGCCGCGCTGCATGAGCCATAGATGCACGTGGGCTTGTGTCCCAGTGGGTTAAGTCCCAGTGCTGCCATTCCCTGTTTGTGGGAACTAGAGAATTCCTTGGGACTTACTACCTCATCTGTGTTATTTCTGTCTCACGGGATTGCAATGAGGACGACGTGAGCCCACACGCTGTAGAATGTTTAGCTGAAGTGCTCGACAAACACAGCTGTTGTTATTAGATATTATTTGTGCCCAGTCATCATTTCTCTGTGATCTTAGGTTAGTCATTTTTTTTCTTAAAGTATAGTTTCTGGAACCCAAAGAAATATTACAGATGAAAAGCATTTGAAAGGTATGCTGCTCTGAGCAAATACAAAGGTGGAATTGGAATATTGTGATAGTTGTCGTTAGAAATAGTAGCAGTTGAAGTATAGTGGGAAGAACATTGTTCTGGGCACGGGCTGACCTGGGCTCAGACCTGGTTTATGTCATTTACTGGCTGCGGTTTGCTCAGACCTTCCATTTTCTCATCAGCAGAAATAGGAATAATACCCGCCTTGTAGACTAATCATACCCATCATGTTGGGAGGCTTGAGTGAAAGGCCTAGGCGGCCAACAGTTTCCTTTGCCCCTTCCTACCTGGAGACCGGGAAATGTCCTTGGCAAAAACAACATCCTTTTTGAAGCAAAATGTAGGTGAACTTTGCATTAAAGTTTTTTTCTATTTTCAGTGCAAGTTAAATGGGACTGGCTAATGGATTAAGAGGACAAAGGTCTGAAGAACATGTGGCCCTCGATTAGATTTTAGAATTCTTGCAATTTAAGGGGTTTGAAGAGTATAAAGAAAAAAGTTCAAAATGTGAACACAGTTGGCTGCTCTGAATTGTGTCATCAACCTAGGCAAGGTAGAAAAGAGGGAGCCGAGGGTCTCAGGTGCGCAAGAATAATATATGTCAGGGGTTTGTAAACTCTTAAGTCATTTTAGCCACGAATAAGGTATTGCCTTTTTTTTTTTTTTTTTACCTTTGCCATGAGGAAAGAGGAAGCATCTGGGGATGGCAAACGACAAAACCTTCTTTCTGGTATGCTCTTCTCTGGGGGTAAACTGGCTGCGCTCTGATGAAGCAGCCATTGCTGTTTCTGGGACCTCATGAGCACTGTGATGCCTCATTGCTCAGGGGCCCAAGACAGACGTACGGGTGTGGTGATGCCCAGTCTAGCTTTATGGTTTGCAAGCAAGGTGCCTGCCTCTTTATGTGACTGGCAAATCTTGAAATCTCACTGAATGGCAGTTTGGTGAAGTTTCCTGCAGACAGATAAATTCTACCCTTCTGTGATGTGGAGCCATAGACTCCTCAGTGGCTTCCCATGTTGTGCAGGGGACAGTTTAGCCTGTGCATAGCACAACATCCCTACCTTCCTTCCCAGTCACTCCTGTCGCTCTCCACATTCCACAGGCAATCATCTCCTGTCATACCTGATAAGCATTGTTGCCCCTCGGGGGCTCAGCTCCAGTGTTTGCTGTTTTGCTAAGCACTCCTTGATTCCTGCAGGTTAAATTGCTCATTCCTCCTCCAGCTTTGTGTCTCTTTTAAAAATCAGAAGCTGTGATGCCACAGACCTTGCGTTCTCTGCAGCACTGATCAGCTGGTGTCAGGTGGTGGCTGGGCGTATGTTGTACACTTAACATGTATGCAGTTTTATTTGCCAATTATTCCTCAGTAAAGCTGGGAGAAAAAAATGATTGGGCATATGTTCTCCAGCTCTCCGTTGGAGATATTTCAGTTACATCTGGCCACTTCGTGGGTTCATTGGTCTATTTGTATCCTTTATTTTAGACCTCTGATTTAAGGATAAGTGTTTCTAAGACTAAACTTTTTGAAAAATGATGTTCGTCTTTATAGTGCTGTATTCCTATTGCCCAGTATATATACTTGACACATAGAAAGCCTTCAGTAAGTACTTGCAGATTCAAAGTGAATGGAGTAAAACCTTTCCTAACCAGAGGCTTTTGTCCTTTTCCTGGTCTTTGCTTTATCATTACTTTAATTAGATCCTGGTGTTTATCTTATGTATCATTGTTCATAGCCTAGAACATAGTGGTTAAAGATAGTGATCAACTCTTCCTGAAGACAGGAAGAAAAAATGCACTTAAATTGTAACAGGATTGATTAAAATTAGGTAGGGAAACTTCCCCTTGCTATAACATTTGTTAGAAAAGTATTAGCAGGAGATGCTGTTGCATCCTTTTATTTTTGGAGTCTTCCACGGGATTGCATTACACCTTCTTGAAGACAGAGGGAAGGGTAACAGAAAATTCCCTCTGTGCAGTGCACTAGTGAGTGGTGAGAATGTTTCAGAAAATTTTGACTATATGTAACATAGTATGATGATATATTTCTTTAAGACATTGTAGATTTAGAATTCAAGAGCAAATTCTAGTCAGCAACTTCTGCAAAAAAACGTGGGATTTGTTGTTTCATAGTTTGTTCCTCCATCAAAAACAGCTGTCTACAAATAGTGCTTCATTCTGTTGGCAAATTCATTACAAATGCAGGAAGCAATTCCTGTTTCATGGGGTTGTGATTTGTAAAAAATAATTCAAATGGAAGTTATCCACAACTGATTTTTTTTTTTTCCTTTGGTGACAGTCCTATCTAAATCCTGGTATTTTGGCGTTACACATGAGTGTCATATGTTTAAATTCTGGAACCTCCAAGCAGAAATACAAGAAAGGGCTCATTTCGGATGGAATGGCAAGCATTTCGAATTGGGAGGGTCCTCAGTTTGATTTCTGCCTCCCTGCCCCATCCCTTAAGCCAAAAACGAAAGCAAAACATCTGGAGTTATTTAGGCACTATAAATATTCTTAAAAGAATGGGCTCCTAATCAGAAAACTTTTCTGGCACTAAAAAATGCTTTGGGTAGATAGAATTCACATGACTGGTAAAAATATCTTTGAATTCGTGGAGTCTCCCACACGTCACGAGTGCAGGGTCAGGAAGCAGTGGGACCCGGCCGGCTGGAGTTCGTGCGCTTGGAGAGGCGAGGCGGTGACCCGTCGGGGCTCCAGGGCCGTTTGCAACCCGGCTTTTCCCTGGGAATATTCACCAGTAAAGGCAGCTTCGTTCGTGTGAAATGATGGTGGTTTTACGTCCAAAGACATGTGTGAAAGGTATACATTTAGTTTAATTCTCTTTTCACACGTTTAGAAAAGTTTTGCTGCAGGGAGACAAAGAGAAAACAATGCCTTTCAAAGCCCCTATCTTCTCCCTCTGGTTCTTTGTTCTGTCCCTCTGTCAGCAGGGCAGGGAGGAGCAATAATAGCTGAGCGTCAGAAGAAAGCTGGCATCATTAAGGAGGGAGCGAGAGGCAGAGCTGTGTTGCCCTGAGCCAACCGGTATTCACTGACCCTGGAGCTGTGCGTTAAAACACAATGGGTGCCGTGTTGAGGCGGAAAGTGCTCCTGTGCTCAGAGACTGGATGACTCCCAGGAAACGGGCGTGAGCGCATGAAGTTCACATGATGACGTAAGATAAAAAAATGTAACCTCCATCGTTAGTAAGTGCCGAATGAAAGATTTCGTTAAGGGTTCCAGGAGTTCAGGGCAGGCCTAGACCACTGTGGCCTGGCTCAACCCGAGGGCGTCATGGAAGAATTCTGAGCAGCTGCTTGAAGAAAGGGTAAAATTTGGATAGATGGAAAATAAGCAGCTGTTTCTTCTGCCCTTCCCTTTACCTGGAAGACCACGTGTGGAAGTCGGGAAGAGCAAGTTAGTGTCAGTTAATTTTGAGTCAGAATCAGCAGTTCACCGTGTGGGATCATTTTAGCTCAAGGAGCCCAAAGAGAGCTCCTGATTGGATGTCAGCATATTGTACTTGCCCCGATTCAGGCCTGGGAAACAAAGACAAAAACAGGTTTTCAGGACGCTGGGAGGGCAGAGAGAACTCCTGGGCATCTCAAGCAGTTAACCTGAGGGAAAGGACGCGCACCTCTGCCGTGTGCCCGCACTGGAGAGGCTGTGCCTTCAGCTGCACGATGCATCTTCCTAACTCCAGAGCATCAAAGAAGCCTTCAGAGATTCCGATCTTGATAGAAATTATATTAACGAGTACAAGGTCTCCTGTATGCCTTCCTTGCCCCTTATCCTCAGAGCTACAGTGATTCCATTTTTCTCAAGATCACATTAAGGTAGATACTATTGTCATTCTTGTCATTGTATTTATTCTCTTTCTCCTGTCCCTCTTTCCTTTACTATATTTATTGTACAGTACTCTTGTCAGTGTGCTTTAATTATCTGTTTAAAAATACCTAAATCTTTACTCATTGTTATTTACAATTAGACAAAAATAGAGATGTAGAGATTATCAACTTCATGGTGAATAGGCACACATACTCCTTAAAGGGTCACGGGGGTTGTTTTTTTTAGCATTTAAAAAAATTTTTTATTTTGGTATCATTAATATACAATCACATGAGCAACATTATGGTTACTAGACTCCCCCCATCATTGAGTCCCCACCACCTACCACATTACAGTCACTGTCCATCAGCATAGTAAGATGCTGTAGAGTCACTACTTGTCTTCTCTGTGCTATGCTGCCTTCCCCGTGCCTCCACCTACATTATATGTGCTAATCATAGTGCCCCTTACTCACCTTCTCCCTCCCTTCCCACCCCCACCCCCAGTCCCCCTTTCCCTTTGGTAACTGTTAGTCCTTTCTTGGGTTCTGTGATTCTGCCGCTGTTTTGTTCCTTCAGGTTTTGCTTTGTTCTTATGCTCCACAGATGAGTGAAATCTTTGGTATTCTCCACCTGTCTTATTTCACTGAGCATAATACCCTCTAGCTCCATCCATGTTGTTGCAAATGGTAGGATTTGTTTTCTTCTTATCTCTGAATAATATCCCATTGTGTATATGCACCACATCTTCTTTATCCATTCATCTACTGATGGACACTTAGGTTGCTTCCATTTCTTGGCTATTGTAAATAGTGCTGCAGTAAACATAGGGGTGCATATGTCTTTTTGAAACTGAGATCCTGCATTCTTAGGGTAAATTCCTAGGAGTGGAATTCCTGGGTCAAATGGTATTTCTATTTTGAGTTTCTGGAGGAACCTCCATATTGCTTTCCTCAGTGGTTGAACTAGCTTACCTTCCTACCAGCAGTGTAGGAGGGTTCATCTTTCTCTGCATCCTCACCAGCATTTGTTGTTCCTAGTCTTTTCTATGTTGGCCATCCCAAATGGTATGAGGTGATATCTCATTGTGGTTTTAATTTACATTTCCCTGATAATTAACGATGTGGAGCATCTTTTCACGTGCCTGTTGGCCATCTGAATTTCTTCTTTGGAGAAGTGTCTGTTCATATCCTCCACCCATTTTTTAAAGGGCTATTTGCTTCTTGGGTGTTGAGGTGTGTGAGTTCTTTATATATTTTGGATGTTAACCCCTTGTTAGATATATCATTTACAAATATATTCTCCCACATTGTAGGATGCCTTTTTGTTCTGCTGATGATGTCCTTTGCTGTACAGAAGCTTTTTAGCATGATGTAGTCCTATTTGTTCATTTTTTATTTTGTTTCCCTTGCCCAACCAAGGAGATGTGTTCAGGAAAAAGTTGCTCATGTTTATATTCAAGAGATTTTTGCCTATGTTTCCTTCAAAGAGTTTTATGGTTTCATGACTTACATTCAGGTCTTTGATCCATTTTGAGTTTACTTTTGTGTATAGGGGTAGACAATAAACCAGTTTCATTCTGTTGCTTGTAGCTGTCCAGTTTTGCCAACACCAGCTGTAGAAGATGCTGTCATTTCCCCATTGTATATCCATGATTCCTATATCATATATTAATTGACCATATATGCTTGGGTTTATATCTGGGCTCTCTAGTCTGTTCCATTCATCTATGGGTCTGTTCTTGTGCCAGTACCAAATTGTCTTGATTACTGTGGCTTTGTAGTAGAGCTTGAAATTGGGGAGCATGATCCCCCTAGCTTTGTTCCTCCTTGTCAGGATTGCTTTGGCTCTTCAGGGTCTTTTGTGGTTCCATATGAATTTTAGAACTATTTGTTTGAGTTCATTGAAGAATGCTGTTGGTATTTTGATAGGGATTGCATTGAATCTGTAGATTGCTTCAGGCAGGATGGCCATTTTGACAATATTAATTCTTCCTATCTATGAGCATGGGATGTGTTTCCATTTATTGGTATCTTCTTTAATTTCTCTCAGTGTCTTTTAGTTTTCAGAGTATAGGTCTGTCACTTCCTTGGTTAGGTTTATTCCTAGGTATTTTTATTCTTTTTGATGCAACTGCGAATGGAATTGTTTTCCTGATTTCTCTTTCTGCTAGTTCATCATTAGTGTATAGGAATGCAACAGATTTCTGTGTATTAATTTTATATCCAGCAACTTTGCTGAATTCAGATATTAGATCTAGTAGTTTTGGAGTGGATTCTTTAGGGTTTTGTATGTACAATATCATGTCATCAGCAAACAGGGACAGTTTAACTTCTTCCTTACTAGTCTAGATGCCTTGTATTTCTTTGTGTTGTCTGATTGCCGTGGCGAGGACCTCCAGTACTATGTTGAATAAAAGTGGGGAGAGTGAGCATCCTTGTCTTGTTCCCGATCTTGAAGGAAAAGCTTTCAGCTTCTCGCTGTTAAGTATCATGTTAGCTGTGGGTTTGTCATATATGGCCTTTATTATGTTGAGGCACTTCCCCTCTATACCCATTTTGTGGAGAGTTTTTATCATGAATGGATGTTGAATTTTGTCGAATGCTTTTTCAGCATCTATGGAGATGATCATGTGGTTTTTCACATGGATTGTTTTTTAAAGCAAATCTCATCAAGTTTTGTTATAGTTTCATGTTTCACATTTAAATTCATGGTCCATTTTGCATTGGCTCTTGTATGTAGCATGAGTTTTCAGTCGCCGCTCATTATTACTTTTGCCCATGAATGTCTAGGTGCTCCAGCACCGTTTGTTGAAAAGGCTCTCCTTCCTCCATTGAACTGCTTTTTGCCCCTTGTCAAAACCAGTTAGTGTATTCGTACTGATCTGTTTTCAGACTTCTCCGTTCCGTGTTTCTGTCAACATAGAAATGTTGATCTGTGTTTCTGTCCTTCTGCCAATACCACACTGTCTTGTTCACGATTGCTTTATAGTGAGACTTAACATAGTAAGTTTTTCCTCCTGCTTTACTCTTCTTCTGAAAATTGCTTCCGAGTAAGCTTGTCTGTGCCTTTCACAGTTGTGGGGGCGGGAGCCCTGGCACCTCTCCAGCCTGCCTGTGTGCGGGACGAGCTGTGGCTGAGGGCAGGAGAAGGCGGCAGCTCTCCGTTAGGATGAGCTTCTGAATGTCCGGCTGAGCACATGGCGAGAGGGAGAATTTTTTAAGAGAATAGGAAATGGTTTCTGATGTTTTAACAGAGACATAACTCATTTAAAATTATTTTTGTAGAAAATTTTCCTTCAGTGATATCAATACTAGGCTACTATACAGTGTTTAGAATGGCATCGTCCTGCCTGAAAGCAACGACTAGATGGCTGAGTACTCAGGGAGCCTTCTGTTGGTGTTTCCATGTTACCCACTGTTGTCAGGGACTTGGGTCTAGGTTTCTACAGCAACGACAGCCTGGACTACGTAATACCAACACTTTGTGTGCATGTGGTATTAACTCTGAAGCCTTTCACTCTACATGTGGCTGAGCTGCTGTTGCTATGGAGATCAATCTTTGGACACACTTGATTGGTAGCAATATCTCTCACGTGTGGATTTTGCAGCTGAAAGAATATAAAGTGGTGCTATGAGTTGACCAAGAGATGCTTAAGGCTTTGCTAGTAATTTCGCTATCGCTGAGACTCACATTTGAAAATTTTAAGTTACGCGTTTGCTTACAAACATAGTAAAGTGTGTGTGTTTTCTTTTTAATATATGTTTGATAGCCAGAATAGAGGGAAAATATGCCTTTAAAGAATGGAATTTGACAGACTCCTTCCCTTGGCTGGTCTACACCATTTCTAAAATACACTATAGAAATGCAAAGACTAAATATCTCACATAATTTTAGTTTAGTAGCCTTATATAATAAAGTCAGTTGTCAGTAGCAAAGTGAAGGAAGCACAATTTTTCTTGTGAATTATTCTAATATAAATATGGTAACAGCTAACAACCTTTTTCTTGGAGTACTGTATCTCTGAAGAGTCCTTTGAACTCTACAAATAAGAAACATTGAAGTGGAGTAGTGATTTAATTTTTCTTTGACTGTGTCAGTTAAACTAAGATGCAGCTGCCAGCCCTAAATTTAAAATAAGACAGAATGTTGGGGAGTGTTTTCATTGGCAGAATTCTTGAAAGAAAGGTAGTTTTAGTTTGATGCACATTCCTGCTTTGGGTTAGAGAAGCCTGTCGGTTATGAGTTGACATCCTAGAGCAGTGGTTCAGCCCTGGCTGCACATCAGCAGGTGGGGCTTTTAAGAAGTACTGATGCTTGAGCCTAACAAAAATCAAATCAGAATCTCAGAATAAGGAGAAAGCATGGCATTGGTATTCTTTTTTTTTTTTTTCTTAAAGCTGATTATTTGATACTAATATGCAGCCAGGTCTGAGAACCACTGCAGCAAAGTAAGTTTTTGTCTAGAATCTTAAATTTTAGCCAAATTTGTCTTAGAATGCATCAGTTGAAGTGATACAAACATTTTAGAAAGTTTAGAAAGGGGACCATCTATATTAGTTTCCTTTTGCCCTCGTAACAAATTACCGCAATTTTTATTGGTTAAACACAACACAAGTTTATCATACTTTTCTGGAGGTCAGAAGTCTGAAATGGGCCTTAGGGAGCTAAAATCAAGGTGTTAGCACAGCACAGAGACTCCAGGGAGAAGCCATTCTTTGCCTTTTCCAACTTCTAGAAGCTACTCACCTTCCTTGATTCGTGCCCACATTGCTCCAACCTCTGCTTATGTCGTCACATATCCTGTTCTGACTCTGACCCTCCTGACTCCCTCTTATGGGGCCAATACCTTGTGATGGTTTGGGCCCATCCAGGTAATACAGGACCGTCTCCCCATCTCAAGATGCTTAATTTAGTCACATCTGCAAAGTCCCTCTTGCCAAGTAGAGTATCATTCACAGGTTTTGGGGATTGGGACCTGGACATTTTGTAGGGGAGACAATTATTCAGCCTACCATTCCAGCCTAATACAATGATCACTTTGGCATTTTCCTTCTTAGTTTTAATCTGCATATTTTATTTAGAATGTGATCATCTTGAATATACACTTTCTATCCTTTTCTACTTAGTCTTCATAACCATCATTTAAAATAACTACATAAGAGTCCATCCTTCATTATACCATATTTTACGTTGTCTTTACTATTGGATTTTTATGTTTCAGATTAGACTAAGCTGTAATAAATATTTTTATTAGGTAGATCCTCTGGTATGGGAGTACTGAGCTAAACATAAACATTTTTGTCATGTTTAATTCAAACTGCTAAGTTGTATTTTTGAAGAGTTCTAATCTGTTTGCAATATTATCAGCAATGTTTGAGAGCACCAGTATTACTATGTCTTTGCCAATATTGGTCATTATTGTTTAGAAAATGATTTTTCACTAATTAGATGAAAAAACATTCATGTTTTTCTAAATGTTTCCATTTATTTAGATCTATATGTGTTCTAATTATCTTTTTGTGTTTTGTTCATTTGGTTCTCATGTCTTGTTTTTTCTTATTAACCCTTATGACTTCCTTATATGATGAAATTACTTTTATATGCTACAAATGTTTTTTAGCACACATTTCAATATTTTGAATGTTCATATCTGTTTTTTCCTTTGTGATTCCTTTATTTTTCTAAGCTTAAGTGTTTCCACCTAACAAAGGTTTGTGGTAAATACTTCTGTTTTCTTTTTCCTCTCTCATGATTTAATCACTACCCTTAGCAAATTGCTAACAAGCTAAGAAGTTTGGGGACTTGTGAAACCATACTTAATGTGTGACTTACTGTACTAAAGCAAGTACCAAATTAATTTGGTTCTGTTTACGTAATTTATAAAAATTAGAAACAAATTTTTAAAGGACTGGAGAAGAAATCCAGCAATTTAGTATAGTCCTAAGGTGTTTATTGCCCTTTGCTAGAAGGTTTATTCACCATGCTGTCATGTTGTGTGTTCATGCAAATAATTGAGAATTATAGTAAGCTATCTTTGTCCATGATAAACAGACAGAATGCACTTTAATTACATTCTAATTTACTATCTGGTGAAAGGACCTTGCTAACAAATCAACCCATATATGACTTATTGGATAGCCTTTGCACTTAGAGGAATAATCAGTCTGTAATCATAAACAACATGAAGTGTTCACCTTCTAGATTGCTATCATATTTATCACCCTCAAATGCTTGTGCTGGATTTCTTTCTGTTTGTTTCCTATTTCATGGTTTATGTGCCCTTAATCTGCCTGCTGTAAGTTGGTAGAATCCTGTGCTTACAAGTCTTTTTCTTCAAACAAGGGTTAGTCACATGCCTGGGAACTGAGTTCTGTCACTTTACCATAGGAATAGAATGCATCCTCCCTGCCCCCCGTAGCAGTAAACGGAGTAAGCTGTCACCGTGATGTGCTACCATGTGATTTACTCTTTGCTGCCCTGGCAAGAACTAGCACAATTCTAATTCTATAAAGA
This sequence comes from Manis pentadactyla, assembly GCF_030020395.1. Taxonomy (NCBI): domain Eukaryota; kingdom Metazoa; phylum Chordata; class Mammalia; order Pholidota; family Manidae; genus Manis; species Manis pentadactyla. Next base: position 107,380,025 of record NC_080030.1, on the reverse strand, counting down.
AATAAAAACTTTGCACCTCCAGAATAGCCACCACATTCTTTAATATTCTCTATTACTTCCCCCTGGTTCCAAAAAGGAGGTATGCAAATTGAACTGCAACAATAGCTCGTCCCTGATTCTTTTCAGACAACCTTGTACAGAAAGTTGATATCATTAAGAAGATTTTGCCAGGTTAGTACAGTTCTCTGATGCAATACCTTCTTGTACGTCTACCACATAAGGCTGATGGCAGAACGAACAACCTATGGCACTAGTTCTACAAAACAATTTAGATATTCACAGCATTATATTTCCTCAGTTGACCTAAATCTTTTCAAAACCACTGTGTTGGGTGGACATTGGGGACAAAGCATGGGGGATAGAAAACAGTATAGAACAACCTAAAGAAACATATACTTGAGACCAGCATCACTCTAGTACCAAAACCAGACAAAGACAGTACAAAAAAAGGAAATTATAGACCAATATCTCTGATGAACATAGATGCAGAAATCCTCAACAAAATGTCAGCAAACCATTAAAAAATATATCAAAAGGATCATCCATCACAACCAAGTAGTATTTATTCCAGGGATGTGAGGATGGTACAATACTCGTAAATCAATCAGTGTGCTTACAACATTAACAAAAGGAAGGATAAAAACCATATGATCATCTCAATAGATGCTGAAAAGCATTTGATAAAATTCAACCTCCATTCTGATAAAAGCTCAGAAAATGGGTATAGAGAGAACATACCTCAACATAGTAAAGGCTGTATTCAACGAACCCACAGCTAACATCATACTCAATAGCAAAAAGCTGAAAGGTTTTCCTCTAAGATCAGGAACAAGACAAGGATGCCCACCCTTACCACTTTTATTCAGCAGAGTACTGGAAGTCCTGGCCACAGCAATCAAATAAGATAAAGAGGTGAGGTAAGAGGCATTCAGATTGTTAAGGAAGAGGTAAAGCTGTCACTCTTTGCAGATGACATGATACTGTATGGAGAAAACCCTAAAGACTCTACCAAAAAACTATTAGAACTAACAACTAGATTCAGCAAACTTGCAGAATAAAAAATACACAGAAATTTGTAGCATTCCTATATACATACTAACAAGGAACTAGCAGAAAGAGAAATCAGGAAAACAATTCTATTTACAATTGCATCAAAAAGAATAAAATACCTAGGAATAAACCTAACCAAGGAGGTGAAAGACCTGTACTCTGAAAACCATAAGACTCTTGGGAGAAATTAAAGACAGAAATAAGTGGAAATCTATCCCATGCTCATGAATAGTAAGAATTAATATTGTCAAAATGGCTATCCTGTCCAAAGCAATTTACAGATTCAATGCAATCCCCCTAAAAACACAAATAGCATTTTTCAGTGAACAAGAGCAAATAATCCTAAAATTCATTTGGAACTCCAAATATCCAAAGCAATCCTAAGAAAGGAGAACAAAGCTGGGGGTATTTCACTCCCTGATGGAAAGCTACAGTAATCAAAACAGTATGGTATTCACACAGGAACAGACCCATAGATCAATGGAACAGAATAGAGAGCCCAGATATAAATCCACACATATCGGGTCAATTAATATACAATAAAGGAGCCATGAATATACAATGGGGAAAAGTCTCTTCAATAACTGGTGTTGGGAAAACTGGACAGCTACATACAAGAGAGTGAAACTGGATTACTCCCTAATGCCATACATAGAAGTAAACTCAAACTGGATTAAATTCCTAGATATAAGACGTGAAACCATAAAACTCTTAGAGAAGAAAACAGAGGCAAAAATCTTATGAAGATAAGCATAAGTAATTTTTTTCTGTACACATCTCCCCAGGCAAGGTAAACAAAAGCAAAAATATACAAGTGTGCAAGTTTTCCCATCCCTGTGGCATCCTGATCAAGGGAGTCCTGTTCCCTTCTCCTGATAGATGGCATTTTAAAAATGGCAATGGGTGTCTTGTAGAAATGAGTCTGGCACAGATAAACAGCCATTTATAAGACCTGCACTACTAACCAGTGAGGGTTGGTTTTACCGCCAGAACTGTTTTCTGGCGCTTCCTGTAATTCCTCTAAGTCCGTTGAAAGACATTACCTGTTGATGAAAATGTTTAGATTTTTTTTTCAAGGAGAGTTTTAAAGGGCAAATAACCCATCACTAACAAGTTGACAAGTTGGTAAGTGGTATGGAGAACCAAAATTCCTCACACCTCCAAAATTCTAATTTTTCCCATTTTTTGGGGGGTAAAATATACATAACATGAAACTCACCATTCTAACCATTTGAGTGTGTGCAGTTCACTGAGCATGCATGTTCACTGTCAGTGCGACCATCACCACCACCCATTTCCAGATGGTCTCATCACCCCAGATGTACACTGTGTGCTCATTGAACAGGGACTCCCCTCTCCCTGCGCCTCCTGCACCTGGTGACCTCTGTTCTGTTTTCTGACTCTGAATTTTCATATTCTAGGTATTTCATGCAAGTGGAATTATGTAATATGTCTGGTTTACTTCACTTAGCGTAGTGTTTTCAAGGTTCATCCATGTTATAGCATGTGTCAGAATCTCATGCTTTCTTATGGCTGAATAATATTCCATTATAGGGACTGTACCTAATTTTGTTCGTTCATTTATCTGTTGATGGACCAAAACTCTATAATCTTTTACTGCACTGCTCCTTCCACGAGCAGCTAAATAGGAGGGTAGATTCTTTTCGCTTCCTCATCCTCACTGGCTTCTGGTGGTCCTCCTCCCTGGTCCCCTTGGGTGGGAGCCTGGCATCGTCAGCATGACCGCAGGCTTCCTGAACGCACAGCAGTTTGGCTTCCTCTGGCTGTCAGCACCACTGCTTGTATGTAGTCCGCCTCGCCCTCCTGTCCTCTTGACTTAACTCCAGGAGTGTGCTGATGGCCATGTTGGCTCCGTCTGACTGTTGGCTCTTCTCCTGGGAATCAGAGCTTCCCACGGCTCCCTAGGTGTCTGTTCGGCTTAGCTTTCTGGTCTCAGCTGTGTCATTCACTAACTAGCTCTGTGAATTTAAGCTACACTGTTCTTAATGAGGAAATGAAGAGTTTGGAGTAGATGATGTTTCACATTTCTTCCAACTCATATTCTGTTATTCAAAACATGCTACTTGCTATCAACCTGGTGGTAAAAAAATAAAAATTGATGGAAATCCATTTAGGAGTTTGTGAATGAAATAAGCTATATATCAGCGAGTGATTGGTGAAGGTGGTTTTTTTTGTTTTTTTGTTTTTCCTTGAGAGGGCATCTCCCATATTTATTGATCAAATGGTTGTTAACAACAATAAAATTCTGTATAGGGGACTCCATGCACAATCATTAATCAACCCCAAGCCTAATTTTCATCAGTCTCCAATCTTCTGAAGCATAACGAACAAGTTCTTACATGGTGAACAAATTCTTACATAGTGAGTAAGTTCTTACATGGTGAACAGTGCAAGGGCAGTCATCACAGATACTTACGGTTTTGATCACGCATTAAGAACTCTAAACAATCAGTTCAAATATGAATATTTGTTTGATTTTTATACTTGATTTATATGTGAATCCCACATTTCTCCCTTATTATTATTTTTAATAAAATGCTGAAGTGGTAGGTAGATGCAAGATAAAGGTAGAAAACATAGTTTAGTGGTGTAAGAGGGCAAATGTAGATGATCAGGTGTGTGCCTGTAGACTATGTGTTAATCCAAGCTAGACAAGGGCAACAAAACATCCACGGATGCAGAAGATTTCTCTCAAAAGGAGGGGTGAGGTTCTAAGCCTCACCTCTGTTGATCCCCAATTTCTCACCTGATCAGAGAATCTTTTCATGTGTCTGTTGGCCATCTGTATTTCTTTTTTGGATAACTGTCTGTTCAGTTCCTCTGCCCATTTTTTAATTGGATTATTTGTTTTTTGTTTGTTGAGGTGGGTGAGCTCTTTATATATTTGGGACATCAAGCCTTTATTGGATCTGTCATTTACAAATATATTCTCCCTTACTGTAGGATACCTTTTTGTTCTACTGATGGTGTCTTTTGCTGTACAGAAGCTTTTCCGCTTAATATAGTCCCACTTGTTCATTTTTGCTGTTGTTTTCCTTGCCCGGGGAGATATGTTCAAGAAGAGGTCACTCATGTTTATGTCTAAGAGGTTTTTGCCTATGTTTTTTTCTAAGAGTTTTATGATTTTGTGACTTACATTCAGGTCTTTGATCCATTTTGAATTTACTTTTGTGTATGGGGTTAGACAATGGTCCAGTTTCATTCTCCTACATGTAGCTGTCCAGTTTTGCCAGCACCATCTGTTGAAGAGACTGTCATTTCCCCATTGTATGTCCATGGCTCCTTTATCAAATATTAATAGACCATATATGTTTGAGTTAATGTCTGGAGTCTCTAATCTGTTCCACTGGTCTGTGGCTCTGTTCTTGTGCCAGTACCAAATTGTCTTGATTGCTATGGCTTTGTAGGAGAGCTTGAAGTTGGGGAGTGAGATCCCCCCTACTTTATTCTTCTTTCTCAGGATTGCTTTGGCTATTCGGGGTCTTTGGTGTTTCCATATGAATTTTTGAATTATTTGTTCCAGTTCATTGAAGAATGTTGCTGGTAATTTGATAGGGATTGCATCAAATCTGTGTATTGCTGTGGGCAGGATGGCCATTTTAACGATATTAATTCTTCCTAGCCACGAGCATGGGATGAGTTTCCATTTGTTAGTGTCCCCTTTAATTTCTCTTAAGAGTGACTTGTAGTTTTCAGGGTATAGGTCTTTCTCTTCTTTGGTTAGGTTTATTCCTAGGTATTTTATTCTTTTTGATGCAATTGTGAATGGAATTGTTTTCCTGATTTCTCTTTCTATTGGTTCATTGTTAGTATATAGGAAAGCCACAGATTTCTGTTTATTAATTTTGTATCCTGCAACTTTGCTGTATTCCGATATCAGTTCTAGTAGTTTTGGAGTGGAGTCTTAAGGGTTTTTTATGTACAATATCATGTCATCTGCAAATAGTGACAGTTTAACTTCTTCTTTACCAATCTGGATTCCTTGTATTTCTTTATTTTGTCTGATTGCCGTGGCTAGGACCTCCAGTACTATGTTAAATAACAGTGGAGAGAGTGGGCATCCCTGTCTAGTTCCCGATCTCAGAGGAAAAGCTTTCAGCTTCTCGCTGTCCAGTATGATGTTGGATGTGGGTTTATCATATATGGCCTTTATTATGTTGAGGTACTTGCCCTCTATTCCCATTTTGCTGAGAGTTTTTATCATGAATGGATGTTGAATTTTGTTAAATGCTTTTTCAGCATCTGTGGAGATGATCATGTGGTTTTTGTCTTTCTTTTTGTTGATGTGGTGGATGATGTTGATGGATTTTCGGATGTTGTACCATCCTTGCATCCCTGAGATGAATCCCACTTGGTCATGGTGTATGATCCTTTTGATATATTTTTGAATTCGGTTTGCTAATATTTTATTGAGTATTTTTGCATCTACATTCATCAGGGATATTGGTCTGTAATTTTCTTTTTTGGTGGGGTCTTTGCCTGGTTTTGGTATTAGGGTGATGTTGGCTTCATAGAATGAGTTTGGGAGTATTCCCTCCTCTTCTATTTTTTGGAAAACTTTAAGGAGAATAGATATTATGTCTTCTCTGTGTGTCTGATAAAATTCCGAGGTAAATCCGTCCAGCCCAGGGGTTTTGTTCTGGGGTAGTTTTTTGATTACCGTTTCAATTTCTTAGGTCGTAATTTGTTTAACTTTTGTGTTTCTTCCTTGGTCAGTCTTGGAAGGTTGTATTTTTCTAGGAAGTTGTCCATTTCTTCTAGGTTTTCCAGCTTGTTGGCATATAGGTTTTCATAGTAGTCTTTAATAATTCTTTGTATTTCTGTGGAGTCTGTCGTGATTTCTCCTTTCTCATTTCTGATTCTGTTGATTTGTGTTGATTCTCTTTTTCTCTTAATAAGTTTGGCTAGAGGCTTATCTATTTTGTTTATTTTCTCAAAGAACCAGCTCTTAGTTTCATTGATTTTTGCTATTGTTTTATTCTTCTCAATTTTGTTTATTTCTTCTCTGATCTTTATTATGTCCCTCCTTCTGCTGTCTTTAGGCCTCATTTGTTCTTCTTTTTCCAGTTTCAATAATTGTGATGTTACACTATTAATTTGCGATTGTTCTTCCTTCTTCAAGTGTGCCTGGATCGCTATATACTTTCCTCTTAAGACTGCTTTCGCTGCGTCCCACAGAAGTTGGGGCTTTGTGTTGTTGTTGTCATTTGTTTACATATATTCCTTGATCTCTATTTTAATTTGTTCGTTGATCCATTGATTATTTAGAAGCATGTTGTTAAGCCTCCATGTGTTTGTGTGCCTTTTTGTTTTCTTTGTAGAATTTATTTCTAGTTTTATACCTTTGTGGTCTGAAAAGTTGGTTGGTAGAATTTCAATATTTTGGAATTTACTGAGGCTCTTTTTGTGGGCTAGTATGTGGTCTATTCTGGAGAATGTTCCATGTGCACTTGAAAAGAATGTATATCCTGTTGCTTTTGGATGTAGAGTTCTATAGATGTCTATTAGGTCCATCTGTTCTACATTTTTGTTCAGTGCCTCTGTGTCCTTACTTATTTTCTGCCCGGTGGATCTATCCTTTGGGGTGAGTGGTGTGTTGAAGTCTCCTAAAATGAATGCATTGCAGTCTATTTCCCCCTTTAGTTCTGTTAGTATTTGTTTCACATATGCTGGTGCTCCTGTGTTGCGTGCATATATATTAGAATGGTTATATCCTCTTGTTGGACTGAGCCCTTTATCGTTATGTAGTGTCCTTCTTTATCTCTTGTTACTTTCTTTGTTTTGAAGTCTATTTTGTCTGATATTAGTACTGTAAACCCTGCTTTCTTCTCGCTGTTGTTTGCCTGAAATATGTTTTTCCATCCCTTGACTTTTAGTCTGTGCATGTCTTTGGTTTGAGGTGAGTTTCTTGTAAGCAGCATATAGATGGGTCTTGCTTTTTTATCCATTCTGTTACTCTGTGTCTTTTGATTGGTGCATTCAGTCCATTTACATTTAGGGTGACTATTGAAAGATATGTACTTATTGCCATTGCAGGCTTTAAATTCGTGGTTACCAAAGGTTCAAGGTTAGCCTCTTTAGTATCTTTCTGCCTAACTTAGCTCGCTTATTGAACTGTTATATACACTGTCTGGAGATTCTTTTCTTCTCTCCCTTCTTATTCCTCCTCCTCGATTCTTCATACGTTGGGTGTTTTGTTCTGTGCTCTTTTTAGGAGTGCTCCCATCTAGAGCAGTCCCTGTAAGATGCCCTGTAGAGGTGGTTTGTGGGAGGCAAATTCCCTCAGCTTTTGCTTGTCTGGGAATTGTTTAATCCCACTGTCATATTTAAATGATAATCGTGCTGAATACAGTATCCTTGGTTCAAGGCCCTTCTGTTTCATTGCATTAAATATATCATGCCATTCTCTTCTGGCCTGTAGGGTTTCTGTCGAGAAGTCTGATGTTAGCCTGGTGGGTTTTCCTTTATAGGTGACCTTTTTTTCTCTAGCTGCCTTTAAAACTATTTCCTTGTCCTTGATCTTTGCCATTTTAATTATTATGTGTCTTGGTGTTGTCCTCCTTGGATCCTTTCTGTTGGGGGTTCTGTGTATTTCCGTCTGTTCAATTATTTCCTCCCCCAGTTTGGGGAAGTTTTCAGCAATTATTTCTTCAAAGACACTTTCTATCCCTTTTCCTCTCTCTTCTTCTTCTGGTACCCCTATAATATGTATATTGTTCCTTTTGGATTGGTCACACAGTTCTCTTAATATTGTTTCATTCCTGGAGATCCTTTTGTCTCTCTCTATGTCAGCTTCTATGCATTCCTGTTCTCTGGTTTCAATCCCATCAATGGCCTCTTGCATTCTATCCATTCTGCTTATAAACCCTTCCAGAGTTTGTTTCATTTCTGTGATCTCCTTTCTGGCATCTGTGATCTCCTTCCGGACTTCATCCCATTTCTCTTGCGTATTTCTCTGCATCTCTGTCAGCATGTTTATGATTCTTATTTTGAATTCTTTGTCAGGAAGACTGGTTAGGTCTGTCTCCTTCTCTGGTGTTGTCTCTGTGATCTTTGTCTGCCTGTAGCTTTGCCTTTTCATGGTGATAGGAATAGTTTGCAGAGCTGGGACGAGTGACGGCTGGAAGGACTTCCTTTCTTGTTGGTTTGTGGCCCTCCTCTCCTGGGAGAACAGCGACCTCTAGTGGCTTGTGCTGCGCAGCTGCGCGCAGACAGGGCTTCTGCTTCCTGCCCGGCTGCTATGGAGTTAATCTCCGCTGTTGCTGTGGGCGTGGCCTGGCTCGGGCAGCTGCTCCAAAATGGTGGAGTCGCGTTGGAGCAGGAGCTGCTGGGAGGCTATTTATCTCCGTAAGGGGCCTCCCTGCTCCCTGCAGCCCAGGGGTTAGGGTGCCCAGAGATCCCGGATTCCCTACCTCTGGATTAAGTGTCCCGCCCTGCCCCTTTAAGACTTCCAAAAAGCACCCGCCAAAACAAAACAACAACAACAACAACAACAAAAAAAAGCCGCTCGCTTTTCTGTGTCCTCTGGCGCCAGGCCTCCGGTACCCACTTGCCGGTCTTTCTGCCCTGTTTCCCTAGTCTTGGGGTCCCTGTCCCTTTAAGACTTCCAAAAAGCACTCACCTCAACAAAACAACAACAACAACAACAAAAAATAGCCACTCGCTTTTCTTATGTCCTCCAGCGCCAGGCTTCCGGTGCCCGCTCACCATTCTTGCTGCCCTGTTTTCCTAGCATCCAGGGCCCCCTCCGGGCACGTACTGTGTCTGCTCTCTGGCCCGGATGGCGGGGGCTGGGTGCTCGGCAGTCCTGGGCTCCGTCTCCCTCCCGCTCTGCCTGCTCTTCTTCCGCCGGGAGCTGGGGTGAGGGGCGCTCGGCTCCCGCGGGGCCGGGGCTTATATCTCACCCCCTTCGCGAGGCGCTGGGTTCTCACAGGTGCGGATGTGGTCTGGATATTGTCCTGTGTCCTCTGGTCTTTATTCTAGGAAGGGTTGTCTTTGTTATATTTTCATAGATATATGTGGTTTTGGGAGGAGATTTCCGCTGCTCTACTCATGCCGCCATCTTGGCTCCACCCCTGACCTGAAGGTGGTTTTTTACCATAATTACTACTATTATAAGGTTTCTGTACCAAGCTGTTGGGAGTGACTTAATTCCTTACTGTGTTAGATGAGCAGCCTGCGTGGTGAGTGAGAAGGGAATCGGGCTCAAAGAGCAGTAAGAAAGTATCTTTTAGAGCATTTTGCAAAGCCAACTGATAGCGCTCGCTACCAATGTCAGTACGTTCTGTACAGGGCACCGAGCCTGTCTGGGCAGGAGCCTGACTTGATGTGCCCGACTGTGTTAGAGAAGGTGGGGGAGCAAAGGCGAATCCTGATACACTGACAACGCTTGTATAGCCTAAGAGTTTGCAGACTTTTGAATTTCCTGGTACAGTAAAAATTCAAAATAGACCAGCCAGTAACTTTGGGAATCATTAATAGTGTCATTTTTTCTTAGTTCACCGAGGAAAAAATTAGTTTTAAAAACTTATTACCTATGATAACTATTTCATAAAGGGAAAAACACTCACACACTAAAATATAGGAATTGATCAGAATTATGGGCAGGTGTTTAAATAGAACAGCACATTGTATTTCTACTTTTCTGTGTACCTTTGTGAACTCAGTTGTGAATCAGTGTTCAGGGATTGTTGGTGTAGACGTAAATGTTCTTGAAATTTAGAGGAAAGGAAAATCATAACTGCCTGGTTGACCACACGTGGAAAGGATGAAGGAAGCGCTAGTGCTAGTGAAAGGGCAACCCTCGGGCCAGGAAGTTTCCGGGGGAGAAGAGGGTGCGTCAGTTTTACAGACACTGCATACCCAGCTTGAGTTCAGCAAGCTGTCAATCGGATAAAGATCTGGACATCTTCAGCCCTGAGGTGATAATACTGACTTAGAAATTAGGCTGATCTTCCTGAGGGAAAAATACGTGGTAAGTAAGGCAGAAGGTGCCTTGTTCCAGGGAAAGGCATGGACTCTGCAACCAAACTGCCTGGATTTGAATCCTGGCTTCACCAGTCACCAGCTGTGCGACTTCAGTGAGGAATCCTTATTATGTTGTTTTGAGAATTAAATGAGTTCTGAGCATTATAGAAAACGCTTAGGATAGATAGTGCATGGCTGGTGGTAAATGGTATGTAAGCAGACCTCTGCAGGGAAATTCACACTCGGTGTGCTTTTCTTTGGCTTCTGGCATTTAGCATTTTCTAAAGCATTCGTTTCATCTGCATTTATTAAAGAAGTGAGACAGAGGGTTGCTCTGATTATGAACTGGGAACTGGACGTTCAGAGATACCCAGATTTTCTTAGCATCAGAAAGAACTATATCTTGCCTTCTGCCTCTTGAGAAGAGGTGATAAAATGCATTGTTCTAGAGTTGTTCTCTTTAGGTCTAGAATTGATGTTTGCTTAGTGAGGAGAGAGCAAAATTGATACTTGAATACCCTGCACTGTAACTGGAGAGGGAGAAACTAAAATTTCGTTATTCTTTAATATATATTCCCTTATTTTTGAAATACACTCCTGTTATGCTTACAGGGCAGACTTAAAATTCAGCCCTGTAAACCACACCATGCTGTCTTTGGAGATTCTTTAATTTTGCAGATGGTACTGAGTGCGGAGTTCCCAGTGGGGACTGTGGATCAGGAAGCTTTGTTTTCCTGATTAAATTCTCTGTAGAAATCAGTCTGGCACTAATATTCAGATCTCCACATGGTCTGGTTTTCTTTGAACTGGGACCACTTTTGAAGGTGATCTTATGTAAATGATCCAGTGAAGAGTTGATGAGGCTTTTGCTGAAACATATCCCACTAATTACTGGTAAATATTCTCTGAATTACTCAAGACCTTGCCAGTAAGTTACACTAAAAAGATCTGGACCTCAGGATGATGATTCTGTAAAGTTTTAGCAAATCTGTCGCAACTCTTGAGGGTGATCCAGAGCCGACTCCGCTGCGGGGTGTCAGGTGAAGGCCCCTGAGTGTGTCTTCTTTCTCTACCACTCTACCTCTTCAGTGGCTCCATAACTCAGAATTTCAGAACTGTGGTTTATTTTTCAAAGCTGAGAAAACTATTTCTTACTGTTGGTCTTTCAGGATTCTTTCTGTGCTTTAAAACTACTTATTAGGTGTACTAAGTTCTTTAAAAGCACATTAAGTAGTAAGTATTGTAGAAATATATGTTTTCTCTTGGCTAATTTTTTTTTTTCTTAGCAATTAAAAATATCTGGCAAAAAGAAGTAATCAGCTTTTCATGGATCAAAATAAACAAATGTATGATATAAATTTGTCATATCAGCACTTAAAGAAGATAAATTTCCTTATAATCCCATCATAATTTAATATAACATATGTACATACTTCTGGGCAGCCTTCCAACATTTTTCCTTTACAAATTTATTCATATTTATTTATGTTTTACATAGATGAGGTCATAGTGTATATGCAGTTGTGTTTAACTTCTCATTTCGGCTAAATGCACACATTTTCCATATTACAGTAGTCCTCATATTTTTTTAATGACTGTCTAACATTCTGTCTAGTTGAATCTAACCATTTCCTTTTTATCTGACATTTTACTTCCAGCTTCTCAATTACAAATGATCCCATATATATTAGTCGTACGTTATGCTTATCCCTTAGTGTTTGTGAGTGCTTGTGCATGTGCACATCTTGTGGGTACTCTAAATTTATCTGATGTGAAACAAGAAATAATGAAACACCCTCAGACACATTGTGGTGTATTAATAAATTATCAGTACCATAAAATTCACTTGATCTACTTAAAGAGATGGTTGAGCCTAGACAACAAATGAGTGTCTAAAGAACATGTAAAAAGCTGGATCTGAAAGATATTTGATTGTTTTTTAATATTATAAGAAGTCTGTTTTCTTTTTACCTCAAAGTACACCACACACTTGGTGAAATATGTTTATTCTTGTGTAAGAGAAGGCTCTGAATGTATTGGCAATGTGGTACTCACCATTTAATGAAGTAATGGAGATCTGAGTTCTTGGTTAAGTCAGCTTAGCTCTCTGTTCCTCAGATTCAGTAAAGGCTGGTTAGGGGAGTTTAATTACAGGCAATTTCCTGTAATTTTCAGAACACTGTGAGTTGATTTTCCTAATTTTACTAATAAGGACATTGAAACTCAGAGATGTTAAGTGATTTCTGCTGAACTATCCAGGTAGTAAATGGTCAAGCTGAGGTCAAGCCCAGAATGCTTGACTTAAAATCCAGTGCCCTATTTGTATTCCATAGCTGCCTTTGGTATCTGAGAAATATTTTCTAAGTTGAAGTACCCTCCTGTTCTAACATTCTATTAATATGTTTCTGGAGAAGCTATCTCACATAAGTAAATAGATAAGCAATAGACATTGACATTGTTTTTCAAGCAATAGGTAAATTGTTAAGAAGAAATGTACAAAGATCTTGGTATAAGGAAACCATACAAAGAATACATTGAGGTTTTCTAAACATTAAACTTGTAATGTACAGAGCATTGTTAACACAGGAGAGATGTAGAGATGAATAAAACATAATCTTCCCCCTCCATTTAGCTTATAATGTAATGGAACTGACAGACTTAACCAGATGACACAAATAGATTGACAGATGTTGAACTGAGAAAGGGAAATTGCTGGGGTGATATGGGTGTAGAACTACTTGGCTGCTAGATTCTGACATGAAACCAGGGGTAAGATTATAGACTGTTTCTGATTAATAACAGGACCTGGGAATGAAAAAGCAGAGAGATCTCGGATCCTGTTGTATGTCTGTCTGTGGTATATGGTCTTGGACTGATGCTCAAGTTTATTAAGTGGCAGAGTTAAGTTGAAGTTATTTTATTTCAAGTGAAATTTGGTAAGCCCAAAATGACCAAAAGTAGGTATCCATTGGCTCATAGTCCAGGTAGTTGTAGCAATAATAGCTTAAGAAAACTGTATGGGAGAGCATGGGGAATGAACTAACTGAGGAAATGTTGTCCATTCTGATTTTTTCTCTTTTAATTGGATAAACTCAGGATTGTTCAGGTCTTAGCAACTTGGGCCAGCCTGAAGACCAAGTGTAGTTCAGATTTACTGGCTGTAGTAGAAGGTTATTTCTGAGATTAGAAGTAAAAGAAAGCAGTAATACCAAATTTGGTTATTTGGAAGTATATTTCATAAAACACTTTTTTCTAGTATTTCTCACTGCTGTCATGTTTAATTAGTATTGCTTTACCTTTGAAATCTTTTTAAGTTATTACATGGAATTTTGAAAAGTCACCTAAATTGAAACAGTGAGTTACTACCGCACACCTACTGAATGGACAAAATCCAGGACATCAGTAATACGAAATGCTGGCGAGGATGTGGGGCAAGAGGACTCTCACCCATCGCTGGTGGGTGTGCAGAATGGTGCAGCCGCTCTGAAGATTGGCAGCTTCTTACAAACATAAACATACTCTTGCCGTATGATCCAGCAATCACACACCTTGGTATTTATCCAAAGAAATTGAAAACATATCCATACAAAAACCTGTACATGGATTTTTATAGCAGCTTTATTCATAGTTACCAAAGCTTGGAAGCAACCAAGATGTCCTTTAATAGGTGAATGGATAAGTAAGCTGTGGTACATCTAGACAATGGAATATTATTGAGCACTAATAAGAATTGAGCTATCGAGCCATGAAAAGACATGGAATAATGCAGATGACTAAGGGAAAGAAGCCAGTGTGGAAAGGCTACATATTGCTTAATTCAAACTATATGAAGTTCTGCAAAAGGCAAATTCTGGACACAGAAAAAAAGATCAGTGGTTGCCAGTGGTTGGGGAGCAGGGGGTGGAGAAAGATGAATAGGTAGAGTGCAGAGGATTATTTTAGGTCAGTGAAAATACTCTGTATTAATACATAATAATGGATGCATGTCACTGTACATTTGTCCAAACCCATAAAATGTACAGCTTCAAGAGTGAACCCTCATGTGAACTGTGGACTTCGGGTGATTGTAATGTGTCAGTATGGGGTCGTCAGTTGTAACTATTACACCACACAGGTAAGGGATGCTGATAATGGGAGAGGCAGTGTATGTGTGGGGGCAGGTGGTGTAACAGAAATCTCTGTACCTCAGTTTTGCTGTGTACCTAAACCTGCTCTTAAAAAGTAGCTGTAATTTTTAAAAAGTCCCCTAACTTAAATATTTAATGGAAGAAAGGTCTCAGAATGTAAGATAAATGCACAAACATCAATGGTGTTTCTATATAGTAGCAAAAACTGTACACAAAAATTTTAAAAACAATCCTGTTCACAATTGCATCAAAACAATACTCAGGAAGAAACTTAACAAAAGAAGGGCAATATATGACACTGAACACTATAAAACTTCCTTCCTTGCTAAATTAATGTATAAATTCTAGTATTTTTATTATAGATTCCTTAGGATTTTCTACATAGACGATTATCCTTGGATAAAAGCATTTTTTCTTCCTCTCCAGTCTGAATGCCTGTAATTTTTTTATTGCTCTGGCTGAAAACTTCTATACAGTGTTGAATAGAAGTAGCAAGAACTGCCTTTCTTACCTTATTCCCATTCTTAGATGGGAGCATTCAGTCTTTAATTATTTTGTGATGTTAAATGTAGGTTTTTTCACTGATGCCTTTTATTAGGTTAGGGAAGTTTTGTTCCTCATTGAGAATTTTTATCATGAATGGTTGTTGGATTTTGGTAAATGCTTTTTTCTGTGTCTCTTGAAATGGTCATGTATTTTGTCCTTTGTTCTGTTAATATGTATTATATCCTATTAGTATGTATTATAACATATTGATCATTAGTGTAATAATTATTATATAACTTGGTTTTGGATGTCAAACTGTCCCTGGGATGGACCCCACTTCCTCATCATGTATGGTCCTTGTTATTTGTCACTGGGTTCAGTTTGCTAATACTTTGTTGAGAAATTTTGTGTCTGTATTCATGAAGATATTGATCTGTTAGTTTTCTTGTGATGTCTTTGTCTGCCTTTGGTGCTTGGGAAGTACTCGCCTCAGAAGATAAGTTGGAACATTTCTCTCCTCTGTTTTTTGAGTGTTTTGAAGAACTGACATTTCTTTTTTAAATATTTGATATTTTTCCAGCAAAGCCATCTGGGCCTGGGATTATCTTTGTGGAAAGGTTTTTAGTTAATAATTCGATGTATTTACTTGTTGTAAGCCTATATACATAATTTTCTGTTTATTCTTGATTCAGGTTTTGAAATTTGTTTCTAAGAATTTGTCCATTTTTTCTGAATTGTCTAATTTTGCTGGTATAAGTTTGTTCATAATATTCTCAGAGTTCTTTTAATTCCTGTATGGTCAGTAATGAGGTCTTTTCTTTCATTTCTGATCAGTTTAGTGAAAAGTTTGTCAATTGTATTCATCTTTGATGTCTGTATCCCCCACAGTGCACAGCAGTTGCTTTCTATGCCCCCTACCTTTTCCCTCCTTTTACTTGTGAGCCTGGCTTCCTAGGCACTGTCCCTGTGTCTGCATGGCTTGGTGATCAGTCAGTTTGATCAGAACTTATGCTGAAACACGTTGAGCCAGGAAGACCTCTCATCCCTCGTGACGGATTAGTGTGAGCTGGGAAGCACGTTAGAATCCCGGTCAGCCTGGCTTTTACTTCCTCTTGGGCTCTCTCATGTTTCAGCTGCACATGCCCACAGTCTTCACCCGCCAGTGACACACGGGCCCCCTCTGGTCTCTGCAGCACTGCATACAGTCTCTGGTCAATACAAAAAATATGGGGTCAAGCCCCCTCTGGCTGTGTCATCTGCTGTAACTCCCTGTTGAATCCCTGGCTAGCCTGCTAGTCGGCTGCTTACCAGGGACATCACCACTGCGGGTGCTCCAAATCAGGTGCTCCCCTCTGGCAGAGGTGAGTCACAGCCTGCCCTGCTCTGACTGAGCTGCTGTGCTGACAGAGCCAGGGGTGGACGTGGGAAGCAGCCCCCGGCAAGGACTTCAGAGCCTCGCACTGTTCTTCCCTGAAGTTACATAGTTTTCATGAAGTGTACGCCTTAGAATTCTAGAATGCTAAAATTACTGCATTTGACCATCTTGTCCAGCTTTCTGGTTGCATTTTGAGGGAGGATTTGTCAACCACCTCATTCACCATAATAATGATACGGTTGACAGTCCCTGTACATTTTAAAGGACTAATGATAAGCGTTCTGTTACATGTGTGATCCTGTATTTTATGTTGGTATCACGTATAACTAATGTATCTTGGTCAGTGCTGGTCTTTGTGTGTGGGGGGTGAGTGGGGGGGGATGTTCATTTCCATTGTGTTGAAATATAGATGATTTGTTACCCAAGTGAGGCAATACTTTAGAGAAAAGACATTTGTAGGGTCAAGTAGAATATGTCAACCCTAAAAGTTTTCCTTGAAACACATATTGAAAAATGAAATGGGCCAGAGCCCTCTCCTCTTTAGTTCGTGGCAGCGTGCTGCCATGTAACTAAAAAATCCTATATCAGTTCTGTACCTGTGTGAAATGTTCACAATATATACTTAAAATGCAGGGTGCTGACTTACTTATTTTATAAGTTTAAAAGTTATTAGCGTACATATGGTGCTTACCATCAATATTTAGAATTATTTAAAGAATATCAAAGGAATATGAATTATTAGTAATAGGTTTAATATAATTTGTCATATTGGTATGTTTATAGTTTTTAAGTAAGAACATTCTTTAAAATATGAAGCACCATTTTGTTAAAATTCTAATTTTTTCACAATGCAAGTTTCCCAAGTAGGATTTGGCTGTTTATCATATATCATGAATATTGTAATATATGTAAATTATAGCATTAAATGCAAAATACTTTGGCATTGCAGTTTTTTGCAACTAAAAATATGTTGTCTTCTATTTAAATCAGATATTTCTGTATCTCTTTCATTTGAAACTAAATTCTCATATACCACAAAATGCTGTTCCAATTAGACTTTGTTAAAGGAAATACTGCCCAGTATGTAAATTCAGATTTAGCAGATTATGTCCAAATTTCTAATGTTGGAGATATCACTATACATGAAGTCAAAACAAAAACAGTATTAACAGAACTTTTCAGCCTGTAGGCATCCTTTGCAAAAACACAGACCGCTTTCTTCTTTCACAACGTTGAAGAAACAAAAGTTGGTTGAGTATGAAAAGTGGAGACCCCTTGGTAACTTTTCAAGTGAAGGCAAAACCCAAATGAGCAACACTCTCCTCTTGACGGTTATGATCACCAAACTCATCAGCTGTCCAGGCCGCTTTTGTTTGTCTGCTTCTATGTGTGGAATGTAGGGCCTGCAGGCTGCCCAGAGCAGAGGGCACTGAGGGCAGGCCTGGCTCGTGGACTGTGCCTCCAGGGACCCAAATTCTTTTCAAAATTAACCCTAAGCAAACTCATGCTTGGCCACATTCCTCTCCATCTTTCTCTTCATGGTCTTCTTGTAGAGTGCTTTCGCATGCCCCGTGTCCCCATCATTACCAAGTATTGCTCAGAGTTTCGTACTTGCAGGCATGAAGGCTAGAGAAGAGGGCGAGAGAAGCTACGTGAGGCGGAGGTCAGTTCTTTTCCTTCATATGTTACATGGACCTGATGTTTGCTTCTTCCCTCAGGTATCTGGTTCTCAATCTCACGTTTTAGAGATCTCCATATAATAAACCTTCAGTATTTTTCAGCTCTTTGAAAAGTGTAAAATTTGAGAATGGTTTTATGACAAATTTTCCCCATAAAATTCATATACAGAGAACAAAACTACATTGTTTTAATGCTCCGAGGCTACTGGATAGGTTATGCAGGAACTAAATGACTTGCTCCAGAATATCAGCCTCAAAGTGTACTTGACTGAGATTTGTGCTTCAGCAAAATGTCAAATTATATTTTGGGAGAGTAGGAAAGGAAGTGGTAAGGGTTTCTGGGCACTTGGGAGCTGTTTCTAATTAGAAAACCTTAATATAATCAAAACTAACCTATCTCTCATTAGGAACATGGCCTATTCATATTTCTTTGGGCTTCTTGGCACTTAGTGGCAGAAAACCATAGACTCAAAACCCAAGCCAGACCTTGATATTAAATTTGTGATTTTATTCCACTGCTGAATACCCTAATGATTGATGCCTTAGAGCCAGAGCTGTCTTTTTTTGTTTTATGCTCATTAAGTGGTTCAACAGTCCCCCTCTCCCTCCCCGACCCCCAGCCCTTCCCTCCCCCTTGGTACCCACTAGTCACTTCTCAGTGTCTATGAGTCTAATGCTGTTTTGTTTCTTCTGTTTTGCTTTGTTTTTATGTTCCACAATTGAAATCGTATGGTACTTGTCTTTCTCCGCCTGGCTAATTTCACTGAGCAAAATACCCTCTAGCTCCATCCATGTTGTTGCAAATGGTAGGATGTGTTTTCTTTTTATGGCTGAATAATATTCCATTGTGTATATGTAACACCTTTTCTTTATCCATTCATCTACTGATGGACACTTAGGTTGCTTCCTTATCTTGACTATTGCAAACAGTGCGGCGATAAGCACAGAGGTGCATATATCTTTTCAAATTAGGGTTTTTGTTTTCTTCAGGTAAATTCCTAGGAGTGGGATTTACTGGATCAAATGGTTATTCTATTTTTAGTTTTTTGATGAATCTGTACACTGCTTTCCACAGCGGCTGCACCAATTTACGTTCCCACCAGCAGTGTAGGAGGGTTCCTATTTCTCCACACCCTCGCCAGCATTTGTTACTTCTTGTCTTTTGGATGGTGGCCATTCCAACTGGTGTGAGGTGATAGCTCATTGTGGTTTTAATTTGCATTTCCCTGATGATTGGCGATGTGGAGCATCTTTTCACGTTCCTTTGCCATTTGTATTTCTTCTTTGGAGAAGTGTCTGTTCAGGTCCTCTGCCCATTTTTTTATCAGGTTATTTGTTTTTTGGATGTTGAGATGTGTGAGTTCTTTATATATTTTTGATGTTAGCCCCTTATCAGAAGAGTTGATTACAAATATATTCTCCCATACTGTAGGATGCCTTTTTGTTCTGCTGATGGTGTCCTTTGCTGTACAGAAGCTTTTTAGCTCGATGTAGTCCCATTTGTTCATTTTCGCTTTTGTTTCCCTTGCCTGAGGAGATGCATTCAGGAAAAAGTTGCTCATGTTTATATTCAGGAGATTTTTGCCTGTGTTTCCTTCTACGAGTTTTATGGTTTCTTGACTTACATTCAGGTCTTTGATCCATTTTGAGTTTACTGTTGTGTATGGAGTTAGACAATAATCCAGTTTCATTCTCTTACATGTAGCTGTCCAGTTTTGCCAACATCAGTTGTTGAAGAGGCTGTCTTTTTCCCACTGTATGTATATACATGGCTCCTTTGTCATATTTTAATTGGTCATGTATGTGTGGGTTTATATCTGGACTCTCTATTCTATTCCATTGATCTATGGGTCTGTTCTTGGGCCAGTATCAAATTGTCTTGCTTACTATAGCTTTGTAGTAGAGCTTGAAGTCAGGGAGCGTAATCTCCCCCAGCTTTGTTCTTTCTCAGGATTGCTTTGGCTATTTGGAGTCTTTTGTGTTTCCATATGAATTTTAGAACTATTTGTTCTAGTTCATTGAAGAATGCTGTTGGTATTTTGATAGGGATTGCATTGAATCTGTAGATTGCTTTAGGCAGGATGGCCATTTTGACAATATTTTCTTCCTATCCATGAGCACAGGATAGATTTCCATTTATTGGTATCTTCTTTAATTTCTCTCATGAGTGCCTTGTAGTTTTCAGAGTATAAGTCTTTCACCTCCTTGGTTGCATTTATTCCTAGGTATTTTTTTCTTTTTGATACAATTGTAAAGGGAGTTGTTTTCCTGATTTCTCTTTCTGCTAATTCATTGATAGTGCATAATAATGCAACAGTTTTCTGTGTATTAATTTTGTATCCTGCAACTTTGCTCAATTCAGTTTTTAGTTCTGGTATATTTTTTGTGGATTCTTTAGGGTTTCCTCTGTATAATATCATTTCATCTGCAAATAGTGAGAATTTAACTTATTCCTTATGAATTTGGTTGCCTTTTATCTCTTTGTGTTGTGTGATTGCCGTGGCTAGGACCTTCAGCACTATGTTGAATAAAAGTGGTGAGAGTGGGCATCCTTGTCTTGTTTCTGACCTTAGAGGAAAAGCTTTCAGCTTTTTGCTATTAAATATGATATGGCTGTGGGTTTGTCTTGTGGGTTATGTCCTTTATTATGTGGAGGTAAGGACCCTATATGCCCATTTTGTTGAGAGTTGTCATCATGAATGGATGTTGAATTTTGTCAAATGCTTCTTCAGCATCCATTGAGATGATGATGTGATTTTTATGCTCCTTTTTATTAATGTGGTGTATGATATTGATGGATTTATGAATATTGTACCATCTTTGCATCCCTGGAATGAATCCCACTTGTTCATGATGGATGATCTTTTTGATGTATTTTTGGATTTGGTTTGATAATATTTTGTTGAGCATTTTTGCATCTATGTTCATCAGGGATATTGGTCTATAATTTTCTTTTTTGTGTGGTGTCTTTGACTGGTTTTGATTATGCTGGCTCATAGAATGAGTTTGGAAGTATTCCCTCCTCTTCTACTTTTTGGAATGCTTTAAGAAGGATGGGTACTAGGTCTTCTTTAAATGTTTGGTTAGAATTCAGCTGTGAAGCCATCTGGAAGTAGAGTTTTGTTTTTAGGGAGTTTTTTGATTGCCAGTTTCATTTCATTGCTGGTAATTGGTCTGTTCAGATTTTTTGTTTCTTCCTGGGTCAGTCTTGGAAGGTTGTATTTTTCTAGGTTGTCCAATTTATTGGCATATAATTTTTCATGGTATCCCCTAATAATTCTTTGTGTTTATGCAGTATCTGTTGTGATTATTCCTGCTTCATTTCTGATTCTGTTTGTGTGTACACTCTTTTTTTTCTTGGTAAGTCTGGTTAGGGGATTATTATTTTGTTTATGTTCTCAAAGAACCAGCTCCTGGCTTCATTGATTTTTTTTCTATTGGTTTATTCTTCTGAATTTTATTTATTTTTCTGCTCTGATCTTTATTATGCCCCTCCTACTGACTTTGGGTTTCATTTGTTCTTCTGTTTCTAGTTTCTTTAATTATGATTTTTGACTGTTTATTCGGGATTATTTCTGTTTCTTGAGGTAAACCTGTATTGCTACATACTTTCCTTTTAGGACTGCCTTTGCTGCCCCCCACAGGTTTTGGCTATTGTGTTTTTGTTTTCATTTGTCTCCATGTACTGCTTGATTTCTGTTTTAATTTGTTCATTGATCCAGTGATTATTTAAAAGCATGTTGTTTGGCCTCCATGTGTTTGTAAGTCTTTTTTATTTTCTTTGTGAAATTTATTTCTAGTTTCATACCATTGTGGTCGGAGAAGCTGCTTGATACAATTTCAGTCCTTTTGAATTTGTTGAAAGAGACAGAGCTATCTTTAAAAGAATACAGAAGCTCCAGATTTGCTTTGCCTCTAGGTGATATTTAGGGTGTAACAATAGAATGAAAAGCAACATAAGGTTTGTTAGTCTGCCTTATCTAGTGTTTCTTAACCCTGGGGACATTTGGCAATGTCTGGAGACGTTTTCAGTTGTTACAATTTGGAGATGCAGATCTAGTGGATCCCAGGTTAGGGATGCTGCTAAACTGCATGCAGTGCACAAACCTTACAATCAAGAGCTATCTCAAAATGCCGAGAGTGCTAAGGGTGAGAGACTCTGGTCCTATCAAATGATTTCCATTTAAAATATCACCATATTTTTAAGAATCATGATTCTATGGCTTCCTCATCAATCTTTCACATTTTCACTGTTTCATTTCTACAGTAGCTTTTATTAGATACTTGTAGATCATGTTTTGCTATCTTTAGTCTCCACAGAGTGTGGCAGAGAAAATATAGTGTGATCACTTAATACTTCTGGAACAAGTAGAAATAATATCACTATCAGAAATATATATATATATATAAGTGAATGAACAAAGGCAAGTTAACAAACTAGGTGCAGGTCAATAGAACTGTTTGATATAACAACAACAATTAATGAATTGAATTTCACATCATCTTTGGAAGACAGGTCTGTCATGCTGACTTTACGGCATAATAGTCTTTTGACCATTTATGTGGTCAAAAAATTGTTGAAATGTTTACCTTAGACAAATTACTTGTCTTCACTGTATCTTCTTATTCTGTAAAAAAGTGTATTGAGCTAAATTTATCCCTTCTGCAGTTCTAACTCTAACATTCTATATATATTTTTAGTAAAATTTAGATGATTCATCATAAATGTTCAAATGTTAGTTTATTAATCATTATTTATAGATGAGACAGTTAAAAAATATCAGAGGATAACCATTGCCACTCATGTTTTTCAAAATCAGTAATAGAAAATGTGGTGAAATGCACTGAATTTAGGGCAGGAGTGTGTGTGTGTTTGAGTCTCTACCCCAGTTTTAACAAGATAGATGGGTGCTTGTTTCATTATTTGCTTACATATGAATACAAATCTCGGTTTTAGTAAACACAGCTTGTTTGGACTTGTCAGGTCAGGACAAAAAGCCACTTTTCTTTTACATTCAAATGAGATTTAATATGAAGGTCTTCGTTTGAGACTTAGGAAATAATGTATATGAACTAAAGTATCCTCTGTAATCAGAACCATAGAAAAATACCTTTGTGTTAAATTAGACTCTGGAAATGTAGGCATTGCTTTCACATGCTAATAGATGGAATAGAAATTTGTATTTATTTTTAATTGGTTGCCTAGGACTAAAATAAATCTGGATACCAGCACTCATAGTAGTTAATAGCCTGGATAAACAGCTGCAAGACTCCTGTTCCTTTAGTGTTGATGAAGCTCTCCTGGGTGCGGGGAGGTGAGGTTCCTGTTGATACTGTCCCAGCCTGTCTCCCTGTCTCCTATGTGCATAGTTAAATAACATTAAGAAATGTTGTTTCCTCATTTTCTGTCATCTCTAGAATTCTGCCAGACACACTTATTCTCTTTAATAGGTTGTCTCTTCCCAAATGCATTAGGGTGATATTTTTTCCTGTTCCGTGTGTTTTGAATTTTTTTTTTAGAATCAAACCTCAATCATGTTATGTTATGAGGATTTGATATAAAATTATGATGAGTAAATAGCACCAGACACACAAATAGCCAAATAAAGTTTCTCAGGGAAAGAATAAATGACTTGTGGAAATTTTAATAGCCTGTGGAAATGTAAGAAAAAAAAAAAAAAGTGAAATCGGTCCCAAATCCCTAGTATCATTATGGTTTATCCTCTGAGGTTACTTATCTGGACATTCTTCTCCCTATTTCCTATCACTGACAATTTGGAGAGTTTTATTTTATTTACTTTAATTCTCTTTGGTTATTATTTTTTATTAAGGTATCATTGATATACACTCTTATGAAGGTTTCACAAGAAAGACAATGTGGTTATTACATTCACCCTTATTATCAAGTCTCCCCCACCCCATTGCAGTCACTGTCCATCAGTGTAGTAAGATGCCACAGAGTCCCTATTTGTCTTCTCTGAGCTACACTGTCTTCCCCGTGACCCCCCCACACCATGTGCACCAATCATGATACCCCACAATCCCTTTCTCCCTCCCTCCCCACTCCTCCCCTCTGGTAACCACTAGTCCCTTCTTGGAGTCTGTGAGTCTGCTGCTATTTTGTTCCTTCAGTTTTGCTTCATTGTTATACTCCACAAATGAGGGAAATCATTGGTATTTGTCTTTCTCTGCCTACTTTAATTCTCTGAGGTATTTCATATGAAGCAAAAAATTATTGCTCCTCATGCAAATAGGCTAAAGGGAGAAAACCTGATATAGAGAATTGTTACCACAATCCACCAGACATTTGCATTTTTCTGTATGGCAGAATTTTGGTGTGAAAGTGTGGCTCAAAATAACATTTTTGATCTGCAGCATTCATTTCCGCTCTTTTGGGGACAATCTACAAACAGGTTTTTTAAATGGTTTTTATGTGTGTGCTGCAGAAGAATGTAGATGGTCCCCCTGCTTCTGCAGCTCTTTCCTCTCCAAGTGCCCGAGTTCTCACTACTCTCGGTGATAGCTCAGCGGGCATTCTTGAAAAAGAGAATGTCATCCTGGAAGTAATGAGCGAGAATTACCTGGCTGATCATTTAAGTCAGAATATCTGGTAAGTGTGCTGGAAACCCTGAAAGCATTTATTTTGTGGAGAATACATCGTAACTAGCTCAAATACTGAGGGCATCCCAAAAGGAGCGAAAATAAATTCATTGTTCACAGGTCTTCCTGGTAATGATCATATTTTTAAGAGGTTAACATTTTCTGGAATAGTTACAGGGAGAGTTTTTCACACCTCATTCTTGCATTTTGCCACATACCTTTATAATCAGGTTTACTATACCAAATAACTCAGTACAACAATGGCTTTCTTCAGTCTTGTTCCTCTGTATGAAAAGGAAATCTAACACTGGATTGTGTATCCTGAAAAGACAAAAGTGGTGAATTGAGATCTCTTTCTCATCAGGGGTAAAGAGAAACATAAATCACAGTCTGTCTGGTGTTTTTAAACACTGGTTACACATTAGAATCACACGAGTATTTTTTAAATTTTCATGCCTGGACCCCACCCCTGGTGATTCTACCTTGACTGGCATATGCTTCGATACAGGTGTTGTTATATTTCAGGCTCTCTAGCTGATTCTCGTTTGTCACCAGGTCTGAGAACCACTCTTAGAAGAAGTTAAGCTAACGGCGGGGCTGTCAGTTGCTAGGTAACTTCCGGTACTGCAAGTGCTGTAGAAGGTGAGAGAGCCCCCTGGACAGGGCTTCTGGTCATGTGACCACTCAGGGAGTGACCGCTCGCTGCAGGAAGGCGTGTGTTTTGGGGGGAAGAGTTTGGTACCTTGTTAGAGGCTCTTCAGCCTCATGTGGAGAAGGAGGCTTTTTCCTAGGCTCTCCAGGTTTAAATGACGCCTTTACATTGTATTATGGCAGCAGTTTTTGGTAGACTGTAGAGTTCACTGTAGCTCACCCAGGACACATAAGTTTTAAATATTTCCCAGTTTTGAGTCAAATGTAAATCTAGGACAGTCTCTTCCAGGCTTAAAATGTTTTAACTGAGATTTCTTTTGGTTTTCAGTTAGACCATGAAATACTTTATACCATCCAAGTCCACGCCTTTCATAAATATGCATACCCTTCTTCCGTATGCTCATCACGGATTATTCTGCAAAGTGAAATATCTCACTTCCAGTGAACTTGCTTTAATGTGAAAAGCATAGAAAGGATTTATGAATAATAAGAATCAACCAATTTAGGGATAGATGCATGCGAGGGAGAATGTAGGACAAGTACCATTTACCAAATGTTGTTTTTCAAATGTAATTAAATGGCAACTTATTTTATTACAAATAGTAAATATTGTCCCAAGTCTTTTTCTTTTTCAGGTAACTTCCTCACCCAGCTTAGAAGCAATGTCAGGGTCCCTCAGTAGGCATATTAGGAAGGGTTACCAGTGCCCCTGCAGAGCCACCGGCTCATGTGCAGCCCGTTCTGCCTGCCTGCCTTCCAGACACAGGGTCAGTGCCTCAGACGTGTTGATAATACATGCAGGAACTGGCTATTCAAACTCTTACTGCCAGACTGATCACACTTAGAGTTTGTTGGCTTATTTTAGTTTTCTAGCAAACAGTGCCTAGCAAGTTACCATAGTTAGACTAGTGGAATTTGTGCACCTGCTCTTCTGAAAGCCACTACTGTGTACGTGGAATGGAAATTGATCTTTAAACAACAATTTTTGCCATTTGCTTTATAATCTATTGTTTATTGTAGAGAGACTCTTTTTGTTTCCCGATTTCTCATTTGTTCTTTAGGAAAAGATGTCTAAGGAATATAATTTACAGATATGGTTCCACTTTTACTATTTCAATGCATTATTTCCTCCTCATCATATTTTATTTATGGTGGTGTGCCCTGCATGGCAAGTTCTGAGGATACTTTGTATTGCCAAGAAAGACTGTTGACTCTATGGAGTATAGTATAGTGACTTCAGTGTTCAAGATTTTCATGTGTTTATTAAAAAGAAAAATAGTTAATTTGTCTGAATTACTAGATCTTGTGCTTAGTATGTTGAATTTATTAAATAGTTCAAGTGTATTCAATATAGTATTATAGCAGTTTTATTGATCTCCTGGCAAAGAAACAGACACGGCCACTCTTTACCATCTGTTTATGCTATATAAAGAAGACCATGTTAGTTGCTATGGAAACTACATTTCCAAAACCACTGAGTGTTTGCTTAAATTCTCCAACCTTTTAAAGTCATAAGCTTTTTTCCTGAGAGAAAGAATAGGAAAGTACATTTTAAAATTTCCAGTGATTTTTCTAAAAGTCATTTCTCTGTAGGATTCATTTTTTATTTCTTGCTGATATTTTGCCTCAGGATTTCATGAATTAAACTGAAGGACCTCTTAATTTGAGAATCTATGGCATTTTCAATAACTGGGGGAAAAAAACATTAACACTACCCTATTGAGGGGGACCACCTGTCTTCTTGTAAGTAAAGGCTTTGCTTCTTCAGAAAAACTTTTTATTGGTGTAACAATAAAAAGGAGTCTGAAGTGATAACAAACATAATGTGTTATCTGGGGAGGGAAGGCAACTGTAATGTAATTTCTGAAAGCCGATGACGGCGTTTAGTTAGACAGTGTTTGGTTAATGCTGTCATATTAGCTAATATGAGAAAAATTACAGCAGGAGAGTACTAGGCTTTAAACAGAATGGTTCTGACTTTTAAAAGTGTGGCCAGTAAAAAATACTCTGTTATAATAACTGTAAATAAAATCAGTTGATATTATTGGGAATCCTGCCTGGGATGAAAGAAGTAAAATATATCTTACCATTGTTCTTACCGTAAATAAAAATCTAGAAGTAATGTTTCCTAATCCAAAATGACTGTATACATCCACATGTTTTGTTTATATAAGCCTTGTGTCTGCATAGACATTCAAGAAGCTTTCTGCTGTGCTCTTCAATGTCTTAAAAGTTATTCTTCATGTTTTTACACTCGGGCAGGTAAAACAGGATCGCATCTGTCCCAGCTGTCACTAAAGCTAGAGTCACTGACTGTGGCTAACAGCAGAAATACCGACAACGGTAGTGACCCGTGTGTCGGGAGCACTAGTCTGTGCAGGGAGTGTGCTCAGCACCTGACATGCCGAGTGTTGCGTAGGCTTCCTGGGACTCCTGTGAGGGAAGTCCTGCAGGTGCCCAGTGCGTTCTTTAAGGTAGGCTTTCCCAGCCTTGGCACTGCTGCCATGCTGGGCTCAGCGCTCAATGGTCAGGTACGTTGTGGGGTGCTCAGCAGCAGCCCTGTCTGCCCTGCAGATGCTAGTTGCCTTCTCCCCAAGTTGTGACAGCCAAAAACATCTCCAGACATTGCTGGAGCCTCCTTGGGGGGACTACAGTTACCTCCCTGTTGAGAACCACGGCTCTAGGTGAGCCAGCAGTTTAATTTGTTTCTGGTGGAAATAGTTTGTAAACCACTTCCTGCTCTTCACGTGCCACTGCCCCCATAATGACATCCCTCCTTATTCAGGATTTTGAAAACTGTTTTGCAGCAGAGTGAAACAAATGGAGTGATTATTGTAGATTGCATGAAAATTGCATATTCATAAAAGTTCTTAATAATAGAATTTTAGAATCTTCTGTTGAGTTTCATATGTTAAAAATGGAAAGAGATCCTTATTATTTCAGTGTATTCAGTTATAACTGCCAAACTAAGGTTTTCTGTTAGTTTTTCCTATAACTGACTTGTGGAGGAATATTTAGCAGAGTTAAGTTTGTATGAACCTTTTCTGTGATATTGAAAAACTAGAAGAAGGTCAATCATGGCCTATTCTTAAAGAGTCAAAGAATCTTTTAGAGTTAAACTCATAATAGCAATGCTACTTAATAGTCATGGTTAATTATTTTCCCTTTTTGGAAAACAGGGATGTTTTTGTTTCATTTTCTTGTGAGGCTTTGCTTTAACACAAAATACATTTCTTAGTAACATGTTAAAATTGGGATATTACAGATTGGGACTCAGCAGGCCTCCGAACGGGCAAAGTTCATCAGGTCTCTATGCTTCATGAAGTTTCTTTACCAAAAAGTACTTATTAGCCCATTCCCCTAAAATCTCATAAAAATATGAAAATATCTTTTTATCGTTTGATTATTTCAAAACAATATAAATACATTACTCCGTTAATGCGGCTTGACAGGAAATGACTGGATCTCACTATAGTCAACTAAAGAACATTTTGGAAGAATGCAAACCTAGAGAACAATAGTTTTTTGGGGAAAGAATGAGGATATTAGAACTTTTAGATATTCTTAAGTAATTATGCACTTTAACCATACTTTTCAATAATTTTTCACGTAGGCACTAGCTTGCACAGTAATTACATCACACATCAAGTCCAGATTGAATGGGGAGCAGAGTATATAGGGAGGCTCGCCCACCCCCGTGCTCCAGCCGAGTCCGAAGGGCAGGCAGACGGCCGACCGCGGGCAGCGGGTGAGGGTCTGGCCTACCTCATTCCTTTTCTCTCATTTCTAGTGAAGTAGAGGCCATCATTTTCAGTCCATGCCCTGCAACTTTTCCAGAAGGAAAACTGGGGGGTGGAGGGCAGTGGCTAATGAGCAAAGCCTGGTGGTGAGCAGGGTACTTTCCAATCTCCCAGTGCCCTCCTTTACTCTCGTTTACCTTTTAAAAGTTGAGTTATTTTAGCATGAATTAGGACAAAATATAGCTGGCATGGGAGTGAAGAAATCTCCAAACATAAACAAATTTCCTGTCTCATTTTAATATAGTCCTAGAAATAAAAGCATGAAATGTACATAAACAATTTCTTTTAACTAAGAAGCCCTTCAACAACTATTTCTATGGAGAAATTTCACATTCTGCTCAATTTCAAGGAAAGGACTTACGGAGTTCAGTAAAGAATGATGAAATATGTGATCTCCTCTTTCCCTGAAAGTTGTGATTTTGTGACTATTTTAGATGGACTGTCACAGGCCCCCAGGAGGGAAGAGGGCCGTAAGCCCCCAGCCGGGCCAGCGTGGATCCTCACGTCCCTGTGAGGCTCCGTGGCTGTGGCGTAGCCCCGGCCACCCCTCCTGCAGGCTGGGAGGGTCTCGTTGGTTTCAAGTTGTGGTTTTTGACCCGGACAGCACTTAGCCTGCAGTGCGGACTTCCCTAAGCCTCTGCGTGCATCAGGGGTCCTTTGAGGCTCCCCACGGCCCTGTGATTGATGGGCCACACATCTCCAGCTCCGCGCTGCCTGGGGGCCTGGTGGGACCTGTCTGCGTGGGGAAGTGCGCACCTCCTGCTTGTCCAGCCCTCAGCGCACCAGGCCTGTAATCAAGAGAAGTTTCAAGGAGATGCTTAGGAGCTTAGGAGAACTTTGAAATTTTTTCACACCTCTTATCTACAGTGTACTTTCTAAGATATGATTCCAAGCTGTCATTCCTTTTCCTCCGTATTTTAATGCTGCTGTGATCATTTCTCTCTCTACGTTGGGTGAACATGGGCTTTGGAGGTGGACATCTGAATCAAACCCCAGGTCTCTCAATTACAGGCTAAATAATTTTGGGCAGGTTACCTTCTTATTTCAGTGAACATGTATTTATTGAATATCTGTGTGTTGCCGATCACTGGAGATACGATTGTGGACAAGGAACTAGGCTGTAGCAAGAAAATTCTGATCGAGGAAGACAAGTAATAAGCAAGAAAATGAATGCAAATATGTAGGTGATAAGCAATAATTACTGATATGGAGAATATAATTTATCTCTGCCAGCCTCCGTGTTCTCATCAATAAAATGAGGAAAGCTGTCGCCTCACAGAACGTTGTCGGGATGGATGAGCTGGCCTGTGAAGCCTGGGGGACACAGCAGGGTGGACGTGAGTGCCCCAGGTAGCTTGCTGGCAGTCTGGTAAATCAGAGATTTCTTCCCAGACCCTTGTGGCTTGTTAGAGAAGAGCAAGGGTTACCGTTCTCTTGAGGATCAGATTGACGAGAATGGCCTGCGTGTGATTTACTCCGAGGGTCTCTCCCTCACTCAGGGGGTGCCATCCTATTCATGAATGCCATGTAAATGAAACTTTACCAAACCAAATCAGGATTTGCTGTTGACACACATGATTTGAGAGACGCCACTATCAGAATCATCTTTTCCCTTTACTGCCTCTGTTGGTAGCTGATCTAAATACCTGTCAGGTCATAATGCTAGTCGGGCGGCAGGATTCGGCGCTGAGGAGAGGTGACAGACGGGAGCTTCGGCGTCCGGTCCTGGCACCTCTGGCGGTGGGCACGGTTCTGGTGGAAGACGGGCCCACGCATCTGTGTGACACCTACCACCTGCCGCTTCTCATTCGCCCGCATTTCGGTCTCCTTTTCCTAATTTCAGTGTTAACTTTGGAAAAATAAATGAGATTTTCCTGGACATTTTGCACTTGATTTCTGAGCCCTCATGTTGCAATAGTATAGATTTTGATTTTTGATTGTTTTTCCCTTCATATTTTTAAAAAACTCATTTCTGCTGCTAAAACCCATGGTATGTTTTGCTTTGCTGCCCTTCCCCAATTTGCCCTTGAGGTATTATCTGTTTCCCTATAAAGTGTTTCATCATTTTTTCCCAGTTTGCTTATTTTCTCTGGTTTCTCCCATCTGCTGTTGTATCTTGTACACTTGGCTTTAGCCTCTTAATAATATAGTATTTGAAGCCAACTGAATGGCCTTTGACCTTTTTATCTTATTCAAATATTCTCAATTTTGCACAATCGGACTGCCTTCATTAGCTAATACGACTGATATGCCAAGTACTAGATATTTATTACTTATATTGAGACATTCTTTATGCAGTTTCCAAGTAAAACCACAGAAAGTCCGAGAAGATTAATCGGAGAGCAGTTCTGCTTTGAGCGGCACGGTCTGTTGCAGCTGAGACCGCAAGTCGGGAAGAGCACGGACTGTAAGGGAACACTCGTGCACGCCCGGGTGATCGTGCCCTGCACGAACCCGCTGTGCCAGTGGGAGGTGTGCTGCACCTCGGCCGGCGGCACTGCTTGAGAGGCGGCGAGTTTTGGGTGTCTGTGGAGTGGGACGCTGCCTGGAGTCCCCACTCCAGTTTTCTACCCTTTGCGTCAACACTAGATTAATTTTTTAAATGTGACCAAAAGGGGTCTGTATGTAAAAATTACTGTACGAGATCATTTTAACAGAGTTTTCAGTGTCATCAGAATAACATATTTTTAAATGGCCTTATTTCACTATATTAGTATTTTTACATGAATCTCCAGTTATCATTTGAGTTGGGGGAATCTTTGCTGGGTTTTTATTTTCTGGTGGTATGTTTGATTGTACAGTAGCCAGCCAGCCCGTATCTTGCTGCAAAATTGATTGCATATGGCATTACTTTATACTTCTTTTTCAATTGTAATCACATGTCATTAAACAACTGGTGTTTGGTGACCATTTCTGCAGAGCTCGGGGCTTGATTTCCCCCTTGCTCAACAACCCCTGTGCCTACCACCAATCTGCTCCCTCTTCTCATTTTTTTTTTCCAGCGCCTGTCTTCTGCCACATGCCCGTCACACCTGATTGCAGCTCGGGGATGGCTTTGGCTAGTCCACGGCGTCGCCCTGCTGCTCCTCGGGGATTAATGCAGGTGGGGTGTGCATGTGGCCCTCGAGCCATGTCAGCGACTTCTCCAGCTCCCAGACCCGAAAGGCTGGTCACCTCAGGCCCTAAAGTTGTTGCAAGTCTGGGACACTTTAGTCTCAGGACGGATATAGCAGAAATAATACAATTTGGGTCATTTTGTCAATGGAAATTAACCTCCAGCTCTTCTGCTAATTTTGTATAAAAATCTGTGACATGCAGACTATTTTTAGCCTCCCTCAAATTATAGTGCTTTAAAACAGTTTTCATGAGTGTTAATTTTTTTCTCTTACAACTGAGTAATATTACTGTCATGAATTGCTAATTATATATATATTTTTAACATCTCTTCTTTGATGACATTTAAACTTTGGCCTTGTGTCTAAATCTTAGAGAAATTAAAAGTGAAAGATGAGAATCCAGAAGGCACCCAGTGTAGGACTCTGAGGTTCATTCAATGTGGGGTAAATTATTTTCTTTAAATGAGAACGCAAAAATAATGTAGTAAGTCATCTGCCTTCTTAAAATTCTGCTATTTTTTAAATATGGTATTTTTTCTCCATATTTAAAAGAGATCTGTGCTCTTACACAACATAGAAAATAAATTTACTCTTAATCTCAAAGTCCACTGATGAACTTGTTATCATTTGGGGATATTTTCTTCCTATCTTGTTTCTTTTCAGTTCTTAAATAAAATATTTTAAATACAGAGGAAAATACAAAGACACTTTGTATATTGAACACCTGTATAATGATACTCAGATTTAAAATGTTAATGTTTTGCCATATTTATTTGTAGTTTTTGTCCTTGGCCTTGTTTATATGCACATGTATGTGCATATATTGAAAAATAATTGAAATCATATTGTATAGATTTCTATATTTTTTTAATGTTTTAAATTATCATTAAAAAAACTAATGCTTTCTGTCAACACTAAATTTATTCTGTTCTATGGGCAGATTTTGTTTTTAAGTAGTGATAATTCTATCCCTATTAATTTTACATCGTACTTAGCTTTTTTGACTTAATATATTATTACATACTTTACATGACTTAAAACTATTTTTCAAAACCTGCAGGTTGCAACTCATTAATGGGTCACAAAACAAATTTATCAGGTAGTCAGCATTTTAAAAAAATAATAGAAAATATCAGAGTATTCCTATGGTTCTCTGGCAAAAACTGCACATTATAGTCAGTCCTTTTGTTTTAGTACTTGTATGTAAATTTTTACAATTTTAACTAGGGGTTATAATCACAAGCATTTTAGGGATGCTGTCAATCTACTTACTTCGTGTATGTTAGATTTGACAGCCATCTTTTATGCTTATGTTTGATTTACTGGAATTGGATGTGTTAAAAGTGGGTTAATAAAACGGTAAAACAAACCCTGGTCCTCTCTGCTAAGTACTGGGGGGCGTTCTCTGCTCATGAGGGTCTGGTCAGCGCTGACTCTTTCCCAGCAGTTTTACCTGGTGGAGCTTTGAGCTGACTCAAGGGTAGTAGTCTAGTGTAGGAGGTAAATTGCTCCCTCAAGATTTGAGTATAAATTACCAAAAGACTGTAATTCGGATCACTGGCATTAAGTCAGAATCCTGAACCCTTGAGCATGAATCTCACAGTCTTCTCTCATGCCCCACTTCGGCCCTCCTGCCCCCACTCTGCACGTGGATCTACTCCTCCCTTCCGTTCAGAGCGAGGGCAGCTCCTCTCCGGGCACTGACTGGCCAGGAGACTCAGTCTGTTCCCCTAAAGGAGGAAACAAAACAAACGCTCCAGTACACTGAGTTCTCTCTCCTTAAAGCTTAAGAAATAGATCCTTTAATGCCATGTAATTCTTGTATGCAGTAACCTTTCGACATAGCATTAAAATTAATCTCAGCATGTTTTTTTTAGGATGTTTTGGGGCATTCCTCTTGTATGACTGTCACTTTTAAAGAATCCACTGTGATTTTTAGGAAGAGAGACTCAAGACGTCAGAGCTGCATGGCTGAATGTAGCAAATGGGCAACAGGAGAGATGAGGGAGCTTGGGCACAGTAATAGGTCTCCTGGGTGGGATGTGTGAGACGGAGCACCCACCACTGTGCTTCTCGAAGCCACCTATTCTGTCATCCTGCAGGTTTTTCTCTTGTGGCCTATTTTGTTTCCATTACTCTGCTGCATGCAGGGCATCCAAAGACGAGCAAGCCCGAGCGCCCTCAAGGTCCTCACGGCTTTGTGAGAAGGTACCTGTAATCGGGTAATTACCTTCAAGGCTGCAGACCACACACACACCTGGGCTTGAAGTCCAAACTGTTTGCATCTATATCTTGGCACTTCCATAGTGGTTGGTTGGTGTAACTAGTAATTATTTAACTTACCTAAGACTTCTCGCTAATTCTCGCTATCTGTGAAGAGATATTACCAGTTATCTTGCGTGAGTTTTGAGAGAACTAGAGCATTTTTGTGTTAAACAGCACATGCCTGGCAGTATTGTCTGTGTCACTGTTGTTATCATTTGTAATATTCATTGTTTTAAGTGCCAAATAGAGGTTTACAGTAAGTACAAACACCAGAAGCCCATGCAAGGGGCAACTCCCGGCCCTCGTTTCTGCGCTCCGCACCGTCACAGTTCTCAGCCTCCGTGGGGCATGTGTGTCCACGCTTCTTCTGGTGTGTCTGTGGGAGCCCCTTTTATTTGTTCGCGGACAAACTGTGTTCCTTCATGTGGGTCCCTCATCTTCCCTCAGCCCCGAAGTACAAGGATTCCTGGCCCTGCTCTTCTTTTTCTCCGCACAGAGACTCATCCATCGGTTCCCACTGCCTCAGCCATCCCCTCTGTGAAGATGCTTCCCAGATCTACCCAGCATCCCCAGCTGCCCGCTGGGCTTCTCCATCTGGAAGTCCGTCCTGCACAGTCAACATGTCCAGAACTGAAGTCATTAATTCCCCATCAGCTCGCCCTCATCTTTCCAATTCCTGCTGGTGCTGGCGTCACCACCTCCGGGAACAGGCTTGGAGCCTAAGTCGGCGCTCACTGTTCTTTGTGTCCTGGTCCCTTCCCGGTGTCTCCCTCGTGCAGCCGGTTGGCCAGACCAGCCCGGGCCGCCTCCACGCTGCTGCCACCACTCAGCTTTGCTTTTCTCCCTGCTCCACTGCCCTAATTGAGGCCCTCTTTAGCTCCCACCTGGACTCCTGGAAGAAGCTCCTCCTAACTAACCTTCCCTCTCCTTCCCACTGCCCCCAACACGCTACCACCAGGCCCGGAGCAACTGTTTTAGTCTTCAGCTCTGGTCACATTGCTTCCTTGTGACGAACCATCCAGGCCGTCAGATTGTCTGCAGAATCCAGGCCTGACTCTACACCTGACTTTCAAGGCCCTTCACTTCTTAGACTCTTTTTTGGGCTTACTCACCTTCACCCACTGCCCGAGTGGGTGGACCCACGGCTCCTGAACCTGCTCCCTGTTCTTCTACCTCCTTGTCACTGAATAACCTGCTTCTTTCTCCTTAACTATGCTTCCTTCCATTCCAGAAATGCCGCCCCGCTCCTGCTTCCATTCTCTGCTCAGGGAAGTTTAACCACTGCTGAGGCTCTGCGTACTGTAGCATCCAGGGGCAGCACGCAGGAACAAGAAGCAGTTTTCTTTCTTCCTCTGTCTATTGATAGCTTTTTTTGAGCCAAATCCTTGCTATCTGTTCCTTGTAATATCCAGTTTAGCCACTTTGAACCAATTGTAATCATTCTCTCATTAAACCTCTTATTCTTTGTATGCCTTGCATGCTTGATACATATGTGTTGAAGAAATGCAGTTTGAGAGGCGGCATGAGAAGGTCCCACAGCTGTGATGTGAGGATCTGAGACACCTATAGGACTGGGTTAAGGAAGATAAATTAGCTAATAGTCATGGAAAGGTAGAGTGATGCAGTGAGAACTGCAGTTAACCACTGAAACCGTACTGTGAGAAGAACACAGAGCCAGGTCGCACGAAGTTCCACCTGTTCAACCCTTATTTCCATGAAATTGTATAACTATTAGAATTTTAATGTTTACTGTTCATCTGTTATAGATCTAGAGCAGCATTTTGGAGGCCAAGTCCCCCTGCCCCCCGCCCTCTCCCCATGAATTCAACTAATAGGCTTTTCAGGATTATATTATTTAAAATAGTGATATATCTATGCTAGCTAATTTCTGAGAACTACATAATATCTGACATCTATTTAAATTGAATTGAAACCGTTTAGATTTGTTCCTTCTCCAGCTTGTCCACCAAGCCACCCCATACTTCTCTCCAACCACTACAAAGCCCCCTAGTCGGTCTCCTCCCACCCGCTTTGTTTCCCTGCCCCCCCCCACCACCCAAGTGGTTTTCCTACTGACGACAGAGGATGGTTTTGTTTTTTGTTTTTAAAATACCCGGTTATGTCACCAGCTGCTTAATGAAATACTGCAGTGGCTTTGCATCGCCCTTTGGATCAAGGTCAGACCTCCTCCCACGGCCTGCGTGACCCGTGAGGTCTAGTCCCTGTCTGCCTCCTGCCTCATTTCGTAGGTGCCCGTGCCCGTTCTCTTGCGGGGGCGACGACCCTCTGCCGCTCTCTCCCACGCCCCCTTTTACGGTATCAGCTCAGCCTCACTTCCTCAGGGAAGCCTCTGCCTTTCCTGGCTGGGTAGTCCCCTGCCGCAAGCTCTCACGGCACCGTCTTCTTCCCTGGTGGCACTGACCGCCATTGTAATTTTACATTTATTTGGAAATCTTGTATCTTACCGGTCTCTCCCACTAGACGGTGACCCCACGAGCTGCTCGCCATCACATCCTTGCCTCGCACAGTGCCTGGTGTGCGGAAGGCGTCCGGCCTGTATTAGCTGAATGAATGAGCGATGAAGCCTTTGTCTATAGTAGTAAAAGGAAC
Source organism: Manis pentadactyla (assembly GCF_030020395.1). Classification (NCBI taxonomy): domain Eukaryota; kingdom Metazoa; phylum Chordata; class Mammalia; order Pholidota; family Manidae; genus Manis; species Manis pentadactyla. The sequence goes on along the minus strand of NC_080030.1, from coordinate 107,343,278 downwards.
ATAATTTTGAGGAACTTCAGTGGTAAAGATTACAAAATACCAAATATTGCTTTCATTTGTGACACTTTAATAATAAAGGATTTTTCCAGTTTTTCTACCTTTTGTACATACTGTGATTAGATGATCAAATGTCACAAAGTGAGATCAGAAAGAATCACAGAGTAAGAAAAAGCTTCAGACGCCAGATGGTCCTGACTTCCTAATGTCAGAGGCTGTGCAGCTTCTGAGCAGCTGTGTTGACGAGGGACTGAGCATCAGTCTGTTTTTTCATTTCTTCTTCTTCTTGAGCCCAAAGTGGCCTGCTCTGTGTTCCAGCTACTAGTCTCGGTCTGTAAGGCAATACTTACCGGCCTATCTCCTGGCTGTTTGGAAGCCTTTCAAATAAGTAGACAACTTCCTTGTGTTCCTCTGGCTTTGGTTCTCCCAGGCCTTCCCCCTCATGCTCCACTGGTGCCGTCCTGGTTCTGCAAACGGCTGTGTCCTGCTCTGCAGACCTGCTCATACGCCGTTTTCTCTTTGGAACCCTTCCCTTTCCCTTGCCAGCCCCGCCCCAGCTCCCCCGGCTACTGCCGCTCCGGGAAGCCTCCGCCTCGCCCCTTCTCGCCTGCAGCTCCCAGCTGCCCCTGGTCTGTGCCCTCACAGCCCTTGGTCGTCACTGAAAGCAGCACAGGCCCCACTTCCCTGGGATTCTTGATCCGAGTGCGTCGTCCACGGGGGGGAGACCACAGCTCCCCGGCGCTCATCGCGCCCCCGCCGTGCCTGACATATACAAGCGCTCACTGCATTTTTGAGTAAATTCGAGAGCATCCGCCGCGGTGCATGTGGCCGTGCGCGATTGCACCGTCTCCTGCACGTGCTGCGGCTGCCGGTGTCCCTCCTTAAGGGGGCCGCTGAGCACACAGCTGAGTGTTTAAGCGAAGCAGGACCCGGGCTGTATGAAACATATTATGTTTAGAATTCCAGGGATTTTTTTTTTCTCAGGAGCAAAATATCTTACTCTCTTGGTCATGAGCTGATTTTTGAGCTGTGGACATTATCAATTTTTCATAGCTTTTTTTTTTTTTTTTTTAAGGGTGTTAAGTGAATTTAAGGAAGTGGTGTTTTCTGATGAACTGCAATGGGGTGTGGGGGCGACTCGATAGTAAGGGTGAATGTAGTAACCACATTGTTTTTCTTGTGAGGCCTTCTTAAGAGGGTATATCAGTGATACCTTAATAAAACTGAAAAAGGAAGCGGTGTTTTGAAAACAGTTATTTAACGTGCTCAAGCTGTGAATCCGTCTGCGGGCTGCTAACTACCGTCGTGTGTGGAGATGGACGTGTGGAGATGAACGGTCTGACGGCCGTCTCGGCTTCTGTCGACCAGTCCTGCAGTTTCTTTTCCTGGCCTTTTCAGTAATGCACTCTGCAGGTGGAATTGGGGAGCAGTGGATGCCCTCACTTTTGCTATTTCGGGAGGTAGACAAGGAAACAATATTTATAGGAGATTATAGATGCTGGTAGAATGAGGAAGACCCTGAGAGATAGTAGGAGATCTGGAGTAGAAGAAAGAGAAAATATAAGAGGAGAAAAACATAGATGGCAAGATATCAGTAAGGAAAGAGAAGGTTGTTTTCTGATATCTGATCACCTATCGTGTGCTTCCACCACGCTCTATACTTGGCTTACGTTGCCTCCTCCATACAATGACTGTGGAAAGTAGGTATTTATCTCATTTTCTAGAAGAGGTGACAGTCTGAGCCATATAGCTGGTGAATGGCACAAGGATTTTGCACTATTCTAATTGACTTAGCAAATAGTTTTGCAAATGGGATGAAGCAGATAGTGAGTCACTGTAGCATAATGGTTGAGAGCGGCTAGACCCTAAAGCCAGTTGGCCTGGGTTCAAATCCTGGCTCTTTACGTTTACTTGTTCCAAAATGAGGTGCTTCCCAGCCTCTAGTTCCCAGTGTGCAATTCAGATTGTAGGATTTAAGTAGATGGTTACGTGAAAATAGTGAGCTTTGGACATTTCTGATGATATTTGTTTCAGTTGTGATATAGCTTAATTACCTTATTTGTTTCAGCTGTGATATAGCTTAATTACCTTAGGTTAACTTCCTTTTCCTAGGAAATTAGAATGTCTTTTTAAAAACCACTAACTCCTCTAACTTGCTGAAGATCACTTACTGGATGGAGGAGAACATACATGTAGAGAAAGAGTGGCGCCTGTTACTTTGCAGAGAAGCCTGAAGATCTGTCTTGTCTTAAAACTACCAAGTGTAACAAGTGGTCCTTTCTAAAATATCTGATTGGAGGCATAAAAGGCAAAGATTTTTCTTAAGTAATGGACTAACTCATTAATTTTGGCTGTGTTAATTTAATTAAGTTAGATTGATTTTTTTTAATTCACTAAGGAAATCTTAATAATTCAATGAATATTATAATACAAATTTTTAATGCTTTAGAACTAAAACATTAATGTTTAGAACATTCAAGAACTATATTTGTATATTTATTTATTAACTATATTTGTATGTTTATTTATGCCATATAATTTATTTGATTAGTGCTCATGAGTATTATTCTAAATATTAATTTATTATATATTGCCCATGGTTTCTTCTATTTTTTTTTTTTAAATAATAGCATTTAGTTCCTGCATGACAACCATCTGCAGTAGTTAAAACAAAAAAGTATTTCTGGCCTTAGTTATAGTAGAAATTATATAAGTTCCATCCTCGTAACAACAAAAAAAAGACATTCCAAATTAAAGCCTTTTTGTTGTCTAGAATGATGCTTTGCATGACAGGAAATAGCAAGGTTTTCACTGATTGCTTTCATTTCCATTTTACTTATCAAATAAATTTCTAAGTCATTTGGATTTGACTTAATCCTTTCAGCCTCAGAGCTTTTTCTCTACCTTCTAATCCTTTTTACCATTCCCTCACCACCATCATCACCAAATCATACCACTTTGTCCAGGCAACACAGTTTGGATTCAGTTGCTGTGACGTCCCATAGAGCAGTTTGAGACTGTGGGTTCTTCTTGGTATCAGAGCAAATGGTTAGGCTGAGAGAGCGGGCAGAGCACTGGGAAGCCAGGACAAGGAAGGGCAAGGGGGACGCCGGAACCTCGGGTCACGCAGTTCGAGAGTATTGCTTTGACACCAGCTTTGGCCGGTCTCTCTACTTGTTTCCTGAACTCATTACTTCCTCCTATTAACTTCCTCCCCCAAATCCTATTTCTTTTCTACAGTCATGGACTGATTTGGGAGTGTGGGTGCACTTGCAGCAATTTCCAACCTTGATCTGGCCGACCCGTGAGGGTGTGTTCACCTCCTCTTTCCCTTGTTGGCAGGGGGCTGGTCCAGGACAGCCAGAACAGCCTGCAGCTCAGGGGCCTGGTGGTGCTCTTGATCTCCAAGGCGGCCGGGCCCGGCAGTGCGAGTGCTTCGCGTCACACCTATGACATGGTCAGCGGGATCTACTCATGGTAAGAAGAGGTCTGTCTTTTGGTCTCGCTCTCCAAGTGGTGTTTCACTGAACAGTAGTCAGTGGAAATCACTGTTGAGTTCTTTGTCATTTTCTGATTCAAGGGTAGCTTAAAATATTTTGTAGGATTAGAAAAAAAGGATTTCTATTGTTCTTAACAAGTCTGATAGTCTTGGCTGCTTATTGCATTAACTCTGATAAATTTCCCCACCATTTGCATCAAATACTTTCATTTCTATCCTGGGCATTTAAAGTTTCCTATTTAGCGGCCCTATCATGGTATCATTGTATCTCTGTAGAGACCTGCCTCTACGTCCCTTAGTCCAAGATTTATTATATTTAAACCTACTCAGAGTGATACGTAGTTGTAAAATAATGATACAACTACCATTTTAGGAGAAGTGGTGTACTTTAATACTCTATCATTTATTGTATTTTGTTTATTTTTATGGTAAAGAGTTTTTTATTGAAAATACTAAAATAAATGTTTACATCTCACACATTTAGATTAAAAAGTAAATTTATGACTGTAGAAGTCATTTTGCTGCATATAAAAACAAAAATTTCAGTTTTGCTTTTAAAAAGTTACATATTTTTTAGTAACAGTGTATTAGCAGTAATTTTATTTAATCTTAGTAGTGTGCTTGGCACTGTGTTAAAAGGCTCTGTAGAAGTAATGATCTGCAGGTGGAGTTTGGCACATGATATTAAAAACACCCTAAAAACATGGGTGACAAGGAAGTTTTCCTCACAAAAAGAAGCATTTCTAGAAACTTTGATTTACAGTTAACATGTCTTACTGATTTCCTTTAAAAATCAATCCCCATCTCAGATTTTCTGTTTAATTCCTAGTGGTCTTATCCATAAATGTTTTTCTCTGCTATAATATTTGGAGATGACTATTGCTTGCCAGCTATAGGAAGTCCAGTGGTCCTTCCTCATTAATAAGCAGAATTATTACTGTGGTTGATACAAATGACCCTCCTCCAGCCAGGGTAATTTTGCAAACCTTTTACTGCCCATCCATACAAGTGTCTTTACTAGAAAGGATATGTTGGGATCATTTCTAAAATGATTTATATTTGTACAGTGCTTTGTAGGTCATTGATCATTTCTCTGACAGTCACCCCAGTAATGCTGCAGGTAAGAGTTATCATTGTACATATTTCACTCTTGAGAAAACTGAGATTCAAAAATCTTGAGACTTTTTCAAGGTGGCACAAGCAAATGAGGCAAGTTGATGCTCTAACTGTAGTTCTCTTCCTTTCAAATCTTAGGTGTTTTCTTTCTTAATTCCATTCTGCTTTCCTAGTCTCATTCAGATCATTTCACTTGTAGTTTAGACTAGCCATTAAATTAGTGACCTAAAAAGGATCTCCTTCTCGTAATTATATCTTTGAAAAACTTCTGAACAGAAAGCAGCTTGGTAAATGCATCTTTAATACATCTGGAGCCTTCCCCCAGCCTATTTGAGTTCCAGCTCAGAACTTTATGATATACATTTTATAAAGCGCTCTTGACTGAGTTTACTTGAAATAACAGGAGAAAATACATAAAGATCTATAATGAATGCCAGTAACCTGCCAGTCCCTTGAAAGCAGGTAGACTTCACATCACCCTGGGGCCCGTGCATCTCTCTCCTGTTAGGAGCTTTTGGCTTTCAGTCTGCTCTTGCAGTTGGGCAACCATACATATCTCTAATGAACACTGGCTGTGTTTTATTATCGCTAATCCTAAAATAATACTTGAAAAGTATCATTGGACACATAATAGGTGTTCAATAAATACTTGTTGCATAAATGAATCATCCCCATTTTCCATAAAAAGCAACTAATACTGAGATTAAGACATATCGAAAACCCTCTAGGTATAAGCAATAGAGTTTGGGTTTAAATTCTGGTTTTACTCTCAAGTGTGTCCCCTTTCTACTCTGCAGGTGCTGTTATTTATATGTACATAGTACACTGTGATTTGACCTCAGATTTCTCATCTAGCCACTAACAGCTGCATTGCCCTCTGATCCTTCAGAGGAACATAATGCATTTGGTAGATGGTCACTGTACATGAGCTTTGTGGAAGAGGAGGTGGTACATTATAATAAATTTTCAAATAATATAATGCATTTCATACCCAAGTACATAGAATCTACAATTACATTTAGGGAATAATCCTGCTGTGTGGTTCCAGGCTGTTTTCTATAATCAAACTTGATCTGGTAAGTCATTGTTAATGCTTGGGCATTTTACACACTTGTTAATGTGAAAACATAATTGGCACAGTATTATGAGAAACCATTAATTTGTTTCTCTCCCCCTGAAGTCATTTGTGTGGCTCCTGCTTCCTTAATTGTTCAAGTGTAACTTTTGCTGGAGGCTTGTATTTATAATGCCACGGTGAATTATTTAACGTTTGAGGGAAATACTGACTTGGGAGCTTTTTAATTCACCTGCAACTACTGGGATTTACATTGTTGGTGTTTTTTCACTCATAAACTTGACTTTGATGTCAAGTAATGGGACCTGAGTAATTACCTCAGGGACCAAAAGTAAGTTAGGTGACCTCTTGTTTGGCCTAAGGATATAACCGATGGCTATAATTTGTGAATGTGTCTAGGGAACTTACTATAGAATGGCCAAGAGAGGTAGAATTTGGACTAAAATGCAATAACTTTATTTTGAAAAACAGGTAAGAGAGCCACATATATGAAAATGCACTATAAATATCTACCATAGCCTTTTGCTAACAAAATTATGGGCTTTAGGTGTATTCCACCAACCGTGACTTTAAAAAAACTGGTTGTGAAGGTGATCAATCAAAAGTTTTACTAAATTTACAAGTATCCCTAGCCACTCCTGAGAAAATGTTTATAACTTCTTGTTCTGTTAATGGTAGGATATTTTTATTTTGGGTATAAAAATGTCATTACAGTCTACAAAACATAGTATTACAAAGTAATAGACATCGCTAATGTAACATGATTATTAAGTTTAAAGAAATTCAGGTGGGTTTTTTCACTGACGATTCCACTTTCACAGTTGTTTTGGCAAGAACTGACCCCGTTATTTCTCATCTATCTGGCAGTTATAAACAGACCGCATATTTTGTCCTCTACCTTCATCACCTGAAATTTCCCGACATCTCTTGTTAACTCCGGTAGAAGAGATGGCAACAAGTTTGCCAAACTCGTTTTCCTTTTGTCCTGAGTGTCCCGCTGGACGACCTGTCCCAGCTTGGTGCATCTTTCTATCTCCCCAGTGCCTTGGGCATAGTATTCATTTAAATCTTTGGATGACTGAATCTTTCGTGTAACATAAGTGGCCTAGACCAAAATAAACATTTGAATTACACATTTAACAGTAGGGACTGTGTCTTGCAGTAACTATACCTTATTCTGCTCTTTGCAATCTCTTAAATTAGGATGTGAGCTATAGTCAGACCCTAAAGCACTCACTCTTCACGGAACATGAAGAAGTCTTCATTTTTTTACTTAGTTATTATATAAAGCAATATATACTGTGATGTTGAAAGGAAGAAAGTACTAGTAGAATATCATGCACACACAAAAAACAAGAAGTGTTGCAGAATATCTTGTAAAATTTTTTAAATCCCATCAAAAGTTTATTTTGTTTTTTCCTCTCACTTTTTGATCTATTCCTTCTTACTGCATTTTACTTACTTACCATCCTGGCGACTACATGGCTTGCAGTGTCACTGACAGGTCTCAGGCTTGTCTGAGTTTGCGTTGCCCTCTGCTGCAGTTCCAGGGGAGGAGGACGAGCCACTGCTGGGGACCAGCGCGGTGGCAGGGCCCCTTCCGGCCGGCCGGTGACCTGGTGAGGAAGAACGATCACGGACTGGTCATTCTCTGGGTTCACCTGTAGTGCGACCCAAGAACACTGTGCTCTGTGTGCTGCCGAACGCAGTTCAGACGATCCATTTTCTCCGCGTTACCCCAGCCTTCAGCACGTTCCTAGCACTTAGATAGATGGCAGTCAATGACTATTTGATCGTGTTTGGATAATAATAATAGTAGCACATATATGTTATCATTATCATTTATTCTTGAAGTAAGGACAATCTTCCTAAAAGGTTCCAAAACTCAACCTAAAAACAAAAAGATTTGCAGGTGACTATGCAAAAGATAATTCTTCAGTAGAAAAAATTCCCATACAATCGAAAGATAAATGCCAAAATTACAAAAATATTTGTGGTGTACCTGACAAAAGGCCAATTTTTAATAAACTAATCAGTTGAAGATCTTATACATCAGGAAAAAGAAGATAATACAACACAAATATGGACAAAAGACACAAACAGGCTGTTCAGTGAAGAAGAATCATAGATGGTTCCCAGACAAAAGGGAAAAAGGGCCAGACCTCATCGTAAAGGCTCAATTAAAACAAAATCACAGTTCTCCCCTATCTATTTGGCAAAGATCAAAATGTTTGCTACTAAATATTTGTGAGCATGTAAGGAAAGAGGCACAAATTCTTTGTTTATAGGTATGTTCATTAATTGGTATAGCTGCTTAGAGAACAATTTGGTAATAGCTGTAAATTTTATTTTAATTGAGCTTTGATTTAGCAAAATTGCATGCTGATATATTAACATAAGGCCTCCAAGATATATGTATAAAATGCTCTTTGTAGCATAGTTTGTAAGAAAACAGAAAGAACCAACCAAGTGTCCACCGGTGGGGCACATGTTGTTACTGATGCAAGGCAGTATCAAACTGTGGTTAGAAGAACTGAGGAGATCTATGTCATCTCAAAGAATCATGTGAAAAAAGCAAGATGCAGACATGTATTAGAGTTTGTCCCCATTGGGTCATGAGTGGGTGGGCAGTGGGTTTTTATATGTATGGAAAGTGCTTCAGAGAACACATGGGGAGCTGTTATTGGTGGTCATCACCTCTGGGGAGTGACAGCTGGTAGGGGGAAGTCGGTCGGAGAGACTTTGGTCACTTTATGTGCTCTTCAGTGGTCTGAATTATTTTTAACTGGATGTATGTTTCACTTATAGACTTCTTAAAACCAGGTGAAAACTGGTAATTAGCTTAGTCCTGCTTTTAAAATGAGGGTCTTAGCATCCCTGAGCTGACCTGAACTTTTATCTTTTGCATTCTTTGACAAGACCAAATATCCTATGAAAATGCACAAACTATAGATTTTTTTAAATAAAGGAGTGAAGCAGAATGATATTTTTAGACTAACTTTGTGTCCTTGTTAAAATGACACCATCAATGTCTTGGTAACTGTGCTAATTCTTTTGCAAGTCAGCATATTATTCAATTGATTACAGTTAAATTAATGATTTATTATGCTAAGGTAATTGTTGAGCTTCAAGAACTAATCACAGAAGAAGCATTATAAACAAAACTGTAGGTTAAATCTAGAAAACGTCTTAATAAAATTACTGACCTTAACATGACTTTCTCTTCTAAGAGAAAATTGGTCAGGTTCGGTGTGCTGGTATAGAAGAGGTGGTGGTAGGATAGGTAGAGGCTCATGTGGAATCTTAATTTAAGGAACGAAGTGGAGAATATAAAAGCTGTGAAAGAAGCAAGTTTTGTGGTTTATTTTTAATGAATCTTTAAATTTAGGGAATTGTTCTTGGTCTCAGCTGTAAATATTTTAGTTCATGATTTATCATTTTAAGTGGTCCTGATTCATTTCTGATGACTTCTAGTCATGGTAACCATAGGCTGTGACTGCCAATTCTCACCTTCACACCACACATTAGAATTTGTCTAGCACTATACTATTAAATGGGTTAATTTTAAAGTACTGCCTTAAAAAAAGTGTCTAGCACTTAAAAATGTCTAACAAAATTAAGAAACCACAATTCCCTTGGGGACTGACCAAATCAAAAACACCTTCAGAAATGAGACTTAAGTGTGAACATGTTAATCATTATTATTTATTTAGGGCTCAATTATAATAACATGTAATAATTAATTTTGAAATGCATAGCATAGTTCATAAATACATAAAATAGTTATGGTTATTATTTTTTTAAGGTGACATGTAAATGCTAGGAAAGAGTCTGAAGGGACGTCACCCGTCTGATAATAACAGTGGCTGCAGGAAGTGGTGGGGGAAGGTCTGGGATCAGGTGTAGGGAAATCGTCATAGGGGACTTTATTTGTAATGTTTGATTTTTTATAAAGAAATCCGTTCATATTATTTTGTGTAATTAAAATTAACTTGAAAAGTCAAAGAAAGTTATATTTCATATTTATAAAGCTATAAAACCTATTTAAGAAATGTATCTTTTTGTACTACAAGAACCTTGAAAATGAGGAGTGTTTATTGATGGTGACTTTTAAAATAATTATGCTGAATAATTGAACTTAGAGTAGGCTTTTGAAGATAGTTTCCTAAAGATATCTCCGCTCCTTTTCAGAGAAATCTCAAGAGATGGACATATATGCAGGTTGATTACATATTCTTATTGATTGTATTCCACTTACAACAATAAACTCCAGATACAAATCTAGCAATATTACTAATTCATTACAAGCAGTACTTATTTTCTTCATTAACTTTTTATTGTTATTTTCAACTTACACAGCACGCACAAATGCAGCAATTATATGTTGGGCAAGAAAGGGGGAGGCTCTTTATGTTCAACATACTGCGCATCGGAAGTCATCACTTCACCAGAGCTGTTGGAGAGACACGAAGTAAGCACAGCCTCTTACAAAACAAGTGTAATTAATGGCAAAAGGATGTGGGCCCAGCTACACATCTACTCAGCTGAGACTTTACTATATATAAATGTCTCGCTGTAGCTTAGCTTGCCCGACTACATCACAGCAAAAAACAAGCTGCGTAAATTGTTTTGTTAATGGTGAAGAAGTTTAAGCCTTTTCCTTAAGGAAGGGTTGTACGTTGAGTAGTGAGAAGCCACAGTCAAAGGCCATGTCCAGGGACTAAGGCTGCATTTTAAACAGTGCGTGGTTCTCGACGTTCACCAGACTAAATGTTAGTTTTATGTAGTAGAAGACTTGGAGTCACTTAAAATGTTTAGTGGCAGAGTTTGCTTAATAGCTTGATAACTTAATATTGATCCTTTGAATCCCAACTCAAGGCCCGCCCAGTGGTAAACAGTGCGGTGTGATAGAGACACGCGTAGAGGGCCAGAGACCTGAGTTCTTGTCTGAAATCTGTAACTGATTAGTTATCTGACCTTACACAAGTCACTTCATCACTCTGTGTGATTACTCATCTGTAAGATGGGGATGATACTGGCCCTCAAGTCAGGGAGCTCAGCAGAGCACGTACTCGGCTGGTTCGGGTAGCATGTGGTCCAGTACAGCACATCCTGACCATCTCCCCTCGGCAAAGCCAGGGCTGAACATTGAGGGAAGTGTAAATATCAGTAAGAGATAGTCTGACTTCAGGTGACAAGCGTAGGAAGCAATTTTATGCACTAGTAGCCTTCTGACACTACTGGTGCCATTTCATTTCTTGAACTCTGTTTCTGGAACTTAGCTTCTAGAGCCGTAACCATACTCATTATTGGGTCCACAATCCAACCGTGTCCACTGGCCGCCCTTTGTTTTACTGAAGACAGGTAGTCCTTGACACCCCTCTCATAAGGTGCTGAGAGAGGACCGACACCTACAGGTGGCTCAGGGCCTGAGGCACTTCTTCTCTCTGTGCCCCTGGACTTTCCTTCTCCGTCTCGGACTGTGTGGGTGTTAGTGGTGATGACAGAGGCAAAGAGCTCCGATTCTCAAAATTCCTCAGCACAGCAGCAGGCACTTCCCAGCAGCCCTGGGGTAAAAGTGAGGAAAGGAAAGGCACGATCGTGGTTGTTCTTTGCCTCCAAGGGAAGGGTACCTGCAAAAGAATGATCAGCTTAGTAAAGTTGTTAGACTTGCCCAGGCAGGAGGGTAGGCTGAGGGAGTCCGAGCGTAGGGAGGGAATAGTGGTCAAGGCCTGGCGATTTTGAGGGCCCAGATCACAGGGGTAGAGGCAGTAAAGCAGTGAGAGAGCTGAGACAGCAGGGGTTGTAGGTGGAAAGTGGGGTATCTGAAGTGAAGAGCTCAGAAGCAGTAAATGGTTAAGTGAGGCTGGCAGACTGTAGTAGAGGCTGAACCGAGTAGACTGAGAGAGCACAGGGTGGGCCCTTCTCGGGGCTGAAGTCGCCCAGGGAGACAGCAGAGCTGAGCCAGGTGCTGGGGACTTGGGAGGGACCGAGGAGGGGCGGTGATGGGAAGCGGGGCTGGCTTCAGAGGAATAGTGGTTTTCTCAGGAGGGTGAGGAGGTGAGGCGAGCGCTCGTCCCACCTCCCAGCTCCATGGTTTCTGTAGGAGGTTGGCCCTTGGCTTGTGGGAAGTTAAGTATATCTACTCACGCAGGTGCAGGGATTTCCAGGCTCCAGAAAGAGCCATGGCTTAATTAGAGCCAGAATTAGAGGGAATGTCCTGTGAACGAATCTTCAGAACACTTCGCACATTGTTTTGTGATGACTGATTTATATGTTTTCCCACTAGGCCGTACATTCTAGAGTTCAGGGCCTGTGTTTTAGTCACCTGCCAGCCGAGCACTCCTCACCACTTGAGCCTTCTGTCACGTTTTGTGCCTTTGAGGCACTTGTGCATCTAGTAGTAAGTTGTACACCTATGTTATCTTTCTGCTAGATTTGTTCATTCACTCACTGACTTCATTCAATAATAATTTGTTGAGCACCTGCTATGTGCAAAACTGGCTGGGGTAAATACAGAAAAATAACAATTATTACTGTAGCTAACATATAATCAAGTGTTCTATATGTGTGGTACTGTTCTGTGTGCTTTATTAATTCATTTAATCCAAAAAAAATCACTTTGGAAACAAGCTTAGGGAAATTCAATAACTTGATCAAGCTTATAGTATAAGTAAGTGGCCAAGTTGGCATTTAAACCCCACTGGACCATAGAATCCATGTTCTGTCCCTCCCTATAGACAGCCTCTGGGCTAGGGTGCCCTCAATATATTTTCTTACTCCTCTTGACATCCTCATTACTAAACACAAATTTTTATGTTCTGTGTTTGGTGTAGCAGGTAGAAACCAGGTGATGAACTTTGTCTTGGGCCTCCAGGGCCGTAGCGCTATCGTGGACCCTCAAGTGCACCATGAATTATGTCGATTATTGAGACAAAATTTCCTTTTCTCTTGAGGTTGAGTGTGGCTCATGGCAGGGCTCTATACAATTTGAAAATAAAAACTTAGGTTTGCAGGCGCTATCTCTTTTACTGTACATTTCCTTTCACAGATTTATTCTTTATCTGGTGGTGAATACAGATACCTGCATATTCTCTTTGACACAGGAACCGTTTTTTAAAAAAGCAGATGTTCTATCAATCGGGCTTCCCCTTAGACAGAGAACCAAATGTATTTCATTTGTCATTAGTCCAGAAATGCTCAGTGCTACAAATTTTGGTACTGAAGACCATTACATTCGTACTCATTGGAGACACTGTTTCATGGAAACACTTGAATAATTATGCATCTACAAGCCCCGTAGCTGTCCATGGGTAATTCACATACTGCAGTAATGTGGAACTTACTCTGCTGTAGTAATCTGTAGTTACTCTGTTTTAATTACTTATATATTCATTGCAAATAATGATGTGATGGATTTTTAAAGTCTGTGCAGAAGAGAACCAACAAACTCAGATGCAAAACAGTTTCCACCCTTTCTTTCCAAAGATACAGTTAATCACTTGAACACTATCCAATATAGTAGAAAACTGGCAGACTTTTCTTTGCAGCAGGCTATGTAAAAATGTTTATAATTTACAGCTTATTATGCCATGCGAGCAACTGTGTTCTCAGTGAAGAAGAGTGAGAAAATACGGCTGTGAAATTACTGAACTCCCCTTTGTTAGTTGTTTACTGGCAACAGAGGAAGGATACTTTGCACTTAAAATGCATTACTGCATTTAATTTTATATCATTCAATTCAGATCTTTAAAAAATTAGGAATTTACTTTTATCTCTATAGATAGGCCAGGACAATTTTAATTTAATGAAAACAATAAACTGAAAATTCAGTATTGTCAGGGAATTTGGTGGAATAGTACTAAATTATGAGGATTTAATTCAATTAATGGCTTCAGTTTTACAAAACCTGTTTTTCTTTTTGACACACCTGCAGTGCATAATGGCTTGTGATTTTCGAAAGTACCTTATGCAAATTTTGTTGTATATTGTCTAGAGCACTTTGGCTGGAAGTTAATCTTCATCGGGAACAATCAGAAGGGTAGGCAAGGAACTTGAACCTCTCTGTAATCCATCGAACAGATCCGCCCGTTTTAGGGTTTCCGTAACATTTTCTAATTTTATTGGTTCCCATCTGAGATTCGTAAAGCCCCCAGCATCAGATAGCACACTGTCTTTGCTGGTGCACATTCTCCGTGTGCCTCCTGCGCTACTGCAAGTTTACACTCAATGAATATGCCCCAGACCAGGACCTTCGTTTTGGTGGGAAAGCGGTTTCTCTGTGAAGAGCTGCCCAAGGCTGGCTTTTCGGAGCTCCACCTTGTGGGACGGCCTTCGGGGAAGGAAGTTCCTAGCGAGGCAAGTGGAAGCCTGGAACGGTGCGTAAGGTCGATAGGCTTTTCCTTTTATTCCTCGGCTCTAAATAGGGGGAGAGCTTTCCGTTTTGTTCGCACTTCCCTGAAGGTATAAGAGAGGAAACAATTACACATACTTAAGTATTCAGGACATTCAAAACAACATTTTTTTGATTGCAAAAGGGAGATCGATTTTTCTGTTCTCTCTTTCGTTTTAGAATTAATTGAGAAGCTGGGGGCTTTGTAATACTTGATTAGTTCTTATTAATCACATACTCTTTCTTTTCCATAATACAAATCATCAGATACTGAGCACATTTAAATGGAAATTTATTGTTTCTCATGTTTTTGAGAAAAAATGGATTATTACCTTAGGAAAAGCAGGGTTGCTATGTCAATCAAGGCTTTATCGTCTCTGTTGTCATTGTTCTCCTTAAGGAACTTTTTGGTATAAAGACATATTTTACAATCACAGGACAATTTCCTTGTTTTCTGCTTCAAACCTTTTTTTCCAAGTTAAACATTACAAGAGCCTTCAAGTCATCTCTGATGGTGTGAAAATAAAATATTGAGCGTCATGATTTACTCTGTTTCCTTGGCTTCTTCCTTCTGGGTGAGCAGAGACCCGAGCTGTGCGGGAGCCCGGCCCTCGGGGTGGGAGGATGGGTGCCTGGCGTCGCTCTCCGCTGACCTCTCCGCTGACCTCTCCTGGCCTCCTCCGGGTGCGCCGTTGCCGGGACGGCCGCTCCCTTGCGGAGGGAATGCCTGGGGCGGTGAAGGGGGGTGGCCGAGGAAAAGTGGAGGGAAATTAGCCCGGGTAGACTTTGCGGTGGTAACCTCCCGACCGCTCTACCCCCCAGGACTCCCACCCGCCTGGAAAGAAGAGTTTGTTTGCCAAACACACTTACGTGTAAAATGATGATTACTGGATTTTCCATTTTGTTACACTTGAAACAACCTGAGCGTATAATGACCATGAGATAACGTGGCTATCACATCCCAATGTGTACAAAACTAAAGGAAACCGAAATTTGCATTAGCAGATCTGCTTTTATCCAGAGGCCAATGAATGGCTTTCCTTAGACATTTTGGAAAGAGGCAGGTAACTCAGCTCTGTGAGGACTTCTTCACCTGCTGTGAAGAATCCTTAAAGGTGCAGAACTCCAGACAGGGAACCTCTGCGCTAGACAGTCTCATCAGGCCAAGTGGGTACAGATTACTAATTCAGTGCCATTTCAGACAGTAGAAATGACTACCCCTTGTTATTGCTGTAAGTGATGAATACTGTATCAGAAGCTTTTATTTTTACGCATAGAATAAGGAGCTGGAGATGAAACCAAAGGCCCTAAGGGTTTCCAAGGCAGAGGTGCTCTTTCCTGAAGCTATGAGGTCACGCAAGGTTTTAATCTATGTACCATCTTTGGGGAACACGTGGTCATCAAACCTGGATCTCAGACATCTTTACATCTGAGATAAAACAGTAGGTCCATCACACATATAGAAGGAGGCTCTACTTCTAGGAGCTTCGTGAGGCCTGTGATTCAGGCTCTGAGCTTATTGCGCTGGGTGGCCCGTGTCTTCTCAGCTCATCGCACTTTCTCTTGTCTCACTCTCCTGCCTCTTGTTTTCCGCACATATACTAATGATGCTTTTTGTCTGTTACTGAATATCATGTAGTAATACCTCAACACCTTAAACTCTCTGGAATAAGGCAGAGGTGAGAGCAAGGGGATAAATTACAGTCTGTAAAGTAGTGGGAAGAAAAGACGCACTGCCAAGCAGTGGCCCCGGCCGGCCTCTGGGTGCCCTATGGAGTGGCCGCCCATGTCCTTCTCTGTCCAACGCTTCACAGCCTCATCCTTGTTTTGTTCCATGAAACTCATCATCACACACAGTAACGAAATGAACTCAGGGCAACAAACGACCAGTACAGGGCCCCATGGCTTTTTCCCTGTCTGTGGCTCAACAACACAAGTTCTTACTGTTGTGTTATGGTCAGCGTCTCATGGTGCTCTGTACCTTTCGTGACGTCCTGAGGCGTTTCCTGGTAGGAAAAGATTGAACCAATCAAACCTCAAGAGTCAGGAATGATGCTGCAACCATTTACACAAAGCTATGCATACGTAATATATACATAGTTATACACGTAGTTTCATGTATAGTTGTTAAAGTCTTTGGTATATGGCATATATACCATAGCTGTATATGGTCACTGTTCTGGGAGGGATTGGCACTTCCATTTAAAAAGAAAAATGCTTTTGTAATAATCTGATTATACCTGAACTGGGTACCATACCGCAAGAAATAAGTCAATGTATTCTCTGTCCTCTAAGAGTTTATTATCTTTTACATGTATTCTGAGACTGGGTACACATTTATTAGACATAAAATAGCTCACACTTTTGTCAGTTTACAAGGAACACAACAAGGACTTAACTCATTTGCTGGGATAAAGACCAATTGGAGTAGCCATCGAAATTCAAAATTTGGGCATGGCAACTGATTCAGTGAGACTTATGACCGATATTTTATGTTTGGTTAACATTAAACAGACAATACACTTATCACTCTGAAATTTAATTGACCAGACCTGGACCTAACTAGGGAAGGTTTACTTTAAGGTACATGTTTTTAACATTTAAAGCATCATCATCTAAACTGTTCTAGAACTTCCTTCCTGATTCATTTCATGAAGTCCATCATTCAACTTCAGGAAGCTTTCTTCTAATTTGGATCAGCTTTTAAAAGAGATTCCTTAAAATCGTATATTCTGATTCTATGAGGTAGACCATCCCACTTCCCTCTCCACTCCACATGCTCCGTGTCTTTCTCCCCCTCAGTTCTCTGCTAAGGAGAACCACCCTGGAGGTCCCACTGTGCATCACTTCCTGTGGGAATTCTTCCCTTACCCCATGGGGCTCGGGTTGGGGCCCCTTGCTCTGGGCTGCCTTGACGCTCTGTGCCTGCTCCTGTGACAGCAAACACCGCCCAGAACTGAAACCATTTGGTTTCCTGTCTGAATCCTTCACTGATCTGCTCGTGGGCTTCTTGAGACCTGAGCTATGGTTTTCTTCCATTTTTGTTCTTTTTTTTTATGAATCCTCAGAGCCTATCATAGAGTTTAACATGTGGCAGACACTCAGGAAATGTTCATTAAATGAAAACAAGGGATCCTTGAATATCCACTGCAGTTGCAGTCTGTTAATAATAAAATATGGGCAAAATGTATTTGAACTATTATCCTTCTAACTGTAATGAATTTTAACATTTTATTAACAACTAATCACGACTTAGAAATCTCTTTAAAAGATCCTTTGGTGCAACTGTTTACCATGTTAGTCATTCAAACGCTGTTCATCAGCTGTCTGATGATTTGACAGACTCCATTAAGGAGATATTATTTAGCAGTATCTGTTTTAGTTTTTGTAGCTTGCTCTAAGATCTGCCTTCTTGACCAGATCTTTCTAGTTATAATAGTTATATTCCAAAATTATAATTTATTAAGTATGAGTAAATATGGGGTTACCACAAAGATGACAAACTAGGTTATCCTTTTAAGAAAATAAGTATTTATAGCAGTAAGTGAATATGTAACCAAACTGCACAAAGGCAGTGTAAAAAGTGTTTAAAAATAAGTTGATGTAAATGAAGCATTTCAAAGTATAGGTTGGCACTTCATCATTAACTTTAATTTTGTGAGTTTGTCAGTTGATGTCACAACCTTAGTGTTATTTTTAAAATAGTTTTTTTTTAGGGTATTTAATTAAGTAATGTGGTGTTTGCTTATTTCAAACAGTCTGTCTTTGTCCCTGTCAAAGCCGTGCAGGCCAGACATTGCTTTCCTTTTCCCTTTTGTTAGTGTCCTGTGTTAGGTAATCATTTCACAAATAATAGATTCCAGGGACCTTTGATCCACCATTACTGTAAAATAAAATAGAACTTAATTTTTTTCTGGGCGTAATGGTTTTAACCTTGTGTACTAATTTGACTGTGCTTGTGGGGGCAGAGCCTTAAATGAGACGCAAATGAAGGAAAAATTGCTGCTGCTGCCACTGTATATCTAATGAGCACTGTGTGATAAACCGTAACCTCTTCGACATTTCTCTGGAAAGCGGCGTGATTATTTTGGATGGCTAGCCCTTTGTGGATGGCTCATTACCGTCTGGCATAATATGTATTGATAGAGACTGTAATTGTCAACTCCTATTTGACATGCTGCCCCTAATAAATGTGGTTTGCATCACTGGAGCCCACTAATGGTTATAGAGAAACTGTAATTAAAGAAAAAAATGGTATATATTTTAGGTTAAAAAATTGTATCTGTGTATGTAAAATGTCTCTATGGAGAATTGCCTGCTCGCCAGCACCATCCCCTCTCCCCCACCCCACCTTTGCAGCTTCTTGTCCTGTAGCATTTGAAGCTTCCCCTGAGGATTGGAGCTCTTTTGTCAGTGTAAGGCCAACATGTGACAGGACCCTCGTGTGTGTGCGTGTGCGTGTGTGTGTGAGAGAGAGAGAGAGAGAGAGAGAGAGAGATTTTCCTCCACACTTTGACAAAGATGTGACAGTATGAATAGCTTCTTCTGTGTATGTATAAGTCCCATTAGGCTGTAGTTTATAGTTCTGGGTTCAGCTCATAAAGTTAATGCCTAAAAAGGCAGACATTCTCATATTATTTGGCTTTCCTATGGTTTTCTTTGACTTTACTTTTTTCCTAACTTTATTCTCATTTTGTTATAAGAAATTTATGTTCTGTGGTAGAAAAAAAGGATAACCAAGAAGCCAAATTACTATGAAATTGGAATCACAAGGCTATTAAAGACCCACAGAATACTTTACATAATATTTGGGCTTGAAAAAATATGAATCAAAGGTTAGAACTGTGCCTATCTCATGTTATAAAATAGATGTAGGCCTAGTCCATTTATGTCTGAAAATGTAGATGGAATCCTAGAGAATATTTTTGTTATCCACTGTGTAATTATAATGCACTCTGAACTTCTGGATGAGGAAATGTACTCTTGATTTATATACTATAGTTTGTGGTTTTTATGAAACGAAATCCTCAGCATAGCACATGAAAGTAGAACATGAACAAATGTTTTTATTTCCTGGAGTAGGACTAGAAAATCATGTGAAAACTTTGGCAGCCCCCAGGTTTCTTCTTAGCAATGTGAAGACTGATACCATAATTTTTTGGCTAAGGAAACAAAGGCCCATTTTCACCAGTCTAGTGAAGACAGTACCTGTTGGAAGAGCGTGGCTCTGTATTCGTCCACCCGTGGTTTTGAATCGTGGTCCTGTCCATTTGTCTAGGCAAATTTCCTGACCTTTCTGAGCCCCAGTGCACCATGTGTGAAAATAGAGACAATACTGCCTACGTAGCACAGCTGCTGTAAGGACCATGTGTGAAAAACACGTGAGGTGCTTAAGGCAGTACTGTTGGCACCTAGTAGGTGCTCAATAAACACTATATTTCTCCTTGCCCTTTATTCTCCCTTCATCCCTCTGCCTCCCCAGGTGACCACATTTCTAATCTCTGGTGCATTCTCTGCTCTCTCAAGGGTGTTCTGTCCATGAAACAGACTATTTTAATTTTGTTAGGTTATAATAGCTAATACTTACTAGCAGCCAGGCCCTATTCTACTTTTCTTACATTAACTCACTGAATCCTCACAGCAACCCTAAGAAATTATCATCATCCCCATTTAACAAATGGAAAGAAACGGAAGCACACATAGGTGAAGCAGCCTGCCTGGAGCAGCACGGTGACAGGGCCAGCGTTTGAAGCCACGCAGTCTGACGCCAGAGCCTGGATCTGGGCCACTCGGCTGCACCGTCTGAGCAGTTCACGTCTTCTCGTGTTGCTAAGACAAAGGGAAAGAGCAGGTCCTGGTCGGGTTCTAGAGAGACCCGGCCCACCTCCCTTTGTGAGTCTGTTCACCAGTGGCGATGGCAGTAATAGAGACCGTGTGCTGAGCACAGACCACGTGCTAGGCACTGTGACCTCATTCATGCCTCACAGCAATCTTAAAGAGTCGGTAGTGATATCCCCTTTATAGAGATGAGGACAGTAAAGCTTGGGGGTGTTAAATAATTTAGCCAACATTGCACAGCCAATAAGTGGCAGTTCTGGGACTTGAACCAGGTCTTTCTTACTCCGAACTCCTATTCTTAATAGCTGCAGTGTACATACCGTATTTTGTTGACATCATCTGCTTTTGTCTTTCTTACAACCAGATTACAAACCCTTCAAGGACTACACTGTGTCTTACTTATTTTTAACTCCAGATCTTATCAGAATTGTGCTTTAGAGAAGAAAGAAATGGAATAGTAAAACATGCTTATTTTTGCTAAATGTACTTGAATTTAAATGTATTTTTAATGAGTTTACATGTAATTTTCTTTTGACTTAATAATATATCAAACTGAGAAAACCACTTACAGACAGTTTTGGGTAGGTTGTTCTAGGTCTTCTGGCTGTAGGATTTTAATCAAATATTAAATGAAATGTTTGTAATTGATAATTTAACATGATAAATATCCTACAAAGGGTAGTCCTGAATAACTCAGGCTATGCCATTAATAATAAGAACAATTATACGGTCTTTATAGAATTACAGAGGACTCAAACTGCTGATGTTGTCAGAGATTCAGAATGACAGCCACCTACCTTCAGCCCCGAGAAATAACCCAGCATCCTTCCCTTGCCTCGGGGATGACCCCAGGGCTTCTCGGGATCCCTGGCGTGGTCCTTTCCTCGTGGTAGGACGAGGCCCTCAAGATTGGAAGGCAGTCCAGTTGTGGACTATTTAAATTCTTACCTAAACTTAAGGCCCAGGGAGGCTGAAAACTGTGGGTTCATCTTTGTCTTTGCAGAAGACTAGCTGCAAGGGCACGACAGGATGTTGTCCATGTCACCGCCCGGGATAAAGTCTTCATTCTTTCCTTTAGAATTCTAGAGAACGAAGACAAAGGGCTAGGTTAGCCTACTCATTTCTTCTCTCAGACAGAGTTAGTGCTGTCAGACCACTCTGATCACTATGTCCGTCTCTGCTCTGGGCCCGGCAGGGCATCTGTGTCCACATGAAAGCGTGCTGTTGAAATCAGGTAGTACAATGGCTTGACATTCTGATAATTAACTGGCAGTGAGTATTTTACTTTGGTGTCTAAGACCCAGTTGTTAACTTACATTTCTTTGGTGTAGGTAACTTCACTTAAGTAAAATATAAATAAGCATGTTAATTTTCTTTTGTCTCTGTGTGAAAATGACTTTTTGGCAAATAATACCAATTCAATCATTTTGTTCTCCTTAATTTATCCAAGTCGTTGGAGAGTATGGCCAGACAATGAAGGATGTTGCTGGACTTCTCTCCTCCTTTCTGGTATTGTTCTCGTTTCTTTTCCTCTGTGGGCCTGTGTGAGAGGAGACACCCACGCCTTTGTCCTAAAGCTACGCTCCGCCCATATTCCTGTTTGTGCCTTCTGGCCGCAGCCATTCTCCACCTTTCCAGGACAGCTGTCGACTCTGCTCATTGTCTGGCAGGGGCAGTGAGCCCTGCTGGGACTAGCAGCACACGCTGACTGGAGATGCTCCCCTCCCACCCCAGCACTTCTGAGGCAGCCACCATGGCAGGGGGCCTTGGGGGGAGCCACCCATGGCACCAGGGGCGATGGGAAGTGCACAGGCACCCCCACTTGGGGGGGATGAGCAGTGGCTCCCTGCAGTCACTGATTGAGTGCCCCCGCCACTCTAACCCGCTCTCCTGTTACCTTGCCCACAGGGACTTCCCACTTCTCCCAAATCCTCAGTGGTAATTGTGTATCGCTCCAGCAATTACAGATTACGGCATTCATTTATTCTTATTATATAATATATAGTTTTCTTATTAAATCCTTTTGTGTCATTGTACTTTATCCCCAACTAAACTACAAGCCCTGAGCATGTCTTACACCACTTCGTAAAAGGAGTACATGAACACTCACACTTTGATATGTATTTATTGATAAAACAAAATCACTTTGACTTTGTATTTCTAGGGTCTGATGCATAAGAATTACTAGTAGTATATTAATACTTTGAATGATGACAATAATCAAGGTTAGCAGTATTCCCACTTTTAACCTGTTCTGACTCTTCAGTTACAATCAATCAAAATATTTAGTTTTTAAAGCTTTTTCACCATAAATTAACTCAAGAGTAGGCTATTTCGTGTGGTCATGAAATACATATATGAAGATGAACATATTTTACTTGTTATAATAGCACTATATGTAATATGAATGGAGTGAGTGCTTATTAAATTACTCTTTCTCCTTTCTTGCTCAGCTGACCTTCGACTTCCAAACTGTCTTGTGAACTATTGGCTCTCTTCAATTACCAGGAAGGTTTTTAACAGGAGAAGTTGATGGCTTGTATTCAGATGTGTCAGTTTATCTTACTCCTTACAGCCTTCCTGCTTCTAAAGCCTACTCACAGACACATTCATTTGTAAAGAAAGAATCATCAATATTTCAAAAATAGCTCCTATAGGCTAGATTATTCTTTAAGTGATTGGACTTGATGAGAAGAACTTCTAAGAATGCAGAGTGAAAGGAAGCTGGCTTCCTTTAAAGAAACCATACTGTGGACAGAGAATCGACTAGACAGGTGCCTGGAGAAGACAGTAATGGTAGTGGAGTGCCAAGATGATTGAATGTGGAGATGTATGAAAGGCAATATAGAACCCACAAGAACTGGGAAAGGGTCAGATTACTTGGAAAATCAGTGAGACATTGCACAGTGTGGTCGGAAAGAGCGTGAGAGTGTAGGCAGCCGCACGCCCACCTGCCTGCCGACAGAAAGCCAGTGGGGCGGAAGTGTCTGTCTTCTGTCTGTGAGCTGGAAGTATATTGGATAAGCTTCACGTTCTCTGTTTAATTCTTTAAATCCAGACTTTATAAGATGCTGCCTAGTATTTCAGTTGGAAGCAGGAGTGAAATGTTTGCTGATGAGAATGTGTAGTTTTATCCTTCTGCAAAATTAATGTATTTTTCTGAGGTGAACAGGACACATTTTCAGATGTCTCTGTTTCTGTTCATTACTTTTGTCCCTGCCGGGATTTCAGCTCCTTGAGAGGAGGACTGTGCTGTGCTCACAGCGTACAGGCATCACCAGGCCAGCACCCGGCATGTCACCGGAGCTCACGACACACCCGACCGTTGGGCCACGTGCACATTTGGCCATCCTTTTAAAGTACATATTAGTTATTTTTAAAAATACATGTTCTCAAAATGCGCATATATTTTAATAAGCCATATTACTTGCCTTTACGGAAGTGGAGATGGGCACTGTGGGTCCAGAGGGCCAGGATGAGCAGTCATGTGCAGACCCACGGAAGGAGAAGGTGACCGTCGGGGTAGAGAGGGTTTAGTGGCCGGGCGGGCGCAGGCCTGGAAGGTCCCTGTCCCCCCGCAGCACCTGATCACCTCCCCCTCCAGTACGTCCTGCCTTCCTGTTCCTACCTTGCCTCCCACATCAAGAACCTTTGGCAACAGTCGTGACTCATTATACTGCAGGGTGAGTTAAGATTATCCAAACAGTGAGTTTTGTTATCAGAAAGCTCTAGCTTTAAATCCTGGCTTCGTTTCCAAAGAGCTGCAGAACCTTCCAGGTTATCTCATCCCCACCCCCACCCCCATCCTACTCCTGGTTTCCTTTTATTTGAAATGGGTAAACAACATTGAGATGACTTGAAATATTCAGCAGGGTTTTTTTTTTCCAGGAAGTTAAGGTATCACTATGAAGAAAGAATATTTTCTTTGCTCCTAAAACACACTTACAGACTGTACATGAAAAAGCACTAGATTGGGGGTTAGGACACCCGGCCTTGAGTCCTGTCCACAGCACGTGGACCCTGATCCAGCAGGCCTTACTGGGTGGTTGGTTCTTCATCTGTGACACAGATGTGTTCATCTAGATCAGTGATTTTTTTATGGATTCATTGAAGAACTTCAAGGGTTGGTCAGGGGTAGAGTGTAGAGATGGGACTGGAGGGTCAGGAAAGGTCTACCCTGAGCCCAGGATGCCCTGGGAAGAGAGCCTGTGGCAGTGTGATGGCTGTGACCTTTGTCACCCTAGGCTCAGGTCTTGCTGCCCTGTAGGCGACTCACTCCTGACCTGTACTAACCAGAGAGTTGGGGTATAACGTTTCCTCTAAAGGTTTATTGAACTAGAAAGGTGCATTGATTTAAAAGCCGTAGTAGTTAAATTTAGTACATTGAGCACTTACTATGGAGTTATCATTCTAAAAACTATATATGCTGTCATTTCATCCCCTCTGTGTCATCGACACTGACATCTGTGTCGTTGTTATCACCACGTTACGCAGGAAAACCCTGGGCACTGAGAGTGGTCAAGCAGATTGTTCAAGACCACACAGCTAACGAGAGGCAAAGCTGGGTATGATCAAGGTGGTCTAGGTCTGGAATCTGCATTCTTACGCTCTTTGCTGTGTGGCATCTAGACAAAATGCTAAAAGAGGATTTAAAGAAAAATCTTAAGGACAGAAGAGTATGTATAGTAGATGCAGAAATGACAGAAGTGGTGCATGAATAACTGAGGTTCATAAACGCTGCTTTGGTGCGTTACCCTTAGCAACCCTTGGTTAGCCCTGGTTGCAGATTCCCTGGAGAAAGAGCCTGACTGCCCTTGCTTAGGCCACGTGCTCAGCTCTGGGTCCCTCAGCCGGGGCAGGGGAGGCTGAGGGCCACACAGAACAGACGTGGCAGCTACCAGCCACTTGTGACCTCTGTAGGGGGTGGGGAGCGGCATTTCCAGAGAAGAGGGAATCCTCACCAGGACGTTCACCCCGAAGGTGCCCACCACCGTGATCACTGGGCTAAGCCTGGGCTGACTTCAGGACTTGGGCTACCATTGTTTTTTTTCACTGAATCCCTGACATAAAGCTTATATCCTTGTCATTTCAGAAACTCATGGAGAAATTATAGACTGTCATGAACCAGGTCATTTATATTTTTGTTTTGAAAGTACAACAGCCCATTAGCAATAAATAACATAATTTTACAGGACATACTCTTTGATGCTGTAATTTCACTTTTGGGAGATAGCCCACAAAAATACTCTCACATATATACATAGATACATGAATTTTTACAGCCATAACTGTAGTTCACTGCAGCATTGTTCATCGTGATAGAAAAATGGGGTCTGGAGAACATTATGGTATACCATACTGTGGTTAAATATCCATCATTTAAAAGAATTAGGTATATATAGTGAAGAAAATTCTTCAAACTGTATTAAGTGAATAAAGCAGTATGTATAATCTGAACTCATTTTTGTGGGAAAATGCATAGCATTTGCTCTGTTAGTAAATACATTACATTTACTATATGTTTATAAACCTATGTTAAAAACATATAGCTGGGGCTTAGGGAGCCCTGCCTTGTCATGGACTGTCAATAAAATACACTGTACCCAACCCCCAAAACAAAAAACCAAAACATATAGCTAAAGTCTGAATGAAAATACGCTGAGCTATAAGCGATAACTTCTGGGGTAGGAGGTAGGATGGAGGGATGGTAAACCTGGTGGGGTCCCATAGAAATATAATTTTAAATTTCGAGTAGCCACACTAAAAATAAAAAAAGAAACAGTGAGTGAAATTAATGTTAATAATATATTTATTTAACCTAATATATCTAAAATATTACTGTCTCAGCATGTCATCATTGTAAAGCACAGATTGAGATATTCTTAAAGAATTTTTTGTGCTAAGTCTTTAACAGTCGCAGCACATCCAGATTCACACCAGTGATGTTTCAGATGCTCAGTAGCTGCAAGAGGTTGGTGTCTACCACAGCGAGCAGCTCCGTGCTATGTGCTTTTATATCGCTTTGATTTTTTTACAGTAAGACGATGCTCCCATCTGACTTATATGATATATTTTTCTAAGTAGACCATTTAATAGTTGTGATGTTTTTGAAAGATGAGTTTTAACCTCACCTTTTAAACTTCCTGTACCATTTTTCTGTGAAAAAGAAATTTGGATGGCACAGTAGATTCACTTGAAATTAGTAGTCATGGATTTTCAACCTAGTGAATACACATTAAGACCATAGTGGAATTAAGTAAAGTGATAAAACTGGAAAAAATAAACAGAGGTAGCTTTTTATAGCATCTAAACTGTGATTCACAGACTTTCTCATTACTTTGTGTGTACATATTACTCCTTTCCTTGCGGCCTTTGGAATATGCCTGTTGTTTCTGGGGACGTAAACAAAAATCACACTGAAGAAGAAATGTCCAGCTTGGGGGTTGCCTGGGCTGTGAGGTGTGGTTACAAAGTGATAGGGTTTGTTTTTTGGTGTATAAACAAACTGTATACATTTGCTTTTCAAAGTAATTTGCTTGAAAGTTTATATATGGATACCATTTTCTTCATCCATCCTTTGAAATAACTTATGGTCAGTGTTTTAAAACCAAGCATTATTTTCAGATACTTAATAGGTCTGTCATTTATACTGATATTGAGCTTTGAGAACATGTGTGTCACATGGACATTTTACTACTTGACCCAGATTGTAATATTTTTTTTCAGTAAAAGTATGTAGACATTTCCATTTTTATTGTTAATTTCATTAAAAATTCCAAATACTTGAAAAATTAAAATGAAAATCAAGACAGCATAAATAAGGAATGATGCTAAATGAGCACAGGGTTTATTTTTTAGGTGATGGAAATATTCTAAAATTAGATTGTGGTGATGGTTGCACAACTCTGTAAATACTAAAATTCATTGAATCATATACCTAAATTTGGGTGACTTTTATAATATATAAGTTATAGCTCAATAAAGCTGGCTTTTTTAAAAATATAAAATAGCCCTTTGTGACCCTGTTAAGAATTTTTACAGCCATAACTGTAGTTTGAAAATAATTTTATGCATAGCATCGGAGTGTTTTGTAGAATCCGATTAAAGAGATATTTGGAGATGCCATTTGGTTTTCAAATCTTCCTTCCATTCAGTGTTCAGACTGTATGTCCTCTATTTCCCGGAAAGTATCTGCTGTAGAGGCTCCCTGACATGACATTTCTTTCCTCTGTGGACATCCATTTTCTTATCTATAAAATAGGGCTAATCACTAAGCTTGGTGAAGATTAAATGAGATACTGTATCTAAAATAGTAGCATCTGGGATGTAGTAGGGTCTGAGTCGTGTAACCCGCACAGTCAGTACCTGCCCGCTGCTTTTATTGTGGACAGTGCACACGTGCTGGGGACCCACTGTCCTTCCCTACATGAGAAGACCTGGTGAACTCTTCGAGGGAACATTTAGGATTTGCTCTTGTGACTCTGGTTGGTGCGGTGGCCGTGGAAGTGACCCAGCCGAAGCCACTCTGCAGCCTGCAGCCTGTGCCCTGACGCTCTTCTCATGGGGGACAGATCGCTGCCCCTTGATGCTCCCCTAAACTTCACGATTCCAGCCTCGGACGCTGCTGACGGTCCAGACGACCCCGGCCAGGCTTCCCTTGTCAGCCCGCCACTGCTGCCTGGGACTTAGTGGGTGAGGTCTTTGCAGGGTGGCGCTACCCTCCTGCAGCGTGGCCTGTGCCCTGTTTAACGTGCGGTCTCCACATTTCTCCTGACCCCTACTCGCCCTCCAAAGGGGAGAAAACTCAAACCTCAGCCTCTCATGGAGCGATTGAGGGCTCACAGGCCGTGGCAGTACAACCAGCAAGGGGCCCCACGCTGAACTTGGGCGGTGATTCCGATCGCCCTCATTTGTCAGCAAGCACCGAGACTCACGGGTAAAAAGCTGCTTGCCGTCCTCCTTTGCCATCATGCATCCGCCCTCTTACCCCTCCTACAGCCAGGGTGTGCGGGCCGCCCCCGGGCCAGCGGCTGCTTTAGCTCTCAGAAACACTTCCCGGTGACCTACCCGGCTGTCGCTCGGCCGGTCTCTCTCCCAGCTGCTTGTGCCCGAAGCGGTTTCGGAGCTCCATGATGAACCTTCGGAGGAGGAGGTTCGGGAGGAAAACGGAGACCCCCGTGAGCTCTCTGTAATCGGCTCTCTGATCCTGCACCTGCCGTGATGCGGCGCCAGCTCCTACTTACCGGCGCAGAGCGCCCAGCTCCCGGGCTGCTGCAGAACGAATCGCTGTGGCAGGACGAGTGACGAATCTACACGCCGGTGGGGTGGGGGACCCATATTTTGGGAAACTTCGACTTGGAATTGGATGTGTTTGTGTAACCTTTTGATGTAGAACTGTGATGCAGTCAGAGAGGCGGTTTGGGTTTTCTTCATTAAAAGCTTATTAAATGAAGAAACAGGACAGTCGTTTTGCCTCGGTAGGTGGGGGGTCAGAGAGGCGGGACCGATCTCCTCAGGATATTAATGTCTGCCTTCAGCCAGGGGAAATGAGCCGTCACCTGAGTTAGAGGCAGCCTTATGTGCTCATCACTAGGGATTCCCATATGTCCAGGGAGCTGCAGCCGTGAAAAACGGCAGAGCTCCGCCAGCGGCAGAGCGCACGGGGCGCTCATCAGAATTCACGTCAGGAGGCTCAGCTCAGCCTGCCCAGAGCGAGTCTGTTTGATGTCGATCAGCTGTCCGTCTGATAAAGCCGGCTGATGCGGGCTTTCCCTCCCGGGGCCGCCTGGCAGTGACAGCCGCAGCACCCCCGGTGTCTTGTTAGGCTTTTTCTGCTTGTCTCAAGCATTTTTAACCCCTTTTGTGATACCCAAGCCAAAAGGCACCTAGACAAGGATGGCTAGCCAGGCTTCCCCTTTGCTTTTCTGGCAGAAAACAGCTTGGCTGACAGTTTGCAGAAACCAGATACTATTAGTTAGCTACCCCCCCTTCCCTCATAATAAGCATCTCGCTGACCTGCAGGATAACTGTGTGTTGACAGTCATGTTTGTGCCTAGTTATTCAAAATAATGTTTCTTAAGATGTTCTTGCATACAGTAAGTTGCCTGGCTTGGTTATGCTTTATTGGTTGTGTCAGTGTGTTCATCACGACGCAGAGCTTTATTAGGTTCGTGTATAAAGAGAAAATGCGTTGCCAATTTTGTTCAGGTTGGTTATTTCTAGTAATGACTATGATGCCTCCTCACTGAGCCCCAACATCCTCTGCTTTCCCAAGTACGGCGACCGGCTGTGACGGCAGCACACCCATCCGCAGGTGGGCAGGCAGGAGTGGGGGGTGCTGAGAACAGAGCACACCAATAGTGAGCTTTCTTGGAAAAAAGAAAATAATTGTGAAGAGATATGTGGAATGGCTTGACTCTAGGATAATCATTTCATGCTATATATGTTTTTCAAAGCATGATGTACCCCTTAAACACATAAAATTGTTATTTAAAAATCTAAGAAATACTGAGCTTTCTTTTTGGAAATAAGAAAGATTAGTCCTTGTGTTAAGCTGTGATTAATTTAAAATTGTATTTCTGCAAGACTACCAACAGTTCAAAATTGCAGTAGTGAATATGGGAGGACTTTGTTTTAAAGATTTTTGTCGAAGTGGTACTTAGGATATTTGTCCTGTTTTTCTACTCCCAGACCTTGTGTTTTCACGGCACGGCAGTATTCTAGCATAGACTCAGGTGTCTTACCTCTGTGAACAAGGCCGGCCGCCAAGACTTGTCATTTGCCCTCCGGTTTCTGTAGACTGCACCTCAGAACGTCAGCCGAGCTTCCCCAACAGACACAGCGCCCTCAGCGCAGCCAGGGCTGGAGCCGAGGCCTGGCCCTCCTTTTCTGCCCCTCAACGGGTGACTTCATCTCTTTCTGGAGATCACCATTACTGTGGCTTAGAGCTTTGGCATTTTGCTTCTAATGGCTGAGATTTTGGGTTCCAGTAGCCTGCTTTCAATCAGAATGCTCATTTTCCAAATGCAGGAATGAAACAAGAGTAGTTCAGTGCTGTGATCATGACAATACAAAATCCAAAGTTCCATTTTTACCTAGGTTATCAACATGAATCAACGGCAAAATAGGAGAAATCATTTGCATTTCTGTAATTTTTGCAATGAATTGAATGAATTTCTTGGAACTTTGGGTCTGGCCTACTTAAAAGGAATTAATAAACTTGTAATTAGTTTAAGATTATCACCATAAAAGATTCTTTTTCCTGGCATTGAAACTTACACTTTTCTTCTACTATAGTACATACGCCTTGATATTTTTTAAAGTGTTATTTAAAATCTAAGAAATACTGACTTTCTTTTTGGAAAGAATATTGCTGTGCTGTGAAAACACAAGGTCTGGAAGTAGAAAAACAGGACAAATATTCTTAGTACCACTTCAACAAAAATCTTGAAAACAAAGTCCTCCCATATTCACTACTGTAAATTTGCTAGTTTTGAAGCATATTTTAGAAATTCTTTTGCTCTTATCTTCTCTCCCTTCCCCCTTCTTTCTTTGCCCATAGAGGGGGCTTGCTTCCTACAGGGCCCCTCTGTCAGGTGGCAGGAAGTGCTGGGGGAGGTGGGGGAGCAGGAAGTTGGGGTGGGGACCGCAGGCTTGCTACTATGAAGGGAGTGCCCAGGGAAGGCCTCACTGATCGGGTGTCCGGAAGGAAGCAAGTGACCAAGCCTTGCAGATAGTAAGGGAAGATCAGGCCGGATAAAGCAACGGGCCAAGACCCTGCGGCGAGAGCAGGCCCGGCGTGTTCAGGGAACACCAAGGCAGCTGATGCTGGTAGAGGAGAGCGGGCAGGGAGGAAAGAGGGCGGCCGGTGAGCGCGGAGAGCTGAGGCGGTCGGTGGGGGACCTCGGAGTCCGTTGCAGGGACGTTAGCCTCCACCCTGAGTGAGGTGAGACCCCCCCTGGGGTGTCCTCTGAGCAGAGTGAGGTGGTAGGCCACATGCTTCTCAATCTTCCTGCCTCTTCTCTGATCTTTCTCATTCTGCAAATCTCACAGACTGAAAATACCACCTCGTTTTGTTATAATATTCTTCTTCCAAATTATGAGTGAGTTTGAGAATCATTTTCTATGGTTTTGGCCATTTGTGTTTCTTGAAATTACCTCTTCGAATCCTTTCCATTCTATGCTTGAGCTTTTATCTCTTTATTAATAATTTCTTGTCCAAAACCCTTCACACATATTTTTGACATAATCTTCTGTCTGTTACGTGTGTTGCAAATACTTTATTTCAAGTTTTTGTTTACCTGAGTCTTTTTTATGGTTAATTTTACTAATGACATTTTTAAATATTTTAATTTGTCAAATTTATCCACTCTTTTCTTTATAGCTCCTTGATGTCCTGTTTTATTTTATAAAGGTTTTCACCCCAAGGTCATAAGAATGTTTTCTTAAGTTTGTAGTCTTGTTTTTCCCATTTAGATCTTTAAACCATCTAAATATATTCTTATCTATGGTGTAAGAGAGGGATCTAACTTTATTATATTTTAATCAGTAGCCATTTGCCCCAACAGCTTTTGTAAGAATAATCCATCTTTCCCTAACAATTTGAAATGTTGTCTTTGCAATAAAGAATTAATTTTCCAAATATATTTGGATCTCTTTCAGGATTCCAATCCACTGATCTATTTGTTTATTCTCGTGATATTATTGTACTTTTAAAAATTCAGTAGCTTCATAATGTGTTGTAAAATTTGCAATGGCAGGCCTCTTATTTTCTTTTCGAAAATTTCCTTTTAATTTTCAAATTTATTCTTCTCACATGAACATAAAAGTCAGTTTTTTAATATATAGAAATATTTTAGGATTCAATTTAAATGATCTTAAATAAATGACTGCTGCCTACGATTTTAATACTTTCAGAAACACCCTGAATTTGGTACGTTTTGTGTTTGGGATTTTTGTTAGTTTTCTACTGCTGTACAAAGAACAGGCTGTAGAACTCAGAGAGCGCTGAGCTTCTGTCCAGCTCTGGAGTTTCCCAGGTCCGGGAACCTGAGAGGTTACCCAGCCTGCCAGCTCAGCGCCCTGCTGTACCCTGGCCATAGCAGTGCTTACCTCGGGGCTGTTGATAGGTTTACATTGTTTTGCTTATTAATCTGTTAACTGAGTTTTTCTCGCAAAATAATTTTATGCAAAGTGCTCGTGTAGACAGTAATTTATTGGCTCAAAGTAATTAATAAATCCATTTAGTAATTACTTTCTGATCTTTTTCATTTTTAGTAATGAATAATTTAGTAAGTGAGGGCCGTAATCTCTATTAGGCACTTTAAAAATGGGATATTTGAAGCATTTTCAGATGAAATGACTTGATATTTGGCGTATACTTCAAAATAATCTGCAGAGAGCATGAAAGGCATCACTGAAACAGATTGGGGTCCACAGAGGTTCTCTTTGCTGTATTTTCCACTTTTGTATGATGGAAAATTTTCCAAATAAAAGTTTTTCTTTAATGCATGTTTTAAACTGTTAAAAATGACAAAAGTGTAGACCTTTGCTATTTCCAAATGGAATATTAGGCGTTTGTTACATTATTCTATATCTTCTGGGATTTGTAAACTTCTCAAAAGAAGGAAAGCATGGAGGGAAGGAGGAAGGAAAAGGGAATAAATGGAATAAGAAAAGGACCCCATTGTGTTTTATCTCTCTTGCCTGTGTGGGGAAACACGACTCTTCTCTTATAACGGCAGCATAAACATAAACGTGTAAAATGTTCTAAGGGATTTCAAGTTCATATGAGGAACAATTTCTGATAATTAAACCTATTTATCAGCAGACCTGGCTCTGCCGAGGTAGTTATCACTCATTCCTCACAGGGGCCAAGTGAGGTTAATTGACCTCTGGGGTCACTTCAAGCTCTGATTCTATAAACCTGACTTTTTAGTTTATGTCATTCCTTCCCTTTTGACACTAAGAATGGTAACAGTCCCCTATACCTTTATAAAATTGATTGCTAAGTAAAGAGTTACTCATTTAGCAAATATTTATAGGCAGCCTAGGGAAGTCAGATAATATAACTTACAATATAGTGAGGGAGAGAGATGTCTGGAAGATAGATGGCTAAAGAAAGAATTATATATAATAAGACTGAGCTTTAGTCAAAGGCTTTCAAATGCAGAAAGGGTTAACTCTGGGAAGAAGTAACACATGGACTGATTCTTTAAAATTCTTCTAACAAAATGTATTTGTGACTCACCCTATAGCAGCAGAAGTTGTATGGCACATCCATACATACAATGGACCTCTATAGAGATGCTAAATAGAACAAGGAGTTTCTGTTTGTAAATAATGTGGAACTATCTCTGAGAGATAATATTCGTGAATAAAACCAGAGTGCAGAAATAGGAACATAAAATGTCTTTGCCATTTTTGTGATATAATTTTTATTGACCATATCTTTCAGGAATTTATTTAGCTGCATGTAACAGGACTCTAGCAAACACTAGCTTAAAAGAGTGCAGTGCTTATGTCAGACGATGAGTAGTCTAGAGATGGTCACATCAGAGCTAGTGGCCCTCCAAGAAGTAAGTCATCGGGGCCCAGGCTTCTTCCTGCTCTACCGTCCTGAGGTTGGGGCCCTCCGGGATCCTGAAGTCTTGCTGCGTCCCCAGGCAGCTGGGCCATATTCCAGGCAGGAGACGGGGGAAGCCCAGAATGCCAAAGGTAAACACCAGTGGAATCTGTCCCCTTATATCAGGAGCTCAGCAGATTTCCCAGAAACTGCACCTCGTGGATATCTACCTAAACTTTGGCCAGACAGTGCTACACGATCACCTCTAGCCTTAGGGGCTCTCGGAGAGGTGAGTATTTTTAAGTGAGGTCATTTGTCACCCCAAGTGTACTCAAAGGTATGTTGGTAGTGAGGAAGGAAAGAATGGGTAGGTGGCTGGCAATGCCGTCACCCTCACTTAGAAAGCTTAGGAGGCTAAAAACGTGGAGGAATGTTGGAAGAAAATGGATCAAAGCATATTAACTTAACATCTAACTGAAAGAAAGTTATTTGGTGAAAATTCTTGTAAAAACATTGATTAATCTTCAGTTTCATTGCCTCCTTTGTCAAAGATTAATTGACCATATAAGCATGGGTTTATTTCCAGACTCTATTCTGTTCCATTGATGTATGTGTCTATTTTTGTGCCAGTTCCATAC
The DNA here is from genome assembly GCF_030020395.1 of Manis pentadactyla. NCBI lineage: Eukaryota > Metazoa > Chordata > Mammalia > Pholidota > Manidae > Manis > Manis pentadactyla. Next base: position 107,309,159 of record NC_080030.1, on the reverse strand, counting down.
TGTATCTTTGTAATATACTTGGAAATCAGGGAGTGTGATACTTCCAGCTTTGTTCTCTCTTTCAAAGATTGCTTTGGCTATTCAGGGTCTTCTGTGGTTCCATACTAATTTTAGAATTATTTCTTCTAGTTCTGTGAAAAAAATGCCATATTTGATAGCATTGAATCTGTAGATTTTTGGTGGGGGGGATAGTTTGGTCATTTTATTTGGTCATATTCTTCTAATCCATAAGCATGGTATATCTTTTCATTTATTTTTGTCATCTTCAATTTCTTTCATCAGTGTCTTATGGTTTTCAGAGTACAGATCTCCTTCAGATAAAATGACTTGATATCTAGCATATACTTGGTTAAACTTATTAGCTTGATATCTCCTCCTTGATTAAACTTATTCCTAGCTATTTTACTCTTTGTGATGCAATTGTAAATGAGATTGTTTTCTTAATTTGTCTTTCAAATTCTTCAAACAAAAGTTCATTATTAGTCTATAGAAGTGTAACCAGTTTATGTGTGTTAATTTTGTGTCCTGCAACTTTACTGAATTCATTTAATTCTAATAGTTTTTGGAGGGAGTCTTTAGGGTTCTCTATGTATAGTATCATGTCATTTGCAAATAGTGACAGTTTTACTTCTTTTCCAGTTTAGATGTGGATTTTATTTCTTTTTCTTATCTAATTTCTGTGGCTACTAGGACTTCCAATACTATGTTGAATAAAAGTGGAGAGAGTGGGCGTCGTTGATTGTTCCTGATCTGTTCAGCTAATGTTACCTGTAGGTTTGTCATATGTGACCATTATTATGTTGAGGTATATTCCCTCTATATTTATTATGTTGAGAGTTTTTATAATAAATGTATGTTGAATTTTATCAAATGCTTTTTCTGTATCTATTGAGATGATGATATGATTTTTGTCCTTTTTGTTAATATGGTGTATCATGTTGACTGACTTGTCAATGTTGAACCATCCTTGCATCCATGGAATAAATACCACCTGATCATGGTTGAATTTGGTTTGCTAGTATTGTGTTGAGGATTTTTGCCTATCTGTTCATCATCTATAATTTTCTTTTCTCTTTATATCTTTGTCTTGTTTTGGTATCAAGGTAATGCTGGACTCATAGAATCAGTTTGAAAGTATTCCTTCTTCAATTTTTTAAAATAGTTTGAGAAGGCTACCTATTAACTTTTCTTTAAATGCTTGATAGAATTCACCTGTGAAGCCATCTGTACCTGGACTTTTGTTTATTGGGAGTTTTTTGATTACTGATTCAATTTCATCCTAGTAATTGTAGACCTCTGTACTTTAGGTTGGGCTTGTGGCTGCTATGGGACAATACCCTTAAAATTCTTAAAGAGACCTTTTGTCTAGCTATGGGTTCTACTAGACATCACCTGAAAAAATTTAGGTCCTTTTCTAGCCACTCTTATGATTTGATCTTTTTCCTAGTACCATTTCTTATTTCAGAATCTTTTTCCAGAGAGACTGGAAATGAAAGTTTTATTTTCAACCTAGCAAGTCTTTGCTCCTTTATTGTTCCTCTGCATTGTGCTTCCAAACTAAACAATTCTCTCTTTAGCTCATCTTCTTTTACGCTTTATTATATGCAGCTGCAAGAATCCAGCTGACATGTTCCGCATTCTGCCTGGAAATCTTATCCAGATCCACAGACTTAGTAGATATATTTTTCTGTCTTTCAAGTTACCACAAGAAACCCTTCTGCCAATTGTTGCCCAGTCTTACAACACAGTGTGTCCTTTCTCAGTCTTCCAGGAACAGTGTCTTCACTGCCTCTCCAGCTACTACTGTTTGCCGTTTTTCAGCCTTTACCTTTAGCCCCCACCATTCAGACCCACAGCCATTGACACGTATTTTAGGCTTTGTTGAGCAGCACCCTTGTTTCCGTATCATACCAGTATTTGGGTCAGATAACTATTATTACACAGCAAACTACCCTGTAATTTAGTGACTTGAAACATCGGTTTTATTTCTTACCATTCTGTGGGCTGACTGGCTGGTTCTTCTGCCCGGGTCTTCCTGTGGCCACATTGTCCAAGCCTTAATGCATAAGCACTTATGCCACATTTGCTAATGTCTTTTTAGCCAAAGTAAGTTCCGTAGCCAAGCCCAGAGTTAGTGTGGCGGGAACTAGAAAGCATGGAAACAAAGAGGCATGATGCACCTGGGGCCATTTGTAACGGATTCCAACAGATTTCCCGCTCTGCTCTACTGTGTACCTTTGGGCCAGTCATTTAACCAGGAGCAACAATTTTCTCACCTATCAAAAGGGGTTCGTTATACCTACCAAAGGGTGGTTGTGAGGTTTAAAATGTTTAGTATTGTTGACTTTTTATGGTTACAAAAGTAATAGTTTTGTCATTGTAGAAAATGTACAAACTATAGAAAAGTATAAAAAAAAGAGAAAGAAACATCTCTTGAAATCCTATCTGATATAGGTGGTATTTCTCTTGTTTCTTATTCTGAAAAGTAAGGTCCTTGAAGGAAGAGACCGCACTTTATACATCTCTGTAAATCTCACAGCTTTGTATTTAGGATAAAACAGATAAAGTGTGAAAGTGTTTAGCTTAATTAATGTCTGACTCTGGTTATGTTCCCACTTAGACTGGAGTTCTGTGGAATGCCAGTAAGGATTCTCAGAAATCCTTGCGTTACAGAAGGTATGCTGAGAACCAAGTATCTAAGAGGAACTGTGGAGGGTGGCCTCCACCTGACAGCTTCTCTCTGGGGAATCCTGTTACTCATGGGTTAGAGGGTAAGGAATGGTTTAGAGAAGGAACATGTCAAGATCTGCTTACAGGTCCCCAAACTACTCAGTGGAGAGACTTTCATAAAGAACTCCATCAAAAAGGAATCATCCGAAAGAGAGAGAGAGAGAGACAAATCATTGAAATACTTCATTGTCGAAAAGTGCAGTCTCACGTTTGTGGTAAGATGGTATTGCTGACACTCAGACAAGTCTTATCTTTATGTTTTAGTCAAAGAAGTTTGGCAGAGATTACAGAACTTATCCATACTGCTCTCCTTGTGCATCGTGGGATAGTAAATTTAAATGAACTGCAATCTTCCGATGGGCCACTGAAAGACATGCAGTTTGGAAATAAAGTAGCTATCCTGAGTGGAGACTTCCTTCTAGCAAATGCCTGCAACGGACTAGCTCTGCTACAGAACACCAAGGTAAGGCCGGGCGGGGTTCGCTTGTAGCTGGATGCCTTTAGGCGGCTTTGGTCCCTGCGGGGGCCCAGGAGGTCTGTGCACCCTGCGCCCCAGCTCCCCACACGTGGATGCTCAGTAAAACCGGTGGTGACCACAAAACTGGCAAATGCTAGGAAAGAGTTTTGAAATGATTTTTTTTCTAGTTGTAGAAGAAATTATTTGTTAACCATAGGATACTGTTAAATAATAACATAAAGAAGGTATACACAGATGTTATCTATGCTCTCACTATCCAGGGATATTCACTGTAAGCCAATATGATGTATTTCCTTTCAGTCTGTTTTGTTGCTGTTTATTCCTACTTTATATAGGCAGATTTTTTTTTATGACAGCTGAGAACTTGCATGTGTAAGGTTTTTTTAAAATCCTGCCTATTTTTTCCCACTTCGTGTTATGATGTGGGCATTTTCCCATGTTATTAACATTTTTCACAAACTCTTTAATGGTTGCATAGTATTCATTTATTTAGATGTCATATCATTTCTTTAACAGGTCCCTCATATTTTGAATTTAGATTGCTTCTAATTTTTTTATCATAAATAGCAGTATCTTTACACATCAGTTTTCCTCATTCCAGATTATATCTTTAAGATACATTTTTCATGTTCTTGATACATGTAGTATCAAAGATTCTAGAGGTATTCCTTATATATCAGTTACAATTGAAGGTTTGGCTACAAAATAACAGTGGCCTTAACAAGATGGGAGTTTATTTTTCCTCATGTAAAAACACCCAGGACTCGGCATGCGGAGGTTGGTGCGGAGGTTCCGCACAGCTGGGAGCCCGAGCCCCTTTGCCACCCTGCTTCGCCGTCCCTCTTACCACGTCATGCCCCGGAATGGTCGCCATCGCATCCTCAGTCCAGTCAATAGGAAAGGAGGAGGAAGAAAGGCAGATGTCCTTCCCCTGAAGGTCAGGCAGGGCTACGTCCCGGTTCAGTAAGGGCAGTCTCAGCGCAAGCCTGCTGTCCCGGAGTCCCGCTCGACTTAGCATTTTTCCTGGATTCTTCACTTTTTAGCAAAGAATGAGTACTAATACTTGTGTTAGAATAAGCCGCGATGGGCTTCTTAGATCTCCACTTAATACTTTTAGCCTCTGCTTCAGCTTTTGTCTGGTATTGGCTCCTACTGTGTGAGGCTCACGTCCAGCGGAGACGGTTCTCACGTCAAGGTATTGTTAAATCTGCAAGACAATGAACAACAGCTCATCTCTTCTCCCAGCCCCTTCAGACAGCTCCCAGGCAAGGACAGAACGCAGGGCGGTTGCAGCGACAAGGAAGCGCGCTGAACTAGGCACAGTCAGCTCCTGCCTGTCTCATTTGGGTCATGCCCAAGCCGCTCGCCTGGGGGACCACCCAACTGTACCGTGTCCTGTGCGTGGCCTGCAAGAGCCACAAAGCCACCAGGTGCCAGTCCACTAGCTCAGTGGGAAACAGCAAGTTGGAGGTTCAGGGTCCATGAAATGTGTAGGGTAAATCGAGGCCAATCAGTTCTGTGCAGGGCTGTGGAGAGGAGACGGAGCACGGTTGCTTGTATGATGTAAACCTACAACTATTTCATTGTTGGGTGACACTTTGTTTTTGCAATAAGCCCTTTGGCAGCAGTAAGCTCAGAAAATAGAAGTATATATTTCATTGTTGAAAGTACTGAATTTTTGGTCCTTGATAAAGTTGATAAGGAATGTGTAACTTGCACAGAATGTTTGTTGGCATGCACTAGTCATTGTGGAGGACGTAGTGGTGTCACTGACCCCATGAAAACAAGACACATTGCACGTGCTGACCAAGTAAGTGTCAGGATCCACATCCGAAGCTGGTGGGTGGGAGACTTACTCAAGGTGACTTACCACGTGTAGCCACAGAAGATACATATGCATACCACTCTGTGAGCCTAACTTTTATTGAGATAATTACCTGTTCTTCTAAAGTAACTTCAGTTATTTTCAACTACCAGTTTTTATGTGCACCTAGGAAAGGGGAGCAATAGCTTTATGCTTCTTGGTTCCCTCGGCAGAAGAGGAACTTGGCGAACAGTTAAGTAACTCCAGTCTTAGCTGAATGTTATCAGTACTGCAAGTGATCAAATCATTTTAGTTGATTCCATCCACTCATGGGATCAAGGCAAAGCTTTCGGAAGTACATTCTATCAGGTATAAAACCATTATGAGTGAGATTGGAAATTCAGTTTAAAAGTTCAAATGGAAGATGAAGTTTTTAGTTTATCATAATAGAAGTACAAATTTTGGTGAAGTACACATGCTGTTGTGGTAGAAACAGGGTTCTTACTACCTTGAGAAACCTGTCGAGTGTTTGGAATTGGTTGTGGCTTACCCATAATTCATAACTGCACCCAAACGTGTCAACATTCTGCTAACTGAAATAGAAAGAAGGTGTTGTTATAAAAACTTACAAATACCTTTATAACCAGAGTCTCAGAACTGTAAGATTTGGGGGATATTGTTGATGCTGGATACAAAAATATACTTTAGCACCGCAGTATGTACCTTCTCTCTTTGTCCCTATCATTAATCAGATTTTAGAAATCTTTATACCAGCAATGATATTGAACTTTGTTATAAATGGTTGTCAAAATTTGGGGACATTTTGTTCAAAGTCGGTTGGAAATCTTAAATCAAAGTGTTCAATGAATGGACCTTTTAGGGAATTACAATTAATGAAAACAAAGCTTCCATTGGAATTTTTCCCTAATAAAATGCAACTGTGAAGAATATTGCTGGCAGCTTTATTTTAAAATGCCATATTAAAAAAAATACATTCTGCAGAAAAATATGCCAGTTACACTGTATTTTAGAGACAGACACAGCTAAGAAACAAAGTACATGAATATGTACCAAGAACAACTATTCTACTGCTGTTTTTTAATATTGAAATAGTATAAAGTTTTTTTAATTTTGTTTTAATGGATATATATTATTTTTATTTCCTTTGAAATTTTATTTTTGAAAACAGTTTTTGACTGGAACTAGTTAACAAGTCCACCAATATAATAAAATCAACAGCTAGTTAATAAATACAGATTTCAAAAAGTATACATTTTAAATCATTTCAGCACTCCTTTTTACTGGATGTGCCCCAGTTTGGATGATAATAGTGTCACGACTTTAAAGACATTTCTTGGAAGTTAGAGATCCTTCTGTCTATGTTCTTCTGTTGACCAGAAGTTAATGATACGGCCGTACCTAGCTGTAGGGGAGGCTAGGAAAGGGAAATGTAAACTTTATTGTGGGCAGCCATGTGCCCAGCCAAAAATCTGGAGGATACAGAGAACAGATACCGGAAGACAGCCCCATTCTGTCCTGCCTTCCCTCACACTGCTGGCTAGCACATTTTTTCATTAGACAAACCTGCTGATTTTTAGGGAGAAGATAATATGTTACCACTATCATATAGTTTATATTCACATGAAAAGGAACTAAGAAGTGAACTGGACATATACGTCATCTCAAATCTCCCTCCAGAGATGTATTACCATTTGGGCATTCCTTTTATTCGCCCTCAAATTGTTCTGTGTTCTCTGCGTAGAGTCTAGTGTGATGGAGCTCACTGAATCCTGCCCTTTTCTGGATGCACGTATTAGCACAAGGCCGGGGACCCACCGTTGTCCCTGGGGGCCACTCCGACTGCATCTCCCACCTTCTCTCCTCGCCATCCCTGCCGTGAGCTCTGGTGAACTTGGGGACTTGGAGGGGCAGGAGGCCAAGGAAGGTACAGGGCTGGTTCATTTTCTGGGCGCCTGGGGCTGCACGGGACCAGCTCTAGTCAGTGCACTGGCCACTCATGGTTTAGACCCACGTACCTGAGAGGAAGAGATGTTCTGGACGTATTAACTAAGTGCACATTTCAGTAATTAGCCTGCAGCGTGGCCCTGCCTTTAAAGAAAAACAAGGCTTATTGCCTTAGACAAATTTCTGTTTTATCTTAAAAAAAAGTAAGTTTTAACTTACTTTAAGCTATTCTGATGAAATCTTATATAGGTTAAAATGGTGGTATTAGGTACAAATGTAATCCTGGTGTAATGACATAAGCAAGTATTCATTCGCTTTAACTACTCACTTTATGGGAATAATATTTAATGTGCTCCTTTTTCTCAGCTAGCTAGCTTGTATCATCCATGCATTATTTCTTTCAGTGGTTCAAGTTCAGAGAAAATAGAGGCTTTACTCCAATCAAAATCAAATCAGATTCACAGCCCGTGAAATCCACTCTTGTGTTTTGCATTTGGAAGCATCACTATAAATGTCGCAGAGCCTAAGACCTCCACCATCTGCTCCCTTAGGCCCTGGATTTCAGTAGCACTACTTGATTTACAGAAAGATCACAACAGTAACCCCAGCATGTCCAAGCACCAGTTCAGCCTGACGCTTCTCCTTGAAATAAGAATAACCAGGCGTTTCCTTCCCCGCCAGTGCATTCCACACCATGGTCTCTGCACAGGTGCACCTCTAGATGTGCATTTTATCAACCTTTGGTGAGGACTTTTTTTCCTTTTTAGGACATGGTATTTTTTTTTAATTTGATAATTGTGTGTTGAATTGAGGCCTCTACTCTGTGCAGCCCTCCTATTCATCTAAAACATGGATCTTTTGCACCTCATTCTTCAAAGGGTCATTGAAAGCTCTGCAAGATCAGTTTCAGGAGATGTTTCACTGTCTGACTTACTGTAAAAGACCATTAGTATCATGTCCAGGAGTCAGTCATTCATGTTCTGCAAGGCTAGGCCTTTAGTAGCCCTTTTTTAGACAAAGTAGATGATTTCCAAATTGTGTGAACAGTATTTTAAACCAAAGAGATTGTAGGGAGCAACTAAACAGCTGAAACCCAAGAATTGCTTTTGACAAAGAGAATCTCCTGTTTTCAGAGCCGGTGCCTTTCATTTAAATACTTGACATGTTCCCGTCAGAATATTCTGTTAAGGAAAGTGAAGTTATACTTCAGGAGAGGATTAATTCTATTCAGTGAGTTCCCAGAAACTTAAGTTGATTAAGGACAGTACTAACCATTAATAGGCATTTTTTGGGGGAGGAAGTGGTGATGATAAAATTTCCTTGGGACAATATTTATATTAAGTTTTCATAAATTCTCTACTTTATGGATAATGTTTTGATAAATTTAGTTTTCTATATAATGATGTTCTAATTTTATTTTATAAGAAAGAAAAAGTGTTGATGGGTGAATGATGAGGAACATGTGGTACACAGAAAGAGAGAAAGAGGGAGAGGAATATTACTCAGCCATAAAAAAGAGTGAAATCTTGCCATTCACAGCAACATGGGTGGACCTAAAGGATATTATACTAAGTGAAAAAAGTCAGACAGAGAAAGACAAGTGCCACATGATTTCATGTATATGTGAAATCTAGAAAACCAACTAAACAAAACAGAAACAGACTCACAGATACAGGAAACAAACTGTTAGTTAGCGTTGGGAGGGGTTGGAGGGTGGCAAAATAGGTAAAGGGAATCAAGAGGTGCAAACTTACAGTTACAAAATAACTTAGTCATGGAGATGTAAAGTACAGCATAAGGAACATAATAATATTGTAATGACTTTGTAAGGTGACAGATGGTAAGTGGATTAATCCTGGGGATCATCTCATAATGTGTGAAAATACCAAATCACTGTGATGTACACCGGAAACTAATAGGACATTGTGTGTCACTTATACATCAGTTAAAAAAAGAAACAAATTGTCAGCAAAGCAACCTAAATAGCGGCAGTGAGGGAGCAGGCAGAATTTACAACAGAATTTCTGTATAGTATGTCACTGCCTTTTCACAGTGACAGCCTGCTTTTACTTCGAAGGTATATATTTAACCTGGCAATTGAAGTTAGCATATCTGTAGCAACTTTAATTTTTTATGACTTACTCATTCTACCAACTTCCCGTTTTCTTGTGCTACTGGATTCTTACCTGAATTTCTATATTAAGTGTTTACCTCTTCTTCTCCCGGGGCAGAGCATTAGGTGAAGGGTTCTGCAGTCATATGAAATTCAGAGCTGTTTTATAATAGCCAAGGGTAAAACTAGTAAAGCCAATTATTCTCCCTTTGGCTTTTCCCTGAAGATATCTGGGGTCTTCAAGGTAATTGCCTTAGGTAACAGATTGTTAAATATCTTTAAGTATAGAAACTGGTATATTAATCCTCTGGTAATTGTCTTCTTACTATTACAACTGTAGTCACATAAAGGTGAGTTAACAAGATTTTAAACTCAAGAGTGAGTTTAAAAATTAATGCTTGGGTTTTCATTCATTTTCAGTTATGGAACCTGAGGTCAACTTTTTTTTTTTGTATTTTTGTGCCATTGCAAGTTTATTCAGTTGATCTGTATCTAGTTTATTAAGTTTTTTTTTTGTTTTTTTTTAGATAATTATTTTTTATTGAAGGGTAGTTGACGCACAGTATTACATTACATTAGTTTCAGGTGTACAACACAGTGATAAAACATTTATATACATGACAATTCTAGGTTCCAGCTATCACCCTACCAAGCTGTTACAATATCTTGACTATATTCCTTATGCTATACATTACATCCCGGTTACTTATTTATTTTACCATTGGAAGTCTGCACTTTTTTTTTTTTTTTTTTTGTGAGGGCATCTCTCATATTTGTTGATCAAATGGTTGTTAACAACAATAAAATTCTGTATAGGGGAGTCAGTGCTCAATGCACAATCATTAATCCACCCCAAGCCTAATTTTCGTCAGTCTCCAATCTTCTGAGGCATAACAAACAAGTTCTTACATGGAGAACAAATTCTTACATAATGAATAAGTTACATAGTGAACAGTACAAGGGCAGTCATCACAGAAACTTTTGGTTTTGCTCATGCATTATGAACTATAAACAGTCAGTTCAAATATGAATACTCATTTGGTTTTTATACTTGATTTATATGTGGACTGAGGTCAACTTTTTATTTCAGTCCTTCATTGGAGAAAGACCCTCCACCAAGAGACCTTAGCATGTCTCTTTTTAAGCCATAAATTCCCTCATGCTGTAAATTGCTCTAAATTGTGTTCATGTAGAACATCATTGAATGTTGAAAGGATGAGATCATGCCAGAATCTAAAATTTTAGTGTTTGAGCAACAAGCTGTCAATGAGATATACTGAATAATTGGAGGAAAAAGCATGAAATGGAAAGGCACTATAATTTAGATATCTGGTTGGCCATGACAGGTTTTCTTTGGTCTCTGTGTTTATTTGTAGACTGTATTTGTATTTTAGGATTAAGCCACAGTGCAATTAAGACTGTGTGGATTACTTCTTTTCACCTTAAAAAAACAAACAACAGTGTTTTACATATATAGTGATAACTCTAATAGTTAAGGAACTGAATTCATTGTGTGTATATGTGGGGTGTGTGTGTGTGTGTGTGTGTGTGTGTGTGTGTGTTGATCTCTGTAATCATTTGCATTGAATGGACCTATCACTATACATCAGATAGGAGGCTGTGAATTAGCCTGGGTCCTGTCTTAACACCCCAGTCCTGACATCACTCTTGGGGGCTGTTCTATTAAGCACTAGTGATTCATATTTCTAAGTAACCAGCGGCACAGATGTACTCCCTACATAACTGATGTAGTTCCGTATGTTAACTTTGTTTTCCTAAAGGCAGAAATATGTTGTTTACAAGGAAGAATTTTGTTTGTATAAATATGCTCAATTTATGCATATAAATCTCCTCCTCTTATACCATCTATATATTTTAAATAAAGAGGCTGCTTTGATTATTTGTTGTTTGCCTTATCTGTTATATCAATTTTAATTTCAAATTCATGTTAAAAAGTGAAACCTAAAAAACATGCTGTATCATGAAATTCAAGTTTTCTTTATCATATTCATTTAAAGTAGACATTATTATGACCTTGTGTGTTTACACTCTTGTCAACACTATTTTACTAGTGGAAATTATTGAATTAATGTCTTTTAGCCTCTTAGTTTGACAACCAAGATTAATGTTCTTTACTTCACATAACCCACTCAAGTATATATATAGATTTTCACGACTAACGTAAATGTGTGTGGAAGTTAAGCGGGGTGTCAAATATTATAAAAAATAAGGAAACTAACTACATATCAGTTAAATAGAGATGTCAAAATGCTGTCATAAAACTAAAATTTCAAAATCCCAAACTAATATTTCCAATGTTTTCTTATGATTTTCTACCATAGCCACAAATTAATGTATCCATTTCTGAGCCTGCTTCCTTGATCCTGACAGCAAAAGTGATAAATGATTAATTAGTGTTTGAGAAGTGTGCTAGAAATAAGAAAATACCATGTTCTTTTAAAATTTATTCTCTCATTAAAACCTTGAACTTTGCCCTTTTGATGCTGTAAACAATGGAATGAAGTATCTTTTTGGCACAGGAAGATCACATACCATCATGCAAAATGGGTACTTCTCCAGGTGTCCTCTGTGTCAACCAGAAGCCAGAGAAGCCAGAGAGGCATTTATTCTAAGCTTGGCATTCGGAGAAGCCCACTTAAAAAAAGTCTGTATTCTCAAACTGGACAACTACACATAAGAGAATGAAACAGGATTATTGTCTAACTCCATACACAAAAATAAACTTGCAATGGGTCAAAGACCTGAATAAGTCATGAAACCATAAAATTCTTAGAAGAAAACCTAGACAAAAAGCTCTTGACTATGAACATGAGCAGCTTTTTCCTGGACACATCTCCCCGGGCAAAGGAAACAAAATAAAAATGAGCAAGTGGGACTACATCAAACTAAAAAGTGTCTGTACAGCAAAGGACACCATCAGCAGAACAAACAGGCATCCTACAGTATGGGAGAATATATTCGTAAATGACTCATTTGATAAGGGGTTAACATCCAAAATACATAAAGAACGCATGTGTATCAATACCCAAAAAACAAGTAACCCAATTAAAAAATGGACAGAGGACCTGAACAGACACTTCTCCCAAGAAGAAATACAAATGGCCAACAGGCACATGAAGAGATGCTCCACATCACTAATCATCAGGGAAATGCAAATTAAAACCACAATGAGAGATCATCTCACACCAGTTAGGATGGCCAATACCCAAAAGACAAGGAACAACAAATGCTGGCGAGGATGCAGAGAAAGGGGAACCCTCCCACACTGTTGGTGGGAATGTAAATTGGTGTAGCCACTGTGGAAAGCAGTATGGAGGTTCCTCAAAAAACTAAAAATAGGAATACCATTTGACCTAGGAATTCCACTCCTAGGAATTTACCCGAAGGACACAAAAACCCTAATTCAAAAAGATATATACACCCCTATGTTTATCGCCACACTGTTTGTAATAGCCAAGCTATGGAAGCAACTTAAGCGTCCATCAGTAGATGAATGGATAAAGAAGACGTGGTGCATTTACACAATGGAATACTATTCAGCCATAAGAAGAAAAGAAATCCTGCCATTTGCAACAACAGGATGGAGCTATGGGATATTATGCCCAGTGAAATAAGCCAGATGGAGAAAGACAAATACCATATAATTTCACGTATTTGTGGAATATAGAAACAAAGCAAAGCAGAAAGAACAAATCGGCAGTAGACTCATAGACACTGAGAAGGGACTAGTGGTTACCAAGGGGGAGGGGCTGGGGTGGTTGCAGAGGGTAGTAAGAGGGGGATAAAGGGGCGCAATAATTCGCAGTCACAATATAAGTTGATTATGGGGACTGTTGAACCACTGTTATGTGCATTTGAAACCAACATAAGACTGTATATTAATGATACTTTGATTTTTTTTAAAGCCTGTATTCTACAAAAATACATCCTCTGAAATGGGTAGAACTCAACCCCACACTGTGTTTGGTCATGAGTGGTAGAGACAACACTGAATGTGGTCATTTTTTACTACATTTAGCAACCTCAATTTTTGTAAACCCCTTTTTTGACTTTCCAGAAATAAAATTAATTAAACCAGCTTTTTTTCCTCCTATTTTCACCAACTTAAATTGCTATTTCTCCAAAACCAGAGGGAAAAACAAATCTATTTTCTGGCTTGAGTTACTCAGCACTCTTTTGCTTTTCCAATAATTTTACTGAAGTAACTTTCTGAGTTAGAAGGTTACAGAAGTGCTGGGCAGGTGAACAGCTGACCCCTTCATCTGTGACCCCCGCTACCTAACCTCACGTCTCTCCTCCACCCATCCTTTCTTTACCCGGCTAGGCTTGAGCACAGTACCCATTTCCCTGTCTCTGTCTTTCCCCCCCCTTTTTTAAAATTGATGTACAGTCAATTTATATTAGTTTCAAGTACACAACACAGTGGTTTATCAGTCACCCCTATTAAGTCCTCACCACCATTGGTACAGCCACTATCTGGCAACACAGAGGATGTCACAGAATCACTGGCTGTATTCTCCGTGCTGCACTGCCATCCCCGTGGCCAGCCTACATTATGACTGAGAATTTCTGTGCCCCTTTATCCCCCTCACCTTCCTTGCCTCTTCCTGTCCCCAAGTCAGTCCGTCTCCCCTCAGGCACTCTCCACAGTGTACACACATCCTCTTCAACCCTGTTCCTCTAGGTGTTCATTCTTTCTCCTCTTACATGTTATTTCAGAAAAATTCCCATCCACCTCTTGCCTTCTTGCTCCTTTCAAGAGGAAAAATAAACCAAAAATCTTTACTGGAGATGAAAAACTTTAAAGCTTGGTAAACTCTTGTATTAAGAAAAGGGGAAATTATATCATTTGAAATGAAGTAGGCATAAGAGAACCCGTCTCTACCCTCATCCTTTTATTAAACCAAATTTCCCCACAGCTGTCAACACTTAAAGACCCACATGCAGTGCGCTCATAATCTTGTGCACACTGTCCTGGGTTAATGCTGAGTTTGAACACCACTAGCAAAACGAAACTGAGAGCACCCAAAGGATCCCTGTGACTACTTTTCATTAGTAGCCACAGCTTAGTTGTATTTATACGATTTTGGCTTTAGCATTTCCATCATTTTCTTGAATCCTCAGAGTTATACATACTCAAAAAAATTCACTCTAAGCCCAGGTTGGCTTATGGGGCCTTAACCCAGGAGCAGATTTTATTTATTTAGCAATAGTGATGCGGAAGAGCCCTTTCCTGGCAGCTAATGACCTGCTGGAGGACCGGTGTGCCCAGGGCAAAGCTGAAGGCCATTAGCCGACAGGTCATTAACCGGCAGACCTGACCCCGAGGTCGCTTCTGACACTGTAAGCTGTGGGAACATTAGAGTGGGTTTGCTGCAAAGTATGGCTGCACCAAGAAAGTTCCTTTTTAAAGCATTTTGGGAAATGCATTAAATAGTTTGTTATTCATGTGGCTCAATTGTCTTTGTTTTGGAGCCATTTTCACTGCGCATAGCAAGTCAGTCAGACGTCAGTAAACAGCAAAACTACTGTATGTCTAATCTTTAGTTTTTAAAGGACAGTCTCTCTGTTTAGAATATCAGATTAAGTATTTCATTACTGGGCAGCTTCAGCTTGCAGTCCTGTGGATCACTGATGTTGTCGTAGTGTGTTGAGCTGTATAGCACTGTTCTATTTTATGTGTATGACAAATAAAGCTACAGAGACAAGCAGAAAGAGTCCCACAGTAGAAGTCTGTGGACCTCGTTCCTGTACCAGCTATTCAGTTTTCTAAATTAGCCTTTTAGCATTGGACAGCTCATTTGATCTCTCAGAATTCTAGTTCAGATCATTCATCTTTTTCTCCAGACTACTTACCTAACGTCCCGATACTCCCATTTTACAAATGAAATTAGAAACTTCATAATGTAGAGTCTTTAATATTTATTGAAATTAGTAGCAGACATTTAACTAATATTAACAGCTTATGTTTTTGAGTGCTTGCTATGTAGTAGACTCTGATGTAAGTGTGTTATGTTTATTACCCCATTTAACCTCTCCAGAGGCACAGGAAAGGATTCAGTAACCTCATGGTAACACCTGCTAGTGATGGAGAACCGCGGCCTACGTGCTGGCATTCTGGCTCCAGAATCCTTATGCTTAACTGAAGTAGAAAACAAACAAACCAGCAAAGAACTATGATACCTTGTTTGCCAGCAATTTTGCAGTTACTGATCCTAGAATTTCAAATACCTTGAACAGTTTTTAAATATTTGAATAAATATTTTAATACAAACATCTATAGGGGCTTCATGAGACATTATAGAGAAATAACTAGTAAGCAAAGGCCACTCATTTACTCAGTGTCATCATCTGTAAAATAAAGGCAGCATCATCTCCATCCCCAACATCATTGCCAGTTCCAGTATTCTTTAATTCTGAGTGTTATAAGAAAGAGCCTCAACTTAAAACATACACACAGGTCCTGAAAATAGCATGAAATGTGGTGAAGAACAAAGAAATCAAGAAAGATCATTGATGAAGTCAGAGATATAATAGGGAGTCCAAAATCTTTTATGTCAGAAATCCAGAGATGTATATGTACATTTCAGCAATTGAAAGCAATACCCCAAATTAGTGACTCACCTTCATGGCAGATTTGTGATGAGAAACTATATGGATCTATTTGTTCATGTGCTTTACAACGTTTGAACACCACTAGCAAAACGAAACTGAGAGCACCCAAAGGATCCCTGTGACTACTTTTCATTAGTAGCCACAGCTTAGTTGTATTTATATGATTTTGGCTTTAACATTTCCATCATTTTCTTGAATCCTCAGAGTTGTACATACTCAAAAAAATTCACTCTAAGCCCAGGTCGGCTTATGGAGCCTTAACCCAGGAGCAGATTTTATTTATTTAGCAATAGTGATGCGGAAGAGCCCTTTCCTGGCAGCTAATGACCTGCTGGAGGACCGGTGTGCCCAGGGCAAAGCTGAAGGCCATTAGCCGACAAATTATATACAAATTATATACAAAGTTATATGCAAACATACCTTTCTGAAAATAGTGCTTAAACCAAGTGGTAACTGCAAATTTATTTTGAAATAGTTACGATTTATGCAACTAATTCACATATTGGAATACTATTGGTAATTTCAACAAAATAATTTGTGTGCATTGTGCTAAGCAATGGAGATACCAGTTTAAAAGCCAATTGTATATCTTGAAAGACTGGAGAATTTCTAATCCAGGGATATCCATTATTCGATTCAAAGGTACGAGACCGTCTGTCTTGTTTCTACTACCTGGTTTTTTTGAAGGAGGGAGAAAAGTGATTACCTAATTTTCTAGAACAGTAGGGTCAGTTCTTTTGAGAATTCCACTGAATCACAAATTTGAAGAGCTGTGAAGGTACTTGGAAGAAATGCATTATAGTTTTAGACAAAATGCATGGATTTTAGTGCATACAAGTCATGCTTCTATTTCTGCAGCTAGTTTTGAAGTGCAAACCTTGGGAGGTCTCTAAATGACAAACATCTGCTGTTTCGTGTGGCCCAATTTGAAGAGGAACTAATTGAGCTGGAAAATGAACTGTGTTACTCAAAAGACATGGGGTTCCTGGAATTGGGAGGATGCATGTGTGAATTCTAGAAAAATCCTGAAATTTTTAACTCTTTGTTCTAGTAAAACCAAAGCCAAGAATCCAACATCAGTGATATAAATGAACAAGACTGAGATGCACCCTAATTGAATATACCTCCTAGTACCCAAGAATAATTCTGTTTTATCTTGCTTCCTGCCTCTAATTATGTTCAGTTAATTTTCATGTTTTTATGCTTTACAAGTACATTTCAGAATAACAGAGTTTAAACTGCATGTCCCAAATCTGGGGCCTTCGTGTACAATTAGGATGACTGAGCAAAGTATGAGCTACATGACATATACTACCAGCATGACAGAAAAGAATGTTTCAAAACCACAGATCACACCCCATTTATTGGTGGGTGGTGAAACCAATCTAGCAAATGACCATCAACAATTTTTTCACTTTAAAAAACATTTATTGGCGGTTTACTGCACCCAACACCTCCTACGCTTTGCATACAGAAGTCCTTTAAACCTCACAACGACTGTATGAAGTAGACAGCAGGATTAGACCCCATTTTTTAGAAGAGGAAACTGAAGCCATGTACCTGGATCACACAGTGAGAAGGGGCAGCGCTGGGACTCAGACCCAGGCTCTGTCTTCAGAGCACGTTCAGACACAAGGACCGCACTGCCTGCCGGGCCCTGCTTCCTGCGGGGAGGTGGCGGGGAAACCCAGTGTGGCCCCCAGTATGGCACCCAGCCCTGGGCTCCGAGGAGTTTGTGTCCCAAGGCCCGTGTTTTTAAGTCAACCTGCCTGGGTGTTGCTAACACCCGAGTGACAGCCTTTACCAGATCTGTTCCAGTAGACTTCTCAGTTCTTGGGCCATAACCCGGACCCTTTCGTGATAAGCATGGATATTCAGAAGAGGAGGAAAGGAACTGTGGCTGGCAAAGATAACGTAAGTTAGGCACCAACACTTTTTTTAATGGAACATAATAGAACATAGAGGGATAATGAAACCTGTGTTTAGGAAACATTTCACTCATTTTTATACATATGCATACATGCATGTTCTGCGTCTATGATGTGATACTGTTCTCACTGTGGCTTGCAATTTAAAAATTCTGGAAGTCAATACTATTAGGCCGTGCTGTAACCACCAGCATCTTTTCGGTTGAATGAAATACTGTACTATGACTCCGGTGTTCTGGAGCTTCGCACTGTGAACTTGTATTAGTCAGAGGTGGGGTTCACTGTTAAGTAAAATGACAGTTGGAACGTGTCACTTAACACCACTGGGTGTGCCCTCAACTGAGAATGCAGTGAAAGCAGAATAGAGACTCTTGGCCATGTGGGAAAAAGCGGGCAGACCACTGAAAGGGCAGACCGGATTCTGTGGAGGAAGGCCAGCCAGCCAGGGCGCGGCAGGGCGGGACACCCTGACCACCCCACACCTCCCGTGCGGGGGCTCCCGTTCCCAATAGGCAGAAAATAAGCAGCTAACTGCTGTCTAATCATGTCAGAATCACTTTGTTTCACAACTAAGCATTCAATTCTCATAACTAGTTAGTTTTTGTAATAATGCAAGACGTTTGATGCAGCCAACTTTCTAACCTACCGGGAAGCATCCTTTTCCTTTATTTCTTACGAAAAGTTGTATCTTGATGTAAGCATTTTTAACTATCCGCCACTTGTTAGGAACTTAACAATTTTTTAAATCAACGAATTCTTGGTCCGTGTTCAGTGACCCAGTAGGCCAAGGACTGTGGACCTTTATTCAGAAAGTGAGCTCAGTGTATTCGGCTCCCTTTTTTATCATTATTGAAGGAAACCCACATTTTTGGCTAGTTCACTATTCCTTAAAATTGTTGGGGATAAAAAATGTACACAGCTGCCCATGTAGGTATTTCTGGCCGTGGGGGCCTGCTGTTGATAAAGCACGGACGCCTCACGCCTGGACAAGAAACGGAGGCTCAGAGAAGTGAGGCGGCTGGGCCGGGGTCGTGCAGTTCATCTCTGGGTGGACCTTCTGATTGGCCAGAAGCACATTAATGGCTTTTATCTTTGTGAGGTCGTTACCAATTTCATGAGTTCAGTGCCAGGCACTTAGGAGCCCACCAGCAAATGCTGATGGACCGAGTGCTCTGGCCAGTGTACTACTACATTTCAGTCATTTCGTGTTCAAGCCGTCCTCCAGACCGCGTGGCCTATTTTAAGTTTTATCAGTTGTGATTTTATGCTTTTCTTTAGTTCACAGTTTTCCTCTTTGACAAATATTACCAGTAGTTATTTTATAAACCAGTGTATCAGCTGTTCTAAATTAAAAATTAAGATGATCAATTTGCTTGGTTGTTGCTGCACCTGTCCAACTGGTAGTGCCATTTCTCTCTCCACTCTTCCCCCTTAGCCAGAAAGAACGTCCAGCTCAGGGAACAGATTGCCATCCCTCCCACAAATACACACGGCTTTACACAGTTGGCAGCCCCAAAGAGGCTCCCTCCAAACAGCCGAGTTAGATGCATCCTCCCCAACTCCTGTTGGTGGTGTGTTTATTTTAACAGGCCTCTCATCATTGTCTTCATTAAACCCGGTCCTTGTCTGATAGGAAGGAGTTGAGAGAACCTTTCTTTCTCAGGCTTCGTCAATGGCTCTGTTAAAGCCCCTCGTTTGTATTCATCAGCAGGCAGGCTAGGGCTCATCTGGCTTGTGGTGCCCAGGTGGCGGGGAGCACATTCACCCGTTACTTGGCCATTCTGCTCCCCGTGTTCACAGGTCGCTTCTCTGCCCAGGCCGCGAGCCAGGAGCTCTGGCTGAGCACCAGGGACTGGATCCCCCTGGAACGAGATGGTTTGCTTAAACCCAGTTTGTAAATGATCAAATGCTTTACAAATGTCAGATGTTCTTATTGGTCTCTGTGGATGAACACTACTCCTTAGCCAGTAATCTTTCCATCTCTAAATGCATCTCTCAACTGCTTTGGGCTTCATTTGTATGAAGAGGATCTAGGCAGTGACGCTGTCCTCTCTGGCTACCATTAGCAGGCCGCTTGGCGCCCTTTATAAAAGGATGCGACACATTTTTCACTGACGGTACAATTTTTGTGGCTTAAAAGAATTTTTGCTGATATCCCTTCTCAAACCAAAGCCCTTTGAAAAGGACGTTACTTACGCCCAGCCCATCTTGGTCTGAGAATTCATCCTCCCCAGGGGTTCACCTCGGCCACTGCCCTGCAGGACTTCTGTCCCCTGCACGGGCGGCGGGAAGGCCGCAGCCTGCAGAGGCAGCGCTCCCAGGGCAGCGTGTCCTTTGCCAGCAGCTGCAGGGAGCAGGAAAGGTGAGGGGCTGGGGGCTCACTCGCCTCCTCGAGTGACGGCTCGCTCCATGGCTGAGTACAAGCCATCGTTAAGATAACCTTTGCAGCCCAAGAGTTTGAAAGGCAGTTGTAAATCTGTAATAGCTTCCATGTTTTTATAATCCAAACAAATTAAGTACAGGGCAAGCTTTTTTAAGTGGATTAAAATACAACTGTACCACCTATTACATCAGCTCAAATAGGTTATGCCGGCTGGGGCTTTCATTGAGCCACATTCGCTTACAGTTACTTTTTTAAAGATTTAGTTGTGTCTTACTTTTAATTTAGGATAGGTGCTCTTTTGCTAAAACCAAAAGGGTCTGGTTTCCTAGCTAAACAGCTACCGCTCCGAGTCTTTTCCGTCTGTCAGATGCTGACAGTACTCCTGAATGACGTCTGCTGAGACAGGCGCCAGCCGCCTACACAGACTGCTAACCACCACTCACCGATCGTGTTTTTGCCTATCCAGGGACTCCTGACTGATACAGTCCATAAGCCAGTGTGTGGACATGGCTTAGTTTGAAGCCTCTCTGAGACTAAAAGCAGTCTGCCTCCCTGACCCTCACCCCAGGGAAGGAGGTTCATTGCTTTATCTAATTATAAAAGGGGAGGGCTGTAAAACATTGTGAATTTAAACAGTTGTAAATTTAGCAATTATAAATTCATGCAGTTCAGAAAAGTTGAGGAATAAAAATTTTTAATTAAAAATCATCCAGAATCTTATGACTTGTACATTATGGTTATAACTAATGTGTTATTGTCTCTCCTTTCAGACTTTTTTCTCTACATAGGTAAACACATGGATTGACCTCATTTTTGTTTTAGAAATACCTATCATGCTGCCCTGATTTATAACCAGCCCTTTTTTCCTTAAGAATGTTTTAGACACCTTTGTATCACCATGTAAGTGAGGGTGCTTTTTGCTCATTGTTCTCTCTTCCCTATGTATCTCAATTTCTATTTTTTATGATGAAAGTGTTAACATAGCTCAGGGCATGATCATCACGACACCTTTTGTAAGGGTATACATCACTTGAGTGTTTCGGTTTAAAAAAATCACTCAATTCTCATTACACTTGCCAGAAGATAGAGTTGAAGCAATTACATATTCTCCTGAGATTGGCAGGATTTGTCCTGTAGATTAATCATTTAAGAAATTCATTCCCTCAGTCATACCTCAATAAAAAGTAATAATAAAGAAATTCATTCCAAAGGTCAGTTACATCACTGTAATACACTGTCAGGTACATGTTGTAATTGTGCCAAGGTCCCCGGGCATCGGGAGAGCGCTTGCTCCTTAGCTGCGGGGAGGGTGCTGGTGGCAGGGGAGAGACCGCGTGTGCGGGAGAGCGGCCATCGGATGCGCAGGGCCCACCCACCGTCCTACCCAACCACCCCCCCTGGCAGCCCCAAATGGGCGGCAGGGTAAGCCGGCTCCACACACTGACATTGTGAATGTTCTGCTTGTCAGGATCTAAGGTGTCGCTTAGACGGCTGGGGGACAGTGTGTGGCATCGCTGTAGAGTCACGTTTGAACTTGGGACACAAATCAAAGAGAGAAGTGTTTTTGTATTTGCGTGTGTGGGTAGGCAGTTCTGCGAATCTCGAAACCTCCAGAAATGTGGAAATGAAGAATTGTGTCTCCTGTCTGAGTACTCCACAGACAGCCAAAGTAAACTTTATAACACCGACGGTGACGGTGTTATGTAACAGTATTTAAAATCTGAGAGAATGTTTTAGGATGCAACAAGTCAATTTTAAAGAGCTCTGATTTTGATTAAAAGAATCTTTGCATGTGCTCTGTTGTTGAACTAAGACCCTCTTTCTTCTAAAATATTTGGGCAAACAATTTTAAAAACACTAATCTTGGTTTCCATACTGGGCCCTTCATCTACCGAGGACTTGTCTCGAATAGAGAATAATGATAGAGAAGAGTAGTGAATTAACACGCTGGGTTAGTGTGTCCCATGCTCTCCTCTAAGTGCTCCATGTGTTTACTCATTAGAGAAGGAAGTGAGGAGGCCAACGAGGGCCCTTATATTTTGATACAGCTTCGCAGTTAGACCTGATACCCTTCTGAATCTGCTACTGTGAATTCCCGAGCATTAGCACCCTTCCAGACCCCACTGGGACCTCTTTGCCAGCTAGTGGGGTGGGCTGCCAGTCATAATGATGGAAATGGTTTTAAGTGCCTTCAAAAGTGAAAATTGTTTCCTTGTGATCCCAGGGATTGGAATCAAAGGTGATTGGGGTACGAAGAAATTTCACAAAGAAAGTAATCAGTGAAGTTCAGAGGGAAAGGTATATGTGAAGAGAACAGATAAAAATAAGAGCATGAGTAAAGATGTCTCATCAAAGTCGACAAAAAAGCAGTTTTTAAATTTACATGCCTAATTATAAACACTAAGATTTGCATTTCTAGAAGCACAGAATCTTAGATCTAGAAGGGACTTGAAGAAATTAGGTCTTGCAACTCCTCTCATTTTATAGTCGAGGAAAACCAAAACTCTAAGAAATTAATTGATGTGCCCCAAATGTCGCAGTGACATCAGCAGTAGCCCCTGATGTGTGATCTAGGCCCTGCGGCTCTATCTCCTTACTGCTCTCTGGCTTGCTGGGCCCGCGGGAGGCGCTCACACCGAGGCCCGTGGCCGGTCTCTTTCCCGGAGGAGTGTTTGTCGCTGCCCTGCGGGCCCCGGGCCTGAGCCGCAGAAGCCCGTGAATCCGTGTCATGGGGACGGCTGCCCTCGTCCCGGGCACCAGGAGGGCCGGGCTCAGGCTCGCAGCCTCCGGAGGTCTGGCCGTTAGGCTTGGGGGTTCTCTTCTGGCTGTCACCCTTGCTACCCTGTTGGGCTGCTTGAATAAATACTCCTCAGGAATCGGGGAGTTGGGTGGGGAGGGGATGTCATTAAGCAAGTGCTTTCTTGTACGTAAAGCACAGCAGGTACCAAAACAGGTGGACGCCTGCTGTAGTAAGCCATGTCATAAAAAAACAAAAAAAGTAAAAAAAAAAAACAGATCCTTAAATGGCCTTGGTGAAGTATGTGTGGCTGGTAGCCCTGTGGTTTTCCTAGAAATACTGAGATTTTAAAGGAGGATGATACGTAAAACCCCTGTCTCTTTGGTATAATTTTAAAAGTAAACATTTCGGGCAATGGAAGGAGATGTGTGTGTGCCCTGGGTAAGTCGCCCTTGCCTGGAACACATTCGCCTCCCTAGGCTGTTCCTGCTTTTCATGATTTCATACCTTCCCCAGCTTGTTGACCCAAGGAAGTCCAAAGCTTTTTCCTTGACGGCTGTCATTCGTTATGGAGGTGTATTCTGCTGAAATATGACCATTTGGAAATACAAAATCTAGGTCATTTGTAAATCATGAATTTCTAAGTACAGGTCTGCCTGTATAACTGCACTGAGAGAAGAGTCAGAGAGTGAAGTGTTCTTCTCGCTTCTGCCTGGTCTGGAATTTCAGGGAAATAAAGGCACACTGGTTGTCCAGGGCCAGATCCACTATTTAACCCTCACGCCATCATTTTGACATTTAGTGGCAGGCCTTTTCTTTTCAAATCTTTCTTCACGTTACCAGTGCTGGCCTCAGAGCTCAAACTGTTTCAAAAACATGGCATTTCTTAGTGAGTGACTGATCTGTATTATGTGTCTAGCCATCAGGGGGATCCTGGGATGTTGCCTGTGTAACTGTAATCCAGTCTGAGGCTCTGCATTTAGTTACAGTCTTTCATAGACCTATTGGTGATACTCGATCCTCCTGGATTTGGGAACAGGGCTTATCTGATACCTTCAAGGGGAAAAAAATCCGTTCATTTTTCTCTTCCCTACTTAAATAACTCAACACATCTGCTAACACTGTAGGATCATTGTCCCTGCAGTTCCTCTGCAGCTCAATTTGCTACAATATTTCTTAAGTATTTGGTTACCTAAAGGGCAATGTGATTTAAAAAAAAAAAACTTTCTATAGGGCTTACAAATTAACCCATCTGCAGAGCTAGAAAAAAATATGCCTTTAATCAGCAAAATTTCCTTATCAGCAGCCTTGTATGTGTTATGCAGTATGAATGTAAATATAAATTTGGAGCTAAATGCTCATGTGTTAAAATTGTAAAATCTTCCCACAGATTAACATAATTTGCTTCTAAGAAAATGTTTATTAAATCCAGGGTACCTAAGATTGAAGTATCATCTTGTTTGGGTCTATGTCCTTTGGCTTAATAATGTCTTCAATTACAAGAATGATAAAAGCTGAAACAAAATCCTTTAATTACATCAGAAAGTGAGCTAAATTTTAGGAAGCAGGGAGTGGGAATCTGATCTAGGACTGCATAACATAGGAAGTTAAATATACAAGATATTAAGACTTTGTAAGAAGCAGTTCGGTTCACTTTGAGAAAGTCCTGTCTGAAATGGCTGCATGGAACATTATAATAAATAACACTATTTTACCCTCTTAAATTAAGATGGTTTGTGCAAACAACTCTGAACTGCACAGTAGTTCCAAATAGACTGTTTTCTTCTTGTCCTGGAACAAGTTCAAAGCTTTTGATATTCCTTTTTTTTTTTTTAATAGCCTGAGCCTTGAAAATAATATAGGTTTGATGAATGTGATTTCAGTACTGCAGGTCTGTAAAAATTTTCAGTATTTATGGTACATTTCACTCAAGGGTCCTACACCAAATATATCTGCAGTACATCCTACATACAACAGAACAAACACATCTGAAGGTTAACCATTCCTTTGCTTTTGCTTTTTCTGCATAAAGCATGAAAATTAGCATTGTAATGGCTCCCAAAATGAAGATATTGAAAAAGCACCCACCTGACAGAAATAAACTTACAGAAAATGAATTAAGATTTCATTAGGTATCTGAAATGTAAGCTTATATTCAAAATGGCTTTACTGGATTTTCATGTATAAATGACATGCATAATAAGATTTTTTTTGCATGAATTATGACTCAAAAAAAATGGGATAACAGCTCTAATATCCAGGTGGGCAGTGCCATTTGCCAGGATCTTTGTACACGACCCCATTTTTTTCCTATCAATCACAAATACTGCCTTGCTACTAAGCCTCTGAGGTAAAAATGGGGATACATTTTTTGAATTGCCTCTTTTATATCTTTTTCTTGGTTTTCAGGTTGTGGAACTGTTAGCAAGTGCTCTCATGGACTTGGTACAAGGCGTATACCATGAAAATTCCACTTTAGCCAAGGTAAGGATTTGGTAGTCGTTATAAAATGTTAGGTTAAAAACCCTTGTGGCAAAACTAGAACTGACGAGGGAAAATGTCATTCTTGTTTTATGTTTAAATTGTACGTGACTTTTTTTTTAGATTAGTGTTTTGGTTACAAATTCATGGCCATACGCTTAGTACATAGCAGATCTGGCCGATTAAAAAAGCCTCTCCTCCTCTGGCTGGAGGCACAGTCTGTTCGGTCAGCAGCCCAGCGGGCACCAGGGTGCCGTGCGCTGCCAGGTAGACTGTCAGGCTGGGCAGCGCGCGCCCGGCTGGCTGGGCGCAGCCTGTCCCCAGAGGAAGGCGCCTTCCGAGTCCCAGAAAAGTGGGCAGGTCCCAAGAAGCTGACTCCGGGGAGTGTGAGGGAGGAATGAATGTCTTTTATACCCAAATCCAGGGTGTCCTGCATACTTACATTCTCTGTGATGAGAAGTAGAATGGTTGCACAGTGGGATTATTTTGATTAATTTTACAGATCTGGAATTAAGGTTCTTTGACTCATTTAGCAGGACCTCTCGAAGGGTTAGGCTTTATTTCCTTACCATGCACTTATTTCATTTAGTAGGATATTGGATGTGAAGCGATTGCTTCATTGACCACCACCATCATTTACCGTGGCGTATACTATTATAAGAGACTCCTGTCTTAGCTCCTCATTATTCTAACTCCTTTAGCTTCTGTATTAGCAAGATGTCACTCATGCAAATTAGAAAAAAAATATGCATGTATGTACATCTTAAGCCTTTTGACATTTTCACTTGAAAAAAGGAAGGTTTTACTGGAAATGAAACACAGGGCATGAGCAACTGGGATAAGAAATTTCAAAGTGTAACCTAGGGACTCTGAATGGTCAGAGTGGTTAGTGAAATATGGAAAATTGTACCATGGCTGTCTGTTAACATTCGGTTCGGGGAACCACAGTTTCCCCAAAGGCATGTCTAACTTCACCCAAGCAGCATAGTGGCATGTGGGGACCTGGCAGGATATATGACCGTAGTGGATCCCCTTTCTGGGGATTTCAGAAACATACCAGCGCTCACTACCTTGTCTGAGGGTTGATAGATGGTAAAATGGAAGGATCCCGGCCTCGTTCCGCTCCCAGGAAGTCGCCTTGTACATATGGCGCGATGAAGAGGGTGCCATGCACTAGTAAGTGGTTCACCTGTGTTTCTTCATTTACTCTTCACAGAAATCCTACTGGCAGATACTACTGCTGTCCCCATTTTGCATATTTGAAGACCAAGGTTTAGAAAAGATTAATTTGCCTACAGTTGCACAACGTGTTAGTTGAGGTTTGAACTCTGATTTTTTGCCTCCAGTGCCTCAGTGAAACCTGACTTGCTAGCATCCCCTGGCCATACCTGAGGTCCCCACCACATATGATGACAGCAGTGGCCTCCTCTGGTGGTTGAGGCCTTGTTTTCCCCAAGATATTTCTAAGGTGTTCAGTGTAGTTCCATGTAAGATACAATATTCCACAGTTAAATATCTGTTAGTTTTTAAGTAAAACCAATTTTTATTGGTCTTAAGGTTCTCGATCCATCCACTCTTAGCATTTGTCCACTGTAGTTAGCCCCATGAAATATTTTCTATGTACCAGGCAGACTGACAGCAACAATAACAAGTGCTCAGGTCGGGCTGTACAGTCGGTTCAGACTTCCTTTCTGTGAAAGGGTGATGTTTGTCGGTGTGCCCGTTTTACTGAGGAAGTTTGAAATTCAGAGATGACAAGTGGCAGGAAAGCATAGTGACTGGAAATCGTTCGTGCATCTTCAGCAGTGACATAATCTGGACCCAGGTGTTTTTTGACTCCAAGTCCCATGTGATCTGTTTCTTCCTGGGAGAGAGAAGAGGAAGCAACAAAGTCACTGCAGGACTGTTGATCACACGCAAACCGCCACTTAGCAAGCTGCAGTCCCCGACTGGGATGAGCCGCTGAGCTCTGCCTGAAGGAATCCGTAGCAATGTGTGTCCATGTCCCCCGTTCTCTCCGTCCTGCCCACGCCCAGGCCTTTACAACGCCAGAGACCTTTTCTGGCAGTTACCTTTCCCGTACAGCCGAACCACGTAAGGAGCGATTCTCTTGTTGTGATGGACACAGAGGGGCCAGTGGGACTGACATGGTGGGGGCGCGTCTTGACGCCCGCCTGGGTGCCCCAGGTCCGATTCGGGTACCTGCGTCTCCCCTCCTGACCGGAGACAGTCTGGCCTTTCCCCACCCCCGCCCCACTCCCCCAAGCATCCTGGCCGTTGCAGTGGCCCTTCAGAATTCAGTTTTTCTCACTTGGCCCTGGACTCACCGCAGAGGCAGAGAGAGTGTGGCCCCGCACAGAGCGCCTCCCGGGGTCCCCTGTGCTGGCCTGCTGGGGAGCGGCCACAGCCCAGGGCATGTGGGAGTAAGGGCACAGCCTCCCTAGCCTGGAGCCGATTCAGTGCGAGAAAATTACCTTGTGATTTACAATAAGCTGCAGGCCATTTCACCTCTCTGGGCCTGAGAGGGCACACCAGTCATCTGCTTTCTGTACGGCTACTTAATGCAGTGATGGAGAATCTAAGTGGCACAAAACCAGCTTTCTGTGGAGTAGCGTCTCTGTGACAGGACGGATGCAGAAAAGCAAACGGCAGGGAGTTGGAACTGAACATGTTCAAAATCACCTTCTTCTGAAGAGAAGTTTTAAGGAAACTTAAAACTGAAAATTTATGTGACTTATGTTCGTAGTACTTAACAGATTGTAGGTAAATTGTGGTTGTGTAAACATTCAAAGTAATGTAGGAAATTCATCCTTTGTTGTACCCATTGAAAGACAACGTTTTTATTTTGTGTTTGCTAGTTTGTGAACCATTTATTTCTTAAAACAGTAACTCTCGTTGTGCTTCTTTGGTATTTATAATATCTCCCCTCTCTCCATTTCTTTGTTAACTGATTGAAAAAAGAAGCATATTAAATTGTATTTTAAATAGTCACTTGCCATTCTAAGAGTTCTCCAGTCACACTCTGACTTATACATTATACTCATGTTAATCACTGTACACACCAAATATTTTACGCTTTAGCAAAATTCACTTTGAGTACAAATCCTTTATATCTAAAATATCTTAACATAATTATCTTATTATTATAACTTGTTTTCTAATTAGAAAAATAAATGTGTTCACTAATTAAAATTGAAAGTGCAGAAAAAGGTCAAGAGGAAAATAAAAATTGTTTTATATAATCCATCCCCCAGCAATGAACCATAATCACATTTTATATATTTCCTTGCAGATTTCATTCTGTATTTCTCCAATTTTTGAGCTATTATTCTATATATAATTTTTTGTCCTGACTTACTCCCTAGGATAATCATTTTTATCATTAAAAATCTTCAAAATACAATTTTAATGGCCATTTAATATTTCTTAATATCTTAATACTACTGTACTATCATTCACTGAACCATCCCACAATTTTTGGATACTGACCTTGTTTCCTTTTTTTTTTTGTAAAATTAGTATTGTGAGAACATCTTAATGTATGTAACTTTGTCCTATTTCACACTATTTGTTTAAAAAAATTCTGAAAGCAAGATTCTTCAGTCAAAAAGTAAGAATATTTCAGTATATTTCTATGCAGAAAAGGATTATTATCCTCAGAAAGGCTTGCTTGTAAGGCTGGACCTTGACTGACAGGCTGGGAACTTGGATTTTAGGAGCATCCCCACCGTTCCCTAACTGATAAGGGCAGTTCACTGTACCTGAACTGTTTCTGTAATCATGTGATTTACTCTGAACACCCGCTTGCCTTCTGGAGTCTTGAATTTTGATACGTGCTGGAGGGTGCCCTCATGATCAACCCCTGTGAAACCCCGGGCACTGAGTCCCAGGGAGTTTCCCTGGTAGGCGGTGTTCCATATGTGTCATCACGTGTGTTAGGTCTTGGAGGAATTCAGCACATCCCGTGTGGCTCAGCTGGTGCAGGCCTCTTAGAAGCGCGCACCTGGTCCCCCGCGGGCTTCGCCCTGCACCTTTCTGCATTGCTGGTTTGTTCTGCGTCCTTTTGCCATAATAAACCATAGTTGTGAGTCTGACTGTGTGTTGAGCCCTGTTGAGTCCTTCTAACAAATCATCAAACCTGGGGGTGGTCTTGGGGACCCCAACACCCTCTTCTTCTGATTCTTCCTTGTTTCCCACTTAGTTTTGTTCCCTCCTCCAGAATCTAATCAAGGTCCCCTGAGACGCTCATGACGGTACAGAGATGGGGGACAGGCCCCTCTTCCCAGTCCTCAGGGTCCTGCTGTGTTGGGTCGGCCCCAGTCTCGGGCAAGTGACAGGGTTTTAAAGACAATTCAGTCATCTTGGAAAAGAACTGGCTTAACAGGGTCACTGAACTTCCAAAGAGCCATTCTATTTTTTTTCCAAGCACACACTAGACTTTCAGTAGATTTTTCTCCAATGAGGAACATTATTGTGTTTTTCTGGGGCAAGATAACTTCTGTCCATATGTTGGTTTTATCTTTATGCTTATCTTCCCTTGGCTCTCAGGCAGTTTATAAAAATAAGTTCACTTAGTCCACTAAGAAGTTACGGATTATCTCCCACCTACAAAGCCCTAGGCCATCATCTAAAATATAATGAACAGATAACCAAGATGAGTTTTTCCCATTGAGAAATGTAGCGAGGGAAATGTGGGCAAAAGTCACATCTAGTTGGGGAATTCAGAGAAGATATAACGGAGAGCATGGTGTTTGAGATAGATATTTAAGGATGGAAAGGACGTACTGATGGCGACCGATGACATCCAGGCAGAGAAAGTAGCGTGACCAAAAGTAGGGAAGCATATTGAAGAGCAGGGATTCCTCCAGGTAAGATAATGGAATAGTGAGAAGACTGGAAATGGCGGTTTCACCACATGCGTGAAGACTCATCATGCCAGAACACAGGGCTAATGAGATATTTAGTAGAGGTAGGCGAGGAGTTGAAGATTTTTAAACAAACGAATTATGTGATCAGATTAACCGTTGGGGAGGTTAATTGATCAGTGGTCATTGGGGTGGTTCACAGGAACTGGAGGTAAATGAGTACAGTTGGACAGCAAAATAACGAAGTCCAGAGGTGCGCTTCTCCCACATTGACGTTGTGGGCCCCCTCTTGATACCCCTATCTCCACGTCAGTATCGCCTTGTCAGAGACGTTAGTCCCCCAAAACCAGTCTGCAGTAGCCACCCTCCTTAATTCTCTTAAGCCATTGTCACCAGCTGATATTTTTCTTAACTGTTTATTTTCAGTCTTCTCCTACAAGACTAAAAGCTCAATGGGGGTGAGGGGGTTGTTTACCATTGTATTCTAGAGTACCAGGACAGTGCCCAGCATATTAATAGTAGCCCAAAAATATGATATAGAAAGGCCTAGAATGCTTGGAATGGAAGATTTCTCTCTCTCTTTTTTTTTTGGACAGCTTCATTGATGTACAATAAACTGCAAATATTTGTGTTTAAAGTGCACAGTCTGATATGTTTTGATATATGCATGCACCAATTAAACTGCCATCACAATCAAGATACTAAACATATCCATCACTCCCAAAGAGCAGGCTTGCTTACTGCATGCTACAGAAGCAGTGATCCCACAAACTCAGTGTTTTTTAGCTGTAACACAAATCCACTGAAGACATAGCATCCATCTGAGCCACCGTGTTGTCCCTGCAGGACTGGGGGCCAAGGTTAGCCCACACAGATATGCCGGTGCACATGCTTCTCGCTGTGCCATGAATAATGAAGTCCTTTGTCTCTGACGCAGGAGTCTTATGCCTTCTGCTAGCATCCACAAAACAGTAATAGGCTAACTCACTAGTTTATATTTAGGGTAAAATCAAATCTCAGACCCAACCCCTCCAATACAATGTTGAAGTAAAAATGGACATTCTTGCTTTGTTTCTTATGCCAGGTGGAAAACATTCAGTATTTCATCGTTAGGTGCAATGTTGGCTGTAGGCTTTTGTTTTTGTTTTGTAAAAGCTCTTGATTAGTGAAGAAGTTCCCTTATATTCCTAATATCCTGAAAGTTTTTGATCAGGAATTAATGCTGGATTTTGACAGTTTGAATTTCTGCAGCTATTGAGGTGGATCATATTTTTCTCTTTTAGGTTTTTCTTTTCTCAGTCTGTTAATTATATAAATAAAATAATTTTCAGATGTTACACTAGCCTGGCATTTCTGAAATAAACCTCTGCTGATCATGGTGCAGTTTCCTTTTTATGTGTTGGATTTGATTCATCAGAATTTTGTTAATGTTTGCATCTGTGTTCATAAGGGATATTAGACTGTTTTCCTCTTTTTTCTTTTTTTTATTGAAGTACAGTTGATATATTGATTTCAGATGTACAACGTAGTGATTTGACAGTTACATACATTGTTAAATGCTTACCACAATGGGTGTAGTTGCCATCTGTCAACATACAAAGATATTACAATATTATTGGCTGTATTCCTATGCTGTGCTTCTATCCCTGTAACTAATTTATTTGATAATTGGAAGTTTATACCTCTTTATGCCCTTCACCTATTTCACCCATGCCCTCACTTCCATCCTCTGTGGCAACCACCAGTCTGTTCTCTGGGTTTATGAGTCCATTTTGGTTTTGTTTGTTTGTTCCTCTGTTTTGTTTTTATAGATTCTATAAATAAGTGAAATCGTATAGTAATTGTCTTTCTCTGATTATATTTCACTTAGCTTAATACCCTCTAGGTCCATCCTAGATGACAAGGTTTCATTCTTTTTTATGGCTAAATATTCCTTTGTGTCTATGTACCGCATCTTTATCCATTCATCTACTGATGAACACTTAGGTTGCTTCTGTATCCTGAGTATTGTAAATAATGCTGCGGTAAACACAGAGGTGCATGTATCTTTTCAAATCAGTGATTTGTTCATTCCCAGACATGAAATTGCCGGGTTGTATAGTATTTCTGTTTTCACTTTTTTGAGAAACCTTTGCACTGCTTTCCATAGCAGCCACGCTAGTTTATAATCCCACCAGCAGTGTAGGAGGGCTCCCCTTTCTCTTTCAATACCTGTAGAATTTGTAGTGCCATCACCTCTCTCATTTTGGATATTAGTAATTTGTGTCTTTTTTTCTCATAGTCTCTAACAGTATTATTGATTTCAAAAGATAAGTTTCTGGTTTCATTGACTTTATTTTTCTCCTTTCATTGCATTGATTTTTTTTACTCTGAGTTTTATCTCTTTTCTTCTGATTACTTTGGTTTTATTTCCTCTTCTTTAATTTTTAAAATTTTTATATGCTGAAGTCATTTACTTGAGACCTGTTTTCTTTTCTAATATGGCATTTAGTGCAATGAGTGTCCCTTTAAGTGCTATGTTAGCAGCATCCCACAAATTTTCATTCTGTTGCTTTTAAATCTGCATTTAGTTCAAGCTGCTTACTAATTTCTCTTTTGATTTCTTTTATTCATGGATTACTTAAAAGTTTTTTATTTCGTTTACAAGTATTTGGAAATTTTCCAGATGTTTTTCTGTTGGAATTATTTTAAATTTATTGAGAGTTGTTATATGACCCAGATATGATCTATTGTGGTAAATATTAAAAAGAATATTCTGCTATTGTTCATGAGGTGTTCTGTAAATAACAGGTGATATTGGTTGAGAGTGTCATGAAAGTTTTATATATCTGTAATTATTTCCATTCTCCTTGTTCTGTCAATTACTGAGAGAAGCATGTTTAGTCTCTGACTGAAATTGTTGATTTTTCTCTTCCTCCCAGCAGTTGTCCTCAAGTTTTCCTTCCTGTATTTCAATATATGTGCCTCTGCTGTAGGCACATTAACTTGTACTATCACTATATTATCTTGATGATTAAATCCCTTTGTCATTGTTAACTGACCTTTTTTATCCCTGGTAATATTTTTAATATTTTTTCTCTGCTATATACTTTGATATTAGTATAATCACTCCAACTTTCTTTGGATTAAAATTATCTTTTTCCATCTTCTTACTTTTTTATGTTTAAAGTGGGCTTCTTGTATACAGCATTTAGTTGGATTTTGCTCTTTCATTCAGTCTGACAATGTCTGCCTTTTAATTTGTGTATTTAGATTATTTACCTTTGATGTGCTTATAGATATGGTAGAGTTTAAATTTATCATCTTGTTATTTGTTTTCCATTTGTCCCATTTGTCCTTTCTTCCCTTCTTTATCTCAGATTATTTTTCATGAAATAATCTTGTCTTTTTTTGTCTTCTTTTTTACTTACTAGCTGTAACTCTTTGATTACTTTATATAATACACTCTTAAGTTTATAATATATGTGCTAAACTTATTACAGTCTACTTTCTAGTATACCTTTACTTATAGTATAAGAATCTTATAGAAGTATGTTTCCATTTCTTCCCTCTCAGGCTTTGTGTTACCATTATATATATTTTACTTCCATACATATTATAAATCTCAAAATACATTGTTATTATGGTTGCTTCAAACATTCAATTGTATTTCAAAGGGATTTAAATTTTTTTAAAGCCTTTTATATTTACCCACATAGTTAACACCTACAGTGCTTTTTATTTCTTTGTGTACATCCAGTTTTCCATGTGGCATTATTTTCCTTCTTCCTAAAAGATTTCTTTTCACATTACAGTACAGGTCTCCTGGGGATTAATTCTTTCAGCTTTTGTGTATATGAAAAAGTGTTTATTTCAACTTTGTTTTTAAAAGATAAATTCACTGGATATAGCATTCATAATTAACAGGGTTTTTTTTGCAGTGTTCTAAAGATGTTGCTTCATTGTCTTCTCACATTATTTCCAACAAGAAAGCTGCTGTCATCCTTGTGTTCGTTCCTATGTACATTACATACATACAACTCTGTTTCTATGACTTTCTCTTTTCCACTGATTTGGAGCAATTGGATTATGATTCACCATGGTGTCTTTATTTATTTATTTTTTTCTGTTTCTTGTGCTTGGGGTTCATGGAGCTTCTTGAATCTGTGGGTTTATTTTTTTCTCAAATTTGGGGAAATATTGGTCATTATTTCAAATATATTTTCTTTCTTCCTCTCTCTTCTCTCACAGGGACTCCAGTTACACGTGTAATAGACTGCCTGAATTTATCCCAGAGTCTATTGATTCTGTAGTGGTTTTTTTTTTTTTAATATTTTTCTCTTTGCATTTCATTTTGGATCGTTTCTGTTTGTGTGCATTCAAGTTCACCAATTTGTATATTTCATGTTTCTACTTAACATGCTTAATGTTTCTTCCAGCTTCTAGACCATATGGAATACAGTGATGAAAATTTTTAATATCCCTGTCTACTGATTCTATCATGTGTCATTTCTGAATTGGTTTCAGTTGACTGATTTTTCTCCTCATTATGCATTGTATTTTCCTGCTTTTTCTTTGCATGCTTGGTTATTTTTGATTGGATGCCAGATACTCTGAACTTTATTTCGTTGGGTGCTAGATTTTTTGTATCTCTGTAAATATTCTTGAGCTTTCTATTGGAATGCAATTGTTACTGGAAACAGTTTGGTCCTTTCAGGTCTTAATTTTAAGCTTTGTTAGGCAGGACAAGAGTATTATTTAGTCTAAGGCTTATTTTCCCCACCTCTCCGCTGACACCCTGTGAATTATGAGTTTTCCCACTCTGACTGTGAGGAACGGCAGCTGTGTCCAGCCCTGTTTTTCCCTCTGAATGATTCTTTCCCCAGACCTGGGTAGTTTCTTTGAAACACATGCATTGGTAAAGCCCAACCGGAGACTTCAGGGAAACCCTCTGTACACCTCCAGAGTTCTCTGTGAGCACCGTCATCCTGAATACTCTGCCCCGTGAGCTCTGGCCCCTGACTCCAACCCCTCTGACCTCTCTAGACACCGAGGTCCACCTCCTCAGCTCAGAGAGACTGCTGGCCGCAGTGACTTGGCGTTCCCTCCAGGCAATAAGCTGGAACAACTGTAAGCCCCATTCTTCCCCATCTCTCACAGATCACTGTCCGTTGTTGCCTGAGTTCAAATGTCTTAAAAGCTGTTGTTTTGTATATTTTGGCCAGTGTTTCTGTTGTTATCAGGTGGGAGGGTAAATCCAATCCTCTTTTTCCATCTTGCTGGAACTGCCTGTCCTCGTGACTTTAGTTTTTGATTTGTGTCGTAATGACTTTTTAAAAAACAACAAATCCCCTATATTTTATGGTTCCCTTGAGTTGCTGGCACCCGAAGTCTTATTTTAGTGGGTCTGTTACTCAGCCATGAGAATAAGAAATTTAAGTGGCTCCACCATTTTGCACCTGATTGACAAGGAAATGATGATGTATTTGACCCAAAAGAGGGTTACTTATAGAAAGAAATGGATGAGTTTAGTTGGCATCAGATTAACGTTGAGGTGGGGCAGACTCTCCAGATGAGAGAGTTAAGAGCTCCAGAGAGGTAATGAGGGAATTCCTCTTTATAGATTAATAGGTACATGAGTTTTGATAGACAAAGAAACAAAGTTTAGGAAAATAAAAATAGAGTGGAGGATATAAAAAGGAAGTTGAAATGGTTGTCAGTACTTCTAGGATGTGCTATAAGTGGACTTTGAATTTGACACTGTTTCTTCCTAACAAAAACTAAGAGAAGTATGTTGTGTTCTGAATTTTTCATTATTTGATGACTAATGCTACTGATACTTTGGGTATAGACATTTTTTCTTAAAATTAAACAAATAGGGGTATATGTGATGGGCCTTTGTGCCAGGGATATTGTCAAAAATAGTGAATAGTACCCTTCAACATAAAATTGCAAACGGCCAGTTCTGCCAACATTTACTCAAAATCAAAGGATAGATACATAGTAATTCATATCTCAGTGAAGATACTTATTCTGATGGAAAACAGAGAGTAAGATTCTGTCTCCTGATACTTCAACATAATAAAGAGATTAAATTCGGGAAACCACTGGAGAGCAATTTACCCATTTAACCATGTGTAAAATGATAAAGTACAAGCTAAATATGTAGGAGAAATAACACACTAAGAATTAACAAGATTTCAGGGGAGGCTTCTTGGGGGAGGTCATTTCCTTTAAGTTGAATCTTAGGAGGTATAGTAAATGAATTAGGAGAAGTTGTTGAGATTTGTTGAGATCAGGAAATTGGCTTTGCACATTGGATGGGAGTCAGATTTGTTTATTCATTCATTTAACGTATCTTTTGAGCATCTGCTGTGTGGCAGACACTAGCGATACAAGTGCCCAGGAACAAGGCATCTTTGCCCTCGTGAAGCTTACCTTGGTGGAGAGGCTGATGAGAGAAATAACTGATGGCAGTTCTCCACAACAGAGAGCCACATAGGGAGGCGTGATGGTGAAGGACTGAGAAAGTTACTTTAGATGGTGTGGATAAAGTGAGAGTTCCTGTGACCAGGATTCTCACCTGGCCCTGGTTGACTAGCTCACTGCACACCTGTGGGTAATACATGGCTGTGGACTCTATAAAGAGCTCCGTGCAGTGCTCTGGGCACGACACAGTGGCAGGGCTGCAAGGCTGCAGGAGAGCAGAGCAGAGGCTGGAGTGGTGGCAGTGCCAAGGACAGAGGGGCTCAGAGGACAGCTGTGTGGGATGACTGTGCAGAGAAACCCAGAGGATGGCTATGCAGACAGAGGGGCCCGGAGGCAGAGACTGTCTTGCTGTGTGCAGACTCACTCTGAGTGAACGGGATTCTAGTGACTGACCTGCCATCTGGAAATAAAGTTGGGTATAACCCTTTCACCCCAAGAACGTTTTGCTGTTGTTTTCTTTGGTCACACTGAGTCCATAGCAAACTTGCCTGGGGCTGAAATCCATTGGCAGGACAGATGGATGTTCATGAAGTCCTCCATGCAGAAATAACTTTTGAGCTGAGATCTGAATGACAAGCAGCAGCTAGCTTGGTGAAAAAACAGAGGGAAAAGCATTCCAGGAAGAGAAGTGATTTAGCCAAAGGCCTAAGGGAGGAACCAGCTTAATGTATCCAAGAAATAGGAGGAAGGCCCACCACCTGGAACATGGGAGTTAAAGGGTGGCTGGAGGTGCGTTCAGAAAGGCAGGCAGGTTTTATGAAAACACATGTGATGAAAAACATGACAGTGCTTTGGACACAGGTTCAACTAAAACTAAGGAAAGAAACTTATTTTTAAAGACACTTATTTAAAAAGAAATTTTGTTTTAGAATAACCATTTATTACTCCAAGCCTGCTCTTTGCACATGTTACTGAGCACCTGTTCTGTTCTAGCATCTGTGCTAGACACATGGGGTGCATGTATATTGAGAGCTGAGATGAGACAAGGTAGTTGGAGCTGGAGCAAAAGGCCTTCTTGCTAAGGAGGTAATACTTTTAAAAAGGATCAATGAATCAGTGGGTAAATCTTGAACATTTGTATTGGGGAGTTTGGACTTAAAGTAGTAAGCAGGAAGAATGTATCATAGGATCTTATGCAATGAGAAGATCTTTGATAAAGATTATTGTAGAAACTGTAAATAGGATAAATTGGAAGCCAAAGAAATTAGAAGCAGAGAGACCAGCTGGAAGACTGTGGTAGTAACACAGGTGGGAAGCAACAGACAGGATGGTTGGCAGCGGAACACGTGTGGGGCAAGGGCCCAGGAGTTCAGCCGGTATTCTGTTTCTCAGCTTATTAAGTCATGTGCAGTTTATGTCTCCTGTTTTTATTACTCTCTTACTGTGTATTTTGAGGAATTGAGTCGATGTTCACCATCTTTTAACCAGTCCTTCACGCATCATAGTCTTCTATCTTGGTTTTAAGTTACCTCTAAATGGCATTTTCCAATAAAATGTATTGCATTGCACAAAAATATGTTTTAAAAATAATAGACCATAATTAGAAATACAAGGTATTTGTACAGCTTCATTTTGGTAACATTTCTAGTCTTTCATGAGAAGCCCCAAGCTGGCATACCCAGCTGAGTCATCCTCAATCTGAAGCACAGAAATTGTGAGTCAAAATAAATGTTTCTTGTTGTTTTAAGCCACTAAGTTGGGGTAATCTATTAAGCAGCAGTAGATAACTGACACACACATCTATGTCCTTTGCTGTGTAACTGCGGTGCCTCCCACTGTGGACAGGCTGTGCTACGTGCCCTCTAACTCAGCCATTGACATGCTTTGGCCGATAGGAGGCTCTCTTGGGCTTCTGCCGTCAGCATGAGAAAAGGCTGCCCTGGCTGGACTGCTTGCTCCGGAAGGATGAGAGCTGCTTGGAGCAGAGCCCCTCCAGCCTACCCAGAGCTGTGCAATGAGGGGCAGAGGCCAGTCTAATTAGCTGGCTCACAGCTGATCCAGAGATACATGAGCAATAATAAATGATTGCCACTGAAGCCCCCAAGTGGGGGTAGCTTTCCAAATGGTGAGCCGGAGGCAGATGGCATCGGAGACCGTGGGCCTGGAGGTGTAGGCCATGCTTATCACTAGGGCTCTGCTGTGAGGAGCCGACTGGGGGCTTCTAGCCTGAGGACCCAAACCCTGCCTCCTGGGGCTAGAACCTGCCAAGTAATAAATGCCAGCACCCCAGGCTGGAGAGACCAGAGGTGTGGCACTTAGAATTTCAGGAAAGCCATGTCAGGGCTGTTCACGAAGCCCCTACAAGGGTTTTTTGTGCTTTTCTTTACTTTTCATAGCTTATTAATCCTCTTAAGAAAAAGCTGCACAGCCTGCAGATGAAGTTTCTGCAGTTCTGCGCCTTTGCCGGCAACCAGCACTGGCCTTAACACCCCCCTCCCGACTTTCCAGTCCGTTCCTGTATGTCTTCCACTGTGTCCTTGAGGTCTTTTTCCTTCCCTGGAAGCCTGTCATGCCCAAGTCTGTGTTTGGGGCCATGAATCGTAAATCATGCCAAAGCCAGTTGTCTTGCCGCCAAAATGGGGTTTGAATCCAAGTACAAAGATGACATCCAGTTGGTCTTGCACATTTAGGGAGTTTGTCCCAAATTTCTGGCATAGGCACTGTTACCCCGCAGGGTGAAGGACCTCGGCGGCCCTTTGTTCCCACTGAAGTGCTGCTGGTCGTGAACGTCCTGGATGGGATAGTTGCCATATTGTTGTTAACCTTAACAGTAAACCTGTCAGTTATTTTACCTGCAAAAATGGGTTTGCTCAGGAATAGCAGAGAATTGCAATTCGGGACAAGCAAGCTACAGCAGAGCACGGCCAGTCCTGAGAACAGAGGAGGAGGCCCGTCTGTGGAGGGAAGGGCGGGCTTGGGAGGCGCTGTTGGGAACGGAGTCCGCTGGGGTGAACTGGGACTTCCAAGCATGGTGGCGGCTCACTGGGCCGTTGCTGGGCTCGGGGAGAAACCTTCCCGCTGCGGCTTGGTGAGGCCGTGGTCTCCGAAGGCCCTTGCTCAGGATGCGTTTGCTGCTGACGGGAAGCGCCGGGCCTGGGAGCCCCCCTGCTGGCGTCCCCGCTGCACCGGGCGAGGCTTCCCTTTGTTAATGTTCACATCGCACGTTGATCCTCGGGCAGCCAGAGAGGACCCGTTTTTATATAGAGGCATCATTGCGCCGTGCACAGAAGCCCAGAGTCATGATGGGAAATCCAGGGCTTTGCGGGTGAAACGGGTGAAGGTGGGCAAGGGAGGTTCACTAGAGGGAACCCATGAATTTGGGTTGAAAGAAGCTGATTAACCTCATGACAGTGGAAGGGAGTTCATAGTGAAGGTTTTCTTTCTTGGAAGTTAAAAAATATCTCAAGTATATATACACATAAAAACTATCTTAAAAAGAAAACATATATTTTAAGAGATTTAAAATTGAAACAGTGAGTGTGTGTAAAAGCATTAAGATACTCTGGGGTGTATTTCATTGGTACATTTACTCACAACCTGGAGTTCACATTGTACCTAAGGCATGTATTAACGAGCTAATAAAACATGCCATGTCATGTTTTATTGTTTGCTGGACATCTGTTCAAGCTTGTATCACTCACGTATCCAAGACTTGAAAGGTGCTGGTGGTGGTAATAATAGATACCTGTAATTGGACTAATATCCTCTTTTATAAATAGTCTTAAATCATTTGTTGGAAATAAAAATGTTGAGTTTACTCAGATTTAAAGGCTACTGCGAGTGGTTTAAAACGTTTTTTGTTGTGAAACGTGTCAGTCATACAAAAAAGTATATATGGGAGATATATACAATTTGAAGTATGATAAGTGAAATACCCAGGTATCTCCCAGCACATTTAAGAAATAGTAGTGTGTATATTTCTTAATCCACAAAATGTTTTTATTGAAAGGAAAAAGCAAATGTATTGTGAAGTAGACAGAAATCAAACATCGGAATATTTGGTCAGATATGCAGAGGTGTAAAGTGAAGGCTGATCCAGATACTGAGAAGGCAGAAAAGCTACTGATGATCAAGAAAGCTTAACCCATATGAGGGTCCTTTCGATTAAGTAGACCCTCAGGTTTAGAGTGGGTCTGGTTGGAAATGTTTTTATGTGTTAAATGTTTGAATTGTACACCATTTAGAGGGACTCGGGGTCCCTCCCTGACAGCTCTCACAGAAAAACATCTTAAAAGGCAATTTATTTGCCTGAGAGATGGAACATCACTAGTAAGCATGTGAATTATTTGGTAGAATACCATTCTGGTCATAGGACAGGAAAAGACCTCTCAGAAAATGAAGCCCAAGCCCTCAATGACCCGTTGTTTCTGGGCCAGTGAGTCCCAGTTTCTATCCCCATCCCAGATCACTCATGAGCTCTAGAGCTGAATCTTTTGCGACTCAGGATTTCCACTCGGAGGTCTCGCAGGCTTCTCAGACTCAGTGCATAAGGACCAGATATTTGCTCTTTCCCCAAAACCCATTCCGTTTTCTCTATCTTCCCAAAGAGCACTGCCATTCATCCAGATGCTCAACTCAGAAACATAAGGGTCATCCCTAATGCCTCTCCCCTCACCAGGTCCCCACCTGCCTGCCTTCCTCCCCCACCTGTATTGTCACCTCGCCCGAAGCATAATCGGAAGGGAACGGAGAAAGCAGCCCTTCTCCTGAGCGCTCCCTTCACCAACAGACTGCGGTGGTTTAAAACACACAAAAAGGCCACAGATTCTGACTCCCCTCCCGCCGCCCCTGCTGAGGGGTGAGGATCTGTGTCCTTTCCCTTGAGCTCCAGCGAGCTCATGGGAGCCTTAACTAATTAGTGCCACGGAAGTGACAGGGCATGACTTCTCGGGCGGCCATACAGGGGTCCTTAGAATACGCACTGCCCGCCCACCTGGCCCCGTCTCAGAACTCACCGGCCAGCTGTGAAAAGTCGTGTGTGTGAAGAGACCGTGGGAAGGGGCTCCAGTTGGTCCCAGGCAGGCCTCACTCACACATGGGTAGCCAAGCCGGTGGAGTGACAGTGGCCCCCTGGTGACGCAGCTGTCCCGGCCCCCAGCCGGTCCAGGTCGCCCCCAGGCCCTCGGGTCTTCCCGCTGTGGCTCCAGATATCACGGTCATCTTCTGTGTTCCCTTTCTGAATTCCTGGCCCACAGAATCTGTGAGTGTAATAAAGTGGTGGTGGTTTTTGCACCGCTAAGGTTTGGGGGCGTTTGTTACGCAGATATGGATGACCTGAATGTAGATCTTTGCAACAAAATGTAAGGCATTATGTTAACATGGTGGTTGTTTCGACCATGCTAAAAAGATAGTTGAAGGGACAGTGTAGATGTGCTTCCAAAACACTGACTGAATCCCCAAATTTATGGAGAAGGGAGCTACATTGGTCAGCTCAGACTGCCATAGCAAAATGCCATAGACCAGGCGGCCTAACCAACAGAAATGTATTTTCCCATAGTTCCAGAGGCTGGAAATCTAAGATGAAGCTTCTAGGCATTTCTGTGTCTGGTGAGGGCCCTTTTCTTGGCTTACAGACGGCCACCTCTTCTCTGGATCCTCAAAGGGAAAAGAGGGGGCTGCGTGGGTCCTCGGGCATCTCTCTCATGAGGGCACCCATCCCATCAGATCAGGGTCCCACCCCCGGGGCTTCACTTCATCCTAATTCCTTCCTCACTGTAAATATAGCACCCCGCCCGGTAGGGCTTCCACACGCGAATCGGCAGGGACGCACTCGCTGAACCCAGGGCAGCGGTCAGGAGCGGCCCCGCTCGCATCCTCACTCCCTCACCGTCAGTGGTCCAGGCCCCCCCCCCCCGCTGCTGGAACCTGGTGCCCCTTTTGCCCGGCCCAAGATGCCATCTTCCCTCGCCTGAGCCACTCCAGTAACTTCCTCCTTTGTCTGCTGGGTACAATCCTCCCATCGTCTAGTCTTTTCTGCACCTCCCAGGATCTCAGATGCCAACCTGATGATGCTGTGCCTCCATTTCTATCCCAGGGACATGCCATCCTCTCTTGGGATAAAGACCAGGATCCTGACAGGGACCCTCCATGGCCTGAGCCCAGTCTGCGCCTCCAGCCTCCCCTCGTAACGTCCTTAGCCTCGCTGTCCATGTATCAGCCCAGGAGCCTTCTTGGGTTCCCGAGAGATCATCTCCTTGTAAGCGCGGCCCTGGCAGCCCAGACCCACTTACTCACCTTCTTTCCTACTCACTCCACCCATCCTCCCACATCAGCTCGAGTGTTACTTCTGCAGGGAAACCAACCCAAAAAGCCCAGTCTCCCTTCAGTACATGCTGTCATATAAGTATCTTCCCCCATTGGAAGCGTCTTAGTTTGTAGTTGTGTATTTATTTGCATGGTTATCTTGCTTCTCCCCAAGACTCTTACGAGCCGTGAGTGTGAGGACTCTCAGGTTTTGCTCACTAGCATGAGCCCCTAAAACAATGCGTTGTACATGGAAGATACTCGGGAAATCTGTAACAAATGAATAAGTGGAGGAAATATAAATGGCTAATCAATGAAATGCCTCTTTTTATCTATACGATTTGCAAGTAGAACCATAATTCTGCCCAATGGCAAGACAGCCTCAACCTCGGCTGGTCTGTGTGCTCATCAGAACTTTCTATAAAACAGTTTGGCATAATGTTCTAAGAAACTTGAAAATGTTCAGATCTGTTTTCCCGTCAACTCTAAGCACCGACTTGCACCTGTGTAGCCAGCCTCCAGGACGGCCCCGGTGAGCACCGGCCCCTGGAGTCCTTGTCATCCTCCCCCCGCTGTACCAGACGGGTCTGTGTGACCAGCAGCTGCAGCAGAAGCATGCGTGTCACTCCCAGGACTGGGTTATGGAAGGTTGGGAAGCTTCCTTCTGGAGGGAGGGCGCCAGGAGAAGTGCCGTGGAAGTTACTGGAATTAAAGGCTTCCTTCCCCCTCTCACTTGATTGGAGCATGTGCTCTGGGGGACGTGAGCCACCATGTCACGGGAGCAGCTGCAGGGCGTGGCCGCCTGGGCGAGTGTGGGAGTGCATTCTCCGGCCCCGTGCTATTGCAAAGCCCCAGCTGCCGGCCCCACGGCAACCCCATGA
Source organism: Manis pentadactyla (assembly GCF_030020395.1). Taxonomy (NCBI): domain Eukaryota; kingdom Metazoa; phylum Chordata; class Mammalia; order Pholidota; family Manidae; genus Manis; species Manis pentadactyla. The sequence goes on along the minus strand of NC_080030.1, from coordinate 107,265,447 downwards.
GAAACCCTGAGCAGAGCAGCCAGCCCAGCCATTCCTGGATTCCTGACCTGAACAAGCTGTGAGATGATAAATGTTTGTTGTTTTAAGATGCCAAGTTTTGGGGTAATTTGTTACATAGCAATAGATAACTAATACACCATCCAAAGGAAATTCTTCCTAAATTGTTTTAGTAGTTAGTTAATGTTGGCAAGCCTTTGTACAGTGGGCACATTTTTTCATCTGAAGGAGTGAATTGATTGGAATGTTTTCAGCTGCAAAAAATGAAAAATCCAGTTAAATAGGTATAAAAGTAAAGAAATACACTCTAGCTGAATGTGCAGAGGCGGTTGGGCATCGGGGGCAACTCCACAACACCACGGTTTCTCCCTCTGCTCGTGTCCCACGTACTGCCGGGGGTTGTGTCTGGACAGAACAACAGCCAGAGGCGACCATTGCCACTTCTCCTTGGGCCTTTCTGGGAGCCCTCTGGTGAATATCTCAGTGCCTAGAACTGGACCACATGCCCATTCCTAAATTAATCATCGCCAAGAGCTGCGAATACTTGAACAAAATTGGGGTTTGTTAGGAGGGAGGGAGAGAGGAGAGGATCTGGGTGAGTATCTGTCATGTCCGCAACAGGAAGCCATCTTGTTCCCCTTTTTGAGCAGCCAGCTCATAATGCTCCTGCCTCTCAGTCCCTCTAGCCCCGCCGTCACGCCCACCTAGAACCACCCCACCCCATAATGGACCTTCCAGTTGCTGCCCTCCGGTCCAAACTGCCTCTAGGGCAATCCGTCTAAATTGCACATCTAGTCGTATCATTTCCTGGCCCCTAAATGATAGGGTTCAAGCCTCTGGGCCTCTTACCCACCTGACGCAGTTTTCTTCATCTCCCACCGTACGTTTCAGCAGTGTGGGACTAATGCTGATCAGACCCCCCGGAGTCCTCGGCCTTACCTTCCTGTCGGGTCCCAGATTAGTACTCACATCCTGACCCAGCCGACAGCCCCCCTGCCACTGAACCTTCTTTACCCTTCCTTGATAGAAATCTTGACTCCTTCCTCTGTACACAAGCATAGTTCTCTCTTTACATAGGAACTGTTTTCTGACCAGTTACTAGTTTCTCCCCTGCCGGACCTCTCCTGAATGCCGAGGGGTAATGCCTCATGTCCAAACCCGCGATGCCTGGTGTGAGTCAGCACTCAGACGAGCGGAGCCGCGTGTCCCGCGCGTTTACGTGGCGCGGTGAGGAGTGGAGAGCACCAGCCCATGCTGTGCGTTCCAAGCAGCGCGCGTTTCCCCTGGGGCCGCCCGGTGTGTCCGTCTCACGGAGGTATTCCCTGCTCCCCACTGTGCCTACCGTGCCACCCAGCTGGAGACTCTCTGCTGCCCTCTAGCAGTGCAGAGCTTCCCACAGCCCAAGGACACCGCCTGCTGAAGGGTGTGGGCTGCCAAGCAGGCCTCCCTTCTGCAACCTGGCCACTTTGCAGCCAGGTCATTCCCGTGCACGTCAGCAGGAACTGGCTAGTGAGGAGGGCGAGCAGGCGCTGGCTGGCTGGAGACCCAAGAATTCTTGATTTTGAAAGTCCCTGACAGTTCTTCTCTCTAATTTGGGAACAAAGTTTTAATAGCTTTACTTATTGTATAGAAGCATTTTTTAAAACACTTTAGTTATGCACATTTACCGACTCTTACCAGTTTCTCTCCCATGATTCATATAGATGTAAAGCTTCTAAAGGCCTACTTTACTATCTCCAATGTGATTGGATTATAAATCAAAGCAAATTATTTCATGCTATTAGATGATTGCTGTTTAATGTTATACCCTTTATCTGCCCTCAGGATTCCTAAACAAATATTTTTGATATCTACTATTTCTAATCTTGTTACTTCTGCACTTTAGACTCTTGGATGTCTTCAATGGGTATTATTAAAAGATTTAATTTACAGGTTGAGATACTTTTTGATACAGCGATGAAGCATGTTATTTACTTTTAAATACAATGTACTTTTTAAACTATAAAAGACATTTTATGTGTGCTTCTATTATGTATTAAGCAAAATAGAATCCAATTGCTGTATATCTGGGACCCATCTTTGCCACTTATCTAGTGTCTGATCTTGGTCAAAATCGTCTTCAAACCTTCTTTTACCCACTAGATGGGAACAGTGTTAATTCAGATTTTTAAGAACTTAGGTAATAATGAATGTGGAAGTGCCACCACACAGTCAGCTCCCGGGAAGTATGGGATTCCATTCCCCTCCGTGCTTCCTTTTTATCCCTAAACTCAGAGAGTCTTTATTGAAAATTTCCTGAACTTGACCTTTTTAATAAGGCTGGGTAAACTGTTTATCTCTTGTGTAGCTTCTCAAAACAGCTGGAAAGGACAACTCAAAGCAAGCATTTAGCATGGTGAAATGTGGCACTAGAGAGACCTGGCCTCTCATCGAACCCAGATTCATGCTGCATTTGTGACGGCACCGGCCCAGAGCACAAATCTGAAGTCGGAAGCATGAAAACAGGAAATATTTGCCTACATTTCTTTAAGGTACTTTTATCTCAACAGAGAGCCTGTTTCGTAGTTTTGCAGACTCTTGCTTTCTGGTATTGTGAAGGCAGAAGTTTGATTTGGCAGGTCCTAGTTGGGACTTCGACATCTCCCTGGGTTCTGTGGCTGTGGACCAGCCTCTGACCTCAAGCGGCCGCCTCGTAAGTGCACTTGGGCCTCTCGTGAGTGGCTCTGTCCCAACATATTCCTACCGTAAGGAAAGCAGCCCGAGGTGCACGCCCCCCGACAGCTCAGAAGCAGGACAGCACATTGTATCTGAGCATGACCACCAGGGCCACAACCTCAGGCAAACATTGTCGTGCAGGCTTCAAAGGTTTTTCCTGTGTCTTATTTGAACCAGCCTTACTTGAGCAAAATGTCATGTGACAGTGAATAAGACACCTACATGTTTAAAATTACTGTAATTCTGTCTGACGGTCACTATGTAGGTATGTTGGCCTATATTATCTTTTTGTGAAAAAGGAAATCCCATCAAAAGGAAATGTCCATTGTTGTTCTTCCTTTTATATATAATAACTCCTCAGTAAAAATTGTACATACGTAGTTGATGCAGTAAGAATATCTAAATCTCATTTACTCTGACTACATTCATTCACTTCACACCAACTCTACAAATCTGACATCTGAAAATGCTGATTTGGATGTGGTTATCAAACCAGTTTCTTGATATCTTATAATTGTACATCAGTTTTCCCTTTGTGATACATACATGGCAAGCTGATGGAAAAGAAGGGAGGAACTTTGTTTCATTTGTAACCAAGCTCACAATTGTTAATAATTTAATGTTCAGGGAATCAAATTTCTGGTTAATTTAGGAATCAAATTATTAACTTATGCCTTGATTAACTTATGGTATTTCTAGGGACTATAAGTTAATTGTTTCTTGGTTATCTGAATGTTCTAATCTTTTTATAGCAATTGTGTATTACTTGCATAATTTAAATTATAGAAATTATGAATAATAAAATATATTTATCACAATAAGGAAAATATAATGAACAAAACTGAATCTGTAATCATTGGTGATCCTGCAAAAATTATTCTGAAGTAGAACTATACTGACTTATCTATATATTTATATCCACGTATAGATACATTATACATGCTGTCCCTGGACTGCAAGCTTCTTGAGGATGGGCTGTTTATTAGTCTTCATATCTATAGTGCTTCATGGAGAATCTGACCCACAACAGAACCTGAATAAATGTTGGTTGTGTGAGTAGATGAGGATGGAATACAAACCAAAAAAAGTTAATTGAGAGTCAGATAAAGGTTTCTCAATGTGAGTGTAAGCATTTGAGACCAAGAAACTGTTATGCTCATTTGCTTGTGTTTCTTTCTTAACAACTTTATTGAGATTTATTTATTTATTGAGATTTTTACCTATCATAAAATTAGCCCATTTCAATCATACAATTAAGTGATTTTTAATTACTGTCGAGCAGCACAACCCCCATGACCCAGTCTCAGGGCATTCTCAGGCGCACCGCACACCGCCCCTCCTGCCCTCCGGTAGCTCCCTCCCAGCCCGGGCCACCACTAGCCTGCTCCTCCTGTACCCGCACTCACGTGCTCTGTGGTCTCTGGTGTCCCACTGCCTTGAGTTGGCTTGTTGTTCTGGGGTTCACCTGTCATAGTTCCTTTTTATTGCTGAATACCATTCGTTGTAGGTATATATCTACTCATTTGCTTCTAAATTTTAGAAAGAACACGCAACTGCTAAATAAATACAACAGATAAATGTGATTCTTTTCATTTAAAAAAATATCTGTTGGAAATGAAAATGTCCTAAGTGATTGAAAATGCATTAAGATGCCTAAGACAAGGTCCAGCCTGGTCAAGAAAACAGATAAGTAAGCAGCCATACAATTCGGAGAATTAGTGCTATGTTGTAATGTAAGTAAGGTAACATTAGGCTAAAGAGGAAAGGCTTTGTGGGAGTTGAGAAAGCTTCTTTCTCAACGAAGCGATACTGAACTGGATATGTCCAATTTAATAGGCAGGCAGCGGGAGGTGGTGAAATTCCCTTTGAAGGGAGTAGTATTTCTAAATGCACATAAGTGGGAAGTGCATATTTTATTCGAGAAATGGGAAATTGCCCTGTGCCAATGAAATGAAGCCTGAAAGGGGATATTCGGGTAGGAAAAGAGGCTAGAAATACTGCTTGGTACCAAAAAGGTGCACCTTAAATGCTAGGCTACAGAGCTCATCTTGATTCTGTGAGTTGCAAGACTCTGTAAGTTACATTTAAGGAGAATTATTTCAATTCTTTCTTATGTTCAAGTTAGGCAGGCTAGAGAAAGGTGGAAAAGAAAGGGAAAAATACCAGAAGAGAGAAAGATCCCGCAAATATTTGTCACACACCTAGATTGGATGCTGGTGATTCAGCAGTTGCGCCACAAGAAAGTGCTTGCTTTCAGGGAGCCCCGTCTTGTGAGGGGGGGCAGGCAGCAAAAGCATCAAACAAGTAACTCTCGGGAGCCCAGCGGCGTCAGGCAAGAAGTGCACAAAGCAGAGTAAACAGGAAATGAAGGGGCAAAGGACGTGGGCTGTTAAAAATGGGTTGAAATTATTGAACAGAGATGCAGAAGTAGTGAGGGGCCAAACGGTGCACACGTCTGGGAGAGCGCACGGCGGCCTCCGAGGAACCTGCTGGGGTCTGGGAGGCAGGGAGGCCCTGGGGTGTGTCTGCCTTGAGTTTTAGAAGGATATTCGTGGCAGCTGGGCGAGCAACAGACTGCAAACGTGTGTGTGTGTTTCCTGTCACACGGGTGGGGCCCTGTATGTAGGATTAATCCTGCCCGTAGGAGTCCCGGGCCCTGGGGCAGATAAACGGGTTTGTCATTTCCCTGCCAGCCTGTCGGTGTCCATCAGGCCGTCCTCCCACTGGCCATGTGTGGAGGCCCGTCGCTTCACAGCCTCACCGACACTTGGTGAAGCTTCGGAGAACCTTTTTAACAGTCAGATGCCCCCAAATCAAGATGTCAGCAGGGCCGCCTTCCTTCTGGAGGCTCTAGGCAGGACTGCGTCTCCCCGTCTTCTCTGACCTGCCCCTTTATCCTTGGCGCCCGGACAGCCCAGGGTCCCCCAGCCTCCGCCGCCCTCCTCCCAGAAGGATGCTGTGACTGCCTCGGGCCGTCTGTGACCCGGGGGCAGTCCCAGCATCCTGAGTGTGATCACATCTGTGATGTCCCTTACACGTAAGGTGACCGTCACAGGCTCCAGCAAGGCATGGGGGACACACAACTATTTGTCATCGCCTTGCGTCCATCCACTCGCGTTGCTTGGGCTCTGCGGTGCTTTGCTTTGTCGTTGTTTCTGCCACTTGGAGTTGATCCTGGTAAATGGCGTGAAATGCATATCCGCGTTTTGGATTTTTTTTTTTTCCCAGATGGCTGTTTGGGTGTACTAGCACCATTTACTGAAAAGTCCAGCTTTTCACTAAAATACAGTGAATTCCTGCAACTAGTTTGACTTGATGATATTTTATCCAGTTATCTTTTTCTCTCGAAAGTATACTCTTTTTTTTTTAATTACTGAGGCTTTGTAGTGTTATAATACCCGGTAGGTCTAGATATCTATCACTGTCACTGTCTGCCACCCCACCACTCACCCCCTGCCCTCTCCCCACACACACTCTCTTCTTTTTCATGTTTTACCTGCCTATTGTTTGTTCTTTAGAATCTGCTTGCTTGGTTTCAGGGGGCAAAAAGGTCTTTTTAATCTATTGAGGTAAACTTTTATGAGGTTGGATCTTACTGTCTTTAAACATGACACATTTTTTTTTATTCATTCAGTTTCCCTTTTTGTTCCTTCAGGAGTATCTTACTGTCTTTAAACATGACACATTTTTTTTAATTCATTCAGTTTCCCTTTTTGTTCCTTCAGGAGTATTTTGGCATTTTGTTCATATTAATTTTGCGCATTACTAAGTTTATTCCCAGCTTTTTAACATTTCTTTTCATAGATATAATGAAAGAAAATACCCTCTATAATACTTTCTGATTATTTTTATGCATGAAAGCTATGGTTAATACATTTATTATATTGGTTATAAATTATATTAATTTTATAGGCTGATGCCTTACTGGATTATCTTCTTGTTTATAAGAGTTTTCTATTTAAGTTTCTCACTTTTTTCCAATATACAGTTATATTGTCTTCAAACAGTGATAGTTAAACTCTTCCTTTCTGATTTTTATACGTCTGTCCTTCTAAATAACAGTGGTTTTGTGTCTCTCTTGTTCCTGACTTTAGCAAGAAAAGCTTATGTATTTCCTCATAAAGCATTTGCTGACTTTCAGGTTGACACACTGAGACACACAAACACGCAAACACACATCATATGAAAGAAATGCACATCTTTTCTTATTTTATTCAGGGCTTTTTCCCATCAAAAATAGAAGTTGAATTTTGTCAAATGCCTCTTTAGTATATGTGGAAAGATAACATGGCTTTTATCTTAGGTTTATTAATATGACACATTAACTTGGCACATTTTAAAAATACATCCTCGGGTTCCTAAAATTAAATACGTTATTGTTTGTGCCTGTTTTGTAAAGCAGTTTATGCATTGTTTGTCCCCTGGGTAGCTCTTTTAATTATTACATAATGCAATGTTGCACATTTGTAACTGTTGCTGTAAGTGGAGCTTTCTTTTTGTTTAAGGGCGTAATAAAGCGAATCTGAGAATTCGATCTGACCAGTGGACCAAAGATCCCTTATCAGCGAGGTGAAAGAACCGGGCTAAATCTGAGCTCTCCTGTTAATGGCCCCTGTTTAAGTTTTCTTATTATTTTTTACTTTATCCTCCAATGATGGAAGGAGGATTACGGTGTGGGCAGCAGGAAGTACAGGCAGTCAGTCCTTCTGGGGAGGTCCTGTTAGCTTCAGGTTTCGAAGAAACCCCATGGGATGGACAGTGCTCTGTGCGTCCCCTTGAGAGTCTGCTCCCTGCGGCGGCTGCGGTTCCTCGTGCCTGTTGAGCACCTCAGGTGGGCAGGTGGGTGGGTGAGGCGCTCTAAGGGTAAAACACACACTGATTTTGGAAACTTGGAATAAAAAAAGAAGGCAAAATATCTCAACAATTTTATATAGATTATATATTGAAATATTTTGGATATATTGAGATAGATAAAATACATCATTAGGATAAATTTCACCTGTTTTTTTAACTTCTTACTATAGCTACTAGCAAATCTTCATTTGCTACATGGCCTACATTATATTTTTATTGGATATCACTGGTCTAAAGGCAGTAGGAGTATGTATACTTACAGGTACTATAATGATTTTCATAATTTTAAAAGATGAAATTAAATAAACTACAGTTATATCCTTCTTTTTCTCCTTGTTTCTTCTTATGGGAATAAGTTTTGGTGAATAAATAGCCTGATCACACTCCATTATGATGGGCTACCTCCTCTGCGGCTTTTCTCTTTGACCGTTTCTAAGAGAATGTGGTTCGTCTGTTATGCCCTTGACGTTTCCACGCAAGGTAAAGGCAGTGGGCTTCTTGTGCTTGGGACCAGCCGCAGCGCTCAGGAGCTGACGTGAGGGGGTGCGGGGGTTAGTAAGGAGGTCCGAGTTTCTGATTTTGCCTTATCCTCCAAATAATATTTTAATGGAAGTCCCCCAGCTCAGAATGAAATTTGCTTCAGCATTTGTTCCATTTTTTTCCCTACTACCCCAAAAAAGCAGTTCCCACTCCCTTGGTTCTTTTTAGATAAAGCCGAGTTTCCGCACCTTTTAGTTCTGTCTTGCTACAATCGTCTGAGTGTTTTGCATAGTTCATTTCTTCACTCTTTTATTCTTCAAAAACCAGAACAATTAACTTATTCCTAATGCCTTTTTTTATGTTGGCTTTTGTTGCATTTTTTAGAAAAATTGTATTACCGATGATATTGGTATAGCGACTTGGAAGGAGCAGGCATTTCTCTCCCACGGTGCCTTGCTAGCAAAGAGCTGCCGGGCTGCAATGGAACTAGCAAAGCATGGTGCTGAGGTCCAGGACATGGCCTTCCAGTATGGGGAGCACATGGCCATGAGTCATAAGGTATTCGTGCATTTTCTTTCTCCAGTACTTAAACAGCTAAGATGGGACACGGAAAACCTTTTGCCATTTAATAAGCTGCTTTTATATCTCAAAAAATGCTTATTGTGTGCCTAAAATCTGTCAGCCAGAGATGGTGATTGTTGTATAATATAAACCATTTGAGTGGTGACTCCTGTGCAATTTGCTAGAAAGCTCCAGCTTACTTAAACCATATTTGTGGTGATTGTCCTTTCTCACCACCTGAAAGGGTTCTTGAGAGAACTCTTGCAAATTATTAAACATTCACAGAATGAAAGAATATTTACATTTTTGTTACAGTTCCTGTATGGTTCCTTATGTAAAACAAATTGTGGAAAGTTAATGAAATTTAGAAATATACTGATTCAAATTGAAAGCTTTAATTCTAATAACTGGCTCTTTTGAATGGGCATACCGAATACAGAATAACCCCAGATTAGCTGTTATACAGTTGCCTCTATGTATATGTAATTTTAAAATTCCATTTAATACATATTTCTCAAATGTTACTTAAATATCTCATAAAGGGGAAAATATATACATATATAATATCTCCAGATGAGCTTTTTATGTTTTTTATTAATTCTTGTATTTGTTTATTAAGCAATTGTATTTATCAACACTTTCCCTAAATCCTTGTGTTTAACTTAAAAAGTGAAAAAAAAAAAAAAGGCCACTGCCAAATAAAAAAGGAATGTGCAAGGGAAAAATTATTTTAAAGAATTTAAAAGATTTATTGTTAATCATACAAACTGCTTATTAAAGTATATCTAAAAACTGCATGCTTTCATTTTTCATTGCATGAACTGGTGCTTTCGGAATATGAGTGAAATGTACTCATATGTATGCATTTCACTGATTTTAACTTTTTGAATTCTCCTTTTAGATACATTCTGATCTCCAGCCTTTTGTTAGAGAAAAGACCAGCGACTATATGACTTTCAATCTAAATTCAGCTCCTGTAATCTTACACCAGGAGCTTCTTGGAAGAGATTTGTGGATTAAGCAGATCAGAGAGGTAAAATGAAATTACTCCTGTTTAAGGTACCAGTAGTATTTAGTCAATTTTAGAACATAATTTGTATTTCCTGATGATCTAAGACCATAGATCAGCCATATTCATGTAACAGGTAAAATTCTCACTTTATAGTCTGCACTTTTAAAGGGCAAAAATGTTAGTTAAAAGTTATTGCAATACTGTGTTTTTTTGTTATTTGAGTTCTTAGAATACTGCATCATAAAGCTAGTGCCTGTGGTGAATGCTAATTAGCTTAGATGATTTTTTTTTCCTAATGCCTTTGAGAAACTGGGCTTTGGTAACAGCACCACCCTTTAACTGACAACAACTTCCCATCTGGAGACTTAAGCACAAGCCGCAGAATTCCAGGAGCTCCGTCTGTCAGCTCATTGGGTTATTTTAAAACAAACTTGGACCCTGAATACGGCATTATCAAGAGAAAAAAGCATGGGCAAGTGGGAGGGATACAGGGGCTTGAATTGGGTAGATTTCCCCCTCTTTGGTAGGAGGGAAGGTATAGAAGGTGAGAGGGAGCTATTCTGGTTTGCATTTAATCCAGAAACTCAGGTCAAAAAGTTCTTGCCCTTTCATCCAAAGCTTAATGGAATTTCTTTTAAGTTCCTGGTTCTGACTGATTGGGTTCATCTGAGGCTCTGGACGTGGGGAACCAGGCACAACGGAGGGTGGGGGTAGCCGCCAAACTTAGAGCAGAGGGAGCCGGAGTGGTATCTGCATTTGGAAAGGTCAGATTTCCCCTCTCCCAACCCGCTTCCCTTCTTGGCTTTCAAAATGCTGGCAGCCAGCTTAAAGTCCCTCATATTCACCAGGCGGAAACCAAGAGGATTCCTTTTCAGGATGACCATCAAACCCAGGCGAAAAGACGCACAGAGGGGGGTGTCTGGGCCACCCCCAGCAAGCGTGCCCTGTGCCTGACCAGCACTTGGGCGCCGAGCTGACAGGCCGCGGAGCGTCCGGAGCACAGAGCGTCTAACTGAAGTAGGAGGAGTAACAGTGGGGCCCTGGGCTTTGAGAAGAGCCCCTGCCGTGGAAGATGGGCCAAAAGCAAGCTGATAAAAAGGGAACTTGGAGGAAACGGACAATGGAAGGACAGAAAGACAAACCAGACGTACTGTAAGCGGTGCTTTCAGGGAGAAAAGGTGTCACGCCCGTGAAGTAAGAACAGGTGATACATAAAAGGGGACAACCCAAGAATAAATCAGTTTATAAAACATAAAACATGAGAGCAGGTTTCTTTTTAAAAATCAGAAGAATGGGAGGGACAAATGAGAACATCTCATGGGAAATTGAGCAAAAAGACAGCAGAGAACAGAAAAAATAAGAACATTTGAGAACCACTTGAACAGATCCTATATACCTTTTATGAGTCCAGAAACAGAAAACTGAAAATGAAGGTGAGAAAATTAGCAATCTTTTTAAAACAAAAATTCTGAGACTTGAAGGACCTATTTCCAAATTAAAATGATACCCTAAATCATGAATTTTTAAAGACACACAACAAGTCACATCATTATCAAATTTTGAAACAATGGGGGTAAAGAAGAGATCCTAATACCTCCAGGTAGAAAAAGAAAAACTTTCATGCAAAGGGTCAGGAGTCAGAATGGCCTTTCAGCACTCAACTTCACGCTGTTAACTTCAAGACAATGAAAAACGCCTTCAACATTGGAAGAGAAAATTGTTTCCAACTCAGAACTTTATACCTGTCATATTATCAAGTGTGAAGGGAAGAGGAATAAACAACAATAAAAACAATAATGCCAACACCGAGAGCACTTACTGTGTGCTGGGCACACTTCTAAGGAGGAATCTGAGGCACAGAGATTAACTAACTTGTGCCCAGTCACAGAACTAAGCAAGTGTGGGGCCAGGATTCAGACCCAGGCAGCCTGGCCGCAGGGCCCGCGTCCTTAAGTAACATGCTGCTCTGTCTGTCACCCAGGCAAGTCCCAGGCTGATGGCTGTGCGTCCAGTCTGGACTGGGACCAGGGGACAGAGATCTCCGGGAGAATACCTCTCAGGAGAAAATGGAACCAGTGTGCTGGACCATACGGAGAATTTAAAGACCAACTAATGATGGGTACCCGGAAAACTAAGAGTTCCCATTACTGTTGCTGTATAACCCTAAAACTTAGCTGCTTAAAGTGACCATTTTATTATGATCATGGATGTTGTGGGTCAGGAATTTGGACAGCACACAGAGGAGATGGCTGTTCCGTGATGTCTGGGTCCTCAGCTGGGAAGAACCAGAGGGTGGAGGCGACTCAGCAGTGCCGGAGACGGGAATCTTCCGGAGACCCCACTCACACCTGGCACCTGGGCCGGGGCGTCGGGCAGCTCGGGCTGCTGACCAACCTGAGCGTGTCACACGCGGCCCCTCCGTGTAGCTTGGCTTCCTCACAGCGTGGCAGCCTCAGAGCGTTCACACTTCGTACGTGCTCACTCAGGACTCCATCACAGGTGTTCCAGCAAACAGGGCAGAGGCTGCATCTTCTGTGACCCCGCAGAGGTCACGCAGCCATGTCCATGACCCCCCATCGAAACACTCACAAGCCCAGCCAGAATTAAGGACAGGGGCTGTAGACCTCACCTATCAATGGGAAGGGTATCAAAGAATCTGGGGGCCACACCAAACATACAGAGCAAGCGAGGCAGTTATTAGCTATAGTGAAAATATTTAAAATGTGTAATCATAATACGCTACAGGGCTTTTGACTTAAACCAAAAAGTGTACCAATGGGAGGAGGGTAGGGGGGGATAAGTATGTTTCATAATATAAGAAATGTAATTATTCCTTTCATGGTAGGATCAATACATAATGTCTAAAATTTTTAAATCATGGAAGAGCAATATTTGAAGGTAAACAACAGAAGAAACGGCTAGAGAGAGGGACATGGCATGAGTACTAGGCTGTTTTGTTAGAAGTCTTGTATTATTTGACTTTTTAGATACTGTACATGGTTGTTTTTATTTTAAAACTTTTAGTTTAAAATTTTATGTACTTCGCTGTAGTAATCCTATTTCTAATAATCCAGCCCAAGAAAAATACCAGAAATATGGACAAAGACACATTAAAATATGTACTGAAATACTAATTCTAAAAGGGAAAAGTGAAAATTGACCCATTTAAAAATAAGGAACGGTTAAATGATGTATAGTACAATGAAGCATCACACCACTACTGAATATTGTATTTGTATTTGTGTGTTTTTGACAGCTGAACCAAAAATATATATACAGATGGTGTTAGTTGCTCTAATTGGGTTACATTAGATACATTGCAGATTTACATTTTGGTTGAAAAGATCCAGCTAAATATGTTGAATGAAAGCTACCAACTTTCCCTTGGCTGTGCATATACACATACACATACGCATATGCATATACACACACATATAGGAGTGGCATAGATACGAATTTTCAAGAAGCTTTACACAAAAGGGACATATTTAACTCTTAGTTTCTTTGCAAGTATACAAAGTCATAAATACAGACAACATGAGAGTCCAGGATTTCCCAAACAGCGGGGGAAGTATTCCCAAATCATTGTCTCCAACTTGATCTTAGATTCAAAGGGACATCCCTTCCGAATAGTCTATGCGTTAGGCGGTAACTCAAGTAAACCGGATAGATTCGTCCAGAGACCAGTAAGCCCTGCGAGCCGCGGTCTGCGAGCAGACGGGGTCCTGCCCCCCAGCCCGGATCCCCTGCGGTCCTCCCTCAACCCTCAACCCTCAGGAAAAGCCTGCGGGGCATCGCCCACCTGTGGGGCCCGCCCCGGGTTCGCTCCCGCGCCTTCAGGCCCTTCTTCCATCTGCAGGTCTGAGTCAGGAGCGGGGCGCCCGCGAGGAGAAGGTGAATTCATCGCAAACAGTGTGAAACAAGTCGGTCTCGGTCACGCACAGGGAAACATCTTCAGGTGGAAGACTCCTTACTTGAGTTCATTTTAATCTTCTAAATGGCAACTTACTCAGAATTAGGGAAAACACTTTGCATGACGCTTGAGCGGGACAGACAGTCTGTCCTAAATCTCGGGGAGGTTGCTTATTAATCCTGAAAATAGTTCCCGTCTCTCTTTCCAATTTTTCATGATATTTACCTCCACTGCATTTTTGTGATGCTTGCCTCCCCAAGGTTTTGGGTTTTGTTATGTTGCAAGTTCCTTCGGGACACGAGTGAATTCACCTTTGGACCCCCCTTAGGTCCTGGCAGAGTGACTGACCTGGGGTGGTCAGGCATCCAGTCAACATCTGTCAGCACGCGCGTGTGGTACGGCCATCACAGGGTCCGGCTGTTGGGTGGCAGCCCGGTTTCGTTAAGTAGAGTCAAGCTGGTATAACAGAAACGGCCCACAGAGGACCAGGATTTGGGGGACCTGGATTCTGGTTCCGGCTCTGCTAGCAGCTATATGACCTTAATCACCTTGTATGTCCTTGTTACTATTTTCTGTGAAATGATGGTATTGAACTAGATCATTTCTGAGATCCCTTTCAGCTCTCAAATAAATCTAGAAATAGGTCTCTTAGGTAGGAAATGCATTATAAGAAAAATATTTATCTCTATTAGAAGTTTAATACTAGTTTTGACACTGAGAAATAGAAAAGTCTTGCTCCCAATGATGGAAGTCACCTATGATTTCTTATTATCACATGTAAAATTACTTGCTGTGCTCAGACAGGTTTCTATCCCGTCTATCCTTTTGATTTCCTGCTTCGGGAGAGTGAGAATTAATGGCTAGACAAGGAAGGGAGGAGGAAATCACATCATTAGTGCCCGTTCCGCATCGCTGTGTAGCCAGGAGGAAGACAGCCTCCTCCCCATTTCACAAAATCTTAAGCCTAGGTAGCACTCTTGTGTCACACCCCTGGGCACACACACACCATGCCTTCTCACAAGAGGCAGTTAAGAGCACTAGGCCAGACATGAAATAGCTAAAAAATATTTGTTGAGCGATGTCTCCATACTAAATTCTATAGTTCCCCCTTCTTAGTTTTAAATTTAAAATTGTGGCTGCTAAAAAATAATGATCAGGGGAAAATACTGATAGTAAATGGGTGATTCAGGCTGGGGAGGTGAAGTCATTACTCAGGTATCATTTTGGTTCCTAATAAAATGAAGTAGAATCCTTCAGAGAACCACAGAGCTCTGCCTGTCGGGGAGTCCCGGGCTTTGGCAGGTCAGCAAGCCTTATTTTAATAACCCTTCTTGCTTTCTGCTGCCATTGTAAGTCACCTGAAGAAACAAGAATCATGATTATGTTTTCCTGGCTATTTCCGAAAATACTGAAATGTCACTTAGGCTTATGACATTCTGACACTGTCATAACCCGCCATAAAATACTTCAAGTGACATTATCAACACTAAGTTATAACTCACTTGTCCCCATATATCCTAATATTACTTCTTAGTCAAAAAGTGAAGCAAAGGTTTTTAGGCAAGGTGTTTTGCATGAACATAACACATGTATATTCTTAAAAGAAAAAAGTGCACGTTCAGAGAGCCCTCTTTAAGGCCACGTTATAGTCTTTGAGTTGTTTCAGAAGGAATAATGTTGACGTCCTCTACCACAGAGGATGTAGAGTGCGGGCATTTGAGAGGATTGTATGTGAGACCCTGCAGACTCTGAGATGCGTCTAGATGTCTCCTAAATTAAAATGTCTTAAGGTTTTCTGTTGCACTTAAGGAAACAAAGCACTTGACTACAGGAGGCGAAAGCAGTCAGTTGCCTTGAAGGTTGTCTGTGGCCTTGGAAAGAGAGGATAAGAAGAACACAAATACAAGGAATTCTGTAGTCGTGCCGTTTGGGGAGCTCAGAAGAAGAGGGGTCCAAGCTGAGAAAGTCAACAAAGTCTTGCGCAGTAGTTGGTACCTGGGACAGACCGTGAAGAGCTCAACAGCAAAGATGGGAATGAAGGGTTTCCTCGGCAATGGAAACCATGAGAAAGGTGCACAGATAGGCAGGTGGACCATGAATTCAAAGGAAAAAAAGTGTTATGATTTAGATACAGTGTGAAAAATATGGGGTAGAATAGGGACATAGGAAGAACTGCTTGGAAGTAGTACATAACATACATAATGTATTTAAATCACATGTAATGTATTTAAAGACTTTGGTTCAAACCAAACATTTACATGAATGTTCAGGTAAACAATATTTACAGTAGCCAAAAAAATGGAAATGACCCAATTTCCATCAAATGATGAACAGAAAATGTGATATATCCATACAATGGAATATTATCCAGCCACAAAAAAGAATAAAGTATTGATTCATGCTACAACATGACCAAAACGTTCCAGAACTAGACAGTAGTGATGGTTGCACAACATTGGGAATGTACTAAATGCACTAAATTATGAGGAATTTTATGTTATGTGACTTTTACCACAATTAAAAAAAAAAAGACTTTGGGATATTTGCCTGAGGAAAATGAACTGGAGTCACAAGTCCTGAAACAGACTTTAAACCCTTTTAAACCAGGTAATGTCAAGGTCTGAAATGTGTTTTAGGGAGGTGTATCTGGCTACATTATAGGTCTTAAGGGACAAGGAAATACCAGAGAAAAAGAGATGCATTAGGAAGTTTTAGGAACCTTTTGTTAAGGGCAGGAGAAAAGTCCCTTTCAGAGTGTTGGCAACAAGAACGGGAAGATAAGGAGGTTAAACATAAAACTCATTTCAGAGAAAAGATAATTAGGACCTGGGAAGGGACGTGACGGGGGAAGCTGGCAGGTGTGTACTGGGGAGGGGCAGTCAGAGCAAAAACCAGGGTCTTGAACTTGGATAACAGGAAGAATTGTGTTATCAGTAGAAATAGGAAAGTTAAATGGAAAAAACTGGTGTGAGTTTTGTTTTTGACATGGTGCGCTTGAGGTGCTCCATCAAGGTTGATGGCACCCGCCTTGGGGCTCCGCCCCTGGGGGAACAGCTCGCTCTGTCTCAGCCTGATTTCCCTGCCCATGACCTCTCTGGGGTCTGGATAGAGTCTCTTCTCTTGATCAAACTGTGCAATTTTAAATTTCATGGGTCTTCCGTTTCCAGGAGCATGGCAAGAAAAATGGTTTGCAAAGGGATAACAGGACTTCTGGACAGAGAAAGACTTACTATGTAGATAACACAAGCCCTCCTCTTCTTTTAACTGGGCCCCCACGTCTTCTGCACCTGTCTGTTGCTTGCTCTCTTCCCAGTGAACCAAAGGAAGGGAATATGTGAAGGTTAATTCCATAGACCACATTTGCCTCCACAGATTAGCTCTGCCAGGTAAAAGGAATGGTGAAGTCAGGGACGCACGCGGCCCTGTTCTGCATGAGGACCTCCTGGCAGGCACCTTCTGTGCTCTCTCATTAGCGTCAGCAAGAATGGTCAAGGTAACAAAGAGCCTCCCCTGTTCCTTTATGTTCTGATAACTTTCCAGCTCTGTAATGAGAGAGGCGGCAATACAAGGCATACTTCCTCTCAAACCAAGACTCAACTGGCTGCTTCAACTTCTGGACTAACAGAGCTGGGACATTTCTGATTGTGATTTTTTTTTAAATCCCCATACACCCAAACCATTCTGGGATGAGGTTGGAGGTGTCTTTCCACCCTTCCTCTGACCCCCAGCAAACCTTTTTATATGTAAACTAACTCCATCTCTCAATACCGATAGAAATGCAGAGTTTATTTTCAGAAGACCTGTTTTCCCTAAAGAAACCAATGATGGTGCTATGAGTGCTGAGGCGGAAGACCTTTAAAATGTCATTATTTTTGCAGCCACCAATGTAATCTTTTAATCCAATAGGATCGTTAATGGGCAGTCAATTAAGACAACTGGGTGAACGGTTAGTAGGGAACCAACTATTCATACGGCCTCAAAGCACCCCCACCGGTTATGTCCTAAATGCAAAGGGCAGCAGCGAACAGAACAGACGTAGCCTCACTGGTGATGAGACACACCCATACTGTGTCACTCCTGACGTGATAGGCAGTGTACAACATCACTTATATAGTTTTCTTGCCAGAAGTGTTTTGATCTTAATCTAAACATGAAAAAAAACAATCAGACAAATCCAGGATAAGGGACTTTCTGCAGGGTGACTGACCTGAACTCTTAAAAAATGCCAATATGATGAAGAGCAGAAAAAGCGGAGGTGTGAGTGTTGTGGGATTAAAGAGGTTAAAACTTTATGATTTTTAATTTCATCTTGACATGGGATCGGAACAGCTCTAAAGGACACTGTTAGTTGGACTTGGATATTTTGAATATGGACTTTATATCTTTAATATTACAGGAAGCGTTTAAAACTCGTTAGGTGTGATCGTGGGTTTGTGGGTATGATGACTCGTTCCTCGGAGGCGGGTGCTGAAGTAGTTCAGGATGAGGCATCACGATGCGTCCTGCTGACTCTCAAAGAGTGTGTACTGGGACGTCTGGAGAGAAGACAAGGACGGCACATCAGCAACTGGTTGACCCAGGAGGGGGGCGAATGGGGGCTCGTTGTGTTCTTTCAGCAGGAAAATTTGAAGAGAAAGGTAGTTTTCCTTTAAGGCTTGAAGGTTTATAAAGAGAATCTTTAAAAAGAAAAAAACAAAAGACTGTTATTCCAAAATACAGCTTGTAGCATTTGGGAAAAGCAATGTGGTAATAAGTAGAGATGCGCTGTCTTTAGCAATTGCCAGACCCCTTGCTGCGGAATACTAGTTTTCTAGCTTTACGAAAAGGTTTCTCCATAACCAGCTTTCAGGTCCAGATAACAGTAGTTGAAAATTGGCAACAGTTCATTTATGTCATCCAATCTTCTTTGTTAACAGACTTATATAAAAGCATTTGTTTCTTCAAGTAAAAGGCCACATTGTACATTCCATTACTTACCAACAGGGACTCCATCTGCCTTTGGTCGGCCGAGCCTGGCGTGTGAACCTGCGGAATCCATCCCTCTGTGCGTGTCGGGGTGCTGGCTTCTCTGCTTTTGTGCGGAACACTGTCTCAGGCGCTCCGCGCAGCTCTCTGAGGAGGCCCCCGGTGTCATTGAGCACTGGCCCAGCATCCTGTCTGTTTTCACTTTTTTTTTTTTTTTTAAGATAAAACAAGGTTCAAACCACACATTCTCTGTGAACTGCTAAAGACTGGAAAAAAGACTTTCCTTTCTCATGACCCGGCCTGACAAGGAGCACACCTACAAGAGACAGAAAGATGAGTGAGTCCCTCTTAAACACCCTCATAATGAAGCCCTCAGGGAATCGCCATGTACGGTAGAAACTACAGTGGCTTCTTGGGGTGAGCAGTGTGGCAGAAAGAGGTTCAAGACTGCTGGCTGCTGAAATACACACTGCGTTTATTTTATATCAGCTTATTTTTGGGCCCCAGTGAGAAAGTTATTTTAATAATATCTTCCTCTGCTAGAAATATACATGATAAGTGGCAGATGTCAGAAAAAGGGAGAAAGTCACAGCGCTCTGTTCTCCTTGAGACTTAAGGAGTTTATATGGTTGTGCTCCTTTAGCCTTTGATGTAAATGCTGATACCTACAGAAGCATAAATTGAAAAGTACGTTAGGCATGGACCAAAGCAGTGACCCTCAAATGAGTCAAAATCCCAGGGCTAGGATGTTACCTGCATTTTTAACAACCTACCCAGGTGACAGATACAGTCAACCCAGCATTTGTAAAAACCCAGCATTTGGGAACATCTGGTCTGGCCCAGTACTCTTATTTTACAGATAAGAAAATGACCCACTTAAAATTTTAAAACTATTCAAGGCATTCCCTTATTATGGACTAGAAACCAGTTCCTGGCTCCTAGCATATCCGTCTTCCTAGGAGGTCACAGTGCCTCTTGTAGTGGTTATAGTTGAAAGCTTAGTTCAAATCTATCCACCTGTTCATTCACCAGGTATTATTGAGCATCTGCTATGTACCAGCACTGCTCTGACCATGGGTACAGTTGTGAACAGGAAAGAACAGCTCTCTGCTCTCATGGCACTTAAGTTGTAGAGGGAGGTTGTATGCAAAGCCTGTCTAAAACAAAACCGTGCAGCCCCGCAGAGTATATCTCCCTTGAGGGCAGATTTTTATCTGTTCTGCTCATGGTTCCGTCTCTGGTACCTACGCAATGCTGGACATGTAACAGGTGTGCAGTGGGTGATTGTTTCACGAATAAGCAACTGTCTGGTGAAACTATGGCACCTCCCAAATTTAACTATTTTACAAAAAGAAATCGAATAGGAGATGTTTAATGAGAAGGATTATTTATGTAGGGGATCACACCATCATTTGCATCTGCTATAAATTGCTGTATTTTTGTAAGTTCTAAAAGCTTTTTGTGAAAAAAAAGTTTTATTTCAAAATGTGTACTCTCAGATGTGTAAATGACATCTATAGATATTAACCCAGATGGTAGTTGGAACTGTATATTATATCCCCATAACAATTTAAGTATTTATAATATTTGCTTTAAAAAATAGTTTATACTTTTATGTACAAGCTGAAATGGTTTCCCAAGTAGGATGTTTGTTGTGATAAAAAAAAAAGGGGGCATCAGGTGAGCTGCCTGTCAGCGGTTACAATGTGTTCAGGTTGTGATAATCGTGCTGTCATTCTATGTAAGCACCTGATCTCTCAGCTTTCAGAACATTTAAGGGCTAATATTGAACAGATATGGTTACATACCTGCTGTCATCCTCAGCTGAGTATATTTCTCTTGGGTGAAAGGGTGGTGGCCAGGCCAGAAATATAAAACAAAATGAGAGAGTTTGAAAATAGTTTATGACTGATGAAGTACAAGTACTTCAAATTAACAGAATTCTCTAAGATAATTAGTTTATGAACAAAATATGTGATGGGAAAATGGTTTTACAAAAAACTGTGATATTGCTACTCTAGGTGACTTTAGCATTCACAGCGTTGTGTTCGTTCTTCCCACCGGAAGAAACTGCTGTTGCGTTTTTCTTTAATGAGACAAACTGGGAAGCAGCACAGTATCCGTCCAGGCACAAGTCCACCCTGCATGGGGGGTCACATCGGCCCTCCGCACCCTACCTCGCAGCTGAGGCACACAGGCTGCTCAGCATCCCAACTTTGAACAAGTGCCACTTGCAACACTTTTAACCCATCCTTTGGGTGAAACACTGAAAGATGAGCACGTTGAAAAAGCTAGAATGAAGAGCTGCTTAGAACGGAAGTAGAACTGACCGTGGTGAGGAAATGGCCACTGTGTTTCAGCAGTGAGGTGTTTGACAGCAGGAGGCATCCCTCAGGGCCCCCAGTTTGTGCAGCACGTGGGAGGTGCTGTGCTTGAGCAAAGCATGCTGACCAGCAAGAGGTGAGGCGAGGGCGGGAAAGGTGCCAGCCCAGGGTCAGTCTGTGGCAGACATCTCTTAACCTAGAGTGGGTCCAAGAGGGAGCGGGGGGCCAGCGAGCTTTTAGACGGGGCGTATGTGAGATGCTACTGCTGAGATTTTGGTCGCAAGCTGTGGATTATTCACGGGATCAAGACCAGTTCATATTTGCACGGTAACAGCTTTCAGTAGCCACATCATGAGCGCGCCATACAGACGGGCCTCCCTCAACTGCAGGTGCCACGGTGCTGGTGGGGGGGATTTTCAGTGCAGACAAAACTACTTTGGGAAAAGATGTCCATAGACCCACAAACAGTGTCTATGCAGGCAGAGTAAGCCTGTTTTTACATTTCTGTAAGAACCTGATTCATACTCCTTTTGGTGTGATGCACCTCAGGGCTAAGTTTGAACTCTTCTTAGTTCACTGAATGTCCTAGATCCCTAAAACATTTGAAAAGCAGATTGAAAACCTCAAATTCTTTTTTACAGTTCATTGGTTGCAGAGGCCTTTTGTCTCATAGAAAACCTTCAAGTCACAATTTTCACTTAGAATTTGTTTGCAGTGGTGCCAACAGCTGTGTGTGACTAGTGGCTTCCTGTAAGTTGCTTATTATTAAGAAAAACGAAATGCAGGCATCTTTGGATAAATTTTTGAAGGATTATATAGAAGCAAAAAGAGTCCCACATGCTGCACAAATTGGGGGCCCTGCCAAGGTTATAAACGTCTCCTTTTCTCTCATGAAAGTAACCTGCCTGCCTTCATTATCTATTTCACTATTTTGGACCCAGAAACAAAATGGTCTCAAATTTTATTCCGAAGTCTGCAAAGAACTGACCCGTTAGCAAAGACTAACACATGGGTTTTCTCTATTGCGTTGAGATTTTATATGTCACACATTTGAGTTTATGTGATAATTTTTCATTGTTTTTAATAATGAAAAACATTTTTTAGATAAAATCTGACCTCATGCAGGTTATTACCTTCACGTCTTATCCTCATCCCTGGTCAGGGTGAGTGGAGGTGGGAGTCTCTTGACATAATAACACAATAAAAATTATGCCAAAAGAAGTTGGGAAAAAAAACTGACCCCACAGGTGACTGAACTAATTATACAAGAGCAAACACGTCACTACAATGGAACCATCTGATAGTTGCCACCTTAACCAAAGGATCAGGTTCATAGCATTCTGAAGGGTTGCGGGAGAGCCTGACATTTTGTTCCTTGTGGATCAGTGAAATATAAAGTGCATAATGTCCCACATAAAGCATTCTTGCCAAAAGTGTTTAACCTACATCTAAACGATCCTCAGATCCAACTTAACAGTTTGCAAGCAGAGCAGGAATAAGTTAAATGACACAAGAAAGAAAGAATATGACAAATCCAGAAAGACATTTTTAAATTTTAAGACAGCTGCCCTGGTCTCCTCAAAAAGTCAATGGTTTTCATGAAAAAAGTTAGTGGCTTTTATTTTCACTTCTTGAAAAATGGGGAGGGGCTAGTTAGGGCTTAGAAGTCTAACCAGAGACAGAAACGAAATGCAATGAGTGAATCTTGATTAATTCTGTTTTGGGGGAAAAGATGCACTTGGGACAGTTGGAGAAATGTGAATAAGGATTGTATGTTAGGTGGTGAGTCATTATTGTTAGGCTTTTAATCTCGTGGTGGCCACATGGTCATGCATGAGATGTCCTGTGCTTGCAGGGGGACGCACTGAGGCATGGGAGAGTGAACTCATGCTGTGTGCCACTCTGAGACCTCGGCGGAGAGCGTCCGGGTGCTCCGTGTGCTGCCCGTTCACCGCTCAGGACAACGGGGTCTGACGTGTGTATATGCAGGCCTGCCTCATTTTACTGCGCTTTGCTTTCCTGCACTTCACAGATACCGCGTTTTTAACAAATTGAAGGCTTGTGGCAACCCTATGTCAAGTAAGTCTGTCAGCACCATTTTCCCAGCAGCATTTTACTCCCAAAATGTGACAAAATGTGTCTGTGTCACATTTTTGGAATTCTCACAATATTTTTAACTTTTTCATTATCATATTTTTTTATACTTTAATATTTTTAATTATTTAATCAGTATCCTTGATATTTAGTAGATTTTCTTTCTTTTGTATTTGTTATGGTGACCTGTGATCAGTGACCCTTGATGTCACTACTGCGATTGTCTGGAGAGCCGCAAGCCCTCCCGTGTGAGGCAGTGAGGCTAACGGGCAATGCGTGTGTCTGGCTGCTCCGTCGGCTGCCCGTTCCCGTCTCTCTGCCTGTCCCCGGGCCTCCCTGTTCCCTGGGACAAAACAATATTGAAAGTGGGCCAAATAATCACCCTACAACAGCCATTCAGTGTTCAAGTGAAAGAAATAACATCTCTCACTTTAACTCAGAAACCAGAAATGAGTCAGCTCAGTGAGGAAGTCATGGAAAGCCACGGCAGGCCCGGGGCTGGGCCTCTTGAGACAGACAGCCACGCTGTGAACGCAAAGGGCAGGTGCTCCAGAGCAATTAAAAGTGCTCCTCCGGTGCAGACACGAATGGTACGGGAGCGGAACGGCCTTATTGCCGATACAGAGGAAGGCTGAGCGGCCTGGGTAGAGGGTCAGACCAGCCACAGCATCCCCTCTAGCCGAAGCTTAATGTCAACCCTCTCCAATTCCCCGAGGGCTGAGAGAGGCGGGGGAGCTCCAGGAGAAAAGTCGAAGCCCGCAGAGGTTGGTTCGCGAGGTTTACGGAGAGAAGTCAGCTCCTCCGTGACGGGAAAGAGCAGGTGGAGCAGCGGGTGCTGAGGGGCAAGCTGCACCGAGTCACCCCGCGGACCCAGCTCGCGTCATTCATGAAGGTGGCACTAAGCAGCAGGTTCTCAGACAGCTTCGCTGAAATGACAGAGGGTTAGAATATGACGTGAACTTAGCTGATGAGGCGGTGGCAGCGTTTGAGGGGACTGACTAATCGTGAAGGAACTACTGTGGGTGCGGTGCCATCGCAGAGCTTCGCAGGCCGCAGAGAAACCGCCTGTGGAGGAGGGATCAGTGCCCCAGCCTTCCCGGCCAACAGCATCCGCCACCCTGATCTGTCCGCGGCAGGAAGGCAGGGCCTCCACCAGCAAAACGATTACGGTCTCTGACAGCTCATCTGATGGCCCGCATTTTCAGCAGTAAAATATTTGTTAATGAAGGTATGTACATTGTTCAGACAGGGTGCTGTTGCACACCCAGCGGACTGCAGTGTAGTGTAAACGTCACTTCATACACACTTGGCGGTGTGTGTGAGCCCCACCCGCCGCGTCTCCACGGTCTGCCCGCACAGTTCTCGGGACAGATCTTTAGGTGCGTATATGACAGGGAGAGGCTTGACTTTTATTCTTTCAGAAGCAAAAGTTATAGAAGCACTAAGTAATTTTTAAAGGACAAGTGAATTAATTTCCCCCCCTTTTCTATTTTAGGCTCAAGAGAAAGGAAGATTAAACTATGCTAAGGTAGGTGGATTTTACATCTACTACACGGGTTTATACATTTAAGTTTGGTGTTCGGTTTTTCATATTTGAAAAGTCAAAAGAAAATCATCGCCATCAAAGCTGAGGGATATTCCCTGTCGAGTAACAGGCATTCGCAGGGAAAGTGAGGCTCACTCCACAGCAGTGGTCCTTGCCGGGTGCCTGCTTCCACCAGACACTGCGTTGGTGTGGGGGTTCAGTAGAACCCCAGTGAAGCCTCTCCCCTCAGGACATTACAGTCTAGTGCGGGAGACAGATAGCGAAGGAACAGTTGAATGGGTGCATGATGCAATGCCATGGGGTGGCGAGTGCTGTGAAGAAACAGTGAAATCACTCACCATTGCTGGAAAGATGCCCTTGGCCTCTGGGTAGAAACCAGCTCTTAGCACCTGAGAGCACCGCACAGGGCAGAGCCGGACGCCCAGAGGCACTGTTTTCCCCTCGCCTGTGGGGCTTTGGACACCGCGCGCGCCTGGTGCCCACAGATAGCACCCTCTCTCAGCAGGACCAGCGTCGCCTGGTGGGGAGAGCAGCGTGGGGGCAGGAGGGAAGGGCTGAAAGGGGCTCCACAGGCAGTCCTGACACAGTCCTGTTTAAAAACTACCACGGAGTTCACAGTGCACGCCCATGAACACACTGAGGTGACATTCTGTTTTCGCCTCGGGGACAAATGGCACA
Organism: Manis pentadactyla; assembly: GCF_030020395.1. NCBI lineage: Eukaryota > Metazoa > Chordata > Mammalia > Pholidota > Manidae > Manis > Manis pentadactyla. The sequence continues at coordinate 107,240,308 of NC_080030.1, read as the reverse complement.
TGTAGCGGGTGTGTGGGACACATGCAGCTCTTGGCTGAGGGAGCATGCTAGCCATCTGGCTTACCCAGCAGTCAGGAGTGACCAGGTGCAAGCACGCCTGCGCCCCAAAGACGAGGGGATGTGCCCTGGAAGGGCCCTGCTCGTAGTGGGACCGTGAAACCCTCGGTGCTTGCGGCTGTGCCCTCCCTGCAGCCGCGAGGCGCACACCGCGCTGCCTGCCGGCCCCCCAGCCCTTCTCCTTGACAGGAGTGCAGGCCCTCCTGCTCTGTCTGAGTACTGCCTCCTCCAAGAAAACCTAGGCGATAGGAGCCCCTCTGAACCGAGGGCTTCCGTGTCTGCCGCTCTGTCTCAGGCGTCCCCCTGAACTGGATCATATTCCCAAACACGGCCTGTGGGCCTGTCCTCTCGGGCCTCCCACAAGCAGAGAAGGTCAGTGTGTCTTAAACTGAACTCACCATCCTCCATGACATCTTTGGTCTTTTTTGTAATAGACTTGAATTTTTTAGAGGAGTTTTAGGTTCACAGCAAAATTTAACAAGAAGTGCAGAGAGTTCCCGCTTCACCCTGACCCCACATGTGCACGCACACAGCCTCCCCAACTGTCTGCAGACCAGTCTCCCCAACCACCCGCAGCCCAGCCTCTCCAACCACCCGCAGCCCAGCCTCCCCGACCACCTGCAGCCCAGCCTCCCTGACTATCCGCAGCCCCCACCAGAGCAGGACACTCGTGGCATCGATGACCCTACACTGACACGTCATTATCAGCCAAAGTGCATGGTTCGCATTAGGGTCACTCTTGGTGTCGACTCTCTGGTCCTCTTTACTTACTCTCTGTCCTGATGTTGGCACTGTCACCCACCAGGCAGCCCCGTGAGAACCTGGGAAGTCTCCCCTGACTGCCCCTGCTCACTCACCCCACGCTCCATGCCCGAGGCACGCCAGTCCTATGGCCCAGGTTTCCTTGAATCCAGCCCCTCCCCTTGGCCTCTATTCCGTTGTTCATGTTGAGTCTCTTCATCGGAACCTCTGGAAAGCTACTGACTGGTCTCCCTGCCTCCCTTTTGTCCCCACAAATCCATTACCAACCAGAATGTCTATTAAAACCACAAATCCAGAAGTTTCGCACTCCAGTTTAAAACCCTTCGGTGGCTCCGCGTTGTCTCTGCGGCACATTGAAAGCTTGCCGGATGGGCGGAGAAAGCCCCATGGGATCCTGTCTCCCAGAGTGACTCCCCAGCTTGCACCCTCCCACCCTGTGCTCCAGTGGCACCGCATCACTCAAAACCTACCGCTTCTGTTCTCTGCCTGACTCACGCCCCAGTGCTCGGAATGCCCTTCGCCTTTATCCAGCTGCCTCTGCGCCTCGTGTAAGGCCCCGTTAGGATCATGTCCTACAGGAGGTCCTCCCCAGCTCCCCGGATCAGGGGGTGTCCTCCATCCTTTGCTACACTGCCTCCCTCAGTCACTGCACTTCCTCCGTTGTATTGGAATGACCATTTATGAGACAGACCGCAGACAGTGAGCTCTTTGAGGTCGGCGACCGTGTCTTACTTTCTTTGAATACTTGGCACCTAACACAGCGCTTAGGGCTCCATAAATGGAGAGATAGCGAGGCCAGGGAAGAGAACCAAAGACACGTGAGGTTAGGTGCAGGAGAAAATCTGGCCTGGGGTTTTTGACCTCAGAAGAAAGAGCTTTTGACACATGTCACAGGTACCAATGGGGTTAAAAAGATTGCTTAAGACGATTATAATCGACAAGCTTGGAGAGAAAGGCTGGGATTTCACTGGGAGGGTAGAAGAGAGCTAATTGTGAACAAGGAAGTAAGGGAAAGTCATCCCAGTTCCCGATCACCTGCCTGTTGGTCGTTGACGCCTGTGGGTGACTCGGAGAGCGCCCCTGCTGTCTCTTACTGCAGAGGCACGTGACAGCTGATGAGATTTAAAGAAAACAAAAATGTGGCACACAGAGCACCCCGGACCCAGCGGTGGTTCTACTAGCATCTCACTGCCAAACCTAGTGTCGATCTCTTACCCTCGGGGGCCTTCCTTCAGGTCCTGAGTGTGCAAGAAGCAGGTTAGAGTAGTACCTTCCCACCCTGTAGGCCCACTGCGGGTTTGCAAGGAGACATTCTTGGCGGGGAGGCTGCCATCTGTTCTGTGTACCACTGGGGTCTGGTACTTCATGCTCTTGAGCGCGCTGAGGTCCGTGCGTCCCTTCATCCACGTCACCCCCAGCCACTGTTTGTATGCAGCACACATGAGGCTCTGGGCCAGTGCTGACCACCACCACCAGCAAAACCGAGGCAGGTGTTGCCATCCCGCTGCTCGACTCAGACCCCCCAGCCAAAGCAGCCACTCCCCCTGTGTCCTGCTCTTCTCTTCTTGACGTTTATCATCTCTAAAGCTGTCATTTCTATTGCTTGTTTCTGTTTTCCTCGTCCACTAGAATGTAAGTGCCCTGAGCACAGGGCCTTGACGGCCTCGTTCAGGGTTGCACCGTCTGTGCCGGCCCAGGCCCACATGCAGAAGTGCTTGCTGAGCGCGTGCAGATGGCGGTTGCATTAGTGTCATGCAAGATGGGCAGGGGGCTGGGAGAGGTCTGGAATCGAGGCTTGTGGACAGCAGTTAGCCACTGAAAGAAAATGTCAGCTATATAACGCAGCCCATCCCAATGTCCGGGAGCCCTAAGGTTGCCTTCTCATGTGCTCAGTGACCGTATTTCTCATGCCAGTGAATAGAAATCCACCCTCCTGGGACATGTGGTGCCCTTCTTGACCTAGGCACTGCCTCCAGACTGTCCCTTACACAGACTTACTGAACCCCAGTAACCTGGGGAGAAAAGGTTACATCCAGCTCTACTGAGTATCGGGGAGATGTCTGCAGGGTGCAGCTCTTTACTGTCCCTTAGGTGGTGTCTCGTGCCCATAGTAACAATGTATCACGTCCATGGTGCTCTTGCGACTGAGGTGGGTGGCATGCTTAGTGGCTTTGGGTTCCCCTAGGTGGGTTTATCTGTAAAACCACATTTGAAAAACCTCGGCAGCCATTTCTGGAGACTGTCATGAAATGTATTTGTGCAAAAATGTCATTATTTCTAGGTGGTGAGTATTTACTCAAAAGCCAAACTTTATCTGAAAAATCAGATTTCAAGAACTATGGAGAATTATTCCGGCTGTGTGTGCTGTGGCTTTATGGGACATCTCTCAGATTTTGTCAGTCTCAGCTTGGCGAGGAAGTGGGGGAGGGGCAGAGGAGGGGTCTTTTCAACACCAGCCTCCGCTGGACCTTGAGGATGTCTGTCACCTTCAGCAAAACACTGGCCGGTGCTCAAACACTCAGATGAGACACCAAATTACCTTTCAGTTGAGTTCCCGTTGCGCCAGAGCCTGGCCGTAGAGGCAGCAACTGTGGCAGCCCTGTCATCTTCAGCCACAACATGCTTGACAGCTGGTCATTCCTTGCATCTCTGTGGCCTCTGGGAGGCGGGGAGCACGGCACAAGGGCATTGTCCCCAGTGCTGAAATTGGTGCCCCTGGGAGCTGGCAGGGGTGGGGGTGTGATGGAGGTGATTCCACCCAGTAGCTTCCAAAACTGGGAAAACAAGGATCATCATGCCTACATAGACCTGCAGGGGCTCTGCCAGAGAACAGAACCCCTGGATGTGAGCTATGGTCACACGGCTGGTGCTGATGGTTCTGCTCCTGTGCACAGAGCTGGTCCTAATTACACTGACTGGTCTGCAGCCCTCAGTGTCACTCTCTCAGGCTGTTCCATGTTCCCTGGGCTTCTGGCCCCACAGTAAGCACACCTGGCTCGATTCAGTGCTAGAGGTGGGAGAAAACACCTGTTGAATCGCAGGGACTCATAGATCTGTGTTGGGGGCCGATGGCTAAATCCTGTGACCACGTTCACACTTGGTTTGCCATGGAGTATATATATTGTCTGAAAGAAAATGAATATGTTGGCTACTCTTGCTTAGAAAAACATCTACAAATGTCCATGTGTCTCCCCCAGCTGGAGCCTAGCGTGTGCCTGCCGCTCAGCCTACTGCTGCTGACGTGGGCACGCTGCTAAGAGACAGGAGGCAGGTGGCGTTTTTCCCACTTTCAGGCAAAATGTGGCACCTAGGGCTTGGTTTTCCACAATTTTAATTTTTTTAACACTTTCAAAATGGCTTGCTTCAGTATCTCCATCACAGAAGCACAGACCTTTTCCCAATTTCTTTTTAATAACTGCTTCAGATGTTCAGAGATGAATAAAAGTCATTTGGTCAAAACCAGACTCTGTCAACTCACGAGTCAGCCTCCCACTTTTTCTCCCTCAAGCGCCTAGACTAGGCTGTAAATGGGCTTTGACTTTCATCTAGTTTTGACACAAAGACTCTCAATGGTTTACAGGGGCATTCTTTATATTCATCCCCAGTCTTTATGTGCAGTTCTTATAATTTTCCCCATGACTCAGTACAGAAAAGAGAGTTTTTTTAAATGTCTCCTTACTGAGTGAGGTTCACTCTAAGCACAGAGAAGTGCTCAAGGTTCAGCACCAGGTAAAGGAAGATCTTGCAGATGTTCATTCTTTAGGCATCCAGTTCTCAGTCAAACGTATGAAAGATCTGGCAAAGGAGTGGGTTTTTGGGGTGGCAGGCTCCTGGCACGGCATCCAGAGCTGCCCGCTGCTTGGGCACGGCGTCCAGAGCTGCCCCGTGCTTCCCCTCCACCCTCTGAAGGCCCTGCATGTTTAGCTTTATTATAAAGCATGTTTGCATGGAGTACACTTAGAATTCTCTCCCACCAGCAGGCAGCGCACGGACATTTGCCCTGGCGTAGCCACCTGCCCTCCCTGCGCTCTAAGGACAGCGAGGAGCCTTTCCTTTTACATCATGGTCTCCTTTCCCCAGTTGCCCCTTGTAGCCATTTTTTCTCTCCTTATACCTAAACTGCCCCAGCCATTTTGCTGCATACTCAGTCCAAAATTCTACTTTGTGGAACCTTAAGTATAGAAGATTTTCTGTACATATTATTGTCCTTTCTTCACTGACAAAGCCAGGCTCGTGCCCTCTTTTTTCTGGCAGACCATTTTTGCCTGCCCGTTCTTTCCTACAACCCCAGCTGCCCGGCTCTGGGAGTCTTTCCCGTTGGCACAGGGAGAGGCCAGATGTTGGCGCGTCTTCTTTTCCCTGCACCCTTCCCCGGGCAGGTGCTGGGGCTTTTCATGAGCTCCTGGGTCCAACTATCCATGCAGCATCTCTGTGTGCGCTGATCCCTGTTCCCTCTAACCTCTTGGTGTTGTCTTAACGTTAGGATTTCTGTTGTAATGATAATAATGGAGACTCTGTGGAAGCATCGAGTTCCCCCCTCTCCCGTCTTTCTCCATAAAGGACTTGCAAGATGTTTATAATAAAATTTAAAGAAAAAAATCCAAATGCCATCATGACAGGGATGCAACCATGGAAAGTTTCATATGCTTGATAAAGACTAGAAGACAACATGTAAAAATGTAAATAGGGGCTTCAAGGTGATAACATTTAAGCACATTTTAAAGAAGAAATACATTGTAATTTTTAAAAATTGTTTTGAAAGTGTAGACTCTAATTTGAACTGGATTTTTTTCAGATTATGACCTGAGCTACTAAGAATTGAAAAATACATTGCATGAAGTCGTGTTTTCAGTGACAGAGCCAGAATTTAATTGTGGGCTCCTAAACAATCGCTTGCTTCTATGGCAATAGACAGAAATGACCATTTGGGAAAAATAATTTTTTTACACTGTGAATTTTCTGCGAGGCCTCAAGCAAGTGGTTGCCGTTCTGGGTGGCCGTCGAGGAAGGCGGGAACCCAGGGCCCCGAGTGGACACTGCAGGGGTGGGTCTCATGACCCCACCGCAGCACAGGCCTGCCGTCCGAAAGCTTCAAACCCCCCACTCCTCATTTCCTTAAAATCTCACACAGCCAGTTCTTTCCTTTTGGCAGACACATTTCCAACGCATGTTTTCCCTTGCAGCAATAACAAATAGATTTTGTTTAATCTGTTTTTCAAAACAACTTATTAAAGTCAGGGGTTTTTTTGCAACTACTGCTTCAATTTCAGATCTCCTTCAAAACACAATTATTAATGATGGAAAATAATCATTGATGAATTTCTGTTCACAATAATGTACAGGAGCTTTTGTACTATGTGAAACTTCTCATCAAAAATAAAGTCTAATCACACATGCAGTAGTTAGAATTTTGGACCAGAATGTGGCCTTCTTGAGCCCTCAAGTCTATTTTGCAGAACAGGTGCCCTCTGGTCGTTCATTCCTTCGCCAGCATCAGGCTAGTGTTTTTTCTGCCTTAAGTCTCCGAGTATATTATTTTGCATTTGTCCCCAGTGACTATCATCTTGCTTTGATGATCTATTCCTCTAATTTCTTAATGTTATTTTAAAATCAGATTCTGTTCTCTGAAGTGTTAGCAGTCCCACACACCTCAGTGGCATCAACAGATTAATGATTGTGATCTCTTCCCTTGTGGACCATAAATAAAATTATTAAATGATAAAAATGATAATTCTCTTTATAACATCATAAAATATGCTACCCTCTCAGTCATCAGTCCAAATACTACTGATACTATTTGAATTCAATCCTCCAGGCAGTTGTAGATCTTTTTATTTTTCTTCAAATCATATATTGCTAGCTTGTTAATCTTTGGTTTCTAATTTTATATATGAAATATTAAATTATTCATAACAGTAATATTTACTGGGGCAAATCTTTCCCATTCTTAAGTTTGCCATCTTGAATTACTAGCCCCTAAGAAATTACATGTCTGCATGATATCTACTGTTTATCAGGAAGGTAATAAGGCAGACGTAGATCGCTGGAGAAGACCAGTCCTTAGCTGCAAGGCCGGAATGGTGTCTGCGTCTGCCCAGCGTTATCTCTGAGGGCCCGACATGGTGCCAGCACATGCTGGGCGCCCAGTCAGTGTGTGGTGAGTTCCTGTTGAATGAATGGATGAATGACCCGAGACAGGCCGAATGTTTGTGACTACATTCTGTTCTTTTCATTCTTAAGGCATGTGACTCCACCCTGTTCCTCTTATTTCCGCACCAAGTATATTTTTAATCAAATGCTTATATCCTCAATGCCTTGCCCTCCCTGAGTTGAAACAAAGATTCAATCGGGGTAACTTTTTGAATCTGAGTCTAGAAAGCCAACTAAAAATGCCCTCTGGGCCGGCTCTGCAGGTGAAGGCTGTGCACTGTGGGGCAGCTGGATTCAATTACTGCTCCCAGTTGGTGGCCTCAGGGGCCACCTGTGCGCAGGCAGAGCCTATATGCCTTTATGTAGAGGGCGGAGCCTTCTGTCCCCCAAAACAGTGTTTCAGTAGGGCTGAAGGGAAGACTCATCCTTCCTTGTCATAAAAAAGCAGGGCAGAGGCACCGGTTTTCCAAAACGGTATTTTTGAAGAGAAAGAAAAGGGAAGCAAACTGTGCAGATGCAGAATGTGGTTTTGTGAATTAGAAGTCTTCATCATTACCAAACTGATATTTCCAAACTCATACACTAATCTTAGCCTGATTTCATACAGAATTGAGGATTTTTGTGATTTCAGGATAATTGATCCATCAGCAAGCTGCAGTTTGTGTAGTTGGTGTATCTGAAGCCATTTTCCATGCTTCCTAAGCACTGCTCAGCCTCCCCAATACCACATCAGGCAGAGTATTGATCCTGGATGTGTGTAACCACCTTCCCTGACATAGCAGGATGTAGTGCCACCTCGATATTCAAACAGAATCACTGAAATAACCATAGAGATCACAGGACCAGCAACACTGGTTAGTAAGATGCTCCTAAAGGTCATGCGTGAGTGGATCCTGTCCCCATCCCCCAGGTCCTTGACCTTCTGGCTTGGTGAAAGAGCTTACCTAGTCACCAGATCAAAGTAAAGCCAAGGATGTTCCTCCAAAGATTGATTCGTGCATGGTGCAACGGTGCCCCCTGGGGAAGTTCTCCCTGTTCAAGATTTAAGAAAATTGTGCTAATGTTTATCTTTGATTCATTGCTAATGAGATTTGTGTGCCCCTGTTAGGAAAGGCTATAGGCCTTCTAATGTGCCACGATCTCTTGATGACATAAGCCGTCATCTGCATGCTTTTCAGTGTGCACTGTGTTTGTGACACACACTAAGCGCTTCAGTCAAATGGTTCTATCAGATCTTATCTGAATACCTTCCTTTTATGGAGAAGAGACTGAGTGACCTAACAGTGTTCACACAGTTACTATCTCACAAAATCATGATTCCGTCCAGATCTGCCGACTTCACTGTAATCTTTGCCACCATACTGCTTCTCAAGGTGCCCCAGACATACTGCAAAAAGCAAGGGGATTTGTATGCAGACGCTGGTCTTACAAAATCTAACAGTTCTGGTGTCAGAAATAGTGATTGTCTAGTAAGTGTCTTCAGGTTTACGTTTCCCGAACCTGTACAGTAATTATTGTGATATCTTTATCTTTTTTTTTTTTTTTAACTGGTAAGCGTTCTTGACTCTCCCAAGAAAGTTTCATAGATACAACCATTTAAAATATGTTCTCATCACCATCCTCTTCAAGGAGACAAGGATCTGTGTTAACAAGTACAGCTTCCGTACCATCATAGCAGGAGACCTCCCACACCTGAAGAGGTGTAATCCTGCCATATGATTACATTTATATGGCAGAGAGAGAAATTTCTTCACCCCATACATTGCTTCCTGCGACAGCCCCCAGTCTGATGCAACCTGCCTTTAAGGCAGCTGAGATAAACATTTATTTCATTATCATTATTCTCAGTGGATACATAGTCTTCCTGTTTGAAGTGCTTCCTAGTGAGGGAGGGAGTCATACATGGGCTTTAAGCTCGTGTAGTATCTGGACGCATGTTAGGATGTTAGGAATAGGGGGTCCTGTGGGTGCCAGTGGTAGGGGTAGTTTGACGTAAGTGATCCCCAGGAGTCAGATACTAAAGCAGATGAAAAATTGGGACAGGAAGAGGATTTAAGAAATATGTAAGTAAGACATGGACTCAAGTACAATAGCAGAACCCGAATTCAGTCTTCCGTAGTTTATGTATTTCTTGAATAACCCTGGGACTGTTGGATACCTACACGATGCAAGGGCTTTTGTCCCACAGTGTTCTTTTTAATTAAATAACCAGCATAGTGTTTGTCCTGAGGTTACAGAGCCTACTGTTTATTGATTCACTCCTCAGAAAGCTGCAGGCAGAACGGGCTTGTTGCTGCGGTCGACAACCTCCGATCTGTTCTGCCGGCTGCATTTCTATTACGTTTGCTAAAAAGCTTCACAGGGGCCATTTTGCTTTTTGAATTTCAATGTGTGGAACTAAGTTCCTTTTTGGAATATGATAGTAAAATTAAAAATTAGCTTTGAACCAGATTATGGATAATCTGAGATGATTTATAAGTTGTTAAATTTTCCTTCAGAAAACATAACCAAGAAGCAGTGGTCACTTTTCCTACGGAATTAAGCCTCAACTTAATGTAATTCCATATTACTAACCTTGAAGACCTAACCTGCCAGATGTTAATGGAAGTTTGTAGATTAAAAAGTAAACTGTCATTCTGTCCCAGTTAATTACGTTGTTAAATCGGGCCCATCTGCTCACACCCTGAGCTAGAAGTTGACCTCGGTTTCTTAAGTAGCAGGCACTGCTTGGCCTGAATTCTCTGCTGTGGAGTCAACTATTTAGGGCAGTTTTGAGTATGCCAGTAAAATGTTTTTAACTACATGAAAATATCCCTAATAATCCCTATGGGTTTATATGTATTTTTATGTATGTAGATGTGGTTTAGGGTTATTTAGACAGAGAATAGGGATATATGCATTCAGACACCACAATCTGCATGAAATGAGCTATCAGTTATAAAGCGTTTTGTGGGTGGTCATCCACAGCACGGGCTCAGAAATGCACTTAACTGAGAGGCTGAGCCTTGAATTCAGTTCTGAAATCTCACTCTCCCGTCCAAGTGCTAAGCAGCCCCAGCCCCGCTAAGCATCTGAGATCCAATGCGACCGGGCGTGTTTGGGGCAGTGCGGCCCTAGACTCATAGCTCACTTTCAACAGGAGGCCACACACCACCTAGACCGGCCCGAAGTGATACATGTGGAGGAGAGAGCAAGAAAACCACAACAGAACTGTCTTTTTCATATTGTTTCTTCTAAGAGGAATAGATTAAATTTTAAGTGGTCAAGATGATTTGGAAATTCATTTTCCAAAAACAAGCATGTTTCCAATTCACTAGTCATCTGCGATTTAAAATAGCATTTAAAACACCTTCATGCATCTATGTAAAACGATCTGTGAATGTTTATAATTAAGCCAAGTGCCTTATGCAAATGTTAAATGTAAGCTCTGCAGTGAACTCCATGCTCCCTTCCTCTTCAGACCTTGCATTCGTCTAGCATTTTATTGATGTCAAAGGAATTGCATGTACTCTCTTATTTGTTCCTCATGATAGCTCCATGTGGCATACATGTTATCCTTCTCATTTTACAGTGGGTTGGGCTTAGAGAAGTTGCTTTGCCCAAGGTCGCACATGTCATCCAGGTCCAGAGTCCCCATCACCGAGTCCACGCTCGTACCACTTGCCGCATTATGTGCCAGTAGGTCACAAGACAAGCTAAGCTGTTGGAGCAAGGAAAGCGGCTTCACTCGGAAAGCCAGCAGTCCGAGAAGGTGGTAGACCCATGCCCTAAAACACCGTCTTAACTTAGGGTTGATTTCAAGCTTCTTTTCTATTAGGGAAGAGGGGGACCAGGAGGCGGTTGAGGTCAGGACGTGATGATCAACTCAGCCGTCTGGACGTCAGCAAGGGTCTGAGGAGGAGGTGACACTCCTGTCCTTGTGTAGTTGTCTCCAGTCATTTTGTTGACGTGGGTCTGGCCATGATGTGCGTGTAAGTCCTTGACTAGCCAGCCTTCATTTTTGCACATACCCCCTTATCTCCTCGGGGGAGGGGAGTTTCGGGTAAGGGGCTGGTTGCATCAATCTTAAGTCATGAGCAAAATTCCTTTTGATGATTAACAAGCCTACATGCAGGGCTGTAGGGCTGAGCAGAAGCTTTTTTACCCAAAGATTAAGACAGCAAAGGAGGCAGATACAGTGTGAAGGCAGAGATGCCAGGTTTTTTCACTGTTACATCCCTACTAATGCTTGCTTGCTGCCTCTCTACAGTTATTTTTATATTATTGTGAAAGAGCAGAAATGAATTAATAAGTTATGGGGGGGGAAGCCTCATCCCATTATAAGATAAAGAAAAAAAAAAACTTCTTGTGTGGCTTCATCTTGGAGATCTGTTACAAGATACTTGAAATGCCATGGTGACTGGAAATATTAGCATTTCTTCCCTCGCAGGGCCCACCTTGCACTTACCTCCCTTCTGCATGGGCTTCAGGTTGTGACTCAGCACAGGAGAAGGGGAGCCACATAACAAATGGCCCCGGTGTCATGTGTTTTCACAGTTACCCAGCATGGTTCTAATTCTGCAGAAGAATAAGTAGAAGTTGGTAAGTGAGTATCTTAAAACTCAATGCAAATCTGTATCACAGGAATTTTACAGGCTATTTTACAAAATAAAAATACTCTGATATTTTATTAGAGAACAGTAAAAATGTGAAAGCACGAGCTAAATTACATTTGTCATTTTGAACCCATTAATCCTTTATCCCAATGACTTAAATATAGTAGGTTGAACCCTGAAACTGGATTTCAAAAATACTGAAAAGGACGTGGGGTAATAGCCTATGATTGTGTAAAACCCCAACTACTTTTACTACAGTCAGTCTTTGGTTAAGATTCTTAGTAAAAATAAATTTTTATTATTAAGAATTCAAGTAAAAACACACTAGTTTTGTTTTGTGACTCAATAGCGGATATAATGAGATAAGACTCAATACCTGAGTCTTGTTCAGTGCCTTGTTTTTCAAAAAAAAAAGTATGCTAGAAGAATATACTCATCAGTTGAGATATTTCTGGCCTTTTTCTTAGCAACAAAGGTGGACATTTTCCACTTCTCATTCTTACTGACTTTGGTTCTCCAACCATATGGCAGTTTTAGTTGTGGCTGTGTATTGTAATAGAGGTCCATACCTAATGATGGCTTCAGTTCTCTGTCATCTCTGTAAATATGGTTTTATCCAAGGTCACTTGACTCAGTGTATTTTTAAAAATTCGTGATGTGTATTAGAAAATGTTGCCCTTGTGCATAGGCATACACAGGACAGATATTTTTGACATAGGTATGTGTTGTCTTCTCAGATAAAACTGTAATGCTTTCCAGTTATGTTGGAGCAAGAGAAAAGGAATTATAGCGTCATTGGCTAAGAGCAAAGCGGAATCTCCGCTCCAGTACTGACCTTCTGTGTCACCGTAGGCAGCTTCTCTTGCTAAGTTTGTTCATCCATTAAATGGGAAGAGTAGTGTCCGCCTCATCCGTAGGAGGATTGAAGGTGTTTGTTATTTATATATATCTTAGACCAGCGCTGGACACACAAAAGCACTATACACGAGTTGACTTCGTTGCCCTGTTTGTATTGCTATTATTATATTTGCCATTTTAATATTGAGAAGCACTACTGTTGGTGGTGTTTTCACACGCAAATTCATGTGATTGAGGACACTTCCCCTTTTGCTAAAAGGAGATATTTAAGGTCTGTAGGTTTTTTTTCTATAGACTCTTGCAAATAATTTGTGAAAAGGATTGCTTGTTATGTTGTTTGCAATACAATTTCACAGTTTATTTGGGAGAAAGGTTTTAATTGTAGCTTTTCCTTCTGTACCGAGTCTCACCACTCAGATGTTGGCTCCACTGAGCGCCGACAGCGAGAACTTGGAGTTGGACGGGGCTCCTCTCCCTTCTCCGTCTGCAGCCTCATCCACGCTTTTCCTCACATGGCCGTCCAGTCCCTGGGGACTTGCAATAATAGGGAGTTCGTAGCTTGTCAAAAAATAATTTTTTTGTTGTTAGACAACTCTAGTCATTTGAAAGCTCTTTCTTATTCGTAGTTGAAATCTGCTTCCCAGAAATGTCACCCGCTGCTCTTCGTTCTGTCCCCCGAAGCACAGGAGAAGGACACTGTCCCTTGCATTTCTCTGCTGTGGGTGCTTGAAGGTAGCGGCCATGCCCTCCATTAATCCTTCCCTCCAGGTTGAACATTCCTTAGGGGACGTGTTCCAAACACTTCTTCATCCTAATGCAGACCCAGTGTCTCTCGAATGCCCCTCTTGACACATGGCCACGGTGCCCAGGACTGAACATAGTTTTCTGAACATGAGCTCCCACCAAACAGTGCTGTGGGGCCCTTCCCGCCTGGGTTTTGGGCACAGACATCTGTTGATATTGCCAAAGTTTGTATTTTGTTTTGTTTTTGGGTTTGTTTTTTTTTTGTATCTACAGTCTTGGCTTATATAAAGAATGTGGTTCTCAAAGATTCTCAGCCCTTTGTTATGAGTCACTGCCAAACTGAGGCTTACACTTTAACAATTAATTTCTGCAACCTAAATGTACAACGATTCAACTCTCTCTGTTACATTTTTCTGCTGACATCAGTCTTCAGCATGTCAAAGTCATGAAAATTGTGACACTGACTGTGTGTCAGCTTTCTCTCTCGGCTGTATGACATCTAAAAATTAAAATTTAATACTCATGTCTTCTCTGTCTTCATTCAAGTGGTGCATAGAGCTCTGCTCTGATAAGGGAAAGAGACCAAGTCTTGGGTCCTGAGCACAACTCCAGAGGTCACTTTTCTGCTAAGTGTGTAAATCCATAAACCGTTTTCTTCGGAGCCAGAGTTTTACATGTGGATCCATATTACCATATTCTAGTCCAGAACCATTTCTCTGTTTTATCCAGGAAGGACTACATTTCCAAAATCGGAGTATAATCCATCTGTACTTCCTGAGCTAACAGCCAAGGAGCCAAATTGAAAGGAAAATTAGTGTTTTGTCATGATTTCCTCATTGGGACCCTCTTATCCTAGGGCTGTGATCACCACACCTTTTCTCTGGAGCTCACACACCATCTACTTGACAACCTTTCCCGGAATTTTGCCGTAATTGTCCCCGAATTGACAGGTCTGCGCTCCAGAATGCACCTCTGTCTTCGTTATTTCCCTCCGTCCTGTGTTCGCAGACCGTCAGCTGACTCGCCCTGGGCTTTCCCAGGCTCCGGCCTGTGGCTGGGAGGACGTTTCCGTGCGTTCTAAGCAGGAGGAGCGGGCCGGGAGCGGGCGGGTCCCTCTGTCCCGGTTCGAGCCTGGCAATCAGGTCCCCAGAGGGGGAAGGAAGACCGAGCCGGCCGGTGCCAGCAGGAGGCGCCGCGGGAGCTCAGACAACAGAAGAGGGAAACTGCTGGGCGTGGGGGCGGGCGTGGGGCCAGCGCCCCGCATGCCCGCCAGGAGGACCCGGCCTTTGGATGGGAGGCTGGGCGGCCTCGGGAAACAAAGGGCACCCGCCGCCCGATGAAAGCCAGGACGGCAGCTGCTTCCGCGGCCCCCTCGCAACCCGCGATGCGCTGTGGGACCCCGTGTCATCCTTGAGGGCCCCTCTTCGTGCCATTTATTTGCATCTCTACAATGTTTTTTTTTACCCATTCGTTAGTTGTTCTGTGTCCTCTTTGTCTTCTCTTAATAATCTACATCTTTTGCAGATCTTCGAGCACGTTTGTTCTTATCTGACATTCGGCCCTTACATTCCGGCGCCCCTGAGTTTTGCCCTCGCCTCCCCCCCCCCCGTGCGCCCCAGTTTGCCCTCAGCAGGTTCTGACCAGGCGTTTGGCCTGTGAACGTCTTGCTGCAGGAAGCGGCACTTCCACGACCCCTGGGACGAGAGTGCTGGCGCCGAAACAGACCTGCGGGCAATGCCCACGGTCCTGGCGGCCTCGTGCCTCCCCATCGCGGCTCCGTCGGATCAGGGAGAGCGTTCCGTCCCCGGGGCCGGCGTCGAGGGGCTGGGCGGCCCTCCCTTCACTCCTGGACCGTGTCGGGTCCGAGCCCTGGGAGAACTTACTCTGTGGCCGCCGACTTCGGTCTCTTCCGTCATTAATTATGGCCGCTGTTGGAATCCAGTTAACCAGAGGCTCCGGCCGCCCTTGAACGACATCGCCACCCAGGGTCCCTGGGATCCGTGCCAGGCCGGTCCCAGGAACTGTTCTTGCCGCGCACTTGCCCCGTGTGCGGGCTGGGGGTCCCAAAGCCATGCTCGCCAGTCCTCTCGTTCCCTTCTTCTGACGCCAAGGGCATGGCATTGGCCCTCCTTTTCTGCCAGGTTCCTGTCACCTTTACATCCAGTTGTATTGACGTAGGTAAGCAAAGGGGGCGGCATCTGTCTTCTGACCCGTACGGTTGTCCACCAGTCAGCCGCACCAAGAACGCGTCAGCCACGGAAGGCGAGTTTTAGACGTTCAGATGTGAAGTCCCCTGTCATCACTGCGTCTCACCTTCTGCCAGAGTCATGATCTTGATAGGTTCGGAGCATGTGGTCTCCTCCCACAGCAGGTGGTCCCTGTCCATTTCCCTTTGCCCTTATTCAGGTGTTCTCAGCCCTTAGAGAAGCTTTGACATGCTGTTTTATACGCCCTTCTCTGTGTTGCACAGCTTCTTCAGAGCAAGATCTAGCCTGCGTTCCGGACGAGTTCTAGCATCCTTTTCTCCCTGCGCGGGTGAAAGAAAACAGGGGCTTATCTCCAGGTCATTTCCAGTGCTGTCGATGGGTGGGCTCTGGGCGTGCAGAATGAAGCCCAGGCTATTCCCCAGAATTTGCTGTTGGTTCTTGTCCACATCACATACCCTCTCTCATCCCAGTTTCTCCTGTACAGCGAGGTGAGAAGATGAGATCGTGCCAGGGGTTTCTTCTAGGTCTTGGTCTTCTGGTGGCGCTGGAGAGACGGGCCACTGCCTCCCCTCCTAAAGCCACTGAGCCCTCCCGGCAGGGGCTTGTCTTTAGTACTTTAAGAGGACTTTGAACCAGTTTCAGGGGCATGCAGTGATTTCTCAAAAGGGTCTCATAAAAGCAATGTTTACCACTGAAAAGGCGTTTAATAACACGTTTTAATAAATGTTAAGTAATAATGCACTTAACTTTAAGTACCCTGCATCCCCCTCTCTGTGTTCATATCTTTAATTGGATCCTGTAGCAGGGGATTTGGGCTTAATTTATTTCAGGTGATGCTTCACTTACACAGTTGTTCAGCTGACTTCATTACAGATGTGATTATATTAGTGCTCCAAAGTGCTATATCAGGGAAATAAAACACAGCCTGATAATTCACCTTTTTGTTCTTGTGCTATTTACCATCTGGCTGAAGTGTTTTTCAAGCTCTAAAGTCCAGAGTGGGCACACTAGCACCTCTAGCCCCATCCTGATATGGAAAGTCCTGTCTATGCATCCATTTGGGATTTCTGAATCAAAGCATAGGTGAAGGCAAAAGCGGGAAAAAGAATTGTTTTAGCAGTGGTCTTTTCTCCTTCAGCTATTAGAACCAAGGTCATGGGTCCAACCCCCTCCCCGTGTTCCCTTCAGCCCTCTGTGTTTCTTCAGGTCTGTGACCGTCCCTCTGCCAGGTGGTCCTGGGAGATAGCAGCTGGGGTTTTCTCTGCATCTCCAGCCCCCCCTATATGCCCAGGCCTCGTAAGTACCCAATAAATGCTGGTTGAATTGAATTTGATCATTGTAAAGACAGCCAGTTGGAAGTGTGATTAAAACAGTATAAACCCAACACAAGTATTTTAAAATACAGTAACTCAAAATCCAAGCCCTACCTCGTGAGGCACTCCCAGATCTGGCTAATCACTGGAATGACCTAAGGAGCATTTTTTAGGCCTTAATGGAATCCATCTCCAGGAATTGGGCCTAGGTATCTGCATTTTAAAGTTTCCCAGGTGAATCTTACAGTCAGCCAAGTTTAGGAACTCCAGCTTTATATATTTTTTGTCACATTTATTTACAAGGGACAAGATTGTTTTGTCAGGATAGACCCGTTGTCCATTCTAATTCATGGTAACAATGAGTCTCATTTATGGGCTATTAATTGTATCTAAAGGATATTTTTGGAAGCAGTGGTTTATGTTCAGTTGGTGGAAGTGTGCGCCGATGTCTGTGAGGAATACCTCCCGTGAAGGTTTAGATTACTGGTAGCCATGAAATGGGCATTTTGCACATGGAAGAACCAGGTCCCTTGGTATGCAAAGCTCTGTGAGCCCAACTCTGTGGAGCAGATCTGAGTATTGGCTGGAAATACAGCAGCCACTGGGTAAGAGAAACTGACCCACAGGCTGGGGTAACTTTCCATGATGCCCTCCTGGCTTCCGTTTTGCCCTAATCTGAAGGGTAAATCACCATCAAATATTCAGTTGAGCCTATCTGAATAAGTTTATACAGTAACAAACTAAATGAAGGCATCAGAGAAATGCAGAAGGTAGAACATTGTACAGTACAGCCTGGTCATTTCAAAATGGCAACATCGTCAGAGGGAAATTAAAGTTTCATAACTAAAAGATACAGTGTGGGAACCAGGGTTCTTCCTGGTTTGGGGAAGAAAAGAAGCTAAGAAAGATATTTGGGAACCAACTGGAGAAATTTGTGCATGGGCTAGATGCATTACTGTTAGCTTTCCTAGCTGCGATAATAGTATTCTGATGTAGAAGAATGTTCTTATCTCAGGAGGTGCATTTCAAAGCCAGAGCGAGGCATCCCGCAGCCCTTGGTATGTCCAAGCCAAATCCTACCAGCTCAGAGCCTGTTGTTAAATACACAAGAGTCTGAGATTCCACAACCCCTGGTAGGGTGAATCAACCATGATGAGAGTGTTTATACCACAAAAATCAGCAAATGCTACAAATAGGGCTCTTTTCCTCCCCTCGAGAGCTAATTCACTAGCACACCACGGCCCAGTGCTTACAGTCAAATGGTTCAGAAAACACACACATCAAGTAGATAGAACAGAAATGGCCAGACATTAACAGTTGTTGAATCTAGGTAGAAGACATGTGGTCATTCATTCCAGGACTTTCTCTATAAAGGTCCACCTGGTCCAATTTCAGGCTTTGCGGGCGGCCCCACGACTCTGCAGCTCTGTCATTAGAGCAAAGAGCAGCCATGGGCAGTACGGAACTGAGAGGTTACAGTCCAACAAGATTTTGTTTATAAAAATAGGGGCTAGATTTGGCCCAGGGCCATGGTTTGCCAACTTCTGTGCTAGTTTTTCAACTTTTCTATATTTTTTAAATATTTGACAATAAAAAAAAATTTTTTAGTGAAGTTCAGATTTCTTAGCCTGGTTCCCAGAGCCCTCCTGGGTGTCCTGACACCTCCTCCTGCAACATGTGCCGCACCGTCTGTTTTTATTTCCCACTCACTGTACTCTGGTGTCCTCCGCGCCCTCGCTCAAGCTCTTCTCTCTCCCTGTCATTCCCTTGCAACCCCCAGGGTTGCAAAACTACTTGTCAACATTCTCAGGACATGCTTCAAATCCCACTGATTCTGTAAGGATTCTTGAATCTCTACTAATTAAATCTGATCTCTCATTTCTCTGATCATCTGCAGTCCTACATTTGTTCCTCGGCTTTGCTGCCTTTCGCAGTATACCCTTAATTAGTTCCTGATCCATAAAGCAGAGAAGGATCACTGGACTCTTTGCGGTACATAATCGGTGCTCAATTATATTTGTAAATTGAAATCCAGTCATGCACATATCCATATGCCCGCAGGTACCAACCTTGAAATCTAGCAGAGAAAATGTGTAATTTAGATTTGAGGGCATTAAAGATCATGGAAATTGGTGGCATGCTCTTCCTTCTTTCCTTCTTCCTTCCTTTCTTATATTTAAGACTCTTCTTATTCAACTCCTGCTACCTTTGAGGTTGTGCATCAGCTGAAATAGATGTGATCTTCTTGGATGGGTGACTTTCTTGGCAATAGCTAAGGGCTGGAGGAGGAAGAAGAATTAAGTCATTCTGAATATCTGTGGTGTTTTAAACACTGTCAAGTACTCACTGGTGTCTCATGTAGTCCCCCCAACAGTTTACAAGATTGATATTATTCCCTTTTAGAACTCAGAGCACTAATATGGCTTCCCTGAGATTATAAAGCTAGAATGGAAGTTTGAATCTTGTTACTTCTGATGCCCAGCATCATTTTAGTGCATTCGTGCATTCAATGATTGGCATGAGACTGGGCTGAAATTGTCCCAAAGAGTGGAAATATCTGGGAGTGCTGAGAGTCTGGTGAAGTACAGTATTAAGCACCACTGGATTGCGTATCAGAAAACCTGGCTTCTGATCAGGGCTTTGCCACCATCCATCTGTGATCTTGGGTGAGCGGCTGAGCTTCCCTGGACTCTGCTCTCTCATCTGCATAATTAGAGGAATAAAGCAGGTTATTCCTTTTATTCCTTTCCATTTTGTGCATTATGCAGTAGCTTTTTTTTCTTTTTTAAAATTAAGGTATTAATATACACTCTTGTGAATGTTTCACATGAAAAACAATGTGGTTACTACATTCACCCCTGTTACCAAGTCCCCCCCATACCCCATTGCAATCACTGTCCATCAGTGTAGTAAGATGCCACAGAGCCACTTCTCTGAGCTACACTGTCTTCCCCGTAACCCCCCACACCATGTGTACTAAATATAACACCCCTCAGTCCCCTTCCCCCACCCCTCCCCTTTGGTAACCACTGGTCCCTTCCTGGAGTCTGTGAGTCGACTGCTGTTTTGCTCCTCCGGTTTTTATGCAGCAGTTTAAAGTCTAATGAAGAGAGGTTCATAAACAGAGACTTAAAGTACAACAGTGTGTAGTAGTGATGCTGTGCCCCAGAAATGCACAGGGCACTCCGGGAGCTCTGCAAGGTGGGGCATCTGGCCTCTCAAGGTGTCATCCTGGGCCGAGTGCATTCCACCCACGTGGAATTTGGGGAGCTTCGTGGTGGGGTGGAGACAGTCTCAGGAGAAAGAGAGCTGCAATTTGTCTCCCCCAAAAATGATGAACAGGGCGAAGGGAGAAAACAGTCCGGACAGGAGCTGGATGGCAAAAGGACCGCCCTGCCTCGGGAAGGAGGCGGGGCTTCCTTCTTAGGGCTATTTGGAAGGCAGTGAAGGGTTTAAGCAAGACCGTATTTGCATTTGATAGAGACCCCCTCCTGGCAGTGGGACAGATGGAGTCCAGGGGCCAAGGACTGGTGGTGGGCAGACTCTTCAGGGGTGATTGCCAGGTAACCAGGCTGGGATGGAGACAGCCGGAGCAGCATAGTGGCAACGAGAATGAGGAGCGGAGGCCAGATGGGAGGGCTAGAGAGGAGATGAAATGGCTGGGACTCAGTGGCTGTCTCAGCAGAGATGGCTGCAGACGACCTCACAATCTCTGTGGCTTCCAATACGTGTGTCCTGCCCAGGCTGCGTGTCTGACTGAAGAGGCACTATGTGCCCATCGTGGCCACCCAGGGCTGCGGCCTGGGGAGCCTCCCTGAGGCGGCCTGGGTGATATGCCAGAGCGAAGGCTCAGGGGGACTCACATGGGCAGTTCAACGCTGCAGCCGGAAGTGACACGCATCTTTCCCAGCCCATGGACTAGAACTTGTCACCTGGCCGCGCCCAACCTGGGGGGCCGGGGGCAAAAAATTCAATCCTGGGCGACCAACAGTTGATCTGCCTGGTGCCCAACTCGCTAGGAGGGGATGGAGGGGGCCTCCCAGGCTTCTGGTTTCGGGAGGGAAGATGGAATCAGGGCAGGGGGCGCAGACGGGGCAAAGCGCTCCAGGTACTTTCCAGCTCTGAAGTGTAGCTATTCTGTCGGTCCTTCCTTTCCCACCACTGGACGGAGGGAAACAAACTCCATTTGTTGGCTAGAGTTGCCTTTACTTTTTACTAAAGGCGTTTTAGTTCATCCTTCCCAAACAAAGCTTTTTAGTTTTAAAAACGTAGCACTCGGATCTAGTACTCTGTCGTCCTTGAATTTTTCACATGGACTATTGTGTCAACATAGGCTAAAAAAATGGTTCTTAACTAGGCCGTTAACGAAGCCTTGCTCAGGCCGCTGAATTTCGAATGCCAGAGATGTAACCGCCTCCGCCTTCGTCGCTGCCGCCCCCAGCAGGGCACTTGTCAAGGCTTCAGGGGGTGGGAGTCGGGGAGGGGGTGTGATGAGCAGGCCAGAGACCCCTTGCATGCAGCCTGAGGGGGCATCAGCGTCTCAGACTGGCTGGGGACTGGAGTGAGTGTCCACAGAACCGCAGAAACGATGCATCTGTACTGTTTCTCCCCGTCTTTGTTTCCCACCTCCCCTCCCCGATTTAATTGTGGTACCTTAAAAACTGACTTATTGTGCGTTTGTTTCTTAACAGTTGCGAGAAACGGTCAAAGCTGGCAAAGGTGTGACTTCAGCTATTGACCTGTGTCGTCACCATGGAAACAAGGCCCTCTCGGCCCTGGAGAGCTTTCCTCCCTCGGAGGCCAGATCCGCTTTACAAAACATGGTGTTTGCTGTGACCAGATTTTCGTGACACCAAATTAAAAAGACACTGCTGTTCAGGAGCTGAAAAAACTGGGAACAAGGTGATCGGGAGGGCTTCCGCGACGAAATGCCTGAATGTGTTAATGACTTTAAAAACATATACTATTTTTTCCTTCCTTTTATCACATTGCTAAATGAGTACTGACTCCTTTTTGGAACTGCTGCAAACAAAATCAGAAGGGAAAAGGTCAAGCAGCATTCGCTTGTCATGCCAGGAGCGCTCCGGAGGCCGTGGGGGCAGAAATAATTCATGAGATTCGCTCTTGTGACCTCAGCAAATGGACAGGAAATAAGTCCTTATTGATTGAACTGAACCAGCGATGGCTCCAGGGCGGCGGCCTGTGGTTTTCCTTCCAGAGAGGACAGAGCAGGCTGGAGGCTCCGGGTGTCAGGAGAGGCACTACCGGTGCCGGCCAGGGGGACTGTCAGATCCAAGACTTGTGACCAGTTTCTCATCACGGAGTACTTCAGTGATTAAGAAAAATGTGCCTCGTCTCCTTGCCATGTCTGTGTGTTTGTAGATACGGTATGAATATACTTGGTGCTTCCTGGTTTTCATAAGATTGGGGGGGAGAAAAAATACTGAAAAAAATAATGCCAAATATTGGAAGCAGGAATTAAAAGTTATCAAATGTGAACTTGGTTGTGGTAGGAAATGCCTGTTTTCCTTTCTTAAAGACCAATTTTTTGTCAAACACATTTCAAAGAATCAAAATTTTTTTTTTTTAAAGCTGAGCAGGGTGCTTTTTCCAAAGAAAATGTGTTCGTCTGTATTACTTTGGTGTAGCAACTATCTTTAATTTTTACAAGTGTCAGCTACATAATTGTACATAATTGTACATAATTCATTGGTGGTACATATTTAACCTCAGGATGTCAGATTTTGGTCTTGAACCACAGACATCCAGTTGCAGAAAGCATGTAAACCATCTCACAGGCCTGCGATCAGACCCGGGCTCCGTGTGGTTCATAGGAGATGGTTTTCGCGGTTTGCAGGCTTGCAACACGAGAATCCCGTTGACAAGAAGGTTGAGTTTACATAAATGATCTAGGTGGAGACGCAGCCACCTTTCTTCCTTGTGTGGTGTAATTACAGCCCTATCTGGAGCCCAGCAAACAGATTTTATTACCTCATTCACTCAAACACTGAGTGAAGTTATTTTAGTTAAATTCCTCCCCCACAAAAGTTACAAAACCTTTTTATCAGGACCCAGCATGTGGCACGCAATGAAGAGGAAATGTCAGCTGCAGAGTTAAGGTATTGTGTTAGGAAATATTTGATATACTTGCAATATTATAATTGTATAGTTTATGCTGCTACAATTTGAAGGTCTAAGGATTTAGCTTAAGAGAACACTCCACTCTTCTGTTTGAAATGCCTTTTCTCACAGACATTGGCTTAATTAGTAACTAGGGCTCGATGCTTTAGATCAGACTAGGTTTTAATCATTAACCTCCACGAAGGAGGAGCCCTGCTTTGCTCTCTGGGCGTGCGGGGGCTTAGGCGGGCTGGGGGTGTACTTCAGGGCGCAAGGCAGGATCCCAGGGCTCTGGGAATTCCGGGTTGGCGGCTGGCTTGCTGTGTGATCTTGAGCAAGTCACTTCCCCCTGAGCCTCAATTTCCCCATCTGCAAAATAAGGCTGAACAGGAGAATGTATGAAAGCCCTTCCAGATTTGTTTTACTTTCTAAAATTTGCCGTTTCTGACCATCTACGTGAGATTCAGGGAAGAGAGTAGAACCCGGAGAGGCGATGGGGGAACCACAGAACTCCGTGGCGGGCTTCCGACTGAGCTGCCTTAGACCCGCCGTATTCCCAGCCCTCCTTTGCATAACGTGTCGTCCTGGAATCTTCTGTTTCAAGAAAGGCTGTCTGCTTCCCTGGGGGCCTCGCTCCCTCCCTTCCACCTCTCACCGCCTTCAAGTCCTGCACCCCTTCCCACGGCGCCGCCCTGACGGTGGACTGACTGTGCGCCTCGCCCGCCCCTCCGCTGGCCTCTTACTCAGCGGGGTTCTCGCTTCCTCGGCCCGGAAAGCTTGTTAAGCCTCGCCCATTGGCTCATTCGCTCTGTGTTAAATACAGAGTGTCCGTGCCCCTCCCTCAGGGCCCTGCTGGGATGCTGGGAGCCGGACCCCCCACGCAGACCTCCAGCAGCGTTTCCCGTTGCCCAGTGCAGCTGCGGACAACACGCCCCCCATCGGTGACCCGCCTCTGTTCGTCCCCTCTTCTCTGACCATCCTGCGGTCCGAGGATCCTGGCTGACACATCTTAGTCCCACCCCCAGGGATTTGTCTAAACATTTAACTGTATTTCCCCAGAAACTGTAAAGCAGTTTCCTGCCCCACTAAGTCTGCTTTAAAAAAAAACTGTTTTCTGGCATTAAAAAAACAACATCAATTAGACATAGGCAGGGCGCTATCGGCCATTGACAATTGCCCTGAAAGAGAATAAGGATTGTGGCTCTCCTGGAACTTGGTTGCAGATTGTCCTTGAGGATAAGACTAAATCCTCGTCCTGCGTTCTTGTCATATAATGTGGTTATCCAGCCACACCTAAGACTGACTTCCCGGTGCCGCTGTTTGCCCGTCCAGGTCTCCCTCTCCAGCCCTTGAGACTTTCTCTTACCCCACAGCACTATTGCTACTGCCCAGAACGTGGCTGACCTGCAAACGGGGTCAGAGACACGTGTACGGACGGTAGTGCAACATGCTCCACGAAAACAGACCATTTGAGGCCCAGTAGCTACAACACCCACGACGCAGGTCACCAGGAAGTAACCTGGAGAATCGTGATGCGCTCCTTCCAAAACCAGACGGATGGCCACAGCGGGTGCCCGTGGGCAGGTAGGTTTGGGAGAACTGTGCTTCATCACCAGAACTGCAGCTGCCTGGTTCCTCTTCCTCTTTCTCTTTCTTAGACTATCTAATCAGCAGTTTCATTCCTGATAAGGAGAACCTGGCTTTTCAGAAAACCCTTTTCAAGCTCCTCCCCGGAGTTCTCAGTTTCAGTAAGAGCCCTTCCTGCCTCTTCATTTGTCTTCCTACTTTGAAGTCCTATTTTGAAGATCGCCTTTTTACCAAAAGAAGCTCTAGGCCTTATCTTTAGAATCTGTCATGACTGCCTCTCAATCTAGAAAAGATGAGCCACACCTTTACTAAAACCCACAAGGGCAGAAATAGATGGGATTGGCTTTTGAAGCCATGTAAGTGTGAGGACACCGTTGTTATTCCATTAGTAGTAACAACAGTTTCCATTATTGTTCATCGTGTTTAGTAATAATAAAGTTATTTGCGCTTTCTTTTAAAAACAAAGCAATCAATATAACAAGATAATCATTTCCCTCTTTCTCTTTTTCTACGTCGGGTCCTGATTCCCTCTCAACTTAACCTTCTTTTAGAGTGGGCCCTGCCTTCCCATAAGGGAGATCAGGTACTTCTAGAGTGACTGAAGTCAAAGGGCACGTGGGAGACCCCAGGAGGACCACCCCTGAGAGGGGGGAGCGCGTCCCCTCCCCGCACCCCACCTCCTGGTGGAGCAAAGTTCTGCCTTGATATGTATTTCTTTCTTTTCTTTAGAAAAGGCTTTTATTCTCTCTTTCTGGAGACGGTGACTCGTCTTCATGGAAAAGCTGCAGGGCCTTCTCCCAGCCTGTTCTGCCCACTCCTCAGGCTGCGTGCTCCTCGCTGTGCGGCCCACGTGCAAACAAGCGGGCTCTCCGCTGCCTTGGCTGCTGGTGTGGCTTAAATTTAACTTTTTGAACACATTTAAGTAAATAACCCCCTTAAAGAAATCTTGGAAAACAAAAAAATTGATCCTTCACAACTTCCCTGTGCCAGCATAATCGGTATCACCATTTCATTGTCTCTCTCCCGGCGTTTTCTTCCACGCGTATCTTTTTTTTGCATGGTTGTAATTATCGTACAGATTCGACTTCGGGCTCTGCTGTCTCCGTCTGACCCATCGTGGACATTTCCCTGTGCTGCTGCCGTCTTCATAACCACTGTTACTACGTAGCTTACGTTCTCAACAAGGTATCTGAATTCCTATTCCCGACTGGTTTCTGTGGTGCCAGGAGTGTGCAGAAAACACTTCCTAAGTCAGCCTCCCAGCCTGCAACCAAGAAAGTCTTTGACTTGGTAAAAATGCCCCTGCAGATTCTCCACAACCGCAGGTGAAAGATGCGGAACAAATTCCCTTAAAATTCTTCAACCTAAATGGTTCACCTTTTCGGCTGGTGGTCCCCATTCCTGCACGGTGGCGCCCAAGATGGACTCCCACCTCTGCATGTTTCCCTCTTGCTCCACTGCAGGTGCTCAGGCAGCCACACGTCACTAGGCTGACTTCTGCCCACTGAAGGTCACAGGCTCCTCGGGAGGGAAGGCTTCTCGGCCAGTTGTCGTGGTTTCTGCTATGGGCCAACACCACGGAGAGAGCGTTTTGTAAGAGATGAGCAGCCGCCTGGGCTCCTTCGGAGTGGGGGTGGACTCCCCGCCCCTCCCTTGGCCCCTGGAAGCAGGAACGGGTGTCCCGCGGGGAGGCGCCCTCCCTGTGCCCGAGGGAGCGGGATGCAGGGCCGCTGCTCCGATTCACACCCTGGCCCCAACCCCGTTGTCTTGTCAGTTCTTCACAAATGTTATTTGTTCTTTTTCTAGAAGGTGTAAAAGCTGCCTGCTTTTGGTCACGTCTTTGAGTCTCCTATTTTTATGGGCTCCTGTACATGCGAAATT
This sequence comes from Manis pentadactyla, assembly GCF_030020395.1. Taxonomy (NCBI): domain Eukaryota; kingdom Metazoa; phylum Chordata; class Mammalia; order Pholidota; family Manidae; genus Manis; species Manis pentadactyla. Next base: position 107,214,034 of record NC_080030.1, on the reverse strand, counting down.
AAATTTGTTTTTCCACTGTTTATCTGTCTTATGTCAATTTAGTTATTAGGCCAGTCAAACAACCTAGAAGGGAAAAAGGGAAACAAAATAACCCTCATCTGAGCAAATCTCTCAGAGCAGTGTGAGCTTATTATGTGTGCTGTTATCTTGCTTTGCTTGGGGTCTTTTTTTTTTAAGCCTTCAAATGAACTAGAAAACATCATCCTCTACGAATTAAACTACATTTGAACCCTCCTTCCTTAAATTAATCATTGTAACTACTGTTTTCGTTACTTTGCCCTTTCTAGGGATTTGAACGATGCCTCCAGCTATCATGAACTGCAAGGTAACTTAAACTTACTTGTTCATGCAGAATATGATCAATTTATTGTGACCTTCCTAATTGCTCCTTATTTACACAGTTCTGTAACAGGCTTCTCTTTCCTTTTCTCCTTCTTTTTTTGAAGATAAGTACTGCTTTAAGTGCTTTCTTTTTTAAGAGCAGCTTTATTGAGGTATAATTTACATACCCTAAAAGTTCACCTAGTTTAAGTACACAACCCTATGATTAGTAAATTTGCAAAATTGTGCAAACATCGCTACAATTCGGTTTTAGAGGTCCCTTGTGCCCATTTGCAATCACCCTTACTCCTACACTCAATCCTAGGCAGCCACTAATCTACTCTCTCTATGTATACATTTGCCTTCTCTAGACATTTTATATAAATGGAATTATGCAGTACTTAGATTTTTGCATCTGGTTTGTATCAGTAAGTAGGTTTCTGAGATTTATCCACGTTGTATCCTTAATCCTTTGTATTACTAAACAGTATCCCATTGTAGGGATGGACCACCTTAGGTTATCCATTTACCAGGTGATTGGCATTTGGGTTTTTCAACTTTTTATATATTATGAATAATGCTGCTATGAACATCCGGGTACAAGTCTGTGTGTGGGCGTAAGTTTTCATTTTTCTTGAGTAGATCCCCAGGAGTAAAACTTAAGAGTAAGTTTGTTTTTTATACGAAATGTAACTTTTTAGAAAGTGACAAACTATTCTCCAAAGTAGCTATATCATTTTACATTTCCACCAGCAACATATGTGGGTTCCAGTTTCTTCACATCCTTGCCAACCCTTGGTATTCTCTTTTTTATTACAGCTATTCTAGTTGGAATGAGATGGTGTCTCACTGTGATTTTTATTTGCATTTCTTTAATGAATAATGATGTTAAGCATCTTGAGTATATCAGCCACTTATATATCTTCTTTGCTGAAATGTCTGTTCAGATCTTTTGTCTATGTTTTAACTGGGTTGTTTTTCTTATTATTGAGTTGTAAGCGTTCTTTATATATTATGGATACAAGTCCTTATCAGATATATGATGTGCAAATATTTGCTCCCAGTCTATGGCTTAACCTCATTTTCATGATGATGTCTTTTGAAGTGCAGAATCTTTAATTTTGATGAAGTCCTATTCATCAATTTTTTCTCTTATAGATCATGTTTTTGGTGTCATATCTAAGGAATCTTTGCCTAACCCAAAGTCTCAAAACATTACCCACAGTGTTCTTTTCTCCCACGTTTAGGCCTCTTGTCCATTCTGATAGTCAGCAGCCTGTCAGGTGCTATGGGAAGCCATAGAATGAACACACATTGTCTAAACATATTTTTCCCCACAAAGTGAAATTAGGTAACTTAATTACAAATGATTTTTTAAACTTCTATAGCATACCAAATATATTTTAGGAAATTGAATGTAAGATTTGCATCCACTTTATATAAAAATGTAAGACCAATATAAATGTAAAGTTTGTATTTGGGTGCTTTGAGCTAAGCACATCCCTCGGTTCGTTGAAGCAGGCTCTTACCTTTGAGTCTCCCTCGCAGCCCGCCCAGATGTTTGCTCCTCATCACAGCCCCTTTCCCTCTAGAACCTCAAAATCCTCCTCAACACAGCACTTCAGGAAGTCACTATTTAATGTATCAGAGCCAGCACACAAGTTGAAATCTATTTGCACTTCTGTTCAACCAGCTAATAACTATTTGCTTTAACTTGCATTTTACTATTTGGGGGCATTTGGAATAAAATCGATAGCCCTGAAAACCAAGGCGATTTATTTACTCCTGACTTTCCAAATGTGATGTTCTTCCTCTCAGATTATTTTATGTTCTCTGCTTTGTATATAAATTATCATAAAGATAATGAAAAGTGGCACATGGCATGTTGACTTTAAAAATGGCAGTGTCGTCATGTCACCCCAGTCTGTTGGTCCAGAGGCATTTATATTTTATGTGACTTTATCCTCCTGACAGCCATCAAAGGAAATAGAATGTGTAAGAATATAGTAATTTATCCTCCATTTACCCATGGTCCCAAGCACAGAAGCCGGTGAGAATTATGCCTGGGCTTGCCTGGGGCTTGCTGGGCTTACCCCGCCTTCTCTCTAAACATCCCGACCCTCCCCCAAGGCAACAGGCCGAGTGGATCCGCCACAATAAAAGGCACCACGCTGCTGCCCTGTCTCTGCTGTCTCTCTCTCTGTCTCTCTCTCTGTCTCTCTGCCGCCCTCTCTCTCTTTGTCTCTGTCTCTGTCCCCCTGCTCTCCCCGCTCTCTCTCCCTCTCTCTCTCTCTCTCTCTCTCTCTCTCTCTCTCTCTCTCTCTCTCTCTCTCTCTCCCCCCACCCCCGGGGCAGCCACTTTTTCCTTCAGATAATAAAGTCTCTTGCGTGGGCCCGTGTCTCCTGAGTCGTTCTGGGTAAGGAGGGTCGCGGCGAGATACCCTCTCATTGGTGCTGTGACTCGGCTGAGGCTCTCCCATTGACTCTGCTCTTCCTCTGGGAACCTGAGCTGCTCTGGGAACCCTCACTGCCCGATCCTCCTCCACGGGCTCACCATCCATTTCCCCGGTCGCTCGTCTTCTCACCCAACACCAGCCTTCGATTTGGTGAGTCTCCCCTTCATGGTCGACTTAAACGTCCCTTTGGAACCTGGGAAGTGACCGTTGAGTGTCTGGCACCCCCAAGAGCTCCTCTGGGACAGGGGCACCCCCAACCACGACTTTCAGAGTCACGGTTGATCCCCATAGTCAACCCTTCTCTGCCTCCCCATGGTGAGAATCCTCATTCACTGAGGCCTGGTCTCCCTTTATCTATGTTTCTACTTGACTCGAAAACTCCTGGTACCAGGTACCGAGCCTCCCCACCGTTTTCACCTCGACCCCACAGTTAGAGGTGGTGACGACCCCCTAACTGTGCCTGGTCTTCTCTGCGACCTTCTCAATTGCTCAGGGATGCCTCAGTGACTTCTGAATGGTCTCGTTCTCACCATGGGATCTGGCCCCTCTGTTCCCACAGATTCACCGCTGGGGTGCTTACTCAATAATCTAAAGCCCCTCCACCTCACTCCAGACCTCAAACCTGTTCGCTACTGTAATGAGATCTGGCCACAATATCCCTTGGACAATCAGTCTAAATGGCCCCCAAACGGCTCTTTAGATCCTAAAATTCTCTGCGACTTATACAACTTCTGTGAGCATACAGGCAAATGGAAAGAGATCCCATATATCCAGGCTTTCTCCTACCTCCGAACTAAGCCCTCTCTCTGTCCCCTGTGCAATCCTAAACACCTACTACTTGCCTTAAAGTCCACACCCCTAAGCTTTTTTCACGTTCCCAAATATCCTCAACTGCCTATAAAACCCCTAGACAATGCACCACCACGGGCTCTCTTGTCCCCTCCTGGCTCACGCCAGGAGCTCTGTCTGTCCTCTCACTGTATCATTATGTCTCAATCTGTATGTTTGTGTCTAAGTGTGTAAATGAAAAATATTTTTCTACCTGCGGATGATATTAATAAAAATTGATTTAAAGACAAGTGCTTGTAAAAATTGGGCATTCTAAAACTTCCAGAAAATTCTAATAGAAGATATTAAGCATTAATGCTACTTTAAGTTGAACTGAACTGAAATAGACATGTCCTTATGGTTATCAGCTGCCTAAGTTTACCTAAAGTCATTTAAGTTGATGGTATCTGTTAAATCTTTCAAAGAAAAATGCTTCAAGTGAAGTGTAGCTTTGTCTAATCTGAGTAACTGTTCAAGCAAGTGCCTTAAAACTTTTAACAGCTTCCCCAAATCAAATGCAAAAAAGTACTTTTTACCTCTAGTTCACTCTGATATTTTCCAGAGGGCCCCTGGAACACGTCAGAGGAATTTTTTCTCATTGGAGAAAATATTTGCCTAATTTAGCTTATTTACCTGCTTAATTACCTAGAAGGCACTGTCACAGGGAATGATGTTAAACTGTGTTACTGAATGTTTTGTGTTACAAAAATATCCACATTTCCTATGACAACTGTCTTACAGTAAGCTCTCATCAGATCTTTAACCATTGTCATTTGTAAGTCTTCTGTCATCTATACTCAGTGTTTTATTACTCCTAAACTAGTAAAAAACTAGATTTCAGCAGAACAGGTTTTAGTTACATAAGATTAAGTAAACTAAGGAAGATGATTTAGTGGCTTTTGTTTCAAATGTTGTTGATAAAGTGTTTTAAGTTTTTTCTCTTAAGCTGACAACAGTTTAGTAAATGACTGCCTTTATAAGCAGAATTGAAACTTTATCTTTCTCTCTACCTGATCCCTCCAGAATTTAAAAACTCTCAGTGACTATTTTTATATTTCATGACAGTATGTTTATTTGCACAAGTTCAATAAGAATCTGCTTTCCTTGTAAGAGGACTAATTAAAAACACTGGTTATATTACCAAGGCTTTGACTGGAACGTAATACCTGAGAGACATGTGTGTAAACTCAGATATGAACAGACAGCTTTAAGGAACTAAGATTGACTTTATAAAGCCAACAAAGCCCCTTGGAAGAACTGGCCTGGTACCTTGCTTACAGGGTTCCCAGCAGCCTGACCAGGTAAGGAAGGTCACTTCCTAGCAGGTGCAGGAACCTCGAATGTCTTGGGAACTTCAAGAAGAGAGGAATTCACCCAAATCTACAGGTACTGCAGGCACAACCTGATGGCAAGTCTGGCTTAGCTTTCTGGCCTCAAGAAGTCCTTAAAAGTTCAATCTGAAATTCCTTACAAAAAGTTCCAGCAAAGCACATTTAAAAGATCCCATGTTATCAATTACTCTTCTTGCTGCACTTATGCAAATAATCAAGCCAACTGTTAATTATTTTCTTAATCTGGCTACTTTTAATAAAAATGAGGGTGATTTTAGAGAAAAGTATTGTTTCAATAATGCAGTCTTATCTATACTAAATCCTAATACTAGTCATTGAGATGCAAACTCGATCAAGAATTCTAGTTTCCTCATGATACCTGGCTATGATTCTCAATTAGACTCTTCATATTTCTAGTTCTCATATTCAGCCATGCATTCTTAATCTCGTCAAGTTTGTCCTTCCAGAATGGAAAATCCAACTCCAGGTGTTGCTACTTAACCTAATAACAATTTGTTCTATCTTGCCTAGAAGCCACAAAACTGCAAATAGTAATAGAAATGAAACTCAGAATAGAAGTGCCAACCTTCCGAGGCTCTCTCAACTGACCAGTGATGGAGACCTAGCTGCACCCTTTACTGCGCCCCCTCTCAGCATGAAGCAGCCAAAGCGGTCGTCGCCCCCTTTCCCTAGCAGCAGCTAGAGTCTCCATCTGTAGAGGGGAGGATGAGACAGGGACCATAGGCTTTAGAATAAGGTGAGAGCCTCTGAAGAAAGCAAGGCAGGATATCTGCAGTCAGAGCTATGTAACTACAGGCTAGGAACCCCCCCCCTACTAAAACTATGTTGAACATAAAGCTCTAGAATCATTCTTCAGTGAGATCAGTTAATGTTCCCCAGATAAAGAAGAGTAGCACATGTTTTATTATGCTAATAATTTGTAACCATGTGTAAAATTCACTTTAGCATACTAAAAGGCCCAGGCCTATGTGCTGTCTTTCCTCCTTCAGATCTGAGGAGGTAATTTTGCAAGCTGAGCAACTAACTTAGCCTGCAGACCCAGCTGTAGACGGCATAGTGAAAGGCAGGATTCTTTAGCAAATAGACAATACCTCAGCCCACCTGGGAGCTGAGCAGGCAGCCTTGTGATATGCTCCCAGACCAAGACGCCGGTATCCCAGAGAAAAATCAAGGCAGGAGATTCCTTACGTTAAGTTAATTTTTAATATTCAGAGAACACTTAACAAGTCCTTCCCCAAGGCTTTAGGGATAGTCCCCACCTTTTTGGACAGGCTCTAGCACAGGACCTCAAATCCCTTACTCTCTCGAGCTCCACCCTCCTTCAATATGTAGATGATCTTCTGTGCAGTCCCTCCCTACAAACCTCTCAACAGGATACTCTTCTCCTTTTACACTTTCTCTCAGAACACGGCTACCGGGTCTCACGCTCCAAAGTTCAGCTGTCTGCCGCTCAGGTCACGAACCTGGGAGTTCAGCTCTCCCCGCGCTACAAGGCCATTACCACAGACAGGAAAAAACTTCTCCAAACCATGCCCGTTCCAAACACCAAGCAACACCATCCCTAACTCCAAATGGCAAAGACCATACACAGTAATCCTTTCCACGCCAACTGCAGTTAAACTCCAGGGTCTTCCCCATTGGATACACAACTCCCACCTTAAGCCGTTTGTCTCCCCTTACTCCCCTCCCCCCAAATCTCCCACAGGTTCCTACTCCCCCACCCTGATGGGACCTCTTACTCTCCGCATTTCGCGCTGCTCATCTCCACTTCCACTCATCACTGAAGAAGTTCCTTCCAGCACAGAGTCCTAAGACCTCCCTTGCAACCGCCATGCGTCATGCTTCAGGATAGTTAACCCTGGTCTCAACACTTACTCTCTCACCAGACCTATCTTCCCAACACCAGCCCTTTCTTCTCTTTCAGACTGTCCAAAAGATTGCACCATCAAGGATTCCCTTTGCCCTACAGGTTGCTTTGCTGCCTACACATAGGTCCCCAAAGATGCTATTAATTCAGCCACCCTATGTAAACAGCAATCAGCCCAAATGCAAAAAATTTCTGACCAAACCTTTAACCAGCTTATATTACAGGATGACCAACCCCTCTCCAAAGACAATGGCCCTTATTGAACCTGGAAAATGCCATCGCCACTGCAGACCAAGGGCTCATCTGAGGCCCACCCCCCATCGATACAAAAGTGAACTCCATCGCCCCTAATCAGCAGGAAACAGTTACTGAAGACTGACCTGCACCCCTTCCCAAGTCCTCTACCACTTATAAAACAGAAAAGGGAGGAATGTAAGAATATAGTAATTTATCCTCCATTTACCCCATGGTCCCAAGCACATAAGCCGGTGAGAATTATGCCTGGGGCTTGCTGGGCTTCCCCCGCCTTCTCTCTGGGCATCCCGACCCTCCCCCAAAGCAACAGGCCGAGCGGATCCGCCACAATAAAAGGCACCACGCTGCCCCCTGTCTCTGCTGCTCCCTCTCTCTCCCCCCCCACCGACCCCCATCTGGGGCAGCAACTTTTTCCTTCAGATAATAAAGTCTCTTGCGTGGGCCCGTGTCTCCTGAGTCATTCTGGGTAAGGAGGGTCGCGGCGAGATACCCTTTCAGAATGTCCATTAGTATGAAAAATCCTTTTGAAATGTCTTTGCAAAATACTCTTTATGAACCATTATGATCATTAGTTCCTGTTTGAGAAAGGTGAAAATGTATTGTTCCCTATTTAAGGAAGGTTTAAATTTTGTTTTATCTCACCAGTTATACTGGTTTTGTTTGAGCTAAATTTTTTTAGATTCTCTTCTCTTTTATAAAGGGATTCATTCGATATATATACATATGAATGTGAGATGAAGAGACAGACAAGTGCAGGTAGTAGAGAGAGCAAGTGGCTTTTTGGTTAAACCATTAAACATCTAAACATTTTAGATTTTCTTCCCAGTGTACTACCTAACAACTTTCTGTGATCAGAGGCCACATGACAGAACACCTTAACTTGTATCTAGCTGTTGCTAAGCTATCACCATGGTATCAAGGCACTCAGGAAAATACAGATGCCTAAAAGCAAATGTGTAGGAAGAAAACTTTGTCCCCAGCCCCCTCACCTCCCCTGTCATCTGGACGAGCAGTTCAGCATTAAAATTCCATGTCATAGCCGTTTTAAGCCATAACAAAACAAACTTTTGAAGACCAAATTATTACAGCCCATGTTGTATTTGTCACTTACAAAAGTCATCACTAGTCTTTGTACCTACATCTTGTAATGATTGAAACAGTCCACACAGTAAGTTTATTGAATTTCTGCAATCTAGCAATATAAAACACCAGCAAAAATACTGCCTCGCTAATTATCATTTTTGTGGTCATACAGTCAAAATAAATGGCATCTTTTTGTTTTGTCTCAGTAGTTAAACTTCTTCACATAGTTTTAAAATTTCAAATTCTAGTAGACAAATTCAGCAAAATGACCTAGTATAAGCTTTGTCTTCCAGAGTGGTAGAAATATAAGCTGCACACCCCAGTTTTATATCTTAGTCCTGTTCCTTCCTTTGCCTCTCCTCATATACATAGTAAGAGATTATTTAACCCAAAGGGAATAGCCCCATTTTCTTGAAAGTGCCCATCAACACTATTAAGATATGTTTATAAAATATATATATATATATATGTTTATAGTTGGGATGTATTACTTGTTTACCCAAATAGCAGCATAAATATCTGGTTTTAGAAAGCTTTACCATAAGTCTTTCTATATAATTGAATTCCTAAAGCAAGGCTATGATTAGGAAATAAACCATCTTCCCCCTTGGCTTGTTCTAATGAAAGCTTTCCAACTTAAACATTGTGTTTGAACACTTCTTCCATTCATACCATGTGCCCATCAAAAAGCGCTTTCTGTTTGCAGTGTGTCAACTGTACTATTTATAACCTAGTTAACAATGCCAGCTAGAGGCAGTAGAGGTGTATATTTCATATGCAAATTCCCAGCAATAATTTCTACAATTGCATATAGTTTCTTGCTCTGTTATGTTCAACATCAGCATTACAAAACTGAGTACAGGAAGGAGAAAATAGTACTAATACATGTTTGTATTGCTTAAAGACTTCATTAAATTAATTTGAAAGTTCAAAATGAAAGCAGCCCCAGCTTTAATGGACATGTTCACATAATGGGACTTTGATGACCTGCGACAGTAGCTGTTTAGAGGAAGAAACGAACTTTGTGACATGCGCTCTGCTCTGCTTCCTGTTTTGTCTCCCAATTTGTTTTTTACCAAACAATCCTGTTTGCTGCTGTTTTGTTTTACCAGGTTGTGACTCCCTTGACTTGGAAATCATAAACAGAGAAAGGAGTAAGAAACCAGGACAAATTCATGCTTTCTTTTCACTGGCATTTATTGTTGCTGTGTGCAAAGCACTCCCTTGGCACAAAGGTAACCAGAGAGTGAGATGGTGCGTGTCCCCGCACCGTACTGTGGGCTTCTTGGGTCAGATTCTCTTTGAAGGCGGTGGGATGTAACAAGCAGAATAGACAGAGCTGGATTCAAAGACTAGCTTCTCCATTGAATGTGATATTAAGAAAACTCCACAAGTTTCTTTTGGCTTTCTTGTAGAAATGATGGTCTGCTCTCTAGTAAAGTGACTGCTGAGTGCCCCAAAACACCTGCTGGTGTGCCTATGAAGAGGTGGACTTTCAATAAATGCTGTTAAAGGAAATATGTTTTTATAATGATGAAGCAAGCAAAATAGAATACTAATAAAAGAGTAATGGTTTACAAACTCTAATTAGAAAAATAGAGGTTAGAGAAATGTGTCTGCAGACACATATGACAATATAAGGTGAGAGAAGGTCTAGAAAGAAGATGATTAGAGCTGCCCACCCAGGGGTATATCTTTAAAAAGCAATATTTAAATGGCAAAGACAAGTCTAAAGCTTACCGTTAGAAAAGTTTTGGGGTCGGGTGATGGTATCCCCACAATGTGGTCTGTGACCCAACTGTGTCAAAACAAGGGGCTTGCATTAGAATTGGTTTTACCCAGATATACTGAGCCAGGATCTTTGAAGGTAAGGTCCAGGAATCCACATTTCTTATACACACACCAGTTTTAGATCCAGTGGGGTAGATGACAAACTTCAAAAGCTCCCATTGTTACCTAACTTGATGTGGTGCAACAGACAGTGAGCTTTAAAAACATAAAAATTCCAGGCAGACCGAAATGCTCAGCATTTAAGAAAAACTATTCAATAGAAAACAGAAAGGGAAGAAAGACAAATACCACATTATCTCACTTATATGTGAAATCTAAAAAAAACTGAACTCATAGAGAGAACAGACTGATGGTTGCCAGAGGTAGGGCAGAGGGAAGAGATGGGTGAAGGGGGTCAAAAGGTACAAACCTCCAGGTATAAAATAAATAAGTCATGGAGATGTAATGTACAGCATGGTGACTATAGTTAATAACATTGTATTGCATATTTGAAAGTTGCTGAGAGATTAAATCTTAAAAATTTTCATCACAAGAAAAAAAGTTTGAAACTGTATGATGATGGGTGTTAATTAGACTTATGTGATCATCTTGCAGTATATACAAATAAATAATCATGTTGTACACCTGAACTAATATAAAGTTGTCTGTATTTATGCCTCAATTTAAAAAAAATCAGGAAGAACAAAATGTGTAGTAAATGAAAAAATAGAACAAAATGGCAGAAATAATTAGTTGCATTAAAATTGATTATAATAAATATAAATTAAATTCACCTATTGTAAAACTCTCAGATTGGGTTAAAAAGTAAGATCCAATCATAAGTTGTCTAAAAGAGAAACTTAGATGAAAAAGACACAGAAAGATTGATAATAAAAGATGGAAAAATATGAACCCAAAGAAAAGGGAAGAATCTTAATATCTGATGATGTAGAACATAAGGTTAAAAAAAGATAAAGGCAAAGGTGTTATATGCCAAAGGAACAATAGAGTAAGAAGGTTAAAGAATCATCAAAAACATGTATGCACCAAACAACACAGCCTCAAAATATATAAAGGAACAATGGAAAGAACTGCAGGGAGAAATGGATAAATCAAGTTATAGTTAAGAGATTAGAACCACATTTTCAAAAGTCAATAGACCAGACCAACATAAAATACACATACTGAAGTTTTGAATAATACAACGAATAAGCTCGAGTATGAGGTATGTATAGAACTCAGCACCCAAGGAATAGCTTCATAGTCACTAATAGATTCCACTGTGTGAAAATGTCAGTAGTTGGCAAATTTTGATCTAATTATTAAACCTAGACCTCATAATTTGTTGAGGGGATTAAATTGGCTAATGTATATAAAACAATACAATGTCTAGTCTCCCTTGGTCTTTAGTCTATTAAGAGAGTGCTTGCCTCAATTATTGGTTATCATAAATCAATATAGTAAATGCTACTGTAATTGGATAAGTGAGCCAAAGAGTTCAGACATGTGAAATGCAAGACACAGTTTTTCTTGTAAGGTTAACAACAGAATGATTGGGGTGCACTAGCTGGTAAGGAATTCTGGGAGTCCAGCTGCCCTAAACTCATGCCCCACTCAGCTGTGATTTGGTGCCACCTGCTGGTGGTGATTAGCTCCAGGTTCGATGCTGGGGACAATTCTGAGTCCAGAGGCAGCGGGAATGTCCCAGCCAGTAGGCCAGATGCAGAGAGTAAGCTGAGAAAATACTGAGGACCAGAGGACACCCTTCACCTCTCTTTCTGAAAAAAGTTCACATGCCTTTCCCTCTCCTTTGCGACCTTGTCCCGCCTCCATTCCAAGACCCCCCTCCCTGCCCCTAGCATACTTTAACCCCACCCCTGACCCTTATTCCTGCCCTGTTCTCAGATAGGGGCTAGGCAGGGAGTGGGAGCCCATGGCCAGTTTTGCATTACACATAAAATTACATTTTTGGTGAGGTCATCATGGGGGGCCTCACTGTGCGTATCAAGGACCACCTGCACGCTCTGACATGAGAGTAGTACTGTAGTTTCCTATTTTGGAGGCTTTGGTTACTGCAGTGTTTCTGGTTGGCTATAAAAAAGCCTTGATTAAGCTGAGCCTTATTGGAATTTAAGCAGGAAAAAAGGGAAGACATGCAAAAATGGAAAATTCCATCCATAGAATGTTAACCCTGTCCCATGAACACCATGAAAATTTTTAAATTTACAGTTGTCTTTTGTGGACGATCTCTTTTCCCCAATAGACTCAAAAATTCTTAGTTTGGTTATTCCTTTGTTACATGTCTCGGTTTGGGAACAGCTTTTCCGTCTTTGTATAAACATGTGTCCCTGTCCCAGTGATCTTGGGTGTGACCCCTGAATATGCAAATGGGCCTCTTGGAAGCTGCACGGCGGTGCAGGTCTGTTGGAGGGCCTGGGCAGCTATGGTTACGTTTCTGTTTCTGTCCCCAGCGCTCTTCCTGGCATCCCCCCTTCTGAGTTACAGCGGGGTCGCTGAGAGTCAGACAGGCCGTCTGAGCGCCTCGTTCGGCGCAGAGCAGCAGGCCTAGGGATCCGGGAGCCCGGGCTTCTTGGCTTGTGGCTGCCGGAGGTCACGCTTGAAATTGTCAAGTGACAAACTGAGTGTTGGATTTGGGCAGGTTTGGGAAGATTTGTGGCCCAGACCCACGAAGCTTTCATCTGTTCACCACCTAGGGCTTCTGAACTCCGCGTTACTTCTTGCCCACCCTCTGACTTCAAGGCTCTGGTTTTTATTCAAAGGGGCTATTTATAGTTTTCTAAATATGGCCTGCAGTTCCTGCCTCAGCTGCTGCCTCCAGTTTTCCCTGCTCAGAATGCCCTTGACAGCCTTTGCGGGTCAGAATCCCGTTCAGCCTTCCGGGTGGCTCCCAGGGCGGCCTCCTCCTCCATGGAGCCCTCCTGGTCTGTTCCAGGCTCCCTGCTCACGCCCCTCCGGGCCCCTCCCCTGGTGCTCACTTGGGCTTTAGGTCACAGTCTTAGGCCTCCCCGCTGATTCCTCAGGTAGACTGAAATCTTGTGAGGACAAGGGCCTGGCTTAGCCACTTCTTAATTCCCCAGAGGACTCAAAGCTCTGATGTTATAGGTGTTCAGTAAATGTTTGTTTTTGAAAGCTTCTGTCAAACTAAAGCCTGTCAGGCCATCTTAGAAAGAGGTCTTATGTGGATGGGTGCCCAGGCCTCTATGTAAGTACTAAATGGCCTCCCCATCTCTCTCTACAATTGATATGAGCCAAATTCAGCCTCTGCAAACATCTCCCTCCGGGAACCCAGGCCCGGGGAGCACACATTCCCTCCCCCCAGCCTGGCCTAGAGATCCTTTTGACATGGAAATAATTTACTTACTTACCTAATGTCAAGGCTGCATAAATGCAGTTCCACAAGTACAAAGTTTCCTTACTGAAAGCTAAGATTGCCACCAGCCTTTATGAAGAATTGTCATGGCTACAGAAGCTGTACCTTGACATCTCTTTACTTCTTAATATTCAAATGTTATTGAATCGTGGCTTATCAAGTTGGATGTAATATATTTTGCTATATATTCCACTTGAAAACTTCAGTATCTCCAGAAAAAGAATTCAGAAGATACCAAATGTTTGGGTCTCAGGGCATCACAACATGAGGGCCCTACCTGTCCCCAAACTTGTTCCGAGTTTCTCCCGGCCGCTGTACATACGCCGCTTTATTTCTGCTGATGCTAAACTAATGCTTTCCTTTTTAAAAATATTTTAAAATTTTATTAGAGGGAAATAACCAACGTTTTAAAAAAAATCTCTAATGTAAAGTATTCAGAGGGAAGAAACAGGTAATGTGGCTGATTGGATTCCTCTGCCCTTTTCCCCTCACACTCACACACTGGGGGGCAAAGGCCAATTATTCCTCTTTGCTCCATGCTGATTATATAGGTCAGGAGGGTAACAAGATCATTTATCTGAAGGCTTTTCATGTACTGTATTTCTAATATTCTTACCCCACTCCTGACCACACAGATCACGGTGTGACCAGCATCTCTCTCCCACCACTGGAGAAATGATGAAATGGAGGTAATTTGAGTCTGAACTTTCTGCTCCCAAATTTGTCATCTTCCCAGAGCGCAAGGTTGCTCTGCTTTCGTCCTGTAACCCAGGAATGGCTCAGTAATAAGGTTAGTCCTTTAAACCAATGACCTCTCAGTAATGACTAGTATCATGTGTTTACTATTAGCTCAATGGTTAAACCTTCAAGGTATTACGTATTTTTTCAAAAACCCTTATTGAATTCAGAAATTGCCATCACAGCATCAAGAAAACAAGGTACTATACTTCATCATAATATATTATTAAGAAGATTCTATGTTTATATATGTATTTTTTACAGTGAAAAAAGTAGAATCTTCGATTAACTGGCCGAATTGGGATTTCCTTCCTAAAGGACCTTCTCAGTGCTCCCTTAGAGGCCACAGCATAGAGAAATGCTGACACTGTTTTATACATAGCCTCAGATCAAATATGTTCAGTACGTATATGTGGCAAGATGATATTTTTGAGATATTAGTATATATTTTTATTCTCCCGGGCTTTTCCCCTTTCTCCCCACTGCCTCCAGGCAGATACTCCTGTCTGGGTTCACTGTCCTGGTGAGGGGAGGAGATGGAGCCGAAAGCTGTGGCTGCCCTGAAGCTTTGGTTTCTGAGAGCTTCAGGTCCAGCAGGGAGAGACGTGAGCCGCGGGCAGGACGTCTGGGCGGAAGCCGGTGGGCTCTGCACAGGACGCCGGGACAGCAGGGCTGCAATGTGGTCTGTCCAGCAACCTGGCTGGGGGGCGGGCCTGCTCCCTGAGAAGATGCGGCTGTCGGCCGTCCCCACAGACTGACCCTGACCTGCTCAGCCATGTGAATTTTAGTCATTCAGCATTTAAAGTCTAGGCACTGTCATGTAAAAGTCCAGGTTCAAGCTTTTGTTGAGTAACTGGCAGACTTAGTCATGCTGGGCTCGGGCTGTCACGGCCCCAGATGGCTGCCTGCCGCCGCCTTAGGTAAGGAACGCGCGATCCCATTTACCAGGGACCCCACCAGCCCCTGCTTCACCCCTCCGCTGAGGCCGAGCCTCAGTTGCCCCTCATTGTGACACACTGCTGTTTCCCAGACAATAGAGGGTGTTTCACTTTACCCAAGATTTTCCCTATAAATCGAGAAACAAAAGATAGACTGAAAATGGCTCTTGCTGAGAGACTCTGGGGAGCTGGTGCACTTCTTTGCAGACGTGAAGATGTTCTCTGTGCTTGACAGGCAAACCACCACCTTCACTCCTGCCCTCCACTTACCTGCTCCCCGTAGGCATTCACATCGTGGTCCCTGTGCTAGACCACCTGGCACAGAGATGACTGTGGGGCTAGCTGGCAAGGCCGAGCTGCTGCCTGCAGGGCACAGGGAGTAGAATGACAGATGGCTCAGCAAGAACCCTGTGGACAGATGCCTGGGGGGCAGAGGGCCCTGGAAACCTACTGGGGTGGGGAGGACTCCAGAAAGCTGGGGCTCAAAATGGAAAGTAAGTGATAACAATGGTTATTTCCTATGCACAAATGTATGGAGTGAGATTTGCATGCAGTAGCTTTACTTTCTCCCTGGCTCGGGCATGTAGCTCAGGGTGCTAGCGGCACCCGTGTGCACACAGGACAGAAGCTGCCAGAACCTGTCCTGGAGAAAGACGGCCGGACTCCCTGCCCTTTCCTGATGGGTGGGGTAAGGAGAACAAACATTAGAACTGTGGTCGGGGACCATCACATGTTTTAGAATCATATGATGGTATCTTTTTCTTCCTTTCTGGGTGGAGCTTGAGTTTAATGTGGTGTTCTGTGGGTGTCCTCGGCAGCATTCAGGCTGGTCACGTGAACCTTGTGTATTTGCTGCTGAACTAGAAATGTATTTTTCAAAACGCTGTTATGTGCCCGGGCTAGTTATTTCAGCAGTTGGCTCTCTGCATTTACAACCAATAAAAAGAGCGATCCATTATGGAATGAACCTTACATCAGCCACCACACCAGTGCCGCGAAGAACTGCCACGTACAGCCCCCCTATAGAGGGGGGTGCCCCTTGCTGTGGATGAGGAAATGGAAGCTAAAAAGCTTAAGCAGCGTCCCAAACCGCACACTTAGTACATGATGGGGCCTGGATTCAGATCCGCGTCTGACTTCCGAAGCCCGGTGCTCTACGAGTGCGATAGCATTTATCACCACCTGCTGTGGGACAGTATGGCTGGGGGGCTGGACATATGAATGCAAATGGCCCAGTCCCCAGAGGGCAGCAAAATGAAACGAAGCACACTGAGAAATAAAAGAGGAGGCAGATTCCTTCTGACAAGAATCCCTGGAGCTGTGCTGGAGCTGAGCAGCCACGTTGTCGGTGAACGCTCATGCTAGGAGCCGGTGCTTCTGGGATGTTAGGACTGAACCCAAGTGGGCCTGTTACTCTTCTTCCCGATTTGCCCCCCATGAGGCTGAAGTCCTCACCCGCAGTGCCTGTGGAGGTGACCTTATTTGGAAATAGGATCTTTGCCGAAGAGCAAGGTAAGATAAGGTCCTTTGGGTAGGCTCTGATCCCCTCTGACTTGGACACCGAGACAGACACTGTGGAGGGAAGGCAACGAGGAGAGACAGGGAGAACAGCGCCTCTGGGCCAAGGAATGCCCGAGGCCACCGGGAGTCGGGAGGAAGGGCCTCTCTCACTGGCCTCAGGAGGAACCAACATGTTGTTTGGGAGTTCTAGTCCCAGAACCGTGAGGCAGTAAGTTTCTGCCATTCTGATGTTCATCTAAGGCACCCCGACCATGGTACTTGGTTACGGCCTTCCTGGGAAAGGACAGCACCGTGGAACGTGCACACTTTTTAAAGAGCAGATTCAGCTGGTGGTTTCTCACTGTCCACTTGGGAGCCTCTCTGGGCGATCCGGCACCAAGCCCCCAAGGAGGTCCGGTATCCTTGCCTGCAGCCTTGAATGGTTACCCGCACAGTGACCTCAGTGGGAGTGCCCAGGGCATGCGCCCCCGTCACAGCCAGAGGAGCCACTGAGACTCTGCAGGAACATGAGGAGGCATGGCACAGCCTCTGAGGCTGCGTGGAGTCCAGCATAAGAGCATCATGGAAGCATATGTAAACGGTACGATCGAGTAACACCAGGGAGGCTGACGTTGGGCTGGTCCCCAGGAAAGGTGTGAATCAGAGCCTAGGAGCACAGACCTGGGTGCCAGCCCTCTGGTGGGAAGGGGGATGCTGAAAACCTCACTACAGAGAACACCTTTGGCCACAAAGTGGAGGGTGAAGAGCCGTTGGCAAAGGGGCTATCAAAGCATTACAAACAAAGGGAGGAGAGAGAGAAACGCCCAGCCTGGGCAGGAAGGAATGCTTAAGCACACCTTTGAGTCTTAGCATAGAATGATTTTCTGAAAGGAAAAGATTAAATTCTCTTCTGCTCAGCACTACTGATGTTTTTGAGCAATTAAACTGGGAAATAAGTAGACTTAATTGGGAAAGAGCAGAAGAATTAGTCCTTTGGATATAATGGAAGTCACACCAACTGCCAGTTATGAATTGAGAGCCTAGCACAATGCCTGGCACTTATTAGGCCTGCAATAATTAGTTGTTTAATGAAGGAATTAATACAAACCATGTAATCTCTCTGGACATTATTTCTTCTCATCTGCTTAAAAATGGGGTGGACTGGTATGTGGAGGAGACACACCTGTACATCTCGTGGGTCTGTGAGAAGGGGCGAACAGGATGACAAAGCGTGAGACACTGTTGTCATGGACTAAATGTTTGTGTCCCTCCAAAATTCACATGCTGGAATTCTGCCCCCCAGTGTGATAATATTTGGAGATGAGGTATTAGGGTTAGAAGGGGTTATGAGGGTGGAGCCTTCAGGATGGGATTAGTGCCCTTCTAAGAAGACGAACCAGGGAGCTCCTCTCTCTCTACCATGTGAAGACACACAGAACGGAGCTGCCTGCAGACCAGCAAGAGAGCTCGCGCCAGAACCCAGCCATGCTGGCCCTAATCTTGGACTTTCGGCCTCCAGAAGTGTGAGAAAATAAGTTTCTGTTATAGGAGTGTATGGTATTCTGTTACGGCAGCCTGAGCTGACGGGACAAGTATGGACGCTGTGTGACGTTATTTCAGCCAGTGCAGGGCGGTGGGTGGAGCGCTAGACTGGGAAGGGGGAGGCGTTCAGGCTCGTGGCCCCGGGGCCGCCGGGAGTCAGCTGCCTGCCTGTGGGCTGTTCCCCCATAGCGCACAGCGATGCCCCCAGGAGGCACCATCTGTGTAGTGTGTAGATGGGAGCTGCGCTGCCCCCAACCTTCCACTGTTCCCACTACAGAAAGGGGAAGAGGATGAGCATATGACACTGAACAACAACTCATGTATCCTTCCAGCAAAATTTGTTGCGAATCAACACTTTTACAGGCACAGAGGCAGTGTTGGGACGCAGTCTCGCCCTCCAGGGGTTTACATTCTTGTCGTGGAGCCAGATAAAGGTGACTGGGGTTCCTGGTGAGCAGAATCGGTGTCAACCAGCTCAGGGGCCGTAACAGACTCCCACAGACGAGGAGGCTGAAACAACAGAAATGTATTTTCTCACAGTTCTGGAGGCTGGAAGTCTGCGATCAAGGTCCTGGCAGGCCTGGCCTCCCCGAGGTGCCTCCTCCCTGCCTGTCCTTGGGGCCCTTCCTCTGCACACACCCTGGTGTCTCTCCCTCTTCCTGCCAGATGCCAGTCATATCGGATTGAGACCCACCCAAATGACCTCACTTAACCTTAATTACCTCTTTAGAGGCCCGATCTCCAAAAAGGATCACTTTCTGACGTGTACTGGGGGTTAGGACTTCAATACATGAATTTTGGAAGAGATCACACTCTGTCCAGTTTTCCCTGCCAGGGGAAACACAAGGTGCCCTGAAGTGCAGAGCAGGGGCCTCTAGCCCAGACCTGGGACACCTGAGCCCTCCCGAGGGCTAAGCTGCCAAGGACTGAGGTTGCGACTGGAGGGCTGCTACTCTGAACGACAACTCTGTGAAGCCCTCACCTCCACGCAAACAGCAGGTGTCACTCTTTGACGGACCCTGATTCCATGGCACGTATCATCCATAAAACTCTTTTCCAAATTCTTGCATTTTTTTTTTTTTTGCAATCACGAACGACCCTACAGTGAATATCCTTATAGAGGTAGTCTGGGTTGATTCTTTCTCTGGGGTGGATTCCTCAAAGTGGAGTCAGTAGATCTCTAGTTCATTTCTATGAGGGGATTTTAGACAAGTCAAATAAGACCTAAAAAAAATGTATATGGGTGCGTGTACGTACGAATGTATGTACACCATTTCATTTAAACAATCTTCTCATCCACAGCAGAAATAATTTCTTAAAAGTCGACCAACTACCAGAGCTGTCTGTGTCTCCTTTTTCTTCTTCAGTGCACTTGGACTGGCTAGGAAACTGGCCCCATTGCTCCCTGTTTCCTTCCTGCGGCTGCGGCAGGTGGTCAGTGAGGGGACTCCTGGCTGCAGGCCCTTGAGCACCCCTCGGGCGTGGGGGCCCTGGTGGTGCAGCGCCTCCGGCCAGCACTCTGGGCTCCGGAGGAGCTGTCCTTTGGGCCAGCGCGCTTTCTCCAGGGCTGGAAGGTGAGAGTGGGGTTGCAGCAGTTTTCAGTTCCCCGAAGATTTTTTTTTTTGCAAAATCCAGATAGTCAACTAAAATCAGGTCCTAATGGCTGTGTTGGGTGCTTACAATCTCAAACTGCCATAAATTATTAAATAGTTCTTCTACACATAAGGAAAACACCACAGTTCTCTGCAGCTTCTCATTCAGGACTTCATCACCCCTCGGCCCCACCCCCTGGCCCCACACTGGGTCATGTTGTGTCATTTGCTGGCTTCTGATTCCACTAAAGGTAATTCTCCCACCCTCATCTCACCCCTGCACACAGCAGGTTAAACCCAACTTCCTGAGCCCAACTTCCCAGCGTAAAGTCAGTTTGGCAAGTTACTTAGCAGGATGTGTCTTTCCATCAGTTCTATTTCCTAAAGTTAATTCATGCTCCCTGCCCCTCCTCTTTTTCCCCTCTTACTTTTCTGCTCTGAGTATTCAGGGAATCAGGATCTGCCAGCTGCTTCTGTTTGAAGTTGAAGACTTGGCAAACTTGCACATCCACCAGGCAAGAAGTAAAATGGAAGTGCCTCACGAGCAGCAGTGAAACCTGTCGCATTGTTTCAGGATTTAACTGCTGGGAAAAAAGCCCTACTAAATATTGTCCTGGCAAATATAAATATACTTTAGTGATGCTAGAAACCCATAGAATTACAGTTAAAAGATATCTGAGACCTAAGGTCTGTCTGCCACTCTTACTTACATATACTTTATACACACACACACACAGATGTCCCACTCTTTATTCAGTGCTGTGTAGTTTTCCTTTGGGCTTTTACAGTTAGTGTGTTAGGAAGGAGTCCTTTATATGGCCAAGTAGCCCATTTCCCCCCTGCTGCATTTTTCTCAGGTAAAATTGGAAATGAGTTCAATAGACCAATTGCTGCAGCAGCTCTAATTTGATATCTTGAAAAATGCATTTCCAATTGAGCAGATCTATAAAACAGCTTGTTGTCTTTTTCTGGGTCTTTATACACACCCTTAGGAATTGTGAAATGTCACTCCTACTGACTTCTTAAGGTTGTGTTCTGGGTAGTGTCTTTTATACCTCATTCTCTCCCCATCTACCTCCATCTTTAATCAGACTTTTTTCAGAACACAATGCTTTTATCCAATAGCACTTTCAGAAGTACTATTTTTTAAAGGCTCCAAAATACACCTAGAACACTATCTCAATGCAGTTGATTTCACCTGTATTATTTTCCCTTCTTCCTTAAAAAAAAGAACGACTTATACAAACAGTTCAAGGTAGGTTATTTCCTTTTGAGAGCAATGACTTCCATTTCTGTTAATAACTTATTTGAAACAAACAGCTTACTTTAAGATTGATCCAGTTATGCAAATTAAGATGCATAATTTACAATAATACTCAAGGTCACTTTATAGTTTCCTAAGAGGTATGTTTTGGAAAGTCAGCTATGACAGTTAAGCATGTTGTTTACCTTAAGACGCTGTTTACTAATAAAATTGTTATTTGACAGGATCTTTGCTTTAAAAAAAAAACCTTGAACAAAGAAACTTTAATTTCTACTCAATTTGTTTTATTATATAATTTGTCCTTAAATACCTGATACTGTGAAAGACTAGCTAAATATAGTCCTTCACAACCGCACATTACATCTAGTCCCCTTTGCAAAAATGTAACAAATTCAATATACATTTTTAAACCACTTCTGTAAAATGGCTTAAAAGTGCAAAATGAGCTTAAATGTCACTCCTAACTCTTCCTAACTCTTGTGCTGGGAAATCCTAGAAAACTGAACTAATGAAGTGCAATTTATACTTCTATAATTCCAATTACAGCTGTCACATTAAGTTGGAGGTGAAACTAAAACAGCCGTATCTGTTAACTAAGCCAAGCGACGTACTGTACATATATGTTACGTCGTATTTATTTAATGCGAGAGTACAAAAGTCAAATCCCCGGCAGAATCGTTCTGGGAATGTATAAATTAACCATTCTTCCCTCCAGCGGTCCTCCTCCCTTCCTCCCTCCGCCCTATTTTACATGTAGATAGGGCGACTCAAGTCTTTTGAATTTGAAGGGCTGCTATCTCAGCCCCATTCTCTTCATCATCCTGTTTTGAATGACACTGAGCACGTATGGCTTCTTTTATAGAAGCACCCCCTGGATGCAGGGCTTGATGCTCCCGGCTGCTTGCTCATTTTGCATAGCAATTAGTACTGGCTTCTGAAAAAGGGCTCTTTAAACGCAGTTCGAGAAAGTTCCCCGTAGTTCCTCAAAGATCTGCGATAACCCCGTGCCTTTTCATTTCAAACCCGAAGGGGAGAAATCTGCATGACTACCAAGTGCCCAGTTGGCGTGGTCTGGAGGAGAATAGGGTGACCCCAAGCCCGGTGCCTGGGCAGCGAGGGAGCCCAGCATACGCCTCCCTTTAAAACCCATTCCACTGCTCACTGACCGCGGGGGCTGGGCCACATGGTCCTCTCCGCAGCCAGTCAGCTGTGGCCAGCAGATGGGAGCATTTGCATTTTGTCTTTTACACTTTCTTGAACGGGCAAATTAAAGTTGACTTTTTAAAATGTTATTCCCGTTGTCTGCCTAAAACATAAAGGTGGTTTAACTGTTGGACTGGGCTTCCCTGACCCTCACAACATAGCCGTGCAAATGCCGACAGTCGAGAAAATACCCCAGGGCTGGTGTTCGTATTTATCTATCAGCTCGGAATCCGCCGTCCGGGAGTCCGGAGTAGGAAGAATCAGCCTCTGCGGAGCCGGGGACTCGGGTTTTTCTATTTTAAGAGCTGGGCGCAGACCTGCCGCGGGTCCGCCCGGCACGTGGGTCCGGGGCGCGCGCACGGCTGAGTCGCTCGCTCTGCCGCCTCAAACCTCAAAACTTCGGGTGGCGAGTGGAGGCCGATCTCAGCCGCTGGGCTCACGGAGCGGCCACGCCGCTGGGGGAGTGGCCAGGGCAGCGCTTCCAGCGCCGGGCGGCCTCCCCGCGGCCCGGCGCTGCAGGCCCCGCGCCCGAAGCCTTTGTGCCGACCGCGGCGCGGGAGCCTGGCGCCCGGGGGCCGCAAGCTCGGCGGCGGCGGCGAGGGCAGGAGGCGCCCCGCACGGCCGCCGTCCCGCGCAGAAAACAAAGTCGAAAAAGAGGCTTTTCAGGTCCAACTCCGCGGGTCGGAGCAACCCCGCCGCCGGGAATGCCCCGCGGGGGGGGACGCGGCGCCGTGGGTGCGCGGCCGCCTTCCCCGCGCGCCCGCCGGCCGGGCCCACGTGCGGCGGCGCCGGGCGGGCGCGCAGGGCCGCCGGGCCCCCGGGGCGCGCGCCCCGCTCCCCGCCGCGGCGCTCCCGCCCTGCCGCCGCCGCCGTCCCGCGTGTGCCCCGCTGAGGGGGAGGGGCGGCGGGTGGGGCGGAGGGCCGCCGGTTCCCCCGCGGCGGGGGCGCCTGTGTCCTTGTGCGGAAATGACACACGGGCTCCCGTCACGTCACGCGAGAGCGCAGCGCACGGCCACACACAAAGGGGGAGAGCCGGCGCCCGCCGCCGCCCCAGCGACGCCCCGGCCGGGCCGCGCGGCCCCCCTCCCCGCCCGCGCTCCCCCCCCACGTGGCGCCCGGACCCGGCGCGGGCCGCCCGGCCAAGTGCGGAACTCGGGCCGCAGGTAAGCGCGCGGCGGCGGCGGCGGCGGCGGGAGGGCGGCCGCGCCGGGCGGGGCGGGCGAGGGGGGGGATGCGCGGGGGGCGCTGCGCCGGGCGCCGCGGGAGGAGCGCCCACCCCGCGCGGGGCCGGGCCGCCGGCGGGCGCCCACGGGCTCCCGCGCCCATCGTGCCGCGCGCCTCTTTGTGCCCGCGCGGAGCGCCGCGCCCGCATGGCGGCCCCGGGGCCCGCGCGCGGCGGTGGAGCGCGGAGTGGGGCCGGCCGCGTCCTCCAGCTCGGGCCCGCCGGGCGCCGCGGCGCAGCGACCCGGGCGGCGGGAGGCTCGCGCCCGGCGGGGCCGGCTCGGCGCGGAGAAGGGGGCGTCGGGGCCGAAGCAGGGGGCGGAGACTGGAGGGGGCCGCCGCGCCGGGAGCGGGAGACCGGGGAAGCCGCCGCGCGGAGGGGCGCCGCTCCCGAGTCTGCAAATGGAGCGAGGCAGGCCCGCGGCGGCGGCGGCGACGGCGGCCGGGAGCCGCCGGGTTCCGGCCCCGCCAGCAGGGGGCGCGGCGCCCCCTCCCTGGGCGTCCACGGCGCGTTCGCGGTTCCCGCGGCCCGAGCGGACGGCGGGCCGGGCGCCCGACCCGGGGCCTCCCTGCCCCTGTGCGTGGTGAGGCCGCTTCCCACGCGGACTTCGCCCCCGCCTTATCGGGGAGTCGTGTTGCAACGCCTGGGAGGGCCTTGCGTGCCGACACGGATGTTTTGCTACAAGGCGTTTTGTACGGAGGTAAAAGGGTTCGACTGCTCAGGTGTGTCCGCGTGAAGAATTTGAAATGAAACTCACGAGTAAAAGGGCCTTTAAAGTTCTGCCACATAAAATCCCCGCTCCTGAACGTGGGCTCTACCCGAGACAACCTCCTCGTTGGAATCATTTAGCAGAAGGTTCCTGTCCTCCCTTCCCTCCACATGGGAAGTACTAGTAACAGCCAGGAGAGACCACTTGGCACCTCGGAGGCGGGCTGCGTCCCAGTTCCACGCCAGCACATCTTCCGCTCACTGTTTCTGGTCACTCCCTTTGTACCTCCTGGGCTCCTGAGCATCCCTCCCATGACCGGAGGAATAGCAGTGTCTAGTAATTAGGAAGAGGGAGATTTAAAAACTCCTGCGGGAGTGCCCCACCTGCCACTTCCTGGGGTCGTCTAGAAAGACCCTGAACCACTGAGGAAGGGAGCAGCGTGCTCTTAGGAATTGTGTTGATCCTGATGAAAAATTTAAGGACGTCTTTTAAATACCTCAGATTTTATAACCTACAGGTGAACGTTGCTAGCAACCAGCAAAAATAATCCAGTGTTCTGCATGGAAGGTGGGGGGTGTAGCGGTTTTTTCTGGCATCCATTAGTAAGGTGTCTGTTACCCTTACTGTTCATTGTGCCCATCACTGGCTAAAGTAAGTTTGGAGGAATTATTTGTAGAATTAGTCTCTTATCTTCTTGATGGTGGTTACAGGAATGTCTATGTGTGTGTTTTTTTCATAGACCTGTACACCCCAGAGTAAATCTTACTGTATGGTAATTAAAAAAATAATAAAATTTAAGGTCACAAAAGAATACATGAACCAAAAAAAGTTTCTCATGTGCTTTGCGAGCATCGCCTTGCTCTCACCGTTTCAGTCCTCCCCCAGATCAGACAGCTGCTCTTCTCTACCTTGTGATGCTCCGGTACCTGTCCCAACACTGTTCCAGCACAGAGCTCCTGTGGTTTCTAGAAGTAGCCGCCACACGTGACCCGCACATGCCACGCTGAGAGCTCTCTGTGCTGGCATCAGGCCTTCAGTGTGTCAGACACAAGAGGTGCTGTTTCACTGGACTGGTGGTTAATGCCTGGCATAGTAGTTACGGAATGATCAGTTTTTTTTTTTTAGAAACAGTTGTTTGAGAGCTGAGTTTTTCTCAGCAGCTCACCTAGTAAGATGCCTTTCCCTCTGTTTTTAATCCAACTTAAAATGCATGTACTTAAAGTCAACCTTTTTTTTTTCTTTTTTCTTTTTTTTTCTTTTGGTATCATTAATCACACACCCCATTACAGTCACTGACCATCAGCATAGTAAGATGCTGTGGAATCACTACTTGTCTTCTCTGTGTTGCACAGCCCTCCCCATGCCCCCCCCACATTATACATGCTAATCGTAATGCCCCCTTTATTTTTCCCACCCCTTATCCCTCCCTACCCTCCCATTCTCCCCAGTCCCTTTCCCTTTGGTAACTGTTAGTCCATTCTTGGGTTCTGTGATTCTGCTGCTGTTTTGTTCCTTCAGTTTTTTCTTTATTCTTATACTCCACAGATGAGTGAAATCATTTGGTACTTGTCCTTCTCCGCCTGCTTATTTCACTGAGCATAATACCCTCTAGCTCCATCCATGTTGTTGCGAATGGGAGGATTTGTTTTCTTCTTATGGCTGAGTAATATTCCATTGTGTATATGTACCACATCTTCTTTATCCATTCATCTACTGGTGGACACTTAGGTTGCTTCCATTTCTTGGCTATTGTAAATAGTGCTGCGATAAACATAGGGGTGCATCCATCTTTTTCAAACTGGGATGCTGCATTCTTAGGGTAATTTCCTAGAAGTGGAATTCCTGGGTCAAATGGTATGTCTATTTTGAGCTTTTTGAGGAACCTCCATACTGCTTTTCCGCA
This sequence comes from Manis pentadactyla, assembly GCF_030020395.1. Classification (NCBI taxonomy): domain Eukaryota; kingdom Metazoa; phylum Chordata; class Mammalia; order Pholidota; family Manidae; genus Manis; species Manis pentadactyla. The sequence continues at coordinate 107,188,100 of NC_080030.1, read as the reverse complement.
ATGGTTGAACTAATTTACATTCCCACCAGCAGTGTAGGAGGGTTCCCCTTTCTCCACAACCTCGCCAACATTTGTTGTCTTTTGGATGGTGGTGATCCTTACTGGTGTGAGGTGATATCTCATTGTGGTTTTAATTTGCATTTCTCTGATAATTAGCGATGTGGAGCATCTTTTCATGTGTCTGTTGGCCATCTGAATTTCTTCTTTGGAGAAGTGTCTGTTCAGCTCCTCTGCCCATTTTTTAATTGGATTATTTACTTTGTGTTTGTTGAGGTAACCTTGTTTTTTTGTTCTTTACCAGGGGCCACCCCTCCTCTTGTCTGATTTTCAGTTACCACTGGCCAGGCAAATGCAGTTGCATGACTGCAAGAGCCTTGGGTTGCTCAGTTGAATAAACCACTTGTTGGCCTTCTGTGCAGAAGGGGCTCTTGGTTTGAGCGTGGAGCTTGTAAAGGAAGGATGGAGGCTCAGGGTGTGTGGGGGGCTAGTTGACACCGGACTCGGTTCCAACTCTAATTAGCTCATGTGGTCACAAGACTACACACACTTGAAAAAGTGGGAAGTACAGAGGAAACACAACTTTACCTCCTAGGAGAATGAGTCACTGCTGTCCAGGCAGTCACGTGGGTGGCAGCTGCCATGCGCTGGCCCTCCTTCCCGCCTTGAGACCCGGCATCTGCATGCCGAGGTTGAAGTTACAAGCAGAGTCTGGGGCCTCCTGATGCTGATGTCTGAGGAGGTAGCCCATAATGAGGCCAGGGACGGCTTCAGAGTAGGGCCTCCTCGCCGAGGGAGACGTCCCACTCAGTCATTTTCCGAGAATGCAGGGTCTGAAGTGTCAGATGCCAGGTCCCAGGTAGGCAGGGCTGTGCGGCTGTCCTCTGGGCTGTGCTGGAAGATGAGCTGGTGCTCTGGCGGAACAGGGAAGGCCGCGACAATGACAGCTTCAGCCAACCTCAGGGAAATTGCCCTGGTTTTGAGAGGACTGGTAGTTTTCAGACTGCATTTGCACATGTGTCTAAAAATAAAAACAAATTGCAAACATATCCTGCAAGTCCCACGGGCAGGATGCCACTTCTGAGAGCCCCGCGCTCCCAGCCATGTGCCTGTGAACCCAGAGGGGGCCCGCGAGAGTGGATGGCATGGGAACATTCTTCCTGTTCTCAGGGAGAGCATTTGATTTGATTTCACCCACTTCCAGTGTGTTTCTTTGTTTCATTTAAAAGAAAAGTTACTAAACTTCTTTAAAAGCTTTAAGCCATTTTATTTAATTTTGCAGTTTAAAAAATTATTCACTATTAAAATGCATTTCCAAAAAAAAAAGGCTTTATAATAGGTAACATTTACTGAGTGCTAAGGTGCCAGGCACTTTCTCCTTTGTAGTTTTCACAAGCACTCGAGGTGGGGTAGGTGTTCAGTGCCGTTTCACAGGAGGAAGAATCAGGTCAGCAGCCTCAGTGTCAGAAGCTAAACTTGGTGGAGCCTGGCTTCTAACCCAGGTGCACCTGACCCTAGATTCAGTGGGGACTTCCATTTTCTCTGAGGTCAGATGCCCTAGTCCCCGCCTGGGCGGTCCCAGGGCCCATCTGACCAGAGCTGCGCCTACCGATGGATGGTCAGGAGGGGAGGAAGCGAGGCCCAGGACGGCCGTGTTGCATTCGGTCCCAGCTCCTCTCGGAAGGCTGGAGTGGGGCCGCCCCCTCGGGTGCCCCCACCCAGTCTTGTCCCTCTGGCTGCTGTAGGCAGTGCTCCCGCCCTGGGTGAAGCACAGACTACTGGCCCCACTGGCTCTGCACCTCCATAGTAAGAGCTCGTAGGATTGTGTGGGGAGCTGTGGGGCCGGTGCTACCTGGGGTTGGCTGCTGTCCTTTCCTCTCTGCAGTTTCTAGAACTCTGTGTGACTGTGGCAGAGAGGCATCGCCGAGTCCAATCACGTGGCGAGGCAGGGGTGGAAGGGACGACTTAGGTCTTCAACTTTTAAAGTCCTTGAGCCTGTTCTGCTAACAACACCTTTAAAACAGTGTGCTCTCTGCTTTACCTTCTGTGCCCCACGGTCCCCAGGGCCTCCGCTTCCGATCGCGTTGCTTCTGGGGCTCATGTGCTCAAGTCGACCGGAGATGAGCGTTTGCTTCATTTTGCACCTGGAAACAGGACTTGGGAAGTGGGGAGGGTTTGCCCATGGGCGGCCTGAGGTCAGGGCCTGGTCTTCCTGGCGAACCTCAGCGCAGCGGCGAGTCCTAGGTTCCCACTTAGCGGAGAATCCTGAGTCAGCTGGCTGGGATTTGAGCTTGAGGTTTCAGGAAGCCCAAGTACTTCCCGTTTCTGGGCCTGCTGCTTGTCCTGTGCGCCTGCAGGCCGGCCAGAGGCCTGTGGTGCCTCCGATTTGCCTCAGCTGCCCTCTGGAGAGGCCTAGCTGGCCGCTCTCTCTGGAACACCAGTCCTCTTAAAGGACCTGATGGAGAGGCCCTTCGGCCCCACCCAGACCCCAAGGGGCCACACTAGAGAAAGTTTTCCTTTGGAAGCCCGGGGACATTCCAGAAGACACCAGTGGTCCCTGGAGGGGAAAGCATTTTGCTAAGGAATCACCACACCAGGTGCCCCCTGCTCACATTAACTGCCCCCGAGTCAGATTCTTGTGTGACCCCTTACTACCCATTTCTGACCAGGACCTCACAACACTCCTCTTCCGGAGGCTGGCCTCTCCTCAGCCCCCCACATCACCTCACTGCCTGCCCTCCATACTGCCTCCTGCCCTGGACTCTAGCTGCCCAGCTTGGTCCAGCTTTGAGGAGTCGGGGGAAGAGGGCCTGGGTGCCAGTCAGAACATCTCCCGGGGTGTTCAGACACAAGAGAACCCCAAAGAAAGGACCTCGTTCTCAGTCATCTGTCCGCTGGAATGCAGAAGCCCAGTGAGGTAGGCATCTCGGCCCTGGCGGGTCCCTGAACCGCTCTCCCATCACAAACCCTCTGAATGACCTGCCTTGGTGCTCAGCATGGGTCCCTCACCCAGAGGACAGTCTGGATTTTTAAAATTTTCCTCCCACCAAATTTGGCTTATTTTGAAAAATACTTCCAAGAGTCAGGCAGATGCATCTGTTGAGCTGTAATGCGCCCACTAGGAAATGACATTTTCTTAGGGTTCAAAGTTGGTCTCTCACCTTTTTTACGCTCCTTGTGAGCCAAGACTTTCCCCATCCCCGAGGAGCATTGTACCCCTTCTGGGCTGGGTCATTCAGGGTCAGCTGAGCAATGAAAGATCTTCACTAATGTGTCCGTTAAAGTGTTTCTTAGAACATTTTATTTTAAATGTTTAGAAGTTATGGTATTTGACTTTACATTCTTAGCTTGTTGCTGTTTGTAGACATAGTTTATACTATGGCCTGGCTAGGAAATAAGGATTTGCTAATACTTTCCATTTTTCTATTTAAAATTTTTTATTTATTTTTGAAGAATTGCATGCTCACTGTTGAGTGTTTGGAAAACGGAGGAAAATATTGAGAAAAAAATGATCCGCAAGCTTCCTCATTAGAGGTCATTAACATTTTGGCATATTTCCTTTCAGCTGCTTTATGGCATTTTTGAATTACGTAGTTGAGATATCCCCAGTGAACCTCCAAGTATGTTGTTATTGACTGGGTAGCCCTGTAATGAACAATTGATTTGGAATCTTTGCACATACTTTAATGCTTGGCTCCTTCTGTCAGTAGAGGTTTTGAAGGCATGTGTTGAGAAAAATGTGTAACGGTTGACTTCCTAGGTAGGTGTAATGAAAATAACAATAGTGATCAACGGTGATCCCAGTCCAGGTTACATTCAGGGTGTCTCTCATTTTCTCTGCAGCCTCTTGTGCAATGTAGCAATCCTTGAATAACAGCTCATGGTAATGCAAGGTCCGCTCACCAGGATTCCCATCCTCAGTCAGGCCTGGGATTCCCGCCTGCGCTTCATCTAAAATCAGCTGCCAAGTAAAAGACTTGTTAGCCCAGGGTCTTTGTTCTCCTGGCCTTTGCTCATTACAGGAACTGTGTATCACCATGGTGAAGGTGTGTGAGGCTCTGTAAGTGACTGAAGGATCGGGTTATAGGTCTTTGTAAGCTGAAAGTGATAAAAGAAGATCAAGATAGGCCTGTTTAAACATTGACGAAGTTCTTTCTGAGGTAGTTTGTACCCCTAGAAGTTGTCTCGATGAGCATTATTTCTCCCACCAATGGAAAGAAGTCTCGTAGGAATGTGTTAGAATTTAAAATTGTATCCAGACCACAAAATTGTATGCATCGGTGGTCTTTCACACAGCTGTGACATGCAGTCTCTGTTTACTAGATGGGAGTCATGGTTGCCATGGAAACTCATATAATACCGTCCAACCTTGGGGGCTCTGACTGCTCTTTCCTTTCTGTTACTTTTATCTTCTGTTACTTTGTATCCCTTCCCCCACAGGTTCCCAGAGCACCCCCTTCATCCCCCAGGTTCCCCGTCCCTACCTGTGTTGGCTACAATCCTGGTAAATAAGCTGTGCAGGGGGTGAGATCCCTGCACAGAGGGCAGCTCCCTGGCCCACAGTGGGGTGTGCAGTCCCCAGAGCACCGTGGGCCTCTCCTGATGGCGTGTTCTGGAGCATGGCCCTGACCTTTTGGAGCCTCAGGTCCCACACCTATAAAGCGAGTGGCTCGCTGAGGTCCCTTTTGGCTCTAAAACTGGGCCTCAGTTTCCTCACTGTAAAGCGAGACTAACAAGAGTTTCTGCCTCGTAGGCTTGTTAGCTTAAATAAGTTTGCTGAAAGCTCGTAACGCAGCGTGGGCTGTTGTTTGCATTGAGTCTCCATTGAGGGTGCAGAGCGCCGGGCAGTGCTGGGGGGAGCTGGGCGGGAAGGGCGCAGTGGGGTTTCTGCGGTCCAGGAGCCTGTGGACTCCCCCACTGCTAACCTCAGCCTGCCTGTAGCCAGGGACTCCCCCCGCGAAGCCATGAACACGCTCCTTTCAGCCCTTCTAGGTCTCTTTCCAAAGAAACTACTCCAAAACTACTCCCTCCAAACCCTTATCTCCCAGTCTGCTGCCCGGGAAGCTCAACCTAAGGGAAGTGATACAGAAATTTCCATGATGCATCAAGTGAAAAAAGCAAGGAGCAGGATCTTACTTCTCTGAATCCCTTTATGCTCTTAAAAATCACTGAGGACCCCCAAAGCTTGTGTATATAGCTGTCAGTATTCACTGTTAGAAGTTAAAACAAAAAATGCGTACATGTTTATTAATTCATTTAAAAATAACCATAATAAATCCAATGCAAGTGAATGCCAGTAACATTTTTTATGAAATATAACTATTTCCCCCAAGAAAAGTAGTGAAAAGAGTGGCACTATTCCTATTTTTGCAGATCTCTTTAATATCTGACTTTATAGAAGGCGGAATTTGTTTTTTTTATTAAGGTATCATTGATGTACAATCTTATGAAGGTTTCACATGAGCAACATTGTGGTTACTACATTCACCCATATTATCAAGTCCCCCCCCTCACACTCCATTGCAGTCACTGTCCATCAGTGTAGTAAGATGCCACAGAGTCACTACTTGTCTTCTCTGTGCTATACTGCCTAGAAGACAGGAATGTGTATATCTGCCTCTGTATTCAGTCTTTTGCAAAATAACATTGTATAGCCTCTGGAAAACTCCTGCAATAACATCTCAGTGTTAATGATGAAAATAATTCTGATCTCATGGACCTCCTGGAAAGGTCTTGGATGTCTGGTAAACTGGCTCTCCAAAAAGAAAAAAATTCCCACCACAGTCAGTTTCAAGCTACCAACTTGACTCCATTAGTAGCGGAGTTGTGGAGAGCAGAGATCTGTGCAAGCAGTGTAAGCTGGCCGTGGCGGCCGCTGCATACAAAGCTCACTTTGAGAACCTCTGGCACCGAATATCACTGGGAGGACGCGCAGGAATACTGACCCAGTAGCCTCCTAGGAGGGTGGCCTGATGAGGCAGTGACTTTTCTCCCAAATGCCCTTCTGTACCTTCGGAATTTTGTTTCACGTGCATATATATTACCTTGTCAGGAAAAAAAAAGACTAAGCATTTTCCTTTTTTAAAAATGAACTCTAAAAAATAGAAATTGAACTATAATTTTTAAATCTTTAAAGCTTTTCCATTTCTTTGTGTCATCCAGGAATTGGCTCTTCCTGAGCACCAGTGAATGGTTCTCATGTCCCTGTCTCCCCCTTGACCTCTTCCTGCCCTGAGCCAAGCGCCGGCCGATACTCAGGATTCAGATCGGCCGTGGCTCCACACGAGGCGCAGAGGTAGAGCCCTGGCAGTTACGGCCTTTACACAGCCGGTTGAAGCACCCTATCCTTTGCACTTGGTCTAAACTGAAGGCATGTCTGATAATATTCTGATCTCCCCCCGTGTCCATCTCTGCAAAAGGACAGAGACTGAGGCACTTTAATGAATTATATATACTCCCTCATGCCCTGCAACATTACCAAAAGCAAGCATTTTCACTTACTAAATTAACCACTGGAGACTGGTTGTGTTTGAAAGCTACTCTTGGATAGGTCATGGATGTGTTGGAACCTGGGGTATTTTAACCAGAAGCAGCAGCAAGCTGCATGTCTCCCTCAGTTAAGTGTTCCTCTGGGCTTGGTCAGGGGTTTCTGAGGGACGTGAGCAGCCACCTTTTGGAGAGAAAGAGCGGATTTTCTGGAACATGGAGCTGCATAGTTAGACTGTTTGACAGTGTGAGATGAGTGGTGAGAGGAATAAGGTTTTAAAAGGGAGAGAGGTTAAAGTGAGAAATTCTGCAAGTCGGGTGGGCCCAGGTTGCAGTCTCAGCCGCCTGGGCACGTGGTGCTGCCGCGGCCACAGCTGTGTACACGGCGTGCCCGGCGCCCACCCGGGATGCGCCCTTGTGCCCCTCACCTGGGCAGATGACTGGGAAGTGGAGGTGACTGTGTGGTGCTCACCTCTTCCTCCCCACTGTGGTGTGTTGGGGTGCCATCACGATGTCTGCTCGGGGTGTGGGGAGTGACCCACGCAGCCCTCTTCCAGAAGCAGTTCTGCATTGTGTCTGGTGGAGTCCAAGCACAGAGCAGACGGGCTTTGCAAGTAGCTGCACGGAGTTGAAGGGGATGTGGGTGCTCGGGCTACTGTTGGGCAGGTAGATCCAGGGCTGGAAACCGGCCCCTGCGTTCGTCGGAAGAATGAGGATTCTGTTCTCTCCTCTCCCAGACAGGAGAGGCTCACAGACTTGGCTTGAACCCTCTTAGCTGCTGTGGGGCCCTCGAACAAGCTGCCTGCCCTCTGTTCCCTCTTCTGCTCCCAGTAGTCAGATGTTTTATTTTGTGAAAATGATATGCAGATAGTTTTCTCCGGCGTCACTGAGATGTGGCTGGCAGGTAAAAGTTGTGTATATTGAAGACATGTGCTCTAGGTTTATTGGTCACATTGGGGTTAAGGTGGCTCAGGGTGAGGTGCAGGTGCCCGGGGCCTGGGCAGCGGGTGGCGGGTGTTCATGAGGACCCTCGCCTCACTGCCCTCCCCACAGCCAGGTGCGGTGGGGCCCAGGCCTTGCAGATGGGCAGTCCCCCAGCAACCCGGGGAGCATGGCTGCTTTGCAGGCTGGGAGGGAAGGGGCCCCCTGTACTGCGCTCTGGGCTCCTTCTGTGCTAATCTAGCATCTGTCCCTGGTCTATAAATGGCCATGGAAATGTTTTCCAAAGCAGATGCGCTCTGGGCCTCCTGAATGGCCGGGAAGCAGGCTGCGCCTCCCCCACAGCCCTGTGACCCCCACTGCAGGTGGCTCGCCACTCAGGGGGCTCAGAATTCAGGTACTAAACTGCCTGCTGGAGTGTCGCATGGTGGCTGCTCAGAAAACAGCCTTCCTGCTCACGATTCCGGCCCCAGCTGTGTGCAGCCGCCTCCGCACCACACCGCAGGCAGAGGAGTTGTCTGGACGGGTGTGGTGTGTGTGAGCTGGCCCGCACCCTTGCCCAGCACGTGGCGTTCTGTCTGCTGTGTTTTCTCACTGACCCTACTTTATTTCCTTCTAGGATTTGTTCTTCCTTTTAATGCTTTCTGAGCAAGAGTCTCTGTGCTTTTCCTTTCACCTTGACCTTTTCCCCCCCCAGATAAATCATTGCCATCTCCTCCTTGTCTCTTTTCTCCCCAGAATGTTGTATGTGTTGGGCGCTGTACCCTCTCGGCCCCTTCCTCATTCCTCCTGGGCTGCTGCTTAGCTCTTCTGCCCCAATTTGAGGGAGTGGGTCCTGGGACCATGTGGCAGGGCTTCCAAGGACAGCCGGCAGGCGCCGGGCGTTTGGGGGAGGCCTGCAGTGCCTCTCCTTAAGAGGCCCCCGGCCTGGCCTGGGAGGATGAGCCCTGAGTCGCTCCCTGGTCCGAACAGGGACCGAAGCTCACCTACTTCCCAGTGCTTCGCCTCTGGTCGAACAGTTCCTGGACTCCTGAATTTCACTTGCTGTTTGCTTTCCCCCAAAAGCACCTCCTGTGATATGTTTTTCAGATAAGACATAGCTTGGTAAGTGGGAATTGCCTTCCGTGCAATATTACTTTCAGAGAAATCTTACGTTTCCCATTCATGCCTCTGGAAATCAGTAATGACAGGCATGACAAGAATTGTGCTTGTCAAAAAGTTGTGACACACTGAGAATAGTGTGTCACACCCCGTGTAAGTGTTCCGTTGTCAGTGATCCTGAAGTCGTTGGAGTTGGGAGCTCAGATCCGGGGACTCTGGCACCCGGGCCCCCCCACCCCCTCAGCCGGCTGGAGCAGGACCACGCGCTGAATGCGCTCCTGAACTTGGCACGTGGCCTCCCTCCTCCTTGTAGGAATTTCCTAGGAGGCGCCCCTCAGCCCTGCTGTCCTCCGATCTGTGACCAGAATGGGAACTCAGACCTCCGTTCACAGTCGGCTTCATCGGCTGTGGGAATACGGCTCCCGTCATGTCGGCAGGAAAGGTGGTCCTGTGTATTTTTTCCCTAGTGTTCCTACGTCATTTATACCTTGTACTGTCTGTGGGCACACTGCTCTGTAATTTGGGGAGCCCCAAAGACTGAGTGGTGCTCTCAGTGACAGCGTCCGCTCTGTTCCTGCCGGGGCAGTGGGAGCCGGGCGGCAGCCCCTGCAGCCCCTGCGGGACACCACCAGCCCCTTCCTCGCGGTTCCCCTGTCAGTACAAAGGGTTTGGGCCTGTGTGGAGCTCAAGAGCTTTAAAAACCGTTAGCCCAATAAATCCAAAATATCATTTCAGCAGGCAGTCAATATAAAAAATTGAGATAATTTAGCATTCTTTTTGCTTTGCTGTCTTTGAAATCCGGTGTGTGTCTTACACGTGCAGCGTGTCTCCGTTTGGACTGGCCCCATCACCGGTCGTCGGTAGCACGTGACTAGCGGCTGCCATCCTGGACCACGCGGGTCTCCTCGGGCCACCTGGAGTCCTAAGGCCTCAGCTCAGGTCCACGGGGTCCGAGCGTCCGTCCTTAGGCAGCCTTTTCATTGTGTGGCTGGAATTTGTAAAGCAGAAACTAACAGGACATCATACAAACTGGAACCTTTACAGAAGACCTGGTTTTCTCGAATAATGTTCCACTAGCTCTGTAAGTGGCCCTTAGTCGGTGCTTTAAGGCCCATTCTGCCCACCTAAAGTCTTGGAGAAGCACTTCCAGGCGGACAGAAAGTCTGGCTGCCCCCGAGCATCAGCGGACGGCAGTGAGAGGACGTGGTTCTCCGGGAGGGCGCAGGGCGGCACGAGCCTGGTCCTCTCCTCCCCGGAGCCGCGCCTGGGAGGGTCGGGGGTGTTCTCGTGGGCAGGGTAGAGGAAGAAACAAGTCAAACAATAAGTCAAGACTTTGTCTTTGTCTTTTCATTTAGTGGAATAGAAGATGAACGCAACTGAATTCAGTGAAGATGTAGAGGAAGGTAAAAAAAAACTCTTTAAAAATATAACTTGATATTTTTTATTAGGTCATATATTCACATGGTTCAAATATAGAGATACATAATGAAAAATCCATGAAGTCCCCTCCCGCCTCCTGTTCCCTCCCGCCACCCATGCAAGTATCTTATTCCAGAGTGACTTTCTTAAAAGCATCATTTTAAAGATAGTATTTGTTTCTCTCCCTCCATCTCCTCTCCCTCCTCCAAAAAGACTTTAAATCCAGTTTTGAACAAAATGTTCTTTGAGCACGAATTTATTGTATAGCACTAATGTGGTGAGATAAAAAATTACGTGGTTGGCAAGTGCAGTTTTCCTGTGCCTAGACACTGTTGTCTGAGTGGTAAGGTCAAAGGGCAGCCCACTGTCACCCAGAGAACTGCCGGCTGCCCAGCGGCCTTTCCTGCTGAGCCCTATCTCTTCTCTGTCACAGTTCTAAAAAATAACCCTGTGAAAGTGGAGGCCGAGGTCGAAGATGCTGCCCTTGACTGCTCGGTGAATTCCAGGTCTTCTGAGAAGCACCCCCTGGACAGCGTCTTCACTGCCCTCCAGGATGTCAGCAAGCGAAAGCCGGGTGGCGACGGCCAGCCTGACTCCGTCCCCAGCGTGAAGAGGCGGCGGCTGATTCCCGAGGTGAGGTCGCAGCCCTCCCCACTGTTGGCTTCAGCGCTGACCCCCTGATGAGATGCCCAGCCTCTGCCCGGGGGCAGCCGGGCGGTTGTTGAACCCTCGGGCATGAGCAGGCATTCATTCCGGCTGACCCATCTCTGACTTCACTTTCTCGAAGGTTCTAAGGGCAATTTCTATTTGTGTCTGGATTCGTTATCGGGGAAGGGAAGTCTTCACGCTGCAGCCGCTTTTAAGCTCTTATTTTGCTTTGCTTCACAGGGAAAGCAAGAGCTTGTTGATAGCAGGGACTTGAGGTAAACACCTACCACATTTTACATAGAACACACTTTATGTAGATTTCTGGAAAAGTTGAGGGTTAGCAGATCTTTCCTGAATCAGATTCATCTTTTATATCTATGAGGGGAGCTTGTTCGGTGAATCTTTTTATAAAGGAAAATTCTTTTACAAGCCTGTTTCTCTAAACCTACCTATCTTATGAGTTTGCTTTATTTCTTAATCACCTGTTTGTACTGAACTTCGCTAAATTCTGAGAAAGTGAAATGGAACCGGGCATGGTGGTCCCCTCTCACAGCCTGGAGTCCTGATGGGAGGTGAGACATGCGCGCAAAATAGCTAAGACTGACGGGCGAGGGGCAGCTTTTGGGGATGAGGCGTCCGTCCTGGGCTGCCTCCCCATGAGCCAGCAGGTCACACCTTAAACTTTTAGAAAAATGTTTTCCCAAGCTCTCCATCCCAAACACACACACATACACACACTCTCTCTCTCTCTCACACTCACCCACTCACTCTTCGGGGGACCCAGACATGCATCTCCACTTCCACGTGGCTGTCCGAAGGAGCCGCGTGTTCACAGCCTCTTACCCTTGTCCAGAACACCGTGTTATCAGCCCCAGGCTCTTCGGGTTATTACAGGTTTGTTTGTAATTCTCCTCTATTGGATGCTAGGGTAGATCCAGATTAAATTGGGAATTTATGGATTTTAGAGATTCAGTGAGTCTGCAATAAATAACAACTATCCTTTAAGTAGCAAAATGATGAGATAAAGATTTTCACCAGATTTAAATGTACATGTTTACGTTACATTATAACGAAGACCAATCTATATTCTACGTCATAGAACATTGATATGTTAATTTTTTTATTTGGGTTTTATCCCCAGCTTTGTTGAGATGTAATTCACATACTATATAATTCACCAATTTAAATTGTGCAATCTAGTGTTGTTTGTGTAGTCCCGGAGTTCTGTGACAATTACTACAATGGGTTTTAGACCATTTTCATCGCCCCACAAAGAAATCCTACACCTGCTGGCAGTCACTCCCCATTCCCCTAACCCGTAGCTCCCAGCAGCCACTCATCTAGTTCTCTCTCTGGGGATTTGCTTATTCTGGACATTTTATATAAGTGGTATCATAGAATATGTGGCCTTTGTGTCTGGCTGCTTTTACTTGACATGGTGTTTCCAAGTTCCATTTGCGCTGTAGCACGTGTCGGATCTTGTTCCTGTGGCCAAACAGCGTTCCGTCGCGTGGGTAGACCACCTTCTGTTTATGCGTTCGTCAGCTGATGGACACCTGGGTTGTCTCCATTTTTGACCATCATGAATAATACTTAAGCAATACATTTGAAGAAACCTGTAATGCCCGGGGAGAGGGTGTGGGGGAGTTGAATTATTTAATACCCGTGTGAGCATTTAAAATGATAAATTTAGAAATATCTGCCCTTGCCTCTGGCTTCCAAAACCAGCCACTTGCTGCTGCATACTTTGTGACTCTGGGGAAAGTTTCATGTGTGGATGGCAGTTTCCAGGGCAGAAAGTAATGGCTGCAAATTAAAACTTGGGTTTTGTTCTGCTGTGGCAAGTGAAAGCTACAAGGTGGTCAGCAGAATAGCTTGTTTAAAACACATTTAACCATTTGCCTTTTCTTCCGTTCTACTTTAAACCATACTGTATTATCCTTTCGCTTAATGATTGGTATACAGATGTTTCCCCCTCTTGTGTTACCATAATCAGTGTCACAGGGGCCGTTCACATGCATAAACTGGCTGCTCTTCTGTGCATGTGTGTGGGGGTCAGATTCCCGGAGGTTATTACTCTGAAAGTGTTGAGAAGTTGGAGAAGCACTATGTTCTTCAAGGAACTCATAAAAACGTATTCTGTGTGTCACATTTCTGCTTATGATCAGTTCTGCAAACCCCTTCAAGTTAGCAAGGAAAGCCAGAGTTCAAAAATGAAGCACAGAGTCGAGTGTACCGGTTCACCTTTGTTGTGTGACAAACCACCCCCAAACTTAGCCCCTTAAAACAACCACTGTTGTACTTGCTCACGGTTCCGTGGGTCATCTGGCGGCCCCTCTGATCCAGCCTGACAGTGGGGCCGGGTGACCTGGGCTGACCTCACTCCCCTCTCTCAGGCCTCCCTGGGCTGCCGGGATGACCGCAGCATCCCTTTAAGCACCTTCTCACCTTCCAAGAGGCCTGCCCAGGCTTGTCCACAGGGTGTGGAAGAGCTCCTAGGAGCGGGAGAGGCCAAGCTCCAGAGCACCGACTTCTCACGCCTCTGCTTGCCTCATGCTTGCTCACGTCTGCCTGGGCAAAGCGGGTCGTGTGTCGGACGTAGACTCCATCCTTCATGGCAGGAGCAACAAAGTCACCTTGCAAAGGCGCTCGTGCACACGGATGGGGGACAGTTCAGCATGGCGAGGAGCGACAAGCTCACAGCAGGAAGGAAGTGGGACCAGGCAGCAGTCGGTTGTGGCCTCCGTGGACAGCCCGAGGTGGCTCCATTGCCTCACTGCAAAGGTGCTGCCACTCTTTATCCTTTCATGGGACACGTTTTTGTTGTCATGGCCTCATGGAGAAGGGGCATCTTCATATTCTCAGGAGCAGAAAGGGAAGGAGAAGGCTCGTAGGATTTGTGTTAGTCGCACCCATCATTCTGTGAAGCGAGTCAGGAAATAACCCGGCACTGGCTCAAGCTCCGTCATGGTCCTGCTGGAGGGCTCTCCTGGCCCGTCACACCACTGACGCCGCGAGGGCTGTGGGGATCTTCCTGATGTGGTCACGCAGCAAGTTTTGTCTGGCCAGAGCTTGTAGCGTCGTCCAGGAAGTCTGACATGTTTGGAGAGAAAGGGATTCAGAGTGTAGGTGAATATTTGTTCATATTCTCATCGATCACATATGTTTACTTTTCAGTGAACTGGATGCAGCAGGCAGTTCCAACACATTCGATTTTGGAGAGGAAAAGATATGTTTAGTCCTGGGTTTAATTTTGGGAGTTTTACTAGCTTCGTTCATTTTCATTACTTCATATAAAGTAAGATTGGTACCTGTGCACCCCTTCCTGTTCTGTAAAAATATATACATGAATACGAACCTTTTGAGATTCTTGAGCTCCTTGTAGAAAGGTGTCATGTGAACTCAGGCAGTATTTCCTTTTATAAGTTTGTTCAAGTTGATGTGTCAGTAAATCAATAGCCTCAGAACCGTGGGGACTTAGGAAACCCATCAGTTCTATGACATGATAGCGTATGTTGATGTCTCAAAACAGGACTAGTCCTGATTCAGAGTGCGCAGCCCTTTCTCCTTCCCCCCGAGTTTTCTCTGACCCTTCCTCATATGTGGGAGCTTCAGCATCTCACCCAAGGGAGACGGGAGGAGCCGGCAGTCATCCCGGAAACAGAGGAAGCGCGTTAAGTCACTGGTGCACGCGCAGCCCGTTCCCTGTCTCACCCCACTTAGTCTAAACCACACACCAGTGATGAGAGTGCTACTACCCCCCCAGATCAGTGAGCAGACTCGGGCACGGATGGTGAGTGCCAGGGTGCCAGTGGGGCGGCCTTCCTCCCGCAGTGACCGGCACACTCAGCTCCCTGCTCCCTGTCCCGGGAGGTGAGCCCCTGCTTCTGTGACGTAGCCCGTAGGCAATAGTGAATGCCAGAACGAGCAGAGACATGACCCAGATGGGGGGGGGGGCATGCTCCACGGGGCCTTCTGCCAGTTACAGGACCTCCCTGCCTCTCGGGTCCGGCTGTGAGGAGGAGCAAGCCTGCTCGCCTTCCTGGTTTGTCGTGGGCATCGCTGAGGGGGCCCATATTGGGGGCTCAGCACAGGGCCTGCCCCTTGTCAGCTTCCAGAAGTGTTTATTTACTACCGCGCAGGCTCCATCTCTGACTCCGGCCCTTGTGGTCGGTGTCTAGCTGCCTCCCTCCCCGTTTATCCAAACCAGAATGGTGTGGAGTTGCCAAGGGAAGCCATCTGACGCCCTCAGGGGACCGCAGGCCTGAGCACCCTTGCTTCTGAACACCGTCCAAGCCAGAAGGTAGACCCCCTTCCGTCTTCTCCCCCCAGCGCCAAGGGAAGCGGGGGACGGGAGGGCTGAGGGGCTCCCAGTGAAGCTCCGCCATCCCCGGTGTCTCGCCGTGGATGTCATTTAGAATAGCACTTGGCAAAATAAAACCTCCCTCAAAAAACCGAACAAAAGGCTGTAGAAAGACTTGACGCCTCCTCTGGAAAAGGCTTCCCAGCCAGGTACCGCAGCTGCGGGGGGACTAGTAGCTGACGTTTTATTGGGGGTCATGTCTTTGGTCATGGAAGTGGGAGTGATGGTCGGGAGCTTCATGCGGGCAGAGGGCAGCTGTGTTCTGGCGCTTTTTTGTTTCTTTGTTTTTCATCCTGAAGTGTCATCATGGGTTGTTTTTAACTGGAGAACAGAAGTGCCGTCCCATCCATCAGGACAGAGGTGCTGGCCTCCCAAGGGTCAGGTGCCGCGGTGCCGGCGGGGCTGCGTGATGGTCCCCCGCCCCCACAGCAGACGGGTGCTCTGGCCGCTCCTGTTTGATGAGGTGTAGATTATTAGCACTGCCAAGCCGGCTAGATTTGGCTAGATTTGGCACCATGATGTTAAACACCATGTGGTGGCCTGAAGGGCTGTGGGGTATTTGCAAGGAGCTGAGAGCATCCTTTGAGGATGTCCCGCCCTGGTATTTTGCCGTCCCCTCTGGGCTTCCTCTTCTCCCTCCCTTGCAGTTGCTCTACCCCACCCCCCCATGCCTATTTCTTCAGGCCTCACAGCAGCTCCACCCTCCCCGCGCACTGCCCGCAGTACACCGACGACCCACAGGGTGAAAGCCGCGACAGCAGAGACTGTATCGGGCTTGCTCCCTGGGGCCCCAGGGCCTCGCACAGTGCCGGCCAGACGCTGGGCGCTCAGTAGTACAACGGGAGGGTCAGGAGCGTCTACCCCCCGTGCAGCTGAAAATCCAAGGATAACTTTTGACTCCCCCAAAACTTAACTAATAGCCTGCTGCCTACCTGGAGCCTGAAGATAACAGTCAGCTAACACATTTTATGTGTTACACGTATTATATAGTATATACTGTGTTTTTACAACAAAGTGAGCTAGAGGAAAGAAAATGTTTTTTCAGATTGTCACAAATCTCCAGAGAAGTTTCTAGTATACTTATTTAAAAATGCACTCAACTGGCCAGTGCATTCCAAGCCCATGGTTTTCAAGGGTCACCTGTACCAATTTATCGGCTCTGTGTGGTAGAGCTCTTCCGTGTCTCACGGATGACTATCTGGTCATTTAATGATGAAGATGGTGATGATGAAGACAAAACTTCTGTTGGAAATGAAAAAGGCAGGCATCACCCCTGCCTTGACTGTTTGTGGTGGGGGTGGCGCCAGTGCCCTGGCAGCCATGTCCCATGGTCTGCACCTGACGCCCCATTAGCTCTCTGCTCCCTCTCTTTTGCAGGCCCGCTTCTCTCTTGGTGTTCCAGTGTGCTGACTCTGTGGGCACTGTGCCCACTCCTCACCCATCCAGCTGAATTCAGTGACTGCTGTTGCTTGCATTTGGGGTCCTAAGCAAGAGATTTAATTCTTGAAGCATCTCCTTGGTGACCCAGACTCTTGCGGGGACTCCCCTAAATAGTCTCCTACCCTCCCTTGCAAGCCAACATCACCCACTTTGTTCAGATTCTGCAGCCGAGAGCTTTTGGGCATCCCTTCTGGAGCGTGAGGGTGCGAGGGGTAGGAGGAAGTGCCCTGGGCAGAGCCAGGGTGGGTGCTGGCACCGCCGAGCCTGAGCTGGCAGCAGACTTCCCAGATGGTTGGGGGGTGAGCCTCGGAGCCTTGGGAATGGTGTCAGCCGGGCACCCAGTGCCAGGGAGCACAGATTTAAGGATTGATCAGCAGCAGCAAAGGCCGCCAGCCCGTCGTCGCCTTGGCAGCATTTGTGGCAGTAACTGGAACACCGCACTGACAGGACACCAGTGTGAGACCATCTAAGAACTTTCTCGTTGGCACTTGTGCTGTGTTTTGTGTTGAATTGTGTAGCCAGGGTTTCTGGGAGTGAAGAATGTTGCCCTCTACTGGGACTCTAACTTAATATTTTATTCAAGCAAGTTAGCCAAAAACGGTTCTATATATGGCAATGTTTCTAACGTGCTTCGTAGAAACTGAAATATTTTTATTAATGAGGCTGAATATTGAGAGTGATAGAGGGGCTTTCCAGCTATGATGCGCTCTGGCCTTCCGCCTGCCAAAGGAATGTGGGGGAGTCAGGTGACTTCCATGCATCGAGGTGGGTCACCCAGGAGCGGTCCCCGGGGCTAGGGGCAGATCGCCCTCTTGTCCGTGTGCTTGTCGCGTGGCATGAGTTCTGGTGTCTCTGCACGGAACCTTATTTCAAGTGTATCAGTGGGGTCACTTGTTGCAGAGAAAGGACCCCTTCTCTAAACTAACTCTTAAAGTAGTTATGACTTTTTTTTTAAATGATTGGCATTACAACTCAAATTTCTGTTGTTAAAACCTCATGGTACTCTCACAACCCCTGGGACCTCCAAAACTATTTTGGTTTAGTAGAATTTAATGGTAAGTAAGTTGCTAAAAGTCTAGTTTACAGCCTACAGGCACTAGCAGGTAGGGCACTTTTAATTTATCGGGGCAGTGCATTTCAGCAGTGACCCATAAGCCCACCTTGTAGACAAATACGGCTCACATACATGGATTTGTATGTAAATATACAGACACAGAGGAATGAAACAGAACTTTCCCAGTTTACTTACTGTTGGCAGTGCACACTGATATTTTCTATTTTCTTCCTTCCATGCTGCCTTTTTTTTTTTCTTTTTTACTCCCTCCATCCCTCTTCTTACACTGGTCATGATGCACCACATCAACTCCATCATTTATTAAAGGGTCATGAACCACAGTTCTAAACACTACATTTGTGGATAAAGATTTTCAGCCCATCCTTTTTTCTCCGGGTTTCTGGGGTGTGTGTGGGTGTGGGTGGGTGTGTCAGAGTGGGTAAAATTGTAATATCCCAGAATCACTCGCCTGGTTTTAGTGCATCTCCATATCAACAGGCGTTCCTAAGTTCCTAAGGGGTGGAGAGAAGTTGTGCATCTCCATATCAATGGGTAATTACCTGGGCGACAGAGGGCTTATCTGAACCTGAGGAGTTGGGAGGAGGCTTTCGCTTTCTTCTGCCAGAGCAGACGGGAGACGTGCCCCCCGCCCCCCAACCGCAGTTTGTAAGCGGTAACTGGGTTTTAAACTTTATTTCTCCCTTTGACTGATTTCGGTTTCAGCTAGGTGTTTTGCCCCGGGATTTCCTCTCCCCAGAGTTACATTCAAAAACAGCTTTATTAAGTTAGAACTGGAATACAGACACTTTAACCTTCTTTCCCCCTCAATCCCCTTCATAATCCTATGCTTTCTGCCTGATAGCAGGACAAAAGAACTATGAAGAGCGCGACCTCCACCTTCAGCTCAGTTATCCTGTGCTCCGCCCCTGCCCCGGCCTTTAGGGCAAACGGCTGTCCAGGGAGGACCTTCCCCGAGTGGCTTGTCCCCTGACTGTAGGAAAGGCCTCCTCTGGTTCACGGCTGAGAGTAGTCCTGATAACTAGCTTAATAAAAGTCCCACTGTATTTACTACCTCTGCTCTGACTTGGGAATAGCATTGCCTAATAATAATCATATTGTAACTGTATTTATTAATCATGATGAATCAGGCAGAGCTCAGTGCCTTATGTACATTATCTCATTAAGTCCTCACAACCACCCTGTGAGATAGGAGCCTTTATCCATCCCTGAGTTACACACAGGGAGCTGAAACAGGAAGATCCCGTGATTGCCTAAGGTCACACAGAGGACAACATGAGCTGAGCTTTGATCCACTGTCAGTACCTCTACAGACAGGGCACTCGTGAAGCTAGTGCCTATCTGAACAGCTTTTCTCGGGCGTATGTCTGAGAGCTGCACAGCACCTTGCCCCACTTTACCTCCAGGTGGTCGACAAACATTCATTGAGCCCTTCTGTGTCCCAGGCACTTGGCCAGGTCCTGGAGTAGACTCGGGAGTGACGTGGTGCCGCCACAGAACCATCGTGCAGTGTGATGAGGATGGCACTGCTTGGGGAGGAAGCCCCGGAGGGAGGGGGGCAGGTGGCAGGCTGCCCCGACCCCGGCACGCCCCTGGTCCTCTGTCTTTGGGAGTTGCTGGGAATGAGGGCGTAGGGAGCCGGGTGCCTCTGACCCTTCAGACAAACCCTGGAGAAAGTATTGGCCAGCTCCATGGGAGAACTCAAACACAAGATTTCCTTTACCTTCAGGTCCTGAGAGAATAAAATAGCTTTCTCTAATATGAGGCAGATTGTCTTCTAAAAGAGAGGGTCCAGGAAGCAATCCATTAATGTAATGAAATGTAACGTGGGAAGGTTAGAAAAGTTTCACATGTTTATGTGGCTTTGTGGCCTGTTTTCACCCTGGGCCTACATTCTGCTCACCTGCCGTTCATAAAGCTGGTGGCCTCTTAAGATCTGCTTTGCCTACATTTTTGTAGGTTACAGGAGAAAAACACATCATGTACTGTTTGGTGCTGGCATTAGTTATCTGAAAGCTTGCAAATGACATTGCATCTGCCTGGATAAGATCAACTGAGATCAACTGAGATGAGACGCTGTCCTCCAGGCTGGCTATTTGAGGACAAACGGCCCCTGGAGCTCGTTAGAAATGCGGATCCCAGGTCAGAATGTGCAGTGGAGCCAGGCCCCCCCGGGGATTCATATGTCCCGTGGTGTGCCGGAAGGACTGGGCGGGGCCCGGCTGGCCGGCCTGGTTCCCGGGTGCGGCAGTATTGAGTGTGGCCATTCTGCAGCTGCCGGCTCCCACTCTTACCCGCATCAGCCCTGCTCCCTCGACACCCACCAGGGCTCACCAGGTAGCTCTCCCGCTTAATTAAACCCTCAAAAATAGAATCCAGTGTTCAGGGGACAAATTTGACATTTGTCAAAAACAGCTTTATTAAGTTAGAACTGAAATACCATGAATGGCACATATTGAAAACATACCATTTAGTTAAGTTCCGCCATATGTATTTACCGGTGAAACCGTCCCCTAGTCAAGGCAGTGGACACAGGCATCAGTCCCTACCGTGAAGTCCTCAGGCGCTGGCGTGCAGCGCCCTCCCTCCCCCAGGTGGCTGCTGACCTGCTTTCCTTCTGTAGAATTTTATGTGAATGCAGCACAGGCTCTTTGACTCTCTCACACGGCATGATTATTTTGAGACTCATTGGCACTGTGTGTATCAGTCCTATTGCTGAGTAGTGTTCCATTGTATGAGTGTAACACAGCTTGTTTACATACTTGTTGATAAAAATTTAGGTGTTTCCAGTTTGGAGCTTTTTACAAATATGGCTGCCTTGAGCATTTGCGTACAGGTCTTTGTGACCATGTGCTCTCCTTTGCTCGGTAAATAAGTACCTAGGAATGGAATACCAGGATCATATGGTATGTGCATGTGTAATTTGTTTGGAAACCACCGTTTGCACAGTGCTCATACCATTTTGTCCCCCGCAGCAGGGTGTGAGAGCTCCAAACCCCCCGACATCACCTCCAGCACTTGGTAATACCCAGTTCCAGGCAGATGACGTGGTATCTCAGTGTGGCTTGAATTGGCATGTTGCTAATGAGCATCTCTCTATGGGCTTGACATTTATGTATCATCTTTGAAGTGTTTATTGAAATCATTAGGTTATATGTCATTATTGAATTAGAGGGTTATTTATGTATTCCGGATTTGAATCCCTTTTTCATTCTTTCAACAGTGTGTTTTGAAAAGCAGAAGTTTCAAATTTTAATGGAGTCCAGTATATTAATTTGTTCCTTTATGGGTCATGCTTGTGGTGTTGTATCTAAGAAATACTTACCTAACCAAGGTCCTAGAGGAATTCTCTAACATTTTCTTCTAGAAGGGTTAGAACTTTGTTAGCTTTTACATTTACACCCACAGTCTATTTTGAGTTTTTTATATGCTAACATGTAGGATAAAAGTTTTATTATTTTTTGCATGTGTATAACCAGTTGTTGAAAAGATAATCCTTTCTCCTTTATTGACAAGATAATCCTTTCTCCACTGAATTGCCATTGAACCTGTGTCAAATCACTTGTTTTGACAAATAAGCCCCTTAAAATGGCCCGTGCCTGGCAGTAGGGGAAACTGCTGATGAAGGCGTGGAGACTTGACTGCTGGCCAGTGGAGGAACTTGGACTCGAGCTTTTGGGTGTCTGAAGGGTAACTTGAGCTTGCCCTGGGAGTCCAGCAAGAAGGTGCCGTCCGTGGGCGAGCTGGGGTCACTTTGGTAGGGCGCAGTTCCCTCGTGGCCCTCTGTTGAGCAAGGCTGGGTGAGAGAGAGCAAGCACCCTTCTTGGTGCATAGGAGGGCCCTGTTATTGTACAGTGGGTGCGTAGGAGAGCCGGGCTTGACTGTCTCCAGGGATCCCGGTTGTGAAGAGCTTTGGGACCAGTAAGGAGATCGAGACTTAGAGACGTGGACGGTCCCATCGCTTCAGGAAATCCACAGTCATATGGGCTCAGGGGGCGTTCTGGGTTGCCTCTCCCGGTCCCCTCCCTCGGTACCCCCCAGACGAGAAGCGCCTCTGGGCTGTGGCAGGCTCAGTCAGGCCGTTGCTCTCTAGCCCCCAGGTTCTGTTTCCCGCTGTGCCTCTCAGGAGCTGTCCAGCGTGCAGACCCCCGCTCTGCTAGAGGCTGCAGACCCGAGGGCTCCTCGCTGCCTTCTGGAGCTGGCATGGGCAGGCCTGGGCCGGTGAGGTGACCTGCCAGGGGCGGGGCGCACCCAGAAGCTCCTGTGGCCTCTCCCACCCCCAGCAGTGTTCTTAGCCCACCCTGCCGACATCTGTGCTCGGTGTCCTGTCGGGCTCTGTGGGCGGGAAGTTGAGACCTCCTGGGTCCAGCCTGAGGCTCTTGGGTTATAGGCATCGGGGTGCATTCCTGCTCTGGAGAGTGGCTCCAGGGTGAGGGAAGCTGCTGCTCCCGTGATCCTGGGGTTGACCTTGGGCCGTGTGTGTGTGTGTGTGTGTGAGCGAGAGAGAGAGACACACACACAGACCCGTGTCCAGCGCAGTACATCAGGACACCCACCAACATGCCTTTGTCTTCCAGGCGCTCCTCGCAGGCATGCGGAACCGGGAGAACAGCTCGCCCTGCCAGGGCAACGGGGAGCAGGCGGCCAGGGGCAGGGGCCTGGGCTCCGCGTGGCCGGCGGAGGAGGGGCCCTGCAGCGACGTGAGCATCCCCTCCTACAAGAAGCCTCTGTACGGCATCTCGCACAAGATCCTGGAGAAGAAGAACCCTCCCTCCGGGGACGTGCTGAGCCCCTACGAGCCCCTGGAGAAGGCCATCCCCAGCCACAGCCCCTCGCCGCTGCGGCTCCTGAACGAGCCCCAGAAGCGGGACTGCGGCAGTGCCCCCGCGGCCGCCGACGGGGACCCCAACATCTACTTCCTGATCCAGAAGATGTTCTACATGCTCAACACGCTCTCCTCCAACATGTCGCAGCTGCACAGCAAGGTGGACCTGCTCTCGCTGGAGGTGAGCCGCATCAAGAAGCAGGTGAGCCCCGCCGAGATGGTGGCCAGGTTCCAGCCGCCGCCCGAGTACCAGCTCACGGCGGCCGAGCTCAAGCAGATCGCGGACCAGAGCCTGTCGGGCGGCGACCTGGCCTGCCGCGTGCTGGTGCAGCTCTTCCCCGAGCTCTTCAGCGACGTGGACTTCGCCCGCGGCTGCAGCGCCTGCGGCTTCGCGGCCAAGCGGCGGCTGGAGTCGCTGCAGCTGCAGCTCGTGCGCGACTACGTGGAGGTGTACTACCCCGCCGTGCGGGACCTGGCCGTGTGGCAGGCCGAGTGCGTGCCGCAGCTCAACGACTTCTTCAGCCGCTTCTGGGCGCAGCGCGAGATGGAGGACGGCCAGCCGGGCGGCCCTGGGGCCGGCTTCTTTGAGGCGGAGCCGGCGGACGCCGCCCACTTCCTGGACGGCAAGGACCCGGAGGAGGCCCTGTCCCTGGACCGCAGCAGCACCGTCGCCTCCGACCCCGCGGTGGACGCGCGCGACCTCACCGAGTTCCTGGACGAGGCCTCCTCGCCCGGCGAGTTCGCCGTCTTCCTGCTCCGCCGCCTCTTCCCCGAGCTCTTCGACCGCCGGAAGCTCGGCGAGCAGTTCAGCTGCTACGGGGACGGCGGCCGGCAGGAGCTGGACCCGCAGCGGCTGCAGATCATCCGCAACTACACGGAGATCTACTTCCCCGATGTGCAGGAGGAGGAGGCCTGGCTGCAGCAGTGCGCGCAGCGCATCGACGACGAGCTGGAGGGCCTGGGGCCGGACGCGGGCAGCGAGGGCGAGCCCCCGCGCGACGACTGCTACGACTCGTCCAGCCTGCCCGACGACGTCTCGGTGGTCAAGGTGGAGGACGGCCTGGAGGGCGAGCGGCCTGGCCGGCGGTCCAAGAAGATCTGGCTGGTGCCCATCGACTTCGACAAGCTGCAGATCCCGCAGCCCGACTTTGAGGTGCCAGGCGCCGACTGCCTGCTCAGCAGGGAGCAGCTGCGTGGCATCTACGAGAGCAGCCTGTCCATCGGCAACTTCGCGTCGCGCCTGCTGGTGCACCTGTTCCCCGAGCTCTTCACGCACGAGAACCTGCGCAAACAGTACAACTGCAGCGGCTCGCTGGGCAAGAAGCAGCTGGACCCCGCGCGCATCAAGCTCATCCGCCACTACGTGCAGCTGCTCTACCCCCGCGCCAAGAACGACCGCGTCTGGACGCTGGAGTTCGTGGGCAAACTGGACGAGCGCTGCCGGCGCCGCGACACCGAGCAGAGGCGCTCCTACCAGCAGCAGCGCCGGGGCCACGGACCGGGCCCCGAGAGCAGGGACCTGGCGAGCTACCCAGTCAATCCCGAGAGGTTCCGGGAGGAGTTCGAAGGGCCGCCGCTGCCGCCCGAGAGGAGCAGCAAGGACTTCTGCAAGATCCCGCTGGACGAGCTGGTGGTGCCGCCGCCCGACTTCCCGGCGCCCGCGCAGCACCTGCTGTCGGACAAGGAGGTGCGCGAGATCGTGCAGCAGAGCCTGTCGGTGGGCAACTTCGCCGCGCGGCTGCTCGTGCGCCTCTTCCCCGAGCTCTTCACGGCCGAGAACCTCCGGCTGCAGTACAACCACTCGGGGGCCTGCAACAAGAAGCAGCTGGACCCCACGCGGCTGCGGCTCATCCGGCACTACGTGGAGGCCGTGTACCCGGTGGAGAAGATGGAGGAGGTGTGGCACTACGAGTGCATCCCCAGCATCGACGAGCGCTGCCGCCGCCCCAACAGGAAGAAGTGCGACATCCTCAAGAAGGCCAAGAAGGTGGAGAAGTGACGGCCGGCGGCCCCCGCAGCGGGCGGACGCGCAGCGCAGGGGGGCGGGCGGGGCGGCCTTGCTTGGGCGCGGGCCCTGCGCTCAGCCCGACCGCCCGGGCCCCGCGGAGCAGGCAGGCAGGCAGGCAGGCAGGCCGGCCGCGGGGTGGGGCCCCCGTCCCCTGGGCCGTGTCCCGTCCGTCCCGCGCAATGCGGAAGGCATAGTCGGCTGCCTTGTTCCTCCTCCCACGTTTTACATCTTCCATTCTTACCAGTCTTTTTTATCAAAAACCTTTTTAATTACAAAGGAACCCTTTTAAAAGAATCACTGGGCCCTTTGGAGGCCATTTTACTTAGGGAAAAAAATCTTTTAAATAATTGAGATGAAGTACTGTAAGATGACGTCAGTTGCTGGGAATTTTTTTTTTTTTTTTTTTAAGATGGTTTCAGAATTATGAAATCTTTAGAAGTGCCAGGTTTGTGCATGAAGGCCAGGAGCTTCGGGAGGCATAGAGACCAATTTTGCTAACCTTGTCTTTTGCATCTGATACGGGAAGGGTCAGGAGGCTCCTTGGACAGGGCGGGGAGAGTGTGTGGCCCCGTCGCCCCTGTGGAGCCGGGGGGTGGGGGGACCTGCGCTGGCCCGGCAGAACGTTGGGCTTGCTCTGCAGACGAGAACACTGGATGACGATGACACGAATGTAGGTAGACGTAGAAGCACGGGCACAGTGTCTGCGTTTGAGCTGTGCCCTCCCACTGCCCCCTCCCCGCGAGGACGCTGCCGGGGCGCAGACACAGTTCCTTGGACAGCATTGTGTAGGGGAGGGGACTACTGGGCTTCTTGTTTGGTTTAAGGATGGGCCCCTTAGGGCTCACCAAGAACTGTTCACTTTCTCGTGTGTGTGTGTCTATATAAAACTGGGTTCTTGGAGCTGCATGGTGGCTTCACCACACCCTAGTGTGAGCTCCCCCGATTTGTAGCACACCCTTGTTCCTCAGTGTGGGCCCAGGCCGAAGGTCCTCCTGGGGTACCTGGCCCTGGAAGGACACAGATAATCTCAGGTGGGGCTGCCGTGTCCCCTCCGAGGGTCCACTCAGAGCTGCCCCTAAGGTCCTCCGGAAGGACCTCTGGCCAGTCCCTTGGCCTCGGGTGAGACAGCTCTGCTTCCCACACTGGTTGGGAAGGTCAGATGTCTTCAGGCCAGGGGCATTGCTCCCCAGGACTTCCAGCCAAGAAATTCTCCAGGTACAATGCTGAAAAGTAATACTCTCACCTACCTGATTTTGGGGTCTACATGCCTAGGGGGAAAAGGAAACAGCTAACCCACACCGACTGCATCACAACAGAAACCCGGGAAACGAATGGAATCCTACAGGGTAGTTACAGACTGAATAACCTAACAGCTTAATATTTTGTCATCTTAAAATGCAGAAAGAATAGAAACAATCTGTGAATTTTCTTCATACAGCTTATGAGGACCTCTGTTCCCCTGGCTGTATGACATAATGTTGCCTGCACCAAGCAGGCATGTTTTTCTGATGTGACAGAATTTTGAGCAGCGTAAAGTTGCTGATCGAACTTTAGTATTTGCTTTTAAGTGTCATTTACAGATTATTTCTCTTGAAACTGCAGACCTAAATTATTGAAATGTAGAAATGCACGGGGACATTCACGCCCACACCCACCCACCCATGTACACACACTTCTTACTAAAACACCTAAGTGAGATGAAGGGGACCTTCATGCACAATAAGCTCATCCTCTTTGCACCTGGAAAAAATAAGGGACTGAAGTAGCCAGGGCTGCCCCCCCACACCCACACCCTGGGCCTTTCTCTATGCCTTAGTCTCTCCAATATGTGCGTGCGCACATGCCCTTCCCAAAGATGGCGGAGGCGCTTTCGCCCACCGGCCCTGCTGGTTGGAGGGTGCCGTGGAGTTTGTTCTGGTCTCTAGGATGTATCCAAGAGGATTCCAAGCCATGTGACAATTGCCCTGCTTTCTAGAGGGTGGAATGTGACCCTGCAAGTTCAGAAGCACAATCATTTGTTAATAATAATTTTAAAAATCCTGTCTACCCATGTTAGAGAAAATCAGCAGGTTCAAAGAATAAAATGTGTCTCCTTATAGCCTCGAGCATGTTCAGCTTTTAGAAACCATATTTTGGTGGTTTCCTTAGTACCTTTCCCATGTAGGGCTTCTCCCCCCCAAATCTTAGAGTCCCTTCCAGTGAAGAGAGGGGGACGCACTCTGGGAGTCGTTTCCTGTCCCTCTGCCTGTCTCATCAGGAAACGCCTGCAGGTCCGGGGCTGTCTGTGTGGCGTCCTCAGTTCTCCAGCCATACAGGTGGGCTCCAGGGGCAGTTTTTTACATGAAGCAATAGAAATACAAAATACTTATTTTTTTTTCAAAATGTAACGTTTTCCATTAAATGTGTGGGCAAACCCCTTCCTCCTTTCCATGGAAATACTTTGATTTTTCCTTGTTTGTTTTTGGAGGGTTTTGTTTTTGTTTTTGTTTTGGGCCTGGTATCCAGAGGACTAAAGAATTAGCACAGACACATTTTGATGTTCAGTGAAATAGCAAGTCACGTGGGTGGTAGTGGCCCCGTTTTCCCTGTTAGCAGGGTTTGAAAGAATGAGTGAGGTGGTCGTGAGTGTGCTGGGTGTTCTGAGCCTGCTTCAGGTCACTTTGACTGTCTCCATGGCAGCCAATGTTTGACAGGGAATAAAGTCTAAAGTCTTGTCTAGTGTCCAGGGCGCTAGCATGCCCTCCCCGTTCAGTGTTGGCCCCAAACCTTTCTTTTTAAGTTTTGGGGGGAGGGGGTACCCCATCAGCAGCGATCATCAACAGCCAATGGGATCTACGTAGCGGTGAAGGAGGGACTGCTGCTTGGGTTCCTGTCCAGATGGCCTCCGTTTCCACCTTTGCCCCCAAATGTTTGCTTCCTGCTTGATTGTGGGGGGGTCCTGGGACCCCTGATTGGAGGTCACAGCTCTCACCCTGCCTGGCTGTGTGGCTAGACCTTAAGAGGTGGGGGTGGGGGCCAAGGGGCTCTTCACGGCCATTTGGAAATATTTGCCTTGTGTAGATCCAGCCTTAATGTTTTTCTGACATCCTGGTGATAGCAGACCCTGCACAAAGTGGGTATCAGATTTAATACTGTGAGGAGACAAAATAATGAGAATAGTTTTACCAAAGATCATGAAATGCCACGTAATGTCTGTATTTTACCATTGATTTGAGTGCATCCTTAGAAAACTGAATGTAACAAAAACCCAGGACACTTTTGGAAACTGTGTGCTCTCTAGCGACTTTGTGTGAATTTTTATACAAGCACTGTTTAATGAGTTACATAAAATGTTATAAAAATAGAAAAATGTATGGTCTTGTAACATCTTATTTGCTCACGGCATAGGTCTGTCAGAGCATGTCTCCGTCTGTCCGTCCGTGTGCCCCCCACTCCCCGCCCGCCCAGGGGATCTTCCATGAGGCCCCGTGAACGCTCAGGCGCCCACCCTGGGTGTCGGGGTACAGCTCGCAGGACTGAGAACGCTGCGCCCCGGCCCTGCCATGGGGTGCCGGTGCGGCTTCCTCTCCCCTCCCCTCGCCAGGGGCCCGGCCAGTCTGCTGCACCCTTTTTTTTCACTTTGGATCAGTTGGGATTTAGTTGCTCAAAGCTGACGTGGTATTAGCTGATAACAAAAGGATGCATGTTTTTCCTCACCTCTTCGACTTATTATAAATCATAAACTTTAATATTTCATTGTAGAAATCATATTTCAAGCTGTCAGAGAAACATCTTTGTCTCTCAAGAAAACATTATATTGTTTCTTGTGACTTCCAAGTGTCACAAGGTAGAAAGTGAGTTGTGGCTTGTGATTGGAACACTTTTCTCACAGTGTTGCCTAGTTGTGAGTCGTGACAATTCTGTGCCGTAAGGCTCATCAGCAGGTTAGGGCTGGTCAGGTCTGAAACCCCAAGTGCTAAATCCACAAGCAAGTTCCAGCAAGAATTGAAGGACGACTCAGTTATTTAAAGCCCCTTCTGGCCATAGGTATGTTTTGGACCAAAAAGAAAACTCACAGGGAATTTAAATATATGTGAGTTTACATATAAAATATAGTTCTCAGAGATAAAACTCCACACCAATCAATTAGCATGTTCACTGGAATGGTGAGGCACAGTGGGCTCTTTAAGGGAGCTTCCAGATAAATCTAAAACCCCCTGGCCAAGTGGAGGGAAAGGACTGAACATTCACTGCCCTGCTCGCTGTAATGGCACCTAACATTCTTGAGTAGGTGCCACGTGCCAGGCACACTGCTGAGGACCGTGCTTGCATCATCTCGTGTAATAAAGTCCTGTGAGGAAAGTTCCAGAATTATACCTGTTAAGATAAGAAAGCTAAGGCCCTGAAGATTGTATATACTATCTTACTTAATCTGCATAAAAACTCAGTGTCTTAGGCACTAGTACATCTCTACTTGGTGGTAAGGAAGCAGACCAGGATTTGGACCCATTTGTCTCTTCCCATAGTACTGCACCATCTCAGGAGCTGAAACACCCCTTGAGCCACAATACACAAAGATTCAGATCCCAAAACATTTGCAAGTCAGTGGTGTCCTTTATCCCTCACTCCTCTAAGTGCTAGTTTGTGTGATCTTAGACAGGGCTCTGCTCATTTTAGAGCTGCCCTGGGTAAAATGACTGGCAATTGTGGACAGGATGTTTTTCTAACAGCAAATTTTTTGAGATTGTGGAAATAGCTGCTGTAGATCAGATTCCCCAGGAGCAGAGCCTGAGACTGGGGTTCTTGTGCGACTGATTGAAGCCTGCTCTCAGGAGAAGGGGTGTGGCTGAGGCAGGAGGGGCTGGGGTACTCTGCAAGCGAGCGTGTGGTCTCTGCCACTGGCTGGCTTCACGCTCATCCGCTGGGAAGCCCTAGAATATGAACCGTTTGGCAGAATTAGCCTGGTGGAGGCAGAGGGCCTCGTTGGTCTTGGAGGTCCCCTTTGGCCAAGGGCGGTGCTCCGAAAGGGAGCGCCTAGCTGGTCCTCAGCAGCTCCGGGGTGGGTGCGCTGGTAGAGCGGATCTGGGTAGGACCCCATCAGCTGGAGGCAGAACCACCAGAGGGCATCTTAGACCGGATCGGCAGCCAGCTCCCCGAGTCTCTGCTCCCTCAGTCTGCTCCAGTAGGTCTGGGGGGCCTGAGAGTTCGCATGTCTAATGAGTCCCCCGTTGAATCTGGTACTGAGAGGTCACTGCCCTGGGCAACTACACCGTACCCGAGTGTATCATAGAAACTGGAGGCCTGGCACTTTCCTGACTGTTAACAGATCTGAGCTAAAATAGTTGTTTCCCGTTGTGTTCAAATAAAGCTGACTGCTTCTTAACTAGTGGTAAACTGGATCTTAGCTTTTAGTCAGAGAGAAGAAGCAGGTGTTGATGCTTCAGCCTCAGAGCTGAGGGGCGCTGGCCAAGTGCGATGGCTTTTGCTGGAGCGTTTCTGCACAGGGAATGAGTTTGTTGAGTTTAACGAGTACGACGTCATTTGTTCTTCTGAATAGAGTTTGTGGTCCAGATGGTGAACGGCGTCCTTGACGGAGGTTGAGAGCACAGGCCCAGCTCCTCCAGAAGCTCCTGCAACGGGAAGCTGTGTCCTGAAGGGCAGGGAATTCTGTTTTCCGGAAGAGCTCCTGTGATAAATGTGATCGTTTACTCCTCACAGAACCCCCGTGGGGCTGATAGTTTTAGCTCTCCCCCGCCTTTTATAGATGGGGGTGCTTCCCAGAGTCAGGTAACAGTCAAAGCCACCAGGCTGGCAGAGCAGGGGCCCTTTGGTGGAGGCCAGGCCGCCTCTCCTGTGTTCTTGACTTCCGTCACTTGCACAGCCGTGTGAAGTATTTTCTCTGTCTTGGCTTGGTGGTCTCCTGCCATTAATTTGGGGCTTTACAGACCACAGTCCCTGCTCTTTGGGTCCACCCCAGAGAGAGAATGTCCCAGGAAACCTTCCAGCGCCACAGGGTGTAGAACAAGGAGTCCAGTAAGAATCATCTGTCTCTCAAGGACGTGCATTCATTCAGCAAAAATATCTGCAAAGCCTGCTGTCTCCTGGGCACTGCTGCGCGATGCTGACAAGTCCCAACCTTATTAGTTGGTAGTGAAGAAGCCTTTTGTGCTTAGAGAAGGTTCTGGTGGCAAAGGGCACAGACATCTCTGGCGAAACTGAATTTCAAGGTGCGGTGGGGATAAGCAGACCCAGAACGTGGCTCCTCCCTACACTGCAGGCCAGCAGGGCTGGGCTCTGCCTCTGGCAGGAGATGCACCTGCAGGTCGGCAGGTGCCCGGCTCCCCTGTTTCTCACAGACTGAAACAGTCGCCACGGAGCCGTGAATGCTGGCTGCAGAACGCAACAGCCCTGGTCTTTCTGCTGTTCCGGTCCTACTGTTTCTGACCCACGTCCTCCTTGGTTTTGACGAGCTGAGCTCTAAGCACAGGCCCAGTTCCAGGCAGGGTGGCCCATGCGAGGGGTGCCTTCTCCTCAGGCTCAGTACTGATTGTGGCGCTTGAATCCAAAGAACTGGCTGCTACTGTTTCAGCCTCACCTTTGATTAATCTGTCTCGGAATCCAGAGTTCAGGGATTTCTGCTGCAGTCCTAGAGGAAATTCCCTCTGCATTCTGCGGGGAACATCTAATAAGCCCCCTGAGTGGGGCTTCGGAAATGGGTATTACTAGTCCAAACTGCCAAACAGAAATTGCCCGTTTTAGACACTTGCTGTTTTTCTTCCCTAACTGCAGTTTTTGGACTTCCCTTGTCTGCCTTGGGGAAGGCCTCAGCAGCCGTGAGAATGAAGTTCCAGATCAGAAGGACCACTGGGGGCAGCTGGCATTTTTTCTACAAAGGAATCAAGAAGTGCTTTGTGAGTAACCCGTGGCCTCAAGACCTTGCAAAATGGTAGATTTTCACCATTCTGCTTTTGATAAACCTGGTCTGTTAACCATGTGACGATGAACAAAAAACCGAAAACAAAAGCCGGCCAGCAAGCCTGTCTTTGAGAAGAAAGCTGCACCCCACTGCAGAGCCCTCAGAAACCCCAGGCAGTAGATGAGGTGGAAGCAACAGCCTGTGAGGGCGGCGGTGGGCAGGACCAGAGGCTTAGGAAAGTGCATGTTAGCAGCAACTACATCTCTTTGCACCTGTGTTAGACAAGCAAAAATCAGAAAGCTGGGTCATGCCAGGGGCCTGGGGCAGCGTTTCTGACCA
Source organism: Manis pentadactyla (assembly GCF_030020395.1). NCBI lineage: Eukaryota > Metazoa > Chordata > Mammalia > Pholidota > Manidae > Manis > Manis pentadactyla. The sequence continues at coordinate 107,156,568 of NC_080030.1, read as the reverse complement.
GTAGGCAAGCACCACGCCGCTTGTGCTGAGGGGAGCCGGGTGGAGCCTGGCCGAAGGTCGCCGGCAGAGCCGATAAGCAGAACGCGGTGGGTGCACTTGGGTGTTCGTTATGCAGTAGTGAGAAGCAGCAGCTTGGATGTGCGTACAGCACCCTGGGCAGACCTTAAAGGCCCCCAGCGTGAAAAAAGACACAAAAGGAAACATAGCAGTGCCATTTATGAACTTTAAAATTAAGAGTGCACAGAATGCGCCCTGAGTGGCCAGGATGGCCGGCGACAGGGAGGGAGGGGCACGTAGAGATAGGTGAGAACAAGAGAGGAGGAAAATAACTAAGAGGCTGGGGGCGGGTGCCAGGGCATTCCCTGTGAGAGGCGCGGGCAGTGCGCGTCCCCAGGACACCCAGTGGCATGTTGGCCCATCTTGAACAACTGGCTCTCCAAGGGGAAATAAACTTGATTCCTGGCGTTCGCTGATTTCCGAGGATAGAATGCTCCCACCGTGGCTTGTGTCACGCTGCCTGCGTGGTCGAGAGCTGTTGCACACGCCGTGTTCTGCTGCGGCTGCTCAGTGGAGGTTGTCATTTCCTTCTCTGCGCCCTTGAGATCATTGGCGCGTTGACTGGGAATTCTGACGGGAACGTTTTGAAAGCCAGAATACACGTGGCCAAGCTAAGTCGGCACTTCGCTAGTCCGATGTTCCCTGCCTGCCTCTAAGAAGGCTCCTGGACGTACACCACCACTCCGACTGGAATCTGCTTTCTTTCCAGTCCCTTGGGAAATGGCAGTCCCTGTGCATCTCCCTGATCACTGTTGACAAACCGGGGCGCGCGTTATCCCCCAGGGGCTAAAAAGATGATGAAACGACTGCCTGTATTTCTCCAGGAAAGATAGTGAAGCCATTTGGCAGAGGGGTGCGTGAAGAATTGTGTTTCCTAGAGGAAAGCTATTTGAAAGCATCAGCCATCACTTCTGGTAAAGGGGCCAGACGGGCCTCTGCCGTAACTTAAAAAGAAAACTAGTCCTTGTGGCCCAGTAGCGCAGGTGTCAACCTCACCGCGGCTGCTTCTGGGTGGGGATCTCTGCGGGGGCTGCTCCGCACCCTGCAGGCAGGTCGGCCTCGCTGTCCCTGCCCACTCGACAGCCACACCACCTTCCTAGTTGTGACAACCCAGAGTATATCCAGACATCAAAAGTCCCCAGGAGGGCAAAATCACCCCGGCTGAGAACCACTGATTAGAAACACGAATCTTTTCCTTAATCTTTCCATCAAGTAGGTCACATTTTCACGGAGGCGGCCTCGCCTGAACGGCATTAAAAAGCAGCCGTCAACTGGGGCAAGTAATGAGTGACCTGCAAGAGCTCCGTACCTTAACATGAATTCTTTTGTTTCTGCTTCCGTTCCACAGGTACATGCTAAGTCCCTTCCCCGCACTGTAGACAACTTTGGGAGAGATTAGTTTTTGCCACGTGTCTGACCCAACCTGCAGTCTCCATTATCAGGTGTTCTTCTCTTAGACTGATTTGTAGAAACAAGTGTGGAGAGGGTCAACCCCTGCCAAGCAGCTAAGCTGAGGTACCAATTACCAAGAGCTCCAAAAGCCTTTCAAACGGCCCTTCCTGTTTTCTAGCCACCCTCAACTCATCTTAACGTGTACAACACATTTTCACTTTCTTCCTCCTCTCAAGACGCAACCAGGTAAGGCGCTCGGTGTCCTGATCCGCATTTGCCCAGTGCGGAGGCCGAAGCTCAGAGAGGTCGAGGCCAGACCACAGCCCGGGACCCCGGCACACCTAGACCAGGCCGCTCCGCACCTCTCAGGGCCTCCTAGGATTTCTGTCACTCCCAGAGAGAAGGAAGAAAGGGGGAGGGATGGAGCTGGAGGTGAAGGAGACGAGCGTGGACACTAACATCATCTCCTCAGTATCAGCTCACACTTCCTCATGTCATTATACATGCTATTTTTACTGATGACTCAGTGAAGCCCGATTAAATAGAAAAATTCCGTTACACTGTACAGTATATATATCATTCTTCTGAGAGCTTATCTGAGTTGTCCAATAAAAATAATTTTTCCTTAATCTTCTGAAATCGGAGCTGGTAAGAGACTTCCAGACAGGGGCCCCAAATCCCACTGCTGTGAGCTATGGAAGTTTCCCTTCAGTCGGTCAATCTGAATTCCCAGGAATTTCTGGGGAGCAAGTAGAAGGACCCAGACAACAGCCACTCTTGACGGCTTCTCCCCCTGGAGCTGACCCTCCTGTGCCAGGAGCCTCCACGCCAGCTCACCCAGGCACCTCTTGGGCGATGCACACCGCTGCGTGTCCTTCAAACACTACTCCACTTCTTGGGCTTCGTCCCTTTTATAACACTTTCTGGACAATTAACACTTGGTCTCTAATTCTCTAATTCTTTATTCTCTTAACTGATAAAATCTGTGTATTTTCTACTTTCACCTGAAAATTAAGCCCTCAGTTTATAATCCTAAACAAGGGGTGGGGGGTTATCACACTTTTTCTGTTAAGGGTCAGATGGTAAATATTTCAGGTTTTGTGGGCATACACAGTCTCTGTCATATACTCTTGTAAAACAACCCTTTAAAAATGTAAAAAGCATTCTTGAGTGCCATTTGGAAGGCCTCTGGCTGCCCTAGTTATCAACCCCTGCTCCAAACAACTCATTTTAAATGGGCCCCAAACCTTACCGTTTGGAATGAGCTGATCAACGTCACTCATTCAGACCTCTGACGACAAGCTGAAGGGAACGAAGGCCCTCAGGTTGGCCACCAGCAAGGGCCTCCGGGTGCTTCTCCCCTAAGGATAGGGAGGGTGACCTTGCCTTGGCCTGGTTTTGCCTTGGGAGGCCTGAGCCCAAGAAGGCTGGTCAGCAGGGATAAAAATGAAATAAAAGCACAAACAGGCCCGCCTATTTCACGCTGACCCCCGAGGTAGGTAGTGCGGGGAACAGCAGGCCAGCCACGGGAGCCCGCTCGGGCCGAGCGCATCGGCACCCGCTGGAGCTCAGGAGCCTGAGGCGCGCACGGCGGGAGCCCGGGAGGGCAGTCCAGGCTGCAGCCGCGCTTCCACGACGTGGGTCCCAATCCCCACAGAACAGCTCAGTGGTGCCACCAATGGTAAGAGAACTTTAATAAAAATGTCCTCTTTTTAAGCTGGCCCATCTCCCACCACGAGAAAGCAGCTTTATTGCTGAGCTGCTTTTATTTTTACAGCAATCCGTTTATTTAGGCACACTCTTTTTAGGCAACTTTAACTTTTTCCACCGTCGTAACACCACGCGGTATTTCTCGCTTTCAGTCTTCTCCTCAGACACTCTTTTTAGGAGAATCCGCATCACTGTCTCTGTTTCTGCTTCCTTATCCTCTCCGATGAGAAGATCTAAAGTGTCTCCCACTTTCACCTGAAAATTAAAAGAAAACTTGGGCTTTATTACGTTTTGGGGAATACAGGCCCCTGCAAACACCCCTGCGTGAGTCATCAGTGGGCGTGCATCACGAGAAAAGGCCCCAGTTCCTGGGGAGCAGGCACTTACCCCGGTGCCCGGGTTACGGGGCCTCAGCCGGGGCGCCTGGAACCCAGTCTGTGTCCTTCCCTCAGACAGAGACACGGGCGGCCGAGGCCGGGCCCCTGCGAGATGGCGCAAACACACCCATGCCCACCTCACGACCTCGGGGAACTCCTGAATGGAGGTATTTACCTTGGCAACAATGGTGAAAGATGAAGGTGGGCATGACCTTAGAGAGCACGTGTGCAGTGGGTGTTACCTGCCCTGAGAGGGCTGTGTCCCATTGACTTCACCCAGGTGGGCTACCTGACTGGGGCCGAGGCAGCTCGTAGGAAGTGAGCCACCAAGGAGCAGTGGTCAGGTGGCATCTCCTGGACACAGGGAAGAACTGCTCTGCCGGCACCAGTCGGCCCACATCATCAGGAGAGGCAGGATTCGATGCACAAAGATGCAGTGTCGTAGGGGGTGCCGACTCACGGGCCTCAAAGGGCTGAGGTCCAAGCCCACTCTGGCCCACATGGGCGCTCTGGGCTGAGCTGGGGCAGGGCCACGGCCTGGGTAATCATGTCCGTGTGGCCGGGATTCAGGCGGCCCGGGATTCAATCTGGTCCCAGCAGCTCAGGAGCCCAGGGATCTGCCCAGTGACTCAGGAAGCAGCGAAGCCAGCCCAGCACCACGTGCTGCTGCTACCAGCGCACAAGCCAGGGTGACGGGCCACCAACTCACCCACCGCTACTCCCAGAACGGTCTTCCAGTTCTGCTGGGTTCAATTTAAAAAAATGACCCACCACTCAGCCCAACTATGTGGTCACTTAAAATCAATGGTCAGGAATATAAGGCTTGAGAACTCTGCTTTATGGTTTTTGGGAAAAAATTTATTGAATTAAAATTAATTTAAAAACCTGTGCAAATAATACAAAGGTACCCCAGGATCCCGAGAGAAGAGAACCTCCTTGTGTATCCTTTTCATGGACAGAGCGGGTGATGTGGGCCTCTGAGAAGAGCAGGCCGTCAGACGGCAGCTGAGCACAGACCTCTCCGGTCACTTACTCCAGGGACAGAGGACGGAACATTTCTCCCTCACCCCGTCACTCCCAGGGAGAGAGGAGGTGAGGAAGGCTTCAGTCCCCAGTACCTGGGCTCCACACCAGCGTAAGCCAGCAGGTGCCCAGCGCCTACCGTGCTCAGGGCCCCACAGGCCTGCAGCTCAGACAACAGCGCTGCTCAGCTGTAGGCAGCCCAGGTGACAGCAGCATCAGACAGGTGCCCGGCCCCTCGCGGCTGGCAGCCAGGCGCAGGCTGTACACTGAGGGCCACGGAAGGGGAGGTTGCCTTTGTTCCCTGCCAAAGCCTGTCCCTTCTAACGTGGGAGACGGCACAGCAGACACAAAGCAAAGCTGGCTGGGAGTAGGGGCTCTTCCAAGTATCTACATCCCACATCTCCCCTTAGCTGCGGTTACTATGGCTACCGGGCCTCCTGGTAACTAGGCAGCGGCGCGTTGGTGCCGGCCTTCTCCTTTGCTGACCCTCAGGAGAGACCTGGAAGGCAGCCGAGAGAACAGAACACCCCAGGCAGAAGGAAGCGGCAGCGACTAGGCTGTGGTTAAGTGTCTCACAGCCGGGGGAGGAGAGCAGACCTGCAGTGCTCATAACTGAGGCTCTGGCACAGAGACCTCGGGCCCCTGGGCAGGTGTCTGCAGCTCTGTGGGGACGGGGGGCAGGCAGGGCTACAAGCAGGAAGAGCAATGAAGGGCCTGGTGTTCAGATGCCTGGCCGGAGGGCCTGACCCTGCAGCTCGGGCAGCAGTGGCCGCCTGCTGCAGCTGGACACGCCGGGTCAGGGGCCGTCAGAGGGGGCTGGGGGCCTGCACCCCGGTGGCTGGGAGAAGCGCTGCGGACCCCCGCCCCACACACATAGCTGTGAGAAGCTCCAGGACTCCAGGGGCACGGGTCTCAGGAAAGCCTCAGAGCTCACCCAGGCCCATGGCCGACGGCTCAGTCCCTCCTGTGTCCCGGGACTGGATGCAGCTCAGTTCCTCCAGCCCCAGGGGGGTCATGAAAGCAGCTTAAACACAACCCCCAAGAGTGTGTCCTACTTCCCTGGACACCGGTTCTCTATGTTGGCAGAGTATGTCTGCTGACGTCCACATGTCTGTCTGTGTCTCCCTAACATTTTAAGGGTCTCTGTCATATACTTTTTTTACTGTGGTTTGTTTTTTCCAATTATGAAAGTGATACATACCCGTAAAAAATTCAGAAAATAAAAAGCCTTTAGAAACTGTAACTCATAATGTCCTGAAGATAAATGCTAGTAATATTAATATTTTGTGTGCTATTAATTTTTACAAAAATACTTAATTTCAACAGTTTTTATATATGTGAATTATTTTAACAACCCTGGATTGTTACATTCGAATTGGATTGAAAAAGAAATACATTTTCTTATAATTGACTTCTTTCACTTAACAACAGCACTGACATGAACCTGTCAGAAAATGTGGGGCCTCCTTTCGCGTGGCCGCCCTGCACGCAGAGCAGCCATCCAGCCCGTGCTGGGTGGCGTGGTGCTGAGCAGAGCAGAATTACTCACCTGCTCAGGTAACTGCAGGCCGAAGAAACCATACATGGATCAAGTGTTTCTTTTTGGCCTAATTATTATGATTTCATAGGGACAAACATTAATGACTTGCAAGTTTCATTAATGGATTTTTGCCATTCTGATAGTGGCTTGTCTTAAATTTTTAAAGAGAAAGGAGAAGCTTCATTTCAAAGTCATTAAGGCTGCGAAAGAGCAAGTGGCTGTGTGACTGACGCTGGCTTGACCAGGTCAGCAGGAAACCTCAGAGAGGGTGACACAGACGTGCTGAAGGGGCCACTGACCCCCAGGTACTGAGCCCCATGGGAAACTGGAGTGGTGTTAACTGAGTACTGGCAGAGCAACAGACAAAAGACATGTCACAATATCTCACCGTTCTGCTTTTCTTCCATAATTTTTCCCCATTCAGCCTGAGTTCACCTTTGTAGAATGCATCTTCCACTTGGCTTTAAAAAAAAGGTCAGAATGTTTTGTAATAGAAACATATTCAAAACAATTATACACGTTTGAGAAAACACTTGCCATTAAAGCTTATTCTGACAGGGACCAGCCTCCCCATAAAACCTCCACTCTGGGTGCTGGGAAGTGCACGTCAGAGGCTCCCTTATGTATCTGAAACAGGTGACCAGGGGGCACTTCTGAAGAGATGAACTGTGCAAAGCTTTGCCAGCTCTAGGGGGCAAGTTACCAGGACTCTGACGGGGCTCTCCAAGGGCGCAGCACTTGGACGGGCCCTTCAGGACAGGGCCCAGGTCCTCCCTCTGCACCCTGTGCAGTGGCTGCCGCCCGCGGGGGGCCACGTGAGTGTGCACCCCCTTCCCCTCACACCCCTCCTCTGTGCTTGGAGGGACAAACCAGGTGCCACCGATATGGCGAAGCCACCAAGAAACCGTCTGTCTGCACTGAGGCTGGGGAAAGTCCAGTCCAGCGGGGGCAGACCAGACTCAGCGCCCTCTCCTCCGGACGCTCGGCCTCTCCGTGACTGACGTCTAGGGCTCTGCTTAACAGTAACAGAAGCAGCCACGACTCAGGAAGCGGGTGAGCCCCGACGAGTCGGCGTGATGCTAGAGAACATTCGACAAACCCACGGGGCCGGTGGGCTTGCTACGTACACCCAACATGGTGATTCTTTTTCCCCAGAAGAAACTGTTACTAAGTCAATAGTTCACTTAGAGCCTAGTCGGCGCGCCTTAGCGTCAAACAGGGCACATGGGATCTGCAGGCGGTCGCTTCTCTGGAAGACAGTTTTCTCATCTCTAGGGGAGAACCGAACAGGTTAGCTCTAGGGTCCCTCCTGACCTGCGGCTGCTCTTTGCCACGGTACGGGCTGCGTGGCCGGTAATGCCGCACAAAGCAACCGACAAGGCAAGTGATTCGGCAGCACAGCAACACGTCTACTTACTTCCTCCCAACGTCGAGGCCTGTCTTCAGGACGACATCATACCGGAAAGACGGCACTACTGTTTCCAGATCCTTATAGTCCCTGATGGCGCCGGGGTCCTCCTGGAGCTCCCCCTCCTGCTGGCCCACCTCACCTCCATCACTGTCTTCATCAGAGTCCTCTTCATCTTCAGCTTTCTGCAGAGTCTTTTTAGTGGACTTTTTAGAGCTTATATTACTTTTGAGTCTTTTGGAAAATGGGAACAGATATTTTGGAGATATTAAAAGCCCTGGGAGTCTCAGGGAGAAAATGTTATGGAAAAGTACTTTACAATTGGATGCATTTAACTTGGTACTAGAAAAATATAAGTGTCGGTTCCAGGAAACGGTGAGCTTGGGTGAAGGCATCCCTCGCAGCAGAGCCCAGAGCCCCGTCCAGGCGTCTGGCTTTCCTAGAACACCGGCAGGCAGTCGGACGCTAGTCATGGCCATGGTGCGCGGGGCCTGAAACAGACAGCAGCCCGGTTTTATTTTACAGTGAAGTGTCCTGGCTTTCCTACAACAGAAAGCATACATTCCATGCACACTCTCTAGTACTGTGCTTACGTCCCCTACAAAAGGCCATATTGTCTGCGTGTGTCGAGCACCACATGCGGTACCACGGAGCGTCTTCTAGTTGTAATAAATGTGCTTACCTCACAAGGTGGTCATGAGGGTTGAACTGGATGCTAATAGGTGAGAAAACACTGATTCTACTCTTCTGCACCCCCCGAATTAGCTCGGACACTGATTGCTACTGAGCAATATTGACAACAGATCCTGATGATTTATTTTTAAAAAGAAAATCTCATGGAGAGAAAGACTGTTTACTGACATATGTTAACATCCTCACAAATTGACTTTGCCAAGAAAGGACATCAGGTCATGACTCCATAAACCAGAGTGAATGTATGAACTTTATTTCAACCTCTAACTCCAGCAAAGCAGAGACTGGAATAAGCAAATTGGCAGTCTTGCATTTTACCTCCTTTTACACCTTCCCCCTGTAAAGAGGCATTAGCTAGCCGAGTAAGGATGTTTAAAAGTAGTAATTGCCATTATTACTACCATATTTTTTTAAGAAAAAGATTTCAATAATTATTTAGGAAGTACTTTTTCATGACAGAAAATTTGAAAAAACACAGAAAATTCAAACTACCCATAATCCACTCAATAACAACCTGTTAACATCTTGCATGTATTCTTCACCATGAAAAAAATCTTAAGAAAAATAATGCAGTCATAAGCAGAGCCTTTCATACCAGCCCACCCACCCACCACACACAGGAAGGTTAACCATAATGGCCAGAGCTCTCAATCCTCGGCCTCAGGAATTCTGTGTTGGGCCTAAATTCCAGACTTATCATAATTTATCCAGATTATGTCTGAAATGGCACAGGTTGAAACCAGCACCCGCTGTTGCACTCAGCTCAGAATGGTTTCTAAGACAGTTACGGAACGGAGAGGATGAAGACTGTCATTCACAACGATAACGTGCCTATCTTAGGTTAGTGTCTCTCAAACTGTGGGTAATGAGCCATGACTAAAATTTTTACTTTTTAGGAACTAGAGAAGAAAAGTATAGAAAATACTACAGTATACCACATATACTAAGAGTAAATGCTGCTTTATGAAACTTTTGTTATAACTGCACACTGGGTCATCATGTAAAATTTACTGTGGGTGACAATTTAAAGAGCTGAGAACACTGGTCTAAGTGACTTCAGCCCCCTATTGTTTGCCATGAGGTAGAACGCCGGAGGCCGTATGCACTCCTTGGGGCTTGGGACCTGGCTGCACATCCCGCTCCAACTCACACCCTCAGGGGCACCTGCGCAGGCCACCGATGAGCCCTGGGACACGCACAGCGCACTCGGTCACGCAGCTACCGAGTGAGTCGGCCAGGGCTCCACACAGGCTTGATGCTGTTTCCCACGTGTTGGGCCCTGCTTTACATGTGAGCGTCGACTCCTCCCAGCAAGCCCACCCGTTTCAGGGTCACACAGATACTAAGTGGGTTCAAACCCAGACTCCCTGGATCCTGAGCTGGACTCCTGTCACCACGCTGAACTGCCCACCAGCCTCTGACTCCAGGTCCGCTGCTCTTTCTGCTACACCATGACACTTCGTTTCTCCTTTTCTCTTGAACAAAAACCAGCTTCCACAGACTGCAACAGGAGAGAGTGAATGGAGAGTCTCAGAACTACGCGTGGGAAAACTGCTGCCCCTACTTAGAAGAAATGCCGCCAGGAGACCTCCTGCAGGGGGCAGTCCCGTCTCTGTGAGCTCCTGGACCCCACCTTCTCCATCCCAAAGGCCTGCCTTCGCCCCCTGTTGCTGCCTGTGAGGAAGGCCTGGGTATGATGCTGCTCTCTGAATACATCACAAATAGATATTTGACCTTCCCTGGGAAACTTTTACTAGCACAAAATAACTACTTAAAATCACACTCACATGCCAATGAAATAAACACAACCAAAATGTCAAGCCAAGCATCACCTTTGTATTTCTTAGCTACTCACTCCCCGTCTCTGTGGCCCACTTCACTCTCCTGCAGGCAAATGTTGGTAAATGCTGGAAGTTTTAGGTAAATTTATGAACATGAAATTGAGAAAATACATTAACCTAATTTTTGCTGGAGATGATGACCAGTTGTAGATATTAGCAGGGGACATCCAGGGCCACAGGAGTGGGGTTTGACGGTCCGGGTTCTGCCTCAGAGCTTTGAAGCCAGGCAGAGCAGGGCTGCCAGGAGGCTGCCAGGCCCCAGGGCCTCCTCGGCCAGAGCAGTGCTGCCAAATCCTGGGTTCCTCATATTTGAGAAAGGATGCTACTACTGAAAAAAAAAAGTTTCTGTGCTTTTAACATGGCCTGTCTGTCTTCCAAGCTCCACATACGATCCACCCTCCCCTTCCGCCCTTCCCAGCCCCTTTCCAAATTCATGTTGCACCAGTTCAGTATGTCTTTTGTACTATTCTTATCTCCCAAACTTTCAGGGTAGGGACTGGGCAGAACTGTGCCCACCGTTCACTCCCACCCCCAGTCTGCTCGGCATGTACAAACCCAGTGAATACTCGGGAGATTCGTTTCCCAGAAATGAAATGAGCACCCTATTACCACATCCCCCCTATTCACTCAGCCTCATATGCCACGTGGCCAGCTAGGCTTAGGTATAAAAAACACAGTACTTATCTTCAAGGAACTGATATTTAAATGGTATGTGTGCAGGTAAACTGGCTGTCAGAGAATGTAGTGAAAGCTAAAGTCCAGAGGAGGCTCGACCCAGTACAGGCGGGAGCCCAGGGCAGGGACGCCTGAGCAGAGGCTGATGGCAAAGGCGGCCTGACAGCTTTGGGGAGCTGCCCGGCAAGCCCCCTCCTGCCCCCGCTCCCCCACAGCTACTGCCGCTTTCCTTGCTCCTCTTTAGGACAAAGCTCCTCAAAAGGGCAGACCATGCTCTCCCCAGGCCCCTTGTTCCCTAAATCCACAAGGTCACCTGCTGGTCCTCATCTCATCTGGCTTCTCCCAGCACCCGCAACAGCCGGCCGCTCGCCTCTGCCCCCTGGCTTCCGGGCCAGCCTCCTCTCAGTCCTTCTCCCGCCTCACTGGCGGCCTCTCCTCCTCCCCCGATGTCACAATGCTGGGGGGGCTGCAGGGCTCCGTCCCTGGGCATCTTCTCCTCCACATTCATCCCATCCGGCTCACCTCGGTCTCAAGACACGGACCGTTTCCCTGGCTTTAAATACCACCAATATGCCAGCTATTCCCTAATCCGTACGTCCATGCCAGCCCTTTTTCCCAGATTCCAGACGTGGATGTCTGGCAGAAGAGTTCACGTGGCCGACCTAAGCTGCTATCCTCAGAAAGGCCTGCGTGCCCGGCTGGCCCCTGCCTGACACTGGGCAAAGGGGATTTGAAGCCTCACCGCTCCCCACACTACAGGAGCGGCTCACTGCATCTAACATGCACCTGATCGGTGCTGAATACATGCGCTCCTTCTGGGAGTCTGGAATTCCGGTCCCTCTAGGCAGACAGGGTGCCTATGTGACTAAATCCCAAGAAAAGCCCTGGGCACTGAGTCCTAAAGAGCCCTTCTGATAGACAACAGTGCACATATGTTGTCACTGTTCGTTGCTGGAGCTTTAAGCACGTCCTGTGTGACTCCGCTGGGAGAAGACGCTTGGAAGAGCGCCCGTGGCCTCCCGACTTTGTCTCAAGCATCTTCTCCCCTTGCTGACTGTCCTTTGTATCTTTTTGCTGTAGCGAATCACAGCCATGCCCCTCAGCTGAGTCCTGCTGAGTCTTCCCAGGGAATCAATGAACCCAGGGGTGGTCTTGGGGGCCCCCTCACACAATACCCAACTGCCTATTTGACATCTCCGTCTGGATGCTTAACAGGCACCTCCAGGCTTATTGGTCCAAAAATAAACTCCTGATATAGTCCCAACGCCAAATCTGTGCCACCCGTGGCCTTCCCAATCTCCACAAATGGTAACTCCACGCTTCGAGCTGCCGAGACCAGAAGCTTCCAGTCACTGACTCTTTCCCTCATACCCATATCCATCATGTCAGAAAACCATGTTGGCTGTGTCTTCAAAACATGCCCCACACCTCACCACTTCTCACAACTTCCACTGCTACGCAGACCAGACCGAGGCCACCACCATCTACCACCAAATTAGACAGAGGCTCTGGCAGTCTGTTTTCCACAGAACACTCAGCGATTCTTTCAAAAAGTAGTTTCTACCGGGTCACTCCTAGAAAAACACTGAGAATGGCAAAGTCCCCGCTGTAGCCTGCAGGCCCTGCGCAACCGGACCCGCCCATCTCCTGCCACCTTCCGCTATGCCCACTCCGGTGCCTTCCTGATGGTCCTCACGAAACAGGCACACGTCTGGGCAGGTCCTTTGTTCTGAGGCTGGAACCCTTACCCCAGGCATCTGCATATAACTCATCTTCAACTCAGCCCAGATGTCACCTCAATGCAGCCTCCCCTGTACTTTTTCCTCCGCGGAATCCCAAGCGCCTAGAATCGTGCCCAGCACACGGAGTGCTTAAATCCTGCGGAATGAAAGGCCGATCAGGAGAACTGGAGCACCAGAATGAGCCCACAAAGATGGCGCTGGACTGAAGGGCAAAAAGGCTGGGCATCCAAAGGCCGTGCCTATCCAAGTCTGGACTTGAGCCAGCGGGCCTGAACCGTGGCAAGTCCTCGGGCAGGGAAGTGCCAGATTTCTTTGGAGTGATGGGAACAGGGGGGTGATCGCAGCAGGAGGCCCCGAGGTGGCTCCGGGTGAGACCTTCAGGAGGTCTGTGAACCAACGGAGGCTGCGGGAGAGGCCACGTGCGGGCAGAAGCCCCGGCGTCGCGCACCTGCGACACTGGGAGCGGCCCCCGGGCCCGAGCGCGTCCAGCGCTGCGCTGGGAGGCCCGGGCTGGGCGCCTTCAGCTCTGCTGCGGGAACGGGCGGCCCTTCTCCGGGAGGCCTCGGCGCCCTGCTGCTGCTGCACCGGGCGCTCCCCACCCCCCGAGCTGCGCACCTTCCCGGTCCCCCAAGGTCAGGGACACTGGACACCCGCGTCCGCGGGCTCCCTCCGCGTCGCAGCCAGCGAGGCGGCCGGGCCCAGGGGCGGACGGCCGTGGCCACCGGGCCCCCTCGGACCCTGCAGCCCCCGGGACCTCGGGCGTCCGCGGCTGGCGCGGCCCAGGAACGCCGCGGAGGACGCGCGCGGCCTGGCAGGAGCGCGGGCGGGGCCGAGACGCGCGCGCGCGCGCGTGAAGCCGCAGAAGGGGGCGCGGGCCGGGGGCGCGGCGCGCCGGGCGGGGGCGCAGTTACCTGAAGGTCGGGGCCGCTCCTCCCGCCCCTCCCCGCGGCGAGCCGCCCGCTGGCCTCCAGGCCCCGCCCCTTCCGTCGGCGTCGGCGCGGCGAGAGCGGGACTCGCAGGGCACTCGGGAGCGGCGGCGCCGGCGCAGCGACCTCTGCTGGACGTCGCGGCTCGGAGGACTGGCCGGGGGTCTGGCAGGAGCTGCGCGGCCAGGACGCGCCACGTGTCCCCACGTGGCTGGAGTTTGTCTCAACCCGTTCGCCGTTGTGTGGGGAGCGTGGTGTCTGTTCCTCGGTCCTTGTCCCCGCCGCAACAAAGAGTTGAAGGGCAAGAAACACAGTAGTGAAGCAGAGTAGAAGTTTTATTTAAAGTTACTTAAAGAGAAAAAGTGCTGGCGATCTCAGACAGGAGAGGCACCCTGAAAGGTTTAAGTTTTATTTAAAGAGAGCACGTGCACGCTTGGAGAAAGGGGGCTGTGAGGCTACACACTTAGAAAGTGCAGGTGACCTCAGAGAGGCACGCACGTAAAGTTTTAGGGTCTCGGGTTTATAGGCTAGGCGGTTGCAAATTTTCAGGAATGTGACACAGGGCCACGTGCGGAGCAGCCAGATTGCCCCAGAATGTTCATATTTGTTAAGACATTAAGTTTCTTTCTTTCTTTTTGCAACTTAACACAAGAAATATGCTGCTTTGATTCCTTTCCAGGGTGATCAGCTTCTGTCTGTAAGCAAATCAATCAAGACGTGTGACTTGCCTCCAGTGGGGGCTGAGCCACCATCCGTTTGATTAAAATGCAGCCTTAGCTTTAAGATAGAATTCTTCCTGAATAAGCTGGGCCCTTGAGCAGGTGCTAAACGAAATCTTACAACGGTATGTTCTAAATGACACAGTAAAAACATAGGCTGTGCTGAGATACTTTTCTCTATCTGGGGAGCATTCAGACTTCTAGGCCAAGATGCTCCTGGCCTTCGAGCTTTCTATTTTGAACTGGTTAACTGAGTCCCTTCCAGTGGGCTTTACTGGCCTTATTCTCTTCCTACCCGGCTCATATCTGTTTTCCTGCCTAACGGTTTCTCTGCAGCCACGAACCCCTTTGAACATTTTTGATAGTTATAAACGTTGTCTCCAGAAAAATGTATAAACAGGCATAATTTACTGACCCTAGCAGGGAAGTTCAGAATAGCTTTTCAAGAATAAAGTGATTAAAGGACCAAACTGTGTCATACCTGTCATGCAATAAGTGATTAGATGGCAAAAAAAAAAAACAACTTCTGAATAGTGCTTTGCCACGGACCATGTGGAAACAGGCCTTTTGTGATGTAAAGATGAGCCAGAAACTAAAGGAAGAACTTTCAAGGGACAACCTATCTCATGGAGTTTCACACATGTTCACATTAATGCTCATGGGCTGCATGTTCTGTTAAAGACAGGGTTTTTTGTTTTGTTTTGTTTTGTTTTGTTTTGTTTTTGTTTCTCTTGTTTTCAGAGCATCTTCCCTTGTCTTTCCAGTTCTTTCCGGTCTTGCACGCTAGCTCAGCTAGGATACTTTCCTTTCCACTGTTTTCCTCACCATTTCACACAGTGGCTACTTGGTTACATTTGTGTAGTAGGAAAAAGCAGTAATAATAAATTGTTTCAAATGCTGAAATGATATAACTTTATATGTCAATCCAGTTTTTTTTTATTAAGGTATCACTGATATACACTCTTATGAAGGTTTTGCAAGAAAAATAATGTGGTTATTACATTCACCCTTATTATTGAGACCCCCCCATACCCCATCCCAATGCAGTCACTGTCCATCAGTGTAATAAGATGCCACAGAGTCAGAGTCTCTGAGCTACATTGTCTTCCCTGTGACCCCACACACACCATGTGCACCAATCACGACACCCCACAGTCCCCTTCTCCCTCCCTCCCCACCCGCTCTTCCCCACCCCTCCCCTCTGGCAACTGCTAGTCCCTTCTTGGAGTCTGTGAGTCTGCTGCTATTTTGTTCCTTCAGTTTTGCTTCATTGTTATACTCCATAAATGAGGGAAATCATTTGGTATTTGTCTTTCTCTGCCTGACTTATTTCACTGAGCATAATACCCTCTAGCTCCATCCATGTTGTTGCAAATGGTAGGATCTGTTTCTTTCTTATGGCTGAATAGTATTCCACTGTGTATATGTACCACATCTTCTTTATCCATTCATCTACTGATGGACACTTAGGTTGCTTCCATATCTTTGCTATTGTACATAGTGCTGCGATAAACATAGGGGTGCATATGTCTTCTTGAATCTGAAATGTTGTTTTCTTTGGGTAAATTCCTAGGAGTGGAATTCCTGGGTCAAATGGTACTTCTATTTTTAGTTTTTTGAGGAATCTCCATACTGCTTTCCACAATGGTTGAACTAGTTTACATTCCCACCAGCAGTGTAGGAGGGTTCCTGTTTCTCCACCTCCTCGCCAGCATTTGTTGTTCCTAGTCTTTTCGATGTTGGCCATCCTAACTGGTGTGAGGTGATATCTCACTTTACTTTTAATTTGCATCTCCCTGATGATTAGTGATGTGGAGCATCTTTTCATGTGCCTGTTGGCCATCTGAATTTCTTCTTTGGAGAAGTGTCTATTCATATCCTCCTCCCAATTTTTAATAGGTTTATTTGCTTTTTGGATGTTGAGGCGTGTGGGTTCTTTATATATTTTGGGTGTTAACCCCTTGTCGGATATGTCATTTACAAATTTATTCTTCAATACCATAGGATGCCTTTTTGTTCTGCTGATGGTGTCCTTTGCTGTACAGAAGCTTTTTAGCTTGATGTAGTCCCATTTGTTCATGTCAATCCAGTTTATACTGTTGCCATTTTGAGTGACACACAGTTGCGAAGCTAGCTTAAATCATTTGTAAAAATTTATATATTGTTAAAACTGCCAGTAATCAGTACTAAAATCAGTATTATTTTAACTGACAACATTGCTGTATAGTTCTGCATGATTATAGACGGAGATTAAAGAAAACAGTGCTATTGGATTGCATAGAATTAATTCTGACCCTGGACTTTTTAAAAAAAACTTACATTTCATTAGATGAATCATTAGTTTTTAACTCACAAATGCTCATGAATATAAAAAAAACTGCTCCGATAAATTGTGTGTGTGGTGTATGTACACTTGGGGAGGAAGAATTTTCCTTTAGCCTCCAAGGTTTTCTAGCTGGTCCAACAGTCAAATTGACAAGAGACAGATTAACAGGAGAAGAAAAATGAGCAGTTTCATTGCATACTGGGGAATTGCACAGGCGTGAGATTCCGAGGACGGGCGGGGACAGTGCGGTGTATGCGTCCTCCTGAACGGAGGGGAGGAGGCGACTCACAGCAGCATGAGAGAGTTCGATAAACAAATACTCGCTGGGCCACATAGAAACACTGGGCCCAGAGAGGAATTTTAAGACTTTGCCCCATTCCTCCCGGGCTGCCACACTAGTTCACATTACAGTGTAGCTATCTGTGCTGATAGCTTTCTTCCTGCCGCAGGTCCTCCATCTAAATTTTTTGCATGCAGTTGCTTGGTAGGGGGAAGGTCAAAGTTTCTTTCCAAGTCTTTTGGGCCGCAACTATTTTCAGCTCTGACATAATCTACAAACCAAAGTGACACATCTTGGGGCGACTTGCTCTGCACCCCTACAACACACATATTTATGATTTTTAACACCCCCCCCCACCGGAAACCCCCTATTTCTTTCCCCACTGGGCACGAACTCCTTGCTGTAGTGCATTATGGGAATTGTAGTTTTCACAGGTTAAACCACCTAGTGGATTGAATTCTCTCTCAGATCAGCAGGGCTGCGCCAATTCAGGCCAGAAGATGAGAATTGAGCTCAGAATTGAGCCTGCAGATGTGGACTTCAGCTTTTAATTTAGCTCAAGTACTAAATCATACATAAAGAGATGAGTAAATTAGATGGCATTTTTGGTGCGGGCCCATAGATGAGTTTAAAGGTAGTTTTAACGCAAGGGGAGCGCCGCACTTTCCATGCTCTGAACATTATTACGGGCTGGATTACATTTTTTTGTATTTTCTTTGCAATGTATTTTTCCTAATGTTGAAATTCGTTAAGGTATCTTCTTATAATTTCTTCCAATTTCTAGAGGTTTATCTTTCATATTTAAATCTTTATTCGACTTGAAACTTTTTTATGTATGTTATGAGGCAAGGGTTCAATTTCATCATTTTCTCTAAGTGTCTTTGGTTATTTCAGCCTATAGTGTTGAATAGGTATTCTTTCATCAGTGATCTGAATGACATTTCTGTCCTGTGTCAAGTATTCATATTTGTGTGTGAGTTCCTATAACTCCATTGATCCCTATATGAACACTACACAGTTTTTTTACACCATCTCAATATAACAGCTTTATGTCAATTTTTGATATTTGTAGGACAATTCCCCCCATACTCCATCACCACTGAATTAATTAAACAAGGAAGCCATCAGACTGATATGGCTCTAATTCCATGGTGGTCTGTGTAAACAAACTGAAATCTAAGCTTCTAAATGTCTCCAGGTTATGAAATCAAAATGCTAAGGACAGCCAATCACCGTCACTAGGCTTGAAGCTACAGCCAATCAATTTCCTTACTTTGCTTCCGCCTTTTCTCTATAAAAATCTCTCTCCAAGTTCCAGTCAGTGCAGTGCTCTAACCATTTCTGGCTTGGCACTGCCCAGTGTGAACAGATTTTTGCTCAAATAAGCTCTAAAATTTTTAAATATGCTTCAACTTATCTTTTAACACATTATCTGACTTCTTCAATTTGAATTTGTTTAGGAATAATCAAAATCTTTATAACCTTGAGTTTTCCAATAAAATGAGCGTGACATAGCTCTCCTTTTGTTTAGAGCTTCTTTAATGTTTTTCAATAATTCATCATTTTACATATAAATGTTTTTTACAACTTTTGTTAGATTTTCAGTAGTCCCCACTTATCCCTAGGAGGTACCTTCCAAGACCCCCAGTGGATGCCTGAAACTGCAGGTAGTACCAGTCCTTATATATGTTTTTTTCTATACATACATCCATACCTATGATAAAGTTTAACTTAAAAATTAGGCATAGTAAGGTATTAACAACAATAGCTAATAACAGAACAATTGTAACAATATACTATAATGAAAGTTATGTAAATGTGGTCTCTCTCAAAATATACTGTATTCTCCCTTCTTGTAATGATGTGAGATGATAAAACACCTACATGATGAGATGAAGTGAGGTGAGTGATGTAGGCGTTGTGACATAGCGCTGGGCTACTCCTGACCTGATGATAAGTCAGAAGGAGGATCATCTGCTCCCAGATGGTAGTTGAGTGTGGGTAACTGAAACCCTGGAAAGCAAAACCGTGGAGAAGTGAGGACTGCTGTATTCATAAGTGCCATACATTTTTGTTGCCATTTCAAATTGTTTAATTTGGTTACATTTTGAAAATTTTAATTTTTGATGTTTACTTTAAGATACATAGTAAAGCACACAAAGCTTAAGTATAAGCTCAGTGACTTTGTACGTATGCATTTTCCTCTCCATAATCACCGTAGAGAACACAGTGCAGAGCCTTTCCAATACACCAGAAGGCTCTATAGTGCTCCCTCCCAGTGAACAACCCCCAAAGATAATCATTACTCTGACACTTATCACTATACATCTGTCTTTACAGTTATTTTTTTCCTAACCACTTCTTCTGGTGTATAGCAATGCAATTGAGTTCAGTAAATTTAATTCTTATCCAGCCACCTAACTGTGCTCACATTAATTATAGAGTGGTGGTTTTGTTTTTCTATTTCTGTTGGGTGTTTGGGACTTTTTATGTGGACAGTCAGATTATCTGTCCATGACAACAGTTTTGTCTCTTCTAATCTTTGTACTTAAATCTTTTTCTGGTCTCACTCTGTTGGTTAGGGGCCCTGGTATACTGCTGAACAAAAGCAATGGTACTATCACTTTTCCTGATTCTAAAAGGAATGCTTCTTTTGTTTTTTTAAACCATTAAAAGTGATGTTTGCTGGTCAAAGCAATATTTAAAAAAAGAGTAAAACTGGGGGTATCATGCTCCCTGACTGCAAGCTATACTATAAAACTGCAGTAATCAAAACAGTATTATACTGGCACAAGAACAGACCCATAGAACTGTGGAACAGAATAGAGAGCCCAGATATAAACCCAAGTACATATAGTCAATTAACATATGACAAAGGAGGCAAGAATATACAACTGGGAAAAGACAGCCTCTTCAATAAATGGTGTTGGGAAAACTGGACTGCTACATGAAAGAGAATGAACCTGGATTAATGTCTAACTCCATACACAAAAGTAAGCTTGTAGTGGATTAAAGATCTAAATATAAGACATGAAACCATAAAACTCTTAGAAGAAAACATAGGCAAAAGTCTCTTGAACATAAGTATAATTTTTTCTGGACATACCTCCCTGGGCCATGGAAACAAAAGCAAAAGTAAACAAGTGGGACTACCTCAAAGTAAAAAGCGTCTGTGCAGCAAAGGAAACCATCTACAAAACAAAAAGGCAGCCTGCATTGTGGGAGAATATTTGTAAATTATTTATCCAATAAAGAGTTAACATGCAAAATATATAAAGAACTTATATGCCTCAACACCAAAAACAAACAAACAAATAAACTGATTAAAAAATGGGTAGAGAACCTGAACAGACATTTCTTCAAAGAAGAAATACAGATAGCTAATGAGCACATGAAAAGCTGCTCTGCATCGCTAATCATCAGGGAAATGCAAATCAAAACCACAATGAGATACCACCTCACACCAATTAGAATGGCCACTATACAAAAGACAAGAAATAACAAGTGTTGGTGAGGATGTGGAGAAAGGGAACCTGCCTGCACTGTTGGTGGGAATGTCAATTGGTGCAGCCATTGTGGAAAGTAGTATGGAGGTTCCTCCAAAAAACTAAAAACAGAAATACCATTTGACCCAGTAATTCCAATTCCACTTCTAGGAATTTACCCAATGAAAATAAAGTCTCTGATTAAAAACAATATGTGTACCCCTAAGTTTATTGCCACAATATTTACAATAGCTGAGATATGGAAACAACCAAAGTGCCCATCAATGGTGAATGGATAAGGAAGAGGTGGTACATTTACACAATGGAATGTTAGTCAGCCATAAAAAACAAAGAAATCCTGCCATTTGTGACAACATGGGTGGATCTAGAGGGTAGTATGCTCAGCGAAATAAGCCAGGCAGAGAAAGACAAGTATCATATGATTTCACTTATATGCAGAATCTAAAAACAGAGCAACAACAAAAAAAGAACAAAATGGTAAAAGACTCTGAGAAGTGACTGGTGGTCACCATGGGGGAGGATTTGGGGTGGGCGGGTGAAATAGGTGAAGAGGATAAAAAGGCACAAAATCTCAAAAATATAAATTAGTCACAGGGATGAAAGTATAGCATACAGAATATAGTCAATAGTTCCGTAACATCTTTCTATGTTGACAGTAACTACAGTAGTTGGGGTGAGCATTTAATAATGTAAATAACTGCCAAATGAATGTGTCGTATACTTGAAGCTAATACAATATTGTATATAACTATATATCAATTAAAAATATTTAGAAAACCCACAATATACCAATAATATAGTTTCATATAACTAAGTGTACATTTATGTAATTATTTCCATGCTTACCAAGTGTTATTTCACATGAACATGCCAAACCTTGTTTACCAATTATTGGACTTTGTGGATGTTACTAATATTGTAACTAATTAACAAGCTATATCATTAGTAACAAAACTAATTTTGTTACTAGTTAGTAAGTAATAGATATATGACCAATACTTTCTAACAAGCTTTCCATATTTATTTGATCAAGGTAACTGGGGAAAATTTGTTAAGTCAAGAGATATATTCGTTAATAAAGATTTTAGTACATCTTGCAGAAAAACAATGATATTTACTAAAGGTTTTTGGTACATACTTCTTTTTCAGCTTAAGAAGCACCTTTTCATACCTATTTTGCTGTAGAATATTTTATAGCTTTTAATCATGAATAAATTTGGAGTTTTATCAAATAACTTTTCTGCATTTATTGAGGTAATCATGTTTTTTCTCCTTTAATGTTAACATGATAAATTAGTTTTTAAATTTTAAATCCATTCTTGTATTAATCCAATTTAGTCATTTCTTAAAATTCCCTTATGAGATTTATATTTAAAGTGGATTTCTTGTAAACACACAGCATAGTTGGGTTGCGTTTTTTTGGTCCACTCTGATACTCTTGTAAATATTGTTTGCTAATATTTTGTTTAGAGTTTTGTATCTATGTTTAAGGGCAAGATTAGACTCTTATAGTTTCTTTCTTATGGTGTTCTTGCATAGATTTAGAATCTCAATTATGTCAGCTTCATTAAATGGATAAGGGAATGTTACCTGTTTTTGTTTTGTTTTGCTTTGTTTTGTTTTACACTCTGGAAGTATTTATTACTTTAAAATTGGGAAGACTATATCTGCATTTATCTTGGTGCATGTAGTGTATGTGTGAAGATTTTAATCTATTGATTTGATTATTTTGTTTAAATAATAAAGGACTGTCCAGGCTTCCTATGCTTGAATTATTTTTAAGTTAAATTTCCCATAAATTATTTGTGTGTTTCCCAACTAAATGGCATAAAACTGTTTATAGTATTTTTTTATCTTTTAAATTTCTAACATTTATCTATATCCTTCTTTATTTTTTCTTTTTGTTCATCCATCTTGCCAGAGGTTGTAAATTTTGATAGTGTTTTTAAAGACCAACTCTTGGCTTTTAAGAAATCCTGATTGTATCTGTTTTCTAGTTAATTTCCTTTTTTAAATTTTTCTTTGGGTTTATTTTATTGCATTTTTCTAATTTCCTTAGCAAAGGCTTAGCTCAATACCTTTTAACCTCTCTTTTTTCTAAATACAAGCATTTAGGGGTAAGCGTTTCCCTCTAAGGACTGCTTTAACTGCATTCCACAAGTTTTTTCAATAACATTCTTTGAACCACAGTTGGGATCATTGGTCTAGATTGATTTATGGCCGGTAAACTAAATCTGCTGAGTAGGTCACTATAGTTATCACCTTAGAATATGCCTTTCCCCACAACATAATGTGAATCTATTGCATGTTTTAGTTATGACTCATTTCCTCAAAGTTGTACAAACCTAATAATGTTCCCTGTTATAAGGATCTTATAGTCAACAGGGATGATAAGACAGGCCAATAAGAAGCAAGGGAACAAGTGACCCAAAACATTAAACAAACGGTCTCAGTGCCCCAAAATATACTTAGGTACCAAGAATTACATTGGGAAAAAGGGCTGTTTTTCAAAGTAAATGTGCTTTTATTTGTTCTCTACCTGGCCTTAACAGCAAACCAAAAAGTGTAGCTTCCTATTAAATAGAAAGGAAAAGTTCTTTGGCTTGAATTATCCTTAATTCTTTGAGCCATGTGGCTTGGCATATTCATAAGGGCAGATTTTCATATTTTATGTAATTATGTTCAAGCTCTGAACATGTAAATTTGTTCTAATTTTCCACAAATACTCCCCTGCTATCCCACAATTTCTAAGGTTTCTATTTGGGTGCATGTTGCACATGTAACTAGGAACCTTTAGAGATATTTCTGGTGTTACTGTTACAGTGACTGGGAAGAATGAAGGAGGACTGCATTGACTTACATGTATCTTTCAACAAAAATTGTGTGTATTTAAATTTACAACATGATGATTTGATACATATACACATGGTGAAACCATTACTACAGTCAAGTAATTAACATATCTCCTCCCACAGTGACTATTTTTGCGTGTAGATGAGAGCACTTGCAATGTGAATTTCACTTGTAATGACATTTCTCTTGGGAAATGTCCAGGATTCAATACCATATTCTTAACTACAGTCATCGTGCTGTGCGCTAGATCTCTAGACTGGCTCATTCTCCATCACTGTGACTTTGTCCCCTCTGGCCCACATCCCCCCATGTCCCCCTCTCCCTGCCCCTACTAACCAGCGTTGTACTTGCTGCTTCTATGTATTTGACTCTTTGGGTTCCCCATGTAAGTGAGATCATGCAGTTTTCTCTTCCATGTCTGGCTTATTTCATTTATATAATGTCCTCCAGATTCATTCATGTTGTCCATGGCACAGATATCATGTTTATTTATATTAAATTGAACCACATGAAGATTGCTGATATTTGACCATTTTTAACCTACAAAGACAGCAATTTCATGTGGCTCAACCCTGTGTAATTAGAGCTTGAACAGAAGCAAATCCTATTGCACGATTATAAAAACTTTCTTTTCTGCTAAGGGCAAAAAAAATTGGAGAAAATTATAGAGCCAACAAAAGTAGTTGTGTCATCTGTTGATAAACCTTAGAAGTTCATGCTACTAACTAACTTAATGTTGAACTTTTGATAAGCCGTTCAGGTCTGATCAGGAAATAAGCTTTTGCTTTGCCTTGAGTCTAAAGGGGAAGATCAGTGCTTGGCACGCTGTTTGATAGGCTTTGTTTCTTTCAAAACAGCTGGGAAAAATGACTGCTCTGGGGAGTGGGAGGGAGAACAGAAAGAGTCAATCTCACAAGGCACCCAGCTAAATTTCCTTATTCACTGTCAGGCAGTTTGAACTGCCATATGCAGAAACAAGGCTATTGCTGTCTGCAGAACCTCAAGCTCAGATATTCCTGGAATATGTGATTCCTGCCCTGTCCTTTTCCCTGCACTCTTGCCCCTCTTCTCTCTGAACAGATGGCTTCTACCTGCTCTTCCAGTGTTTCTCAGTCTCAGGAGTGATTGATTTCCCTTCTCATTTCCCTGTTATTAAGTCTGACAACCTATTACAGGTTCATTGGTACTGTCCTTTAAAGAATGGTTAAAATGCCTACTTCAATTTATCTGCTTTCTTTCTTCTGCTAAGTTCTTCTCTTGCCTTTCTTGACATATGGCCTTTCTGTATATACTGTTATAAAGGACGTCTCTGGTCTCTCTATTACTGTCCACGATATCCTATCATAAGACAGCATTTTCAGGAACAGCTTATTCTTAAAAGGGCATTTCTTATTTCTGAATGACCACAGGGACTTCAGTTGTGAATAATGTGCCAGGCAGATATTCTCTTAATTCTGATGGATTGATAATGGGCACCCAGTTCACCCCAGGTCACTATCATGCCCGGCAAGCATACAAACGGAGGCACATTCCACATAGTAAGTATTTAAAAGCCATAAATCAAGCTGACAACTGTTAAGTAAAATTTGCTTCATCCTCCTATGGAAGCTGCATAATGACAAAAATAAAACATGTTTAAAGAGATGGTTCTTATGTTTAAAGTTGGTTAACATGACTAAATCTAATTATCATTGCACGTGTCTGAGTGTTCTGTTGATGGGCTACTAATTTTGGGGCAAGACATAAAAACATGCATAATTCATAAATGTTCCCGTAAACTTATTTTTCTTACTTTCACTACAGCAAAATCACGAATTATTTTATCAAGATTTTTGGCAATAATCTAAAGGGTTAAAAAAGAAAATATAATAGCATTCAAATGATGCTTGAATATGTTTTCACTAAAATGTACATTGAAATAAAAATTAAAAAATTAACATTTTGAAAAACATTAAATTTTTCTTCTAAAATATTCAAAATTATCTACTAAAATTAAAAAGAGCAAATTATTAGTGAATATCAACATTTTAATGCAAATTCTTAAATAAAGCTGACATTTTAGATTTATTTCTTAAAAATTTAATTAAGTGCTATTGAGTAGTTTAGTAAAAATAAAGCACTTTAAATTCTTATGTTCGCTGTTCATCTTGTTTCCAGTGTAAAGAACTGGCATCTGAATCATGCCTGTTACAGCAAATTCACGAGTATGCAAGTTCACATTTCATTTTGTAAGAGATTCCTCAGCAGTCATGGGGATTGGGTGGAATACCACCCAAAGTCACGAGAACCTCCAGAGCTACAAATTAGCATGAAGAGAAGCAAGAAAATGGACTTCCAGCCCCCTGGGAAATTGCAGCCTGTCATGCAGGAACCCACTTGTTCACTTATCTCAGAGGAAGGAGGGCAGTTAATCCATTCAGTTTTCCTCTTACCTAAGGATCTGAGCCACTCACATCCTTCCTAGAGCCCAAAGCAAAATGGCGCAAACCACCAGTTGTCCGTGCGTTTGGATTCAAGCGCCTTTCTTTTGTTTTTTGAGGATAAGGAGAAGAGCTGCGGCAGGTGTTAGCCAGAGTGGACGCAGGCCAGTGGTGCAGGTGATCTGGCACAGGCCAGGGGCCCCCTGACCAGGGTCTGAGGGCAGGCCTAGATGTGCCTCACCCTGGGCCTTAGTCCACTGGGGCTGCTACAAACAGAATACAATATTCTGGGTAGCTTACAAACAACGAATTTATTTCTCATGGTTCTGGTGGCTGGAAGGCCAAGATCTAGGCGACGGCAGATTCGTTATCTGATAACTGCTTTCTGGTCCATCCATGGTGTGCTGGGGAGGAAATTTCCTCCACCCTTAGAGGCCCTTCAAGCTGGTCTTAAGAATCAAATTGACATGAGACAGATAAGCAGGAGAAAAAAGTTTAATGACATATGTAAGGGGAAGCCGTAGACAAGCGTTCCCAAGATGGTCAAGGACAATGAGGAATATACGCCATCCTGAACCCAGGAGGGGGGCAGTGGGGGTCTGAGACTTCAAAGAAAGGGCAATTCACAGGAATATGAAAAAAGTAAATATTTGATAGACAAATGTTTGTGGGGCCATGATAAACAATGTGGGAGGCACACAGGAATTCTAACAGACTTGGCCACAATCCCTCCACATCTACCACACCTAGCTTGCCTTGCAGCTGTCCATGGCGACAGCTCTCCTGAGGAGCAGATCAAAGTTCCTGAGTCCTTGGGAGGTCAAAGTTCCTGAGTCTTTGGGGCCTGGCTTGTTCTCAGCTCCCAACTACTCTGCATGTCCCAGGGGCACCTCTTGGGGTGGCCTGCCCGTGGTCCACAGGGCTGTCCTCTCCCTGTGTCCTCACAAGGCAGAGGCGGGGAGGGAACTCTGTGGAAGCTCTTTTCCAAGCAAACTATCCCCAGTCACCTCATCACCCCCCCAAGGCCCACCTCCAGATACCATCCCCTGGAGACCCAGTGTCTACATTCGGAAGGAGAGCAGAAGGGCCCCCCCAAACTGTGCCTCTTGGGCATCAGGATTATTTTGTGAATCAGCAGACACAGAACCTCTGAAAACAGAGAAGCTAGCCTTTATAAGGGAAATTTACACTTACAAAGAAATTTCCATCTGTAAGGGTGCCTCCCTCTCTGTCCTAGGAGGAGAAGGTTGACTCTAAATCACCAGGGACTCTTATCAGTGGAGAAGACCTCTACCCCTGCTTTTCCTGCCTTAGGATAATGATGGTTGTTGGTTAATCACCTAAAATATGTTAGGAATCTTGGTTTCTAACATCCTCGTTTTAGAATGGAACCTTGGCCTTAGGGCGCAGTCCCTCCTGCTGTTACTACACTGTCTAAATCTTGGCATTTTTTGTCACAGGCAGGAAAAATGATCAGGATGCTTGTCCCACGTCTCTGCTCTGCACCTCAATACCATCATCATAGTCAGTGTTATGCTATTTTAAAAATGCGGTTACTCTTTCTATGACAAGAATTTAACAAGCAAAGACATTTTTGTCAGTACATGTCCTTCCCATTACTTACTTGTCACATAGAATCAGATTAAGCACCATCATTTCTCTACCCCGGCTCCACTATACATTTTATGAATTTTAAAGACCTAGGATTTAGGTTTTTAAGATTTAGGAGATGATTTTCATACTTCTAGTTACGGTTAGTGGAGGAGCTATGCCTTGGGAGTTTCCTTATTCCACTTCTGCAAGACTGGGGTGTCCCTACAGCCCTGGTGGCCCTGGAGGGCTTGCCCAGGGCCACTGAAGCACTGAGCGCCAAGTACTTCCCGTCAAGTGGGTTTTGGGAAACAGAGGAGGAAAAGAACTCTGAGTAACTCATGCCTACATATATGATAATGTACATTGAGAGGATCAGGTTCACGGGGTCACTTATTTTGCGGAAATGGCCCTGGCCTGGCAGTGCCCTGCGCTGATTGCGAGGCCATTGGCTTCTGCGCTGCAGGGCACCTCCAGCCCCGGCCAAGGCTCACTCCGGGAAGGGGGACTGGGAATTCCAGCAAGAAGCCGAGACAGGTTTGGGGCTGTCTTTGGAGAGGTGACGGGGGAAGGTGTGAATAAAGGAAGGAAATGCACATTTGCATAGATCATTAATGTTTAAATTGAGGGCTGTTTGGGGCAGGAATTGCTGGGAGGAGCTGGAGGCGGGATGCTCCAGGCATTAGTGAAAGAACAGTCTCCCAGCAGCCTCCCTGGCAGACCGCCAGCGCAGGCTCGGGGGTCTTACAGGATAAGCCGAGGCACATTAAGACTGTGAAGAGTTCCTTCGAGCCAACATCCATCCCGACTGGGCAATGCTAAGTGGGAAGTGGTTAGAGCTCCACTGGCCCGAGGTGGGGGGCAAGACTTCAAGAGCCGATGCAGACGCAACGCAAGGAAATGGTTTGGCCGGAGCTTCCGTAGTTGCTGTACCTGGGAAAGCCTAGTTGGCTGTGTCTGATTCGTTGTCCTTACGTTTCAACTTCATAACCTTAAGGCATTTACAGGCTTTGGTGTGCTTATGCAGGCTGCCGAGGCGCTAGGGCCACCTCCGTCCAACAGCCGACAACAGGCAGGGGTCAGATCCTTTTCCCAAACTGCTTGGAAAATACCCCCATCGTCATCCTTCCTCTGAGCCCCGTTTCTGGTGAAATATCATGCCGGGAGAGGATTGATACTTTATGTCGACTGGCTAAAGTAGTCCTGCCAGGAACCTAGGAGAAAAGCGGAAGATTGCCTATCAAGCTGTCTTCCTGGGAGCCCTCTGATCATATGGTCACCGAACCCTTCTCTAAATTGCCTTCGTTTAGCTCGTTCTCCCAGGATTCTCTCAGTCTACAGAACTTGCCCAATAAGGCAGGGGAAGTATAAAGGATAAAATTGTAAAAACAAATGCAAAACCTATTTTCCAGCCTCCGCTTGCTCCGAGGGTCCAGATTTTAAATGACAGTAGCAAATTCTCTACCTATAAAAAACAACACACTGTTTTTGACCTTCTGTATTTTTATGCTTCCATTCTTTTGAGTTTGAATTCTCTACACACATGCATGATTGCTTACACCACAGTTGGGTTCCCTGTAATACCCAGATCTCTGGGTTTGGTTGTTCTAGAAGGGCACTAATGGGGTGGCCACTAGTCTAGTGGCTGTGGAGCACTTGAAATGTGGCTGGCCTAATCCTTCAGGTACAAGTACAAAATACACAGTGGATCTCAAAGGCTTAGTAGGTGTGGACGGATTCTACGATGGCTCCCAATAACCCTTGCTTCACACCCTTGAACCATCTCCTCCCGTTTGGATGTGGGTGGGAACTGTGACCATAGAATATGGCGTCGGTGATGGAGGTCACGTGCACAATGACATTACTAGATCCTAACTTCTATCTTGCTAGCAGACTCTTTCTATTGACTGTGTTTCCCTGGCTGGCTTTGATGAAGTAACCCATTATATGGAAGGACTGAGGGGAGCCTCCAGCCGTCAGCTGGCTGCAAGGGGAGCCCTTTGGTCTGGGCCTACAAAGATCCCAGCCACAGCCACGTGAGCTCAGAAGTAGATCCTTCCCTAGTCGAGCCTCAGATGAGACCCAGCCCTGGCTCACGCCATGACTGCAGCTTTGTGGGAGACCTTGAATTAGGGGTCCAACTGAGTCGTGCCCGGGTTCCTGACCCACAGAAACTGTGAGATAATAACTGTGTTCTTGTAAGCCACCAAATTTGTCATCCTTCATTACACTGCAATAGATAACTGCTACAGACCCAAAAAAGAAGACGAACTATCTCATCGATGATTGTTTACTATTGTTACATGTTGAAATGATAACATTTTGGATACACTGGGTTCAATAGAACATTTTACCAAAATTAATTTGACCTGTTTCTTTTATTACTCTTTTTAATGTGGCTACTTGGAGATCGAAAATGTAAAATATGTGGCTGACATTATATTTCTATGGGACAACACTGGCATAGAACTCCAAGGAGTCAAGAACGTCGGTAGCTTATGCAGTGCAGCACGCTGGAGGGAGGTGGCTGTTACGTCGTCAGTATCACCCTGGCACTGACCAGGACACGCTGCTGAAACAGAAAATGGTCTGTCACTTCTGGACAAGAATGATCCACCCTTTTTGAAGATGGGGGAAGCTGTTGTATAATTTTTGTCCAAAGGTAGTATCTCCTTAGTCTTCTTTTAGATGCTGCCTTCAGGGTTTAATTCGTTTCAAATTAACAGCAGGTGGCAGATGCAATTACAGGGAAAAGACAATCACAAATTAAGCATGTTATTTTGAACTTATTTGCAAAGGCAGCTACATATTCAGGGAATAAATGCTAATTATTTTGAATTATTTGTTTACTTGTGGTGTCCTATGCGTGCTTTTACTGATTAATGCTTCACAACGTATGCTGCATCTTTTATTGCTAATTAATAAAGCTATAATGACAGGACTAGCAGTGACCCTGAACTCTACGTAATTATTTCAAACCACTCCCCTGTGAGGCATCTGATTTTCCCAGGACAGGTGCTTCCACAACTTCCCAGGGAACGTCTGCTGTCCAGAGCTGTCCATGCTAATGCAGGTTGTTGTAATCTGCCAGTGTGTCCCGGCGGAAAAAAGTGCTGTCAGTGACCAAAAGGTAAGCAGGGCATTTGGGTGACTAGCTGTTGTGCCTTTAAATCAATATTTTTAAACTGCTTACATCTTTCTTTAGAGGAGAGTTTGAGGAAGTTAAGGAAGACGGAGGGACTCTCAGTGGCAGTACATGCAACATGGTCTCTTTTATCTCAAGCAAATTAGCCAACAAAACAAAACAGCAACCAAACAGGTTAACAGGTTTGATATTCCTACATTCAAATGCTTCCCCAAGCATGCAACAAACCTCTCTTCAAACTGTAAACAGGATTCTCCAGAGAAGAGGAATTTAGAGAAAATATTTGCTTCCTCATTTTACTTTAAGTGATGCTGAAGGGTCCCTTGTAGATTAGTACCCTCAACACTGGCTGTCCTCGCCCTTAATTCCATTCTGGTTGGTCATAAGCAAGAGCCTCCCTGAAATTATCTCTAAAGCATGTTTTTTAAATATATAAAGAGTTCTTATAATAAATCAAAATGAAACAGGAGAAGCCTTCTAGCTGTCTCAAGAACTTGTTGGCTTAATGTCCAAAGATATATGGAAAACTAACACCTATTATAAAAATTCTAACTTCAAAAGTGTACTTGGACTGGGATGTGTTGCTCTGCTGAGGCTGAAGGTAGTTACGGGGACCAAGTCCCAGCCTCAGGTTACCATATCCTGTAATCATAATATGCACAGCACAGTGTAACTCCAAGATTGAAATGTGCTCTAGGCCCAGAGGAGGTGGCCTCTAGCGTATGTTCAGAGGAATTTTTGTGCAGAACTGTTTTAGCCTTATGCATGTAAGACTGGGTTTTGAGAGAAAAACCATTAAGCGTCCAGGTCTGATCTCACCCGCATCACCCAGATTTTGTCATCTGCATCGTGTGCCCCCAAGGGGGATTTCAGGACCTTGAAATGTGTTCTGTCTTGGAAACTACTGTACCTGGGC
Source organism: Manis pentadactyla (assembly GCF_030020395.1). Lineage (NCBI taxonomy): Eukaryota > Metazoa > Chordata > Mammalia > Pholidota > Manidae > Manis > Manis pentadactyla. The sequence goes on along the minus strand of NC_080030.1, from coordinate 107,125,429 downwards.
TTTGCATCCTGACTGCCCCGCCTTGCTTCTGCACCCTTTCAGTGAGTAGGCTCTGTTTGTCTAGCCAAGTGATATCTGAGTGCAGCTTCTTTCCACCCAGAGCACGCCCTTAATGTGTGCGGACAGGCGATCTTTACGAAGAACAGTCCATAGGAGGGCCATTCCCAATGGCTAGTGTTAAATAGCTGGAAAAAAAAGTTTGATCTGAGAGCGAAAATACAAATAAACATGAGGTCTTTTTTCTCCTGTGAGATCAAAAAATATTTTAGACTGTGATCTCCCATTTAGCAAAGGTTTGTGAGTCAGGCTGCCTCACACACGGCTGTTGAGAGTGCACATTTCTAGGCACAATCTGGCAGTTTATTTCAAGAGCCGAACTTCCACTTTAAGGAATGTATTGTAAGAACATAACCAGAATGAAAAAAACAGAATCTGCGTGTGTTCGTGAGGTCATCTGTAATAGGAACAAATATCCAAGGAGAAAGAATATTGTACAATCATTATGAGTAATGTTTTCGAAGACTGTAATCAAAAAGAAAGATACAACAAAACCTACCGAAACTCTTCTGAGATAACACCAGTTCAGATCCAGCACGATGGGGCCTCATCCTCGGCAGCCCTTCTTCCCTCATATGGGGGTACAGCAGTCCCTGTCTTCCAGGAGACGGAGAGTTTGAGGGAGGACGAGGTTGAGCAGGGAAGCAACAGACATCCCTTATTGGAAAGCAGGGAAGTGACAGGTCTGCCTAGTGTTCTTCTAGCTCCATTCCAGAAATTGCCGCTGCTGCCAGCCCATGGCCCCAGAATCATCCCCATCAATACCTGGAGCAGGTAGAAGCCCCCAGGTGCACCAGACTGAAGCCAGGCCCTGGCTGGATTTGGATCTAGCAGAAATCCTGGCTGGCTACATCCCAGATCATCCCAGTTACTCTATTACCTTTATAATAATGTGACCTCCCATTTCTGATTAAATATTTTGACCGTTTTCTATTGAATGAAAAAAGCAAGACAGAAAACTTTATGCACATTTCCTCTTAATTCAACAAAATAAATATACAAGCAAACTCTAAATAGATGTATGTAAACAACAAAAAATATTTAAGCAGTTATAACTTCTGGTTTGTGGGCTATGGGTAATTTTAATCTTCACTTTTCTATATTTTCAAAATCTTTCTATATTGGACATGTATTACTCTTAAAATCTGAAAAGGATGTGAAAGAATATTGAGGAGAACTTTTTATAAAAACCTCAGAGGTCTGTATACAAATCGGTGGCTCTCCATAGAGAAATCCCTCTTCAACCTATCTAATTAAATTCACATGGTCTCATTTTAGTGGTGAGTGTTACAGAACGCATCTTCCTTAGAGTGACGTCTTAAAACTATCCTGGATGAGATGTTAGCAGCATCTGCTTTAGATATTGCTGAGGGGAATCTTGGAACAACCGTGTTAATAGAATTTAGGAAGGATTTCACGGTCTGAAAATGCGATCCTTTTCAGGCTCAGAGTAACATTTTATTACACATACATCTTGTTACATGTTATGACATCCTATTTGCTTAAAAAAATATTTAATCCGATTTTCCTGGCCACTCAAAATTTTACTGATCTCTTGTAGTATAAGGAACCTTCCGGCTTGAATCCTTATATAAAGTGAAAGGCCTGGGAAAAGAAAGGGACATGGAAATAAGACTCAAAAGCATACAAGTATCAAAGATACATGTATTTTCACACTCCTCCAATTTCCTAATTTCCAAGCAAAGGATCATTTAAGGTCCACATGCAAATGGCAAGTGATGTAGCATTCCTGTGGCCTGGAGACTCTTTTCTGTGAGGTGGAAGTGGGAATTCATTAACACCAGAATCTGAGGACCTCTTTAGGCCTTGACTCTGCCGCCTTCTGCCAGGAGCCGAGGGGAATCCTGGCAGGATTCCTCAAAGGGATGGAGGCTGCCCAGTGCAGGCCCTCCGCCGGGGCCACGTCTGCCCACCCTGTGTTCTTCTTCCCCCCTTGGCCTCGGGGACTCGAGATGCCACAGGGTGAACAAAATGAGGAAAACTGGGGCTTCGCCTGGTCATTCTCACTATTTTTCCTCTAGCTCAGTTCATCCTTTTCCTCGTTTCTCCCCAAGGCTTTTTTGTATGCCCTCCGGACAGAGAAAACTGGCCTCAGCTGTCAGAGGAGGGTGAACTGAGACAGAGCCGGCGAGTGATGGACGCAGGGCTCCCGAGGAGGTGAACCCGGCCCCGAGGCCCCAGGGCTTGGAGGACTCGGCTTTCCACACCCTGGCTTTGTGCCAGTCCAGGAGGGAAGGCCACAGCATGTGTTGACATCGATTTATTTCAATGATTTGATCTGTTTGTGAATGAATAATGTACAAAATTCAGAGTATAAACCAGGATGTCGTGAAAAACGGGTCTCTCGTCTTCTGTGTCCCGGCCGGCCTCTTCCCATCCTCAGCAGGAAGCACAACTATCAATCTTGTGTGTTCCTTTGGAAATATTCTTTTTGTCTAGTTTTTTTTTTTTTTTGAAACAGTGCCACACTGTATACACTGTTTGGTACCTTACTTTTTTTTTTTTCACTTAAGAATTTATCTTGCAGATTTTTCTTTATAGTAAATATTATATTCTTGCTCTTTTTAATGACTTGTAAATTTCATAATCTGGACATGCTATCGTTTCTTTAGCTGGCCGTCTATCTGTGGATAACCAGTGTATTTCTAATTCTTTACTGCCATAGCATAGCAACAAGCTTTTGAACATATATATATTTTTTGCATTTCCGCAAGTATATCTGTGGGCTAAATTTCTAAAATTAGAAATCCTAGGTGTAGGGGGGCATATTTCTAAAACACTGCCAGATGTGAAATTCCTTTCCCTAATCCCATCAGTACCGAGGGCCTGTGTTCTCACATCCTTGACTACATAATAGAGGCACACTGAATTTAAATTTTGGCCAAAGAGATTAAGAGTTGCTCCTTTTATTTTTTCATTTCCTTTAAGGAAAAAATCCCCAGGATGCTTAGAGGTAGGCCTCCTGCTGCTCAATTTGCATCTGAAAATAGTCACAATTCCTTCACTTTACATTTGTTTTCTCATTTGGATGAAGCTGAAGGTCTCAGAGAATTCCTTTGAGAGACTCCAGAGGGGAAAAAAGAAAGGAAAAGTCCAAGCCCCTCATTGTGGCTTCAAAAATTCAGGGCGGGCACGGTGACCACAAAGGAGAATTTTAATTTTGTTTTTTGACAATGACCGCCGAGGGGTCCCTGTGGCCGGCAGGGGGCAGCATGTCCCCACAGAGACTCAGGTGAGACCCCATCAGCAGACGAACAGACCCCAGCCTGGAACGAACCTATTTAGTCAGAAACGCTAATTTCCTGGGTTGCCTTCACCGGTGCCCGGGGCTTGGAGCGGGCTGGAGTTCCTGAGTGGGGAAAAAGCCTAGCTAGAAAACCAAGATAAATTAAAGTATTAAATGCCAGCCAAATTCAGGGAGGCATGGAATAAGGAGAAAGACTATTCTGGACATAAATAAGCACCATATTGCAGAATAGAGATTTAAGTGAAATAATTTATTATTCCAGTCGCCAGTTTTGCTATAAAGCATAGGATGAATAACCTTTATTGGACCCATATTATATTTTATACCCATTTTGCTGAGAAGAGCTAAAAATGTCAAACAGTATCTTCTATTGCCCTAGAAATAGGATTTATTATATTACCTTAAAAAGCAAGTTAACTTGCCCCTTAATATTGGTCCATTCAACCAGCAAATACTGATTGAGCCCTAGGTGCAGACTTGTGGGGTGGAGAAGACATGGCCTCGGCTCTTGTTAGCCAAGCACAGAACACCTGAGATGGGGGGGTAGGACACCTTGGTTCTAGCTTTAGGTGAGACACCGTAATGGCTATGTGGCCACGAGCAAGTCATTTAACTTCTCTGTGTCTCTGAAATGAAAACGAATCTAATGCCCTCTCTCTGCCTTACTGATCTCAGAGGGCCACACATAAAATGCCACATGCAGAGATGCTTGGAAAAAATATTGTTAAAAGCCACGCTGTAATGATATGTCTTGCAGCAATAGAAATGGTAGCTTAGTGAGTCCTTACCATGTGCCAGGCACTCAGCAAAACATACATTACCTTGGTTAAGATCATACCCTGGAGAGGGAGACACTGTTAGTGAATTTCCCAGGGGGTGCATATCAAGGTGTGGGGAGCTTGGGAAGCTTGCCCAAAGTCACACTGTTAGAAAGTGATAGAGCGGGCTTCAAGTCCAGGTCGATCCAGAGTCCACTCCAATGTGTGTCAGTCTGGTCTGTAACTCCTCACAGTTCTGTACTTAGAAACTGGGGGTATTGCTCCCTTAATTTTACTGATTAAGAGAAGTAGCATAAAAAAAGGTGGGTCATATGCTTGCTGTCTTGTGAAAAAATACTGAAACTTAAAAGCTATGACTTTCCACATGTACATTAATTTATGGATTCAGTCAGTTTCAAGATCATCCTATGAAATAACTTTCCTATAAACATGGAAATTGGCTACATGTCCTAGGAAAAATTCTAGGGTAATTGGTGCGATTCTCAATCTGGTCTAGAAGCACGAGCTATTATTGGCTAGGGGAAAAGCAAATAACTACAGCAAACCAGGAGAAGAGGAGAATGAACAGGAGAAGGAATCACAAACAAAAATAACCCCGAGAAAAGGTTCAGGCAATGTTCTTGAGTTTCTTGCTAAGTAGACAACAGAGTAGGGTGGGAGATATGAAGTGGAGCTCCAGGACTGGTAAGCGTCCAGGTACAGAACTGCCAAACCTCTGGGCAACACCCCTATAGGATGCCCGGGGGAACTGCTGGATAGCTGTGAAGGGCTTGCTACGTGAATTATGCAGTCTCATTAGCTGGAGGCGAGGTGGCTCACAGACCGTAAGTCCCAAGTGCTTCACCAATTTGGGGTACTATCTGATGCCTGATACTTCTTCCATGGACTGCACAGCTGCAAGGAAGGTTAAGTAGCTTCTGGTCCCTGGGACCTTCAGTGCAGGAGCAAGTTATCCCCTGAGAGCTGCCAGTAGGAGGCAGGCACTGTGCTAAAACCTTATATACAATGACTCTTTAATAACTAATTCATAATGGTCCTATTACCTCCATTTTACAGATGAAAAATGGAGGCTTTTTGCCTCAGGTAAAAGCGGCGCAAACCAGGATTTGAACCCAGGCTGACTAGCTCTAGAGTCTGACTTCGTAACTATTTCATTAGTCCATTTCCTTAGATTTACAACAAGGAGGAAGGAGGAGAGGGGGTTAGAGAAATAGAAAAAAAAAAGGTGAAAGACAAAATAAATGGGTCCCATGAATACCACCACTAGTTCACCAGGCAGCCGTCTGGAGAACCTGCTATGGGCCCCGCGTGGGAACCGGGCACTCCGGACCACGGCCCTGAAGGGGAGTGGGAAAGCTGCACACCAAGAGGTTACTTCCGTACAACGTGATAACGCTGTGTAACAGGAAAGCCCACTGCGCACGACCGGGACGCCTCTGTTCCCAAGCACACGCTAAATGTGGAAAGTTAGCCAGTTAGGGTGGCTGACCATTAAGACAGGCTGATTCAGTCCCACCAGCTACGGTGGATTCCCTTATCACTCTGCTTCCATAAAACTGCACTTGCTTTTACAAGGCTCTTCTGCAAAAGTGAAATTGAAACAAATTCACAGCCTTACTAGGTTTGGCCTCCGTTTGCGTGAAAGAACCGCAAAACACTCGTGCAAACCTTGACTGCAAGGATTAAGTCCTGCAATTAAAAACTAAACCAAAAATATTCCAGCAGTAAAAGTGTTCCTATGTCTGCTGTAGGCTTTGAAGATTTCTCCATAGGACGGCTGGCAAATGTACTCCACCAAAATCTGGAGAATGATGACTAATCTATTTGCACCAGTTCATTAAATTGCCTAATGGCAGCTATGGAAAAGTAAATGCCTTATCGGGCAAGCTTTTGTTTTAAAGGAACAACGAGTAAGTGCGTTGCAGCAGAGACCAAAGTAGTGCGTCCCCAGGAATTCCAGAGGGGGCAGCGAATTCCCACGGGACGGCCAGCGAGGCTCGAACCGGGAGGCGGGGAGGAGGTCACCCCTGGGGCTGGTTGTCGCGTCTTCGAGGCCCGGCTGCGGAGCGTGGGGCGCCGGGCACCCAAACCCAGGCGTTGGCAAGTCGGCGGCGGGCCGGCGCCCCAGCTCCCGGGGATGCCCCACTGGGCGCAGAGACAAAGCGGGGCCGGGGAGGGGCGGGCGCGCGGCCCAGCAGCCCGCCGGAGCCGGGAGGGGCCCGCGCGTGGTGCCCGGTTCCCGGCGCCGGGCAGCGTGCCCGCAGAGCCCGCACAGTCCCCCTCCCTGGGCGCGGGGCCTCGAGAACCCCTGCCGGCCGCGCGGGAGGCCCCGACTCGGGCTTCGGGGCTAAGAAGGCAGGTCCGGGGAACAAAGGAAACTTGGCCCGGCCCCGAGCGCGGCGTGTGTGACTCCGGGTCCGGCCTGGGGGAGCCGGGAGCCCGGCCAGCCCGCGCGGGAGCCCCCGCCCCGCCGCCCACCTGCCGCGCCAGCCCCGGGGGTCTCCGGGCGCGCAGGGCCCGGGCGGCGGCTGGGGGCGGGGGCGCCGGGGAGCCGGCGGGGCGGCGCGGGGCGGGCGGCGCCACGTCACGCCTTTTGTGGCCGTCCCGATATATAAGTCCCGCCGGCGGCCCGCTCCCCACCTCGTCCGCGCCCGCCCCGACCGCGCTGCTCCCGCCCGGCTCCCGCTGAGACGCGCCGCGCACCGACGGAGCGGACATGGGCAGAGCGATGGTGGCCAGGCTCGGCCTGGGGCTGCTGCTCCTGGCGCTGCTCCTGCCCTCGCAGGTGAGGCTCGGGGGCCGCGCCGGAGCCGTGGGGGGCCCCCCCAGGGCCCGGCCTGCGCCCCCCGCTCGGGCGGGCCTGGCGCGCGGAGGCAACGCGGGCCTAACCTGACGGGGGCGCGTTCCCCGGAGGCCCCCGGGAACAATGCCCCGCCCGGGCAGCCTGCGCCCCCCGCGGGAGGAGGTGCCCGAAGCCCTCGGGCTCTTGGGGGAGGTTGTCCCTGCCCCCCGGAGGGCCCCGCTTCCCTTGAGGAGCGTCCGCGCGCCCCAGCGCCCCACACAAAGCGCCGTCCGCGCCCATGCTCCGCCCGGAGGGGAGCCCGGCCACCGTCCCCGGGAACCTGCTCGCGGCGCGCCCGCCTCGGCGCTGAGGCCAGGGCGGCGGCTCCCCGCCCGCGCGCCGGCCCTGTGCTTTCCCGGGTGCCCATGTCTCGTTCCCCCGGAACCTCGTGTTAGCCAGATGGGCGGGCGGCGGGTAGGACGTTTCTGCCGAGTCCCCGCCAGGCTTTGTCCCTGTCGCCGGAGCCCCCTCCCCAGATCTCCCGTCCCGGGGACCGACCTCGCCCCGGCTCAGTTATCAGGGGCTGCTGTCCGGCCGGTGGGTGCGCGGTGGCCCCGCCGGAGGCCAGGAGCGGGGCCGGGCTGGGGGCCGGGAAAGGGCGTTTCTCTCCAGCAGTTCAGGAGGCCCTCATTGCCTTTAACTAGGGGCTTCCCGAGGAGTGTCCCCTGAGCTTTTCCCGGGAAAAGTTGGGTGCGATGTGGCCTTGGGTGCCCGGACAACCAGCCGCTGGGCTCGCCTGGGGGCGCGGCCTGAGCGCGGAGCGCTCCCGCCTTCCTCTCCCGGCGGGGCAGCTGTACCCTATTGTTTTGCGGGTCGGCGGCGCGCCTTCCTCGCTGGGGGAGGGGCGCGGTCGCCCCAAACCAACTGGTCTCCCCCACCCCTGCCCCATCTCTTTTCCAACCAGGTATTTACCCGAAAAATATAGTAAGCAAATAAATAGTTTTAGTTAAGCAAATCTAGTTTGGTAGGGAAATTTTTGTTCAGTATAAGCTCAATATACTAACGTCAGGTTTTTGGGTTGGTGTGGTTGGTGTAGAGGACCCCTTAGATCGTCCTACTGATGCGCTGGGAGCTATTTAAAAAAAAAATTGCCTGCCTCCCTAAAAGCTTCATGCTAAAGGTTCTTTGTATGAATAAAACAGATTACCTTCAAGGATCCTGAACCGGGTGTCCCCCGACCCCCGCTATCCGTTTTACATAATTTACCGTAACGCTTGTCTTTAAGCTATTTCCTGGTAGGACAGGTGGGTGCATATGGTGGGTAAATACATTTGACTTGATTCAGAATTTTTTTGCTAAGTATATTTTGGATAGGATTTATGCATTTCTTTAGTTAAATATTTGCTTAGTGATGCGTTTTACAAAAGGAGCCGGTGCTGATGTAGGACGGTTTTTTGGATTAATAGGCAGCCCCATAGTGCACGTGCCAGACCTGCTTGGTGCCACGTCCTCCGTCCTGCCTGTCATCAGAAGCCCTTGTAAACCCTCTCTTGCACTGAGAGCTGAAATCTCCCATCTGCCTTTGTTCCGTGACAAAGGAGAGATTATCACGTGCCCCACTGGACTGTGCATTTTGTGACTTGAAAAATCATTGTGGTTAATGATGCCACTCAGGCGCTGGGACGCTGGGGGAACCTGGGTTCCTGGCCACAGTGCTGGGCTGCATGACCAGCCAGGGAGGCTGCTCGTGGGGGGAAATGTAAATCCAAATCTTCCCCGAGTCTTTTTGTGAAGTCATTCCTACTTCATGATGTTTTGGATGAAATAATTCTGCCACAAAGCAAGGGCTGATAGTGTTCAATTTAAAACAAATACTGTGGCCATTTTTGAGAATGCTTACATTTAACGTCAAGATGTTAAGAGAACAGATAACAAACATTACATGTCCCTGTAAATTAAAACCAAGGCTGTGTATGAAAGTGTCCAGCAAAATCCAGGTTAGATGGTGACACATTTTTGCTAAGTCTCAAATTACAATGTTAAAATCCCTATTATTTGTGCAACTTAAAAATTTCCCTTTCTTGGGAAAATATCAATGGTAGTAAGTCAGTAAGGTCACAGAAACTGGTTTAGTAAACTTGGTCATTTATTATTTTATAAAGGGTTAAAAATAGTCATACTCTTGGGAGTTACATAGTTACTGAAGAACATTTTTGTTACGTTTTGGTGGTCATTAGGCATCTCTGGATAGTTTGTTTTGAATCTAAAAGAATGATCTTGGTGGGACTAGGAAGAATTGAGAATAAATGAGCAAAAGAAAAAAAACAATTAAATGCGTAAGGAAATAAAGGAAAAAGCAATCCAAGAATACATCATCTAAATTGTGTATTATGTATATGTGGAGGCGGCCGTGGCATGTGGAATTTATCAGTGTAACTTTTTATATGTTTCAGATTTACTCAGATCAAACAACCGTTGGAACACTTTCAAGTAACTCGTCCCAGTCCCAGAGTTCCTCCACTCCCCCAAATCCAGCTAATGTCACCACCAAGGCGGCCGACGGTGCCCTGCAGTCAACAGCCAGTCTCTTCGTGCTCTCATTCTCCCTTCTGTATCTCTACTGTTGAGAGACTTAGGCCAAGAAACGTCGATACTTCCCCATCTTCTAAACCCAATCCGAACGGCATCTAGACATCCAGTGTGACAAGACAAAACAGGCCTTCGCTGAATCTGCTACACACCACGTTTTATTTTATTGACTCGGAAAATGTTGAGGATCCCAAATTTGGTTGGTTTGAAGAGCATGTGAGGGTTTGACTAGATGATGAATGCCAGTATTACATCTATTGGAGTTTCACGTACAAGATGAAGAGAGACAGCATCCAAAATTAAGAGGGAATTTCCTTAAATGTGGCTTAAATTTGGACACAAAACTGGTACCTTGAAAATGAGAATAGATTTTATCTTATACAGAGATAAAGGATGTGGAATAGAGATTCAGTTTCCATTTGGTTTGTTAAATCTGTAAGGCTATAAAAGTTAGGTAATTCAAAAAGGCTTCCATGATCCTATTAACATGCACATTAGGAGGAAGGTCTCGGTGGGCTGTGTCCTTCCTGCGTTGTTCCAGCCGTGCCAATTTCATCCTGATGTACTCCAGATAAAGTTTGACATTAAGCTGTCACTGTCCTGCTGGGAACTGAGCTCTTTCCTCAGAGGCTTTTGGTTTGACATTGCATTTGATTTTTTTATATAGTAATTGACATGTCCCAGGGCAATGATGGGTCGAATCTACCCCAAACCCGACCATAATGAGTAAATGTTCCTTATACACCTGCCACCCGTTTCTATTCAGCAAGAGCACCAGGTTCGTTTAGCTAACCTGGTTCCAAAGAGTAGAAGTACATTGAGCTTGGCTGATTTGAAAATGCTTTTTATTTCTGCATATATTAAATATTTCCTACAATTAATAAATCTGTTTTGAAGGTAAAATTGAAAAATCTCAGAATTAAAGGCAAATACGTGAAGGAGCCAAAACTGTAAGTCAAGTATTTGGGAAGTGGACACTGGAAGCTTACATTAAATTTGGAAAAACTTTTATACTCTGACTGTAAATACTTTTAAAAATAAAAATCTCTATGAAGCAGAATAGCCACATTTGGAGTACTTTCTGTTAATCAGTCAATATTTTTAGATAGTTAGAACCTGGTCCTACGCCTAAAGTGGGCTTGATTCCGGAAAGTAAATCTTTTCTTCACAACTGCCTCCACGCACAGAAAGCTTTTTAAAGATAGGCACTCCCTGAAGTCTTTTGTTCGCATGGCCACACACTGATGCTTAGATGGTCCAATGTCTAACATGGCCACAGTAGTCTTGATAATGAAAGTCTTTTTTTTTTCCCCATCCTTAGAAACCTACACTGGAACAACCATACCCAACAGATCTCAAGCTACTGTGTGTGTGAATGAACATTCCCTGTGTTTCATACCTGAATGCTGTACGTCTTATTTTGGATTGTATATTGTGTTTGTGTATTTATGCTTTGATTCATAGTAACTTCTCATGTTATGGAATTGATTTGCATTGAACACAAACTGTAAATAAAAGAAATGGCTGGAAGAGCAATCCACTGGTGATGTTTTTCTGATAACAAGGAATACGTTGTGGATTATCATGACAGTGAGAGTCGGTTTAGACCACTAGGGATATGTCTCAGTGTTTTCTCATTAACCCAGAACATTACAATTAAGCTATTTCACATGCCAACTAGCAGCAGGTTTTCACTAAAGAATCATCTGAAAGTTAACGTCTCTTAAGCCTATAAGGGGACACCCCTCGTTCAACTATTGAATGCCAGCTTTGTTCCAGGATACTGTGTATTGAATGCTGCACTTGCTAGACAATGTCTTTAGTTGACAGGACCTATATATATGACAAATATTGTCAAGTAATGCTGTGAAAAAGAGACAGGTGGCAAAAGTCATGGACTTTGGGTTAAGTATTATGGATGGTCTCGGCCATTGCCTTAGGGACTGCCAGGAAATGCAGGTTGCATTCATGAGTAGATGGGAGCTGCAGACCGCAGGGCGTATTCCTTCATGGCATGGTTCTGTCAACACCTTGGAGCTGATGGCCTCAGGCCCGCCCTAGTCGGATGGCCTGTGCAGTCAGCTGGCTACAGGACGTCGAGAAAAGGGAACCCTGGTCAACTGCTGGAATGTAGTTGGGTGCAGCCACTATGGAAAGCACAATGGTGGTTTCTTAAGACATTAAAAATAGGAATATGACCAAGTAATTCCACTTCTGGAAGTTACTTGAGGAAAAAAAGACCACTTATTAAAAAATACCCCTTTATTGCAGCATTCTTTAGCTAAGGGAAGCAACCTAAATATCCATCTATAGATCAATGAGTAAAGGTCATCATGTACATATATATAATGAGATATTATTTAGCCATAAAAAAGAATGAAATCTTATTATTTGCTACAACATGGATGGACCTAGAGGGTATTAAGTCAGAAAAAAGACTATATTTCACTTATATGTGGGATCAAAAACAACAAATAGAATCAAACACAGGTGGCTGCCATATGGGAGGGAGGGGGGGGAATGGGCGAAGTGGGTGAAGGGGATAAAGTACAAACTTCCAATTATAAAATAATCACAGGAATGAAAGTAATAGGAAATACAGTCAATAATGTATCTGTTGACATAGCAACCACACGTAATGGTAACCACTTAGTAATGTATATAATTGTCAAATCACTGTTATACACCCAAAACCAATGTAACATTGTACGTCAACCATATTTCACTTTAAAAATAGTCAGCCAACTACAGATATGAGTAACATTGACAAAAATACTTCCTAGCAACACCTAGATTTAGTGTTTGGTTGAGTTAACTGGGGACTAGCCAGGTTGACATGTGTGAACTGATCATTGCACAGGCTACATCTTAGCTTGGCACCCATGCTTGTCTTTGAACCACAGATAATATCCAGATAAAGACCATCAAGGCCGTACCTCTGTCTAACGTGATGGGACCATCCTGCATAGAACCCAAAATCTTATCTAGAAAAGGATGCAAACTCTTGGGGTTGTGTTCACTCTTCTTGGTATCCCGCAAGGTAAATACTGTGGTGTGAAGTTAACCGTTATTAGTACGCTAGAGGATATGGGATAAGAGGGAAGGAAATATTTGCTATATGTAGACATACATACACACAGAGAAGGATAGCTATTAGCCTCACTTCAGCAACCGGTTATGTGGGTATAGCTGGTATCATGGCTGCCTCCCTGCATTATCCATTCCACACTTCCTTTGCCCTGAGCAAGCACTTAAGCTGGTCATGGTGCTCAGCGTGGAGGAGGCACCCATTCCAGACATCTCCTTCCGTGACCTCCACTGTGTAGCAGCATCTAAATGCCTCCCTCAGTCAGATCAGCCCCTCCAGCCAGTTCAGCAGCTTGGCTCAGAGGCTGGAGGGGCTCCAGGTGGCTTAGGGACAATCTCAACCTCCAGTTCAATGGAGTTGCTGCTATGTTCTCTGGCGGAAGCATTCCCTCCTTTGCAACCAAGATCTCTAGACTAGCAAAACAGGATCTCAGGGGTAGGAAGAAAACATCTTGCTAGTGGGTCACTTATTAAACAGCATCACACTTAGAGCATATATAGCCCTCTGGGATCAGTGCCCAGCCCTGCAAGGTATTGCACCTAGTTGGAGCTGTGTCTTGAGTTTTCAAAGGGCCACTGTTGGATACAAGCCAGCTGCTTCAGGATGGTGGGGGAAAAGGTTAAGACCAGTGAATTCCATGGGCATGGGCCCATTGCCACACATCCCTGGCCAAGTTCCTTGCTCAGAAGCAGTGTTGTGTGGGTCACCATGATGGTGGGTAAGGCACCTGTATGGTCCACAGATGGTAATTTTGGAAGAAGCACTGTATGCAGGGAAGGCAAGTCTGTATAGAAATATTTATGCTAGTAAGAACAAAATGCTGCCCCTTCCGTGACGAAAGTGGTGCAGTAAAATCCACATCCCGCCTGGCTGGTCAGGCCACAGAGTTATGCCATGTAGGAGCTCACCGTCTCTGCTGCAGCAGATCGGGCACCCTGCAGCGGCTGTGGCCACGTCAGCCTTGGCACAAACCCATGTTGCTGGGCTCATGCATGACCATCCCTGCCCCTACGGCCACTTTGTTCATGAGCCCGTTGGGTGGTGACAGGGCTGACGAGGGAAAGAAGCCGACTGGTCTCCACAGATCGGGTCCTCTTAACCATTTGATTATTAAAGCCTCAGCTGAGGTTGTCTGGGTGCACACAGGACCCAACCACCTTCATATTCTTTTCCCATTCAGAAAGGTCTAGCCACAAAGCCCTTCCCCAGCCGGCCTTGTTTTCCAATCATGCTCCTTCCAAGTTTATCGAGCCAAACTGTTGGCCACAGCCCGTGAATTGATACAGACTCATACCTCTGGCCATTTTTTCCTTCCAAGCAAAATGAACAACCAGGTGCCTGCTTGCAATTTGGCCCACTGGGAGTATTTCCCTTTACTACTGTCCTAAGGGACTTCCCAGAATTGCGGCTGGCCGCGTTGTGGGTGGTACCTGCAGACTGTGCAGAACCTTCTGTGAACCACACCCAAGTGTCCTCTTCCTCCGTCGGCTGGTCATAGGCAACTCCCCACGAAGCCTGGGGGAGCAGGCTGGGAGAGATGGGTAAGAGAGCAGGAACAGGGGCCGTGGGGACTCGGGCTGCTTCCTCAGGTGACTCACTTGTGTCTTCAGGCAATCCTCGTGTGGATTACCGTACATACCGCTTCCATCTGGCAGTGGAGTGCTTCTGTGCATGCCCAGCGTTAGGGTGTGGCACGTTGGACCTCTCCCAGTGTATGACGTAGTCCCAGTCGCATGGTGGTCCACAGGTAAGCAGTAGTCTTTACTAGAGCCCAGTAACCAGACAAAACCTGTTTTTCAAGGAGGATTTGTTCTTTGGAGAGGATGGCAGCGCTTGGCTCTGAAATCCTAAAACCAACCATCATCCCAACCCTTGATCTAATAGAAATTTATGTAGAAAAGCAACCAAAAGTTTGGGGATAGCTTTTTAAAAGTTATCAGCAAAGCTCTGACGGGAGAAATATAATTACTTTTTTTCAACCATTCTTTGAAAATAATTTTAAACTAATGGGTCATTTTATTTATCAGAAAATATTCTAAATTATATTTTAGGATTGCACGTTAAGTATTCACACTTGAATACTTGTCGGATAATTTATGGCTAAACTGCATAGTGAGTAGTCCTTGTATGGGTGTCTCTTGAATGAAACAGCCTTCGTATATAAAAGCAAACAGTTTAGAGACAAGCAGAGGAGTTGAAGCACTATGCCATAAAATAAAGATGAGAAAAATCTATTTAAAACTAAACATATTCTAAACACATATACCTAATGCCACCACTGTCCTTAAAATAACACTCAAATATTTCAGTTGCTGAAAAGTATGTGTTTTTCATTTCTCATAGGCCTCATCTGGGTTTGGTTTGATTATTTCTGGATTCCTTCCTTAAGTATAAAGAGAATATTTTTTTCTAATTTTGGTAGGATGGCTCTCTTTGAAAACAAGGAAATCACCATCATGGTTTGCTTCTCAGTTTCTCTTCAACTTACATTTAAATTTAAAAAAATCAATGCATTTCTAAGAAACTTTAGGAAGTTCCCATATTCATGATTTTGCAAAAAAATATCTCTGTGAGGCCATAGGGTCTGAAGAGGTTTCACCATAACACCTTTTAGCAACCAGCAGTTGCTGAAGTGTGCAGAAACCTGAAATATCCAAAAGGGAAGGCGTTACCTTCCCTCCACAGACTGGCTTCTTTTCTATTCAGGCACCTACCTGCCAAGTTTCTCTCATTAGGAACCTGGGAGCTGCCTTCTCTTCTTTACCCATCTCCAATCGGCTCCCCAAACCCTGTCACTTCCAAGTCAGGTGAATGTCTAGGCATTTTGCCTGTCTTCCTGACGCCCGGGCCTTCCTGTGGAAACGCTGCCTCTCTGCCCTTCATCTTTCCACCCTGTGGCTGTGCTCTAAAATGTAGATCTGATCATGCCCGTTAGTCACTTTAAAAGATTGGCTGTCTCCCTTTTGCCTTGAGAGGATAGAAACCCCCATTCACAACCCCCGGGGCTTTTCACAGTCTGGCCCCAGTCCAACTTTTCAGCCCCATTTTCAGCCCCCATTGGATTGCTCACCATTCTTGAAATCAACGATGTTTATTCACGTCTCCATGGCTTTGAACACATCCACTCTCCCAACTCGGCATAATGGTTAAAGGAGTGCCATTATTTTCTGTTCAATCCGTATCAAAAAGCTCAGTTACAAGAAACAGTATTCACAGAGGATACTATCCCTATATTCCTCTAAATATTCAGTTTTATTTCCTGTAAATTTTTAATTTTAGAGCTGCCTACTTGGTTAGCATTGTTTTAGCTGCTGGTAAAATTGCTTCTGCTAAATCACGCTTTGCTACGTCATTTGCCATGGTCTTGATGAAAATGGCAAGAAATAGACCTAAGAAATATGCTCTTGCACTCAATGTAGGGATGATGCCAATGACATTGACCATATTCACCCGGATGCCCTTTGCTAAGGACCTAAACTGAAATATTTCCCCTGACCTCAGCACTTCTAGTTTAGCCATGTGTTTTAAGTACGCACAGAAGTACACACAGAATCTAGCGTCTGTTTCCAATCTTGCCACTTCCTTCCATTGGTTATAGTAGCTATTCAGGAGGCCATCAAAGCATCCTTAAATCCTATCCATGAATTCCTGTCTTTTTCTACCCTTATTTATCCTCTACCTCAAATTCCTCATCTGTTTGTAACCTAGTGTATAATGCATATTTCTGTAAGTTTGACTGGAAATCTTTTTTTTTTTATTGGAATGAGACATAGAATAAATAAGTAAAGAAGCAAGTAACAAGTAAGTACAAAACTGAATGCATTCTGATAAACACAGTGTTAATGATGAGGCTACGAAGGGAAGCTCTGTTTCCTAATTGCATTCACACCCAAGTCTCAACAAGGCTTGTGTCACTGGTCGTATTTCACAAGCCCTGTTAAACAGCTCAAAGCTGTTGCAATCTCATTTAAGATGAACAGCAAGGACCAATTAGACTATACTAATGTATCATTAGGAGAAATCCTTTCCAAGTCTTCATGAAATGCACTAGGGTGCAAAAGGACAGCCAAGTCACCGAGCAAACGTGTGTGATGAATGCCCAGGGTCTCACAGAGCAATAACAATGTGCTGGCATTCATTCTCGTAGGCTCAGCATGGAGTACTAAGCCCAATTTTTCACGGATGGGAAAGCAATCTCATAAAAGCTCATAGGAAAAAACCATTCTGAATCATGGAATTTTTTAAGTTGGATGGAATCATGGTATTTTAAAGCAGGAAAGTATTTCCATGAAGTGCAATCCTCTTGAAGTCCAGAGAGCTTCCAGGGATGGTGCAGCAAGTTTGGACCCAGGACTGGGATCTAGATCTGCCAATGGCCTTGCCTCAGGCACAAGACCCAGGTGACTCCAGTGTGAATTCACACATCCTCTTTGAACTGGGGGGTACTCCACACAATGGGCTAGTGGAAAGAAAGTGACCCTATTTGTCTCCAAGCACAGCCCTGATGTGAGCACCTGTGCCGGGCCTCACATGTCTGACTCTCCAGCCCCTGCCAGCCCATTGGTCTGAGATCAAAGCTGCCCAAACTCGTTCTTAGGCCTGTGCTTCTCAACTTGGCTGCCCTTTAGAATCGTCTGTGGAGCTTTTAAAAGCTGCTGCTGTCTGAGCTCCACCCAGCCCAATATTCATTCAGCATCTTCTAGGCATGTAGAGGTGACAGGCACCATGATTTTTAAAAAGCATCCTTAGTGATTCTAATAAGCAGTCAGAGTTGAGAACCATTTTATAGATAGATCAGCAGGTTGCCTATCTGATGAAAACTGAGCAGGCTGGAGAGACCAGCCCGTTTAGAAATAGTCCTAAGCACCTTCTCGCGCTTCCCTCATGACCTAATATAGTATCAAAGGTCCATCCTCCCCCCCCCCCCCCACCAGTTCCTCCGGGGCTCAGAAATTGCTGCTGGCTCTTTGACTTGCTCAACATTAATGGAGTGCCTCGTCTGTCACAGAGCAGGAATCCCGAAGTGACACCGCACAGCTCCGCTCATTTAATGGCTAAAACATTTCTGTGCGGTCAGGTCAGTGCTACCAGCATCATCATTGCTGTTATGCAGATGAGGAAACCTAAACGGAAACATGTTCGGTTGCCCAAGGCCACCCTGTGCAGACTGATATTTGAAACCGCGTCACGGGGCTTGTTGTTCTCTGCCATTGCATTGCTTATGGCCTGTCTGAGAGTTGAGGGTTATGTTCTCTGACAGGGTCAGGCTTCTTCATTTGCTGTTTAAGAACAAATGCATGAGTTTTTACACTTAAATGTACAGTGAAGCCCTCGTTGTGTCATGAGAACTGAGGAGCCTGCTCGGGCAGGTTGGCAGCCGTGGCTTGTCCACACCGGGACGTCAAGCAGATCGGTGATGCGGGCCACAGAGGGCTGTGGTTTCCAAGCAGGACGTGAAGGGACCCACAGGGGCATGTGGGGTCGGGGGAGACGGTCACGGGGAGAATGGGGCAGACCGTGCCCCACAGGGCTCCCCCCTTGTCCCCACCCGGGGAAGAGCCCTGCCTGGTGACCCATTCCCCTTTTGGGGATTACACGTAAATTTTAATCAGGCAAAAGATTCAAAGGCAGCACGAACAGAATGTTCATGTTTTGTGCTGTCAGCCGTCACAGCTACAATTTTTTAAATCCCCAAATTTATTGTTTCTGAGTATGTAAACAATATACATTCATTACTAAAAATATGAAAAAAGCAAAGAAGTACAGAGAAGAAATTACAAACGGCCACTTTACCCGGCCGTGACAACAGCTTGCATTTTGACGTGTGCTCTTCCGCCCTGCTTTCTCCTGTGCATTCGTGCAGGTGTAGCTACACCGCATGACGTTCTTCAGATGCGCTCCGCTGAATTTGATCAGCTTCCTTTTATTCCCTGTTTACATCATATCTAATGTTCTCCCAATTATAAATAAAATATTTTAACAACATCTTTGTCCCCAGCTCTTTGCTTAGCCTATTTCCTTTCAGTGAGTTCTTAGGAGGAGGATTTCCAGGTAGGCGTCAGGTGTGCCATCTAGCTCCCCCTGCGGACCCAGGCACGCACTTCCCCGCTTCTGAGGGGGTGACCGCGCCCCGCTTGGAGCTGATTCCCTTCACGGGACCACCCTTGCCAGAAGGAAGCTGCCTTGCCTAAGATTATGCCCCCTCCCAGGGGCAGCTTCTGCTGACTGTGAACAGGGGGCCCAGAGGCCCAGTCTCCTCACCCCAGTCCCGGCCGGGTGGGAAGGGCCACGCCAGCTGCAGCCCCCGTGGGACCAGGGGAGCCTCCCCACCCCGTGCATCCCGGCCCAGCAGTTCCTGCCTCCCTGTCCTGCCACCCTCACCCCCTCACGGGTGTGGATCCTCCCCATCATCCCCTAACGAACCTCCGGCACCCAATTCTCTCTGCATTTGCTTTCCTGGGAACCTGAGCTAAGACAAAATGTCACATATGTCTTCGTACTATTTCAAATAGTTTAAAAATAACAGGAATGTATGCTTGTTAATTTTACAATTGGCTGGCTTGCCTGAGGACATGGAAGGACGCTGGAGAAGTCGAAGCAGAGAGAGTGAGAAGGAGCCAAGTGTGCGCTGGGGCTGGAGAGTTTTGCAAGGGCCAGACCATAAAGGACTTTGCAGTATTAGGGGCCTGGCAGGAAGCAGATGACACAGCCAGTTGGGCAATCTGAGGACAGTGCTATGCAGCGACTCTTCCCAAAGGCACGGGCAGAGCTTAATAAGGACCAGCAAGAAATATTTCCTGGGGCACCAACCAGCAGGGAGCCCTTGGCAACCAAAGCCTGAAGGAGCGGCTGCTGGAATCCAGTTGGTCACTGTGTGCAGAGGGCTGCCTGAGGACAGCTGGGGCTCTCCGCAGAGGGGTGCACCCACCTGCCGTGACCTGGCAGAGAGGGAGCCGGGAGAGAAGCTCCTCACTTGACCCTCTTTCCCCCTTTGAGATCTCCTCCCATTTGCCAAACCCTCCTGGAAGCCAGAGAGCACGGCAGTCCTTGACGCTGTCCACACAGGTTGGCCTCTGGGGGTACGGGGGTGGTGTTCAGCCACGGGGAGAGTGAACCTGGGGGGCACCGAAGAGCTCTGACCCAGCCATGGACACAGCTTTGGTTTTCTCCTAAGGGCAAGGGTGTTACAGGCTAAAAAGTGTCCCCCACAAACTCGTATATTCAGTCCTAACCTCTAGTGCCTCAGAATATGCCTGTATATGGAGAAATTACTTACAGAAGTAATTAAGGTAAAACGAAGCGATATGGGGAGACCCTGACTCAAAATGACTGGTATCCTCATAAGAAGAGATTAAGAATCAGGCATCCCCAGAGGAAAGATGGTGTGAGGGCAGAGATGGGAGCTGTCTACAGCCAGAGAAAGGCCTCAGAAGAAACCAACCCTGCCAACACCTGGTCTCGGACTTTTAGCCCCCAGAACTGTGAGAAAATTAATTTCCATTGTTGAAGTCCCGGGCACACTCACCCGGATGGAAAGTCACTGAAGGGTTGGGGCCAGGGTGACGTGGTCAGATCTGTGTTTCGGAAAGATGGCCTGGCTGCAGCAGCGGATTGATTGGCAAGTGGCCAGACTACACGCAGAGACACCAAATAGGAGGCTATTTTAGGATCCAGCTGAGAGAGAAGTAAGGACTCCGCTTCTAGCAGTGGAGAAGGAGAGAAGCGGGTGGGTTTGAGAGATATTCAGGAAATAAGAGCAGCAGACTTTGATAAGGGATTGGATATCGTGAGTGAGGGAGAAGGAGTCATTAGAAAAATATTTATTGATCAAATTTTGATTGAATACCTGCCCTATGCCAGCCACTCTCTCTTTAGATAATGAAGATCTGTGTTTTGGAAAGATGGCCTGGCTTTCTCCTAAATTTCCAGGGTGCACAGGTGAATGGACGCTGCTTCCTGAAATGGGAGACCGACCCTTGAGATCAGGTTTCCAACCGTTCTCTGACCGATGGATATTTAAATGGTTCTCAAATGAATTTATATGCATATATACACACACACACACACACACACACACACACACACACACACACACACACACACACACACACACACATATTTGGTGCTATTACAAACAATGATACAACAAGCATTTTTTCATACTTGTATTTTGTGTACTTACTCAATTTCCTAAGACTGAAATGACTAGGTCAAAGCACGGAATGGAACATCAGTAGGTACTGACTGCCACATTGACACCCAAAGAGGTTATGCCAATTTATACTTCCCTTAATAGCCTAAGAGTAGTGCTTGCACAGGAATGATCAATCTTTTAAAAATTTCAGTGTGTACACTCTTGAGACTTTTGATAATATAATACCCTGCTATCTGCCAGAAAGGTCATATGACTTGCCATTTCCAGGTGCATTCAGTAATTCTAGCTTGGGAATTTTGTGAAGCAGAAGTTACCAATCATTTATCTATAGCCATTAATATTTCAATCTATAAAAATATTTGTATACACATACATATATATAATTTTCTCCCTATATATACACATATAAAATATATACAATCCTATGTATTCTCTCTATATAGAGTCCATTCTATATATCTATATATGTTCTATGTCTATATCTCTGTGTCTCTATCATCTATTTATCTACCTAACAAAGAGTAATCAATAGATTCATGGTTAAAAGAATGCCCAATGTTAAGTGGTTTAACTCAGAGTACCTTCCAAAGATTATTTCAATAACCGGGCATTCCAGACACGAACTGCTCTGCAGGTTATGATTAATGTTTGCAAAACATGGAGCCTGAGGTTTTAAAATATTTGATCTTGACCCGCATTCTCTGCCACCTGTACTTTTTGGCGACCAAACTCTGTCATTAGCATGCAGGATAACCTTGTCTTCTGCTTTGTCTGAGGGGAACACCTGAAGGTTCATTTTCTGTTTGGCCCCACAGCTCATTCTCTGCCTTTCTCAGCCTCGCTGGGACGTGCGCCCTTGGCCTCTGGCTGCCCGCTGGGTCAGTTAATGGGAGGCACCGGCAGGAGACCAGAGGGTGGGAGGAGAGGGTGGAGGCAGTTACCTCCTCAGGCCCAACTGCAGTCTGGGGCTGGCTGCCTCCCTCCACGTGCACCCCTGGGGGAGGCCCCTCTTCGCCTGGCACGTCTCTGCCTGCTTACTTCAGCACACCCAGGGCCTCAGGGGGTCTGGGCTCCTCTCTTCCGGAACATGTGCTCATCTCCCCTTGTAGGTCCCTTAATCCTGCCAACATTTTTGCAAATAGTTCCTTCATTTGCCTCGCTTCAGATAAGGCCTTTGGTGCCTCCAGGCCCTGCCTGTTACAGGGGCTCTGCGTGTGCCTCATCCCGAAGGTAAAGGTCAAAGGTAGGGGACCCCGCCAGACATCCCAGTTTACCCTCTCACAATATCATATCTGGTCCCTCTCTTGATCTGTAGGATGTCTCCAGTGGTCCTGAAGGGAGGCCATGCTTGGAGACAGGCTCCCTGTGAGCCTCAGAGGCTGTCCTGACGCACCCTGACTTACAGGAGGCCATGCGTGGCTTCTCCCCAGAGTCGGCCTGGAAGTGTGACAACATCCACAGTGGAAGACTGGGGTTTGCTCGATAAACTCCCCGGCAGATCTCCCCCCAGTATGATAGACACAAAACTATGGTCGACAGTGAAATGGCCTGTCCTAAACCTCACTTGCTCTACATACAGAATATGGATCCCAGAAGCAGGCTTTCAATTTATCATGGAGGAGTTTTAGCTTGATTACCTTCAAAACTTAATTGCTTTTAAGTAAATTTGATTCATTTTTATTCGGAAAGGTCTTCACGAATAATTATAGCATCAATGTATACCTTGATTTCCTTTTATTTTTCTTTGTGGTAAGTTCTGATAAGAAATTCACTTTTTAAGATTGAAGGCTGGGGGTGGTGGTGTCCGAAGGCCGGTTCCCTCCCGCGTCTGCTGGTGGATGCTGGCTCGCTGCTGGGGCCGTGGCTGGGCTGCGGGCCAGAGCATCTCCATGGAACCTCTCCGTGCGTCCTGGGCTAGTTCATGACATGGTGGCTGGTCCCAGGGTGAGAAGAGAGAGAGAACAAACCGGGCAGAGGCTGTCTCGTTCATTGACAATAGTGCTGCCCCTTCTATTCATTAGAAGAGAGTCAGAAAGGCCGGGCCAGCTCACGGGGGCGGGGCCGGAGCCTGTTTCCTCCCTGTGAAGCCGTGTCCATGATGTGTGGTAATAAAAGCCTGTGGGATGAGGTACATATTGGTGCAGCCGTCTTTGGAAGTAAAATCTGCTATGTATGTTTTTGTTTTTCTTTTTTGTAGTAAACATTTTTTTTTTCTGCTTATAAAAGTAACTTACTAATTGCAAGAAATGTTTTCAGAAAATGCAGAAAAGTATAAAGAAGAAAATAAAGCTTACAAATTATCCCATCATCCAGAAACGGCTGGAGTTAACATTTTTTATACATACACACACATTCTCTTTGAAAATAAAAATCGGATCATAGTGTTCATATTGCTTCCTCATTAAGTAAAATATCATTGACCTTTTTCAATGTCAGTCAGTAGAGTTTTAACTATCACTTAAAAAATAATGATATCTTTTATTGTATGAATATATCATCTCGATTTATCCAGTGCGGTCCCTGTGGTCATTTCTAAATTTTCAACATTTGTCTCTATGTTTATAACATTTATACATAGGGTATTTATTATACTGAATGAGATATCCTGCAACTTGCTTTTATGCACTCAAATTATGTTTTCAAGAGCTAAGGTTATATGTGCAGTAATTGTTTTAGCTTCAGTGAGTATTTTATTGTACAATTTAATCACAATTTATGCACCCAATTTCCAGCTGCTGGACTTTCAGGGTTTCCCCAATTATGCTACTGTGAACAGTGTGGCAGTGAACATTCTAGCACATGTGCTGTTGTGCATAAAGCGTTCAAGGTTTATACCTAGTCATGGGGCTGCTGGTCACGGAGGTATGGTCATTTCCAGTTACACAAGGTAGCAGGAACTGATTATTTTAGTCAACTGATTTACTGGCATTGCCTCCAGTGAGCTTCCAGATCACTGTTGGATCGGACTTCTGAAATTTTCTAACCGGGACTGGCATTCATTAGAGTCTGTGTGCCACATCAGTTTTAAATACATGCTCAGGTACCGTGGAACGGAATGACTAGAATGAATAATTTATAATCAACCGCGAGAATGAGAGAAGGCAGACCTTTGACAGTGTTTTTGTGATGTAATACTTGGGTGTGGTAGTTGAAGATAGTTTTAAAGTCTCAGAAATATGAATGTGCCATGTCCTTTTAATTTATTCAAGAAACTCTCATCAAATGTTAAACAACAACACTTTTATGCACCTTTGGCATAAAGTCACCAAAACCAGTCTGATAAAGCCTCAGAGACAGATGGAGTGAAGTCCTTCAGCAGACTGACTTTGTAGGGGAACAAAAGCCCAACTGGGGGCAGAGCAGACAGTCACAGCTGGTTTTAGCGCTAAGAATTTCTCGGTGCTTTCCGCATTGCTTTTGAACAACTTTGCCTTTTGGTTGCAAATGGGGACCGTTATCAAAGCCAGCTAGATCAGGTTACAGGCGGTCCTGTCTTCTGTTCACAATGGCACTTCTGTGCCTTGAAGCCTCGGTGCATGTTTAAATGGACATGAAGGAAGGTATTTATCTCCTTTCGGATGGCTTAGTGTTTTGATTTTCTGACAAGAAGTCGGTGGTATTTCACTTCTATCCTGATCATGTTTTAAACTAAGCAGCTGCATTAGATACAGTTTTAAATGAAATATTCATCATATGGTCTAGCGCCAGTTAAGATTTTGTTTTAAATATGTTGCAGTTCCTTTCTGAAACCACAGAAGAGGCCAATCTAAAGTCCCACTCCGTGTTTCTGCTGGTGTTCTTCTTTTGAAGGAAAAAAATAAGATTTCTGTTAGATTGCTGTTTCTATTTTGAATGGAAATATTTTCACTGTCGTATTCCAGCCCTGAAAAAGAAACCAGATCACCTCTAGTTAAGGGTTCTTGGCTAGCCAAGTGAATCCTCTCAGATTTTGGGTCCCCGGTGTGCATGAGTGGGCTACTAGATTCTTTATGAGCAGCTAGCCTCTGGGGGTGAAATGGAGCTGCTGGGAGAATGTGAAAAAAAATTCCAGTGTGGAAAATTACCCCACAAAGAAGTGGCTTGTAACTTAAGATATGATGTCACCACCTGATTTCCCATAATTGCATTTGTGATTGACCCTTTGATACTTTCAAAGCTCTTTTTGTATGTTTAAAGACTTTTCCTACTTTATGAACAATGATTACAAATAAAAATGATTGATGATTACAAACTTTGAAAGCAAGCATGAAGGATGACATCTAGGAAACTGCTGCATTTTCTCAAAATTTGTGTTTCTGAGTCTCTTTTGACTGACTCGTCATAGAAGCAAATTTTCCAGACACCAATAATAATGAGAAATCTTGAAGAAATCAAAATAAATGAACAAAAGCTTCTTTTCTTAGACATATGCACCCCTATGTTTATCACCCCACTATTTGCAATAGCCAAGATATGGAAGCAACCTAAGTGCCCATCAGTAGATGACTGGATAAAGAAGATGTGGTACATAAATTCAGCCATAAAAAGAAAAGAAATCCTGCTATTTGCAACAACATGGATAGATCTAGAGGGTATTGTGCTCAGTGAAATAAGCCAGGCAGAGAAAGGCAAATACCATATGATTTCACTTATTTATGGAATATAAAAACAAAGCAAAACAGAAGGGACAAAACAGCAGCAGACTTACAGACACTGAGAAGGGACTAGCAGGTACCAAGGGAGAGGGGCTGGGGTGGGGAGAAGGAGAAGGGGGATAAACGGGCGCAATAATTCGCAATCACAATGTACGCTGGTCACGGAGCTGGTAGCACAGCACGGAGAATACAGTCAGTGAGTCTGTAACATCTGACCTCGTTGATAGATAGTAACCGCACTAGCGGGGGTGAGGATTTAATAATATGGGTAACTGTTCACTCACTGTGTTGTATATTTGAAACCATCATAAGATTATATATCAACGATATTTTAATTAAAAAAATGAAATGCTACAAGCAGTGTAAACACCACAAGCATCATCATAAATGAATCCTGCAGACATAATGTTGAGTGAAAAAAGGCAAGTCAAAAACTCAACCTATAAAATACCTTTTTATAAAGTTCAAAACCTAAACTAAACAATATATGCATATGTGGTGAAATATAAAGGCAACAAGGGGATAATAAATAGAAATTCAGGGCGGGGTCACCACAGGTGGCGAAGAGGATACCCTTGGGGAGTGGCTTCCAGGGGCTCCAGACGTATCCTTAGTGTTCTATATCCCAAGCTGGATGTTGGACACATAAGACCTCATTTTATTTTTATACCTTATATGCACATTTTTACATTTATATGTTTCATATTTGTGAAATGCGAAATCTTACAATAAAAATTTAATCAAAACCAAAAAGAAAGCTTCTTTTTTTTTATAGAAAAATAAGTTTTTTTAGAGGCAAAATAGACATAACACAAAATTTACCATCTTAACCATTTTAAAGTGGGTAGTTCTGGGGCATTAAGTGCATCTACATTGTTCTGCAACTACCACCAGCATCCACCTCCAGAATTTCTTCATCTTGTGCAACTGGAACTCTACCCATTACACAGTAACTCTTCAGGAACCCTGGCCCTTGGTGACCAGCATCCTACTCTCTGTCTGTGAATTTGACTCTTCTAGGAACCTTATATAAACGGAATCATACACTATCTGTCCTTTTACGACCGACTTAATTCATTTAGCATAATGTCTTCAAGGTTGATCCATATTGTACATGTGTCAGACTATCCTTCCTTTTAAAGACTGAAAAATATTTCACTGTATGTAAATACCACGTTTTGCTTATCTGTTATTCATTGATGGACACTTGAATTGCTTCTGTCTTTTGACCGTTGTAACTAATGATTTTATGAACACAGTGTACAAATATCTGTTGGAGTTCCTGCTTTCAATTCTCCTGGGTATATACCCAAAGTAGAAGTGGAAATGTTGGATCATGCGGTAGTTCTATGTTTAATTGAGGAATCATACCATTTGCCATGGTGGCTGCATCATTTCACATTCCCACCAATAGTGCACAAAGGTTCCAATTTCTCCACATCCTTGCCAACACTTATTTTCTCTCTATGTTTGTGTGTGTGTGTTTGCTAATGATGGCCATTCTAATGAGTGTGCAAAGTCATGAAAACCTTTAACGTCAACACATGCATAGATATATTATCCTCTTGAAAGCTTGTTTTTAGCTTTTCACTATGCAAATGAAGCTATGATCAATGAAATCTTTGTATGTACACCTTTGTAATTGGGGTTAATTCTAAGCTTGAATTATATTACAGAAAGTTAAGGTACTAGATTAAAGTATGTACATTTACAATGTTTCCTGTCATTGACAGAGTTTCTAATTTCTCACTAACCAAGACCAGATATTACCAATTAAAGATTTTAATTTGCCAATATGATGGTCAACAAGTGATATCTCATTGTATTTGTTGTATTCCTCAGTTTCCAGTGAGCATTAAGGTCTTTTTATCTTTTTACATCAACCCCATAATTAAATGAATTGAACATTGCAGATGAGTGGTCTCCTCAGAAGACAGGTTCTATTACCAAATGAAGAATGAATACATACTACACATGCAAAAGCAATGTATTTTTATAGTTTTAATTTTCATAGTTTAACATTTGATTCACCTAGAATTTATTTTAATGACTTCATTTTTTCCAGATGGTTAGCTAGTTATCATAACATTATTTGTGGGGTATTTCATCTTTTCCCTGCTGATTTTAAATGTATCCTTTGCTATACTGCAAATTGTGCACACTTGACTCTTTTTGGAGTACGTGTTTTATTCTACTGGTTTGTCTGTCCGTTCTTGTGCTAGTACCCACTGCTTTAATTACCATAGCTTTAGAATATACTTCAATTGCTGATAGGACAAGCCTGCTTGTTTTTCTATTTTTTCCAGAAATTTCTTGCTAGTCTTGCATGTTTATTCCTCTAGAGAAGTAATTCTCAACCTTGACAACATATCATAATGATTCAAGGAGCTTCAATAGACACTGATAACCTTCTCCCCCTCCCAGTGGTCCTGATTTAATTGCTCCAGGGGTGCAGCCTGGGAACGGAGAGTTTTAATAGCTCCCCAGATGATTCTAATGTGTAGCCAAAGTTGAGTACCACTTTGCAAGATGAGCTTAAAAATGGTTTTGTTTCATTTCTCGTTTTGATTTGTATTGTATTGAATGTATTGAATTACAGATTAGTTTAGAGATACTTGATGTCCTTATAATACTGTGTCTTTCTATTTGATTCAGTTAGAATTTTTTTGGTTGAAAAATATCAGAAACAGACTTTGACTTAAAGAAAAAAATAAAATCAAGGAATTTCTGAAAGGACTTGAGGTGGCTTATAGATGTAAAGGGAAGCTAAAGGACTAGTAGCTGTTTCAGATATCGGGGCTTGGATGTTAGGGGTAGGGGAACATAGAGAGTAACAGTGACAAAGATAACAGAAATGGAGATGCCGTACACACATGTGAGCAAGGTGTTTCTCTTCCTCTATATTTTTTTCAGTGTTCCTTGGTGTTTTATAGTTTTCTTACTTAATTTTTTTGTGTTATCTTTGTCTGGTTTTGTTAGCAGGGTAATGCTGACCTCATAAAATGAGTTTGCAAGTGTTCCTCTTCAATTTTTTGGAAACATTTGAGAAGGGCAAATATTAAATCTCTGAATGTTAGATCTCACCAGTCAAGCCATCTGGTCTTGGATTTTTGTTTGCTGGGAGGTTTTTTATGAAAAATTCAATCTCTTTACTAGTAATTAGTTGATTCACATTTTCTGTATCTTCATGATTCAGTCTTGGAAGACAATAAGCTTCTAGGAGTTTATCAATGTCTTCTAGGTTGTCCGATTTGTTGGCGTTTGTGGGCAGGCAATATATATTTTTCATAGTAGTCTCCTATGATCCTTGCATTTCCATGGTGTATATTGTAACTTGTCCTCTTTCATCTCTGACTTTATTTATTTGAGCCTTCTCTTTTTTTCTTGAGAAGTCTAGCTAAAAGTTTGTCAGTTTTGTTAATTTTTTTTCAAATAACCAGCTTTTAGTTTCATTGATCTTTTCTATTGTCTTTTTATTCCGCTTTCATTTATTCCCACTACGATCTTTATTATTTCCTTCCTTTCACTAACTTTGAGCTTCATTTGTTCTTCTTGTTCTAGTTCCTTCGGGTATAAAGTTAGATTGTTTATTTCAGATTTCTTTACTTTCTTGAGGTAGACCTATATTGCTATGAACTTCTCTATATAGTAAAACTGATTTTGCTATATCCCATAGCTTTTGGTATGTATATTTCTGTTTCCATTTGTCTCTAGGTATTTTTTAAATTCTCCTTTGATTTCTTCTATGACCCAGTAGTTGTTCTGTAACATGTTAGTTAATCTTCATATATTTATATTTTTTTCCAGTTTTCTTCTTGTAGTTGATTTGTAGTTTCATACCATTGTAGTCAGAAAAGATGTTTGATATGATTTTAGTCTTCTTGAGTTTAATAAGACTCATTTTGTGGCCTAACATGTAATCTTTCTTGGAGAATGTTCCACGTGTACTTGAGAAAAATGTGCATTCTGCTGCTTATGTATGGAATGTTCTGTATATACCTGTTAAGTCCATCTAGTCTAATGTGTCACTTACAGCAAATGTTTCTTTATTGTTTTTCTGCCTGGACGATCTGTCCATTGATAAAACTGGGGTGTTAAAGTTCCCTACTATTATATTATTGCCATCAATTTCTCCCTTTGGCTTTGTTAATATTTGCTTTATATATTTTGGTGTTCCTATGTTGGGTGCATATATATTTATAAATGTTCTCTCTTCTTGATGGAATGACCCCTTTATTATTATGTAATATGATGACAAAGAGCCCTTTGCCTTTTACTACAGTCTTTGTTTTAAAGTCTTTTTTGTCTAAGGTGATTGTAGCTACACCAGCTTTCATTTTGTTTCCATTTGCATGCAATGTCTTTTTCCATCCCTTCAGTTTCTGTCTCCGTGTGTCTTTTCTTCTGAAGTGAATCTCTTGTTGGCAGTATGTAGATGTGTTTTCTTAACCTGACCTTATTTTTTTAAGTCCTCAGGGGATATTTGCATACAATAATGAAATGCTAAGGCATTGTGCTTATGTCCCCTCCCAGAAACACCATCATAAATGGGGCAAAATTATCTTTTAGTGTTTTTGATGCTTTGTAAGCAATACCAAATCAAATACCAACCCCTCTTCCATCTCCACCCAAACTCACAAACATTCTGAGTAGCTCTTTTCCTTATTATTACCTCTCTTGTTTCCTTCAACTCTTTTCTCTGTTGCTCAGAATTCCCCAGAAACGTTTGTACAGGAGCCTTCAGTGCCCCAGAAATAGAAAAGGCAGTCTTGTCTCAGCCCAGAGGGATGTTGTCAGCACCACGGACAGTAACCCCTCAGGCTAGCCTTTTATTGAGGGTACATCTCACCGATGAGCAGTATCTTTGAAGGTCTTTACCAACTCATTCCTCTTCTCTTCCTATCCTTCTACTTTTTGAGATAAATTACGTCAATTTCTTCAACTTTTCAGAACTGACGAGAGGAGTCTACATCTCAGTCATCTGTGAGACTGACAAGCCCAGGCTGACAGGCCCACTAACAAGTCTGAGGTTGGACCACCGCTTGGCCCTCGGGTTCAGAGAACAAGCATAGAAAAAGCAATGGTGCAGGACAGGTAGGCAAGAGAAGAATTTCTCCTCTCTTCTCTTGCAGGTGTCCCAATTCATTATATTCTCAAGGGGTTAGTGCCCCCAGAATGCAACACTCTTCACAGTTCCTATTTTCTGGTTAGGAAATGTTTGTCTTAACTTTAAATCCATTAAAAATTAGCTCTGCGGTCTTAATAAATCATGTACAATCTCTGTCTAATCTTATGGAGGAAAACTGCACAGTACTTATTTAAAAAAATTTTTTTGTGGTCAGTTTAATTTGTTGATTTGAGAGAGGTCTGAATTCTAAATATAGGGTTTTTTAAATTGAAGTGTTGTTGATATACAATCTTATATTGGTTTCAAATATGCAACACCGTGGTTCAACAGTTATCCGTATTATTAAGTCCTCACCCCCTCTAGTGTGGTCACTATATATCAACATAGAAAGATGTTCCAGAATCATTGATTGAGTACATTCTCCATGCTGTACTACTGTCCCCATGACCAGCTTATATTGTTATTGTGAATTTTTGTGTCCTTTTATCCCCCTCATTCTCCCCACCCACCCATCCCAACCCTTCCCCCACGGTAACCACTAGTCACTTCTCAGCTTCTATGAGTCTACTGCTGTTTTGCTTTGTTTTTGGATTTCACAAATAAGTGAAATCATTTAGTATTCATCTTTCTCTGCCTACCTTATTTCACTGAGCATAATACCCTCTAGCCTCATCCATGTTGCTGCAAATGGTAGGATTTCTTTTTTTACGGCTGAATAATATTCCATTGTGTATATGTACCACATCCTCTTTATCCGTTCATCTACTGATGTACACTTAGGCTGCTTCCATATCTTGGCTATTGTAAATAATGTGGTGATAAACATACGGGTGCGTATATCTTTTCAAATCAATGATTTTGTTTCCTTGGGCAAATTCCCAAGAATTCACGGAGAATACAGTTAATGATTTTGTAACATCTTACTACATTGATAGATAGTGACCTCACCAGAGGGGGTGAGGATTCAATAATATGGGTAACTGTTGAACCACTGCTTTGTATATTTGAAAAATTTCCATGCATATCATTAAGCAAAGAAAAAAGCTAGGTTCAGAAAAATGAATATATTAAGATATTTATGTAAAAGGGAGGAAAGTCATGTGTAGCTATATATGCTTGCTTAAGCAAACAAGATCAGCAGGTGGAAATATAGGAACCAGGAAATAACATACATACAATGTTTATTTCTATATTTTAATAATATATGGACAGTCTTCAAGTTCTACCTGTGCTTCTTAAATTTTGAAGTGTAGAACTGGACATAATGCTCAGATAAGGATAATATAAATTTACTTAAATAGTTGTGAAGGATTGTAGAGTTTATCATTGTGGTAGCTACTGTGTAAAAGAACCTTATTCTGTGCTTTTTATTGTACTATTTCTCTTCATGCAGGTCAATATAATTTTTCTCTTTTAATATTTGGTACTTCATAGCTGCTTCAGAAGCGGGAGAAGCGAGCTCACGGTGACTGCGAAGGGCCTAATGAGATCAGCAAGGGACTTGTAGAAAACTGGTGTCTGAGAAAAGGAGAAGAAACAGCCAGAGAGTTAAAAAGCCAGGGTAACCCACGAGTCACTGGAGTGGAAATTCCTTTGTTCAATATTTAGAAGGAAGAAATACTATATTTTCTGGGGGAAAAATCCTTTGGGTCCTGTACAACACATTTAAAAAAATAATTTAAAAAGCCAGTTTAGAAGGGCTTCTTGTCAGACTTACAAGCAAGGAGGAGATTCGAAAGGTGGTTGGATATAGTATCCCAAAGGGGTGTGTTAAAAAAGAACCCCAGCTTTTCACATTCCACGGGTCCCCTGAGACCATCCACACCTCGTTAAATGTGGGAACAAGTGTGAGACTTGGCACCTCTGTCGGGACTTCTGGCCTCACCTGGTAGAAAAATGGTGAGAGATTTGTGGCTCTTTGTGATGTGGACCTCAGGATAACATAAAACCAAAGTAAAGCTCCTCAGCGTCCACCAAGGGAGAAAGCCATAAAGGAGGAAAATAAACCCACACTCTCAGTTTGATTTTTTTCTCCTAATGAATATTTTTCCTCTGCACAGTTTATGCCAAGAAAATTCAGTTTGTTCTTAGAATGTCCTCTCCTTTTCTCACCCTCCTGTCCCTCCCCCTTCTCTTCTTTCTCCTCCTTCCATATCCAGAGTTGGCAAACTTCTTCTGTAAAGGGCCAGAAAATACACTATTGCAGGCTTTGCATGCAGCCTTCCTCCGCCGCACTGCAAAAGCAGGCACAGATGCTGCAGAAACGAATGGGTGCAACTGTGTCCCAGTAACCCTGGTCCATTAAACAGCTTGTGGGCCAGATTTGGTCCGCAGTTGTGGTCTCTCTGCCCTTGTTCTATGCTGTAATAGTTTAAAGCTCGCAGGAGAGATATAGCCATTAATAAATGTTTGGGACAACAGGGTATCTATCTGGAAGAAAATAAATAGGCCTCTACACCTCATAATTCTTTGAAAAGATCATTGACTTAAGTGTTAAAAATATAAATAATAACAATATTAGAATAAAACAAGGGAAGATTACTTTAACATCTCAAAATAGGGCAAAACCTTTCTAACTATGAAAATCATTTTTAAATGATAGAGTCAACTACATTACATTTTTTTGCATAGAAACTATGAGCTCAGTCATAAGGCAAATAACAAGCTGGAAAAATATTTGCAGTTTAGGTCACAGGTAATGGGAAAACCTCCTCAGCATATGGATTTCTATAGGTCAGTAGAAAAACAGCCACCCAATGGAAAGGCTTGATTAGAATCCACAGAAAAGGAAATATAAAGAATTGTTAAATATTTTAAAAGAAATGTTCCACATTATTCATAATAGGAGACGCACAAATTTAAATTATACATACATACATTTTTCACATGTCAGATAGGCAAATTTCCAGATATCTGGTAAAACATT
The DNA here is from genome assembly GCF_030020395.1 of Manis pentadactyla. NCBI lineage: Eukaryota > Metazoa > Chordata > Mammalia > Pholidota > Manidae > Manis > Manis pentadactyla. Next base: position 107,092,023 of record NC_080030.1, on the reverse strand, counting down.
GGGCTGGGAAGACACTCTTCATATTGTTGATGGAATATAAATTGCTGCAATTATGAAGGGCAATTTGGCAACATCTGTCAAAATTTGAAATGTACATCTTTAACAGCAATTATTTTAAAGAGTTTATCCTATAGATAAACCTGGGTATATGCAAAATAATGTCTATAAATGTTAGTTTTTATTGTATTTCTTATAACAGAAAAAAAGGAAATAACCTGTAGGTTCGTCGATAGGGAACTGGCGAAATCTATTATGGTTCATCTACCACGGAAAACCACTCAGCTGTAAAGAAGTAAGCATCTCCTCATGTTCTGATATGGACTGATGTTTGACACACATTACTAAAACAAGGAAATCTGCAGAACAATATGCTTCTAATTGTATAAAAGGAAGGCAGAATACACGTTCGCACCTGTTTGCGTAAAGTCTCTGGAAGGAGGCACGAGAAATTAGAGTGACTTCCATTTCGGAAGGGAGGTGGGAAGAATTGGATGGATGGATGATCGAGGTAAAAAGGAGACTCCTAGTGTCTGCCTGTTCATTCTTTTTGATTTTTAAACCATTTAACACCATTATTAATAGTCAAGAAATAAGTCAGTAAGAACCACCCCAAACCTGTCCTTGAGCACACGCGCGCACACACACACACACACACACACACACACACAAACTTTGTTACCAGCTTCAGATTCATAGATACTATAGTATTTTGAGTGTGCTAACAGTAAATCTGTAAGTAGTAAATCTTGAAAAAATTTCCTACTCTTTGTTGGAAAGATGATTAATTAGGATGATAAACTGTCTTACTATATGGCCTCTAACTAGTCCATCAGAGTAGCCACAAAGAAGACACTTTCATTAGCCATTGTGGTGTAAAGGGGACTGGGGCTGCCTCGGGAAGCAGTGAGTTCCCCACCTCTGGGCTTGTTCAAACACACGTGGCACAATAACGGTATGGGTGGGGGGCGGGGGGAGGGCTACTGTAGAGAGGGTGGGAACTCTAAGGCACTTTCTCTGTCCCAATTCTGAGATTCTTTCATTATAAAGAAAAGGGTGATGGGAACACCAGTCATTTTATCGGGAGTGGTAATATTCTTTGAAAAAAGAAAAGGTGGGGATTTATGCACTTTAGAAACTAGCTTAAGAATTACAAAGAAGGAAACAGTGATGGGAGGGGAGCCGAGGCTGGCTGGGGATGGAGTGGGCCGTGAGCCGAGCCAGGTTGGCGGGAGGACCCAAACCCACGGGCAGGCAGATATTCACATCAGGCTCAGTAGCCCCAGCATGTGAGGGGATGCAGGCCTCAGCAGTTTGCTGGCAGAGCAGAGCACAAGACAGTCCAGGTGGTGTCTCCCAGGACACCATGCAACGTGCAGATGTGGGGTCATTTTCTTAAGGAAATGGCTAGAAATTACTGATGCTGATTTTCACATCATCCTTGTCTGTTCAGCTGGTGAAATACCTGGTAGCTAATGCCTTCAAGCACTCTACTTGGAAGTCCGCTTTAGCTGATGTTCATACCTTAGGGGATATGGCATTGGCTACGGTACAAGACAGTAAATGTTTAATGAGGATAATGCTGAGGAAATGCAATGCTCCAATAAGGAGAACTTGGGAAGATGACAGAAGACTGGGAAGTGAATGCTCAGAAACCCTTCCCCACCTTCTTTCCTGACTCTACTCCTATCTCTTTCCTTTTTCCTTTTTAAAAAGCTGTGCCTGTAGGCCTCCTGAAGAAATGACTGAGTGGTCCGTGGGGAAATGGTGCGGTAGTGGTGCTCAGAACAGGTAAAAGCTTCACATAGTCACGTGTGTTATTCCTTCGTAGTATTCCCTCAGTATGAGTGAATAATGATACCCCTTCCTCTCTTGATGCTGAAGGTAAGGGATAATCAGAGATGTTAAAGCCCTTGGCAGAGTTGCAATTAGATACTAGGTATGTTTCATGTAGTCAGGGGGCTACAAGAGATTTTGAAGGATTATAAAATTAAACGCGATGGTTAATTAAGTTGGCTGGGCCATGGTGCCCAGATATTTGGTCAAACATTATTCTGTATGTTTCTGTGAGGGTGTTTTTGGGATAAGATTAACATTTAAATCGGTGGGCTTTGATTAGACTAGATTGCCCTCCATAATGTGGGTGGGCCTCATCCAGTCAGTCAAAGGCCTTAGTAGAACAAAGAATGACCTCCTCTGAGCAAGAAGGAGTTCTGCCAGCTGATAGCCTTTGGAGCTGAACGGCACCATCAGCTCTTCCCTGCCAGCCTACTCTGCAGATTTTGGACCTGCTAGCCTTCGTAATCATGTGAGTCAATTACCTAAAATAACTCTTTCTGGAGATACAGACATCTTTCTTGTTCTGTGTCTCTGGCGAGCCTTAACTAATACATTAACCATGCTCGTTTTCTTTTTTGGTATAACTACCATTTGAAATTATATCATATATTGCAAATGAAATTACTTAATGACTTAATTCTGCATTAGGAGCAGAAGTTTAGTCTGTATTAGTCTCTGAGTTTCAATTTCCTCATCTGTAAAATGAGAATGGTGGTGGGAGTTGTTAGTCACCCACTAAAGTCCATCTCCCCTTCTCTATGGACATATCATCGTGCATTTCCCCATTTCCTGGCAGTACGGGTGGCCACACGACTATGCTATGTCTGATGGATGCGAGTGGAAGGGAAGTATGCCACTGTGGGCTTAGGTCTCAAAACAGTGGGTGTGCTTCCTCTGTGCCCCCTTCCCCTCTCTCCGGGGGTGGGATCTGGACCACCAGCTTTGACCATAGCAATGCCAGAGGGAATGGCAGAGCTACACAATGGAAGAAATGAGGATCCCTGAATGACCATGTGGAGCAGACCAGTACCATCCACCTCAAACCACTGTGTGAATGAAAAATACATTTATTGCTCTTTAAGCCACTGTATTTTTAGTCTCTGTCATTTGCCCTAACACATTTGCCCAGAAACTGTCTTACCTACTTCATGGGATTTTCTGAGGCTCAGATGAAAAAAAATGGTAAGGTTCTACACAAATATTTATCTTTCTATCTTTATTTGATTATTAAGTAAATAGTAGCAGACATCCAGACCTCCCAGCACTTCTGTAAAATGGGGACCCTGAGCTCAGGGATTTCTAGGAATTGCCCTGTGCTTCCCTGTTTGGAAAGAGACTTCCTTGGGATAAAGAATTGCATGAGAAATACAAAATGGCTAATGGATTTTGTTGTTACCAGCCATGTCTGGATCATGTTTGGGAGCTAACATCTGATACAACAGTGGGAAATGAGTGGCTACTGGAAGCATCTAACTCATTACATAAACCTAAATTTTGTAACCATTTCACAAGCCGGTGGTGATCCCTAAAGCGCCCACATGAGCTGCCATACAGTCAATGTCATTAGCTGTCTAGGCTCTGCCAGAAAACCAGTTAGACTGGCAAAATTTATGGTTTCATCCTCCTCTGAGAGCACAAAATCCACTTGACCACATTAGTCTGGTGAGAGCAAAGTATTACCCTCTAGTGGATTCCTACTCTACCCCAAACACTTCCATTTCCAAAGTACAGTATAATAAGTTAATAGGTACCTATATGCAACAGGAAGTCTTCCTGTAGAGTAAGTCCATATTTGAGGCAGATATAAGCGGACTTAAAGAAAAAGAAGAATGGAAAGAAAATGATCAACAGCTTTAAATGGCCATACATGCCTTAGAGCTTTTGCTTACTTCTTTTTTTTTTTAATCTTCACATTTTTTATTAAGGTATTATTGATACACACTCTTATGAAGGTTTCATTTGAAAAAATGTGGTTATCACATTTACCCATATTATCGTGTTCCCCACGCCCCATTGCAGTCACTGCCCATCAGTGTAGTAAGATGCCAGTCACTATGTGCCTTCTCTGTGCTACACTGTCTTCCCCATGAACCCCCACACACCATGTGTGCCAATCATAATACCTCTCAATCCCCTTCTCCCTCCCTCCCCTCCTGTCCTTCCCCACCCCTCCCCTTTGGTAACTGCTAGTCCCTTCTTGGAGTCTGTGAGTCTGTTGCTGTTTTGTTCCTTCAGTTTTTGCTTTGTGGTTATGCTCCACAAATGAGGGAAATCATTTCATACTTGTCTTTCTCTGCCTGGCTTATATCACTGAGCATAATATCCTCCAGCTCCATCCATGTTGTTGCAAATGGCAGGATTTGTTTCTTTCTTATGGCTGAATAGTATTCCATTGTCTATATGTACTGTTTACTTCTTGTGGGATGAGAAAATGGAATCTTTCCTGCCCCTTCATATGGGCAGAGCGAGGTCTGATGTGCCAGATGAAGTGGTTTATGAGGTCTTAGAAGAGTAATATTTTCACAGTCTTATTGACACTGCTTTCATTTGGTTATCAAAACTTAGCTGGAAAGAAAACCCATTAGTACCTCCCATTAGGAAAAGGGATCCATTAGGAAAAGCCCCAGGAGGCACCTTCAGATTTGAAGAGCGGTGCCATGAACTGGAATCCAGCTATAAGTGTAGAATGATGAGAAAGGACATCCTGGAAAAAATATGTGAAAATGATAAAATGAGAGTAATGCAAAGGAGCTTCTTTGGAATCACGCAGCACCACCTACTTACCCTAAGCAAGCAAATGCCCAAGGCCAACTGTTTCCTTTTGACATTGGCAGCTGCTTTTCCCAGCAATGGATTAAACAGAAAACCAACAAGAATCATCGTGACAAGGAAAAAGGAGTCATCTCAGGTGCTTAATGAGAGAAAAGACCTAAGCTTGTTTGTAACAAGAAGAAAATATTAGTGGTTCAGAACACATTTGGGAATTTTCATCATGCTCATAAATGTCAAAGAGAAACATTCTTCCTTTATTATTAGACCTTAGACTAATTTACCCAAATACAAAGTAGTCTTTGCTCAATGAGACAGAGAAAAATAAAACTAAATGAACTGAGTAATTAAACAGAGGAAAGAAAAGGAAAATGAGACTGTATTTTACATATGGCTCATGAGGCTTTCTTTGGGCTGAGGACAGTTAAACTGCCATGAAGATTTTATGCTGTGAGGAGCTGATGGGGTGGATTTGTGGCAGAAGGGAGAGGTGGAGATAAATATGCAGCTCATTCAGATATCTCTCGTTTCTTGTTCACCATCTTGCTGAAGAACAGGGTGTAGGGTAAGATATCGTAGCAGGTCTGTGTGCAGAATCACAAAGTCTGGAATGAAATAGACTTTCACTTGGTCTTGTTTGTGTTGACTTGATTTTGGTATATTTGAGTCATTCTGTTAGTCAGAGAAACAGAACCAAACCAATAGGATGTGCATGTATGTCTAGATGCACGTATCTATGTATGTATTTACATGACCCACACAATTACAGAAGCTAAGAAGTGGCCAGATCTGCTGCCTGGAGACCTAGGAGAGTCAAATGTGTATTTCCAGTCTGAGTCTAAGTCTGAAGACAGGAGGAGACGATGTCCCAGCTCAAAGCTAGGCAGAGAGAGCGCATTCTTTCTTCCTCTGCCTTTCATTCTACCCAGGCCTCAGGGGATTGGATGAGGCCCACCATCACCGGGGAGGGCCCTCGGCTTTACTCAGTCCACCGGTTCAAATGCCAATCTCTTCTGACGTGCTTTCACAGATACCCGAGAATAGCGCTTAACCAAATACTGGGCACTCCATGACCCAGCCAAGTTGACACATAAAATTAACCATTGCAGTCTTATTAAATATTGAATTTAATATTTGAATGAAAATATTGAATTGAATATAATTTTAGGAGCTCAATACATGCTTTGTTGATGACACAGGACCTTCCATTTCCCCCCCCCCCTTAAATACCCCTTTATGAAATTAGCATCGTTATCTGACTAGGAGAAGCAATGGCATTTCTGGACAGATCAGACCTTGCATTGATCTGAACTCCTGGAATTGAAATGTTTGATGGATTCTGCCCGGATAGGAAGCCCGTTTGTATCATGTGACCCTCTCCCCTGACCCTAGCTGTAGCTGGTTAGACCAGGAGGAGAAGCAAATCCCTAGGCTGACCCGCAATCTATAATCTGGCGAGACAGGATGAACTGAGCCAATCAGAATATCTCCTAGGGAATATGAAACAAGAAATACTGAAAACACTTGCCAATCAGCAGCTGACCTGGGGATGAAGTGATGCTATGAGGGTCTAAGTTAAGCAAACAAAGACCCCCGTGAAAGAGCGTAACAGAGTAAGGGAGCCAGCCTTTAAAAGGGAAGAGGTCAGGTGATCGTGAAGAGGAGCAGAGATCCTGAGAGGGTCCCATTCCCAGTTTTGAGCTTTCTGAGATGTCCAGTTTTAGTTCCCAGCTATGTGGGTCTTTATATTAACCCGTTTCTCTTGAGGCAAATCAGGTAGGTCTTTGTACTTTGCAAAGTTGAGTTTTCTATTTCACAATGCTTGTATGAGGGCCTGTTTAAAGATTTAACTCAGATGTATTCCCTCACCTTTACTTTCGCAAATTTAGAAACTGAAATACAGAAAAAGCATTTGGCCTGTAGGGTCACCTTGACTGAGTGAATCTGTCAGTCATAGCCGATCGCATGTTCAGCATTGTATTCTTTTTAAGTTGGGCACAGAGATTAATTTTGATAAAGTCCATTTTTTTTCTTTATGACTAGTGCTTTTGCATTATATCTAAGAAATCTTTGCCTAACTCAAACACAAAAAGATTTTATCCTGTATTTTCCTCTAGGTGTTTCATAGTTGTAGCTCTTACATTTTGGTCTATGATTCATTTGAGTTTTTTAAAAATTTTGTATATGGTATGAAGTAAAAGTCCAGGTTCATTTTTCCTCTTGTGATTGTACAATTTTTCTCATACCATTCATTGACAAGATTACCTTTTCTCCATCTAAGTACACTGGCACCTTTGTTGAATGTAAATAGACTGCATATGTGTAGGTCTATTTCTGAACTCTCCTGTTCCTTTGGTCTGTATCAGACGTTGACAAACTATGACCCAAGGGTCAAATCTGGCCCACGACCTGTTCTATAGATGAGGTTTTTCTGGAGCTCCATCAAGGTTATTCATTCCTTTAAGTGCTATGACTGCTTTCATGCTATGAAGGCAGAGTTGAAACAGATTACAAAGCCATAAATATTTACTATCTGGCCCTTTACCAAAAAGCTTGCTGATTCCTGATCTGTGTGTTTATCCTTGTGCAATGTCACACCATCTTAATTATTGTAACTTTACAATACTTCTTGAAATTGAGTGGTATACATTTTCCAACTTTATTCTTTTTCGAAGCTGTTTGGCCATTCTATGTCCTTTTCATTTTCACATGAGTTTTCAAATTACTTGTCAATTTCTCCAAATTAGTCTTCTAGAATTTTACAGGGGATTGCTTTGAATCTATAGATAGATTTGGGGAGGATTAGTATATTTACAATACTGAATCTTCCAATCCATAAACATGGACTGTCTCTCTATTTAGGTCATCCTTAATTTCTCACAGAAATGTTTTGAAATTTCAGTTTACATGTCTTACATATTTTTGTTAAATGTATCCATAACTATTTCACATTTTTGATGTTATTTTACTTTATTGCTTTTTAATTTCATTTTTTAATTGTTCCTGACTATTATATAGAAAAAAGTACTTTTTATACATCAGCCTTGTATCTTCCATCTTTGATATATTTACTAGTAGGTATAGGAAAATCAGTCTCTTAGGATTTTCTACATAGATGATCGTGTCATCTGTGAATTAAGGCAATGCTATTTTTTCCTTTCCAACCAGAATACCTTTTATTTCTTTTTTCTTGCATTATTCCACTGGCTAGGACCTCCAGTACAATGTTGAATATAAGTGATGAGAATGGGCATTCTTGCCTTGTTCCTGATCTTTGGGAGAAAACATTGAGCATTTCACCATTAAGGATGATGTTAGGTGTAGGTTTTACTTAGATAACCTTTGTCAGGTTGAAGAAGTTCAGTTCTAGCGCTAGTTTGCTGAGAATGGGTCATCATGCATGGGTGTTGAATTTTGTCAAATGTTTTTTTCTGCATCTATTGAGACAATCAGATGGTCCCTGCGCCCATGAGCTTTCAGTCTGTTAGTAAAGACAGACACCCAACAAGTGAAAACAAAGAATGTGATGTGGGAAAGACAGGGAAAATCCAGGAGCCTACCCCAGCCCTGGGTCAGAGAAGGTCTGTTGAAGATGTGAAGTTTCAACTGAGACCAAAGGAGGAGTAAGAAGTGGTTAGATGAAGGGGGTAAAAAGCAAATAGGATCTGAGTTCCAAATCTGATTCTGCTGCTTTCTGGTTAGGTGGGGTGGAAGGGTTCCTACAGGGACCCTTGCCTGGGGGCCTTGCTTCAGGGTCCTCCCTCAGCACGTGTAAGACAAGCTTTGTGAATGCTTCTCTGGAGAGTGTGAAGCTGTTGACCACACTGCTCTATCCCACTGTCTGAAGTACCATAAGAGAAATGTCTTAGATACAAGAACCGCAAGACCTTTACCTCAGCGACTGTGCCTGTCTTCTCAAGGGCCCTGAGAATCAGGTGACCCATCTGACTACTCTTTCCTGTTCAGGGGCCTGGATACTCCGATGGATGGGAGGCTGCCCTTAAGTAACAGAGAAGGACCTTATGTAGACATGTATTCCAATTGATTCCTAGCCACGACCTCTTTTAAAAATTTACATTTTCCTGCTTCTGACTTTAATATTTTATTGCGCATGTTTCTTATATCCTACAAGTTACTTAAATATTTTATGGAACAAGGTAGGTTATAAACAAGCAAACAAAAAAATGCATAATGACGTTTAAAAAAAGCTTTAAAGAAACCTGTCCCTAGTTCCTAAGGTGCTGGGACACCTAGCAGCCCAAGCACAGCTCTGGGCCCTTGTCCTGCTGGCCGGCTGCCTCCCCGGCGCTGTCCTGCTCACCCAGTTCTCCGGCCCCTCCCCTCTCAGGCTGCCCCACCCCGTGATTAAGGGTTGCTCCCAAAGCAAACACACAGTCACTTTTGGCTTTCAGGGTTTTAAAAGTTGTGTTACCGGGAAGGATAATAAAAAGATAATAGAAGAGACAAACATGAGGAAATTATTAAGTTCCATTAAGTTTCCAAAGTCTTCCTTGTTCCTGGCCCTGATTCATGCACTCTGACCTCTTTTCAGTATGACATTTGAAAGTCCCTTTTGAATTCCCGCTCAGGGAGTTCATCCCCCAGTGTGACATTCACAACTTACTTCCCATTAGGCAAACCTAGTCCCTGAAAAAGCTCGTGTTCCACCCCAGAGGCCCATCAGGACCCTCGGTGCCGTACAGTAATCTGCTTTTCTGAGGCCCTGAGGCCTATGGGCATCTTTCTGCACCCTGTACCTCTCACTGTAACCTCTTGCCTTCCTCAGAGTCAAGGTTTATATCTCGGGTGCAGAATGACTGTAGCTTTGTCGGGTTGTCAGCAGTGTAGCAGGGCTAGAACGCGGACAGGGTGTGGGGTGGATGGGGGTCGGGGAGGCCGAGGCCTGCGTCGCCGGGCAGGGGAGCTGGGTGCCCTAGTGCCTATTTCTACGGAGGACCCCTTCTCCCGAGAATCCGGAGCTGTGGGCGGGGTGGTTAGGGTCGGGCTCCTGCCCCCTTCTCCTAGGGCGTGTCAGGCCCCCCATCTTTGCCCAGGCTCCCCTTCCCTGAAACAGTCTGTGCCTGGGGATGGCCCCTTCCACTCAAACCATGCTGCAAATGTGGCTCTAAAGCAAAAGTTTTATCCCAGCTTCCAAAGACATATGACCAGCGGCTTCCCAAGGACAGCAGGCAGCCTGCCCACAGCAAGCCTTCTTCACGGCGCCTTCCGCTCGCCCTGGAGCGCCCCCATTTGGGGAGTACGACATCTTTCTCATCAGTTCCTGGGTGGTCTTTGTGCTGCCGGACGGTGTAAGTAATTCCTCGGGGAAGCTTTGACTTTGCTCTTCATGCCATGTTTTGTTTTTTGAAGACACCCGATTCCTTTCCCTGCCAACTAATTCCCATCGCTTGCTTCTCAGTAATGGCCAAGACAGAGACCGGAATGGACGCCCTGCCTCAGAGACACCCTGTGGGTAGGATTTCCATTATATCAAGTCCCCATTCCTGGGTCCCTCACTAAGCATTGTCGAGCACTGAAGCGCTAAGAAGGAGCACACGCGCCCTGGAATAGCACTTCTGGCCTCTATCTGCTTCCCTAAGAGGAAACTAGAAGGACTGAGGCAGAGGACAGTGCCGGGGAGTGTCCATGGATGCCCCCATCTCATCTCTGTGTCCTGTGGAAATGTGGGTGGTGTGAACACTTGGAGGGAGTTTTAAAAAGAAAACAAACAAACAAAAAAGAAATAAAAAACAAAGGAGATGTGACAAAAGCTCAGTGGGCAGGCTTTCTCAGGGGTGAAAAGAGGCCAGGGGACTTCCTTTCTTTTTGGCTACAGCATATTTTTAAATATGATGAAATGCTGGAACAGGGTTGTAAAATGTTGCCCCTGGCAGAGGAGCATGTTACGCATACAAACACAATGGTGTGTGTATAGTTTCATTTGAGGTTGTCAAAAGCAGAGCTGCAAGGATGTGAGGTCAGGCAATGCTCCCTGCCTCCCTCCCTGTCTCCTGCGTCACCTCCCGGTGCCCCGGGGTCATCGCGGGGACCAGGGACCAGCTCTTAGAGGAGGGGAGGGAGGATTTGGTGTGGATTGGTTGCCAGGAAACCACACTATGTATATAATCTGGGTCCTTTCTCCTCCCCCAGAAGATTTTGTTTTTAATTTAGTTTTTCGAATATGTAACATATTCACATTTTAGTATACAGTATATACTTATACAGTATTAAAAAACTATAAAACAAAAGACTCCCACATTCATTCAGTTCCATCCTCCTCAACAAATAACCACTATTTTTCCTTCTTGTTATCATTCCAGGTATTTCTGAGGTGTAAATAAGTCATATAGACATATTTTATCCCTTCTCACCATTTTTTTTACATACATGAAAACCTACTTTACACCCAGGTAAGGTATGTATGCTTGTATTTTTCTGCATGATATTTTCATATTGATTCATTAAGAAATTTATTGTTTTTTTACACCTAAAGAGTATTCCATTGTATGGACTTACCACAGTTGATTAAATCCATTCCCTTTTGATAACCCTTAGGTGGCTTCCAAGCTTTCTGTACAGTGTGTTATTTCCCATGTGTGAGCATATCAGAAAGATAAATTCCTAAGGTCACAGAATATATATATATATATATATATATATATATATATTTGTAATTTGGGTAGATACTGCCAAATTGCTCTTCATAAAGTTGAACCACTTTATAACCCCACCAAGAATGTATTAGATGGAGCTTTTCTAGTCTGATAAGTGAAAAATGGTATTTCATTATAATTTTAATTTTCATGTATTTTATAATGGGCACTTAAAAAAATTTAAGACCTAGTCATTATTTTCCTTCAGGATACTCTCTACTTAGATACCTGTAGCTTTTTCTATTGGGCTGTTGATGTTTCTTACTGATTTGCAGGGGCATCTTTATATATTAGGGTGCTAGAGTTTGTGAATATTTTTCTCAATCTGTCATTTATCTTCTGACTTTGTTTATTATTTGGGGAGAGGAATACATGTTTTTAACAAATGTTACTTTTTGTATTGTCAAATACATCAATCTTTTCTTGTAAGGTTTTTGGATTTTGTGCAATAGTTAGAAAGATTTATCTATTTTTATTTATTTATTTATTTATTTATTTTGGTATCATTAATCTACAATTACATGGGCAACATTATGTTTACTAGACTCCTCCCATCGTCAAGTCCCCCAAGACCTATCTATTTTGAGGTTAAAAAAATTCTCCCATGTTTTACTGTTAACATTTTAATAAATATGTATTTATATTCATGTTGTAAAGGAGGAAAAATAATTTTCCCTTTACGCTTCTGAATTCTTGGCTGAGGCTCCTGTAATAAAAAAACAGAATAATAAGAAGAAAACCGAAGTTTATTAACATGTGTACCTCATGTATACATGGGAGACATCCAGGGAAAAATGAGTAACTCCTTGTGGAGGCTTAGAATTCACAACTAAATACCATCTTAACAGGTAAGTGCCGGGGGACAGAGGCTTCTTAGGGAGAGAAAATGATTTCAAGGAAGATGAATGGGCCCTTAGAAGGGTAGATGGGCAGGCCTCCAGTTGTGACAAAATTTGAGTGTGATGTCAACTGTGAGTTTCCTTTCCTGTGACGAGCACCAGTCTTCCCTGATTGATAAAAGTCCCCGGGAGGGGATATAAGATGGCTGAGTCCCCCTTTCGGAAGCTGTCTTCACGCAGGTAGCGGGAGGTCCCCGAAGGCCTCTCCCTGCATTTGCTGTTTTTCAAGTGCATACAGCTCCAGATAATCAGCACAGGAAAGCATCGTGTTTTAACAAAGAGGCAGGCTTGAGGGGACACGTCCTGAACTCCTACAGTCATAGTTTACGGTGGCATATTCTACTGTCCTTCAGTGTTTTTGTTTATATGGGATTTAGTCTGTGTTCATTTGCTTCCAGATGGCGCTTGTCCAGATGCACTTGTCCTGAAACGGGGCTGCTGCGAACTGGCCAGTGCCTGTTCCTGAGTGTCAGGGCGCTTCCTCGTCAGCTGGGGCAGTCTCATTCCTGAGCAGTATTGTGGCGGGGGCGGAATGCCTGCCAAAGCAAGGCCCCCAGGGCGATCCCCGTGTTTGCTGGGGCAGCAGAGAAGCTTCCCCCAGCCCTGGGGCCGTCCTGCCTCCGAGCCATCTGCTGTGCAGGGCTGGGCTCTAGGGGAATCCTGAGTGCTGCCTGCCCCGTGCCCCTCTGAGAACGCGGCAGCTCAGAGCCACTGCTCTCAAGGGGGGGATTAGGCTTTGGGCCTGAATAAATAATTAGGAATTGGCTGCTGAGAGAATGTCCCTAGTGATTGCTTGCTCTGGAATTTTGCTGGGTGGCACACAGAGTTTTATTACCCAATTAAAATACAGCAGATTAAATCGTGCAAAAGGAAGACGGAGCGAGCAATAAATCTGCTGTGGAATGGGCTACGGAAGGCCCACCCCGAAAAGCAGGAACTGATGGTTCCGAGATGGAGGAAGGAGTCGTCCGTTGGGCCGAAGGGAATCGCTGGCGCAGCGTTTTCCTGGAGGGAGCCTGCCTGCCCCGAGGACCGCGGGGGCGGCGCGGCGGCCTCGTCGGGTAAGTCTTTCAAGCTCCCAGGGAAGACTGCGAACAAAGGGAATGTGAGGCCGCCAGAAGTAACGTGAACAATCGTTCCTGGTGAAGGGACAGCCTTTTGTCCCATACAAACACTGAAACGGATACGGTGATTCTGTGGCACCCGCGGCGCGGCTGCAGAACCTGGGTGCTCCGGACAGAGCAAGTTCTAAAACGTCAGCGAAGTAAGAAGAGGCAGGAGGACCATGGCAGCCACACCTGGAAGCATCCGTCTCTTGCTGTGTTCAGTTGCCGGAGCTGCCAGAGCAAAGGTGCAAGGCCAGGGGCGTCCTCGGAGGAGACGCGTGGTCCCTCGGTCTGCAGGCCGCGGGGTGGGCCGCTGGGTGCCTCTGAGGGCCGGGAGGGGCCTGTCCGGGCCCTCTCCGTGGCCGCAGGTGCCCGCCTCCCCCGTGCTTGTATGGCACTGTGCCCCTGCGCGTGTCCCCTTTTATAAGGACGGCAGTCACATGGCGGCAGGCTCCACCCTATGCCCGCATTTAGCTCCATCACCTCTGCGCAGACCTGACTCCAGGAGGTAGGGGGTTAGGGTGTCAACAGAGGAGTTTGGGGGGCGCGACATCCAACCCATAACACGTGACTGCCTGGACAAACAGCGAGGTTCTAGTTTGCGGAGCTGGCACGGCCTTCCCCGGCCTGGCCCTGGGGCGCACCGGCGAGCCTCTCACAGCCCCGGGGGCTCCTTGGCGGGGCTGGCTTTCCGCTCGCCGGTGGGACCCACGCTCCGATCCGCCCCCTGAGAGAAGCCGCTGCTCCTGTTCGGCCCTTGGCGAAGGGGGCAAATGCTGGGTGTGCTTATCTTGACGCTGAGTTAATGAACATGTCGCCTTCGAAAAGGTACAGACCCTTCCCTTCCCACCTTGCGCAGGGCTGCTAGGTGTTGTGTCTAGGACCAACAGGTCTGCCACTCACGCCTAAAAGGACTGTGTAAAGTGTTTCTCTAGGTAAGTGCACCTCAGATATCCACGCTTTTAGAGGAGACGATAGGCTGCCCTTGTCTGGCAGCCGCATGTCCAGCCATTGAACGAAACGTAGCCTGGATGCTGCAAGAGTTTTCTTCGAATTGTGTCAACATTAATGACCTTGCCTTTGTTGTACAGCAAAGCAGATTAACAGTGGGAACAAAAGTCTGTGTGCCAGGCAGCTGGGTGCCCAGGGGCTGCACCTGTCAACAGGGCCCACGCTGGCTCTGCGCCTCCCAGCTCCCGGGGGCTGCGCCCCGCACGGGGAGGCCTCCTGGTCGAGAAGCTCTCGATTGCCTGTTGCTGCAAACCGATTCCCTTCCTTCCTTCCGCAAATGCTTCCTGAGCAGCTGCTCCGCCCTGTCACTCTCCCAGGCGACCCGGATACAGGAGGGGTCAGAGCCAAGACACACATCCCCCCGGGGGTCACGGAGCAACAACCTGGTCAGGCTGGACAGCGGGCGTCGTAGGCAAGGGGATAAATGCTGAGAACAGTAAAGCAGGTAAGGAGATCAGAATGCGGGGCTCGGGGCAGAGCTGCCATATTTTAAAGCAGTTGGTCTCATTAAGAGGTGACATCTGAGCAGAGATTTGAAGGCGGAGAGGAGGTTTGCCCTGTGGTTCCTGGGGCGAGTACGTCAGCAGAGAGCAGCCGGGGGCCCCAAGTCCCTCAGCTGGCGTGTGCTCAGTGTGCAGAATGAGGAGGCCTTGCAGGGAGTCATCCAAAGAGAGACTAGCAGACGGGGTGCGGTGGGTGGGGCGGAGCGCGTCCTCCTGGGCCTCTGATAGGACTTCGGCGCATATCTTACAGGAAAAGAGCACCATCACAGCATTCTGAGCATAAAAGATAAATGAGCTGAATTATTTTGCACCCCGTTAGGAGGTGCATGAATATCTTTCTGGCTGCTCTGTTGAGAATAGATGGTAGGAACAGAGAGGCCAGGCAGGAGGCTATGACTTAACTTGAGGTATCGGCTGCCACACTGGGGAGAGCCGTGGTGGCGGTGCATGCTTAGCCCCAGGGTATGTTTGGAAGGCAGAGCCCAGAGGGTTTCCTGGTGAACTGGGCACTGGAATGAGAGGAAGACAGGGATCTGTCCTGGATATCTGGGAGGATGGACTGCCGCCAGCCGAGGGGGGTGAGCAGCACAGACTGTGGGAGGGAGGTCCTGAGGCAGGGCTGGACACGGCGAGTGTGCACGGTTTGACGTCCTCGCTCCTCTGTGCGTGCCCCCTTGTGCAAGAACCGTTCTCATCAGAACGAGGGTGACTAGGTACACTGTGACCTCATCAAGCAGGCCTGGAGTGGTGTCATGGTAAGCTAAGCACAGGCCCAGAAGGCAAAGCAGAGAGATGGACGGTGCTATGGGCCGAGGGTCTGTGTGCCCCACCCCCCACCCGATTCATACGCTGAAATCCTAACCCCAAAGGCGATGATTTTAAGAGGTGGGGCCTCATGGAGGTTTTTAGGGCATGAGGGTGGAGCCCTATGAACGGGGTTAGTGCTCTTGTAAGAGAGCCCACAGAGCTCCCTGGCCCCTTCCACCAGGCAAGCACACACAAGAAGTTCACGACCCAAAAGAGGGCCCGCACTTCACAGGGCAGCACCCTACCAGGCCTTGGCCTTCCAGCCCCTGAACTGTCAGGAATAAATTTCTGCTGCTTATAAGCTACTCCATGGGTGGTATTTTGTTATAGCATCCTGAGTGGACTAAGACAGATGCATTGACGAACAAGAAATCCTTTTCTTTGTTCTGGTCTCTTCCAGGACATTAAAGGCGATCCTAGTCAGAACCCCTAGCCTGTCCCCTCCGTCTTCCCCACGGGCTCTGCTGTCCACACCCTCAGAAGCCTCCCACTGGCTACCACACCCTTGAAACATCCTCTCTGCTCAGCCTCAGTGGGTTGCTCGCGCCCTGGGCTATCTTCAAGATGCAGATCTTCTTAATCTCCTAGGACCTGAAGGATAGCAGAATATGCCGCCCCAGGACAGACCACTTCAGCCTGCAGGTAATTTTGAGCTGAAGGCAGAGAACCAGCAGATATAAGAAAGGTCCTCTGGCCTCCTCCTATTTGCCTAAAAGAAGGCCATAAATTTGAAAAGGTGTCCCCCCTCCCCTCTGTGCCTGGAAAGACAGAAGGTAGTCGCACAGACAGCTCTGGCCACATTACCAGCCCAGAAATGGCGCAAACAGAACGGACATGGCAACCCTGGCCAAAGCCGGCTCTCCTCTTCCGTCCGTCTCCCCACAGATTTACGGGACTCCAGCTGGGGAACCGAGAGGGCAGGGAACGTTCCTTCATCCCCTCCCAGCTCCTTCCTCCTCCTTTGGCGTCTCCACCACACGACGTCCAGGAAGAAGGGTGGCGGGGTGGCCTGCCCTCAGAGGCTGGTGTGCAGCTGGGCAGCTGGGCAGCTGGACCAGAAATGCTGTGATCCTCAGTGGCAGAGTAAGAGAGCAGACAAGGGAGCAGACTAACCAGGGCTAATGCCCGTTGCCCTGCCACCTGTGCCCACGTGGACCACAGCAGCCCGTGGCTTGGTGAGATGGGCTCTGCGGCTGGACCCTCTCAGGATCCGTGGCAGCCACATATGGATGAGCTCAGGAGCCCTCACAGGGCACATGGATGTGAACTATTGTACACGTTTGCACTTAACAATGTTTTACGCTCCTCCGTGTCTGCCCTCTACCAGTACTAAGTGACAATTCTCAGTAATTCATCCCCGAGATCCAGAGTGAGTCCCACATACCCCCACAGAAGGGAAGGACATGTAGGCCATTGCTCACCGCAAACAATTCACAAATATATTAAATATATTATATGGGTGAGGCCCGGAGCCAGACGCCAAGACGATGAAGTGAATTGGATGTACAGTTCTTGGCGTGGAGGCAGCTGATGTCAATATCCAATGGTAAGGGCTCCATCCAGCACTGGGGGGTATGCCTCCCCCAGCCAAGGGGTCGGTCAGTAACAAATGTTTAGATGCCAATATTCAGGAAATTGCATCTAAAAAAATAGGACCTACTTCTAGAAATTCTAAATACATTCACCAGGACATAGTCCAAAAGGCTGTCTGCTGCTCCCATCTGGCTGGAGCCCTCTCTGCTCTCAGGGTCCATGACACCCCCAGTGTGATCTCTTCTGGTGGCCTGTCTCATTGCAGCCATTCGCCACCAGGCTGCTAGCTCCAGAGAGGCAAGGAAAGGCCTGTCTTCTTCGCCACCACCTCCCCAAGACCTCAGGGGCCTTGGGAGCTGGATGACTTGCCGAATGACCAGATGGAGAGATAGATTGAGTCCTTTATAACAGAAACTGCATTATTCATTGTTTCAAGAAGTGCTCTGATCATTACTGAGAGTATTTTTTTAATTCAACTTGTTTAAAGCTTAATTTAGTGAGGCGCTTTTTTTCAGTGGGACCACATCGTTAATTTTATAGTGAGAGCTCACAGGAAATAAGATTCGTGTCAGAGAAACATTCCTCATAGTTATTTTTTAGGGAAAAGCATCGTGTCAAACCACTGCTACCCTATTTCCACCTTCACCCAAAGATATCTGTAAGATTTTTTAAAAAGGACGATACATGTTCTGTGTTCATTTTATTTCAGAAAGTCATTCCACTTTCCCTTTACAAATACTGTACAAGCTCATGTCGAAAATTAAAAAGAAAAGAAAAGGAAACACGTTGATATATTTTTTTCTAGTAACTTTTCTGTGTCTGGCTTTTCTGTTTTCTGTTTTTTTTTTTTTTTTTACAACCATGCTCATTTTAAATAAAATTCTTATGTGTGAAGAGTAAAACCCTGGGAACCAGTCTGATGGTTTTCTAAAATTCATTCTTAAGATTTTGAAAGATTTATCTAAATAAGAAGCTAAGCAGTAAAATTAAATGGGCACAGTAACTGGGCTGATTCGGGGTGACAAAATCCTCCACACAGTGAAGATAAAGCCTAAAGTGATACTCAACAAATAGAACATAAACTTAGGCAGTTAGAGCTGATAGCAGAGGTGAGGAAGCAGCTAGAACCCCACTGGGCCTTTTAAGTGCATCAAAACCAGGAGCTCCCACCCCAACCCCCCAGTGACGGTGAGAATCAGCAAGGTCCCCAGGCAGTAAAGGCACATCAGGAAAACAAAGGCAGAGGAGGGGTTAATGGTTTCTTGGCATCGAATTAATATGTGAAAGTGAGTAAAATAAATCCCTGCGATGGGTGGTTTATCTCCGCATCAGCAGGGACTCAAGGAGCGGAGCATCTAACGTGCTCTTCAAATGCAGTAATTTGTCTTGGAAAATAGACTACGCTGCATATGTGGCCGTCTCTGCACCTTCCTTCGTCAGTTGATGTTAGAATAACCCAGGTAAGTGTGTGAGAGCAAATCTTCTGAAAAGGAGAAAATTCAGTTGGGTGGCGATCACCCTCGGAAGCCCCTGGCCACCCCTCCGCCCCCACCACGGGCTTTGTTAGGGCTTTAGGTGAGGCACGATTCTCCCTTTATCCCTTAAAGGGCTCCAGCTCGGCCTGGGAATTAAGCTGACATAAAACAGATGAACAGGAGAAATGCATAGATGTTTTATTTTTATATGCATGTGGGAGACGTTGCAGGAAAATGACAGCCCAAAAGTGCTGAGGCCTAAGTGTTCATCTACTAGGTCAAACAAAGAGCATTAATTATGAGAACATAACCAAAATGTACGTGGAGCCCGAGGGAGATGAGGGTTATTTTAACTGGGTTTGTGTGCACAAGTTCTTCTTGGCCTTGAGTCCCAGTCATGGGTGGTAAGAATGTTCCTTTCCTCCAGGGGCAGGGAGGACCTATTTTATATGGGAGTTTTAGCTCCTGTTTCCAGGAAACATGTCCATAGGACACCCTTGAAGGGATTAGGATATGTCACTCCAAAATATTTCACTTTGGCATAAGAATTCTTTTGAGCAAAGATATCCAAGTTCCTGAACTCTCTTATCTGCCTAAAAGCAGAGACTCACAAAAAAACTCAATTGTCATAAATCTCTTACTGGGATCTAATCTCTTCTTGAAGATGAAAAGTCAGAAGTTGCACCACACCCAAACGGATACTACCACAAACCATCATGTCTCCTACCTGGTCTCTTAAGGGCTCACTTACCTTTCAAAAAAGGTATTTGTGTAAATGTCCTTTCGAATCCCCCTTCTATGAATTCATTTGTTCCCTAGAAGTGCAGCCTTGCATTGCCCCTTCCCACATTAAGATAGTCTATTAACTCCAAATTCTAACCTCCTCCTCGAGTCACATTTTTCTGTGAACTCCTACATATGTACAGGAATTAAAATCCGTCTTTTGTCAGCTTAATTTGCAGGTCCCTGAGAACTCATCTAAGTGGATAGAGAAAAAGCTTTTTCTTTCCAACACACCTATGTATTAGTAACAATGGTCACATTAGAATGTAAAATGTTTAAAACATTGATCACCAGAGCATTAAAACAGTTGCTTCACGTAAAGTAGCATCTCTTCTATTGTTAACTTCTTTTTATTCCTTTAATTCCTTATCCACCCTTCTCTCCAGAACTTTCTCAGCTTTTCTGGTACTTGTCGTACAGCTCTCAGCAAAAGCGATGGCTCAATGTGAAAAGCCCTGATAAACGCACTCGGGACAAGTGCCACTGAGAACGTGACTCACCCTGGGTATGACGCTTTGAGGTCAAGCGGAGCATCAGCAATATCTGAAGACTGCATTCCCTCTGGGGACACCTGATATGCTTTTCAAAACATGTGTGAGTGTTGTGCTAGTCTACCGCTTGGATCTGTCTACCACAAGAAAACTTACCCCCTATTGTTTTGCTAAAATATGTTGAATATTTGGAGATAGAAATATAAACATTTCTATCAGCTTACTCTGTATTGACAGACATACATTTTAGTAAGTTTAGGTATTAAAGAACAAAAGACGTTGTTGTCTCTGGGAGATATTTGGCAGGCTATACTTGCATGTATAAAGCACTTAAGACAGTGCTTGGCACAAAGAAAGTATTCGTCATTATCATTTTACCTTCATGAACAGAAAATTCTCGTGGGAAGGCAGCCAAGTAAACACAAAATGGACCGTGGAAAGTTTTCTGAAGAGAATGAAAAACATGATAGAGGATGATGGGGGAGGGACCTTCTTCATGGTAGGTAGTCAGGGTGGCCTCCCTGGAGAGGGGAGCATCTGAAAAATAAACCTGAGGGATGAGAAGAAGCCAGGCAGAGGGCAGCCGGGGCAGAGCGCTCCAGTCAGAGGCAAGAGCAAATCCTGAGGTGCAGGTGAGACAGCTGCTGGGAGGGCAGGGACTGGGGTGGGGGGTGCAGGGAGGGCTCCGAGAGGAGGCCGGAGACAGGCGGGCTGAGGCCATGCGGGATCCCGGGGGCCCAGGACAGAGTTTGGATTCTGTCCTAAAAAGACGCTTATGCAAAAGAAGCTATTTAAAGACGTCAAGTGGAGGGATGAAATGATTTGATTTATGCTTTTAGATCACTTTTGCTGTGGGGATTGGATATGGATGGAGATTTCAGGTGGAAACTGGGAGACCAGTGAAGAGGCTTGAAGTGAGAGATGAGGTGACATTGGAGTTAGATAGAAGTCAGAGATAAGGATCGTTTTGATGAGGAAGGATTGTTGGACTTGATGTTGGGTGAAGGATGACTGAGAGGTGACAAATTTCTGGCTCTGATAACTGGGTAGATGGTGGTACCATTGATATACAGAAGGAAGATTAGATATAAGGATGTTTGCAAAGTTATCTCTGAAGTCTGGGTATGTACACACACACACACACACACACAAATGGAGAGTCATGTTCCCCTGTCTTTTGTCAGTTGTCATTGTTTACAAATGGCAGCATGGAGACAAAACGATGCCGTGATGGTATAGAGGGTCCACGTGACACGGTGGTGCAGGAGGCTGCCTAGGGTGACCTGCTGCAGCGGCTTTTGTAGCGCCCGGTGACTTCTGCTCTGACTCTTCCTTGCAGGGCCTGTTGTGGTGCCTGGCTCTTGGTTCACATGTTTTGCCTTATTGGTCGGAAGCATGGAACGTGTGGCTCCTCTGGCTGTGTGAGCTGAACATCGCAGGGTCTGTCATTATTTCCCAGGGGCCAGGGCTGCCGTGTGTCCATTCTATCTCTTCTTGCATATGAAACAGAGCAATGGTGATTAGGAACATATGGCCTTTCTGAATAGAGCAGCTTTAGGGAAATTGGGCTGAGTCGCCCAGGGAGAGTTGTAGAGCACTGATGAAGGGGGGCTGAATGTGGCATCTCAGTATATACCACTTTGGAACAGGGATTATTTTGAGCCAAAGGCCATTGAGAAAAGGATGATACAAGAAGAGTTCTCTGCCCTCCCCTATTTACCTAAAAGGACATACATTTGTTCCCCCTCTTGCTCTACCAGGAAAAACAGAAGTTAATCCCCAGAGAGAGCAGAGGCAACAGAGGAATCTACCCGCCAACTTCACTAACCAGCCCTTGCCTTCCACTGATTTCCCCATATAGTTGCCTTCCCACAATTTGCTGCCCTGAAAACTCAGTCCTTTCCTTTGTCTTATCACTTCCCTAAAATTTTGGTTCTTTTGCTAAGATGTTTTGTAAGCCCAAGTTCTCTCTGAGCTTTCCCATGTGTACGCACAATGAATAAGTTAATAAACTTCAGGATATTTTTCCTCTTGTTAATCTGTCTTTTGTCCATCTATTGTACAGGGCCCTAGCCAGAGATCCCAGGAGGGTAGAGGGGAAAATTTTTTTTTACTCCCGTACAACACAAAGAACAGAAAGTATATCCTGAGAGCCCCAGAAATAGGGTAGTTCTGATGCAGAGAGGACGGAGAGCAGGCTGCCTCACTCACCAGCTGGGCAGGCTTAGCCAGGCCACAGGCTGCACTGAACCCTGGTTGCTCTATCTGCGAAATGTCTTTTGGAGAGATTCGGAAGTAGAACAGGAATTAAATAAGAGAAGATAGTAATACAATAAAATAATAGAAAGGGCAGGGGACCCCTGCAGGAGGTGAGAAGGAAGAGCGGGCGAGCAGGGTAAGGTTTGTGAGCAGACTTCCGGAGTCCCTTCCTCATGGACTGTGTGTGGTCCCTGGTGACGCAGTCAGCCTTCCCCCAGGACAGAGGAGAGG
The DNA here is from genome assembly GCF_030020395.1 of Manis pentadactyla. Taxonomy (NCBI): domain Eukaryota; kingdom Metazoa; phylum Chordata; class Mammalia; order Pholidota; family Manidae; genus Manis; species Manis pentadactyla. The sequence goes on along the minus strand of NC_080030.1, from coordinate 107,069,667 downwards.
AGGCTCCCAGATGGAGACTTCCTCTACAGACGCGAGTGTCCCCTACAAAAGGGCAACTTTATTGTTTTCAGGGCTTCTCCTGTGTCTGCTGTTTCTCAAAATAACCACCTTGCAGTAATCCTTATACCAAAGAGGCGTATTTGGGGGCAGCCCATCATGCTCTTCCCCTGGACCCCCCTGAACCTGTCTTGCCAGCACCCAGGCTGGACATTCACAGTTCCTGGAATACGCGGCTGTGTTCCAGCCTCCTGGCATCCATGCTGCCTCTTCCTTCAGCCTGGGGAGCTTCTCCCTGTGATTCCCACTGAGCTGCCTGTCTCGGCTTCTCCATGCCCCATCCCTGCCCACTCTAATACCTTCAAGCGCATCATGTTTGTGGTTTGTCTCCCCCCCTGGGATGTACGCTCAGGGACAGAGCTTCTATAAGATCACTGACGTATCCCAAGCACCTAGCAGATGCACAAAAATACTGAACTGACTCAATCCCACAGATTACCAGTAATTCCAAATGGATTAAGTGGCACAGATGTTTGTTTTCCCTCCAACAACTGCAGTTAATAGAGGGCTTATGATGCCCTGAATGACAGGTGTGTGTGTGTGTGTGTGTGTGTGAGAGAGAGAGAGAGAGAGAGAGAGAGAGAGAGCATGAAGCAGAGAAACTGAAATCAGAGGAGAAATCAGTGTGTGAGCATTTAAAGGGCCTCTTTGTGTTGCTGATTTTGTGACCAATGGCCATACCATTATTTATACTATGATTTTGTTTTTAAAGTAATTTCTTTGGACTGTTTTTCTTTCCTTCTGGAACAAATGAATTCTGGAGCGAACACATGCTTCAGTTTCAGCTTAAGAGAAAGACCTGTAGGTGGAGATAAAATAGGAGCCCCTTGGTCTGACCTGTCTTATTCTACCTCATCTGTTGGAAGATGGGATGGGTTCCGACAGTGGAGCTTAATGAGATAATTTCTGTTACTCTTGTGAAGGGCTTAGTTTGCCTTATTCTCTGGGGTTTAAAAATATGGACATTTTAGAATGCTTTTAAAAAGTAAATACCACTTTCCAGTTGCTTGGATGTGGTGTAAGGGGGACAGCAAAAAACCATTGAACACCATTCTAGAATTATACTTGAACAGCTACTGAATCCTTGTGAAAACAAATACATATGAAAAGAGTCAGCATTTTACACATAAGTTGCATTGTATACAAAGTCACATTTTGATATGGTGGGGTGGTGGTTGTTCAGAAACATTATCTCTGTTGAATAAACACTGGTCTGGTTGAAATTTGCGTTTGTTCAGCAATCTGTTACATTCCTCAGCAGGAAAAGGAACGCTTGGATCCTCTGAGTACAGGTGTAGTGTACATCTTTGTGTCTTTTACTTGCATTGCAGGTGATCTGGGGGAAATTAGCTGAGAGATGAGTCTTGATGTGGTGCCGCAGGCTGTAAGTCCTTGAGCCACTAGGCTTTGCTGTTTCGGGTTTGGCCATGTAAGCTCACACTCTACCCTGGACATTTTACCCAAATTAATTGCATTGTTAGTTCTTAGTCATTCATTTTCATATATTCAAGTTCTGTAAGAGCAATGGGACCTGTATTTATAATTTTGCTACAACCTGTAACTCTTTACCCAGTAATGTTGGTAGACTAGCCCTCTACTGCTGCTTTATTAGAATGTCAGTGATAATAAACAGTCCCTCCACTGCCTAAATTACTTTGGCACCACAATCAGCATTTTGGTGAGAAAACTGATAAAAATGAGAATGAGATCCTCATCTTATGCAGAGTGTGTTTTGCCCCACAGCTCTGGGTGTTGGGCTGTTGGTAATCTCCAGCCTCAGGAGAACGACCAGCTGACGGGGTTTTCCTGGAGGTGAGGGGTGCGGGGTTGGCCTTTTGTGATGGGGGGAGTTTGCTGAGTTTGTTGCATTCTGACTCTGATCAGATGAGTCGTCGGAAATTGCCAATAACAGATCGCTCTGGCAGAAGTCTCCTAACGTGTCTTGCTCAAAGTTTAGGCAGAGCAGATAGTCAATGGCTCTGGAACCTCTTTTTCGCTGACAGATGGTAATCACACTCCTGGGGGTTAGGAGTTAATCACGTGGGTAACTGGTGAACCACTGTGTTGTATACTTGAAAGCAATATAAGATCGTCTATCAGCTATACTTCAAAGAAAAAAAAACCAAAACACAAAACATGACCAACAGAAAAAGAATTTAGGCAGAGCTGTACTTGAACCAACCTGTTTGTCGGGAGAGAGGATTATTTCTGAGAGAACCTCCTCCTCCTAGGAAAGAAAGGCCCGCCTTTCCCTGCATACTGCACTCCTGTGTTAAGACGGACGGCCTTCTACATTTTACCTCCCGGTGCAAGAGAGAGCCACACTGGGCTCCCCACCCAGACGGGTGAAAGGCCAGAAATGCCGGGCGGCTCATGGCCCCCATGATGGGAAATTGTCGGTCCACGCTGGGAGGATTATGACTGGGGTGGGAGGGCGGGGAACAAAATTTTAAGTTATTTTGAAAAGCAATGTAAAGGTTAAATCTTGCCTGAAAAAATAAATGATCATTCCAAGGTCCAGTAGAACAGTAGCATTTTCCCAATCCTGAAAGTGTCTAAAAATTTATCTTTTTTAAAACTTCTCATTGTACTGGTTAAATGGCAAAGAAGCCAGAACATGCAACAATTCAAAAGTATTATTAACAGATACAAACATTTTATTTCCATAGATTTGTCAGCCACTTGGAAGAACAGGCAAAAGAAAATCTATAGGGGTTTGAGATACCCTTCCTCCTTGAGCCACCACCGTACTGAGCATCGTGTCACCATAACATGTTTATTTTATGATAGAAAAAGGTAAGGCAGACCATGAAAAATAGGTAAGCATGAATGAAGCCTGTCAGCAAGTGGCCTCCCCGGGCCCTCGGGTGGCCCAGGACCAGGCTGGCCCATTCTCTCCGGTAGAAGCCAGGGAGGGTGTAGCTGGGCTCTTGAATCCGGGATCATTCAAGTCAGCCCAGCGAGGGAGAGAGAGAGATTTTGGACAGGATACATGATTCAGTACACAAATATGAAAGTGTCGACGTAATCGTCATGAGAAAGAGTATTCTAAACTCTCCAACATGTATAGTTTAATTCTATTTTCATTTGAATTAGGTGGGTGGGGGCAGTTCTCCCTGTAGGTGAATCTGCTTGGCTTTGCCCGACCCGCGGTCCATCAGACTGGACCCGCTACGGCTGGCTTTATAGGGGCCTCTTGTCCCACCTGCAAAGGGATTCTTTTCTCTTATCCCGCTGTGCCTCTCAGAGAAAGCCTCAGAAAGGCCAGGGCGTGAGGGGTCACGTGCAGCTCCTGGGACGTGTAGTTGGCAACAGTGCAAAGCCAGCGACTGGGCAAAACCTACCCAACAAGCCGGTCCTGTCCCGACAGGTCATTGGCGCACACCGGAGACGGAGGGCGTCTCCCACTTGCCTTTCAGAATGACCGCTTCTAGGGCCTCCGTCACTGCGGCGGCTTCTTGCTCTTCCTGAACCTTCCGTGACTCAGTGTGTGCGTGACTGCCGCTCGCCCGTCCCGGCCCCCGGGGGGCTGGGCTGCGTTAGAAAACACCATCAGTTTCTCTGATACAGTCCAGAGCTGAGCCAATGTGGAAAATAATGAACTTATTGGAAAGATGCAACCAAATCCCTTTTTAACTCTCTTATATTTGATTCATTAAATCTTTTGGCAGGGGGTGTTCAGGGCTGATGAGGACCAGCCGGTCTGCCTGCTTATCAGACGCGGTTCTCCCTAACCCTCTGAAGGGATCAGAGGGCAACTGAGAAGTACTGCACACCCCGTAGTGCTCGGGGCGCTCGCGGGGTTCAGATCTGCTCACAGCTCCAGGTTCATGAGGCTTCATCCGGGTTGTGCGAGGCCAGGGAGCAGCTTTTATTTCCCGGCCTTAGTGCCGTAGCTGATTCCCCTTAGGGCTGGGCTGTCGTCCGGGACTCTCGGGTTTCTTTGACTTCTCTGTCCTAGGACTTTGAGAGTTTTGATATGGAGCCTTCCTTTTGTCCAGTGTTTAAACAGACAGGGAAGACTTTTCCGAGGAAACAGGGAGGAAAAGGATAGAGAACACACTGATTTAGAAAAATAGATGGACCTTTAAGAGACTAAAAAGATAAGCCACAGACTGGGAGAAAATATTGCAAAAGACACATCTTATAAAAGACTGTACCTAAGATATATAAAGAAGTCTTGAAATTCAGCAACAAGGTAACAGAAAAACCCAGTTAAAAATGGGCCAAAGATCTGCATAGATATTTTGCCAAAGAAGATACATGCATGGCAAATGAGCATATGAAGAGATGCGCAGCATCATATATTATTAGAGAGCTGCAAATTAAAACAGTGAGCTACCACTGCACACCTATTAGAATGGTTAAAATCCAGATCATTGACACCACCAAATTCTGTCAGGGATGTGGGATGATATACTGGTGGGAATGAAAACCAGTACAGGCACGTTGGAAGACAGCTCAGCAGTTTCTTACAAAACAAAACACACACTTCTCTGTATCCCCCGAAAGGACTTGAAGTGCCCGGCCCCACACAAACCCCTGCAGGCGATGTTTACAGCAGCTTTGTTCATAGTTGCCACAGCCTGCAAGCAGCCACGATGTTCTTTAGAAGGTGAGTGTGTAAATAAATGGCAGGGCATCCAGACACTAGCATATTATTCAGCACTAAAAAGAAATGAGCTACCAAACGGTGAGAAGACAGGGAGGAGCCTCAGAAGTGTGTCGGTAGGTGAAAGAAGACAATCTGATAAGTCGACATGGCGTGTGAGCTCAGCTATGTGACAGCGTGGAAAAGGCAACATTATGGAGAAAATAAGATGGGTGGTTGCCAGGGGGTGGGGAGAGGGTGAGAACAGGTGGGGCCCAGGGATGTCGGCGGCAGTGAAGCTGTCCCATATGATGCTGTGGGGCAGATACACGTCCTTACACATCTGTGCGAACCCAGAGGATGTGCAACACAAAGAGTGACCCTAATGTCAACTGTGGACTTCAGTTAGTAGTCATGTACATAATGCAGTAATAATAATGTATCAGTAGGGGCTCAGCAACTGTGAACAATGTACCACAAGGATGAAGATGTCAATGGTGGGGAGCCGAGGGAGGGGGTGGGAGGGGGTGGAATATACCTGTACTTTATACTTTTTGCTCAATTTTTCTGTAAACATGAAACTGTTAAAAAATTGAACAGTCAGTCAATAGCCAAGATATGGAAGCAACCTAAATGTCCATCAGTAGATGAATGGATAAAGAAGAGGTGGTACATATACACAATGGAATATTATTCAGCCATAGGAAGAAAACAAATCCTACCATTTGCAACAACATGGATGGAGCTGGAGGGTATTATGCTCAGTGAAATAAGCCAAGCAGAGAAAGACAAATACCAAGTGATTTCACTCATCTGTGGAGTATAAGAACAAAGGAAAAACTGAAGGAACAAAACAGCAGCAGAATCACAGAACTCAAGAATGGACTAACAGTTACCAAAGGGAAAGGGACTGGGGAGGATGGGTGGGAAGGGAGGGATAAGGGGGGGAAAAACAAAGGGGGCATTACGATTAGCATGTATACTGTGTGGGGGGGCACGGGGAGGGCTGTGCAGCACAGAGAAGACAAGTAGTGATTTTACAGCATCTTACTACGCTGATGGACAGTGACTGTAATGGGGAATGTGGGGGGGACTTGGTGAAGGGGGGAGCCTAGTAAACATAATGTCCTTCGTGTAATTGTAGATTAATGATACCAAAATAAAATTCAAAAAAATTGAACAGTCTACTGATCAAAAGAAAAACAAGAGAAAGTTCTGAAAAGAGAGAGTGGGAGGAAGGGTGCGATTAGGGGTACAAGAAAAACGTGGCCAACGCCCCTCTGAATTCTTCGAGCCACCATAGGGGCAGATCCTCCCGTGATGGCTTCACTGCCAGGAGTCCGGCCAGTGGGTTCAGTTACTGGACGGCTGAACGGCCTCTGCTATTCACCGTCTTAGAATCACTGGTGACACCACAGACGTCCAGCTCAGGGGAAGAAAACCTTTTCAGCTGAGTTTAGAGGCGAGAAACAGAAAAGCCCTTCAAATCGCCGTTTCAAATTCTGGAGTTAACAGGACCAGGATGAGCTTTGCGTGGGCGGGTTGTGCTGCACGCACAGTGTCACCCCTGTGTGTGCGTGTGCGTGTGGTCTGAGAGCGCTTGCCTGACAGCCAGGGAGACTGGAAGGAAGGAGGGGAGGAAGCAAGGATCTTCATCTCCTTCAATTTCTTCGTAGCCGCAGTCCAACCTCACCTGGCTCGTATAGTTATTTCACAAAAACCACCCACATTTCCCAATCAGTATGTCTTTGTTCTTACTCCATTCCTTGAGGCCACTTGCTGCCTCTTCCCTTTTTCACCCAGTGCCTTACTTTTTAAAAAAGAAAGTGCAATTCATACATTAAAAAATCTTTCCTTTGTTGTCACATTGCTGTTATGTTGTTTTGTCAAATTCTTCCCCTCCCTTTCAACAGTGCATCTGTCTATGCACAGGATGGTTGGCATCTCTCTCACCCTCTGTCCTGGCTCGTGGCTGGGTGGACATTCAGCTGGGGGCAAGGGGGGCTTGATTAGCTTGAGCATGAGATGACCTAACTATGGGAAGGGGAGTCAAGTCCATAGAGTGAACAACTTCGCAGCTTCGTACTTGACGCTTGCGGAAGGCAAAGGCTGTTTTCTGAAGAGCAGAAAGCACATGTCCGTTCTTACATCTCAGTCTCTTACTCTGACCCCAAAAGCCAGGGAAAGACCTGGTTCTTGTCCTAGCCAAACGCGTGACCTTGAGAAAATCACACAACCTGTGGGAGCTCTATATGCCAACCAAAGACATTCTTCCTGCTGAAAGGCAGGGGCCCAGGCCTGTTGTTTTCCTGGGTCTTGCCCAGATTTAAGGTCCTGAGTATTAGCTCCTAAGAAACACCAACCCACCAGGATTGATAGGTTGTAAAGTTCTCCAAGGCAAGTCGGGTCATATTTCCCTTGAACACCCCACAGCACAGAGCATGCTATTAGTAATCTTAGCAGCTGCCCTTTACTGAAAAATTTATGAGCTACTTGTCTGCCTGGGGACTCAACCTTGCTGCACAGTGGTTACAGGGGGAGGCCACGGAGGGGGTGGGCCATAGTGTGGCCAGCAGCCCACCCAGGGACTCTGGCTTCTGGGAGCAAACAGCCCCCTGGGCTAGCAAGCTCTCCCTCCCTGAGGGCCTGAAGGGAGTAGGGGTGAGGGCTGGGAGATCTTTGTCTCTCCTCCTGCCACCCCTTCCCCCCCAGTCCCACACACGCACAGCTTCAGGGCTGAGGTATCCCCTAAAGTGCCTTCAGAGCTGAGGGGCAGGGCTGCCCTGGGCTGGTTGGCTCACGGGCGGAGAGAGCACCGGAAAGTTATCCCCATACCAGCGAAAAAGGCAAATAAATGTGCAGCAGCAGTTTGGGGAAAGCTGAGAGGGGTTCAGGGGAGCAACTGCATTCACGACAGGCTGTGGTGAGAGGGCTGCTGGAACAGGATGGGAGGGTGTTTCCCTGCGCCCTGCTGGGGCATAACTCCTCCTTCCAGGCTGCACCCTCTGCCTTCAGGAAGCTGAAAATTACGCTTTATGATGTTTCACATTCAAAGTTTTTTCGCTGCTGCCTGGTGCCGAGATGGGCCTGGAGATGGCCCAGGTTTAGGTTAGATGGGCAGGAGATTCTTCTCTGCAACCAGAGTCGCAGCTCTACAGACAGCCTGCAGGCTTTCAAAGGGTGGTGCTGATGGGAAGGACTACACATGGTGACCGGCAAATGGTTAATAGCAACGAAGACGCGCTGAACGTTTGCAATGTGGGCTGCTGTTCTTCCCTAATAAAAGCAGTGTTCGACTCTGCCAACTGAGAGTTTACAAAGCACCTTCCCGTCCAGTGTTTCACCTTATTCCCATGCTAACATCCTAAACCAGGCACAGTAAACTAGTGGGATCCCCGCTTTGTAGGGAGGAAACCAGGTCGGTGACCTGAGCAGAGCTGAGAAGGGCCTGCAGAAGATTTCGGCTCCTCTGACTTCATTTGTCTTCATTCTTCTGAGCTCCTTGCCGGCCCAGTCTGTTCTCACCAGCAGCACCCCTCATTCTAACTCCCTGCCCCCTTCTCGTCCCCCTTACCTTCCTAGACCTGAATATGAAATTTATCAGGTTAGGTGCAAAAGAAAACCCATCACTGCTAGAAAGTCCAACAGCCTTTTTAGATTTTGCATGTAATTTATTGAGATAAGCGCAGCCTACTATTATTTACAGGACCTGCACTGAGTAGATTCCAGGAGAATACAACTTAGTATACACAATAAAATCCAGGAAATTAAGCCACAAGACACATGCTCCCCTCATTCCTCCCCTGCGGTGCTTTACGACCAAGCTGTCACGGGAGAGTAACTGAGGCGAGGGAGCCGCCATTGAATACATACACCATTTCCTTGACATTTCTCCCTAACTGTAAGAAAGTCCTTCGCAACTGTGAAAGTATATTTGGAGCTGCCCTACTTGTTCGCGTAGGTATCCGGCTCGGGCCTGCCGAGTATTTCTCTCCATGACTTGAGGAGTGACGGGAAGGGGACGTTCGCAGATGGTTCAGACGGCAGAGGCTGGGAGGCTGGCTAATGTGCGTGGGCTTCCCCAGGGAGTGGGGGCAGCCATGCCAGGAAGGGGGGCCGCACAGCTCGGGCGGCTTCCGTGTCCGTGTGACCAGCCATGCAGCCCCGGTACCCCTCAGGTCCTGGGCCTGCCTGCGTCCAAGGGGTGTCATCTTCCTCGAGGGCGTGACCGCATTCTGGACCTCGCTGGTACTCAGAGCAGCCCCACCCGGCGTGCCAGCATCACACTCTCCAGGCATCGTCTTTCATAATTCCACCTCTTGCTTTCTGGCCCCCCCACCATCCCTCTAATCAGACGGTTGCCTCCCCTGGCACCCAACTGCCATTCTCAGGTTCTTCCAAAAATTCACCTTATTAATACAACAAAAGAAACCTTGATTGCTCTCTTCACTTAGGAAATTCCGAAGGTTTTAGGAGCTCTGTGCCAGAAATGGACAGACTCAATGCATATTTTTTATTGTAAATTGCAATATCAAGAAAACTTACTAAAATAATTCTTATCTATCATTAGTTTCTCCCATATATTTGCCATCCCACAATTCACCCCTAGAAACTGAAACCCCTTTTCCCTTGTCATGTCACTTTTCCACAGATGTGTCATCCTTTGTTAAAAAGGTGTACGAGCCCGAGTCTAACTGCACTTTGGGCCCTTCCCTTCTTTTCTCTGACCTTCCTACTTCCCACGCATGGAACAAAATAAAAATATTAACTTTATCAAATAAAGTTTGTTTGTCTTTTCTTCTATTAATCTGTTTTTTGTCAGTTTAATTCACAGGCCCCAGTCACTGAACCAGAGGATAGAACAATGTTTTTTTATCCTCCCCTACAGTATGAAATTTGAGTTTATCAGGTCTCTTGCTCTCCACCCCAACTGATTACCAGATTCTGAAGAAAAATCTATCTTGCTTCATTATCTCTTCCCTGACCATCTCATGTAAATCTCTTTAAATGTAATTGATGTACCTGCCAGGCTTCCTGGAGGATCTCACCAAAAGCCACTGGGAGCATCTTTATTCTACTTTCAGAATCTGTCTTGACCTGCTTCTTGTTTGTCTGACTTCCCTGGCCTCTCAGCTCTGGTGGTGGGGCGGTGCTTTCTCTCCAGCAACTCGGAGTGGCCTTGGTGGGGGGCCTTGGACACCCACCAGCCCTGCCTGAATTTAGGCCTTCATCACATCTTGCCTGGGGTACAGCAAACATTCTCTGACCTTCAGACCTGCCTGTGGTTTTGATCACCTCACTCTCCTGCTTGAAACACCGGGAGACACTGAGGTGAAGGAGCGCACTGAGAGGGTAGTTCTGAGGGTCAGGAATGTGAGAATGGCAGGAAAACCATGAAGTCCCAAGTCTGGCAATGGATAGAGGCGATCAGGCTAAACACCTGGGAATCAGAAGATGGCGGGAGTCTAGCCGTACAGGTGGACCTGCCTGGCTTTAAGAGACATGGTTGGGGCAAGAGAATATTTGGAAACAGTAAGAAATGTTTTTATTTTTCGGTATTTCTTTTATTTGTGAGACCTGTTTTGGAGAGGAATTGATGAGTGAGTAGACAGCGAGGATCTCTGATAAAGGGCCATGGTGTAGCCCCTCCATTCCTGGGGCTCAGCTTTCCTTGGAGAACCTGTGACGAGATGGCTTTGTGGTGTGTTGAGCTGGACAAGGCTTCCACTGGCCTCCCAGCATTCCCCTGTGACCTCCTCAGAGAGGTGCGGAGACAGGGAGACGCGGTAGGACGTGAAGGATGGAGGGAAGGAACGAAGGAGGGAAAGGGAGGCAGAGAAAGAATCCTACACCTTGAGAGTGCTGTGGGAGGAGAGGGACAGAAGGACGGCTCAGCAGGTGCCACGCGGACATGCAACTGAGGACCAGAGGGGCAGACAGCCATCTCAGCAGATGCAAGCATGCCCAGATGATATCAGAGTTCCCAGACCACCTTCTGGAGGCTTCTGCAGACTCCCTGGAACCTAAACACAACCCCAGGAACAGGGCAAGGAGAATCCAACGGACTGACACTGAGTTTTCAATATTGCCGCTCAACAGAATGTGGGTTCCTACTGGAAAGTAGATTGGGATCTAAGAAAACCAAAGAACATTGTGTTTCTTTCATTATGGACAGAGCTTTATGCCCACCGCAGGGATACTGATTTACTGGCAGCTCTTTGAGGGCCGACAGGTGTATTACCTATCATCATCACCATCATCATTATTATTTTGATTTTGATGGAAGTGTAGTTGATATTTCCCTATCATTATTGTACGCCCAGCACCCAGCATAGTACTGACAAACGGAGGTGACCGCCGTCTTTGACCATCCTAGACGTGTTTGTGCTCTAGGCTGGTTGACCACACCTGAAGCGCTGTATGCAGCTCTGGACACCTTGTTTCCAGAGGCCGAGAGCGTGGACCGTGTTGACAGTATGGTGCTTAGGTTACTGAGAAGTTATGAAAATTTCCCACTCCAGCCCACCCTGTCCCCTGAGCTCCAGGAATTTACACCTGCTGTCTCCTGGACGTTTTCAGATGTCCAACATTCCCTTTGACGTAGGATGTACAAAAACGAACCCAACACTTTACCCCTGGCCTGTTCCTCTTCCTGGGTTCCTGTCCAGAAAATGGCTCTAATTGTTTACTTAGTGGATTAGGCTGAGTCCTGAACATCATCTTGGATGACTCTCTGCCCCATAGAACCTTTAATTGCACGGTAATGATTTGGCAATGATCACCGTAGCTCTCACTAAGCCCTTACTATATGCCAGGCCCTGTATTAAGATCTTCCCATATATTAATTCATTTAATTCCTCATGGCAGGGCTTTGAGGCAGGCACTGCTTTTAACCCCTCTTTTATGAATGAAGGAATTAAGGTCAAGAGAGTAAGTGTTTCAAAGACACACAGCTAGTGGGTGGTTAAGATGGGATTCGAATCTGTCAGTACAACTCACCCGGCGTCCTTGACCTCTTCACTCATTGTATTTATGTATCAGAAAGATGTTTTCTTATCTTTTCTCCTGTAAAGTATAAAGTCACGGACCAGCAGTTTCCTTGTTTATTATTTATCCCCAGAACCTATCAAGTGCCTGGCCCAAAATAGATGCTTAATAAATGTATGATAATTGAATAAATGTTTGAAACAGTGTCATATAAAGAACATCAAAGAATGTTCCCCGTGTAATTGAATTGTGTGGCTGGACAGGAACACAGTGTTTGTTGAGTCCTGGAGTTACTGGCCTGGAGAAAAGAAGATTCGGGGAGGATATAAAAAGTGTCCTCAAATATTTGACGAACTGCCTGGTGGAGGAAGGGAGGCCCAGCCCCTGGGCTCCCCAGTGAGGAGCCTCAGCCAAGGGCTGAGGAAGGAGGCGGCAGAGAATGTGTGCAGGGAAAAAAGCTGCACAGAAAACTGCGGAAAATAAAGCTCAGCAAATCTTTTGTCTGCTGGGACTAAGGCGACAGAGGGCAAACGGCTTGGTTCGGCGATGGGGAAAAGCTGCATCAGGGGGAGGCCGCCTGGCCATGCTTTCCCCGGGCTTCGGGCAGCGCCGCGAGGGCTGGGGGTTCGGGCCGCAGGTCTGAGCCTCCCGGAGCTCTCAGGGGCCCGTCTGTCCATCCGTCACCCGCTCAGCGGCGTCTCCCCTGCCTCGGGAGACGGGCCCCTGAGCCCTTCGGGGACCCGACAGACGGCCCCGGGGGGTGGGCGCGCGCTGAGGTCCCGGCCCAGGCCCCTTCAGGCCGGCCTCCAGCCACTCGAGTGGTGGCAGGCAGGGGGGAGCCGGTGGCTCACATCGGGGCCCCTCTGGGCGCACTGTCCCCGCAGCAGGAGGCCGCCTCACCCGTGTGCACCGCCGCCCGCGGGCAGCACCCGTCAGGGACAGATGTTCGTGGGCTCCTCCACCTGGGCCCGTTCTGCAGGGTCTCCAGGCTCCAGGCCCCAGGGGTTGCGGCCGCGGGACCTCCCGGGTGAGCGCCCCCTCCGCCCTCTGCCCCCTCTGCCCTCTGCCCCCCCACCCCCTGCCCCCTCTGCCCCCTCCGCCCTCTGCCCCCTCTGTCCTCTGCCCTCTGCCCCCTACGCCCCCTCTGCTCCTTCTGACCTCTGACCCCTCTGCCCTCTGCCCCCCCACCCCCTGCCCCCTCCGCCCCCTCTGCTCCTTCTGACCTCTGACCCCTCTGCCCTCTGACCCCTCCGCCCCCTCTGCCCCCTCCGCCCCCTCTGCTCCTTCTGACCTCTGACCCCTCTGCCCTCTGCCCCCTCCGCCCCCTCTGCTCCTTCTGACCTCTGACCCCTCTGCCCTCTGCCCCCCCACCCCCTGCCCCCTCCGCCCCCTCTGCTCCTTCTGCCCTCTGTCCCCTCTGCCCTCTGCCCCCTCTGCCCTCTGCCCCCCCACCCCCTGCCCCCTCTGCCCCCTCCGCCCTCTGCCCCCTCTGTCCTCTGCCCTCTGCCCCCTCCGCCCCCTCTGCTCCTTCTGACCTCTGACCCCTCTGCCCTCTGCCCCCTCCGCCCCCTCTGCTCCTTCTGACCTCTGACCCCTCTGCCCTCTGCCCCCTCCGCCCCCTCTGCTCCTTCTGACCTCTGACCCCTCTGCCCTCTGCCCCCTCCGCCCCCTCTGCCCCCTCCGCCCTCTGCCACCTCTGCTCTCTGCCCCCTCCGCCCCCTCTGCCCCCTCCGCCCTCTGCCACCTCTGCCCTCTGCCCCCTCCGCCCCCTCTGCCCCCTCTGCCCCTCTGCCCTCTGCCCCCTCTGCCCCCTCTGCCCCCTCTGTCTCCTCCACCCTCTGCCCCCTGTGCCCCCTGTGCCCCCTCTGCCCCCTCTGCCCTCTGACCCCTGTGTCCCCTGTGCCCCCTGTGCCCCCCCTGCCCCCTCCGCCCCCTCTGCCCCTCCTCCCTCCGCCCCCTCTGCCCCCTCTGCCCCCTCCGCCCTCTGCCCCCTGTGCCCCCTGTGCCCCCCTGCCCCCCGTGCCCCCTCTGCCCCCTCTGCCCTCTGCCCCCTCCACCCCCTCCGCCCCCTCCACCCTCTGCCCCCTCTGCCCCCTCCGCCCTCTGCCCCCTCTGCCCCCTGTGTCCCCTGTGCCCCCTGTGCCCCCCTGCCCCCTGTGCCCCCTGTGCCCCCCTGCCCCCTGTGCCCCCTGTGCCCCCCTGCCCCCTGTGCCCCCTGTGCCCCCCTGCCCCCTGTGTCCCCTGTGCCCCCTGTGCCCCCTGTGCCCCCTGCCCCCCTGCCCCCTGTGCCCCCTGTGCCCCCCTGCCCCCTCTGCCCCCTCTGCCCCCTCTGCCCCCTCTGCCCCCTGTGCCCCCCTGCCCCCGTGCCCCCTCTGCCCCTCACCCTAACGCCCCGGGGACCCGGCCTCAGCCGCACTCCTTTCCCAAGGCTGCCACGGAAGCGTCACCAACGCGGCGGCCCAGGGCAGCGGAGGTCCCTCCTCCCGTAGCTCTGGGGGCTGGAGGTCCAAGGCGGGCCTGCGGGAGGCTCAGGGCAGAATCCTCCCCGGCCCCTTCCTCGGCCCTGGAGCCGCCCGGAACCCTCGGAGCTCCTCGCCGCGCCCTGCGCTCTGCCTCCGTCTCCCGTGGCCTCCCTGGGGGTCCAGATTCCCCTCCGCTACCAGCACCCCCGCCTTGCTGGGTTCAGGGCCCACCCTAATCCAGGACGCTCTCATTTTAACTAATTACATCTTCAAAGACTCTATTTCCAAATGAGGGTCCCACGAAGGTATGGAGGTTAGAACTTCAGCTGGTTTTTGGTGGGGGAGCATTTCAGCCCCCGCATCAACCGACTCCCTGCTGGCCAATCTCCCTCCCAGGACGTTCCCGGGGCCCTGATCTGTGACGCCACCCGAACCCTATTTTCTCATGACGCAGATGCCAGACCCACAGCCACCCTCCCCCAGGTTTCGTAACTAACCTTTACCTTTCTCCTCCTGCTTCTGCGCCCAGGGGGGTCCCACTTTCTCCAGGACTGCGGTGCCTTCCCCCCTCCCACCAACGCCTGCTTTCCCGTCAAAACTGTGCAGACCGCGCGGCCCGTGTAAGGCGGCGTTCACAGACGCCGAGTGTGTGGTTCACTGGTGTTCACACCGTCGAGTGACATACATATTCACTGCCACGATGTCTGCCTGTCACAGCGGAGTGCGGGAGCCCACGCACGCCACACTCTGGGGTGGTGGTTGGGGCAGAGGACGCAAAGGGGAAGAACATTCTGGGGGCGTCAAAGCAGAGAGGAAAGAAAGGCCTATTTGATTTAAAGGCTCAAGTTGCTCTTTTTTTAAAGCATAAAAATAATTCATGTTTATTAAAGGAAATCTGGAAAATTGATAGAAAAATAATTTTATCCACAAACAATTAATGCATTTGCTTTTTCCCACCCATTTTAAAATTTTTATGTAGGTGAGAGCAGCAACTTTATATTCTGCTTGTTGTCATTTAGCATTATCTCCAAATTCTTGGTAACTTTAATGACTATATAATCCTCTACAAGTGGATACGCTGCTTTGTATATAACCACTCATTCAGTGTTCGACATTTAGGTTGTGAGTGTTTTTTTCACTGTTATTAGTGATGCTGCTGCTATGAATGTCAGTGCTTAAAAGTTTATTCTTCATTCTTAAGTCATCTTAATGAAGAATGAAGTTTATTCTTCATTCTTAAGGCATCTTAAGATTGATGCCTACAAAATGTTAAAGGATATGAGCATCTTTCCAAAATAGCACCTTTTTAAGATTATAAAACAATACATGATCATTGTGAGCATTTGGGGAAAAAGCTGATATTTTTCTGTTTACAGAGGCTGCCAGACTCCTTTCTGCCTCAGGGCCTTTGCAACACCCTTCTGTCTTCCACGATCTTCTCCCTGATTTTCCCATGGATGGATGCTTCCAGACTTAGCTGTCGCCAGCTCAGAGGGGTCTTCTTTGATCATGTTTCCCGAAAAGACACCAGTCAGCTCTCTATCCAATTATCCTATTGAAAATTCCTTGTACTAATCAACATCTGAATTGTTTCTTGTTTATTTGCCTATTTTCTATGCCTCCCCAAGGCAGCAGAAATCTGGTTGGCGTTGTTCCACATCATAGCCTCAGCCCCTGGCAGAGTGCCAACATACAGTAGCACACAGTAGGTGCTCCATAGTATTTGCAGGATGAGTGAGTGTGGGCTCAGGTCCACACGGGGTCCCTGGAGGGTCTTCCTCCTCCCTGCCTTCAGGGTGGGATTCAAAGCACTTACTGGTTAAGAAGTAAGTCCCTTCCCACCTTCCATGTGTCTGCTTTGGTCACAGGGAAGCTGACCCACTGTGGCTGTAGGAGAAAGAAGACTGTATTTTCAGAATTTCATGTGATGAAAAGAAAATGCAGGCTATGAGGAATCGTTCAGGGTATTAGGTTGCTGTAAGCATACTGACATATTCAGCATGTGCTTCAAGATTAATTAAAAGTTCATTCATAATTTTAAATTAAAATGGACTGGTTCCTTCCACTAAGGGTTGGAGTTGGTACCATCACTGATAATCAGCTCCCTGGTTCTTGTATAGGCTGGTTCCTCTTTGCCGAACTGCTTTGGCCACACACTTCGTGTTCAAAGATAGATACTAAATGTGATAAAGACTCAATTTTAACCACTGAAGAACTGTTTAAGCAGTATAATAGCATAACATTTACCAAAGATGTCAAATATTGACTGAAGCTAAGGTAAATAGTATTTAAATTAGCAGGATAAACAGGCAGTCATAAAACTGAATAAAACAAAACAGATGGTGGTTATAGAAAGATTGAAGAGTACATAAATGTAATAAGCCTCCAGCCTGAAAACTGAAATCCATTAACTTTTAAAAGTATCGTTTCTCAGGCTTGCGTGTCATTCCTTGTTTTCTTTACTGGAAGGAGGACTTTTGAAAGGTTTTAGTGAAAAGATGATTTCCTCTCCAAATGCTCTGATAGCATTAGTTATGGCAACTCTATATGTTTAGTATCTGCACGTTTATAAAACTAGATGGCTTTTGTTATACACATTTCTGGGGGCCCTTCAATAAAATCCTGTTCCCTCATTCAAAGTGTTGGGAGGAATTTAGTACTGGGACTACTTAAAGAAGTCACTCAGCTGAACTGGAGGTTGACAGTAAGTCGGAGAGTCAAGCTGATGCTGTCATCAGCGGTGCAGCCTGGCTGGAATCTCAGCATTTAGTTTGTCCTGAGATTTCACGAGTTATGCCCACACTTGGCATAGTACTGCAAACACAGTAAGCCTTCAAGAGCATGTGTCTAATGAATAAATAATTTTGATAGGCTGTTTCTGCCATGTGGAATCATGCCCTATTTGAAGATTTTCATTTTTATGTCTTTGCCCTATAAATTATTCTCTGCCAAAACCCTGCATTTCTCACCCATCTTTCAAGACGGTAGGTCAAGCCTGAGATCCTGTGAAACCCTCCTCTGCCCTTGGTGATTTAGACTATTTATCCCCACCTTTCTTGCTTTCCACTCCCTGGCTGGCCTCCCTGCATGGATGGGGAGAGTCACATACAATGCTAATTCAACTTCCAGTCGCCCAGAAGCATCTACAGAAGGGGGGCTGCACGCGTTTGTCGGCCGCTGTAACAAAGGGCCACCACCCGCTGGGGCGACCCAGAATGGAAACGTGTTACCTCAGTTCTGGAGGCCAGAAGTCCGAGATCAAGGTGTCGGCAGGGCTGCTTCCTCTGAGGCTGAGGAAGGATCTGCTCCTGGCCTCTCCCCTGGCTTCTGGTGGTTTGCTGGCAATTCGTTGGCTCACATCGTATAAAGGATAAAAACGTAGTCGTGGGATCTGCCCTTAAATGTTGTATTAGCTATCCATTACTGGATAATGAATCACCCCAAAACTTAGCAGCTTCAAACAACAAACATATACATATCTTGCAGTTTCTGAGGGTCGGGAATGCAGAAGCAGCTTAGCTGGGTGGTTCCCGTTCAGAGTCTCAGGAGGCTGTGGTCAGGTTGTCAGCCAGGGCTGCAGTCTGTCGAGGCTGGGGCCGGGCCGGGAGGGTCAGCTTCCAAGACGGCCACTCACGGGGCACTTGGCTGGAGGCTTCAGGCCCAATCACGTGGGCCTCCCTACGGACTGCTGAAGACATAGCTTGCTCCACAGCAAGCCATCCAAGACAGACCTGTAGGCTTTTTACGACCTAATCTTTGGAGCGGTGACCAGCCACTTGAACAGTCTTCTATTCAATTGAGGCGAGTGACTAAGTACAGCCCGTAGTCACGATGGGGGGAATTACACGCCACCTCGTCAGCGGGAAGTATCAAAGAATTTGGGGCTGTATCTTCCAACCCACTTCAGAAGCCTTGGTTGATTTCTGCCAAAGCTTGTCAGGGAACTGGGTGGAGAGAAAACTGACCGTGTGGGCTCCTGAGTGAAGTGAAGTCACCTACCACTCTTTCTAGAAACTTGTCTCTAGAGAAAGAGAGGTTTCACTTCGTTACTGGAGAAGAAAGAAGTTTTAAACCTCCTACATCTTGTTAGGGTTTGTATTATTATATAGTTACAGTCCCCAAAATTGTCACAGGTTGAATTCAACATGGTTTGAATAGGTGTGTAATTGAGAATGCACTTTCCTACAGAAATGTCTTCCACAGGAAATGGGGCAGCCCCACAAAAACCTGTTTAACCCATGTCGCATCTGTGGCGCAGCGTGGTACTGCTGCCAATGGGGAACTCAGTGCACTGTGGGATCTGTCCCCACGTAGGACCCATGGCCCGTATCCGCAAGGAGCCCCAGGGCCCCATCATGGGTAATGCAAAGCTCGGACAGGACCCTTTAAAGGCAGACTCACTCATCACGTCGGCAATACGAGAAGGACAGGAGATGAGGGAGGCGGGAGAGACGTGAACTGAAGCTTCCTGTGCCTGTCACGGGGATTCTCAAGGTTACTTGGAGAAGTGGGTCTTATATTTTCCCATGTTTAAAAATGAAGAAACTGGGCATGGTTGTAAAATATCGGCCAACTGTAGAGCTCCTTATCAAAATACTAATTCACTGTAATGAAAGTATTACGGTTAGTGTGTGGAGGGAGCCTGCTCAAAGCAGCTCACGGGGGCTGATGGAGTAGATCATTTCCCAGCTTTGCGTTCAGTGAATCACACTGGGAGCCTGAAATCAGCCACAGGGGGAGTATTTACATCCAGGAAACTGACAGATTCTTTTTCTCCATAGAGCCAGGTTTTAAACACTTACCAGCACACTACTGGTCACAGGCCAGGTGTGGGGTGACATGTTAGTTAAGTCTACCTGGTCAATGAAGAAGTGATGACAAGCCAGTTGACAGAGAGGCAGCGGGGCGGGGCAGAACTCCGGCAGCCTGGATCATGCATGACATCTAAGCCCCTCAGTGCAGCCGTGAGGGGGGGAACTTCCCCTTTCACCTCTACTTCCCGCCCACTTTCCGCACAAGCAGGGTAAGCTGGGGTGTGACATATGTAACTTCCATAGGATGAAATTGAGGAAATGGACTGTACGGGGAACAGGCAGGGGGACCCTTTCTTTAGAGGAGCTAAAGGGCTGAACCTCAATCTTGGAGAGTAGGAGCTGTGGCCTTCATTTAGGTGGACTAAGTGGGACTTTTTCCATTGGAAGAGATTGTGAATAAGCAATTAACAAGCTTTTCCCTCTGGTCTTTCGACCTACAACGTTTTCATTCCCATTTCTCTTACAAAAAAGAGAAACTCCAATCTCCCTTCTGCTGGATTCTGAGCCCTAAGAAGTCTGTGGTTTTCTAGAAAGTGGGGAAGTGGATGACTGGAGCTCTGTGCCCTGGCCAGCCCCTCTGACTGCCCTAGTGTCATCTAGCTCAGGGCAGGCAGAGATGGTTTCAGAGGGGACTGCAGCCGGGGCTGAGCTGGGAGGGAGCTGGGGGTTCCAGTACTAAGTTTCTAAGCCCTTTGCCTAAGACGATGCTGTTTTCCAAAGACTTGACTGTACTGTGTATCCTGCACGTTACTCAACAGGCTCTCCTTGCTGTCACTGTTACACCGGCAGCTTCACTCATGACCTCGTTTGTTTCCCCGGGGATGTGCTTGCAGGCTGTCTGTTCCTTTTCAAATAGGGCATTAGAAGATGCTTTCAAGTACTAAGATGAAAAATTTTGGAAGGATATTCAACAGATACAGGGGACACTTCTGGGGCATTACACTGGAGATCCATTTTGTATACATATATACTTTTCTGAACGTTTCAATTCTATCTTTCCACTTTTATTTATTCCCTAGGTTATTCAGGAATTTTAAATATTGCAGTACGTGCCTATGAAGCTGCCATCCCAAACAAAAGCTAAGATCTTTCTAATACTTTACATACTCCCTTGCATCCTCCCCCCGCCCCGCACCCACGGTAACCTCCATCTGGAACGCACTATTCTCTGGCTTTCTTTAATCCAGAATCTTATTGCATCAAATAGATTCCTAAAAACTATGTATTTTTACTGTAACTGTATTATGTTTTATGAAAAGGGAGTAATGTTTTATGTAAAATTTTGACACTTCTGTGTGCTAGTTACTATTTACTAAATTATTGAAGTTCACCCAATTGATTGGTTCATTCATTTTGCCTGCTGTCTAAATGTTTTACCCAGAGAATTTTTTACATTTTAATAACAACTAGTCCACATTAAAAAAAAATGTAATCATCAGAAAGAACATCACATGTATTCATAGATTAAACAATGTGTTATATCCTCCTTCAGTGGGAAATAAGAGTTCTCCTCTCTGAACGTAGCTGTCCGATCTTTTTGGACCCTGGATTTTCGGTATCTGGGCTTTACACCTGAATGTATGCTTTCTCTCTTGTTCTCTTTTCTATGAATCAAGCTCAATGGAGGTATTAGATAAAGTGTAGCATACCAGAAATAATGTGTAGGACAGTAAAAAGCATTACAATTTGCATTATTTGTGCGACTTTACATCTTAAATATACCAAGCAATGTTTTATGCTTCTGCTTTTCTGTGTTATAGAACTCATAGTGGCTAAGCACCCAGCATTTCCTCTCCCCTAGACCCTTGTTGAGGGGGGAAATCTTTTCTTCTAAACTCTTATGTGTAATTCTTGAAGGCTTGTGAATTAAACTGGCAAAATTAGCAAGAGACAAGACAAAAACGAATCACATAATTTTATTAATGTATGTAAGCGGAGTTCACCGAAAAATGTGACTCCAGGGGATGGTTAAACTCTGGGGCTTATAGACCATCTTACTAGGAAAGGGGCTGGGGAGATGGGCACTGAGAAGAAAGCAAATGACTTTCTGAAAAGATAAAGAGCCCATAGGAGAAGAGCTGGGAGATTTAAAGCTTTGTGACAATGTCTGTTTAGGTGCAGTGTGAAGACTTCCCCTTTCCGTGGCCCCTAGGGAGGGCATTTATGACAACTGAATTTTTTTGTTCTTTGGGGAGGCTCTGCTTTTAGGCAGATAAGAAATTTCAGGAACTCAAATGCCTTCTCAAAATTATTTTAATGCCACCGTGGTGTATTCTGGTTCTGTTCCCCACGCCTCCAACCTGTAGCAATAAATTGTTCACAACATTGTCACAAACATTTCTAAATTACCTCAACTCCTCTCTGCAGTTCTTAACATGTGTTTGGTAAGGTATAGGGAGCGCTCTTCTTCATTTGTAATTCTAAACAGCATTTGACAGTTTTATGCAGATCAGTGCTGAAGAAATTATTTCTCATAGCTATGGCAACAGTGGGAGAACCGTCTGGAAGGCCGCTCTAGGGCCTCCAGGCTTTCCCCCCAAACAGGTTTCTCCAGGTTCGCTTTGCCCAGCTGCTAGGCCCTTCCGCCCAAGGAGGCACATGGGGTGACACAGAGGTTTGGTAACGTAGATGCTCAAAGAGGAAGGTTGGCTCTCTTCCCTTGGTGGGGGCTGTGGGATGGCAAGAGATAAGAAGTTTCTGGGAAGAAAAGAATGAAAGAGAGAGGATAAAAGACTTCAGATAAGGGGCCAATGAGAAGAGCATTTCTGCCAGCATTGCGAGAAGCGGAACAAATAAAAGCAAGCTTGCTGTCGGGTCACGACTGAAAACAACTGGACAACAAGACACGTAAGTTTTGTGGCAGTTTTGTAATAGTGAGGGCAACCCCAGGGGTGAGTCCTGCTGCAGTCCAGGGTGCCCAGAGAAAGTCTCCTGTAGGGGACCAGGAAAGACACCTGCCCCTGGGTGCATTTGGAGCTACCAGGAAGCTCCCTGACCCCCAAAGCCTCAGTTGCTCTTTGTGACCTGCACAGGGGTCCTAAGTCACAGCAGAGGCAGGAAAGCTTTCCTGTGCTCCGGAACAGCCCGTCTTTTTAAGGGAAGGATTTGCTTAACTGAGCAGAGCAGACCTGATGATTATTGTGAGATGATGGGCTCCACAGCTCCTTGAACTTCTGCCTTTAGACACCCACCAGCTCTTGTACTTACTTAATCTCATTAGCCTTTGGGTTGTGAAGAGAGACTTACAGTTCATTCTTAAGCCTGTACCGTTGTGATTGCTGGCATCCGTCAGTGTTGGAGAGGAAGGGACAGCCTCTCCCAGCTTACCCACAGCCCTTTAATGAATGTCAACTGTAAAAGTGATAGGTAGTAGGATTCCAATTTTGTTTAAAAAGGTTACACACATTCACACATATGGATCAAATTCTCTGCCTCAAAAACATTGGTTGGAAACACCTGAAATACAAGAAATATTAGTTATTATTTCTTGGTTTCTGAGT
The DNA here is from genome assembly GCF_030020395.1 of Manis pentadactyla. NCBI lineage: Eukaryota > Metazoa > Chordata > Mammalia > Pholidota > Manidae > Manis > Manis pentadactyla. The sequence goes on along the minus strand of NC_080030.1, from coordinate 107,047,256 downwards.
TGTTGGGTAAAACGTGGTTTCAACTTTTTTCTTGATTCTTTCCTTCATTTTCCAAAATGTAAATTGAAGAGGTTTCTAATTCATTTTTCTGTCAGATAAAACTGCAGGCTTTGCCTTTGAGATTTCATTCCTAGGACTGGTTCAGAACACAAATGCTAAGGTCACTTTCAGTGCCCATGGCTGGGGATTTCCTCTAGTCTCTGCTGACCACATAGAAGTTGTGTTTCTTATTTATTTTCTTTTCTCAAGCCACCGTGCAGGCACCAGACTTCAATGGCAAAGAGGAATAACAGCAACTATTGTTTATCAAGAATTTTAGCCAGGATTTCCCCAATCTGCTCCTCATTTCTGCAGACTTGTGGACTTCCTTGATTAGAAGTTTTTCTCAAGGATTTATGCAGATGCAATGTAAAGCATTGATTCCATCATATTTTTTTAGCTTTTGGTTCAAAATAGAATATCGCATATAATTCCCAAGGAAAATCAGTTCTATCAAATCTCATTGTTAATTCATAAAGGTCATTTGACTGTTCAAATGGAAAAGTGTGGGAATCTAGTAGGTATCTCCAAAATTATTGTTTAATGCCCCATCTTAGTCAGCGTGTGGACCCGAACCAGTTACACTCAATCCAGTGGAGGTACATTTGATTTTGCGTGAATAAGGGCAGCATTTGCAAAAGCACTTAACAGAACATGGCATTCATACTCAGTTCTGGCATCTTTTGGTCTTCTTTTAAGGTTGGGAAGAAAAGGGTTTCAAGCACACATTGGAGACGAATGTGTTACATGCTTTAAAGTGGAGGGAGCATAAGTTGTCATTATGATAATGTTAATAGCGCTTTCGTGTGCTACATTTTGGTTGACATTAAATCCTAATTGAGGAAAATCTGAAATTAATCTTCGTAAGAAACAAGACCAGAGTGGCTAATCAGGTTTGGAAGTGAGACTAATTGTACCATAATCAGATTGATGGACTGTTAAATATCTGATGTGAAAACCATGTCATGAAATAATAAGAAAGAATCTATGCAGAAGTCCCCTTGAATTTTCCCCTTGTCCTTTTATTTCACAGTTTGTTCAAAGGCTTATTACGTCAGCTTCAAAGCACAGATCCAAGATCTCCACCAGCTGGTAACTTTTATTTTTTAATCAGCTCAGCTTTGAGAATTGCAAAAAAAAGAGCCATTCTTTATCACTTATTTGCCTAGGGTAAGGTAGGGCAGTGATGCTGGGTGAGGGTGGGAGTGGGGGGCTGAAGCCCCTGCTGGTTCTGATGCTTTGTAGTTAATTTTAATATTTTTCAAAGTAAGGTATCATTGATACACAGTCTTATGAAGGTTTCACATGAGCAACATTGTGGTTACAACATTCACCCACATTATCAAGTCCCCCCCCCGCAGTGCAGTCACTGTCCATCAGCGTAGTAAGATGCTATAGAGTCACTTGTCTTCTCCGTGCTGTTCTGCCTTCCCCGTGCCCCCCTACATTATGTGTGCTAATCATAATGCCCCTTAATCCCCTTCTCCCTCCCTCCCCACCCACCCTCCCCAACCCCTTCCCTTTGGTAACCGCTAGTCCCTTCTTGCTTTGTAGTTAATTCTCAAGTCCGCTTATGGTTACATTGTTGCTTATTACGGTGTGTGGCAGAGAGGCCGTGCAGAAATGGGACTGGGGACTTGGTAGAAAGGGATAGGTCTGAGCAGCAACTCATCGGCCGTCTGTCAAGGTTAAATCCCTCCATCATGCCTCCGGGGGCGGTCTGTCCGCTCAGGGCATGGCTCCCCGGACGCCCCAGCCTCGGGAGCTTGGGGTGGGACAGGCGGTGCACAGAACGCGAGTTCAGCTTCTGCTTCTCTCCTGTACGAAGCAGAAGTCAGAGGTAGGGGTCCTCTGGGAGGACCCCATGAATACACATTAAGAATCCCAAGACCAGGCAAATCCATGAGAAGAGAAACGGGCAACGTCACTAATCCTGTGACCCCGGCCAGGCCACCAGCTCGCGCTCAGCGCTCCGGAGTCTTTGTTTCGCGTGGGGTGTTGGAGCAGGCAGGGCTCTAAGCTCGGATTCAAGCTTTAAAATGGTGTTGAAGGATCCGGTACCCAGTTACAGAGCGACTAAAACAGCCAGGCTCAATACCTGGATAGAAGCTGTTTCTTGTTTTTCTTGCCACTCCCCTTTGGCCCCAACCCCCAGCCTCCCAGCAGGTGAAAAATTGCATGGAGGGCACATTTTAACCCAGAATTTTGAAAAGAGATTTAATGAACTGAAAAAAAAAAGGCCCAAACTCATTAAGTGGCAGCAGGGCCCCCTCCCCCCACCCTGAGATCCTGCGCCCTGGAGGCCAGAGTTTGGGCTGCTTCTTGCTGCCTCCACCTCTGGCCTCTCTGGGTGCTCTGCTAGGGCAGGTGTCAAGGCCTGTGTCCCCCCCCGGGCACCCTGGGCAGGTGTCAAGGCCTGTGTTTCCCCCTCAGGCACCCTGAGCTTCTCAGGCCTCCGGGCAGGGGACCCCCTCCTGTTAGCACAGCCCAGTTGCCCCCGACTCTGCACCCAGCCCGGCGGGTCTACCTTGCAGGAAGCCAGCCCCCATGACTGCCTCCCTGTGTGCATAGGAGCGGCCTCACTGTACAAGGGGGGCTCTGCCTTGGGAGACCCCCATCCCAGAGTCTGGCCAAGGACAGAAGCGGAGATGGCAGCAGAGCGTGGGCCTCCAGCTCCGACCCCCAGACGCCGGGCTCTCCGCCCAGCCCACCAGCACCGCCTTCCACCCTGCCCTCCCCACCTCCCTCACACCCAGCCCTGAGGGCAGGTGCTGGAAGGAACTTCACTTCCAGATCGTCTCCGGGGAAGGGCGAGCAGGGCAGGCGGCACAAATGCACAGGGGCCCCGTCAGCAGACGCCGGAAGCTGTGCTTACAGCCCTGGAGGCAATCGGTGCTGGCCAGGGCCTCCCCCCAGGCCCCTGCACCTGTGTTTCACGGGGCTGAGCAACTCAGTGAAGCCCTTTAAACATGTATTGAAACATTTAAAAGAGATGAATATTTGTTATAGAAAACACATGAAAATAGAAAGGGAAAGTTTCCGTTCACCTTCTCCCGCCCTCCCCCGGGGAAACGCTCACCTTTGCAGTGGGTCCTTCCTGGCCTCTCTCTGTGCCACGTGAGTGCAGAGCAATTGGGGGTTTGAAGCGAACTGTTATGCCCCTAAATGTGGGAACCAGAAGGTTCCTGGGCATCCAGAATGTGCCACCGGGTTATTCATGCCAAGGCCTGTAGACATACCTCTGTTCTTTGCATTCTTTCCCTTTTCCTCTTTAGCCCGTGTGAAACCGTAAAGTCTGACTGAGAGAAAGTTATACGTCAGTTATGCCTCAATTTTAAAAAGAAGTAAAATCCTAACGAGCATATTCAAAGAGAACCTTCCCTTGCTCAGAAACCCCCACACATCCAAATTCTTCGTATTAAACGTTCCCCGTTCCCCGTCTGCAGCCCGTCTCCATCTGTGCGACCCACTGGGGTGACCCCTCAGCGAGACTCATTAGTAAGGCTCGGGGCTTCCGATTTCAGCCGGCCTTTGTGTTCAGCGTGTACTTCTGGACACCCAGAAAACAATTCTTAATTATTAAAAAGAAAAAAAAAAAAGCAGTGATCTTTCCCATGCTGCAGATTCCCAAAACTTCTTGTGAAATAACTGCTTTGCCAGCTTCCTCATTTGGTTGCTCCAGGGTGGAAACGGTTACCACCTGGGTTTCCTACATTCCGTGCCTGTGGCAGGGTCACCCAGCCTGCGTGGAAGGTGTGGCAGAGGTGGTCTCTTTGTTATCAGGGGACAGACCCAGCACTGCCTTTTATCCAGGGCCGCCGCTCCTGGGAGAGGAGCCCATGCGTGCCCGCCTCTCTGGGTTCCAGAGGGGAGGCCTGTTCAGGTCGGGTGGCCTTCCGTGTTCACTGCTGTTCTCAAGGGGCGAGACCCAGGGAGGGGGGACCCTCAGCTCATTGCCTAAGGAATTTCTGAAAAGGCTTTTGAAAATAATGACAACCCAAAGGAGGAGCTTGCTTCTGGCCTCCTGTCATCTAAGCCTTCCAGGGCCAAGTGAAGTCCAGGACCCCTCTGGGTGGTGGGGTGGGTTCAGAATCTGGGGAAAAAACCATGGGAAGAGGCATGTTCTGCTGCTGCAAGCGCTACTGCTGGGGGAAGCGCAGGGTTTTCTAGCATAATCTCCATATTTTATAGACAAAAAAGGGAAGGCGCAGGGAGGGGAGGAGGCTGGCCAGAGGCCTCACAGCTGGAACAAGAGGCCAGGGGACAGGGTCCTTTTTATTATCCTGCTTGGCCCTCTGTGTACAACTCGGAACTCCTTTTCCTTGAAGTCTTTGCTTCGGGGCTGTGACTGAAGCTGCCTATACTGCTCTTCCTGCATCGTTCACTGTGCTCATTGTGAAAATGATGTTTCCATTAAGAGGTTTATTTTTGGCTGCCAAGTAGTACTGGGAGCTGCCCCAGCTGGTGTAGTGGAGCCGCAGCAGGGAGGGCTCCTTCAGAAGGAGGGTGCAGGCTGCAAGCGTGCCCTGCAAGGTGGGCAGGCCTTCTGTGCACGGCCGTGTGCTGCTCATCAAGTTCTAGGGCCCCAGCGTGGTGCTGCTTTAGATCTGTGGCTGCATCCACCAAATCTGCTTCAAATCAGTAGGGAAAGATGGACTGTTCAATAAATAGTCTCAGGTTAAATGGCTAACCATTTCATTAAAAAATGCATCTCTGCCTTTCTTATTTATTATCCCAAAATAAATTCCAGATGGACCACAAACTTACATGTAAGAAAGTGAAATCCTAACAGTGTTAGAAATAAACATGAAAGCATTAAAAAATTTAATAATCTCACACTGGGGCCAGACTCTCTGAGGTTAAGACACAAAACCTAAGCCATAAAGGAAAAGGCTAGTAAGTCTGACTACACACAAATTTTAATTTCCACATAACAAAGAATTACCATAAAGAAATTCAAAGCAGAAACTTAGGAAAATATTGGAGATAAGTATATAGGAGGCAAAGAGCTAATTTGCTGAATGTATTTCTAAAAGATTTTTCAACTCCATAAGAAAAGGCCCTACAAGTCATTAGAAAAATGGGCAAAGGACAGCTAGAGGCAGACAAAAGAAATACAAATAATTTATAAACATAAAGAAAAATGGCTAAGCATGTGAATAATTAAAATAACAGCAAGACAATGTTTTTCACATATAAGACTATCAAAGATCAAAAATGTTTTCTAATAAACAGTTTAGGCAAGGCTGTAGGGAAAGAGGCACTCAGACACAGTTGGGAGACATGTAGGTTGGCACAACTTCTTTGGAGAGAAAATCGACAATATTGATGAAAATTTAAAATTCAAGTATATTTGACCTAACGATTTCTTTGTGAGAATTTACTCAAAGAGATTTAGGTACAGTGATGTTCATTCCAGCACCATTTTTACACAAATAATTGGAAATCACCTAAATGATTTTCAATAGTGAGTTGGCTGAATGAATGAAGACCTCCCTGGATGGAATGCTGTGCCAGGTATAGACAGACATACACCGCCCCACAGGCAAAGGACATTTGTACCGGCAGTCGTCAGCCTTGTAAGTCACAAAAGATGGAGGGGACCACCCGGGGGTCCTTCAGCAGGGGTCTGGCTGAGTAGGCTGATAGGGACCTGCCACGGTGGGCAGTTGTCCCAAGATAAGGTGTTGCGAGACAGATGGGGGCAGGTGGAGGGTTTCATGCTATTCGCGCAGTAATCGCGGGGCACACGTTTGTATGTGCTTTCACCACCTTGGGAAGAAATCGCAGCAGTGACGGTATGCCTGCCTCTGGGGAGAGGACCACAGTGACTGGGGAGTAGGCAGAAAGGGGAGCCCCACTTTCCACCATCTATTCGTTTGTACCTAGGACCTGTATGTCACATTTTTAAGTTATTGCTGGTCCCCAAATCTTCTATTTATGTGGGTTCCCTTTATTGCTGTTGCCCATGAACACACAGGCACATTCCATCACCCACCAGGGCTCTGCCGACACCAGGGCAGCGTGTGACCTCTGAAAATCTCACTGATCGCTAGTGAGGTGAAGAGTGAACACGACAGCATGTTGGTCTTCTTACGAACATAGTTTGGGCTTCAGGACCCCCACCCCCAGGGGTCCTTGGACCATGCTAAGCACTGATGTTACAGAGAATGAAACAGTCACTTGATAGATGGTAACAAAACCAAGCACACCAACTAGTGATCTTGGCACCAGGACCAGCCAGTGTCCCCTGGAAGGCCTGTTGTCTCCCTGCACCTTGGCTGATGACAAAGGTCAGTGGGCTCCCTCGGCCTCTGCCCCTCGGCGGCCTGCTCCCTGGCTGCGATGTCAGCACATGTGCCTGTGCATGGCCATCTTAGAACATGCTGCACCCAGGCGCCTTCTTTCCTCACCCTGGAGGCAGGCCTGTGACCACCTGGCCTGGAGACCCAGTCCAGTCCTGGCCTCCTCAGGGTCAGTGGGAGCCCAGCCAGGCCCCTTCTGCGCTCGCCTCTAACCTGTCCTCGGTATTGAGGTTTCCACCTTGAGCTGGTGGCGTCATAGAAGGGAAAGAGGAGGCATCTCCAAAGGTCTGGACCAAGACTTGGAGGAATGAGAGCCCAGGGAGGTGGGATAGGAAGAAGTCTAGTTTTCATTTTTCCAAGGAAGACATACGGATGGCCAATAGGCACATGAAAACATGCTCCACATTGCTAATCATTGGGGAAACGCAAGTCAAAACCACAGTGAGCTATCACCTCACACCAGTCAGGATGGCCACCATCCAAAAGACAAGAAATGACAAGTGTTGGCAAGGATGTGGGAAAAAGGGAACCCTCTCTCACTGCTGGTGGGATTGCAAATGGATGCAGCCACTGTGGAAAGCACTATGGAGTTTTCTCAATAAACTAAAAATAAAAATACCATATGACCCAGCAATTCTATTTCTTGGAATTTACCTGAAGAAAACAAAATCACTAATCTGAAAAGATATATGCACCCCTGTTTATTGCTGCATTATTTACAATAGCCAAGATAGGGAAACAACCTAAATGTCCATCGACGGATGGATGGATGAAGAAAATGTGGTATAAATACACAGTGGAATATTACTCAGCCATGAAAAAGATGGAAACTTGCCATTTGTGACAACATGGACAGACCTAGAGGACATTATGTTAAGTGAAGTAAGTCAGACAAATACCATACAATTTCACTTATATGTAGAATCTAAATAACAAAACAAATGAACAAATAGACAAAACTGGAATAAATTCACAGACACAGAGAACAGACTGGTGGTTGCCATGGGGAAGGGCAGTGGGAAGATGGGCAAAATAGGTGGAGGGAAAATAGAATGTTTGGTATCTTGATCTGGGTGATGGTTACATGAGGGCATACACATGTTAAAATCTACCAAGCTTTACACTAGATTTGTGTATTTTATTATATGAACCTCAATATAAAAAAAATAATGATAGAAATAAAGAAGTCTACCTTTGACCAAATCTTACTCTGGGTACTTTACTGGCATTTGCTGACAAACCTCATACCCACACTATGAGGTGGCTGTTATGACCTCTGCTTTATAGATGACGTAGCCAAGGCTCAGAGAGATTAGTTCACCTATGCAGCTAGTAAGCTGTGCAGCCATGCTCTATTCTGTCTGACTCAGTGTCCGTGGTCTTGGCCATTCGGTAATACTGCCTGGGAGCCCTCACCCGGAAGGTTCCCCTTGAGTTTCAGATCCTTGCCCGACCCAGTTTTGGAAGGAACCATCCAGAAACACCTATCTCTTGGGAGATAGGACAACTGAGAAAAATGTGATGGGGCAGGAGATGGGACATGTGTCTTTTCTGAATTCTTGACCAAGTTTTATTTGCAGGTAATTCTATACAAAATGAATCAGATTGAGCCTCACGACTCCTATTATCGCCTCCGGGGAACTAAGGAATTTAGGTTCAGGTCAGGGACACGACTGAGAAAATGTGAAATCAGCTGATCCTCAGGGTCTCTGGGACGATGTCTTGGTTTTCGGTTGCTGTGCGACTTCCGCAAATCACTGACTCACTGTGACATTTAGTTCCTTGTAAAAAGTTTCGACCAACAGTTTTTCCTCCTTAAACAACAATTCCAAGCTCCGTATTAAATTCCAAATCTAATCTGAGTGATGAGACTGGGTCTGCTTCACTTTGTATAGGGTTACCTGCCAAATGAGCTTCATCAAGAATTCCGGGTCACTCTCAGCTGCTGATTGTCTCCCTCCACGTAATTGTTTTCTGACCGACGTGAGCAACGGTATGGCCTAATCCTTCACTTTATGTTTGGTTTTCACAGGATGTGCATAAACAGGATCATTTTTTTGTAAAATATTCCAGGGCTTGATCAGCTTTTCCCAAGAGCTTCAACTTAGGCCTTTGATATTTAAATGACCTCTTTTGAGGCACCGATCCTGTCACCGTGCTCAGATTTTCTCTCCTTCGGCTGTTAGCTGGGGTGGCTTTCCCAGACTCTCATTTGTTAATGGCTTCAGGCGCCCGATTGGAGCAGTGTGCCGATAACACTTCAACTCACTTCACAGAAAGCTTGCGTTTTCCCACATTTGCCATCTCTTTGCATTTCTGCATATACACTGTACGAAGGAGTCAGCTAAGAGCATAACATTTTCACCTTGGGGGAACCAGCTAGTAAAAAATGGGAGGAATGGCTAAGGAGGCACAAAATAGAAACGTGGCCAGGTCTTCAGGTGAATATTTGTGTATTAAGATGACCTTTGCTTTCTCTGTGCAACCTCATCTAACAAGCACCATGGCAAAGTACCCAGCCATGTCCTTAGACAAAGAAGGCAGATAGTTGTCCCCCATGGTCCCAGCTCTGACTGACTGCTAGTAGTTGTCTGAAGCACTGTGTTCAGAAGGATCCTGAGGCTCTTTTCGGCCTTGTTGGGGAAAATAGTTCAGATTAATTAATGCCTGATGGTGTGTGGGAGGGGTGAGTGGCAGTCGGTGAGCTGACAGAGCCCATACTAAATGCTCAGCAATCGCCAATTTTTCTCTCTTGCAACATTGGGATTTTTTTTTTCAAAAGAAAAATTACAATTTTTATGCAGAACGAATTCACATATAAGAAAAAATAGAAAGAAATCACAGCGGTTGAATATTTATTCTAGTGGCACCTGCTTGACTGCTTAGCTAGTCAGATGGTAAAAGAGAAGCCTAGTTATTGGGAACACACATGGCTTTTTGGATGTGATTTTTGCTTCTCTCTGCTATCTCGCAGTTGTGAGATGAAGCAGCAATATTACCTTTCGTTGTAGCTCACGCTCTGGAGTCACACTGATTCGGGTTTAATTCCAGCTCTAATATTCATCGAATGGTATTGGGAAAGTCGCTAAATCTGTCTAGACCTCAGCTTCCTCATCTAATAATAGCAGGTGCCACACCGGACTGGTATGAAGACTAGTGTATGCGTGCAGCCACCTCCCCTGCCTGAAATGCGGGATAGCAAATTTCTCTCCCAGAAATGGGTGTGACGCATCGTTAAGGGTGATGTGTGCAAAGTGCCAGGAGCTCGAGTGCCACCTAACCCACAAGGCAAAATCTCACCGCTAGGTCCCCCAGATGTCACCGAAGCCGGGGGAATTTACAGATGCAGAAGAACCCAGAAGCCGGCCGGCTTACCGCTCCAGGTGCCGAGCTCTCCCCTTCCTGCTCCTCTTCAGGAACGCGGTTGTTGTTCAAGAGATACTTGCATCCCCACTAATTATCTTAAGAGCGAATCAGAAGGTACCAGGAAATACAGCGTTCTCCGCATGCCTAACCTTGGCTGAACTCTCTTAAATGCTTTTGTTTGAGTGAAAGTTGTTTTAATTAGAATCTTTTTCAGTCTTTCCGTTTCAACCTTCTCTGTTTCACTCCAGCTAAGGGGGTACTTATTTTCCAGGCCAAAGCTCGGTTTCATCAGCACCAAAGAAAAAAGGAGGGCATGGAATTGGGGGTGTGGAGGGCGGGGAGAGAGAGGGAGAAGTTATTTTATGGTCTGAGAATCAATGGGATGTTTGTTTTCCCATCTCCTTTTGAGATTTTTCTTGCTGACACTGAGAGTTAGATTTTTCGGGGGTGAAAAATCCAACGATGATTCAGAAACAAAGGAGAGCCACTAACGAACGGGTCGCAATGTAAAATATCAGTAGTGACTTTTGCAGGCAAAGGATAGTAAAACAAATTACGTGAACATTGATTGCTCTCCTAACATAAATTGTTGGTGTGTACTTTTTGCAAATCTGGTTCCATAATTCTGTCTTAGAGTATAGACGCATCAGTCTCAGGGCCGAGTGGAGGCAGGGAGGCCTATCTAGCAGTAGGTTACTGGGCCATACCTCTTAAAGCCTTGGTCTGCCCGACTGTAGCGTGGAGGTGATAGTGGTGCAGTTAGCCGGCCTGGGTAAGCTATGCTGCCGTGCCCCACTCAATTATGAGAATTCATTACAATTAACACTAAGCATTTAATAGTTTAATATCTCCATTTCAGGAAATAAGAGACTTGCCCAGGGTCACATGGTAACTACAATAGCCAGAACTGAAGCGCAGCTTTGAATGAACGAAATCCCTTTCTTGGTTGGGTACATCTCACTGGTTTTACAGGTGGGCATCCCAGGCCCTCTGAATAGCTGCTGCTCAGCCAGACCAGAAGCAAAACAATGACCTCAGGTGGCACTGGTGCAACCTCTCTGGGAGAGGAAGGAAAGGAAAGTCACTTCCGTGGTGCACCCTGCCGAGCGCAATTTTAGGAGAGGTCCATTGCCTTTTGTTAATTGGAAAAATAAATCTTCTCTTTTTTTCTTTTAATTGCTTAGGCTTCCTTTGCATGGTCCATGTTCATATAGGCTTGGCCCTTTATGGGTGTCCGGCGGTGCCCCTCGTGAGAGGCACCTGTGTTGTGCTTTCAGCAGTGAAGCTGAAGGCAGGTCTTCTTCCTCTGCCTCTCCAAAGCCGTCTCACCACCGTGTGGTGGCCCCGGGGCTGTTGCTGGCTCTCCTGCCCCGACTGGAAGCGGGCACTGAGCTGCCTGTCATATTCCTCCTCGCTTAAAGGAAGCCGGCACCACTACCTCAGTCCTCCTGGCTTTCCTTCTCACCTAACTTGCTCTAAAGTGGTGCTTTTTAAACTTTAGTGCAAAGCTTCTGGGGATCTTGTTCCTGTGTAGACTCTGATTCAGTAGGTCTGGGTCGGGGTCCGGGATTCTCCAACTGCATGAGGCTCCTGGGAGGTGTCCCATGCAGCTGGGCCTCAGACCGTGCTGATTACAGACAACATCTACCAGCTTCTCCGACCAAGGCAAAATGGAGCATCTGGAGAATACGGAGTCCTAAAAGAGATTTAAAGAAAATTAATAACCGTAAACTGTGCCAACCGTGCACAGACTAGTTTACTAAAGTAGCCTGCTCTTCAAAACACCCCCACCCCCACCCAGTATCCTGAGAAAGCATTTAGGGCCAGCTGCCACACCAATATTTTTTGCTGGACTCTCTCCCCCGTGTTTTATTTCCACACAAGCTTCTATTAGCTTTTACCTAGTGGTTCATGTGGGTGTCTGAGAGGGCAGTGCCCCTAACTGGATCCCCAGGTCAGCCATTGCTGCTGATGGGTGGCCAGTGGGGGGCCCCCGTTCTGCTTTCTGGGCCTCCAGCGGGCTCCGGCCTGGCAGCTGTCTGCTGTTGCCAAGTCAGGCGCCCACACATGGAACCAGGCTTTCCGGACCAGGCCTCGGCGCCCCTGCTCCTTAACCCCGCGTGGCAAGCTTCATCCAGCACTTGGCAGTTCAGGATCTGCTTACGGACAGTCTCCTCCGTCTGGTCGTCCCTGCGAGGCCATGGGCTTTGCCTGCCAGCAGGTGCTCTGGGATTTTAGCGCCAGTGTTTTTCATGTTTTCATTTTCTTCCCTGCAGATTTGAGCAACCCCTTGCTTCTGTCAGTCAGCCATGAGCGTCCCTTCAGGGGGACGTTCGGGGACTCGATCATTGCTTTCACCCACACCCCCTTCCCTCCGCAGCCCAGCTGTGCACACCTGACAGTGTGTCAAGCCGCGGGAAGACCCTCAGAGAGAGAGACCTGCGGCAGGCTTGAGGGCCACTGTCCAGGGAGCACTTTCTTACCGAGTCTCAAAGCCGGCGTCGAATGCCTTCCACGCTGTTCTGATGGTGCCCCTTGTGCATATCCTAGAGGCGCCGAGGGTCTGGGCGATGCCCGACGAAGGCATGCGAAGGAAGGGGCGAGGTGGGCTCTCGCTCTGCTCTTTATGCCCTTTGCTCAAAGCTGGGGACGTGGCGGCCACCTGGCCCGGAGGCCAGCTGCCTGTGAGAGGCCGTCCGGCAGGGCAGCCGCGTTGCTGGTGGCCGCTACTGCCGCGAGACAATGAAAAAGGGCTTCCTGTCAGTCACCAAGACCTGCCCCTTCTCCAAGGCGCTCCCCGTGCGCATCCCCTCCTGCCGTGTGCCCCGCCGGCCCCACTGTGGCTCTCCCGCCCCCCGGGGCCCCTTTTGCCGTGTCTGGGGAGCTACAACCCCTCAGTGCGTGCTTGCAAGGAAAAGCCCCCCAAGCACTGCACTCCGCGAGCTGTTCCTCTGCTTAGAGACCTAAAGCAGCTCCTTCCTGCCTTGCAGATGGAGCGCGAACGCTTCTGCACGTTTTAAGAGCTTTGCAGTCTTGGGGTCCCAGGTTGGGTCAGCTGATTTCCCACCACCCCGCGGCCGTGGCTCAGGTCCGCCCCCCATGTCCCACCCCGCGGCCGTGGCTCAGGCCCGCCCCCCCCATGTCCCACCCCGTGGCCGTGGCTCAGGCCCGCCCCCCCATGTCCCACCCCTTGGCCGTGGCTCAGGCCCGCCCCCCCATGTCCCACCCCGCAGCTGTGACCCAGGCCCGCCCCCCACTGCCCCTGACCCTCTGAGGCTGGCCCCGGAACCCCGGTGCCCCCTCACCCAGCTCCCTCCAGGGCTCTCGGAGCCCCTGCCCGTCTCCCACTGGCACTGACGTGTCAATGGAGTCCTTGTTATTGTGGCTCCTCTTGCTCAACAAACGCAAGCCCTGGGAGGGCAGGGGCGCTGGGAGAGTCTGCCCGGCTGCCGGAACGGAGCACCACAGCCCGGGGGCTTCAACACCAGGCACGCGCTTTCTCAGGGTTCTGGACATTCTCAAGCCCCCGGTCAGGGCGTCAGCACGTCCGGCTTTGCCTGCGGCCTCTCCCTGCCTTGCAGACGGCCACCATCTCGCCGGGTCCTCACGTGGTCGTCCGTCTGTACCTGTGCATCCCTGGTGTCCCCTTGAGGGTCCAAAATTCCTTTTGTAAAGGGGAAATTATAATTTATAAGATTGCCTTGGGACCCGCCTCAGTGGCCTCTTTGCAATGCAGTTGTCCCTTTAAGGGCTGAGGTCTGGGGCTACAGCTCCAACCTACGGCTTTGGGGACACGGGTTAGCTCCCAGCAGGCACGCTCCATCTTTCTCACCAGCATATCCCTGGCACCTAGCCCCGTGCCCGGCTCCGGGAAGGCAGGACTCAGCATTGGCCTGTGGCTGGAATAACTGCGACAGGGGCTTCTGCCTCCCCCTGAGGGGTCCTGTCTCCCACTGCCCCACCATCTGAGGCCCGGGTCCTGCCCTGCCCACATCAGAGAATTTCTTTGGGAAGCCTCGCTCGCTTCCTTCCCTGAAATCCTCTAGCCTCCGCTTACACACGGACACACGCTTTCAGGGGTTTTAGCCTTGACCCCATAATTGGGGGGGACACTGGGGCTGTGCCCCCCACAGACGCACAGAGAGGCTGCTCTGAAACAAATTCCCCCAAATGAATGTGCGGGCGGCGTTCCCGTGGGACCCGTCTGGGTCCACCATGATGACAGCCCCTGAAGGGTCCCCAACGCTCTCCAGCCAGGCCACCCACTCAGCCCCACCCAGCCCCCAGAGCAGAGCTGGAAGGAAGCTGTGATTTGGGAACGTCAAGCCAATCAGCCAGCTTCCTTTGTCCTGGACATCATCACAGGCCAAGACAGGGGACACCATCTCCTCGGAGCCCTTCCCAGATAAGGGATTGACCCACTTTACTACCTCAGATCACTTCACATCTGCGTGGGTTCTGTTTATTTCCAACCATCACCCTCTTGCCAGTCCTGGGAGCCTGTCTTCTGAAATTTAAAGAGTTAAGGCTGGTTGTGCACGGTACACATTCCCCAGCAGCTTAATTATTGACCCAGCTTGTAAATCATTCATAGCTTTCCAGAGGTATCCATGCCCTTCTGCTGGCAGCCCACGGTGCCCTGGGCTGTGCGTGGAATGGAGGCTGGGGTCAGGGAGAGTGTGAAAATTAAGAACAACAACATTTCCTTTCCTCCCGGAACCTTAATGCCCTTTTAAATAACGCCAATGCTTTCTACCTTTGCCACCTGCTCAGGGGACCTCAGAAAAGTGCCAAAAAGTATCGAGTGTCACCGACTGTGCTCCATGCCATGCCACCCAAGGACGCCAGGTGACTTCATCGGGGAGCGAGGTAGCAGCGACCAGCATCCTTCCCAGAATCCCTCTGGGTCACAGCCAAGGGCTTTAGGAATGCAACATCTTAACATTTCAAGTAACCCTTCTAATCATATCCCTCAGGGGCTGGATAAGAAGCAACGGCTTTCAGCTGGCTTGCCAGTGAGGCGTTTAGGCGGGTTTGCGGTTAACCAAGGCCACACACCCCGTAAGCAACAAGAGGCAGCCTGGCCTGCTTACCTTCAAAGGAGAGGAGAGGGCCGGTCGGGCCTCCCCGACCGGCTGTGTGTTCAGCCTCAGTGCCTGTGAAAACAGACACCAGAACAATCAGAGCGCTGCATTCCCAGGTCTAAGTGGCAGCTAATCCCCCTTCTTTGAAGGGGCAGAAACCACGGCGACAGTCAAGCCCTTAGGAGAATCAGCAGTTCGGTTCATTTGTCCCCAAAGCTGGTGGTTCTCAGGGCTGAGAGCGACCGTATCTGCCTCAGTCTACCTTGCACATGAGGGAGTGGAGATTGGACTCCCGTGCCCGTTCCTGGGGTCCCTGCAGAGTGGCCGGAGCTCTGGGGCCTCCCACATGAGTCTCTTTCCACCTTCCCGTGAGTTGTTTTCCTCAAATGGATTATAATAAGGCTTCTTTACGCAGGAGTTTAAATTAACACAAGCTGGAAATAGGCCTGCGTTATTCAACCTAGACAAAAATGAATGGCAAGAGGCTTTTAAAGGTAAACAACAGGATATTTCAAATGCCAGAAGGTGATGTCATAATTTACCAAAGCTCGAGACAAATCATTCGGAGCCTAGAGCCTGGCCCCCATCTGGTTCCAGCCGAGCACGTCTAGAAGCGCCCCCCCTCCCCCACCAAACCTTTGCCACCCCGAACCCCAGGGAGAACCACCAGAATAGCTGCACAGCCCCTTTGTGCTTTAGAATCGCCTCTTTGTTTCCCTGGAAGGGTCGCGGCTCGCTGGTGGGTGGGAGGCATCCCGGAGAGGAGGGCTGCCGGGACTTTTAAATAAGCCCCGAGTGTCTCACAAACACCCGTGCACCCTGCACCCCAAGGTGGGACATTGTGGCCGCCTGTCTCCTGGCAGAAGCTTCTAAGGGCCTGAGATTTCCAGATCAAACTTGGAGGCAGGCGGCCCTCAAAGCTTCCTGAGATCCGGCCACCGCCTTTCTCAGCAACCTCATTCGTCACCTCCGGAGAACAGCTGTTTGAGCCAAGCAAATCCTTTCTCTAAATTCTACTTGTCCTTGTTACCACTTCTAGCCAGTGGCTTTTCATATGTCAATTCATTTATGTAACATTCATGAAAATCCTACCAGGTGGGTTTCTCATCCTCAAGTTGTCACAGAGGAGACCTAAGCTCTGACCAGGGAAGTGGCTTCTTCAGGTTCACACGGTCAGGAGCACCCCGGAGACTCTTCATCCCACGATGCCTCTTTAGCCAAGCACCGTATCCCGTAATTAAAAGCAAAACTCTTGACCTTCCTACAGAACTCTGCTTAGAGAAGCAGGTGACCAGCAAATGCTGCTGACTGTCTGGAGAATTCATACGGTGACGTCAGAGCCCTGTGTCTGCAAATCGTGTGTGTGCATGTGTATAACACTGAAAATTTGTGTCCCTCTGAATCCATATCCCCAGTGTGGTGGCATTAGAGGGGGGGACCCCTCATGAATGGGATTTGTGCCTTTATCAGAGGAGACCTGAGAGAATGTGCTTCTTTGTATGTGAGGACACAGGGGAAGGTGGCCCTAAAACCAGGAGGACAGCTTCGTCAGGACTCAGCCATGCTGGCACCTTGATCTTGAACTTCCAACGTCCTGAACTGTGAGAAGTCATGGTAATTTGTTACAGCATCTCTGAGCTGACTAAAACTCTCTCTCTCTCTCTCTCTCTCCATCTCTCTCCTGTTGGGAAAAGGTCCTTGTTGGCTGGAAGACGCCACCAGTGGCTGTGGGCTGTGAGCTTTGTCAGTTTATCTGCAAAGCAGAGCTGTGGGCCCTTGAAGTGCCCCTGTGTGCTGAGCCGCTTTGGGGGAAGGGGTGGGGAGCCTCTTGATTGTGACCCAACCAGTTCACAGAGGGGTGGGTGAGCTCTCTGTAAGGCGGGCAGTACGGAAGCATGGGCAGCAGAGCTGCCTGAGTGCAAACCAGGAGGCAGCCAGGGCCTGCTGTCCTCTCTCTCTGCACCTTGCTCGTTTTGAGTGACTCGCACGAGCTCCATCCCCAAGTTGCTTACCAGGCTCCTCTCCTCTGGCACTTTTGATGTTTCTGCCCTGCTGAGTAGCCCTTGTTCCTGGGGGGGGCCTCTGCCCCATCCCTGTCCCCACATGGGTCCCCAGAATGCATGTACAAGAACAAGATTTTACTTAAAATTTTGCCTTAAAAAAAACTATAAAACTGGCTTTGCAGATAGTGGAACAGTGGTGTGGCCCTAAGAGCTGGCACAGAGCGTGGAGTATGGATGGATGGCTTGTATGATGTTTTCCCGTGCGGGAGTCAGGGTGCAGTCAATGTGAGGGAAAACAGTGTTTTATCGGACGCCCCCTGCAAATGATCTGACATCAAGTCGTTATTATTCACACTGCTGAAATTAAGAACCATAGATGACTACACACCAACATTGCGACTTATTATTTTACTGTTATTTTTATGTGTTGTGTTTATTAAGTCAAGTTTTATGTTGCCTCATCCTAATTTTCAACATATGTGCTATTTAATATCTTAAATTTCTCTCATAATAAAGACAACATCAACCAACAAAAGATGGTTGGAAGACTTTTTTTTATGCATGTGCGGCCCTGGATTCATTCCTGTCTCTGAACTGGGTTCTTGCCCTTGGTGTGAGTATAAATTAAGTCCTCTTATCTCTATCTGGCAGGGAGGGTGCTCCGTGGAATAGAGGTTGTTATGTGGGTATGTCTGCAGCTCTCCTCCCTCTCTCAGATAAGCAAAAATAATGCTGGGATGGTCTGCCCAATTTTGTCCCTTTTTCTCCCAAAAAGGAAGTACTTTAATTCCTGTTTTCATCACTGGGAGAGGGGTTATAGCAACGTGCATAATCAAGAGATGAAAGAGGAAGTAAGTGAGGAAAGAAGCAGGTGTGGGGCTGGCTGGAGAAAGGCCTGGGAGAGTCGTGGGGAGAGAGAGGGTTGAGAACAAATGCAGTTGATACAAGTGAAATGGGTGGAGGAGAAAGGAGAATTCGTACAAGTTGCTGTGTGCCGTAGATTTGCCTTTTCTTCATGGTTTCCAAATAAAGAATTCGAGTCTCTGAGATTCCTCCTGTGCGGGACTGCACCACCATGCCACTGAGCCACGTGGACGCTGGCTCTATACATGTTATGCGTGAAAAACATCCCCGTGTCCCCTCCATTTCTAGGGCGTTCTGCTACTTTGCTCTGATTCCAAAGCACATATTTTGATCACATGGCATCATGATCTGGCTTCCTGAAACAGATCACAGCCTTTTGGATAGGTCGACAATAAGTCTAGACATAATTCATCTCTAATTAATCTGATGACTCGAAGGCGAACTGTTTAATTGCCATGAATGAGAAACTTCCTTATTGGAGTTAATTTAAATAATGAGGGTGTGGGGAAGTTATTCCAAATGTATTGACTAGAACAATATCTATCAGAGAAGCCTCAAAATATTTCAGATTTATTTCCATCCTCCTGTAAGGGGAATCTTGTGAGGACCACATCTGTCTTGGCGAACTGTAGTCAAAACAATTTTTTTAGAGGGAACAATGATTTTGCTGGTATCCTTTCAAGGTATGTTTTCTTTTCATGAGAGATGTCTTCACTGCCCTAAGCTGTCAGGAAGATGTGGTGCTACATTTCTTTATAAGAGAAGTATCTTCAGCAATTTTTTTCCCCTGTAGTTTTTACTAGAGAAGGTGTTTATATTATTTATTAGGTTGAAAAATGTGTTCTTAGGCAACGCTCGCCAGCTCAGTCTGTCAACATCACTCATGAAGTCCCGGAGATGTGTTGTGTTCCCCCAAATTGCCAAAAGACAGAGAATTGGGCCTTTTCTTTCATCCTGGTGGAAATGGTGGCACCGTTACTTTGGGGACAACTAACATTTTATGTTCACCTGCTTTCTCCTCTTTTTCACTGTCCAGGTGTTTGTCACCCTAGCAAGAAATTTGTGAAAGACAAGTTCTAGGTAATTAATGAACTGGAGGCTTATTTTTGGTGGTTACAGTTTCCCTAATTCTTTCTAGAACAGAAGACAGAAATTCGTATTTCCTACTTTTTTCTGTGCCCTTTAATCATTTAACTGATTTTTGTCTATGCAAGGCCTCACACTCTAATTCTCTGACTTTCTCCATTTTTTTGAAATATTTTTCCCTTCCTCCCTTCCCAGCTCATCTCCTGGACCTTGAAATGTAGCTGGGGTTATGCTAAGTTTTTACCAGTCCTACAAAGGTCACCTAATCCAGAAGGCTCCCCTGATGCCATGGGCTGGGTGGAAGAGATTGGGTGCTTTCTTCAAACTGCTTGGGTGCTTACTTTGTATTACTTTGTATTTCTGCTTCTGGCTTATCTCTCCCCCAGGTTGCTGGTTCCTGAGTGCGGTGTCTGGATGCCAACCAGCTCCTTCTCACGGGGAAGCACCATTCAGGTAGTCAGAGGGAGAAGCTGGCTTAGGTAGGAGCTCCTGCCGAGGTCACGGCAGCTCCCAGGGCCCGCGGGACCAAGTCAAGCCGGGGACCATGGGAAGGCTCAGTTCCAAGTACCAGGCTTCAAGTGGACGAACGTGACATACAGGGAGTCTGAAGGCAGGGACCCGAGTCAGGGCCTCAGAACCCAGGTTTGGAGTTTGGGAGATGAAGTTATGATGAAAGAAGATTGGGGTCATGGCTAGTAAGGGAGGGAGGAAAATGCCTCAGAAATTCTTGCAACCATAGCTCGTATGTGTTTGAGTCCAGCTGGGACACCGTGCACGGGGCAGACGTCTGAGAGGTAAACGATGCGGGGTTTGTCAAACACATGAATGATTAAGCATTTGTAAAGGTGTTTCCCGGTTGAAGAACGGGCAAGATATTTGAATGTCAGAGTAGAAGGGCCCCCTATTACCTAGGATTTTTTTTTTAGGCTGGAGCATATTTCCATTCATCTCCACAGGGCATTTTTATTTCTTGCTCCCCTTCCACCATTCCAATCAATATACAGTTAAAACCTGATCTTCTGCTCAATCAGGAAATCCCAAGTTCAGTCAGTTACAGCATCTCCAAGAGACAATCAGTACCTAATTCTGTGCCAGTCAGGGTTCCATCAGATGCAGAGAGCCGCCGTGAGTGTTGTGGGACAAGGGCCGCAGGTCGCCCCCCGCTGCACGTGTGTGAGCCGGACGTGGGGGGGTCCCTGGGCAGCGCTGGCCCTGTGTCTAGGGCTGAGCCTGAAGTTGCCATGGGTCAGCCAGGCGGGCACCCGAGAAGGCAGCTGGGAGGGGCCCAGAATACAGACAGACAGACGGACACCACAGAGACAGACTGGAACCTGCATCTCCCATCAACTCCAACTCTGACTGCACGGCGACCTGCAGGAGAGGCAGGCACTCTGCCCCGGAGCTGCCTGGCACCTGGCCCAGGACTCAGAGGAACTGTTGCAGGAGATCTGGCGGGGGCTGGAGGAGCAGGGTCTGGGTGCTGCCTCCTCTGACGGACCAAACCAGCCGGTCAGCAGCAGCGGCTGACGTGGCCACCACACCCGCTGCCCTGCACGATCCTTCAGAAAGTACAAATATGGCTGCCCTGGCGCTTTCACCTTCCAGATCTGAGGCAAAACATCTTTTGTGGCCGACGCTAACCTGGAACTTCTCAGGGAAGGGAATTCTTGGAAGCAGTTCCAGGTTAGCTCAGTTCACACGGTACAGAACCACCACAGTCTACCCCTTGTCGACTTAGCACTCACACGCCCTCCTTTTACTTATGTTTAACTTCCAAATAAAGACAATAGCAACATTGTTCTTTTGCTGAACATGATGCACACATTCTTGCACAACCTAAAACACACTACTCTCACCTGCAAGGGAGTTCTAGATCTCTTGTTTCTCTTTAGGTGATGTTAATTCCTCTCCTAGCTAAATCACACTCACTGTCAGCTATTTTACAACTTAAATACTGAGGTCTGAAGCGAATTACCATTAACATGTTAGATGGGAGGGGAAGAGCAGCTATCTTCCTTCAAGACTCAAATATTTTTGAGCAAAGCTAGACTCGGTAAAGCCTTTATTTTGAATGAGATTTTGGAGGTACTAAACTGATAGTTTAGCCCATGAGCTTAAATTGGGTATTTTATCTTCTTCTTTAGTGCTGTCAAATTTATCCTGAGAAGAGAGGGGCCACCAGCCAAACCTGATCTGAGATTCTGCAATTTAGCCTGGTGCTATCTGGTGAATTTTTGTGCAATACACCCCCCAGGCATCTATTTACCTACAGGGACCAAAAACGTGGGAAGGAGCTTTAGCAGAGGCCCCTGGGGGACAGAGGTTGAGAGACAAGAGGAAGGGCAGTGCCTGCCCGTCCCGCCCCAGGGCTTAGATCTGACCCCCAACCATAAAGGGATCTGCGGTTGCCGAAGGCAGGGGTTGTATGATTCTGGCAAATGCAATCCTGCTTTGGGGCACGGCTGGCAAAGTGCGACACCAAACTGCAGAATAGGCTGTCTCCCCATTTCCTAGAGAACATATTGGGCAAGCAACACATAGCACAGCCCCTCTGGGCATATGTAAGGTCTGCTGGCCTCGTGGGGTGGGCGGCTTGGAGGCAGAATCCTGCGCAGACAAGAGCACGCAGGGCCTGGGGACAGCAGAGCAGAAGGGGCAGCACCAGGTCCCCCTCCCGGGGGTGAAAAGTGACAGCATCAAGCAGGCTGGAGGGGGGAGACATGTGGGATTCCTTGGTGACACCCCTCGTGGGGACTCAAAAATAAGTGGGGACAGGATTAAGGATGGGGCAAGGAGGGAGGCGGGGGAACACAAGGATCTTGGGGTGATTGGACGGTTCTGCATCTTGATTGTGGAGGTTTTTGCACAAATCTACACGTGATCAAATTGCATAGAAACACGTGCGCACACACACAAATGTGTAAAACGGTTATGAAAAATCATGTTACAGATTTATTCTGGAATATTATAGCAGCATGAATATTATGTTTTAAAAAGAATGAAATGGAAAAGTCTCAATGTATAACATTCAGTGAAAATATGTTTATTTTGATAAGCAGTTTTTTAAAAGACAAGATAGTAATAAATCAAAGTGTTCCTAGTTGGAAAGTGTTCTAATGAGTATCTCCAGATGGTGGTAGTACAGGTAATTTCTATTTCTTCTTTTATATTTTTTATTTTAAAATGTTCTACAATAAACATAGTGACCTTTAATCTTTAGAAATGAATGTCATTAATTTAAAAATGTGCCAAGAAATGGTGGTGCATCAAAATATTGAATAGCTAAATTTCAGTTAGTGATTTTCTTAGTTACACTATCAAGGTATTTAATTAGTGGGTTATACAAGTTTTGGGGATCTCTATTTAACAATGTTATCTATATTGAAACGATAGCAATAGAGAAAATACCCTATCAGGATTTATTAGTCCTTCTAAAATCCACGTATTTTTCTTTTGGTAACTGTAATATCCATGTGTCACACAGTACGACCTAATTTGAAGTTTCTAGAATTTAAGGGAAACAAATCTGTGTCCATTAAGTGAGGCAAAGCCATCATAGTAATGCAATGAATTTTTATTGCAAGCTAACCTTATGATAGATACTTTACTTTTTTAAATTTAATTCTCACCTCAGCCCTATGAAATAGATGTTTATTATTAGCTGTCTTACAGATAAGGAAACTAAGTTGCAGTGAAGGTAAGTAAGGTCCTGCAATTGGGCTGTCTGTCTCCGGAGTCAGGACTTCTGACACTACAGCCCTCAAGGCCAGAGGTTTAGACTGTGCTGGCGCGGGGGGGCGAGAAGGAACGTGGGGGCTTAATGGCAAAGAAAGCGGTGTGTATCATTTTTTCCAGGTCTCATGGCAGGCTGAATTTCTCTGCGAGAGCAGGTCTCAGGGCACGGCGGGCACACACAGCCTGTGTTGGGGCCCTGGCTTTCGTTTCCAGGTGAGATCCGCCTCTTGGGTGGCTGGGCTTACTTACCTGCACAAAGTCACTTTTGTTTAAAATCCTAATCAGACGACTCAGGCCTCCATCCCAAATAACACGGGGAGTCGCGCTTCCTCCCAGCAGGGCGTTGACACTGGCACGGCCTCTGTCTCCCCCCAGTTCCTGCTCATGCCCAGTTCTTGGGGCCAGAGTGGTCTTGCCGGCCACGGCCACCATCGTCTCTCTGCACTGCCTCCCCCCACGGAGACAGTGCTCCATTCTTTTGTTCTCCAAGAAACACGGTTATCTGTTAATTAATGTTACAGTCAGTGGCTCAGCACATGTGACTGACTGACTGAAGACTGGGCGGCCGCAGGAGGGAATTAGTGTTCTGTCTGCCCCCAGCACAAGAACAGGCTAATAATCTGCATCCTGACGCATGTCAAAGCCCTAATCTCAAGTACCAAGTCCTCCTGTCTCTCTCCTGGGAAGCCCCCTCTCTCTCCAACAACCGCTCCCATTCTTAATGTTCTAGGGCCAGGTCAGCAAACCTCCCCCATTTTACTGTGCCAGTCAGGTCCTGCTCATTTTTGTCCAGTTCTTGGGGTCCCTCTTACCTACAGGGGGAGACGCAGCAAGCCATTTCCTCTCCACTTTGGCCTGTGTGACCCTGGGTGAACTACAGAGCAATTCTGAGCCCCACTTTTCTTGTCTGCATGGGGGGAGTAGTAACTGCACTCAAGCCCCAGGACCACTATGGATTCACTGACGTGGCCCCCTGAGCACAGGGCTCTGAGCTCACAGCCTGCTCATCAGCATTATTTCCCTGACCTCGTAACTTCTGGGGACAGTCAGCCTTATTTTCCCTCCTGCCAGGTGAGTCCCTGCTGCCCACCCACTGGCCGAGGGAGCTGGGGACTGGCCCTCAGGGCCTTGGCCTCTGTTGTGACGGCCTCTTTCTTACTGTGGATGTGGCCGAGAAGAGTCTGAGCGCCCAGGAAGCAGCCAGGCCTGCCCCTGCCTGGGAGGAATGGGCACAAAGTGGAAGCCACAGCTGTTGTGGTCTGTTGCCCAAGCTTTCTCAGTGAATAATGACCCCGCAGGAAATCGCAGACGATCACAGGGCCCTGGAAACTTGACGAAAGGGCTAATGAGGGCAGTTCGAAGGTTCACCTCATGATTTCCTTGGGGAGAGACTGGGGGTGGGTGGACTGAATGGGACGGCGATGAAGGAAGGTAGAGTTTTAGCAGTAGAACTACTCGTGTGCGTGACTCCTGGGGTGTCTGGTGGGCGAGATGCGGTGCCCATGAATAGACACGCAGTGATGTTGGTGGCCCTGTATAGAAGCAGGGGTGGACAGAGGAGGTGGGAATGTGCAGCAGGCTGGCTGAGGCCGTGCCGGGCGCGTGCCCAGAGGCGGAGCTGAGGACGGCCAACTCTGCTGGGGGTTCTCAGACCCCCCCGCGGGTGGCACTTGAAGTCGGGCGTAGTGGCGGTGTCCCACGCCCCCACCCCCAGGCCCCGTCCCCTCGGCTTCCTGCCCTCCTGGGCCAGTGTACGCCGCACCTGGCTCTCCTCAAATGTTGGGGGTCTGTGTCCAACAAGTGCTTCCCAGCACGCCTGACGCAGGGGGCCTGTGGTCCAGGAGGACACTGGGCTGGCCCTCCCTCCAGCCGATGGCCATCTAGGCTCCCTGGAGCAGGGGCCCTGAGTGGGGACAGAGCTTGGGAACTGGGCTGGGGATACAGACGCAGCCGCCCTGTTGGGCAGGGGACTTGGACGGGAAAGGGGAGAGATCCCCTTGTCCAGTGCGTGGGGAGCCTGGGGGCTCTGGGTTTTCCCAGGCTGCTCGTGGAGGAGGGGGAGATACTGCCGAGAGTACAAAGCCCCCCACCAGACCAGACAGCCTCAGGCCCTGCTGGCTTAGGGGAGGGAGGGGGAGAAGGCGCAGAGGAGGAGGAGGGGAAGGACACGGCCGGCCACCTGCTCGGGGCAGCCGCCATGCTGGGCCTCCAGAGGACGTCTGAGACACAGCCCAGCACCTGGCGCACGGATCGCGGGCTGTTAAGGCTGTTTGCATTAGTACCTACGTTCCTGCTGCATCGTAGGTTGGCATTCGCATCTCTATTTACAGATAAGACTGAAGCTCAGAAAAGAGGAGTGATGGGTGTGGGTGGGGTCAAAGGCTAAAGATGGCCTGTCTGACCCCAAACCCTGGGGGGAGAGATGGGGGTCCTCTGTGGGTGCCCAGCAGGGCTCGGGGTGTCGGTGAGGGGCCGGCACTGGGGGTGGGAGAGTGGGGTGGAGGTAGAGGGGGGCGGAGATGGGTGGGAGGGGAAGGACGCCCCTGCCTTCAGAGAGCGCCCGGGCTGCACTGCCTCCTGAAGCTGCCCACCGGGGAGTGGGGGCTGAGGGGTCCAGAGGCGGGGCACTTCCTCCCCTGCCAGCTGCCCCACAGGCTCAGAGCTACGCATCACCCGCGGTGGGACAGGCTCCCGGTACCATCAGAACGTCTGTCACCGCAGGTAGAGGCGGCCTTGGCCTGCGGGCAGGGCGTGCCAGGACGGACCAGCGCACGCACAGCCTCTGCGCCATCTCTGAGCCTGCCCTGGATACCCAGGGGTGCAGTGTGTGTGGCTCCCAGAATTATGTTAGCAAATGCTCAGCCACAGAATATATATATATTTAGCTGTTGCTAGTAGCATGGGGGGTCACACTCTCTGGCTTTGATGCCCGAGGGAACACATGATGCAAAATAAAAGTTGATTCCCCTTTGCAGGTCAAAGAGTTACAAATGTCAAAACTCTCAGAGACCACACGCCTCCACTGAAATTCCTCTTTGCAAAGAAAGCAGTGTGTGTCATTTTTTCCAGCAGTGGAAATACAAATGATCCGCTCTGGAAGCCTTGGCTATTTTCCTGGTAACTAATTCGCTTGCTGATAAATGATTACCCAGGAGCTGGGGGTGGGGTGGGGACATAGATATCAAACTGCAAAAACTGTTAAGCTCCATCTGTGTGCAGAGCGTTGTGCTAAGTGGTGGGGGTGCGGCAAAGGATGTGGCGGTACAGACGCTGTCCAGCAGAGGTTACAGGCCTGCAAAAGAAAGAAGACCAGGGACACAAGATGCACACACACGACCCTAACGCAGGGTCTGTGCTGCCCACTCTCAAACAGGGTCAGACTTCTTGAATGAGGTCCTCAAGCCATGTTTTGGAAAAGAGAATCTAGGGTGTGGCAGTGAGAAAGGAGGAGGGCAGGTTGGTATGGGAACTGCCCTCACAGCATTTTTGATGTTTGTTCTCCCTGGTCAGTGGCAGGCAGCCACACTGAAAGAGCAATAAAGGTATTTGATTGAATAAATGGAACAGTATCGTCTACAATTTGGTTGGAAGTTTTGCTTGACTAGAGGTCAGAGCCAGAGTTTGGAAATATTTAGAAAATTGACAGTCCCATTCCCAGGACCTGATTGGATATTCCCCCTGATTATTTGCTTTCTCCGCTCCTGCAACCAGTAGATCCCCAAGATGAAAAGCCCAGGGACCCCTTTAGCTCAGTTCTCCCACCCAGAGGCTCTCCTGCTGCCACTGGGACCACCGGAGGCCCGCAAGCAGAGCGGCTCGATAATCAGACCTGTAGTTTGGAAAGATACTCCTATGTGGAAACATTAAAAACTCTGTTAGAATCATGGGTGGGTGTTAATTTTGAAGCACGATACAGTCTCTCTCCTCCTGAATCTTTCTTCACCTTCTTGCCCACCTCTTGTCTCCTCGCTGCTTTGAGCCAGTTAGTCTGTTCACTGACTCAGGGACGGAGGTGCAACAGAAACAAGAGATTTAAAGGCCCGTTTTGCTGGCTTTTGGGTTTCTCAAGTGTGAGCCCTGGGGGTGAAGGAAGAACCCCAATGTGTGCCAGACATTTGAGAGTCCATGATGCTCCACTTGAAGGTCCCTGTCCCCGAGAAGGAGGTGGCTGGGAGGGAAAGGAGGGGCTGTGCAGTCATCAGGGTTCTTGAAGGTGGGACCCGGGGTCCCACATGGAATGCAACCCAATGACAGAACCCATAACTGGTTCGCGGGCCTGGAGAGAGGGGTCACCTGTTTCATACTTCTAAGGTACAGCCCCAGGAAGGTGGCAAACCCGAAAGAAATGGGTCTGGGGTGTGTCTCGGTAGACAGGACTGTAGATACGGCCTCACAAATCCCCCAGAACCGCAGCATATATTGGAAGCAAAGAACGGTAACTATGCTGCCCAGAGAGGAAGAACAGACTGACCAGCCTTCAGAGGGCTCTGTGGGTGGGAGTGAGGGACAGGTCAGCTGCCCTGGGCATGGACAGATGGCCGACGCCAGCCAAGACAACGGTGGTCTCAGCAGATGCCAGTGTGGACAGAGGACCGAAGACTAGAGGCCCTCACGTTATGCCGAGCAAATGTCAGGCAGACAAACAAAATGCTGTGTGATCTCACTTACATGTGGAATCTGAGAGACAAGAACAGCAGAGAGCCCAGCTCACAGGTACAGAGAACAGATTGGTAGCAGCCAGAGGCAGAGGTTGGAGGTTAAGGAAACAGGTGAAGGCGGTCAAAAGGCGTAACCTTCCGGTTACAAAATAAGTAAGTCTTGAAGATGTACTGTACAGCATGGTGGCTATAACCAATATATAACAGAGACAGTGCTCCATTCTTTTGTTCTCCAAGATTTTATGTTTGAAAGTGGCCCAGAGAGTGGATCTCAAAAGCTCAGTGACTATGTATGGTGACAGATGCTCAGGAGACTTATTGTGATCATTTTGCAACGTGTGCAAATATTGAATCATTATGTTGTATGCCTGGGACTAATAACGTTGTGTGTCAGTTATACCTTAGGGGAAAAAAAGGAAGGGAAAAAACACACAGAAAAGAAAAAAAAAAGAAAAAGACTAGAAACCCTCACACACACATCTTTGAGTGCTGCAGAACAAAGATACAACTCCAGCAAGGTCTCCTTCCCACGGGTCTGTGGACCCCACTGGGTAGCACGATTGGCAGCCCCTCCCGGCCCCAGCCAGGGGGCTGGGGACAAGGGTGGGGGATGTGAGCTCTGATAACTCCGGGGCTTCCAGAGAATTGCGACAAACCCCAAAAGCTGCCATGTTCCCTGGGGAGGTGGCAGGGGGCAGGCGGGACGGGGGCTCTGGGAGTCAGTGGGTTCTAGTCTCCACTCTGCCAGGAATTTACCAGCCAATGTGCATAAATCTCCTTCCCTTTCTCAGCCTCAGTCTCCCTACCTATAAGATGATGGGTACGAATTAAACGACGTACAGCCCCTTCGGGTGCCAAATGACTCAGGCTGCCTTGCTCCCGTCGGTTAAGGTGACCTCTAACGGAGGCAACGTCATCGCTGCCCTTTTCTCCATTGACGCAAACGGCTTCATTCCGAAGGCGCGGCAGGCAGCCTTTGTTCTGGAGCCGAGCGAGGGAGCCACGTCCCTTCGGCCACGTCAGCAGAGCCAGGCCACCGTGGACGGGCCGTGCGTGGCTCAGCCGGGCAGCACCCCTGGGGGCTTCGGGGCACCGTCCCCTCTCCCCTCGTGCTGGTTTAATTGCGCTTTCTCTTTTGGGTCCCCACGCGAGCTGATTCTCATGTGGTTCATAGACGTGCAGGTGTAATTTCAGTTCGAAGCTTTCTTCTCGCCTCCGTAGCCAGGTGAGCGCCCCGCCCGCCTTCAGATGTCCCTTTGGGAAACAGTACCAGGTACAAGGAGACCAGGGGGCTGCCAGAGCAAGCCCCTCCAGGGCCAGCACCCTGTTGGGTGCCAGCTTTGTGCCCACTCTTAGACAGTGTTCTAGGTCTTAGACCCCTCAGCCCTGAGGGCAGGGGAGCCTGCACAGCCCACGGACCAGAGGACCCTCCGGCTGCTGTCTGCTGCCCTCAAGCCAGGCTCACCCGTGTGTGGACAGGCGGCCTTACTTGCTGGAGGAAATGAATTTCCTCCGCCCTGTTAACGTGTCTCCAGCCCACACCCGCGTCCTCGTGACCTTGAGGTGAGTTGCAGGTGATCAGGAAGAAGGGTTGGAGGCGGCCCCTTCTCTTCCGGGGCACAGCCCTCCTTCCCCTTTGTCCGGTGTCCCCACCGCCTCTGCCGCCCACCCCTCCACCCCCAGCCTGTGGGGTGGGGAGCCGTTAGCAGGGAGACTGTTGGAGAAAACGCGAGGGCCTCTCCCCGGAGCAGGGGCGGTGGGCCTGCAAAGGAATGGGGACGCCCGTCTCTCAGGGAGACGGTTTTCTGGGCTTGTTTTCACTCCTGGCGGCAGCTTCCTTTTGACAGATTATGAAGAAAATCCAGTGTGATTCAGCCCCTGGCTTCCCTCTGCAACATCTTTTTCACTGTCTGCTCTGGTGCCTGCAAACCCACCTCTTTCTGTGAAAACCTCTTTCCACCCAAGTCTCCCCCAACATTTCTTTTCTCTCTTTTTTGGTGGGGGAGCAGGCAACTCTGAATATATTTCATGAGAAGGTCGTGGAACATGGGGGAGCCAGACGCTGGGCTCACCGAGAAGTCAGGGGAGGAGGAGGCTGCCACGGCTCCCTGGAAGTCCAGTCCCTGTGTCCCCTTCACGTGGTGGAGTCACGGGCCCGTGTCACCCCACGCAGCTGGTGCAGGGCAGTCAGGCTTTTCTAAGTAAGCACCAGGCCCCAGGGAGGAGACCCCTTCCGCAGCCATGGTCCCCCATGATTTCTTTGTTCTGCAAAGATTTGAAATCGGTGCTTTGCCTTCCTAGGGATGGGATGGGCTGTCTTGTTAACCACATGCCCCTCTGCAGGCCGGTAGGTCCCTTTTATCTGCAGCTGACCCAGCCTCTCACGCGCAGGCCCAAGGTGCCCAGAGGGACACCTCCAGCCAGGAGGCCGGGCAACCTGAGTCACCAGCGCCTGGCACAGCCAGCCTGTGACGTCGTCTGTCATGTTGAAATTAACCTGCTAGGCAGCTCTGAACTGGGGAAGCAGCTATTCGAGAAAAGGTCCTTTCCAGCTGGTTCAGGAGCTTTAGGGTTCCTGGCATTAGCAGATGACCCCCGTGGTTCACCTGGCCGGCGAGACGAGAAGGGCCCGCTCAGCGCCCAGCTAGGACTCACCGACGTTCCAGTTCGTGTGCTCTCATTCTGCTGCGCTGCAGGTACAAATCATAGTCTACAGACACATAAATTTTAATTTGTTTTATTTAGTTTTACAGGGCTCCTCAATTTCCCTGAAATAGAATCCATAAATAATCATATTAACTCACACTCAGCTAATACGACAAAGTCAAAAATCAGTATGAGGAATTCCTTAACGCTGATATAAAGAAGAAATAAAATAAAAGTAATTTGTAATGAAACGATGTGTTTTAATATGTAAGTGCTCAGGCACATTCACACCAAAAAGCATAACGGAGCGTGTGATATAAAGTCCCCGCTGCTGGGGCAGCTACACACGATGCAGACAGTGAGGGCCACTGCCCTGGAGGTGGGGATGGGGGGACAGCACTACTGTGGGTCACGTGCATTTTCAAGGCAGAGAACAGGGGTACGGTTCCTAACAAAACAAGGCATGGCTTTCCCCAAGTTTTCACAAAAGCTGAACTCTTAGAAAATTCAGTGTCTATGAAAACTGTGCAAGCAGTACTCTGTGTCTCTATGTGAAAAAGAATTCGGTTCCAGGCTGAGGCCTGTTGAGCTGTCCAGCGTCGTCCCTGCCCACAGAAGCCGGCAGTGCTCCCACCCAGCACCCATCGTTGTGACAACCTCCAAATCCCCTATTCGTTTCCATAACGCCTGTGCCGTGACTTCCAATGACAGCCCCCAGGAGAGAAGGGGCGTGGGTGCAGACCAGTGTGCACAGGAGCTCCCTGGGGATCTTGCTAACATGCAGACCCAGGGGGTCTGGGATGGAGGCTGGGTGCCCGCGTTTCCTCCCCGCTCCCCAGTGATGCCCTGACCGAGGCTGGAGGGATCAGAGGAAGGAGAAACCACTGTGGGTTTAGGTGGCAAAGACTCCACGGAGAAGGGAGCATGGAAAGGGCCTTGACAAATAAACGGATGTGGAGCTGATGACATCCGCAGAGGCCCAGGCGGTGGGAGGCAGGCCGGGAGTGGGGCAGGAGCCGGAGGGGCCCAGAGCCAGCGAGCAGCCTTCAGCCAGAGGCCCACAGGCAGGGTTGCAATGGCGGCTCCCTCTCGGCGCTGGGTCTGCCAGACTCTGGTGAAGTTCACTTCTTTCAATAAATCCAGCAGTTTCCCCTCTGATGAACAGAGTCGAGGCTGGAACATGTGGTGCTAATAAAGATGGTTTTAATCTGGGACCCACTGCACTCGTGGTAAATACTGTGTGTGTGTGTGTGTGTGTGTGTGTGTGCACGCGCGTACCAAAGCAGGCTCACAGCAAGCCGAGTTAATACTCCTGGGCTGAAAATGGCTAAACCCAGGAGGACTCAGTGAGACGGATCTGCTGCTCTGAAAGGAAACCAGTCATTGTCGTCAGTTTAATGCTCCAAGACTTGTGAACGCGGAAGCGTTTCAAGTGCAGCCGCTGGTGTGTTTGCAACCGGGGCAGGAGCAGGGCGCACGTGCCTTCCTGATATGTTGTGCCTGCTTTATTGTCCTACGTCCTGTGACATTCAGAAGCTAACATACTGTGTTAATCAACAACTCAACACTGCCTTAAAACTTGATGGTCCGTAGCTTTGTGGCAAAGGTGGACAGGGGGTGCAGGGGGAAGGCAGAGTGGGGAGAGGAGATGAGGATCGTTGTTTCGCAACAGATCAGGGCTTGTTCTGATTTCTGATGGGATTCATTCCTGGGAACACAGGAACTCTCTGTTTTTGTCAGTCTGGAACAGCCCAGTGAAAGAAAGAAACTGGCTAAACAAGTTTTCTGTCTGGCCTTGGAGGTAGGCACTGCCCGGAGCTGGACCTGCAGCTCATAGCGAACAGTGAGGTGGCCCCGTCCAGCACGTAGGTCGCAGGAACCGGCCAGCCGTAGACGGCAGCACCCGGCCAGTAATCTTATCGGGGCAACAAACAAAGCTGAGAAAGGCCAGCAGTTGGCGTCCTCAGGCCGGAGGGACGCAGAGAAAGTGAAGAGGCTGGGTGGGGGTGGGAGGGAAGGAAGGAGGGAGAATCTGCCAGAATGTCTCCACCCTTCAAAACACCAGCTCATCTGGAAGGTGAAAGTGAAGGAAGTGAGTTGAGTTGTTTCCTAAAACAAGCAAGGAATAGACTGATTTCCTGAAAAGTCTAAGAGTTTATCACAGGGAATGGAGGTATGAAAGCTGATGGGAATTCTTCCCAGAGTCATCTGCCATGTTGCATTTTTAAATTAGTCAAAAAGATATTTTTCTTTTTGTTATTATATGTAACCATAGTGACAGAAAAAGCCTGAAACACTCCCAGCCATGACTAGCCCGTCACGGGTTCTTGCAGGAATTCCTAAGCGAGCCAATCTCCTCGAGAATCCTTCAACTTTGAATATCCACGCTTACTTTAATCATTCCGTGACAAAAACGAGGCATGCTTATTGCAGAAGAGTGTAAGGCGCAGACAGTTTTGAATAATCAGGTGCATTCTCTCAGTTACTGAGGGAAGTCCACCGGTCTTAGAATGACCAGTTGGAAGGGGCCAAGGGGCAACCAGTGGGGACTGAGGGGATGGAGAGACTCCCAAGGTATTTCCCAGCCGTCTCTTGGGTCCCTGGGTTTCCTTGGTGTTCGGGAGGGGGAGAGAAAAGGAAATCCCCACCTCCCCTGGCAGGGCGGCGAGCTGGTTCGGAGCCCTGGTGAATGAGGTCAGGCGTCCAAGCCCAGCGAGCAGGCAGAGGGGCTCCCGTGTCCGGAGCTGTCCTCTGTTCCTCGGTTCTGCTTGGAGGGTTTCCTCACCGACAGGAGCGACTGAGTCCTAGGAGGGCCTGGCTACTGGTCTGGAAAAAGCATTCAACCCTCTAACTGTATAGAGATTGAGTGCCGTTAGGAAGGGCTGGGGGTGAGGATTGGTTCCCCTGCGTTCATCACACTGATGAAATGCTATAGGCTCAAGAGGTCAGTGGGCATTTAACCCAGGCCAAGTTTAGCAAGTGGAACATGCCTCTAATTGGAGGCTGGATTCCACATTAAAAGCCATTCTCCACCTGATACCTTTTAAAGGTACTGCTGTGGTGTCTAAATTTCATGGATTTCACTCATTGCAGGTCCCCTAGCACGCTAACCATGAAGCAATGATACAGCATGGCACCTGCTCCCTGCAGCCCTGAGCCGAGGGGGTAAAAGAAGGCAGTGTTTCTCTTTCGGGCTTCCTACGTCCTAGTTTGTGGCCTTCCAAGCTCCTCGGTAGCTTGGCTCCAGTCCCCAGTGACCACCTTAGTGGGCTTCTGCTGTTTCTGCCCCAGCATGCGTCTGGGCTGCCAGTGAGCGAGAACCCAGATACCATCAGAGGGACTGCCTCTCCCCCCACTCTCGGTTCCAGACATGTCTCAGGGGAGCTGGCTCGCCCCCAGCTCAGCCCAGAGGGGCTGACGAAACTGACACCCCTCTGGTTATGGGGCGGAGCAGCCGAGCCACATTTGGGCCAATCATTTCATCCTATTTCACATGACTGTGTCCAGGAGTGGGCACATGACCCAGGCAGAACTGACCAGAGGCACTGAGATTTTTGTGGGTACTCCTGGGAAATAGGCTGTCACGTTCTGCTCTGCCCTGGACACCTGAGGGGACGTGGGCTAAAGTGGCTGCCATCCTCCTGCAGTCACAGGAAGCTGGACTTAATTCTAACAACCCAGGAGGCAGGTCTGAAAACCGAGAACAAAAGAAAAACCTTGTGCTCTGATGGTGCCGTGTGAGCCCTAAATCCAGCTCTGCCTGGAGCCAGGCCTACCAGTGCATTTTAAACTGAGGCTGGCCCATAAATTCCCCTTTCGCTTCCAAAATTGCGGTAGGTTTTCTGCCTCTTGAAATCAGGCTGGGAAACCCATGCGGCATCTTCTTTGGCTTCCCTCTGGATTTCAAGCCTCTGCATTTCTCCCCCATGACCCCTCCCAGGAGACTCTTTCTCTTTCAAGCCATCCCTTCGATGGCAGATCACGCCCTTTCTGCATCATTCTGCTCCTCTCTGAGGTTCCTGGCTTTGTGGCCATCACAGAAACTGGCTTCTCCCGACAACACCTCCTTGATCCCAGGTTACTTGAGGAGACACTGCTCACACCCTAGAGGGAGTAGTTAACTCTCATTATTGGTATATTTCATCTCTCCTTAGGGTCAAAAAAAATATTTAAGTCACAAAACTCTTGCTAGAAAGCATTGCAACAATGCAGGAGACTATTGACTAGAAGCTAATGCTCTGTTCCCTCCCTTTTCCCCAGAGGTACCCAGGTTCAGTGTTCTATTTATTCACACCCACACACACTGGTAGGTGGCTTTGTTTATTTATCACGGAAAGAATACTGCTGTACCTATTATTGTGTGACATGCTTTTCCCACTCAACAGTATATCATAGACCTCATATTACACCATATAGATGCACCTTATATCTTTTTAAAATTAAACTTTCTATTTTGAGATAGTGGTAGATTCACATGCAATTTTAAGAATGATAGAGAGAGATCAGGGACCCTTTACCCAGATTCCCCCAGTGGTAACATGTTGGGAAATTATAGGCTGGTATCACAATCGAGATAGTGACACTGATACAATCCCTAAGTCTTATTCAGACTCCCCCAGTTTTACTTGTACTTGTGTGTGTGTGTGTGTGTGTGTGCGCGTGCGCACGCGCATGTTAGCTCCATGTAATTTTATCATGTGTGTGGGTTCCCGTATGTGCCATCACAGTCAAAATACGCAGCAGTTTCCATCTCCACAAGGTTCCCTTGCGTCTCCTCTTCACACCTGCCCTCACTTCCCTCTTGCCCTCCCCCTGTCCCTCACTCCTGAAAACCTCTCACCTGTTCTCCACCTCTACAGCTTGGTCATTTCAGAAATATCATGTTCAGGAAATCATAGTTTATACCCTGTTGGCATTATCTTTTTCATTCAGCAAAACTCCCTGGGGATTCATCCAAGTTGCTGTGTCAACTTTTTCTTGCTGAGTAGTAGTCCATGACATGGATGTACCACTGTTTAACCACTCTACCATTGAAGGACACCTGGATTGTCCCCAGTTCTTGGCTGTTATGAATATTCATTCATGGATGGCTTTTGTGTAAATGTAAGTTTTTGTTTCTCTGGAATAAGTGCCCACAAATATAATTTGTATTTCTTTTCTTGATTTTTAGGCATTTTTATACATTGGTATCATGGGTCTTGACCCTTTATCATTTGATCTGCTGCTTGGTCTTTGCAACATAGAACTTTCAGATTTCTGTGTACCAAATCTGTCACATATTCCTTCAAGATGTCTTGCCTTATTTTGGAAGAGTTCTCCTACCTTCCATCATGGCTTTATTCCTAATATATCAGTTATGCTCTACATATGAATTTGTAAGTAGCCTCAAATTCTTTTTGAAAGAAGCAAGGGACACATATATACTATAAATAGATAAAAATGTTGTGTGAGGCATGGGAAATAATTTTTATTTATTCACAACTGTCATGCTTCTTGACAAATATAATTCTTGCTGTGCTGTATGCATTTTAGAGTGACACTGGAAGGGGCAATTACAGCACAACTTTGAAGGATGATGAACATCTAAGGAAAGGTACCATTTAACCATGTTGCTAACAGTGTGTTTGCATATTTTTCAAACTGCTCAAATTGCCTTCATACGGATCAGCAGTGTGACTTGTACTGGTCTCCTCGGAGAGGGACAGAGAAGGAGAAGGGGTCAGAATATTATTCGATGGGGTTGTTTCGGTAAGGAAGCCATTCACGGGGGTGTTTTGGTAAGGAAGCCATTCATCTTGCTTCTGACAGAATCAAGAGCTCGCCATCCTGCAGTCTGTAATCCATCACAGCTCTGTTGCCTGGTGGTAGGGTACAAAGGGAAGGGAAGTATTTGGTCAAAAGGTTAGCACCAATGTCAGAGCATTCAATCAGATGCAAAATTTAAGCTGATTTAGCAGCAACAAGAGAAATGAAGTCATTCAGATGAACCAAAATTGAAACAAAGAAATGAAGTGAAGATTTTAGTCCACATGTTGTGGGTTGGTGTTTCCTTGGAAGAAGTGGTCAAAAATTTTTTATCTTTAAAGCAACCATATATTAAAGTGATTCAGCTAATTTAGACATGTTTACCACTACCACAAAGAAAGTAATTATAGTGGGCTCTAGACTGATGGCTAAAAAGCCAATTTGCTGAAAATGGAAGGGTGTCGAAGGTACTCACATTATGTAATGAGGACAGTATGTCAGTCCTAGTGGTCTGGTGAAGCAAATAAATGTACATTTAGTGAATGTACTGAAATTCAGTATGATTTTT
The DNA here is from genome assembly GCF_030020395.1 of Manis pentadactyla. NCBI lineage: Eukaryota > Metazoa > Chordata > Mammalia > Pholidota > Manidae > Manis > Manis pentadactyla. Next base: position 107,011,157 of record NC_080030.1, on the reverse strand, counting down.
TCCTAGAACTACCCCACTCAATTACAGCAGGTAGGTCCTGCTGATCACAGGTCGCATAACTTGGAGATTGAGTGGGGTTTTGGGGACGCATTAGAGATGCTTGTATCACTTGCTTTTCTGTGGCACACGAGGGAAGATGTGCAGCCAGGCTAATGTGGCTCCTTCCTTTACTTCCTTTATTTAGGAATCTACTTAAGAGTTTTAGTGATTGCAAAACAGGCTTTGCTGCTCATGTAGTCAACTTTCTTCATTGCAGAGAAGAGCAAAGAAGAGTAAAGGTTGTAACTTGCCTGAAGTTACACAGTGAGTCCATGACAAACCCTGGACTATGCTTGGGTCTTCTGACTCCCAGACCAGTGTTCTTTCCTTTGGAAGAAAACGCCTGCTCCAGACGTTCTGGCTGGTGGGCAGGACCTCTGGCCGAATCTCAGGGAACTTAGACAGTTCCAAAGTCTTTCCTAGATAGAAAGCTACACTGAGTTAATTCCACTGAACATGTAGCAGAATAAAGAAGAGGTTGAGAAATGAGGTCTCTGAACCTGAGGTCAAGGCTTTAGGCATCGTTTATTCCTGTCTAGAGCTGACTTCGCTTCTTTGCTTCAGATGCAGATCGGGATGTGGCCACCTGTTGTGGAGAAGCCAGGGGACCTGCTTCTGCTCTCTAAGGGCTCCCTTTTCCTGGGGGCTTTGTGATTTGGAACAATGCACAGTGGGCTGAAGGCCCAGGAACTCTGAGCGAGGGGTAGGATCCGTCACCCAGGAGGAGGAAAGGGTGCCTACATGCTCATCGAGCATTTCAACATTTGCAATTTTCCTTATGTATCTTGGAACCTGTAGTTTACCCCCAAGTCTCCTAGTTTCTTAAGCCTCTGAGATGCTCACAGGCTCCAGGCACTTACAGCCCATGGGGTGAAGGACCGGAGAAGGAATCCCTGTGCTGGGACGCCCCCAGTTTCTGCAGCCCTCTCCCAGGACTCCCTCCATGAGGTCTGGCCGCACTGCAAGTGGATGACTTGAGTAGCCTTGCTGAAAAGGACAAATTAGGAAATTCTGAGTCACACGTTCTCTTCTTACTCCAAGTTCATTTGAAAACAAGTTAGCAAATTAGCTAGGCTTTGTCATTACGTCAAATCCCCTGGCCTTGTTTATCCTGTAAACTCAGGCCAGCTTTCTTTCACTTCCCCTAGTATTATTATCAGCATAGTATGAATGTAATGTTGTTGAAGGCAGGGCTGCTGTGAACATGTGGCATTTCTTTGACTACTCAACATCTACATCACCTTCCTGATAGCATTTGATTCCTTCTAGGGACCTACCTTCTCCCCATACAGCTGTCTTACTGGGGTGTAGATCCAGGAGCCTGCTCCCCACCATGGAAGCTCTTGAAGAGGCCAGATTCCTCCTCTGCCAGCCCTGTGGGGGGGCATGTGGTCTAAGCTCAGCTAATCTGATAAGCTGTTTTGGAACTTTGAACCCTGAACAAGTGACACAAGTCCCGCAGGGACAGTTGTCAGGAAGCACACTCAACAGACTGAATCACCTGCCCCTGACCTTCTAGACCAGCCTTGGCTTCTGTCTATCTCTAGGCCTGGCCCTGGGCTCACCCTTAATCCTGTGAGTGCCCAGATATATTTCAATACATACCAACTTGGGTCCATTAGCTTGAGCTGGTTTCTGTTGCGCACAGCCAAGAATCTCAGCCTGAGATCCCGTTCTGGCTGGACCATCCAGCAGGAGTCTGCAGTGCTGTCTTCAAATCTCCCCTGCTTGGAGTGTTCTCCTACAATCAGCCCAAATTAGCTCTTTCCTCCACTGGTGACAGAGCCCCCAGGACTGGCTTTCTTTTAGCTGGTACTGATGGAAAATATTCTTCTAACTTTCTAGCCCTCATGGTTTCTTCTCATTAAAACAAACACACAGACAAAACTCACCAGAACTCCACTCCATAGCTGTTACTAAGAATGGAGGCCTCCATTCTCCTGCCCAAGAACCCACTTCTCTCAGGGAAATATATTGCAAATGTTTCTCTACAAGAATAGCTCAACTTAAAGGCTGACAATAGACAGTGTTTGCAAGGAGATGGGCAACTGAAACTCGAACATGTTTGTGGGTGGGAATGCACAACAAGATAGTCACTTTGGGAATCTCTTTGACAGTTTCTAATAAGGCTAAATACATGCCTATTTTTTTATCTAACAAGCCAACCTCTAGGTGTATATCCAAGAAAAATTATTGCATATATTCACAAAAAACTTGTACAAAAATGTTCACAGCAACTTTATTCATAATACTAGAAACTGGAAACAGGCGTCCCTCCCCCAACCTGCTGTTCTGCCACCTGAGGCTCCTACCTGGGGTCAGCTGAGGTGCCCATCAATAGAAAAATGGATAAAGAAATTGTAGTATGAGCAAACTGTGGAATACTAAGCACCAATAAAAAAGAAAAAATGACTCATACATTCAACAACATGTAAGAATCTAAAAAAAATTACATTAAGCCAAAGAAGTCAGGAATCCACATGACTCCATTTATAAGAAGCTTGAGGGCAGGCAGAGGTCATCTTTGGTCATAGAAGCAGAACACTGGTTATCTTCAGGGGGAATATTGGCTCAGAAGAGGCAAAGGGAGCTTTCTGGACTACCGGAGATATATTTAACTTAGGTGGTAATTACACGTGTGTATACATATGTAAAAATAAAGGTTTTCATACTTGAGATTTGTACTCTTTATTGTGTATATGTTATGCTTCAATGAAAAAGATAAAAATAAAAGGTACAATAAGAAAATGATTATATGGACATCAGCAGTTCTATAATTTAAATATATTTTGTTAATTCTTCACCCAGTCAAATTAGATTTATGCCCCAATCCCATAGACGATGGCGGGAAGCTGGAAGCCTCGGGTACTTTTCCGCTTCATTCTTTGTTTGGATCGAGGCTTTAGGAAGCTAATTTGTTCCCCTTCCAGGAGCGTTTTTATGTTCAAAGGAAAACCATTGGGAGAAAGTAATGATTAACACAAAGAATGACCGGCTAATGGTAGGCTTTCGGGCACCAGAAGAGGAGGTATTTCAGGTCAAGGGAGCGGCCAGAGGCGCTCCCAGTGTATTCCACGCTGAATGGTAGAAACGAGCAGTAAAGGCCCAATAGACATTTCTGTGGGTCCACTGGTGTGGCCCACGGCCTTTGGCGTCCCTCTCCTGCGATGGAAAAAATTAGCTTGCTTGTTTCCAACAGAGGAGAGGAAGCGCGTCTCCAGGGGCCATCCTTTGCTTCCAAAGCTGGGGGAGGGCTTCTGGGGCAGCTTCCCCTCCACACCGAGAATGAGAACAGAAATTATGAAAAAGAGAGGCCAGGTAGAGGGCGCAGAGGTGAGGGTGACGGCAGAAAATCCCAGGGAGGAGTGGGTGCAGGCGGCACCCCCTCCCCGGGGGCCAGACGACAGCACCGGCCGGCCAGGCAAGGGAGCCTCCGGAGGCGTTTGAAAACAGGAGGGACGTCCAGAAGCAGGAGAGCTGCTGGGCCTGCTCCTGCTCTGTCCTTCCAGTGCCCAGGCTCTGCCCTCCCTCCACCAGGCCCACCGCACAGCAGTTTTCTTAAAGGCCTGTCTCACCCCATTGACCCGGCTCGTAACTGCTGAATAGACCGACACTGTCTCCTTAAACAGCCCAAGCTCCTTCACGGGGCCTGCACGAGCCTTTCCTGAGAGGCCCCTGCCGGGCCCCCCTCCCCGCCTCACCTATTTGGTAAATGATTTGTGACTCTGTTTAGTGCATTTTGGTGATATAGGCATCTCTCCCCCAACCTGCGGTTTTGCCCCCGGAGGTTCCTACCTGGGGTCAGCCAAGGTCTGAGCTGATGCTGCCTCTGGCCGTCGCTGTCACCCCCTCACTTCCTCTCGCCTCGGAGGCGTTTTATCATCTCATCTCACCCCAAGAAGGGCAGGGACAGTATAAGAAGATATCCTGAGATACCACAGCCATGTAACTTTTATTACAGTATATTGCTATCATTATTCTATTTTATTATCAGGTAATCACTTAGGATGCCTAATTCATAATTAAACATTCTAGGTATGTATGTATAGAACAAACGTGGACTATGTGTAGGGCTCGGTAGTGCTGGGATTTAGGCACCACCAAATGGATATGTTTTGGAACGTTGCGCCCCCGACGGATAAGGGGGAGCTCCTGTAATCCTGCCACGGAATTGGCCCCCTAGCTCCTCTTGAGGCACCCTAGGTAGGTAGGACTCAGGTACATTTACACAAGCGAACTCCGGGAGGGTTCTGGGAGTGACTGAGTACGTCCCCACAGCAGGGCCCCGGCAGGACTCTCTCCTCCAGCCAGGACCGCCTGGCCTGTATCCTGCTTGTCGAGTGGGGGCAGGAAGCTGGGCGTGTCTAATTGAGATTTAAATAAACCATCACCCCATGACTCTCATCCAGGGCCCTGGCTCTGACGGAGAAAACCCTCTCTCCCACTGCCCAGATCCTGGCCACCCTGCAAGACCCGTCTTGGGCACCAGCTCTGTTATGCTCACCCAGGCTCGGAAACGGCCTTTCTGGTTTGCGGCAGCGGCCCTGGTTTGTGGGGAGAGAGGAGACCTTGGGACCAGGAGCCGACAGGCCTTGGGATGATAACATGAGGGATGCCAGTGGTCCGAGGTCCGGTGTTCAGGGGCCCAGAGCAAGCAGGCTGAGTTTCCGCAAGGGTCAGTCAGTAACGGGGAGGGTCCAGCCCCCTGCCCAGGTATGGAAGCAGACAGTTCGAGCAGCGGGCAGCAGCTGAAGTTAAGCGAGACGCCCGGCAGTGTGGTTCCAAGTGACCGGTTCATTTAGAGCAGGATTCCACCTGGGCAGGGGTGGAACTATGGGTCAGGGGCCTGAATGCCTGTCCGTGCAACAGGTGCCCGAGGGACCAGGCGAGGCTCAGGACATCAGGGCCTCTGCCTGGATGAGGGGCGTGAATGAGATCCCAGCCACGCAGACGGCCAGGGGGAGCTCAGGGGAGGTGGGAATCCTGGGGGTCCCCTGCTTAGGGTCCCCGTGGATGCAGCGTCAGTGAACTATCAGCCAGCTCCAGGCAGACTGGCCAGCGGCTCATCCCCGAGGCTGGAGCTCAAGCCCCGGGGTGGCTGGACCTGCGGGTGAGGCGTGCTGGGAGCTGCCGGGGCTGGGGGGGGGGGCATGTTCTTCCTCTGGAAAGCCTGGCCTGCCCCCCGCCCCCCTCCCCCCCCCGCTCACCAGGAGAGCTGGGCACCGCTCCTCGCTTTGTGCATATCCTCTAACCCGGGCAGCCTGCAGCAGAGGGCCAGGCGCACAGAGCAAGTGGGCATCCACTGGGACGGACTTGCGGCACGCTCGCTGGCAGCGCAGGCCCTGGGGTGTGCTGTGCCCTCCCGTGCAGCCCTTTCCTGAGCAAAAGGAAGAAAGAGCCCCTCCCACTCCCCTGGGGAAGCAGTAGGACCCACAGGAAACGGGGGCCTGTACCCACACCTGCCAGCAGCCGCCTCGGGGTTCAGCCCCCGGCGAAAGTGATCTATTCCTTCTTCCTGCCTGCCCCCAGCACCAGTGGAAAGACCTGATCTGGTTGCCATGGAGACCAGCCACTGACTTCAGAGTGCCTGTGTATTAAAGATGGAAGTGATGGAGCAGCTGTCAGAGGGCTTCGCTGTGAGCAAGAGGAAGTCACTAATTTCAAGGCATAATCAGTCCTTTAAAAGGGAGAGAGCCCCCCCCCCTTCATCTTTGGTCTGCCCCAGCTAGGATTTCTTATTCAGGTGTTTCTGTTGTTTATTCTATAACTAGTATGGTAACTGTACTTCTTTTTCCCCTTGTTTCCTACTGAAAATATATAGCCTTGCAGTTGTGGGACAGATTAACGTGCCTTTGTGCGCCGTCCAGGAAACCCAAACCCTCTTATGACGTCGTTCCCTTTGGAAAATGCGTTCTGGATTCCAAGCCACCTACTTACAAATGAGGTTGTGTGTTTACCCATTCAACAGCCTTCACCAGGTGGCGAGAGGGAGAGCGGCAGTGGAGCCGCAGAGAGCGGACCCGCTGTATTTTGCGTGCACTGCGGCAGGTCAGAGGGGCAGGCGCCCCCCGAGGGAGGCAGTGAATTAGAAGAGCGGTGGGGAGTCTCGCGTCTCTCAGCCAAACGCCTGTGTGAGCTTCAGAACATCAGTCCGTTTGTTTTTCCTCTGTGTTCTTGTCATTCATTCACCACTAAAATCTGAGAGAAAATCTGAATTGCAAGGTTCATTGTTTGGTATACCAAGTGTCCGCTAAAACTGGCCAAGCACAGCGGGTTTCTCCTTCTGGGCTGTAAAGAAGCAGCACCCTTGGGCAGGGGAGCAAGGTTCAACCCTGCCTCCAGCCACAAGCCAGGGCTCTGGTCAAAGATGTCTGAGAGGAGGCAGGTCCTCTCTGCAGCCCGTCCAGGCGGTTACATGGGGCACCAGGCAGGAGCTCCCACCCCCTTCTTCCTGAGCTGCCTGATCTTGGGGAGCGAAGCTGAAGCATGCAGCCGAAGAACGGAAGTGGGCATCTCCGGGCCTTCAGGTCACGGTGCATCCAGAACCCAGATCAGTCTAGGGCTCCAGAAAGGCAGCTTCCGGGCGGGCAGGCCGGCCTCAGAACTGCCCCCAGCCACCCGCTTGGGGCTTTCCATACGGAGGGTGGCAGAAGGCTGTCTCGTGTCACTGTAATGCTTTCTTCTCCTTTTCTTGGGTTCATCCTGGAATCATTTTTCTTCAAAGGACATGTATGAGTCTTCGGTTTACATGCTTCACGGAAGGAGATTTGCATCCCATTCATGGGATGCCAAGTTGGGTCATAAATTGACACTTTTTTTACACATCTATTTTTCAAAAATGGTTTGCCAAGTGTGTAAAACAGTAGAGGTAGAGAAGATACCGTTCACCCATCCATCCACTTAACAATTATTATAGGTATTTGTTACGGGCCAGGCACTATTCTAAGGATAAATCTGCCCTCAAGGCAGATACATCCATTTTTCTTAAAACCAGCTTTATTGAGGCATAATTTCTATACAATATAATTCTGTACAATAAATTCAACTATTTTAAGTGTGCAGTTTGATGCATTTTGACAAACGTGTAGGGCTGTATAAACACCACCGCCATCAAGCTCTAGAACGTTTTTATCTCCCCAAAATGTTTGTTGGGCTGCTTTGCAGTTGGTCCCCTACCCCCACCTCTGGCCCCTGGCAACAACCAATCTCCTTTCTGTCATTTCAGCTTTTTATCTTCCTAGAACACTGTATTTTAGTAGAGACTATAGCTTTAAAAAAAAAGAAGAAAAAGTAGGCATTTCCACGCACAAGTGAGGCAAGAGCTTTGCAAAGGGACATACGGACTGTGCCGCTGGAACCCCCGAGTGGCTTCTAAGCTGAGGGCTGCAGAACGAAGGGCAGTGAATCGGGTGAGGGTGAGCGGGAGTGAGGGGTGCCCCAGGCTGTGGGCACAGTGCACACAGAGGCCAAGAGGAGGGGCTGAAAGGCAAGTTTGACTAAGACCTAAAAGTGCCCATAGCTTAAGGATGGAGTATGAGGGGGTGGGGGTGGACGTCAAGCATCTGAAGGGATCAACCTGCTGAAACGGGGCGGGCTGCACAATGCTTTGTTTGGTCCTTATTCCCAGGCAGTGGGGAGCCACGGAAGGCTCTTAAGCAGGGAAATGAGGAAATCAGTTTTGCATTTTGGAAAGATCACTCTCTTTGCATGTAGGAAGCACGGAGGGCAGGGCAGGAGGCAGAGCCCCCCTCAGGAGGCTGGTGTGGCAATCCTGGAGGGAGCTGCCGGCAAGAAAGGCTAGTGGCAAGCGGTGGTAATGAGCGGAAGTAGGTAAACATGGGGAGAGCTCAGGGGCAGAGGTACAGGGACTGGGCAGAGCGAGAGAGAAGGCGCCAAGGATTCCGTGTTCATAGCTGCGACGCCTGCGAGGAAGATGGTAGCATCCAGCGAGCAGGTTGGAGGGGCAGGAAGAAGAGATGTGGGTCCTGCTCTGGACCTGCCACCTTTGGGCACAACTAGGAGGATGACGTCCGCGACTGGATGTGCGAGTCCAGAGCTCAGGGGAGATATTGGCATGAGTCTGCTCTTCCCGGTCTCCGTACACCAGCTTCTGGGCTCCTCCACAGAGCTGACCCACGGCAGCCAACGGGCCTAGGCCGTCAAGCAGAAAAGAACGCTTGTTTCATCTGAGTAAGATTTGCTTTTTGTGTAATTAGGTCTCGGGAGATTTGCTCCTGTGTCATCAAGCTCGAAAAATGGGAAAATATCACCTTTTCTCTCCTCCCCTTCCCCAATACAACCTATCCGTCAGTACTTGGGTGTCTTCTAGATGAGGACGGAGGAAGGCGTGAAGGGAGCCCCGTGGCTGGCTGATCCCGGATTCCCCGGGGGCCTGCGTGTCGTATGTTCAGTGGCTCTGACAGGTTGCATTTGGTGGTATCAGTAAAATGAAACCCACACACACGTTTCAATAAACAGACTCTCCAAGTGGACTAAACAGTCAAAGGAAAATCTTTCTTTTCCAACCTCCTCTTCTCTTTTAAGCTGCAAGATACTCATTTCAGTTTTGTTGTGTTGAAAAAAGACCAGAGAAACCGAGTCCCCGGGGCCGTGGGGCAGTGAGGGGCTGGGAAGCTGGCAGCCTCCTGCGGGGTGGGCAGAGCACGTGGTGCGAAGACCATTTTGCCACTGTTTGAGGCCGAGGGACGCCACAGCCCTTTAAGAAGCTCCGAGAGAAAGTTAATACGGAATTCTGTAAGCAATTTCGTTCTTTCACAGAATTCACCGTGCCAAGTGTAAGAGCGCGTGTTTCATAGTTCCCACGGAGGCTTGGTGTGAGCGGAGAGTGGGCACATAGTGCGCAGGCTGGGCGCTCCCTGGGCCCCGGCCCTTGCCGCTGAGGGAGGTGAGCCACAGACCCTGTGCTCCCAGGCAGGTGGGTCTGCTGCCATCCCAACAGGCATGCAGGCAACTGCGATTTTATCAGGCATGTGTCCTTAGTCAGCTCATCAGAATCCCCAGTGGGACCACCATGAAGTGTTGGGTGGTTAAGAAGTTCCTCTCCCTTAACCCTCCATATCTAGGAGGATGAAAACGGGCCACCGCGGTACCTTCTTAAGATGCTTGAATCCAGAGCCTCGTGAACCTTGACTGCCTGAGCACTCTAGCATCTTACACATTTGATCCTTTTTGTTCCCTGCTTTCCTTTCTGCCGACACTCATAGCTAGGCTTTGTGGTTTGTTTATTAGCTGTGCTTGAAAATATTTTTGCTTTCATTTCTAAGTCACATTCTTCTTGCATCCATCTCTCCATTTTCTGAAGGGGTAATGTCAGAAGGATTCAACACCCCCTTTTCTTATTATTTGTTCATTACCTTTGCTCTCTCATCCAAAATCCAGCCCCCCTCCCTAGTGACACCTTCGCTTACCCCTCTACATAAGCCAGCACCTTATCCCCCTTACTCCATTCATCCCCCTCATGGCAGTTACCACGTAATGTGACCTAGTGCGCATTTAGGTCAGGTGAAGAGCTCTGTCTTTTCTAGTAGAACAATGCTTCGCATGTAGCAGATGCTCTATAAGTAATTGTTAAAGGAATAAATGCTGCATCCCAGAAGAGACCTTAGAGTTAACTGGTTTGGCCTCACTTCTGAGGAGGGACGGCGGGGGTGGGGTGGGGGTGGGGGGGGTGGGGACCGGGCTGCCACACATTTAGGGAGAGGTAGAGGTGGGACAAGATCCCAGGTCTCTTTTCCACTCGTGGACGGAAGCTCGATACTGATGACTGATCATTAAGCAAAATAATACGGGATGGTACCGAATGTGTTCCTGAATGTTTTGCCTATGTTGCTCTTTTAATCTAGTAACTTGTTCTCCAAAGCAAATGTCAGTGGTGAGTAGAAGGGAGTGAATCCTGTTATTATGAAAAGTAAAACAGCAGGTTACTGATCAAGTGAATCATTGTCCTGCCCCAGGCAAAGAACTGTTTGCTGCTTTGATGAACAGATGAGAGTCAGATCTGTTCAATGGCTCCTTTCACTTTGTTCTTTAGCTTCGTGGTGGCTCCAAGAGCTGCTCTTAGTAAGCTCAGTGTCTATCTTGCAAAATCCAGAAAGGAAGTCCCTCAAAGTGGCTTGAGATTTTGCAGGGAGGATGCACGCAGAGAACACTCCCCACCCCATCTCTCTCCCATCCCTCCCCCTGTCTCATCTCTCACCACCTTTTTGAGTAAACTGCATTGCTAATACAATTTAATTAAGTTTAAACAACTTCCTAGGTCCCCAGGTCATTTCCTTCTTTTTTTCATGTGCCTTCCTTTCTCTGTACTCTATTCAAATACATTTTCTGCAATAGCTGGATATGGAGCTGAGATGCAAACTCCAAAAGAATGGTATTATTTGCATATTTGCATAATTTCTCCAGCAATACAATGGATGGGAGTGTTACAAGGGTTTCAGATGTCAAATCTGCAGGTGGGATATTTCAGAAAGTTGTCTCTTTGTTAATTTAAAATAATTCATTATAAACACTATGACACACATATGTGCAAGTTAACTCTCATACAGTTGACCCCTGAACAACGTACAGATTTTGACATATTGGGTTCAAACTTACACATAGAGTTTTTTCAGTAAGTATATTGGAACATTTTTTGGAGTTTGCCACGATTTGAAAAAACTTGCAGATGAACTGTGTAGCCTAGAAATAGAGAAAAAATTAAGAAAAAGGTATGTCATGAATGCATAAAATGTTTATAGAACATAGTCTATTTTATAATTTAATACCATAAAACTGACAGGCTACTAGTAGTTTAAGTTTCTGGGGAGTCCAAAGTCATACATGGATTTTCAATTGCAGGGGGATCGGCGCCTCCAACACCTGCTTTGTTCAAGGTTCAGCTATATTCACTCTAAAGGTCATGGGTAGCATTTGAAGGAAACGAATCAGGAAACCACCATCTAGAAGTGGTTATTTAAGCCTTATAAATATTTGTTAATAAAAATCTTTTCCAGAGGGTGTGTCAATTAGTGTGAGGCAAGAGAGAATTGTTTATTGACTAAATGAACAGTCTTCAAGCTAGGAGGGTGGATGGGACTGTTCTAGGCCCTGCTTTGCTGGCATGGGAATGGCGGACCTTTCCAACAGGCTCCTGAGCCTTACGCTTTGGGGCCGTGCTCTGGGTCGGAAATCCCTCTGGCCCTGCGGCCTTCCACTGCCCGCTGGGCTCTGCTGCCGGGTCCAACCAGCAGCCCAACTGAGCTGCTGTCAGGATACTGGGGTGTCTGCCCCCTCATGCAAGGTGCTTACTAGTACCTGAGTGTGGGGACTTGGCCAAGATTAGAGGAAAGGTTTGGTGATGGTTTTGTGCCTGCTTGCTAGTGAAGGTTTGACTGTGTGGCAGGACTTGGCCTAAAACTAGCTTTCATGGTAACAAAGCGCCTGGCGGGCAGGAGGGGAGGAGAGGGAAGCAGAGGCCTCCGCCCCTCCAGCCCCGGGTGTTGCCAGTATTCACCCCAGGAGCCTAATGATTCCCGAGCCCTCAGAGTGGCCTAGGTCAGTGTGCGGGTCGTACCTTCAGCCACCGTATTTTATAATTGCTGTCGACGAAGATGAAAAGGAAATAGGTCCTAGAGGCTCGTGGAGGAAGGTAGGAGGTAAGATCTCCCCTCGGGCTTCTCCGTGCCGCTCATTTTCCTCCTCTGGGAGCCCAGTGGACGCAGGAGGCTGCGGCGTGGGTTTTCTTCGTGACTGCGATTGAATAAAGGAGAGCTATCTCGACGGCACGTGAAAGTCAGACCTGGGGAGTGCAGGACAAAGAATCAAAACGTCATTTTCAAATATGACTTTTGGCATAGAGGCCACTGGCACTTGAAGCCAGGATGACGCTCCCAGAACAAAGACAACGAGATACATCTCCATCCCACAGCATCGGGCGGGCCAGGCTCCTCCGGACGGCTGAGGCGCCCTCCTACACAAGTGAGGATGAGTGGTGGCCCTTTGGGAGAGGCCAGGCCCCCGAGGGCAGACGCGGCGGGCACCCTCGGGCGTGGGGTTGAAGAAGGTGGCGTCCACGCAGAACGACTGACATATTTTTACTGATCCAGATGACTCTAAAACCCAGATATTATCTTTGTCCTTATATTATTGAAGGGGGGGTGGGGGGTTCCCCAAAATGCATATGCAGAGTCCAGTGGGGGTATGTGGCAGCAGTCCTCTCTTCTGGCCTGATAAGTGCATGGAGGGACAGGTGGCTTCAGGCAGACTTCGTTTTTTTTCTTGTTCAGCTTGAAACATTTGGGGGCAGATGAATTGGCATAAAGCAAACATAATTACATGTTAACTTCAAAGATGGAAAATACCATGTACATTAAATTCCGTAACCTGCCAGGAAGGAAATTATTCTTGTTGATCTGATTTTATGCCTGGTCTACCTGCCATTGTTTAGAATTAAAATGTTGGTGGTTGACTTTACAATTCAATGCTTTTATTAGAAAACAATTTTTAAAATAGCAATATGCTACAGAATAGAACACATCTGCCCCAATTACATATTTTATAAGTAACTGATAATTATGGATAGTAGGTGGCCACTTGGTAGAGTATTTAAAATCTTTTTAAAAAGAAAGACTACACAAGGAGCCATTTTTGTCTTTATTTAATTTTGTGGTCCTTTATTTTTATTATTATTTCTTTATCATTACTCATCACTGTTCCTTTCCCTCCTTATTTTCATGCGTTGACTGAGCCTACTTTGTGTCAGCATTGCTGCTTAGATGTGACATTATTTCACAGAAACTTTCTAGTCCCTTTTATCTTTGGTCCTCGGGAAGACACTGATAAATAGAGAGCAAAGGAATCTTAGTGATCATTCAATCCCATCCCCTCACTTTAAAGGTGAAGAAACTGATGTCAAGAATGGAGATACTGCTCCAAGAAAAATGAAAAGGTTGGGCAGCTGGTGAGGGTCCAAGACGAGCCAGAACCCCTTCCCCCCCACTGTGCGGCCCCCAATTCCCTCACCCATTTCATATTTTACAGCTCTGGTTCTTCCCCTTGCAGCGAATATACACCTTTCTAATTTTTTGAGTCAAGGTGGGATTTCCCTCATTCCTACCCCTCGCCTTTTCTATTTTCCTCATATCTTGTGGGATCTTTGGAAAGAATTAAAAGGAGATTTGGGGTGGGGGACCAGCTAATAAAAGTCAGGGGAGGGGGACAGCTAACACAACCAGATGTGTTCGTCTTGTAAATCCTGTAGCTTGAGGAATCCAAGAGACACAAAGGCTTTAAGATCAGGTACAGGCTCCCAAGCTGGAAGCCAGGACACCTGGGTAGGACCTTGGGGACAGGACAGAGAGTGACAGATCGAGTGGACAGTAGAGGTGGAGTCAAGGAAGAGAAATCAGAGAGAAGGGAACTGGCTGCCCTTCTGAGGAGGACCCCATGCAGACTGATAGACGACGTGGGACTGTCCTTTACAGTCAGCGTGTCGGGCAACTGGCTGAAGGTAGGAATCTTTTTTTTTTTTTGGGCACTAGGCTCTAAGCCTACAGTTATGAGCCTGCTAAAGAGTTAGATCGGAAATTTGGGCATATTGGCAAGGTTGGGTTTTAGTATGACTCCTCTGCTTTTGGGAATCCTGTCCCACCCCAGCCAATCTGGGCATTCTTAAAATAGCTCTTATTATTGATACGTCATAGGGCATCTGCTTAAGAAGCGTTCAGAGAATGGTACAGGATGAATAACTGGAGTGACTCATGGCTACTTCACTCTTTTTTTCTCCATGGACTCCTAGCAGATGACTTTTAGACCATTTCACCTTTTATGAGCATAATGCAGTCTACAGGTTGTAGATTTTGGCCTCAGACAGATCCAATTTCTAATCTCAACTCAGTTCTTTCTAGCTGAGGACAAAGGTTCTTTACTCAAGCCTCGATTTTTTTCATTTCTGACATGACATAATAATGGACACCTTGCACAGTGGTTGTAAGAGTTTAATAATATGGGTCATGCTCTTGGGACACTCTTGGGCCCACAATTGTCAGTAACTGATGATCTTTATTTTTCTGGCACTACTGATGAGAAAAGGGAGGGAGATGAATGTCTGGAGGGACAACGGCTGGGGTGACTCCATCCCTGAATGGAGCTGGGAGTTGGTAGGGATGCCTGGCAGGAGTAATGAATTGGCCAAGAAGAAGGATGGATGAGAGAGAGGCAATGAAGTGAAGGGGAAAAAGAAGACAAGGTGGAGCAACAGGCCAGATTCGCAGAAAGAAGAGGAAGGAATGGCCATGAGCAGTGATAGGTGGTTCCTAAGCCCTCTGCTTCGGAAGCGTGGTCTTTGGACCAGCAGCGCGGGCCTCCCCTGGGAGTTTGTTAGAAATGCAAACTCTCAGGTCCCTCCCCAGAGCTTCTGAATCAGAATTCACATTTTGACAAGACGCCCAGCTGATTCCTATGTCCACTGAATCTGTTGGTGTTTTCATCTGCTGGGGGCTGGGCAGGGGCAAATTCGCAGGAAGGCCCACGGGCTTTGTGTCATCTCTGAGTGTATCAGGAAGATTGTGCAGCTGAATGCGTGGGGTCTAGGATGTGGGATGGGTCACTCCCCTTGGCACGTGGCTCTGGATGGGGATTCTCCAAGCCAGAGTCGGGCTGGAGGCTTCCAGGGATTCTTAAAACCTCCTGTCTGGCTCCGAAGTAACAGGTGTGGAGGAGCACAGAAGTGGAGTGGATTAAACAGTAACAGAGTTAGGACTGTCCTTTGGACACATCTGGTAACCCAAGGAGGCACCGTACTCTGCTCTTCAGAGCCTGGTGCCCTTCCTCGTCTCTGAACAACAGAAACCCTTATGTCTGTGCACCACATTTAGGGTCTTAATCACAGGTGCTGGGAAAGAACGCTGGATTACCGCCGCCCAGCAAGCCACGTCACCTCCCCGTTTCCTTGTATGTGAAAAGGCCCCCAGGGTCCCCCAGGGCAGCAGGACTAGAACTGTGGCCTTCCGGACTATTCCTATGAGACTGCACTCCTAAACCGGCGGACGGGCAGGTGATGAGAATGGAGAAGTAGTTGGATGTAAAATAAGAAAGTGCTCGGGCTGGGGCCAACAGGAGTGCCCTCTCCCCATCAAAACAGGGGCAGGCTCCCCTCAGACCTCCAAGCTGTCAGGGCCCAGGGTGGCCAGACTTTTGTGTTAAATTTCTGATTTTAAAGGCGGAAAGAGAATTCATTAAAAAACAAAAAAACCCGCCGCTCATACAAAACCCATCTGAGGGCTGGATGCAGCCCACAGGCTGCCAGTGTGTGACCTCCATCCCAAGTCTTTTAAAAGAGGAAAATGGACATTTTCATGAGATTGGAAATAGGCAAACAAAATGAACTCCTGAAGTGTTGCTCGCCCAGCGTGGCGGGCCCTGGCGATGCCGCCCAGGGGCGATGAAGAGCCTGATGTGCCCCTGGAGGTGGACAGTTTGAATGAAATATTGCTGTCATGCCCTTTTTCCACTGCAACTACATACAAAAAACCTTCAGTAAGTCATGTATTAGGGGATGAAAAGAGCCTATCATAATGAGTTGATCAATCATTGCCAGCCTCTTGTCATGTGTTGATTCGTGAGTCACGCGTGTTCGGGGTGTTGATTGCATCCAATCAAGAATTCCTTTGAGACCATCACCCGAAGGACACTGGGACCACAGAGGCCCACCTCAAGTTACTGCCTTTTGCAAAGTGATAATGGGGTGCACGGCCAGGTGTGATTTAAGCCCATCTTCCTACAGGCAGTGGGTGGTTATGGCTGTACTGCTGCAGCTGTATTGCTTTCAGCTTTAATGGGAATTTTTATTGAAACAGAAACCTAATTCCATTCAGGTTAATACTATGTCCACTCAATCTTTCTTTCCAGAACTAGCTTAGCCCGATCCTTAAACTTTCTGAGGGAGACTGGCAGCAGTTCCTCGTGGCAGGTAGACATCTTATCGGATAAAGCAGGGTGAGGAACGGCTTCCATTCCACTTGGGTGCTGCTGATCGCTTCTCTCCATAGTGTGAGCGCAGTAACTCTCTTATCTCTGAACGCGGTGGTGCTAAAACTGTGGTGTAGGACCACGGGAGTTGGCATTTGTCTCCCAAATGGACCAGGTCTGGAGTGGGTGAGCTTATATTCAGACATTGACCCAGAACTACAACTATTCAACTCTGCTGTTTAATCCGGGCTCCCCTGTGTGTGATCAATGGCTATGGAAATAACTTGGGGTGGGCGGCAAACGGAATCGTGGGACTATGACAAGCTGGATGCAATTTCCATCTTTCTCACTCCCAAACCCAAATTTCTTCCTCTCTGGAAGCAAATAGCTAGCTGCTAACTCCTGTGCGTGGCTGGCATGAGTGAGGCCTTGGGCTTTGATGGGAACCAAGCTGAGAAAATTGTGAGGTTCTTTCTTCCAGTGGGCTGGTAAGTGCTAGAGAATAACATCAAAGGCCAGGAGTGAAGACTGGGAGGCATAAAGTCCTGGGAAGTCTTGGGCTGTCAGGGCTAAAGCCAGCACAGGCCCAGAGTGATTGTGCTGGGTGGCCCTCCCCCAGGAGGCCCAGGAAGAGCTGAGCAGGAGTGGAGTCCCCTCCCCCACTGGGGCAGTGGGAGGTGCGCAGTCCGGAGGGAGAGGGTTTCCTGCAGGGCGCCTGACAGGGTGCTGGCAGCTTCTGTAATTTGACCTGTGGAGACTGAGAGACATCCTCTGCCATCTGTGGGATTCCCAGCACTTGGGATGCATAAACCACCATACCCTGGGACCTAAGGAGCCCACCCAGAAGAATACCATACTATCTGAGAGTGGCCAGCAGCCAGAGAGAGGATAATCGGTTAGAAAAACAAAAACACATTTCCAGCAGAATGAAGCTGGAAGAGGCATGGCTGGGACAGGGAGGGGCGAGGATAGGCAGGAAAACGGAAAAACAGCTACTGTTGGTGGGTGGATAGGGGGAAATGAACGAGACTCCAAAGGTGGAGGGAGAGAGGAGAGAAGGAGAGGAACAGGAGCCTAGAGCTTTCATCTTACTGGAGTGAGAGGGAATCGGGAAGGGGCGGAAGCATCTCGATGGGAAATGAGGCATACTGGTGGGATTAATAGTGTTTTGTTTCCAGAAAAAAAAATACAAATCTATATGGGAAGCAGTGAGACTCTCAGGTTGCCTTTCTTGACTTAAGCTGCATGAGTGGCCATCTACTGACCCCGGCAGGAGACTCTCAGGGGGCTGAACAAGAGAGGTTCTGCGCTCAAGGACACAGGCACACCGGGGCAAGGGCAGCACACCGAAAATGGGGACTAGGAGGAGGATTAGTCATAGGAAGGTGGGACCCCTGGGCCCCTGTCTTCTTCTGCGCCTCGCTTCCCAGCAGATAGCAGCTGTGCTAGTGCCTCTCACAGACACCCCCAAAGAAGCAGTGCTGCAGGGAAGCCCCCCAATCAACAGGCTCCAGCCATACCCACTGAACCTACAAACTGCCAATTAGTGCATCTCTCTTAAATACAAGTGTACAACCAAGGCTCACCAGGCATGTGAGAAAATCTAACATGAAAGGCAGAGACAAAAAAAATTAAAATTAAAAAAATAAAAATAAAGAAAAAGAAAAAATATAGTCAGCAGAACAAAAATAGTCCTCAGTATCTCTAGAGAGAAAAGAGAAGACATTGTGTTCGTGAAACAAAAGAAGTGATTAAAAAGAACACTTAGAAAACAATTTAAAAACTTCTTGGATATTACAAATAGGATATCAGAAAGGAATAAGTCAAGAGAAGATTTGAAAGAAGTGTCAACAAAATTAGCAAGCAAAAACACAGGACTCTCACTTTAATTTTCATTTCAGATAACCAACAAATAACTTTTTATTATAAGTATATCCAATGTAATACTTAGTTTGAAATTAGAATTTACCTGGACATCCTATATTTTATCTAGTAGCCCAAAGTAGGCATCCTATATTTTATCTAGTAACCCTACTTGGAAGACAAAGTTGGTAAAATCTCAAAAACAATATAACCAGAGAAAGAGAGGGATAGAGATAAGCAAGATAGCAAAACTGAAGGATCAGATGAGAAAGTCTAATATTGAATGGTAAGGAGTACCAGAAAGGGAGAACAGATAAAACAGAGAATAAGTTACCAGGGAAACTTACCAGAACTGACTGAGTCTACCCAAAGCCAAGCACAAAGGATAAAAAGTCCCTGACAAAGCACATCAATACAAAATTTCATAGCACTGAGGAAAAAACAGTGAAAGATCAAGCCACATGCAGAGGATCAGAAATGAGAATGGCAAAATTTTTCTATAGAAAACATTGGAGCAATGCCTTCTGAATTCTCAGAGAGGCAGTATTTCCAGTCTAGAATTCTACACCCAGCTAAACAGATCATCAAAGCAGAAGGCAGAATAAAAAATTTTCCCAGAACCTTCAGTATCTCAAAAAACTTAACTTGTATGATGTACGTGTTCTCAGAAAGCTTTTGGAGGAGTGCTATATCAAAATGTGAGAGTTAGCCAAGAAAGAAGGACCCCAAGAGACACAGGAAATCCCTGAAATGATGAAAAAGGGAGATTTTGAGACACAGCAAGTCTAGAGAATTATCAGTCCGGATCGAAGGAGGACAGAAGGTTCCAGATGGACTATCTACTTGAAAAACATGAATTTTATAGAATATATGATGTTTGGAAGTATTGAATGAGATTTTAATTCTATCGGAGAGTTTGGATGTGAATTAGTGAATACACAGGAAATTTAGAAAGTAAGAAAGTGAGGAACTTATAAACACTAGAGAAAACCAAAAGTTGTACAAGAAGGAAATTTAATCATAGTTCTTTTCATGACTTAACTGGGAATATTATATTATTTACATAGTCATAATAGTATAAACAATATTAATCAGCAACATTATGATATAATCACATGGTATAGAGAAATGTGTTTGCATGTGTGAATATTACTATGGGTGTGTGTGTGTGTGTGTGTGTGTTGTGTAGAGTTTATGTCGGTAGAGATGCTAAATCTCATAAGGTAATAGTTGGAAGACTCTGCAGGATATCAAAAACTGAAATATCCAGCAGTAACTGTAGAAACATGCCATTTAGAAATAGAAAAGCAAATTCCAGAAGAAACAGATATAAAAGTTGTAAGTGATTATTTTCTGGAGAGTGGAAATTGAGGAGAAGGTAGGGGCAAAGATGTGGACTTCTATTCTGTATTATAAGTTTTATGAACATATTTGACTTTTAAGAATTATTTACCTTAATAAAGTTCAAAATTTTTTAGTGTATCAAATTTTATTTTACATACAGTCTAACAATATATTTGAAGAACAGCATTCTTGACCATGCAGGATTTATTCTAGGAATTCAAGGGTGATTTAATATCAGGGAATCTACCAACATAATTTATTATATCAACAAACCGAATTTTTAAAAGTGATCATATCAATAGAAAATTTTTTAAATAAAATTTAGCAGGCATTCCTATTAGTTATTGGGAATGTCTGATAAATTTTATCATTATTTATTATTTAAATTAATTATTTAATTAATAATTAATAATTCCTTCTAATTTCTAATTAGAAGAAAAATGAAAAGTTCATAAAGATTACCAGATACATTAAAGACTATAAAAAAATGTCATCCTAAATGGCAAAAGGAGAATGGTAGGGGATTGCTCTTGAGAGGAATCAGCTCCCACATCATAGAGAACCTTTTTTTCTACCAAGTTAAGAATTTTAATCTATGTTTTTCCAATATTCCCCAAAACGTGAAGGACGGCCTGCCTTAGAAGCACTTGTTTTAGGGACCCAGGGGCCTACATTTTAAACAAGAGCCCCAGATAGTTCTGTCTTGGATTAATTTTGCAAACCACTGCCCAGGCCAACAGAAATTAGCTGAGGAGCAACAAATTCAGGTTTGCAGACCCCCTCCTCCCCCTTCTCCCCGCAGCCCACCCATCAGTACAGGGGGGGACCAACGGGGTTGCTGCTCTCAGTCAGCGGCACCCTTTCGGATGGAAAAATCAGCTCCTGCCGCCACTCAATGCCAGAAAAGCACCGACAGTCCCTGTCCCTGGAGCATGCTGCCTTACCTGATTCCCACTAAATAGGAAGTCACTTCTTCCTGGGGCAGGGCGGGAAATACATGCTGTGTTTTGTCCAAAAATCTGAAGCTGCTCTATCTTAGTTTTGAGGTTTTTCTCAAACTTCACGATAACAAAACTTAAAATAGCTCTCGGAGGAGTTCAGTGTCATTTTTGCGAGCGCTGGAGGAAGTGACCAGGGCCGGGGACGTCCTCTGGACGGGTCTCTGCCCCGCTGGGGCCATTTCGGTGCGCAATTCAGGGCCATGCATGAGTCCCAGGAGGCAGATGAGCTCCCCGGAGGCCTGGGGAGCAGGGAGTCTGAGGAACTTAGTGACAAGAACAGGCTTTCTGATCAGCGGTCCCCTGGGGAGAGCAGGACACGGCCGAGGTGCCCTAGCTGAGCCCTCCCCGCTCCGGGGGACTTTCGGACCAGAAACTCGCGGCGGTGGTTCTGAAACCTCGGCGTCTGTCAGTGTCACCCGGAGGGCTTCTAGCCCGCCCGCTGCTGAGCCCCATCCCCAGGCTCCCATGTCAGTAGATCTGGGTGCAGCGGGAGACTCAGCACTTCGAACACATCCCCCGTTAGTGTGCACGCCGCTGCTCTGGGACCCTGAGGAGCTATTGCCCCGGGCTGTGCAAAGGAATCTGCTCAGAAACAGGTGTTTGGCTGGGGCAATGGCCGTCTTGACCCTACCGAAGGGGAAAAGCTAGGGGTGCCCATGGGATGCACTCTGGGGTCGCCCTTAGAGGTCGGCAGAGCTGTGATTAAACCCTTCTCTTGAGGCCAAGGAGCAGACTTGGTCTATTTGGCTGCATAACTGCACCTGTTCACATGAAACAAATCACAAACATCTGATGAGAAACCATCGTAATTAGAACTACCATTTATTACAAGCTATCTGTTTGCCAGGCACTTCAAAGACATTGAATCCTCATTAACCCCATGACTCCCACCTTACCGACTTGGCCAGGCATATCCCACCCCAGGGCCTTGGCACAGGCCAGTCCCGTAGCCTGGACCGCACTGCCCCTACACAGCTCTCTCATGTTTTGCACAAATACCATCTTGTCAGAGAGGCCTTCCCTGGTTGAACCCACTAGAGTCTCAGCCCCCACGCCTGCCCCCAAAACCTCCATTCCCATCTTGATGACTTTACTTTCTCCCCTGAGCCCTTATCATTAACATCCTATATATTCTGCTTCTGTTTGCTATCATCTTCCCTCATTAGCAGGTAAGCATGGGAGTAGGGCTTGTGTCACTCATTTCCCTACAACCTAGAATGATCTGGTACATAGCTAACGGCCCATACTTAATGGTGACATGAACAGATGAAATCTTCAGAGAGCCAAGCCTCCCTTAGTAGGGACATGCAGAATCTGGCAGCGCGATGATTTTAGAGCCCACTACTTAAAAAGCATTCACATTTGGCATTATTTCACTGGAGCTATTTGAACGTGAGGGAAGAAAATAAAGAGAAGACGGGAACTGGGGACTGGGGGAGGGGGCAGGCTGAATTTAGGAGAAGTTGGGGCCGTGGTGACACTCACCGCAGCCCCAGTCATCTCTCAAGTCTCCTGCCAAGGGGGCTCTAAGCGGGTGGGTGTGTCCCCTGGGCCTTTACTGGGGGCAGAAAACAGCCGCTGCAGTCGGCAAGCATAGAAAACCGGGCCCAGCCCCTTCGCTGGAAAGCAGCTGGTTTCTGAAATGACAAAGAGTACCAGCTGGAAAGGGTGGCGTTCAAACAGCCAAACTGGCTGACGTGGGGGCACTGGAGACGCAGGGCCGGAGCCAAGCCAGCTGCAGGCCAGCAGCCAGACTCCGGAGGCAGAAGGGAGACTCGAGACCTGTGACGTAACTGGGTAAACAGACTCCCTTTGATGGGAGACACTGTCTGGTGGAGTCCGTGCCGTGTGGAAAATATCAAACATTTCCTCTCTTGGCACCTGTTTCTAACGGACAGGCTGCACTGTTGACTGCTTGGCAACTATACACAAATTCAGTTGGTTTCAGAACTCCAGGGAGAGCCCACGTGGCTTATCGCACATGTGCATGTGGAAAAGTAAAGCTGAGTTTAGGGCGCTGTGCGCACAGGCAGGTGCTGGGGTCACACTTCGCAGCATGACATCCAAGTGAAGAAAGAGGAAACGGAATATAAAATCATTTTAAAGCCAAAAACCAGACCCACAGTGATCGACTAACCAACAACCAGATTCAATGAGATTTAATTCTACAAACAGTAATTGTAGAAATCAACTTAGAGTGGAAAGTCCTCCTCTAAATAAAAGCCGGTGTGCTGGTGATGATTGGCTCCCACCACCAAACCACAGAAGGGGTGATCTGGCAAAGCTTACCTCCTATGTCCACCAGGAGGATGTGGAGCGCCTGCCGTGGACTGCAGAGTACGGCCTGCGGAGGGGCAACTTCAGTGGAAATACAGAGGTGCAGTAAGCCGTGGGGGTGGCCACCAGGCTAAGGGCTGGGTCTAGGCTGGTGGAACTGTCAGTAGAGGTGGTTTCATAAAGGGCTGCAGGTCAAATGTGTGTGGGCCATCCCAGGTCAGACCGAGTGAGCCCGGCTCTCCGCCGATGGGCCCCAGAACCTGCCAGAGGATTGCAGTGTAGGGTGTTTCTGACTCTATAAACCTCTTTTCCAAAGGACCCAATTAGACACACGTGCTGTAAGTTCATGTCCCTCTGCGCCTATGCTGGGGAAGCAGGCTATGGCCAGGTGTGACCATCCGTAAGCGGGTTCTATAACATCACAGGGAAAGACTTGGTCACCACTATATTCGTGAATCCTTGACATGGATATTAGGCTTCCTCAAGCCCGTAAGGGAACTGTGACGAACTGGGACCTGGAGGGGCTGCCTGCCCCCACCCAGGAGAACTCCTGGATTTACTCTCACACAACAAAGCCCTGAAGCAGACCAGCCATCAGGGTCGAGTTCTTTGTTTTAAAAAGTGCTGTTTGCAACTCACCAGCTGGATTTGATTAATCTCTAAAGAGTTGTAATTTGCAGTTTGAAAAACAGTAAGTTCTACCTAAATGTAAGCATATTGAAATTCTTACACCTCTTCCCCTGCAAATTCTGTGCTCATGATCTCACAGCAGAAAGAGGTCTTAGGTCCAGGTTTTTCCTTCAGAAAAGTTAATACCCAATATCTGCTTCAGGCACTACACGATCAGGACTAGGCCCCTGCTTTTGGAACAAAACAAGAAGAACTGTGGTTAAAACTTGTTAAAACAGTGCTTTCAAAATTTAGATGCGATTCCATATTCTAATTTTATCCTGAGAACAATTCACAGCTCTTCCCCATATGTGTGCTAGTTGAGGTCACAGGCAAGGGCCCGGGTAGCGGGATGCATGGTCTACACCGCACTGGGGGGCTCGCAGATGTGCTGCCTTCCCTAAAGACGCTCTTTCTTCGCTTCACCTCCCATTACAGTGTCTCACTGACACTTCCTGACACCAAGCCCAGCTCGGCCCCCGAGGGAGAGTGGACCTAACTGACCAGACCTATCTCAGGACCCCACATCATCTCCTGGGGCCTTGAGAAAGGTGACAAAGATTACTGATTAAAAAAAAATTACCTTAAAACTTTTCTACTGCATCAGAGAGGCCTGAACTTCAAGGCCAGCCAGCGCCTCCTCCACCCTTCGGGCACCAAGGGTACCTCACATGTTTTCTTTAAACTAACAGTTGAATGTGATATTTTGCAAAGCACTGTGGTTTTTCAAGCTTTAATTTCGAGAGGTCTAGAAAATATTTGTATTCTGTTTCCCTTTTCCACTCTTTTTATCTTGATTTGCTTGATTTCTTTCTGAACATCTGGGCTGCGAAGTTCTCCATTACTGTCCTTCAGAGTAATAGCCCAACTATAAAATACAATCTTGTTATTTGGAAAATTAAACGGAAAATGGAAGTGCCCGTAATGGGGGTCTGAGGAGCAGTGGGAGAGGAGTGGGGTGCTGGTGGAGGCCGGGGGCACCATTGTCCAGCCAGGACGGCCAGGGCTTCTCTGTCATTTCAGGACTGGAGAAAGCGGCCTTTACCTCGCTGACTTAATTTAACTTCAAGTGATTATGGCTCCCCTGGTGTTTATAAAAACATATGAAAGGAGACAGACACACAGAGACTTGAACAGTTTCCAGAAACCATTATGCCGGCCAAGTCTGTTTGCCCAGCATTATGAATCCTACTGTCAGTTTTACTGTCTGCAGAGGCAAGACGGTGGAGTGCGGCGGTCAAGAGGGGCTCTGGCCCTGACTCCCCAGCTGACCTTGGGCAAGTCCCTACCCTTCCCCAAGTCTGTTTCTCCTTTTCGAATGGGGGTTTTTCCCAATCGTGCATACCGCAGAGGGCTGCTGTCAGGATTTAATGATGTGCAGAAAGCACTTACTAAAAAGCCTGTCACGGTGAATGCTCAACACATTCTGTCATGAAACTTGCAAGTGAACCGAGATCCCGCCTGTGGCAGAGTCGCATGAAAGCCCTTCGCTCCACACGCCGAGCTCTCAGGTGGGGGCGTTTGTCCTTCAGGGACAGTCTCAATGCCTGGTCACTTTCGGTGGTCACACTAGCGTGTGTGGAGGGGCTAGGGACACTGCCAACCCACCTACACAGCACAGGACAGTCCCACACACAATTATCCGGCCCCAAATACTAACTGTGCTGAGGCGGAAAGAAAACTGACCTATGGCCCAGGCCTTTCACATCTGGGTCCAGGGGGTGATGTTTTCCTTCAAGTCTAAAAAAAAGGTTGAAAATGAAGTCTTAACAAGAGTAAAAGAAAATCTCATTTCCTTAAGGGTCAAACCCCTGAGGGTTTTGGCTAAGAGCTGGGGCAGAATTAGGAAATGCAGATTTTAGCCTGGTGGTGCCTGCTGGAGACAGAACCCTGGTTTCTCCTGTACTCGTCCAGGCTTTCAATGGTGGGGTGAACTGGGAGCCCTGGGGTCCCCAGAGAGAGTGTGCACTCATTCGCAGAATTTAGTTCAGTAGCTAGAGAAAATTTTGATGTTCCCCTGTGTCCTGTGATTATAGCACAAATACGCTGACTCTAAGGGGAGCATCTTGACTGATAATTTCTTAGGCCTGTTAATTTTAATTTAGTTATTCACCGTAGTATAGCTGACATGATTTTATAATAGTTTAAGGTGTAAAACATAATGTTTCAACATTACATACATAACAAAATGCTCACCACTGTAAGTGTAGTTACTATCTGTTACCATACCAACTCATTCCTTAGGTCTTCCTTATTAATTTATTTAAAAAGTAAATTTATTTATTTAAAAGTAACTATAAATCAGGGTGTATCCTTCCAGGAAGGCTTGTTTTGGTTCAAATATACTAAATGGCATGTGATTCTCCCAGATTTGCGCTACTCAGGTCCAAAGACTCTCTTGATTGTTGTTGACAGCTGTCCCACAGAGCAAAATGTATCATTACATCTTGACAATATCCTTCTTCAATTTGTGATTGGAACATAGACAAAGCAGAGAAAGGTACCTACAACCAGCTTCCCCATCATCTCACAAGGAGCGGTCTGATGGATGACAGACGGCTCTGTCTTTAGGAGATGCACACCTGTGCATTCCCAGGTGCTCCTCGCCCCTGTCTAGCAGGGATGAGCAGGCAGCAGCCGAAGCTCTCGGGCATGGGTGGGCAGGGGCGGCAGCTCCCCGGTCCACAGCCTGCTGGGCATTTTCCTGAGTTGTGGAAGGGCCGATCCTAGGGCTGGCAGGGGAGGCTGAAGGACGGTCTGACTGGAAAAGCATGGCCGGAGAACCTCTGTGGAATAGCACCTGACCTTCCCATGTTCAACTTGGAAGGTCAGGGAACTGTCTTCCTTCCTATGAAATCCGAAATTCGTCTCACATTAAAATTTCTGTTGGAGTGTAACCAAGTGTAAAAGTTCTCCAATGGCAATTTAAAGTGGAAAAAGTCGAGTACGCCTCTTGTTTGGGGAAAGGTGTCCACATTAAGAGCACACTGGCCTTCCATCAGATGAGAAGGCAGGTGTGAACTTATAAGGAACGTTCCAGAACAGCCACAGGAAGTGAGTGGCACAGGAACAGCCGTTGCCCCACCGGCATGCTATGTCATCGTCAGGCGTGCCCGAAGTTGGATTAGATGGTCGCCTTTGTTGCAAGAATGCAAGTTCGAGTGATCTTTGTAACTTTGATAGAAGTGAGTTCAATAAAGTATTTCAAAGCTAGAAGGCTCCTCAGAGCCCTGAAACTTTAATTCATAGAAGGAAACATCTGCAGCGTGTGACGTTATGAGAAGCATCACATCTTGAAGAGCTCCCTAATGGATCGTGATGTGATAACCCCCTCCGAAAACACTGGCTCTGGAGGGGCTCTACGGGGACGTGGGGCTGGTGTGGCTGGAGAGAGGTCTCCTGGACGCCTACATGACAGTAAAAGGCCTGGCAGCACACATGGTGGCAAGACGAGCTCTGGGCCAGCCTGGCTTCATCCTCACGCCCAGGTGAGCTCAGACGTTGTCCAGCCCTTTGGAGGGCAGCCCCTTCGGGGAGATGAAGATGGACCCTGGATCTGCCGTGTACCCTACGGGGCTGTGAACACTAGGGAAGCCTTGAGAGTCAACCACCAGTGCCTCACTGTTCTCGTCAGAAGGTAATGAGGGTTGTAATCAAATTGTATCCTATTAAGGAAATATGTTTATAACCAAATTACTTCCTGAGAACTTCATGTTTCCTGGCATGGTCTTTTCATTTCTCTCTGAATATGAAATTTGTCAGGCAACCTGTTTCACTGAGTAGAAAACCGCATAGCTGGCAAATCTATTTTAAAACGTCTTATTCTGTGACCATCTCCTTCGGCCACCCAGGTGAGCTCTCCCGGAGGAGGTCGTCGCCAGAGTCACTTTCCGTGCAGGCAACGGAAACCAATCCCCCTTCCCTGAAATAAGCAAGGGTTTGTTACCAAAACAAACACAAAAGCAAAAAGAACAGCAGGCCCTCTCACAGGCAGCCCCACCAGAGGGGAGCCCCTCCTCGTGCAACTAACTGGGTTTGGGAGACCTCCAGGACAAGGTGGTGCTCTTTCTGCTTTTTGATGGCTTCATGCCTTCTTTTTCTCTTACACATAACACAAAACTGGCCCGGTCAGTACCCCCAAGTCTGTATCACCTTGTAGGGTCAATATCCATATACTACAATTTCTGTGTCTCTCAGTTTAACCTCTTTCTTTCTTCCTCTTGCCTGGAATGTAAAAGCAACTCTATTCTCTCCCCATCAGCTTCCCTTTCAGCATTTAAAGCTCAGGGTGCATGTCACCAAGGCTATAGAAGGACAAGGAAATTTGGAAGTATCCTTGTACAGAACCACCTTTGGGCAAGTTACGTAACCTCTTTATGCCTCAGTTTCTTCATCTGTAAAAGGCAGATAATATTATTCTTAACCATAGTGCCTGGTCCATAATGCTCCACATTAGCCATTATCATTATTATTCTTACGGGGAAGTTAATTTATGAAACGGACCAAAAGCAGGCATAGGGCTGCATAATCCAAGCAGCGTGTCCTGTTCTGAAATGAAATGAAATAAACACTGTGTTGAGTTTGACACGTATGTTCTCAGAGAAGATGACTTGACTCGGGTTTTAAAGGAAGTGATTGAAATGATTTGGGAAAAAGAGAGAGTTTGGTTTTCAATGACTGTGTAACCATCCATCCCAGATCTTAGTGGCTTAAAGCAATTCTTCATTTACTCATAATTCTGCAATTTGGGTGGGCTTGGCAGAAACGGTTCATTTCCGCTTCATATGGTGTCTACTGGCGGGACCATCCAAGACGGCCTCCTCACTCGCATGCCCGGCACATCAGGGGGACTGGCCAGGCGGGCGGCCTCTCTCCATGCAGCCTCTCCAGGAGGCTAGACTGGGCCTCGCATCATCACGACGGCCTCAAAGTGGTCAGCCTTCTCGCAGTGCAGTCAGCTTCCCCAGAACACCAAAGCAGAAGCTTCCAGACCTTCTTCATACCTGGCTGGGCTCAGAAGTCCCCGAATGTCATCTCCACCACTGGTCAAAGCAGTCACAGGTCAGCGCGGGTGACGGGAAGGGACTGGACACGGGCGGGAATAGCAGGAGGCGGGCGTCCCTCGGGCCACAGACCAAAGGGACTGACGGGAGGCTAACACGGAAGCTAGGGCAGGGGCAGCAAATACAAAGAAAAAGCAAACAAAAGCCCCCGGGCCCTGATGAGCTCGGGAATTACGAGAGCCGGCGGGGCTGCGGCTGGAAGGGCAGGAAGAGCATCTGAGGCTTTTCGGTGCTGTCATATCACCTATACTGATTCCAAGGGCGCGACCAGGCGGTGACAGAGCCCTCCCTTCCTGCAGGGTCCCTGGCAGCTCTTGTCTTTCTGGAATTTGAATTATCTCTTCCTTCCAACTGCAGGTCGGAGCCATTGAACTTGGGTCAAGCTGGTAAACTGTCACGTGCACCGGCAGAGCCCGCGGGGGGCGAAGGCTCAGCATCGGGCCTAATGGCTTCCACCCCGGGGCTGCTGTCTTCGTCGCTCACCATTCCGCTTTTCCCCTCTGTGCTTCCGTCTGTTCCTGCCTTTCCTGAAGCAGCGAAACCCTTCGTTTCCTGGGCGTTGCTTGTTTTCCACGTGTGCGGATCCGGACATTTTCCCGAAGAACCAGCTTCTGGTTTGCTTGGCCCCAGTGGCTCCGGGGAAGCGCCTTCTGCCCCAGTGGCGCCGGGGAGGCGGGTTGGGGGAGGGAGGGTCCGAGGTTGGTCAAGGGCGACTGGGACGGCAATTCGGTTGCTTAGCTGGGGGCTGCGATCTGTGTGCCCCCAGATTGCAGCCCCTTCACTCTTCTGCCCCAGAAATGCAGAGCCCAGGCCTTCAGGAGGAAGCCCGGTGCGCCAGGAGCCCCAAGGCCGTGCCTCTGCATTCGCGCTGGGCTGGCAGGGGAGGGGGGAACCGCTCCTGACCCCACAGAGGACAGAAGGTCGAGGCCTCGGCCACTCACCCCTCCTGAGGTCAGCCGCCCTCCCCTCTTTCTTCATTCTCATCTCCAAAGGCCTCTGCGGTGCCTTCAGAATGTAAGATTAAAAAGAAAAAATGCATGCAACTTCGTCTGAAAGCATCAGCCTCAGGGTCATTAATTAAGACGTCACGTGTAACTGGCTCTGGCTCAGCCCTCGGTGCCTGGCGCAGACGCGGCGCACGGGGGAGCCCCCGCCGCAGGTGCCGAATGCAGCACGACTGTCACACTGCGAGGGGTCATGCCCCGGCTCGGACTCTTCTCCCATCGCTGACCCTGTCGAGGGAAAACAAGAGACGAGTTTCTTAGAAACAGCCCCTGTCCACAGTCACCCCCCTCCCGCCCCTCCTCTGCCCAGAGCAGGGAGGCTGTGAGCAGCTTTCATCAGGAAACTGGCACTTGGATGGAGAAAACCAATTAAGGAGCCGAGAAATGGCTCAGGAGGGCATATCAGAGAGCCGCGGGCGGGGGACGCACACAGCAGACAGGAACGCCCGGTGTGACCTTTCGGAAGGCGGCGCTGATTGTAAATAGGCTCCAAGCTGAATCATTCGGTCCTTCCTGAGCCTCTTTAGATCTATCTTCTCGTGCTTCCTAAGACTGCGGGGCTGAGGGGATTTTTCAAGGGAGAAGTCTAGATAGTTCTCCAGGGAAATGTTCTACGTGATACTCTTTTGCCTCGTGTATTCATCTGCCTGGGCTGCCGGCACACAGGCTGCACGAAACCACGGAAGTGTGTTTTCTGAGGCTCCCGGAGGCTGGGAGGCTGGGGTCGCGGTGCCCACAGGACGGGGTCCTTCTGCAGCGTCTCTCCTCGGCTGGCAGGTGGCTGCCCTCCTGCTGTGTCCCCACAAGGCTGTCCCTCTGCACATGCACCGCCGGCATTTCTTCCTTTTTATTAGGGGTCTGATTATACTGGGTTGGGGCCCACCCACATGACCTCATTTGACCTTAGTTAAGTGGCCCCATCTCCAAAGGCAGTCACATGCTCAGGTACCAGGGGTTAAGACCTCAAGGAATGAATTCCGGGAGGACACGGTTCAGTCCACGACATCTTGTTTGCTTGTGGAGGTGAAGAATAGCAGAAGGTGACACCTCAAAACACACCACTTTGGCCTGAGGATCATTTTGAGCTGAAAGCACTGGGCAAACAGCGTATGCAAGGAGGGTGCGCCCACTTCCTGCGTGAAGATGCCCTCCTACACCAGGAGGAAAGAAACAGTCTCATCACTGGAGAAGGGGAGCCGAGGCTGAGCAAAATCTGCACACACAGATTTAAAGTAACCGGTGCCTTCCGTTAGGCCCCCGTACATTATAGTTACTTGATCACAGCTACTGCTCTGCGTTCAACCTCGGAGGTAAGCACATCATTTTCCCGTAAAGGCTCCTGGGTACATGCAAAATATTAAATCAGATCCGAACACTTTCCTCCTGCTGATCTGCCTGGTATCAATTTAACACTCAGGCCCAGCTGGGAACTGTAAGAGGCTAGAGGACATGTTTTGCCTCCCTTACAGAGGCTTGCTAAATACTTTGTGTTGGAAGAAAAACAACCCTCACCCATTCACTAGGCCAGTTCCTAGGATGGTTGAAACAGGAATAGACTATAAACAGCTAAGGCGATTGTACGGGGAGCCCAAGAGGGAATGTGTGACTACGGGGGCCACAGCCAGGGTTCTGGGCCTCTCTGCTCTGCCTGTCTCCCTAGAGATCACCGAATCTTTCCTTGTTCTGCTTATTAGAGCGAAGGAAATCAGATTTCAGAGTCACCTGATTGGGGGTGGGGCGGGGAAGTACGAGAACCCCATCCCTCAACCACTGTCAGTCTTTTCAGAAGTCCTGTGGGTCACCCTCTGCGGAAGCCCCACGGGAGGCTGCATTGCAGTGGTTTCATCTGCATGCAGGGCCAGAAATTGGCTGCAGCTTCTCACGAGTCTCAGGATGCATGACATGTCTAGTCCTTGGCCTTGAGAAGTGTCTTGTGCAGCATTAGAAGCCAAAGCTGTGAACGCAGCGGAGCCTGGCGCAAGCCATCACGTGGAGCTCCTGACTGCGCGCTGGGCTGGGGGCACGGCCTCGCCGCCCGAGTGGCCTCTCCCAGGATGGCCTCTGGCAGGGGGGCTACCTTACTGACGGGCAGAAAGCAGACGCCGCCATACATGAGAATCTCACCAGCGGTCTAGGGCCCCGACGGGAGGGCCCGGAAGGCGCGACTCCGCGTGGTTCTGGGAGGCAGACCTTTGCGCTTGCCGTGGGAGCCCATCACCCTTCCCGGTCACAGCAAGAGTCTCTCGATTCTCAAAAGGACGAGATTTCCTGATAGTCTAAAAAAGGGTCAGATTTTAGCCAACCAGTGTGCTTTATTTGAAGTGCACTTGTTTTTACTTTCTTTTTCTGTGAGAATAGAAAATGGCATTAGAGAGAAATGATAATGGTATGTTTTTGCCTTTGCTTTTATGTCAAGACTGTTAAAGTAATTTAGCTTCAGAGTCATTTTATCTGTAATAAACACTATGATGGCTCTTACAATTCTTTTTCAAGCCACCTAAATACTTTTCTCTTCAAATAATAGCAAATGGAATTATCTACATAATTGAAACAATTATCTCATATCTAATATTAGCTAATTGATAATTATACAGACTTACTTATAGAGATATGCCTCTTGTGTTTCTGAGAACCATGCAGGTTTTTCACGGAAAAGTACACATCCAGCAGTGTTGGGGGAGTATGTGTACAATTTTCAACCAAAGGCAACTTTCACAAAGGGCAGTTTTGAATAAATCTTTAAAAAACCTTGGCTAAACCTAAGAGAAAGCTTGAATTAAAGCTAGAAAAAAATATCTTAGAGAAATTTACAAACTGCTCCTTAAAGCTTCATTTTAATTCCACAGAACCTCACCAAGCTTACCTGGCAGAGGTATACAGAATTTACTGTTACTGCAGTGTTCAATTCTTTTACCTGATTCTTTTCCTTCATAGGATTATATTAAGTTCCCAAAGACCACTGGAAAAGTCACAATGACAAAACAATGTGTTTTTAAAAGCTGTTTCTTAGTCCAGAGCAATTTCTAATTAGACTGCAAAAACAGGTTTGATTCCATGTAAATAAGAAAGTGGGCTTATTAGTGTGTCAAGGACTTCAATGTCACACCTGCAAGTGGATGTGAAATGAAGGATCCAAATGTACTCATATGAGCAAAAAGCTCCTGTTGGCACACGGAGCATTCAGAGTGGCGGGTGCGTCCCTGTGGAGCGAGCGGAGGCTCTGGGCACAAACTAGTCTCCATGCTGTATTCTTAGGTCCTTAAAAACCTCTGTGTTGCTGGCTTCCTCGGCTCCTGTCGTAAGACTGTGAGTAAACGCAGTAAGTCCCACATAATTTGTCTTCAGTTTAAGCAAACGCCACTCACTGACCAGAACAACTGATGAGAAATGTCGGTAACTCCTGAAAACATGTTCTGAGTTTAAGTAATACTGTACGGAGCAGCAGGGAGTGCTAGACGTCCTCCACACAAATTCTCGTCAGCTCCTTTGAAGGTTAAAAAGTATGCATTTCAACTGATAATGTGCAGTTATTGTTGTCCACAGGTTTTATTTATTAAAAAGGGCTTACCTTCAGAGCAACTGCATAGTGTGTTCCATTAACACCCGAAGTCCACACCTGGCTGACCCCACATGCATTCTGTCTCACCCTTTGGTGGCACATGCCTCCTCAAGCGGGCATTTGAGACCCTCCAGGCCTCCTCTGCTAGAGGTCCTGTCTTCAAAGAGGCTGAGTCTGGGAGGCACCAGGCAGCTGAGAGTGAGGGCCCCCTGGTGAATGTGGGCATTACGTGGAAGCCTAATAGAGTGCGGGATTCTAGCCCTTTGCTGAACTCAGCAACAAGGACACGGATGCGCAGGTGTCTATTTTCCAGGCGGGAGACTAGAGGATTCTTCTGATGAGCAACTGATCATGTCACAAAAACAAAAAGACCTACTGTTACTCAGATTTAGTGACCTGACCTGGCCAGATCACCCTAAACCCTGAAGTCAAGCCTACCAGTCCCTAATCTACCCCAGCAGCTCCCAATCATATGAAACAAACCGCCAAGGAACGCTAGGCATTTCCAGAAAGCTTCCGGAGTGAAAGAAACAGGAATAGGGGAGAAGGGAGGAACTTAGATAAAACAGAAATATTGTGCGAGCAAACTCAAAAACATTAGACACGAAGATTCCCTTCCCAGATCTTGGTTTCTAAATAGCATTGCCACTGGGCTGCAGGCACAGAAACATCCTCCTCTGCCAGAAAATAAAGAAGCTCACAAAAGGATGAGGCCATGAAAAAAAAAACAAGACTCAGCTTGATTGGGTGTCCCCTGGCCAAAATGGGGACCATCAGAGGGTAAAAATAAATAACAAAAGTATAGGATTATAACCCTTGAGTGAGTCTGTGAATCCATACAGTTACAGGCAAATAAGGCAGAAGGGAAGGCTCTTTCAGTAGGCTGTCAGCTCATAGTGGGAGAGGGAATCATGGAAGTAGACGATGACCATTTGGCGGCCCAGTCAGTGGCAGCTGATGGGCACTAGGCTGCTGGTGGAGGTCTGGTGAGGAATGAGTACTGGCACTCTCTCTGGTGTCTGCACAAAATGTCATCAAATACGAAGAGGGGGTTGGTGTTAGAGTGGAGCACATTGGCAGACAGCGGGTGACAGGAGATCAAAGTTAATATCAGCGGGTAGTGGGAAGGGGTGACATCGTGTGCCTGAGACGAGGCACCAAGAGAGAGCAGAGCATCGTTTCTGTGGTATTCCTTCCAGGACTCTGTGGCTCAGGGCTGGTCACGGGGCAACACCGGACACACTCACGTTGGCGATCATCAAGATGAAAGACCTGTTCTCTTAAGACTGTGGATGACCTGAGACACACAACTGTTGTACTGACATGTACATGCAAAGGTGGTTCCATATGGGAGTGTGGACCTTAAAAGAAAAAGAGAGATTGTTTGGACAGTTGATGAAATTTAAATGGAGCCTGGCAAAGAGAGAGTGTGTGGAACCCCAGCCATCAGTGCTACTTGTTGAAGTTTAAACAGTCCGCTGTTAGCCTTCAGATCCCGTTTGTGGGTTTTGTTGGTTTCTGGCAGGGGATGGACTGGTGCATTAAGTGGAGATATCACGGTGTCCATCCACCATGCTGCATTCTTTAAGTTTTTAAGAGCAGCACCAATGGCAGCTAGCCCCTCTCTGATGCAACATTGTTTTTGATTTACCATCTTGGCTGCGTGTGTGCGAGTGGCAGCTTCAGAGCCCTCTGCTTAGCTGGCTTCACCATGGCTCTTACACCACAGGCCAAGGGGGGAGTGTGAGGTTGTGTCAGTTAAGTCAGAATGTCTCCCCTGTCTGCTTAAGTCAATTAAGCAGAACGTGCATATTCAGAGGCCAGGAGAGCACTAAAGGGGGGTCTGCAGACCCTTGGATGCACTGCAAGCTGCACCCGGGCCAGAGCTCCATTCGGGTCCTCGTGTGTCCCCGCCAGGGCCAACCGCATCCTCCGTAAGCTCCAGCACACAGACCGAACATGCAGGGCCCCTTGTCCAAAAATTATGAAGGATTTCAAAAGGACAAAATTGGGGCATTAAACCAAAAATGAAACCAAACCACACTTCGAACCTCCTAAATGTGAATTCCCGCATGACTGCACAGGTCATACATGTCCATGACGCTTCCCCTTAGCAAGGATGCTCTTTGTCTTCCCACCAGGATAATGCGGTATTTCTAAAAATTGTTTCCAATACTTTTTTAATGCTAAAGAAAGGCATTTTGCATATAGTTTAAAAATTTTCATTTTGCTGGACAGAAAGTTAAACCACTGATTCAGTGCTAGACACTTGGCAACTTTCGTGGTGGTGAAGACAGAAAGAATTAAACAAGTCAGATATATTTAAAAGGAATTGGTGGCCCCTTTCTTAACAAGGAATGATAATGGGCAATTTAAGATTGTTTGACATCTTTCAGATTGCCTTCCCAACTTCAGTTCTCACAGTAATTGCCAGTGTTCGTAGAGCATGTATTATTACACCCATTTGATGGATGAAGAAATTGAGGCTCAGAGGCGTTGTGTTTTTTACCAATGAAGCGTGTATACAATTACTGGATAGTAAATTTAATTACAATTAGATTTACTTCATGTTTTACTCAGTTGTCTTTAATTTTAAAACAACTGCTGGTATAAAGAAATTGTTAAATGTTACATTATGTTTAACAGCAGAATTTTTTCTATCCAGGTGTTTTCTAGGGTAGTCTTTGACAGATAAACTCGTTCTAGAATAATTTCTTCAGGCTTCAAGAGTATCATTTTGATACCCAGAAAAATTCACTCTGCCTTTTAAAAGATCTAAATCGTCTGAGCTGCCAAACAGCGAATGGTGGAATTAGACAGCGCCATTCCTGTGGGCAAAGGAGATGTGGTCTGTGTTGGGTGTGAGATCAGGAACTGTAATGTGAGGCAGAGGTGGGGTGGGCAGGGGAGGCCCCCACGGTGAAGCCGCTCTGTGACAGTGGCTGCCGGGTATAGTGGCCTCTATGCGGAGTACCGCGGACAGCGCTGCAGAAGCCCTGAGCTCCACTCTATGAAATCCTATTTAGAATTCTCACTTCACATCATTCAGCCCAATTCTATTTTTATATTGTGGAATAACTACCCACTACTTCAGCCCTTCACTTTTGCTATAATTCAAAGTACTCCCTTTAAAAGAAAGTCTTCTTAAAATATTATAAAATATCATCTGCACAAGACCTCCTAAGTGCATTGATACCAGGTCTGCATTACTTACTAAACAAACACTTGTTAAACAGGTTGCCAAGTTCTAACTTTCTAGATGAGCATTTACCGTACTGAAGCCTGAAATTACTGCTCCTAGACCTTCTGCAGCTTTTATGTAAGCAGTTTAAATTAACTTGGAACTGGGGTTGGAGATAGGGGTGAGGAAATATTTCTATACATTTTAGGCTTTGGTTTTTATAAAATATCTCATTTTGAAAGTAGTTAATTCATATATATTGTGCAAAATTCAAAGGTAGAAAAGAGTCCTCAGTGAAAACAAAGTCTCTTCTCTCCCCCGTCCCAGAGCTACCAGTCTCCTCCTGGAGGAAACCAGTTTCTTGTGTGTCTCCCTTCCAGAGAGTGTCTACATGCACAAGCCTCCACACAGATTCTACACAAGCGGCCGCTCACCACCTATTTCTTACACACATTCTCCTTCTGCAGTCCGCATCAGGACATAACAGACCTACACATTTTCTTCCCCAATGGCTAAACGGTATTACACTGAGTGGATATACCATAATGTAATTAATCATAAAAGGGCATGCTGGTTGCTTCCAATCTTTTGCTATTACATATTTTTCCATTTTCCTGGCTTTTATTGTTTTTATTTTTTTCATATGGTCTATGAGAAATAGTTCCAGATTGTCTACTTCCCTCCAAATTTCAAGTGACGACTGAGGACTTGGATTATGGCTAATGTCGGTAATGAGCCAAATTTTAAATTGTGTTTAATTTTAATAACTGAATTAATAATTTAAGTAGTTACATCTGGCTAGTGGCTACTGTGTTGGACAGTGCAGTTTTACAAGATTCTTATTTGTATATAGAAAGATCAATGATTTCAAAACATTACTTCTGTATGCAACTACTTCATTCAATCCTTCTGTTATTTAGAATAATTTTTCAGATGCTTCTCTTTGGTTTTCCAAGAATACAATTATATAATCTGAAAGTGATGATTTTACCTCTTTCCTTCCAATTAACATAACAATTTATTTTTGTCTTTTAGTTTCATGGAAACAGCAGTAGACTGACACTGCACGGCATTAATTAGTTCATTCAACACTGTCTTGTAAATATCAGATCTTGGGTGATCCAAAACCATCAAGACAGTTGCTGCCTTCAAGCATTTGTAGCATGGTGATAGGACACGCCACAGAGAAGTCATCAAACCCATAAAAGAGAGCTGCAAGAGTTTTGAGGGAGCAATGGCATAACAGGTGTGTGTGTGTTGTATGCATGCATGCCTGTGAGCAGGGGAAGACTTTTGGAAAGGGGATGCCTGGGCCAAGGCTTAACGAGTGATTTAGAATTAATTAGATGAAAGGTGGAAGAGGACATATGGACTTCAGACTAAGAAGAAAGTAACTTATCTATAAAGTATGTATTTTAGTGTTATGTTTCTTGACTTATTAAAATGTTTATTCTTTAGATACGATTACAGGTATCCGATCAAATATTTGTACAACCTATTAATCAGGCATATTTTGAAACTCCATTTTTGTTTGGAAAGTGTAAAAGGCTTTTGTAAAAATAATGCATGATAAAAATAAAAGTGTTATTTTCAACTCATGTCTAAGTTGCCTGCCTGTGATGGTGGCAGTACAATTTAGCCAGCAGACTAATTCCAAAGTTGATTACAATCACAAAGTTGATTTTACAGTAGTCAGAGTTTCCTTGTTAGTTATTCCTTCATGCTGGCAAGTCATTAAGCCTCAAAATGTACAATCCTTTCCTGGTGGCAGTTCTCTTACACAAGGAGGTTTTGTTTTGTATTCCATACAGAGCCAAAGGGATAAGCTTAAATTTCCTTTAAGCTTAAACTCTTAGCTCAACTGTTTCTTCTAGAAACGTTGAAATTCTCTTTAATCATCAAGCAAAATAACAATAATTATTGTATTATTAAAACAATAATATTGTATTATTAATACAATAATAATAATAATAATAAATGTTATTGAAAATCTCTGATACCTGATGCTACTTCTGTCTCGTTCCCTAATATTATTGGAGCTATGATTACAAAGGCTGCAGTATTAGAAAAGACTTAGGCCAAGACAACAACTTGCCAAATGATCAATTTATCAAATTAGGTACATATACATACTTTGTTTATATCAGTTGCTCATAGGTTATATTGATTTATGTTTTCCTGACATCTCAATGTTTTGCATTTGGAGAATGGGCACAACATGAATGTCGATAATAATGGTGTGGACAAGTGCTGAGTTAATTGGCGTTTCTTTTCAAGCTAATCCCTTCATCATACCATTTACTCAAGTATGTTACAGGTACAGTTGACCCAGGACACCAGAGGCAAAAGCCATAGAAGCAAAAATGGATAAATTAGACTTCATCAAAATAAAAGACTTACTGTTTATATGAAAACCATCAAAAAGGTGAAAAGACAGCTTGCAGAAGGGGAGAAAATATTGGCAAATTATCTATCTGATTAGGGACTTATATCTAAAAAATATATATTTTAAAAACCTCTGAAACTTAACAATAAAGACAACCCAGTTTAAAAATGGGCAAAGGGTTTGAATAGACATTTCTCCAAAAAAATATATGTAATTCCAACAAACACATGAAAATATACTTGATACCATTAGTCACTGGGGAAACACAAATCAAAACCACAATGAGATACCACTTCACACTCGGATGGACAATGACGACTGTCGGCGAGGCCGTGGAGAAACTGGAACCCTCCTACACTGCTGGTGGGAATGTAATATGGGGCGGTCGCTTTGGAAAACAGTTTGGCAGTTCCCCAAAGTTAATCACAGGATTACGAATGACTCATCAATTCCACACCTAGGTATATATTCAAGCAGAATGAAAACATGTTCACACAGAGACTTGTACATGAATATTCATTGCGTTATTCATTCCAAAAATGGAAACTATCCCAAAGTCCAAATGATGAACAAATTAAAAAAGAATGCCATCTACACACTGAACTATTATTCAGCCATAAAAAGCAATGAGATGTTGATATATGATTCAACATGAACCTGAAAACATTATACTAAGAGAAAGAAGCCAGACATGAAAGGTCACACGTGATGTGATTCCACTTACATGAAACGCCCAGAAGAGGCAAAACCCATAGAGACAGAAAGCAAACTAGGGGTTGCCAGGGGCTGGGAGGAGGGCAGAATGGGGAGTGGCTGCTAACGGCTGGGGGGTCTCTTTGTGGGGCTATGAAAAAGGTCTATACTCGAGTGGTGATGGTGCACAACTGTGAAGAGATTTTCTGGTGACAGAAGTTTCAGTAATGGTTTTACATGTTGAAGAGGGTTTAGGTTACACGGGTGTATTCATTTGTCTAAACTCAGCGAATGTACGTTTAAGATTTGTACATTTCATTGTATGTAAGTTTTACATTAAAAAACAAGGTATTAAACTCAAGCTGATGATAGGCGTGCTTAAGGATTTGGGGTACAGCGCACTCTGGGACATGTATTTTAAAAATAATGTGGATTAGTGGATGAATAGAGGTACTAGAGGGATATGTGGTAAATAAAGTAAAATACAGATGGTGTGTATGTGTTCACTGCTTTATATTTGAAAATTTTCTTAATAAAACATGGGGAAAGAGACACAATATAAAGGCTGCCATGTCTTGGCTATTGTAAACAATGTGGTGATAAACACAGGGGTGAATATCTTTTATTTTTTTTGAATTAATGGTTTTATTTTCTTCCAGTAAATGCCCAGAAATGGAATTACTGGGTTGTATGGTAGTTGTTTTTTTAATTTTTTGAGGAATCTCCACACGGTTTTCCACAGTGGCCGAACCACTTTACATTCCCACCAACAGTGCACGAGGGTTCCTACTTCCCCGCATTCTCACCAACACTTGTTATTTCTTGTCTTTTGGATAGCAGCCATTCTGACGTGTGAGAGGTGATACCTCACTGTGGTTTTGATCTGCATTTCCCTGATGATTAGCCACGTGGAGCATCTGTTCATGTGTCCGTCGGCCACTTCAGGTCCACTGTGGGAGGCTTTGTTAACACACCGGTCCTGCTCTTCATCTGATGGGCAGAACACGGGGGCCTTTGAACCCTGTGCCAGCCAATTCTTTATCAAGAGATCACGTGAATTGTTTTATGCAGATGCAATACATCAGTTCTCCCAGGTATTTAAAGCTCTATCCTCAGAGGAAGCCAGACCACAGGGGACCTGTAGGACCGGTCTCTAGCCTAAAGGTCAGGGAACCGCAGTTTGGCCACATGCCATTAGTTTCTGTATGTCTGTAAGAAAATGACTTAAATTCATGATTGTTTGCATTTCTTTACAGCTATAAATTATTGAGCGCCTGTCCTGGTAGGCATCATGCTAGGTGCTTTCAGTGCATTATTTGGACTGAATCCTCCCAACCATCCTTTGGAGTAAATGTTATCTTTTTTATAGGTCAGGATACTGAAGCCCAGACAGGTAACACAGCTCACGGATGGCAGTAATAGGATTCAAACCTCGGTTCGTCTGATTTTTAAATCTGGCGACTTTACCCACCAGGAGAGCTACTGGGGAGTTTCCCACAATATCACATATCACACTATTCAGCCTTAGGCATCTGTATAAATACCTTCACAAACATTCTATTTTTAATCTTATTCCTGGTTTTATCCTTTTTCCTTACTTTGGTCACTTCCCTGATTTCCTCAACTATTTACTTTTATACCATTGTAATTAATGTATTTTTAGTAAACTGCCTAAAATCCTTTTGGAATTATATTCTATTGAGGCATAAAGAAAAAGTAACAGAGAAGCCCTTTTGAAATCCTGTAATAATCACTCCCTTACGTTGGCTGGGTCTTTCTCATTATTTGCTTTTATTACATTTTCAGGTTTATGTTCTAGTGTACACACGCTTCAGGCATGAAATAACTGAGGAAAGCCTTCTATTTTAAACTGCCCTCTCGTGTTTCCAAACACAATGAGAACATTTACCCTAGGCTCACACAGTCCACACACTCTTAGCTGACTGGACATTGGAGGAAAGGGAGGGAGATTAAAAGAAGTCAATCAAAGTTCCCAATGGAAGCTATCGTGAGAATCTCATCAGTCTGTTGCCCAGCTTTGGTGGAGCGGGGCATGGCACACGGCTCGCAGCGTCTCCAAGGTCCACTCACTGGTGCCTGGTACCCAGATCTCTTTCCACCGTCCTTCAGATTTTGTTTGAAAATCCTAAAGGTTTCTCGCTCACATTAGAAAGTACAGGTGATTTCCTAATGGAAGTCATCCTTCTCTGTCATTTTTTGAAACTCTTCTATACCACGTTGTCTTTTCTAGATGGCCTGCGGTCCTGATGACCTGGTGTCAATCAAACACCCGCTCAGAGAACACTCGGCCCCCCTGGTCCCAGGCGATTTTCTTGGTAACACTAAGTGTGGGCCAACCCGGCACGCTGGTTTTTCCACTTGCTGCCTGGGCTCTCTGGGGGTTGGCTGTGCCAGGTTTTGTGGCCTCACCACATTCTTCACCCTAGCAATGCTTTCCTTGTGAACCTAACCTCTGCTCTGTTCCACCGCATCTCACCAAGGACGCCCTCACCTCACGCTCGGGGCTCCTCCGCCTTTCAGGGGCGCCCTGCCGCAGCGGCTCTCCTGACGACTCCAGGGCTCAGCTGGCTGAGATACGGAGAGCATTTCCCACTTAAATTCCCGGGCAGGGAGCGGCAAAGTAAGATCCGCCAGGGTCAGGGTAAAGATGGAGAGGAAAGGAACACCAACCCGGAACCACTTCATGCTGGGTGGGTGGCTATGTGAGAAGAGTCGCCGTTTCACTTCCCTGTTTCCAGATTCAAATCGTTAGTGCAGCTCAAGTAGAGATACACGAATAGGAGAAATTTTATCAATATTCTAAGAAAATTTCTTATTTCAAAGAAAGACTGCGGCAAAGATGTACTTGCTTGCTTCTCACATCCGACTAGCTCCTTCAACTAAGGTGGTTTTCTCCTTATAAAGCATACACCTTTCTCTCACAAATTTCTTCCTCTTCCAAGGATACAGAGTCAAAATCTGCAGCACTAGTGGGCCTGCACGGAAAGCTTTTACATGAAATTCACCAGATGGAGGACTCAGGAGAGGGCGGCCCCCGGGGAGGAGAGAGAACCACCGATGAGAAGGGACAGGCAGGTCAAACTCCCGCCGGACGGCCTCCCGGGGGTTCGGCGGACGCGTTCCTCTTGAATTGTTCCCTCATGTACCTCCTATTTAGAGAATATTTTTTTCTCACTGAACAAAGTGGGTTTATCAGATAATTCAGCTTCCTATTTACGCTTGTGAAGAATACTGAAGTGCCAAATTATAACACCTGATTGACATGAGATGACAATGGTGTTCTGGCAATACATTTTTTTCCCCAAATTTTGAATAGATTCCTATTAATGTCTCTTTGGGCTCAAGGGGCCCAAACAGCACTTGTAAAGGTGTCCAGGGGTAAGGGGACCATCAGGAATGGAGAATCTGGAGCCAGGGAAGAGCCACGGCCTCCTCTCTCTGGCATCCTCACTGAGTTATCTACACGTCTTTCACACTGGATATTTCTTGTGTATCTTGAGACTGTCTTACTAAATCCACGCTCCACTATCTATCAAGTTTCAAGTCCAGTGCGGTCTGTTAGGTCGCAACGAACGTTTCCAGGACATCAGTGAGCTCATCTGTGATCAGTAACCAGGAGTGCGAACTTGGTGTGACACGGAGCGTTCCGGCTCCCTGGCATGGGTT
This sequence comes from Manis pentadactyla, assembly GCF_030020395.1. Taxonomy (NCBI): domain Eukaryota; kingdom Metazoa; phylum Chordata; class Mammalia; order Pholidota; family Manidae; genus Manis; species Manis pentadactyla. The sequence goes on along the minus strand of NC_080030.1, from coordinate 106,968,425 downwards.
CTGCAGCAGCACAAGCACAATTTTAACTGTGAGCAGCAGAGGAAAGAAGTTCTCAGTCACTGCAGCTCCATTTTTAGAGCAATAAAGGGACTGCCTGCACCTGGGGCTCCTCCCCAGAGGCCTCCCCAGCCTGGTGTGACTTGGGGCCCTAGCAGGCTGCACTTCCTCCTGAGCTCGGAGCTCACCTTCCACCTGCTTTGCTCAGCACCCAGTGGCCAATATTACCCATTTTACTGTTGTTGTGCATTTTTAACATCCCCTGAGGCAGCCTCCACCACATGCTGACTTGCCTCTCTGCCTCCTGCCCAGGTTCTCTGGAGGTTCCAGTTGATGGTTTTTTTTTAGTGCTCTGGTAACAAAGACGTACACATTTTGAGAGGTTTATCCCTTAATTCTACTGCTCTTTTTAATGAACATTTTCACAGAGCGCATTACTTTTCAGAGGCATATATCTTGTGTTACAGCAGAAATCCTGTACTTTGTGGATACTTGAATGCTGAGATTATTTATAATTAATTAGCTATATCACAAGGATTTCAAAAAGTGATTCCAGGGAATGCTTGTGTTGACAATGAACCAAATTATAAGAATTAAGCAAGATCATTTGGCTTCTCCAGAATATAAAATCTTTAGAAGTCATTTTTAGTTTGCATGATCTATTTATCACCACTGTTTTATAGATACAGAAGCTAACTTCTCATTTTCAAAGATTGATGAACAATCATCCATTATTTCTTCAAGCTGAGTAACAGGAAACTGCACTTGTTTTTCAAACCATCTGGCAATTGTCAGAAGCTGCTGGTCACAAAATGCACGCCCAATAAACTGTAGGCCTACCGGCAATCCTTGGCTGGAGAGGGCCACAGGGACACTCACTGCCGGCAACCCTGAGCGGAAGAGAGAAACCTGTCAGTTGGTTAATTCTCTACCCTAAGAAGCAGAGATCTCTTCTCCTTTCCAGTATTAGTAGGTATAAGACAGGGTAAGTTTAAAACATAACAAAAATTGTATCACACATATTCCTTTGATTTTCCCTTGTTCACTTAACAATATATCTTGATAATCACTGTATAGCAGTTCAGAGACCATCTTTACTCCTTTTTTATAGATGCACAGTTTTTCGCCATGTGGTTTTACTATAATTTATTCCACCATTCTTCTATGGTTGGGTACTTAGGTTGTTTTCGGAATTTAGCTATTTCACACCATGCCCCAACAAATCATCTTGTGCACACGTTTTTGGTATTCTTAAAAGCTTTTCAGATGAAGAGGGGTTGCTTCATCAAGGGATAAATGCATGTAATGGGACACTGCCAAATTCCCCTGCAAAAAAGTTGTACCATTTTGAACACCAAACAGCAAATTAAGTGCTTTTCTCCAATAGTCTCACCAAAGAGAGTGTATTATTGAGCTTTTGAATTTTTGCCAATTTGTAAGATAAGAAACAGTATCTCAGTAACTCAGGGTAGTTTTAATTCCAGGTTTGGGGCAAAGAAAGTACAAGATCCTGGGGTATCTTGTTACCTATAAAAATAAGGAAGTTTTCAAACATTAATGGGAACAGGTTTAAAGGATACATGTAACTTGAAGGGGCCCCTGTTGGCTAGACGTGGGGCAATTAGAACATCAAAAACAATAATGACAGTAGTTGCTTATAATACATGGAATTTAAAAAAGAAAAAGAAAATCTGTTCTTTAAAGAAGACTGCTAGCTACTACATGCAGAAGGAGTGACAGAACTAGAAGGTGAGCGGATTGTGATTCTCTAGGTAATCATCTGGGCAACAATCATCGACAAATGCTGGGCCTGGTCCCGAGGTCACAGGGCACAGGTGCTCGTGGGCTCCCAGAGCCGCCTTGCCCCTCCCTCACAGTGACAGTAGGAGGACATGTGACCCTCACTTCCTCAAGTGGTGGCTCAGCCGAGCTTCCAAAGGTGGGACCAACGGACGTCAGCCGTTTCCTGACATGCAGGTATGTAGCATTTCTGCCGAAAGTGTTCAACTCAGCCAGACCCCAAGGAAGCAACCTTACAGATCCAGGTTACGGATGGAACATCCTATGGCACGAGGGAACCAGACCCTTCAAGCCACCGCTGCCTAAACCAAAAATGCTAAAGGGGGGGGATTTCTTGTCAGAAACTGTGCAGGATAGAAGAAACGAGCACATTCTTTAAGTGCTAAAGAAAAGAACAGTAGAACCAGAATCCTCTAAAGAGCAGAAATAACCTCTCACAATGAAAGGAAAATCAAGCCATTCTCAGAAAGAAAGCTAAGAGAAATCGCGCAGACCTACCCTAAAAGAATGGTGAGGACTTTAAACAGAAAGGATATGATACAATAAAGAATCTTGATACATCAGGGGGAAATGAACACTTAAGCAAAAGTATGGGGAAACGGCAGCATTTCCTAGTTCTCTTTTCTACAGTATGTTTGATGATTGCAACAAAAATTCTAACAGTCTGACACGGTTCTAAAAAAAATACAGAACTGGAGAATCGTTCTGGATTTTAAAAAGACATCATAAACAAATGTAATGTATCAGGGGAAACACAACTTATAAAGGACACTTTTGGTACAACGGAGAAAATTCAAATACAGACTATATTTCGAATACTATTGTATTTATGTTAGTTTTCCTGGGTGTGGTAACAGCATTGTGGTTATGGAGGAGAATGTCTTTATTCTTAGAAGATTCATGGCAAAGGAAGTATTTAGGGGTGAAAGTGTAATGATACTGAAATTTTCTGTCAAATTACTCAACTGAAAACAAAGTGTGTGTGTGTGGGTGGAGAGAGAGGGAGGGAAAGACAGACAGAGAGGAAGGAGAAAGCAAATGAGGAACACTGTCACCAACGATGAATCCAGGCAAAGGGCACAGAGGTAATCATTATGGTATTTTTTCAACTTTAATGTAGGTTTGAAAATTTTCAAAATAAAAGTTAAAAAGTATGCTATTAAGTAAACTGATTCTGAGAATGTGTGTGTGAGCGAAGTGTAAGCACATGCATGCCCGTGGACACACCACACACTCACTCCTAAGCATTCCACAAGGGCAAGCTACCATCCAGAATAATCTAGCCAGAACCTAAGCTGAAGCCTAAAAATCTCACGAAAACCAGACATTCTTGAGGGATCTTCACCTGCCATATTTACAGCCTGGGTAAAAATGTCGTCCTGGACGCTCCGTGTCCGATTGTCTTCTTTGATGAACTCCTCGTATGGGGTGGCCTCGCTCAAGGTGGTGGGAGTTAGCAAGATGTCCACCCCAGAGTTAAAAACATTCACAAAATCATTAGCAATGAGTCGTCTCACTTTCTGTGCTTTGATGAAATAATTCTCATAATTTCTGTGGGGGAAAGAAAACATGGTGTTTTAAGGGTTTTATTCCTTTGAACCAATTCTCACACATGAGGCTTTTTAAAGAATGACTGGATTTGGGGTTTTTATGAGCAGGTATCATTTAAGATTCTGAACAACACATTCAAATGAATTTCATTCAACTGTACTGTTATTCTGAAGGTTTGTATATCTGGAATTTAATCAGTCAGAATTCACTACTAGATGCAACTCTACACACATAATCACAAAATATTAACTGTTCCAGGACATCATTAAACAAGACATTCCTTTTCAGGGGAGGAAAATCAAGCACTGGGCAATTAAAGGACTGCAAAGGTTACACAGCTTGGCAGTGGCAGAGGAGGACTAGACCACAGGTCTCTGGAGGCCCACCCAACACTCTTTCTAGTATAATGTCTTGATTCACCTACAGTATAACAACTAGTAATTCTAAGAACTCTGAAGTTCTGTAGAATTCAAACATGCCACCAGATTGAGACAGCAGGGAATAGAATCCAAAAACAGAAATTGAGGGAAGTATGCAGTTTGTATTTTACAGAGAGCTGCAGACAAGGAATTAAAATGCAAAATTCAAGAAAAGATGCTTGCTTTACTGAAAAGATTAAGGAATTAGCTAGGTATAGAGTGACCCCAAAGTACCACAAACAGGCCTTTAATTATGATTTCTAACTCAAAGTATAAGGGTTTTGCTTCTTCAGCAAATATCAACTTATGAGACCCGATGGACATGTTACTACTTTACTTTTGAGTTTTCAAGAATGGGGAAAATCCCTGAACTAATTATCTTACTCTTTCAGTAAGAAAAAGTTTCCTGTGAGAATCCTTCCCCTCACCACAGCATTAAGCCCTTCCCGTCGGGTTGCAGCATACATGGCTTCAGTAGACACGTCCGCATCACACCTGCAGCCTGAAACCAAGACGAGAGAGAAGTCACTTGACCAGGCGGGGAGGCCTCACACTGTGATGGCCCTACAGGGCGGGACACGGCCCTCAGTGGCTTCTCTCCTCTATCTGCCTTGTGACTGACGGGCCAGCCAGGGGTCACGGAGAGAAGAAAACCACCACGAAGGGAAGTTCACTCCCTCGCCCATCCGTCCGTCCAAGCGTTTCCCGAGCTCCCACCATGCACCGGGCGCTACAGCAGATGGACTGCCGAGCACACTGTCTCTTCAGGACACTCACAGTCCACCAGTGAACTGAACTCACAGAGGAACTTAGGAGGATCCATGTGAGTGCAGGGCTCAAATGACGAAGGGGAAAGGATTCAGCGATTTACTTCTTGAATCATTAATATTATCTCAGGGAATAGTTTTTTGGACACTAGTAAGTGAAACTTTCAATTGTCTGAGACAACTGCCTTAAAAATCCAAAACAGCCATCTTACCATATTCTAGCCCATCAAATCTCGCCATGTTCGATGCCACTTCCGATGTACACAATACATGGTAGCAGACAATGGAGTAACTGGTGTGGGGCAGGGACACCTCCCTGACCTCGGCCCCCGCAGACTCAAAGAGGCCGGCAGCTCTGGTCCAGAGAGAGTGTACCTCACTTGATAATTCCGGTGCGAAATACTCCTTATTGGAAAAAGGTCAAGATACAGAAATTGGAACACCTGTACAGATGGATTTATAAAAATTTGTACTCCAGAACCTATGGCAATACATTAGAAAATATGATTAAGTCACCAGACGGTAGCTAGGAAGACTGGGCTAATTTAAGAGTGCTTCTGGCCCGACGAGCACGGTACTGGTGTTACGAGCTGGGGGCGACCGTGTTAGAGATCCGAGAACGGGCTGGGAACTTGCATTTGTTAAATGTTCATCCTCCACCCAGCACCCTGTTAGATGCTTTTCTCTCATTTAATGCTTTTAACAAGCCCAGGCTGTAGGTATTATCACTCCTCACTTTACAAATGAAAAGTACTGAGACTTGAGACATTAAGTAACTTTCTTAATGCTACACAGCAGGTAAGCAGAGGATCTAGGGCTCCAAACTGGGTCCATTTCTACAACCTGTGCTCTCTCTAAATCCTGAAGAGAAGGCATAGCTATACCTTAATAGAAGATGTTAAAATAGTATTTCTCTATAGCAGCAGCATCAACTGGGGACAATTTTATCTTCTTCCTCTCAAGTAAGGGGTTTGGGAACATCTGCAGACATTCTGGGTTGCAAGGTTACGGGGGTGGGGGTGCTGGCAGAGGGCAGGGATGCTACTGAACAAAGCATAGGACAGCTGCCCACGGCAAAAAATCATCCACACACTATTGCTAAGCTTAAAATGAAAAACCTTTTCAAATATCAGTAATTTAATGTCTACTTTCATGTAAGAATTCCTCAATTGCTACTGTAATGAATATAGCAGTAATATTAACAATGATAGTAAAGACTGTAACATTAATTAAGCATTTGCTATGCGAGGTATGGCTCTAGGCTACGTCCTCTCTCAGGGATTAGCAAATTATGGCCCAGCCAATGTGACTTACCAGCTATTTTTGAGAATAAAGTTAATCAGAATGCAGACAATCTCCCTTTTACATATGGCCTTAGCTTTTCCCACAATACAGTGAGTATGTTAAGTTGCTACAATAAACACTGTAAAACCCATAAAGCCAAAAATATTTACCAATTGACCATTTACAGAAAAACTTTATAGACCTCTGCTTAACATGATTATCTATTTTTTTTACTGAAGTATAACTGACATACACTGTATTAGATTCTCAGGCATACAACATAATGATTCAATATTTGTATATACTGAGAAATGATCCCCACAGTAAGTCTAGTTAACATCCATCACCATACAGAGTTTTCATTTTCTTGAGATGAGAACCTCTAACATCTATTCTCTTCGCAACTTTCAGGTAGGCAATACAGTTCTATCAACTATAGTCACCACGCTGTATGTTACATCTCCACGATGACTATCTAATTTAAACCCCACCACTCTCTAAGATCAACACTATTATTATCCCCCCTTTGCAGATGGGGAAATTGAGCTTAGAGAGACTAAGTCACACGCTCAGGTCACACAGCTAATAAAAGTAGCAGGGCAGGATTCGAATCTAACCACCGTTCCCTAAGCTAGTGCTCTGTATTTGACTTGACAGTATTTCTGTAAAGGGCAGGGCAGAGCCACCAGTCACCTTTGGGATTCCTATACACAGTTTGCTCACATCCGTCAGACTGGGAAGCACAAATGGTTTAACAGGATCTTGTACTGTGGTAGAATCCTTGGGGTCATGCCCAGCCAGTACACCTGTAAGGATAAAATACTTATGAGTGACAGACACGGGGTTTTACAGTGAAATTATCACGTCTAAAACTACATGGAAGCATATAATTACCCAACACAATTGCTGCATCCTCCACACATCTGGTTAGGATTCCCGGCACATCCATTGAATTCACCAGGGGAATGAGACCGTGACGAGAAACTAAGCCATAGCTCGGTTTCAGACCGACGACCCCACAGTGCGCAGCTGGATTCCGGGTGGACCCCCCTGTATCCGATCCTAAAGCTCTGAAATTTAAACGGGATTCTCTTTAGAGGAATGACGTCTCTCTAGACTTAGAATCTACCTTTTTAAAAGTATATTTTAGAACTGTATTTTCTCCTGATTGTACAGAAGTACAACATGCTCGTTTCTGAGAATTATTAAAATAGAGAAAATTGTAAAGAGGAAACAAAATATTCCACCACACTGAGGCAAACAATGTTAACATTTTAGCAGATTAACTTCAAGTCTTTTTTTAATGCATTTTTTTCATAGTTCAGGTCATTCTGCAACCGTAAGTGTCTAGTTCCTCTTTTGTTTATCATGAGCCTTTTACTATGTCACTAAAATTACTGAAAATGTAATATGTATATGATATTCTATTATATCAACTGGCAATTCCCAGTATTTTAAACTCCATTCTCCTATCAGTACGCATAAAATCTTACACCCTTCTTTAATGGAAATTTTACAAAATGCTTTTATAAACTAAACACACCCCTCTCAGAAATTCAGACACAGGCCCTCTGCTACCCCACTTAGAATCATGGGTAGAAATGTACTTTATTTAAACTTTATGTTCTTGTTGTTGCCAACTAGAATAAGAACTCCATAATAAATTTATTTAGTGAAAACCCCTTTTCAACATAAATATTTACCCCTATGTCTGACTATTTTTTAGGCTAACTTCCAAGAAGTAGAGTTAATAGGCCAAAGGGTCTGCCTATTATTGGAAGTTCTTAATATATATCATCAAATTACCGGTCAGAAAGGTTATGCCAATTTATATTCCCAACTGCAGTGAAATCATCACTGAGTATTAGCACCTCTTAGAAATTGGTTAATTTGATAACTAAAAAGCCTTGTTAACGTACGTTTAAAAATAATTTTTCAGAGTTATTTGTATTTGTTTCTTTGCTTAGTTTCCTATACAGTTTATATTTTTCTTATTAAAAACCCAAGGAACAAAAAATCTGACCTTGATGATATTATGCTAAGTGAAATGATTCAGTTACAAAAGCAGAAATCCTGTATGATTTCACTTGGATGGGGGACCTAGGTGGGCAAATTCACAGACAGAAAGGAGTGGCTGCGGGGGGCTGGAAGCAGGGGCAAGTGGGATGCTGGTGTTTAACGTGTACAAAGCTTCAGTCTGCAAACAAAAGAACATCTGGAGACTGGTGGTTAAGCAACAGTGGGAATGTCCGTAACACTCCTGAACTGGACACTCAAAAAGGCTTGTGGGCGCAGCATAGGGAATATAATTAATAATATTGTAATAACTTTGTATGGTGAGCATTTTGTAACATCTATAAATGTCGAATCACTATGCTGTACACCTGAAATGAATATGTCAACTGTACTTCAATTGAGAAATATATTAAATAACTTAAAAATCGGAAGAACTTCGATTTTGTCATGTATATTTTACCACAATGAAAATTAAAAAAATTTTTTTAACTGTTTCAGGAAAAAAGGCTTTTCTAATTAGAGAAGTACACAGGCCTACTACAAAAGTTAAAACACTATCTAACTTCATAATGTGTGAAGTAAAATTGCTCCTATAAATCACTGCCCCCATAATAATCCTGCTATCCATTTTGATATACATTTATCCAGATACTTTCACGCAATGAATGTAGTTACATGTTTAATTACTACTTTTAACAGAAAGAAGCTCATTCTATATATACTATTCTGCAACGTGTTTTCCACTTAACAGCGCATCACTGACATCTTCCCATCACTACATGGTACTCTGGCTCAGTCTTTTAGTGGCTGTATAGTACTCTGAGAACGTTCCTCTTTTTAAGGCTGTTAAACAAACAGACCAACAAGGGGGAAAACAGAGCAGAACACTTGACGGTCTGGGACCCACTCAATCTGGAGATACCTTGGGTCTGAGCTTCTCTTGACTGTACCTGAGTGCAGCTCTGGACTGCACACAGCTCCTACAAGTCTCATGGCCCTTGCACGCTACAGAAAATGCAAATTGGACTGCCTGTCTTACCAAGTCATTTGAGCTACAAAATCAGGCTGTTGCTTTCACGATTTCTAAAAGGATACAGCTTCTTATTAGGATTCACTGATGGCTGCGTAAAAGTAAAACCTACATTTCCATAGGAATTGCGTGTCAAAATGCCATCTTCTCCACATTCAGAAAGATGAACACTAAATGGGGTGATGAGGATAGAAAAAAAGGACCTAATCTTGCAGACCTAACTTGTCAGAACTCTCATTAATATTAATGCAGTGCTTAAAATTCCACAGAGATTAAATGAAATGGTTTTACTTGTAAATAAGATTTCAGAGAAACCAAAAAAAAAATCGGTAGAACCTAAGTCTCCACAGCCCCCAAAACATAAATAATTTATTGGTTGCAGTGCCTCTGAATCAGCTCAGTTTCAGGATAATTAAGGAGAAATAAAATACATATATTAGTACTAAAAAACCACTTTCAATTTGGTAAAATTGAGACTGGTAACATAAATGTAACAACAGTGATAGCTATTTACTTCCCTTTAGGTTTAAGAAATGCTCACAAATGGGAACTGAAACATATAGCAGGAGAGATTCTTCCCAAATACAAAGTACCACATCTGAACAAATTAGCAGCTTACAGAGTTGAAGAAACTTTATTCACTGATATACATATTTAGCTGTGGATTTAAGAAAATACTGTTTTAAAAATCCCATTGATATATATTAGAAGTGTCGCTTTTTTTCTTCTTTCTTCCTTTCTTTTAAAACAAGAAAGCCAGATTTAGATGAAGGATAAACTAACAGTTTAGCTCAGCAGTACTCAACTAAAGCCATGGTACATGAGCACCTAAATATTTGTACATCAACGAGAAGACATCCAAACAACTTCTTTAAAAAATGAAATTCAAAGAAGTCCTTCATGCTTACTGGGTTATTCTGTAAGATCTGTAAAATCACGTTTTTAAGAGACCCCAGGACTACAGAGGAAGAGTTTATCTTAGAGTTAAATGTATAAAATACCCATAAACATACTGCACAGCTGAGTGTATTTATAAGATATACTTTTGATACACCACTGGGCACAGAAAGCTCACTGAAGAGAAATAAAAGCACCAAACAAGGTATGCACTTCTCTGTTGCTGGATCTTGCGTCTGGCCTGCGACCACCTGCACGCGGCTGGGTTTGGAAGCACACGCAGAAACAAGCCTCTTACGCAAAGCACGTGAGCGCGGACACGGCCGCTGCGCTCCCTCCCGAGCTGCCTCCAGTTATGAGCCAGTCTGCGTGCTCGTTCTCGCCGCGGGACTTGCGCCTCCTCTGCTCTCTGTATTGTCTTGAATAACTCCAGGGGTTTTTGACTGGTCCGAATACACCATCGGTGCTTCCAGATCTGAGATGAAGAAGTACAGCAAAACACCTTAATGGAACCTCCATTTTAGGTGAAAATTTCGTCTCCGGATGGTATTATTTGCTTTGGACACTATAAATCCACGGCGACCTGGACTGGGGGAGGCAGGGAGCCTGCCTGCACGGAGCTCCCACTGACTAGGCGGCTGGGGAGGTAGAGGCGGGAAACAACAGCATCTGGGGGAGGCAGTGGAGAGAACTAGTCTGTTAAGGAGATTTTCATCCCAACTGATCATCCGGTTCCGTTTAAGATGATTTCCTTCATAGGTTAATGCCTTCCATTTGAAGAATGTCACAAACATTCAAACAGTTAACAAGAAAGAAATCTTTTGAAGAAATCCTTCTGTTAATCAGAAGTTTTAAGGTAGGCATAAGTGGAATTTAATACTTATTTTTAAAATATTTAAGTAATTTAAATTTTATAGATAAATTGCAAAAATAAGAATAAAAAGAACATTACACCCTCTCCCCAGACTCACTATTATTAACATTTTACCCAATTTGTTTCATTTGTGGGCTTTTTGTGTGTGTCTATACATACACATTTTTTTCCTTAACTATTTAAGGGCAGATTATATAATCACGGCCCCTTACCCTAAATACTTCAGTATATATTCAGTACGTATTTCCTCAGACTAGGTGATTCCCTTAGGCAGTCGCAGTAGTTACCGATCTCAGTACACTGAACACCAACACGGTGTTTCATCTAACCTACTGTATGTAACCCAATGTTGTCAGCTGATCCAATAATGTCCTTTATAGCATTTTACCCCTCCTACTACAGGATCACGTTTAGAGTCAGGTATTGTATATCATTGCTACGGTCTCTTTAGCCTCTTTTTTCACTTTTTTAATCATTCACCAGCCAATGGATATTGAGTTATTTCCAGTTTTTGGCAATTATGAACAAAGTCAAAATAAATATTGTACTGAAAGGCCCTAGACAGCGCTTTTGTGTAAACATATGCCTTGAACTCTTGAGTAAATGCCTAGGACAGATTGTTGGGTTACGAGGGAAGTGTGTTTAATTTTATAAGAAATCGCCCGAGCGCTTTCCAAGAAGGCCACGCCCTTCCGCGCTCCTCCCAGCTTCGTGGGAGACATCCGATCGCCAGCATCTTTTCAGCACCTGAAATTGTGGCTTTCCAGGCCGTTCCCAGGTTGCATGTATCTCACTGTGATTTTTTTCACTGTGTTTATTTACCACCTGCCATTGTTTGCTGATGAAATGTCTGCTTACAGACATCTTTTACCCTTTTTCTTTTTAATTGGGTTATTTTCTTATTTTTGAGTTGCGAAAGGTGTAATATATGCTGGCTACCAGTTATTTCTCAGCTGTTTTACAAATTTTCTCCCAGTCTATCGTTTGATTTTTCATTTTCTAATAGTGTTATTTCAAGGTACAGTTCTTAATTTTAATGAGGTCCAATCTGTAGTTTTTTATTTTATGGATTGTACTCTGTGCACTATCTAAGAAATCTTTACTTAACTGAAGGTCACAAAATTTCTCCTACATTTTCTTTTAGGTACCTACACTAATGACATTAAAGACACAGATGAAAGAAATAATGAAGAGGAAAATTCCCATTTTACTTACCCCATAGCAAACTCATCTAAATTTGTTTTTCCCAGTAATAGCGCTCCCTGGTCCAACAACTTCTGAACTACTGTAGCATTATAAGGTGGCACATAACCTGAAAAAAATTCAGTTATTTTTATTATGAGAGAAAATAGTGAACATGTAAATCTTATGCAAGAAACAAAATTTTAAACTGTGATTAAGCAATTCATACTGGCAAGTGTGAATTATTCCCAATCTGACTAGCAGGTTGTACTTTCTTCTGAAAGTTAATTTTTTCTCTTGCTAACTGCTATATGTTTTCTATCTATTTCTATCCAAAAACACTGACTTTAACAGTTAGTACTACAAAACAGTGAATGATAGAGATGTACCTAGTTCATTTGAAATGTATCACAAACCATTATTTTGCTCATGGTACTTGACTTTTTCTTCCCAGATGATGCTCTATCACACAATCATTTTTACCTATTTCTAGTCAGAAACAGATCTTTCTTTTGAATTAAAGTCTCCTCTACCTAGTGCATGTTCCAAAACCAGCAATGGTCTGGTTCACCTCACGGAGTACCTCTTTCAGTGAGCGGTACTCTGAGTGAACTTTTCCCATTTCTTTTTCCTCCTAGGATCCAAAAATCTTGATAAACATACTTCCTTTTGACCTACGAAACTATAAAGAATAACACTAAGCATCATATATGCAGACAAGTATAGTGATATAAGAAATGGAGGTGCTGGGAAATAAAAAAAAAAATCACCGGGCAGTAGAAGCTAACGAATCTTCATACCACCCTCAAGAGAGGGGTTAACGGCAGCCACCTCACCCTTATCTCAGTTATGAGTGAGTGGGAACTGGAGCCCCTTACTGGGCCTCTGGGCATCAGTCACTGAGTCTTCCCAGAAAGGACCTCTAAAGGTTCCTGCAGAGTGTACAGCCATTGAGCAGGCCTGCCTCTGAGGAGTAATTCTGCATTCTGAAAGAGCAAATCATAAAAAGGAAGTACCCCAGCCTAAGTATTTCCTGGGCAGATATAATTAGTCTGAGAATATCTTACTGATTTTAGTATCTTATCTCTAATTGAAACTGAAAAATAGCTACTTTTAGTAAAACTATTAATGCTCTGATCAGTTAAACTTCACCTTTCAGCATGTTTGATGCGCATGTTGTCTCGATGCCAGACGTGCTGAAGTTGTCTTTTACAGCGACAGGAATTCCATCTAAATCCCCAAGCGAGTGACCTGTGTTAAAAAGCCGAAAGAACAGGAAGATAGAGCCCGTTCAAAATACAAAGATGCATTAATAACTAGTTATCAGAATAACTAGTGGTGTTCGGTAAAGATGCTTTTCCAGAAATCAAATTTTTTTTTTTTTTTTTTTTATTATTATTGAAGGGTAGTTGACAACAGTATTGCATTACATTAGTTTCAGGTGTACAACACAGTGATTCAACATTTATATACATGATAATTCTAGGTTCCAGCTATCACCATACCAGGTTGTTACAATATTTTGACTATATTCCTTATGCTATACATTACATCCCGGTTACTTATTTATTTTACAATTGGAAGTGTGTTTATATATATATATATGTGTATATATATATTTTGTGAGGGCTTCTCTCATATTTATTGATCAAATAGTTGTTAACCACAATAAATTTCTGTATAGGGGGGTCAATATTCAATGCACAATCATTAATCCACCCCAAGCCTAATTTTCGTCAGTCTCCAATCTTCTGATGCATAACGAACAAATTCTTACATGGAGAACAAATTCTTACATAGTGAATAAGTTACATGGTGAACAGTACAAGGGCAGTCATCACAGAAGCTTTCGGTTTTGTTCATGCATTATGAACTATACACAGTCAGTTCAAATATGAATACTCATTTGATTTTTAAACTTGATTTATATGTGGATACCACATTTCTCTATTATTATTATTTTTAATAAAATGCTGAAGTAGGTAGATACGAGATAAAGGTAGAAAACATAGTTTAGTGTTGTAAGAGAGCAAATGTAGATGATCAGGTGTGTGCCTGTAGACTATGTGTTAATCCGAGCTAGACGGGGGCAATAAACATCCATGTATGCAGAAGATTTCTCTCAGAACATGAGGGGGGAGGTTCTAAGCCTCACCTCTGCTGCTCCCCATTTTCTCACCACATCAGAAATCAAATTTATGTTAGAAATTTATTAGTTGGACATTTAAAACATCACACATTCATAGCCTCGTTTTCATTATACCTCATGGCAAGTTCTTTAAATAAGGGGATGTTTTAAGTGAACAACTTCACTTGCCAAATGAAGACTACTACAGCCAATCAAATTCTTCCTCTAGTGATGTAACAAGTAAGTATAATTCAAAGTGTTTTACCTTTCTTATATCTTTTCTCTGATTCTTCAGCTTGCTTTAAGGCTATCTCTTCTGATACAGTAATGTAAGCATTTAGGACCTTGGTCTTCTTGATACGGGAGAGACATTTTTGACAGAGCTCTGTTGGAGTAATTTGTCCTTGTTTCAGTGCTGTAGAGACCTATAATACATAAAATTCGAAAACTCTTTACTAAGTCTGCAGAAGTTTCAAACATTATTCTAAGGGGCAGACAGAAGGGTTAAGTATAAAATTTTGACAAGAAGCCTGGATTCAAAACCAAGAGGACACTCACCAACGTAGCTGGGTAACTGTAAGTCAGCCTTGATCAAACAAGAGCAATGGTTTAGGTGAACCATCCTGCCTAGGAGCAGAGGCCCCGCAGGGGTGAAGTGTGATTTAAGGAAGATTGCGTACAGAGAGTACAACACAGGCAATCCAGAGTGGAAAAGAAGAGAAATGAATCGGACAAGGACTGGCAGGACTTTAGGGCTCTAAATAAGATCTCCCTGTCTATTGTAGAGTTCACGTTAAGAGTCACTACAAATTGAGAAAAATGCTTATAAAATATGGGTTCAATAGCAAACTAAAAACAAACACATTTTTCCTGAAATCCCATCTTTGATGCACAAGGAAGGCTAGTAAAGAGGGCATCAGAAGAAAAACCGCTCAGCAAGTACCAGAGCCTGTATGCTGATCGTAAGTGAAGCCTCAAGTGACAATCTTTAATTGTAATAATAAACTCACTAATCAGATAAAAAGAATGAGTAACAAGAAGTCAAAGATGATATCAAAGCCCTGGAGATAACAGGAAAAGAGTGGGTAAAATGGGAGGTCAGAGACAAGGGGTCTGCAGGAGGAGGTAGTATTTATTATTTATGAAGGGCAGACAGGCTGCTACAATGCATTACTACTCTATTTAACCCTTAAAACAACCACATGAGTTTTGTAATATTAACCTAATTTTACAGATGAGGAAACTGAAGCTCAGAGAGGTTAGTGAATTGTCCAAAGACACACAAATAATAAATGGTAGAGTGGATTCATGACACACGCTCTTCACCGTTTCTCTGCACCGGGAGCTGAGTCAGTCCTCAGTTCCCTGTATCTTCAGGTGTCCATCAAGCACTTGAGGGGAAAATCCGCACATGATCGGCTCTCAGCTGCTGAAGAAATCGTCAAAGCAGTGGTACCCTTGGGGCTGAGGTTTTTACGTGGGAAGAGCAGTGCAGGAAGCCGCTCAGAGGAGCCCTGCTGCTGATGGGCAAGAGGGGAAGGGGGTAACCACGGGGACGCTGGGGGAGGGACCCGGGCGGGGAGGGGCGGCTGGGCTGGGCTTACGGAGGTCACTTGGTAACAGGGGCATTTCTGCTGAATGGTTTGTATAAAATTTCTGCTGAATGGTTTGTAAAAAATGGTTTGTATAAAATCCTTTAGAGGAAAGAAGCTGGAGAGAAATAAAAGATAGCAGGTATTACAACATTGTGAAAGAGACAGTGGTAGGCTGGGTGGAAGGGAGTCAGAGCTAGCAGCTACCCAGAGCCAGAGAGACAGGGACGCGCGGGGCAGGCGCAGCCCGTGGCCGAGTTGTAGCAGGGAAGACAGTCACGCCTGCCACTTTCTCCCCTCTGCCGCCCCTCAGGTTCCTGGCGCCCACCGCCCTCAGGCTGCCCCCCCCCGACTCCCCGGCTGGCGTGAGAACACCAGCTAACGGGGCGCCGGGGCGGTTCCAGGGCAAGAAATGAGATGGTCCAGGAGCACTCACTTCAGACGGGACTGACTGTCACTTGCAGGAAATCCTGATTGGAGAAAACCAGCGGGGGGCTGGAGAGGAGAAAGCAAGACCAGGGGCCAGCCAGCTCGAAGGACTGGGCTGCGGGCTGCGAGACCCACGGCGCAGCTTCTCCGAGACACATCTGAGGGCATCACGTCTGAGTACAGTGAGATCAACTGTAAAAGTTTCTGTTAAAAAAACCAAATACTCTTTCCTCGGCACTTCTTTCCTCCAGTGGGAACGAGCTTCTCCTGGAGGTCACTGCTTCCACAGCTCCCTCAAGGGGGGCTGCGCCCCTCCCACCTGCAGGACCAGACGGCCTGGCTCCAGGGGGAGCGTGTGGCCAGGCGTCCTCCTCGGCCGGGGTCTCCGGGTCCGCCTGAAGCACGAGCCTCGGGGGCTTGTATCGCTCTCCCCAGTGTGTGACTCTCCCGTCTCCCTGGCCCTTCTCACTCACTGCAGATGCTGGCACTCAGTTCCCGGGAGCCTCCTTTATGCGCTCCTGCCCTTCCTGTGGACTGCAGCCTTCCAGCGCAGCACGCCGACGCCTGGCCTCCTGGCCTCCTGGCCCCCGCCCTCAGGTGGCACTGGCCTTTCCTCCTCCTCACGCCGGCCACCAGCTCACAGGGCGTCGCAGACCCGGCTACACCATTAGCAGCAGCTGTGTAACCTCTCAGACTTCAAGTCCAGTCACCCCACACCTCCTGTCCCCTCGGCTCATTTGCTCTACTACCCACATCATCAGCAAGAAAATGGGGACCTCCCTCCTACAGCCGCAAGGAGACGGGCTCCCCCGACAGCCAGTGCGGCCGAAAGACCCCGAGCTCCCGGTGGGAGTGCAGCCCTGGCTCACACCTCAACATCAGCCTCGTGAGACTGGCGAGCACAGAAGCCAGCTACGCCGTTCCTGGACCTGACCCACGAAACTATGAGATGTTAATGAGATCTCGTTATTTTAAGACAAGAAGTTTATACTAATTTGTTATGCAGCAATAGAAAACCAACAGGCCTTCTTAGAGAAATTAAGAAATCTTCCTTAGGAACCACTCATCTTAGAAACGAGGGGAAGAGAAAATAGTTACTACATGTAATTTAGTGACTTTGTCCCTGTAACAATATTAATAATAGCACTTAGTTCTAGACTTTGTCCTAGTTGCTTACATATCATTTAATCTTTACATCCACACTGAGGGGCTGATATTATTATTTCCATTTTATAGATTAAGAACTTCAAGCTCTTGTGTGAGGTCACAGAGCCAGAAAGTAGCAGAGCTGAGATCCCACCAAAGCTGCTCTTCCAAAGCCGGTGCTCTGGACAACCATTCTCCTTCTTGTGCCAGGTGTTACAGCACTTTCTCCTCTGTAACAAAGGGCACAACATTGTATTAGTTTTATACATAGTATCACAAGTTCACTTGGGAAGAGAACTGTCTTTCAAAAACAATTGTCTTGATAAATCTGAAGGTATTGGAGAGCCCTGTGGGCTGAGTGTCTAGTCGGCTATACAATCCAGCAACACACTCCATTCATACTTTTGTCTCCAATTCAAGAATGCTCATCGAGATCACCAGCAACCTGCACATTCCTAGTCCAGTATCCCTGCTCAGTCCTCATCTCTCAGTGCTTCTCAGCAGCACTCAACCTAAGAGATCGCTCTCTCCTCAAAGCACTTCTTCACCTGGGCTCAGGACACCGAGTCCTGCTTCTCCTCCTGCCTGACCGCAGTTCCTTCAAGTCTCTTTAGCTGCGTCTGCCCCGTTACTGACCTCTAGACGTTGCAAAGTTTTAGACCTACTTTTACACTCAATTCCCCAGGTGATCTTATCAGGCCATACAGCTTTAATTATTTTCTATACTCTGGCCAATTTATACCCTCATTCATAGCCTCTTTCCTGACCTCCAAACTCTGTATCTGCCTGCTTAAGAGACATTATCACTTGGCTATCCAGGAGGCATCTCAAAATTAACATGTCCAGAACAGAGGTCTTGATATGCTCCCTTGAGGTCTCTCCCATATGGAGGATCCTCAAATAACTAAAAAGAGAACTCCCATATGACCCAGCAAGCCCCTTCTGGGTATTTATGCAAAGAAAATGAAAACATCAGTTCAAAGAGATACATACACATCCCCCTATGTTCACTGCAGTGTTATTAACAACAGCTAAGGTACGGAAACAACCGAAGTGTACGTCAGTGGATGAGTGGATAAGATGTACATATATACGATGGGATTATTCAGCCAAAAAACAAGACTGAAATCTTGTCATTTCAGACACCGTGGGTGGACCTTGAGGGTATTATGCTAGGTGAAATAAGACTGACTGAAAAAGACAAATACCCTATGATTTCACTTATATGTGGAATCTGTGAGTATAACAAATGAACAAACAAAATAAAACAAAACTCATAGATGCAGAGAACATAGTGGTGGTTCTCAGAGGGGAGGACGATTGAGGGGTGGGTGGAATGGGAGAAGAGCGTCAAAAGGTACAAACTTCCAGTCATAAAATAGGTTAGGTCGTGGGGATGTAATGTACAGCTTTGTGACTATAGTCAACAATCTTGTATTGCGTATTATGTAACTTTATATGGTAATGGGGGAATCTAGACTTATTGTGGTGATCATTTCATAGCGTCTACAAATATCAAATCCTTATGTTGTACATCTGAAACTAATAATGTTACCTGTCAATGTCACTCAGTAAAATGTCAATATACCGCAACTAAAATGAAGTAGGGAAAAAGTAAGTCTTTCCCATCTTGATATTACTATTTCCCCAATTGCCCAGGTCAAAAACGCAAGCATCCTCCGTGCTGCTTCTTTCCCTCAAACCCCACATCCAATCCATTAGCAAGTCCTAACTTACCAACAATACCCACTTCACATTACCTCTACTCCCGCCACCCTCACCACTGCTGCCATCACCTCCTGCCAAAGCAACAGCCTTCCAACTAGGCTTCCCGCTTCCACACTCGCTGTCTTACAAACCACAGTCCTTAATAGTAGCCTTAAAAAGCCTGAAGGAGCTTTTTACAGTTTAACTCCGAGCACGCCCACAATCTCACAACTTTCCAGAGGCTTCCCATTATACATTGAATAAAATCCACACTCCTTACCATGGCCTATAAGGGTCTCCACGATCTGGCTCCTGCTCCGCTCTCTAACCTCATTTCTCACTACCCTCCTCTTCATTTACTCCTCTCTGGCATGCCAGCCTTCTTGCTATTACTCAACATATCAAGCCTGCTCTTGCTCCAGTCTTTGCAGCTCTGTTCCCTCTGCCTGGAACACTCTTCTCCCAGATCTTCCCAGGGCTCACGCTTCAAATCCTTCGGGTCTCTGTTAACCACCACCCACTCCTCACAGAAACCTCCCCTGACTACTCTAAGACATCCAGCTCCCCTGTGCTGGTTCTCATGCTACAGCCTGCTTAGTCCTTCTTCATCGTACTTTTGCTAGCAAAATTACGTTATTTACTTAAAAAATTTATTTAATGCCTACTTCCCACAAAAATGCAGGTTTTGTGAGGGCAGGAGTTTCTATCTTCAGTGCTAATTCCCAGGGTCTGGAACACGGAGGTACTCCATGTTGGTTGAATAATTGAATTGTTTAAAATTTGTAATCTATTTTCCACAGAATAGTTAAATTTTCTTAGGCTAGACTCCCAAGAAGCCTATTGAATATATAACTAATTAAACTTTAGGTTTAATAATATTAGCCTGTTGTCTGGCTCCTAGAAACACTGGGATCATGCCACAAAAGAGGAAGGTAAAAAAGACTCCCCCCTTTTCCTGAATGTACCTATATTAACTGTGATTAAATTGGCTTTGAGGCGCTTATGGGGCATACGAAAGAGGTGTCCAGAAGGCAATCACCATTGCAGCCTAGAGTTAAAAGGTGTCCGGGAAATGGGAGACACGGTTTAGGTAATCATTGCTACCTTAGTGGCAGCTGAAGCCTCGAGAATGAACATGTCAAGGCGGGAAAGGGCCAAAGATTACTCCTTTGTATTTTGCAAAGGACAGATCTTCCGGGCCTCTTAGCGAGACCTGCATCAGGGACGAGGGTCGGGGCCAGAAGCCCGCTCCGAGACGCCACCCCAGGCCCGACTCGCGCCTACACAAACGTCTGCGAGAAGCTGGTGTGCACTTACGCCCCACAGCCCGAGGTGCAAATGCCTCCCCTGCCCAGGTCCAAACTACAGAAAGGGTATGGAGAGCACAGCCCAAGGGCCCCGAGGTCCGAGTCCCCCACCCAGGTCCAGGAAGGAGGCGGTGGGCCTGGCCGAGATGCGTGGACAGGCCCGGGGACGCCAGGTGCGCGGCTTCCGCGGACCTTCCTGACCTCCCTGGGCCCTCAGCAGCCGATTCCACTCACCTCTCGGAGGGTCCGGCCCAGCATGGTCCTCGTGCCCAGCCCAGGGCGCAGGGCATAGGAGGGAACGAGTAAGGTCAATGCCCGCTGCCGGCTACATGGGCGCAGCCATCTTTGATCGTCACGAACCTTTCAGCACCGAGCCCTTTGATTGGTCCAATTGCAGCCCGAGGAAATGATCTTTGCACGCGATTGGTTGGAGCCCCTGCGGCTCCCTCGGCGCGGAAGAGCGAGTCGCGAGGAGACTGCGGGCCGGGGTCGTGGAGCGGGTCGGGCAGCGCACGGCCTCCCGGCGCCCGGACCGCCCGCAGAGTTTGCTTCTCTCGCCGAGGCCCTCCCGGGCCAGGGCTGCTGAGTTTAGGGTTTTTCTTTTTCTTAAAAGGCCGGGGGTCGTAAGGGAGAAGGAGAATGCATCGAATACTGAGTGGAACGTTACCTGGAACATTGCGGATCCGAAGAGCAGAATAATTTCATTTTCTTTTTGTTTCAGTTGCTCCATGAGGCCAACTTCATTTTTGCATTCTCAACTTTGAAATCGGCCAGTGTGTTTGGCAGATTTTGACCAAGTTCAGGGGTGAGACTTTGATTCACTCTCGGTGCGTTTTAATTAGGGCAGGCAATTCAAGCACTGTTCGCGATGGTGTTACTGAAGACCTGCGCGTTTGGAAGAAATGCATGTATTGCGGTTTGCTTCTGGAGAAGCCAAATGGTGCGAAAGCCTCCAGTTAGAGAGATTAGTACGACCTCCCCCAAGTGCACTGTCATGCCTGCTTGGGTGATAGATAAATATGGGAAGAATGAAGTGCTTCGATTCACTCAGAACATGATGCTACCTATCATACACTATCCAAATGAAGTTATTATCAAAGTTCACGCTGCGAGTGTAAATCCCATAGATGTTAATATGAGAAGTAAGTGTTCAGAAAACATTCCTCATCACCTCTTTTCCTTTTCTTTTCTCCTTCAGAGAATTTCATCAGTGATCAGTTTTAAAAGATCAATTGATACTAGCCTACACTTCTTCCATTAACAAAAAGGAATCGTTTTGGTTTGACAGTATCTCAGATATTATTTACAAAATTTTCGAAATTGCAATGTCCACAGTATAGTTTAATCTTTTACAAAATAGAAGTTTGAATTGTTTCCATGTTTCCTTAAAATGTAAATGGGGACCGGAGAGTTCTGTCCACAGTTAACATTTTTTGTATATTCTCCAGGGACTTTGAGATATTCTGAGGTTTCATCACAGGTTTTAGAGGCTGGGTTATGTAGTCTCATCAGTTCAGAATTTGTATTTTTTATATTGTTGCTTGCTTTCCCACTACTCACAGCTTTCTCGTGGACACAGTACTTCGCTAATTTCTGCTGTTGCATTTTGCCCTGGGCAGTTAAAATACCTTTTCCTGTTGTGTTTCCTTCTAAATGGAAGTAAGGTTATTATCTTAATTTCCCCTGGGGCATACTGACAAAGCTTGGAGAGCATTATATTCCTTAAATATGTACTATGTTATTGTTATAGTGCTGAAAATATTGATTACAATTTGTGAATTACTTTAACTTTGGAAAATAATGACAAAAATAATTGCATATGGGAACTCATCTACATCTTCAGAAAAATAAAAAACCTTATCTTTTGGGATGATTTGTCAGTTTAGTTTGGTGTTCTGAGTAAACTGCCATGTATGATTTAATTTAACCATGAGTTTGTGTTTTAAAGGCCTTGTGTGTGGACCTAAAGTTCTCATCAGACTGCCTCCATGACAATTACCGTATGTGATCTATGCGTGATAAATTTTCCATACACATATCCAATTACAAAACTAAAATTAAAGGTAGACTGAATTGTTTTGTGGAATTTATGGATAAGTGTGAAAGTGTTGACACTTGGAGTGCATTTCATTTCTTCCACTTGTAGTTGCCTGATTAGAATAGTGATTCTCAAGTTGTTTTGGTCTTAAGCTCTCTATGCTCTTAATAAAATGATTAGGCTTTTGTTTATGTGAATTAGGGCTATCAATATGTGCCTTACTAAAAATTAGAAGTTTAAAATAGTCATTAATCATATAGTAAACTTTTGTGTTAACATCTCGAAGTTGAACCAGGATAGAAGTATAAAATGACATAAAAATAGTGACTGAGACGCATCTACATATGTGAAGCACTGAACCAGGTAGTAGTTGATTAGAGCATAGGATCTACCTTCAAAGTGCTTATGGTGAAAAATAACTATTCTCCCAAAAAAGCGAGAAAATTTAGAAGAGTAGCATTGTTTTACACTTGTGCATCTCTCTCTTTGCTTTCTGGTTTAGTAAGAGCTGGATTTTCACATGTGCTTCTGTGGTCAATTGTTGCAATATGGTATTTGAAGCAAGTGAAGAAAGCCAGCCTCGCTGCAGGTCCTAGGTGCACAGTTCATATTGGAAAAGAAAAGACTTCTTAGACTCCTCGGAAAGAACCTGGGGATGTAAAAACTTGGGAAATTGCTGGATTAGGGCAATAAAGTCCAGTTTCACTATCTTTAGATCTTCTGATTCCAATTTATAATTCTGTTGTTTTTAACTTGGTGAATCTGCCGACCTGTACTGTCCAGGATAGTAGCCACTGGGCACACGTGGCTATTGAGCAGTTGAGATGTGGCTAGTCTGAAACGTGATGTGCAGTTAGTGCAACATACACACTCGGTTTCAAAGACTCAAGGAGAAAAAAGAACATAAACTGTTTCATTAATTATTTTATATTGATTATATATTGACCTAGTAATAATTTGGAAATAATAAGAGAAAATATTATTTAAATTACTTTCACTTGTATCTTTTTACTTTTTTTAGTGGCTACTAGGAAATTTTAAATTACGTATGTGGCTCGCATTATATTTCTATTGGACAGCGCTGATATAAATAACCTGAGGAATAACAGACATTTCTTTGGGGAAGGGGCTTAGGGAAAGACTTGGGGAGCTCTTTTAAGAATGAGCTAAAATGACTTGACTTTGATTGTCTCATGAAACCCCCATCTGTATTCTTTTTCTTTGCTTTGAAGTAATAATGGCCACTACTACCTGGGTGTGTTGTTTTACTTTATTCTGTTTACATTGGGCATGAAGATAATTTAGTTTTTACAGGATATGTCTTTAAATGCTAGGTTTGTTATACCCAGTGATCCGCGTGTTTTCTCATCTCCATTGATTATAAGCCCTTTGGGAGTAGACCCCATGCTCTCTCAACTCTAGCCTGTTTTGGTGCGTCATAGATGTAGCTGTCATGCAGTCCTTACTTTTATGTAAAATTTTCTATTTTCATCCTAATTTAAGATTACAAACTAAAATTAGCGGTATCTTATCCTTGAGTAATTTTTACACTTCTGTCTGCCTTTAGATCTGTTAGCTTCTCATTTATTTGAATGCACACGCATAATTTGTATTGGGTACATTTTAATTTCAGTAGGATGGCTGGATCTGGGCTTTCTTGTCTGCTGTTTAATAATATAATATTGTAACTCATTTTGCTTTATATCATATTCTTGAGACATCTTAGTTTTTTATGACTTGACTGAGTAATAGTATTTCCAACGTATCCTCTTTATTTCCTGCTCATGGATTCTTTCTGAGAATGTGTGCTTGTTGCAGTAGATATCCGAAATGGGAGCTTGGGGAACTAAAATAATGAGTAGGAGATTGCAAACTGTAGGAAGCGGTTATTTCCCTTGACAAGAAAGTAAGGACATGGCTACTATATTTTGAAAGATGAAGGCAGGCTGCTTTTCTGGAGACAGTCCCTATTGTTGGACATAAAATCATAGATCATATAAATGGCTAACAAAATGAGGAATCATAAAGGAGAAACAAAATAGCCAACTTCATGATACCAACAATTTCTTTAGATGGGATTAAGGTCTGTCAAGTCTTTGAAACTGGTGAGAGATTAGGATTTTCCAAATCCTCCCAACTCTGAACCAGTCCCACCGGCAACCTCTAACAGTCAAAGGGGTGAAGCTCCTGCAGGCCTCCATTCATTTGTGTCACCAAGCAGGTTCTCTGTTACCCAGGACCAGCGGCGTTCTGGATTCGGGGCTCTTCTGCGTAGTACCAATAAGCTGAAGGAGCTACTCAGTCGATGCGTTAGCATATCAGGGCGCCCAAGAAAATGTCCAGCAACCTTGCCCTGTGGGCTCTGTATCTCAGAGACAGCTGAAGCCTTTTGCATCTCTTGAAACAGCAGCCAAAATTTGACATGGCTCAACGCCTACTTTGTTGCTTAAACCACATACGAATTTCAGTGAATAGTTGTTTAATTGTATCTGAGTGGTGGAGAAGGAATGTTAAGACAGGAAAAGTGAAACGTGACTTTTGTATTACTTGTGAAGTTGTTCTTTTTCCTGAGAGTACACTGCAAATCAGCCAGATGGCAAATGGGTAATATTGGCATGATGGCCATCAGCTTAGGTTTTCTGGGACCATCCCAATGTTCAAACTTCCTCCCATGTGTCTTGCTTTTGTATTAGGAAAACAACATCTGCAAGGCCCCCACCTGTCAGCCTCTCTCCGCGCGCCCTCTGCCTTCCCTCCTGCAGGGCTGTTACTGCTCCCATCTGAGGCCCGCCGTCCATGTGGGCTCTAGATTCCATCCCCTCCCACCTACTCAGGAGATTGTTTCAGCAATTCTTTCCTGGGTTCATCTCGTCATCAATTTTTTCCTGCCCACTGGATCCTACCCACTCATGTAGGAACTTGGAGAGGAAAAAACCTTCTCAAATCCTCTCTCCACCTCATCCTCCCCAGCCACTGGTCCATTTCTCTGCTTCCCTTGCTGGCAGAACTCTTTGCCTGAGTTGAACGTTCCCACCTGTCTCCGGTTCTTCACTTCCCACCTCCTTGGCAGCATTCCTTACCACAGCAACTGCTACCAGGGTCGCCGAAGACCTCTGTGTGGTCGGTCCAGTCGCTGGGTTTGGTCCTGTGGGACACCGCCTCACTGCCGCGCCTTTTCAGGCTCCTTCCCTGGCTTCTCCTCCTCCTCGGGATCTAGTGTACTGCCCCGGAGAGACTCAGGTTTCGTGGCTGGAGCATCAGCTGTGGGTCAGGACGCTGGAGAGGCAGGAAGAGGGCTTCTCGTGGAGAGCCTCACGGCCCACATGCTGTCCCCTCCGAGAAGTGTCAGGAGAAGAGGCAATAATGTGTATGGTGGTGTCTTAGCAGAGTCATCTTATGTGTTGAAGCTGTGTAATAAACTACTTCGGATTATTGTGGATAGAGTAGCCAGTTATTTGAACCGAAAAACGTTCTGATCAGATGAATGTTGTCTTCTCAACTTAGCTGGTATTAATGTAAATATTCTTGAAAATAACAAGATAATGCATACTAAAACAATTAACATTATTTAACATTTAATACCAGAACAGATGCGGCCAAATGGTTCTTTTCCACTTAGGAATCTATGCATTTATTCCAGTGATCTAGAAACATTTTTGGGGGTGTGGGGAACATTACTCATGGACCAGTGTTAGTGTCAAATACTATATCCATGCCTTATTTAACTTTCAAAACAGCTTTAACATTTATCTTCTCCAGGCTTAGCATCAAGCAACTCTGTTGTTTAAAAAGTTCTTGAATAAATAGATTAACGAAGAAGACATCTTCAAATAACAAAGTAAAACTGTGTAAGAGGAAACACTGAAACTTCTGAAGACAATTTCAAAACTGGAATTTGAAAAACATTTTGAGCAATGGTAGCCTTAGTCTACCAAGTGGTCATAACTTCCTCAGTAATTTTTGGAAGGAGCAACACTTGTTTTTACGTTTTCCAATGCGATGGTAAAACATTAGAAGGTTGATTATAATCTGCATCTTGCAGACCTGGAATTGTACCTAGCCTCTAGCCCTGTGGTTGTGGTAGTTGTTAAATCATCCCAGTCATTCCATCTTTTGGAGAACACCAATACATTGTATTTTATAGGTGGTTATGGAGCCACAGCTTTAAATATGAAACGTGATCCTTTACATATTAAAACCAAA
The DNA here is from genome assembly GCF_030020395.1 of Manis pentadactyla. NCBI lineage: Eukaryota > Metazoa > Chordata > Mammalia > Pholidota > Manidae > Manis > Manis pentadactyla. The sequence continues at coordinate 106,942,058 of NC_080030.1, read as the reverse complement.
GGAGAAGAGTTTCCCCTGACTCTGGGCCGGGATGTCTCTGGTGTGGTGATGGAATGCGGACTCGATGTGAGGTACTTCAAGCCTGGAGATGACGTGAGTTATGCAATGCTGCTATTCCTTTTCTAAATCGGCAAATTTCATTCTGATTTTGGAAGTATATATATATATCATTGGTCTTTTTTTTTTTTTCAACAAATATCCTGAGCTTTGGCTGAATCCCTTGTTTTCTTGGTTCTGTCGTTATACTTCTCATAAATAATTCCAAAATAGCTGGACTATACCTGAGCTTTCTTAATCTAGTGCCTAAGAATCGCAAGACTTTAAAATATGTATAACTGGGCCTTTTTTTTTTTTCTTGGAAGAGTTCTTTAATGACAATTTCTACCTTATGGGTTATCTGGTTTTAAAATAGCTGAAGTTTAGAATAATCGCCTGTCACTCATCACTTTTAACTTTCATACCAAGAAATTAAAGTGAGCTCATAATAATAGCTAATACTGTGTTAGTTTCCTTTTTATAAAATAACATGTTTAATTCCTATGAAATAAGTCCAGTTAGGCCCAGTTTACAGATGAAGAAGCCAAGCCAAAAAGAGGTCCGTCCCTCAGCTAATGAGTGGGAGAGCCAGGATACAAGCCCCAGAGATGGTGCTCTTACAGGTGCTCTAAGAAGTTGGTAAATACAGTAAAGACTTCCTGGCATCTGCCTCCAATGTGCTTTGACTCGATGAGAAATCCAGAGTCCTACCAAGTAGTGCATATATGCCCTCTGAAGATTTTTCTTGGTGTATGTGGCGGCCATCCTCACACCTAGCTTTGGTTAGAAAACGCGTCCCTAACGCCGTCGCGTGTGTGTTTCAGGTCTGGGCCGCAGTTCCTCCCTGGAAACAAGGCACTCTCTCGGAGTTCGTTGTGGTCAGTGGGAATGAGGTAACTCACCGTTGTGCGCTGAAACGCCGTTAGGAGATGTAAATAAAGACTGATAACTACCTCTGGAATAATCGGTTGTTTTTCAGATCATTTCATGTCATATTGGTAGTTTTGAAAGAGCTCAGATGGGGAATAGGAATTTTTGAAAGATCGGACAAGTATGTGATGTCACTGAACCACCTTGCCCGCCCACGCGGTTGTCTGTCTGGTGGAGCAGAGATTTGCAGCGAGGTCTAGAAACGCCTCTGTGTTTCTTGGTTTTACCCAGATGAATAGTCTGAACCAAACAGACCTAATGGAGCGCTACCAATTAATCATAAACAGAAGCACGGCGGTATCAGGCTGTTCAGATAACTTCAAAAACCGTCTGGTCAGATACAGTCAGGAGGCCCGGCAACTTCGACAGAGAGAAAGGGGTTAACAGTGAGGAAACTGGCTCCAGAAGGGAGGGCAGGAAGGGAAAAAGCCGTATTATTACCGAGATTAGAGAAAGTCTGGAAAGTTAACCTTCCGGTAAATGGAAGTAGAGGAAACAGCTGATCTCAAAAACAAATTAGAATGGGCTCCAGGTTTATTCCGATTAATTTCTAGTCAGGGCTAAAGGGATTATTAAATGTGGCTTTTTATGAAGAGTTAAGCAGCTGTATCTGATAACATAACCGGTAAAACATTACTGAACTGTGAGGCAGGTTGAGTCCTTGGAGAATATTCCTTAGGGGTCATCTTGGAGCAGAGTACGCTGTTAAGACTGAAGCTGACAGAACGTTATCTGTGAAAGTGGTTGGATTCCTAGGACAGTAAATGTGTTTAGTTGTGTTCATAAGTTTGCAAGTCGTCGCTTATTTTGGACTGTTGTCTCCAATTCCAGGTCTCCCACAAGCCCAGGTCCCTCACTCACGCTCAGGCGGCATCTTTGCCATATGTGGCTCTCACCGCCTGGTCTGCCGTAAACAAGGTCGGCGGCCTGAACGACAAGAATTGCCCGGGAAAGCGGTAGGTATCAGCGGTGGCCCCCCAGCCTCCCTTCCTTCCTTCTGCGAGGGCTTTGAAGTAGATTCGCCAGAAACGTTTCCACTGGGGCCATTTACATGAGCAGGTAAACGTTTAAAAATGTTAACAAAGAACTCTGTTAGTTTGCACTTTCTTGACTTAATTCTGTTGATTCTTAGCCCAATCAATTGAGAATTTTAAAACTGAACCGTGTAGATGGCCTTTGGGCACCTGGCCTTCTAAAATAATGCAGAATTTTGTATGTGAAGAAGATTCATAGCTTTGATCAGATTCCTAAAAAGATGGAGAATCACCTCATTCACTTTCTCAAGAATGAAGTCAAGCTACAGGTGTTTTCTTCCTACCTCTGCTAGGAGTTGCTCTCACACTCGCAGATTTCCGTGAAAGCCGGATATAAAGGGGCCTCAAAACACCGTTGAATACTGTTGAGTTCTCTTCGGCTCCATGCTGGGTCTTGGCTACGTCGGTTCTAGTGCATCAAGGCCTTGAATTTTGAATTAGCAACAACACAGCAAATAAGAACGTCTTGGATGTATTTGCACTCATATCCCGATTCTGCTGCCTGGTCTGGTGGTCCCTCACTTACCTCTCTTCTCTGAGGTTTGTAGTAAGAGTTCGTTGAGAGAACATGAGTAAACCTACAGGTTGTGGTACCAGGAAACCCTCACTAAACAGTGGCTACTACTAGTAGAATGAGGTCAGAACCTGGCATCATAGGGAAAGCTATTTTTTGTTGAGAAAACTAGGTGTTAAGAACCATTTAATGAATGTGATGGAAGAGAGAGCTGTAGGTCCAATTTTCCTAAATTAAAATAATTTTTTGACTATAAGGATTGTGCAGATAAAATGACCGTACTTCTGTTGCTGGGAAACCTTGCACTTTGTATTTAATGTGTTGGGTTATAGAGCATTGAATTTAATGAAAGCTCAGTAGCTGTATTTCTGAGAGCTGTGTGAAGGCTATTCATCTCATGAGGTGCTACCCTTTATTGTAGAATTCAAGGGAAATATTTATTCTAAAGGTCAACCCTGTTTATTTTTTAAGCTTTTGGGGCTTATCTTTCTGGAAGTTGGCAGTTTGTCAAATACTCTGTTTAAATTAGCATGGCTACAAGGGTTTTCCTAATGGTTTGTCTAAGTTAATAACATTGCAAAAATCTTACTCAAGATTTTTAGACTTTTATTATTGTTGTAGACTCTGTGTTGACATTGATGCTTTACTGTTTTGATTTTTCCTTAAAAACAATATAGATTTTCTCTGCCCGCGTGATGGCATGTGCCCTGTGGTCGGGGAGCTGCTGTTCCTTTGCCAGTTCAGGCTCTCCGGGCAGACGTGTTTCTATTACCTTGAAGAGAACGATTTAGAAACCGATCTAGCTGTCTCTTGGCAGATACTTAGATGTGCGCCCTCATTGTGTCGTTGGCTTTGTGGTGACTCTGGTACTGAGTTACCTTCAGTTTAAGCAGTAATGGCTTGGAACTGGGGTCCTGTGCTCCGCTCCGCTGCTGCCTAATCCGTGACCACATGCACGCTGTTTACGGTCTGACCTGCAGGTCCCCCAAAGTACTGAGTGTATGACAGCTTTGAGAAGTGGGAGGTTTTATACCTTATAAGGCAATTATATATTATATCACGTTGAACCTGTGTATTGATTTCGCTGCATGTTAACCGAGCTGGAATGCATGCAATCCATCATCCAGAGCCTCACTAGCTCACATCATGGATGCTCTGCATCCCTGTGTGCATGCCCTTGGTGCTGCAGGAAATTTCTGTTTTCTGCAATTGCTTCACATGGGTGGTAATAATGGCCTCCTTCTCTTCCTCTATCTGCTTATCTGTGAGAACCGCCTGAGAGCTGTGAGCACCTTAAAATACTGTAAAGTACGTTTACATGAAAAAATTATTGCTCTAGTGGGATTTCATTAGACATAGACTCAGAGATTCTCGTGTCCAAAGTGGCTTTTTTCTGTTTGAATATTCATGTGATTGGGGGGCATATTTTGGCCTCTCTAAGCAGTAATTATTCTCTTCCTGCTAGCTGTTGGCATTAAGGCACGCTTTCTTCTGCATGAAGCCGGTCAATGTTTGTTATCAAGGACCAACAGTCTGTTTTTCTAACCAGTTACTTAAAAAACAAAACAAAGCTTACGGTGACAGAAACACCCATCAGCGCCTTGAAAGTTTTTATAGGATTTCTTTATAACAAACAGCTTTTTGAAATTAAGACAAAGCTTTCTAAGGGTTCGATGGTGTTTGCCTTTTCCTTTCTGTTATATAATTATATTTCTGCAACAACAGAGCTTCATTGAACCCAGGGGACAATTTAATATTGATGTGATAGAGTCTGTCACTTTGGCCCACACGTTGGTGTCACTAGAAAATGCCAAAATGAAGCGATTTCCTTGTTATCAGCCTATCTGTAGTTTCTTCATGATTTATTAGTAGGAACCCTTAGGTAACTTGGGGTTCTCAAGATGACGGAAGTTCTTTAAAAAGTGGTTCCACCTGATATTTTTTTGGAAGCAGTTCAGTCTGATGGTTATATTTACTGGTAGTATCTTGCTCTACCTGAAATCCATCTTTTACTGGGAAAGTTATACTTTGCTCTGTTTGACAGAAGTCTTAGACAGTCTTAGAAATTGAGCCACCCCTCCTCCACAACATACTTTCCACGTTTGACCTGTGCATCCTTGACCCACTGCAGTGAATTTAGGAATGCTGTTCACTGTTTCTTACTCGAGTTTAGGCTTTGGCCGTAAAGATTTTGTCACGTAAGTGCGAATTAGGTGTCCGATTAATTCTGTTTGTAGAATTAGGTTCAGACTTACAAACCCTGGCTTCATCCCCTCCCCGTGCAGTACACCTGTAGCGGTGGTTATAAGTCAGCTCCCTTCGTTCAGAAACCTTCTGCGGCCTGTGCGTGCCCCCCCCCCTCCCCGTTCCTGCCCACTCTCCACTCCCGCCACCCCTGTGGACTGTGGGTTTTCATTTGCACTTGCTGAGGTCGTATGGTTGGACGGGGAAGAGGGAGAAGAAAGAAACCCGTGTGGTTTATTTGCTTGAAGAAATCGCGGCTGGGAAGGGCGGAGGCTCTGGCCAGGCCACAGGGGCGCAAAGAGCCTTGCCCCAACTTCTGGGCCTGCTGTTCCGGGAGCTCTGGGCGGACTCAGTTAAAGGAACAGGAGGGCAGCCCTTCCTGGCAGTTTGTGTCCCGCGGAGTAGCTGTCCTGGTGGCTGGGCTGCTGCCTGGGGGTGTAGAGGTCACCTCGGCTGGACGCGCTGTGCCCTGGCCTCCAGGCCGCCCGCCGTCCAGCTCTGCCCCGCTCTCCCCGGGTCGCAGCTCACCGAGCTGTCAAACCAGTGGTGCTTCTCAGTTCTCCTTGATCCGCCGTCCCTGGGGTCTCCGGCCCTGCTGGCTGCCCCCTAGTTTTCCTCTTACCATTTCTCGTCATTTTTCAAGGCCTCTGCCTGCCGCCAGCCGGAGCTGAGCTGTTGCCCGGCGTCCCGCCCCGTCCCTCCTCTGTCTGCCGCGCCAGCTCATCGGCTCCTGACGCTCTGGACATCTTGGTAGCTCGGCAGGTCTACGCTTCTGACGTCTATACTGAGTTTCAGCTGCATGTCCCTGTGTATTTTAAACTCAATTTGTGCAACACAAGACCGACTCTCACCCTGACTGTTGCTCTGTATTCCTGATGTTGGTGAGATTTACCTCAAGCCAGAACCCAGTATTATTCCTGGACCCTTCTCCCTCCCCTTCTGCTGCACAACCCATTATTGTTCATGTCATATAAAATTTAGAATTGTTGTCAAATTTGGAAAAACGTCTTCCAAGTTTCTTTAATATAGGAGCTGTAAGATTTCAAGGCATTTCAGGTTTTCTCACGCAATGAGTAAGCCTAAAATACGGCTGCATCTTAACGGACAGCCCTCTCTCGCCCACTCGTTGTCAGAGGACAAAAACAACACAATGTAGAAATGCATTTGTCCTTTATTCACGGGTTGGGGAGCAGTGGTCACAGGGGATTTGGGGCACGAATGAGGCTTACAGAGCGTTAGAAGGGGCAGCATGGAATAGGACGATTGGCCGGGAAGTCGGGGGTTTCCTTGCAAGTCCGGCAGGCCCGCCCGTTTTCCAGAGTCAGCTAAGCCAGGGAGAGCCCCGTCGGAGGGCCGTGGTCAGTGTTAGTGCCTCGGCAGTAGGGCATTTCCTAAGTGCAGACTGACCTGGCTTCAGATCTGTGACCCGGGCCGGGCGCCTGGGGCAGCCTACAATTTGTGTGTCCTGATGCCCGAAATGACTTTCCCAGTGGTGTGTTGTAGGTTTCTATATGTCTTTTAATTGGAAGAATTTTCTATAGACTAACTTCTGGTTCTGTATCTTGTTTAACCATTTTTTTCCCTCACAACTTACATAATCCAGTGCTGGGCACCTTGGTCCTTAGACTTATCATAATAAAATTTTGATGCTTTGTTATGTTGACTTATGAGAAGTAGGAATATTGCTGGAAGGCATTCCTAAACCAGGCCAGCCTGCAGTAACTTCACCGTACGCAGGAATGACTATGAGCCACTTCAGTATTTCCCACGAAGCCCAAAGCAGATGTATTTCCAAACCAACTTCCCTTCAGCCAAACCTGGTGTCAGCTGACAAGAGGAGAAGTATAATGGAGCGTGTAGGAGTGGAAAGAGACAGAAACTTCAACTCGTTGTGGTTAGTAGGGGAGGAAAAATAATTCCCCCTGTGCCCTTCTGAGTTCTCGGCTGAAACTTCTGTGATAAAACACTAATAAGAGGAAACCCAACAAGAAAAGTTTATCAACATGTATACCTCCCGCATACATGGGAGAGACCAGGGGAAAATGAATAAACTCACAGAAGTAGCTTAGAATTCAAGCTAAAGCACCATCTTCAGCTGAAGACAGAAGGGAGAAAGTGGGAAGGCCGCTTGCAGAGAGGTTACCAGGAAAAAGCAAGAGTAGAATTTGTTAGGCAGATTTAAGTTGGTGCCTTCTGCATTGAGAAGGGTCTGAAGTTATCTCCAGGGATTAACCTTTGTCCCTCCTGGTACAGAGGAGGGGCCCCTTTGTAAATTTATGTCCTGCTTTTATAGGCAAATAGGGTCAGGGCAGAGAGCTTGCTTCTGTTTCTTCTAGATTATCTTCAGCTCAAAATAGTCCTTATGCCTAAGTGGTACGTTTTGGGGTGGCGTATTCTGCCACCCTTCATTAACATATTTTACTTTAGCACATTTCACAGAAAGGTATGTCCATGCAGGTATTTTGCTCAGGTTCCTCTCAGGGCCCAGACTCAAAGTTTAAGCTTCTTTGGCTCACTGGAGAGAAAAAATACCTTTTTTCCTCTACTAAGTTCTTGGCCTGTAAAAAAAGACAGATTAACAGGAGAAAAGAATACGGATTTATTTAAGTTTTATGTGACACAGAAACCTTCATAAGAAAGTGCAGATCTGAGGAAGCGGTTAAAGCTGAATGTCATGCTACGTCTGTCGAAGAAGGGAGAGCTGTGCACAAAATGTGAGAGGACGAAAGGTCTGACTAAGCACAGGACACTGGGGGAGTGGGCGAGGGCAGTTCTCACTCCTCTCTGCACACCTCATCTTGGAGGTGGGGCCACTGCTCCCCGCCAGGCACAGGGAGGACCCCTCACGGGAGGTCCTGACCTGCTTCTGGGGAGAAGGTCGGAGAGCCCTTCCTGCACAAGCTGTTTCCCAGACTCCTTCGGCTTAGGATACGCAGTCTCCCTGGGCGCTGAAGTTGGGGTGGTGTGTCCCGAACCCCAGCAGCTCCAGGGCAGATCCGCCTCTGTCCACACGACTTGTCTTTCTCATCCAGCCTGTTGCCATCATGAACCTTCTTTCCCTCTGTTCTGCACTGGCTTGAAGGAACTGGCAACTTGGGTACCCCTGCTTGAAATTTACGATACATTTCCCATGGAATCATTGTTATACTCTGTGTGATGTTCTCAGTCTGTTATAAGTTAGTTAAACCTTTATAAATGGCTACCCTGGATACCTTGCCAAGATATAAGTAACTTTGTTTTCATGGGAAAATGTGTAAAAAGTTCCCAACAACTAATTTGCACGTGAACTGTTTGGTAAATTGGGGAAAGTCTGCGTGAATTACAGGGGCTTGGAAGGGGACACACAGTTCCAGGCTATCTTGGTCTTGTTTGGTTGATTTGCAGGCTGTTCCACTTATTCAGATTAAGTTTCTCACTCTCTTTAGGGAGTAAACTTGGCATTTTATGGTATACTTCTCTGCCTCTCACCCATTTTTTTCCCGGATATAAAAATGTGTGGGAAACTAAAAAATGAAATTATACAGTTTTGGCATCATCATTATTTCTTAAAGAGCACTTGTTTCTGCTCATGGGAGGTTAGCCGTATTTAAATCATCTTTGTTTCTGGGGCTGTAGGAATTAATGGAGGGCATTCTAATTGTGTAATGTGGCTTCCCTCCCCCAACAAATACATGGCCTAGAGGGAGTCATATATGTGCATTACATACTTCTGTGTTTGAAAGATGGGAAACTAAATATAAGCTTAAAGAATGCTTTAAGTGCCAATTTCTTTTTCTGTAACTCCTAGAGTATACCTCTGTGATGATTTTTTTGGTATCATTTATATAAAATCACATGAGCAACGCTGTAGTTACTACATTCCCCCCATTATCAAGTCCCCCCCACATACCCCATTACAGTCACTGTCCGTCAGCATAGTAAGATGCTATAGAGTCACTTCTTCTCTTCTCTGTGCTGTACTGCCTTCCCAGTGCCCCCCCCCCGCATTATGTGTGCTAATTTTAATGCCCCTTACCCCTTCTCCCTCCCTTCCCACCCACCCTCCCCAGTCCCTTTCCCTTTAGTAACTGTTAGTCCATTCTTGGGTTCTGTGAGTCTGCTGCTGTTTTGATCCTTCAGTTTTTGCTTTGTTCTGCCTCCACAGATGAGTGAAATAATTTGGTACTTGTCTTTCTCTGCCTGGCTTATTTCACTGAGCATAATACCCTCTAGCTCCGTCCATGTTGTTGCAAATGGGAGGATTTGTTTTCTTCTTATGACTGAATAATATTCCATTGTGTATATGTACCACATCTTCTTTATCCATTCATCCACTGATAGACACTTAGGTTGTTTCCATTTCTTGGCTATTGTAAATAGTGCTGCAATAAACATAGGGGTGCATCTGTCTTTTTGCAACTGGGATCCTACATTCTTAGGGTAAATTCCTAGGAGTGGAATTCTTGGGTCAAGTGGTATTTCTATTCTGAGTTTTCTGAGGAACCTCCATACTGCTTTCCACAATGGTTGAACTAGTTTACATTCTGACCAGCAGTGTAGGAGGGCTCCCCTTTCTCCACAGCCTCGCCAGCATTTGCTGTTCCTAGTCTTTTCTACGTTGGCCATCCTAACTGGTGTGAGTGTCATGATTTTTTATAGGTAATGAATCTGAGGCCTGTAGATTCAGTGAGTGAGAGAGTTGGGACTAGAATCCAGGACCCTAGATACCAGCCCTGGCATTCAGATTTCTGGGACTAAGCCATGATATAGAAAATTGAAGGACAATGACCTATTTTTAGATCTCTGGCTGTATTGTAGTGCGTTCTGTATATTTTTTTTATTTCCAAGGCAGTTCGGGTGTTGATGCCTAGCATCAGAATATTAAAATACTGAAAGATGTGATCATAGAGGACTTAGGTGCCCAAATGCTAAACTAAAAGTGGCTCCTTGTGGAAAAGAAGCCAACATTGTGTTAGTACCTTAATGTATGCCCAGGGGGAATTCAGAGCTTGGGCAGAAATGACAGAGCAAATTAGCTGTTAGTGTTCAAGCATGCATAAGCAGTGTCGTAATTACTCATGCTTTCCCCCATATTTTTTACATCTGCCACATGTCATGCCCGCTGATTTCTTCTGTATGTGGACTTCAGAAGTAGGGGAGGAATGTGATTAAAAATCTTGGCCACTTTGAATTATGGTGCCTTTTGTAAATAGTTGTTTCCTGGCACCGGCGCTACGGGACCCGGGACGCGATGCAGCGCGCCTTTCCCCACCCCGTAGCGGAGACGCTTCTGCTGAGCCCAGGGTGACAGCGCGGCCGCCGCGGGAGGGCGGGGGGCGTCACCTTGGTTCGCGCGCACGCGGCGCGTGGCGGGCAAGCCCCGCAGCCGTTCCCCCGGGTGCGGAAAGCGCTTTGAAGAGGGCAGCCGCAGGACTCCAAGGGCGGCCCCGGTTGAACCTGTAGAGAGCGTGGGCCGGGAATGCTGCGTCCCCAGGACCCTCTCCGCGCGGAGCTCCGCCCCGGGGCCGGCTCCTGCCCGATTCGCACTTGGGGGCGCCCCCCAGTGGCGGCTTCAGGAACGGACGCTGCCGTTGGAGAATCACTCCCTCTTCTGATAAGTGCTGCTGGGAAACATTTTGTTTGTCGGTCCTTTATTATTTGGAGTTGAATAAGGCTGCTTTGTATCAGGAGTTACGGGGATGAGATGAACTGGCAGTAGTAAGTTGGCGATGGGTCTGGCAGTTGGATCCCGAAGCAGCCGTTCTATTCGGTATCCTCTGAATCCAGCATTATCAGGGGGAACATTAGAAATTTATTGCAAGCTTTTCTTACCCGGAAGAAACTGTACTGCAGGCTTTCAAATAGCCAGATGATTCCCACACGTGAGGTAGTAGCAGGTATTGCCTTGCTTGTGGCATCTAATGCTGATTTGGATAATTTTTAAAGTCAAGAAACGTTCATCAGGCACCTGCTTCACCTGGGGTCCTGTGCCTGGTTCTGGGCATAATGTGAGGTCTCTGTCCTTGAGGCGGTGCAGAGTAGCCTGGGAAGCATGTGGCTGTGAGTCTCCAGTGTGACAGATGTGAGATGGGTGGTGTGGGTACTGGGGTCGGGTCAAGGATGTTGTGCAGGAAGACGGAGACGTGGCCTTCAAGGGAAGGGAACCCTGGTGCCCAGTGAAAGCCTTTGAGAGCAGGAGGAATGGGCCTTGGGAATAAGGGCAAGGGGACTGGAGAGGCTGAGGTGGAGGGTTCTGTTTAATAAATAGTGAGAAGTCAGTGTTGAGATAAAGATTCGACTGTGAAGAATTTAAGTGGGAGTTTAATTGTTACATTTCTATAAGAATAGGGCAGAGGAAGAGGGTAAAACATTTCATGGATGAATTCATTTTTAGATGTATCTGGGGCATTTTAAATGCTTTCTTTCCCCCATCTAGAAAATATTAAAGCTTTTAAATGTGTGAATTGAAGGATTTTGGAGGAGTTGCTGTTTAAAGTTTTTCTACTCTTCACAATTTATGTTTCTTTAAAATTAAAAGTAACTCTTCTAGGAGGAACATAATTTTCAAGACTTGTTTTAATTGCACTTAATAGTTCATTTCAAAGTGAACTTTTGGCTCAGAAATTTTAGTTGTAACTTTTAAGATCTAAAGGGTGGCCACCAGCCCTCTGTGATTTGGGAAGAGAGAAAAAGATACAACGAAACTCAGGTGACGACTGTAGACAGAGTGCATGTTTCAAGGTCCGGTGTACTCGCCTGAGGTGGGTGGCGAGACCCCATCCCCTTTCCAGCAGGCAAGTCAGTGACAGATAATTAGAAGCACAGACACTCCCACCACCTGGTATTTAGAAAAAGGTTTTCTCTTGGAGCTTACAAAGAGAGTTTTCAGGAAGAATTCCTTTGTCTGTATCAGCGAATGTATATCAGATACCAAACTGTCACTTTTTATTATGTCCTTCATCCTAGACTGGTAGTATAATTGATATAGTTCAGGACAAACAATTTTCTGGGAACCTGGGACCATGCAGTCCAAGGAGGCAATTCTCTGGTGCTCCAGCTTAATTCAAGAATAAAATGTGAGTGCATGGATCGGGGGTATTTCTGACTAGTGATTCTCTTTTGGGCTACACACTTCTTTGGGAGAATTGATCTGGGTCCCTCTCCCCTCCGTGCACAGATGCATAATGACACCAACTTTTAGATGTTACTCCAATCAGTTCACAGTTTCAGAGGGTTCTCACCCTCGTCCCCACCACCCCCACTCATCTGCAGACTCCAGGCTGGACAATGTGGTGCAGAGCGGCAGGGGGTTTCCAGTAAGCAAACTGGGTAAAGCCTGGAGACGAAGATGTCTGTGCTCACAGCGCAGGGTCACTGGCTTTCCCAGGAAGCTGCACTGGGATGAGGTTGGTTTCCATTTATGAAGGTGGATGAGCTTGTTGGGACTTGAATGAACACAAGACATTTATTCCGCTGTGGCAGGAATGTGGTCAGGAACCCACTTTTTCTTAGGGAGCAACTGAATCTACTCTAACACACTAATAAGGATCTCAGAACCCCCTCTTATGGAGAAAACGATGATAATTTTAGCCTAGAAAAATAGTAAGGCAGATGTTACTAAGAACCATCTGCGCTATTTTAAAAAAAGTACAGTTGAACAACACAAGTTTGAACGGTGTGGATCCGTGAATATTTGGGTATATTTCTCAGTAAATATATTTGGAAAATATTTTGGAGGTTGTGACAATTTGAGAAAACATTTTCTTTTCAGTAGGTTTACTGTAAGATTACAGTATATAATACGTAAATATGTGTCAATCAACTGTTTTCCATAATGCTTCCAGTCAACAGTAGGCTATTAGTAGTTAAGTTTTTGGGGTGTCAAAAGTTATATGCAGACTTTCAACTGCACTGGGTTGGCACCCCTAACCGCCATGTTGTTTAGGGGTCAACTGCACAAATTATTGGTATTTTTGGTATTTGGTATTCTTGGTAAAGAGTTCATAGAATGTCCAATTTTAAACATTTACAGCTTCTTGGTGAACCTAAAATGAAAATCTCTGTAATAACCTTGGGAAGCTGAATGAGTTTGTTTGCCTTTGGGATTGTTTATCTTTGAGCCAATTACATGTTGAAAACATCTTGTTTATTAATCCAGTTATATTGGCCTATTATTTTCATTAATTATAGTTTCTTTTGCATTGCAGTGTTTTAATCTTGGGTGCTTCGGGTGGAGTTGGTACTTTTGCTATACAGGTACACCAATTTTTTAATCTTGTGAATAGAAAAATGATTATTTTTATGAATTTATAAATTTACATATTAGAAATTATTTTTCCTTAAAAGGTGAGAGAAAGGTAGCTTCAGTAAATTCAGTGTAATTTCAGCTTACTCTTCTAAGGAAATTTTCTAACATAGAAGGAGGTGTTAACCTTTCGAGGGTTTTAATGTGAGTTAGTTTGTGGTGTCCTGTATAACAATGTAGGAAACCTTTTAGTGGGGAAGACTGTGGACAGTGCATGAGGATGGGAGTTTGCAATTTGGCAGAAATTGAGAATCTGGTTCTAAAATGTGTATAGAAAAACAAGAGCCGAAATGCCGTAAAGATGGCAGTATTCCTCTGAAGTGATCTACAGATTCAGTGTGGTCCTATCAAAATCACTGCTGCCTCTTCTGTGTAAGTGGACCCGGTGATTCTAATCTGCAAGGGGCCCTAGACTGCCAGATAATCTGGGAAGACAGACCTGGAGGACTCAACACTTCTCAGTTGTAAAATTTACTACGAAATGACAAGAATCAGAACGGTGTGGTACTGGCATCAGGATGGACATAGAGGTCAGTGGAACAGAACTGGGCATCCAGAAGTAAACTGATACATCTGTGGCCAACTGAAAGTTTAGATTAGGGCAGCAAGACCATTAAGTGGGGACAAGAAGAGTCTTTTTGATGAATGTTGCTGGAATAACCAGATATCCACATGCAAAAGAATGAAGTTGGATCCCTACCTCACATCCTACATGAAAACCAACTCCAACTGGGTCAGAGCCCTAAATGTAAGAGCTAAAACCAGACAGCTCTTAGAGAAAAACACAGGGGTAAATCTCCTGACCTTGGATTCGGCAAGATATTCCTAGATCTGACCCCAAAGGCACGAGCAACAGGGGAAAAAAATTAACTGGACTGCATCAAAATTAAAAACTGTTGCGTATCAAAGGATACCATCTAGAAAGTAATAAGGTAACACACAGAATGGGAGCAAATATTTGCAAATCACTTACCTGATAAGGGTATAGTATCCAGAGTATGTAAAGAACTTTAACAACTCAACAAGAGGAAGACAACCCAGTTAAAAAATTAGCAAAGGACTTGAGTAGACATTTCATCAAAGAAGATAATACAAATGGCCAATAAGCCGATAGAAAGGTGTTTGACATCGTTAGTCATTAGTTAAGTCAGAAATCAAATAAAACCAAATCACAATGAGATACCACTTCACACTTGCGAGGATGGCTTTAAAAAAGCAAACAAAAAAATGGAAATTAACAAGTTGGCAAGGATGTAGAGAAACTGAAATTCTTATCCATTGCTAGTGGGAATGTAAAATGGTGCAGCTGTTGTGGAAAACAGTTTGGCAGTTCCTTAAAATGTTAAAAAAAGTATTACCACGTGACCCAGCAATTCCATTCTGAGATATATATCTGAGAGAAATGAAAACATGTTCAAACAAAAACTTGTGCGAAAATGTTCATAGCAGCATCAATATTCATAGTAGCTGAAAAGTGGAAGTGACCCTAATGCCTATCAACTGTTGAATAATTAAACAAAAGTGGAACATATACACACAATGGAATATCATTCAGGTCTAAAAAGGAATAAAGTTCTTATGAATGATACAGCATGGGTAAACCTTGAAACATTTTGCTAAGTGGAAGAATCCAGACACAAAAGGTCCCATTCTGCATGATTCCATTTATATCATGTCCAGAAGAAGCAAATCTAGAGACAGAAAACAGATTAGCGATTGCCAGGGGCTGGGGGAGGAAGGGATGGGGAATGACTGCTTAACAGGCGTAGGGTTTATTTTTGGAATGAGGAAAATATACTGAAATTAGTGGTAATAGTTGTATAACATCGTGAATGTACTAAAAGCCATTGAATCGTATGCTTTGAATTGTTAAAATGGTGAGTTTTATGTTATGTGAATTTTACCTCAAACAAATGAAACAGTGCCCTACGCCTCCAGGAAGAGGATGGCACCTGCTGGCTGCTTCTGTTGGCTTCGACGTTTAACTGGCTGGCACCTGGGGAGGGGGCCTGAGTAAGCCTCGCTCGGTGTAAGGGGAGAGGCTCTTTCCCTGTGCAGGGTCAGTGAGCCCCTCAGAGGCTCTGCCGCCCGCCGTGCTTTCTAGGTGGTGCTGTGCTCCTCCCCAGGTCCCGAGGACCCGGACAGTGCGGACTTCGCCGTCCGTCTGCTCACTGAACCGGGGGAGAGGGCAGAGGATTCCTAGGAGACGCACGCCTTCCTTTCCAAGTCTCCGTTAGATACTGCTCTAGTCTTGAATGCCGGTGTCCCTCTAAAAGTCCTGTGCTGAAGCCTTAATGACCCATGTGGCAGTGTTGGGGAGTGGCCCTCATGAATAATGTTAATACCCTCATAAATGAGGCCCTGCGGCGCTCCGTTAGCCCTTCTACCATGTGGGACACAGAGAAGGTGCTGGCTGTGAGCCAGGAAGAGGGCTCTCAGCAGAGGACCGTGCATTCAGCCCCCAGAACTGTGGGAAAGAGGTTTCTGTTAAGCTACCCTATCTGGGTATTCTGTTAGAGCCTGAATAGACGAAGACAGAGACCAGGGCCTCATCCAGGGACTGTCCGTGAACATGGGTCAATGAGTAAGTAAGTGGAGGAAGTAGGATAGGAGGAAAAGAGAAAGAGCATATGCCTTGTGGGTTAGAGTGTGAGTTCGGCACACTTAGAAAAATCATTTGGCACCATCTACCAAACCTGAATATAAATTGCCCGGCGGTAACTCAACGACTCCACTCTAATGAATACACCCTATGGGTGGATATAGATGCAGGCGCACTGAACAGCCAGCACCAGAATCACAGACGCTGTCCCCCAACCAGAACGACTCAGTGTCCACCAGCAGCAAGTGGATGAGTACTTGTGCCGGGGCCTGACACTGGAATACTGTGTAGCCATGGAAAGAAACTACAGTTGAACACAATAAAGTAGAGGATCTCACAAGCGGAATATTAGCGAAAAGAAGTCCGATACAAAAGAGTACAACTGACATGATTCCATTGAATTAGATTCAAGAACAGATGAAACTAAACAATAGTGTTTAAGGATGCCCACCTGGAAGCAAAAAGGGTTACATGAAAGTCTGGAGGATGGTCTTTCCCTCCGAGGGAGTGAGGAGGTCTACACTGGCAGGGGAAGGGAGATGGCCCAGGGCCGTGAGCCGTGTCCTGATTCCTATTCTTGACTGATGCTTATGGGGGCATTTGCTTTGTAATCATTTGTTAATCCGTACATTTGTATTCTGTGCACTTTTCTGTGTGTGTTATATTTCACCACAAAAATATTTTAATACAATTTAAAAAACTGAGGAATGGTAAAGTATCAAAGTTAAATTCCATGCAAAGTCATTATAAGAAAAAAGAGTATAAAGAGTAGACGAATCCTATCTCCAGACAATGAAAACCCTTCAGAAAACATGCCAGCAGAACAGAAGTAACCTGCAATTTCAAAACAAGCTAAGAAAAGTTAAAATTTTGGTGACACAAGACATGAAAAAAAAATAAATCAGAAAAACTCAGGGAAAGAAAAACATAAAAAGATCATTTAGCAATGAAGACTAACCTCAAAGGAACTCAGTGGCAGATAAACACAGAACAACGTGCTGCCATAACGGGAATAGAACATGTGAACATACAGAAGAAATGAAGAGCGAAAACAGATTCAAGAGAAAGTCAGTAACTGAAGGTAGGAAGGAATGTATGACAGATGAACATATTGAATATATTGAAATACTGAATATCAATATGTGGATAATAGGGTGTCTCTGAAGAAGAAAATGAAAACAAGGGGATAGACCAACTGCTGAAATCCAGGATTCAAGGAACTTCCCTGTTTCCTGAAATTAAGTGATTTGAAATTACATATTAAGTTACCACAGCACTTATTCCACTAATAACATGGACCTGGAATGAGCAATATCAAGGAGAACTCTAGTAAAATTACTGGTTTTCAAAGAAAAAAACATCCTTGGGACAGCTTTAAAAAAAAAAAGCATGGGACTTAGAGGTAAAACTAGGTTATTGTCAGGCTTTCTGGCAGAGTTCTTTAATGTCAGGGGAAAAATGGAGTGACAAATGTTAAGACATTTAAGAGTATGCCAAGCATTTTATATACAGTAAAAAGAGCTTTAAAGGGAAAAGCACACAGACCAACTGTTAATAACGTGCAAGAACTATGTTCTGATTCCTTTCTGAGAAATCTACTAGAGGATGAGCTTCAGACACCTAAAATGAGTAGAGAGACATTGAATTAAGAACTGATCGTAGATGTTCTATATAAAATTATCTGTAGAACTAACACTAAATGAGGGGTTAGAGACAGTAGTGTGTGACAGCCAAATGCTCTGACAAGGTAAATACAGTACACTATTTTTTAAAGGGGGGAAGTAGGGAAACCGTACATTAAAATTATTTTAATGCTTTATTAATCATATTAGTGATATAGCATTATTATTCAGAGACTGTTCTTTATATAATATACAGTAGGAAAAATGGACATTTATGGCATATTTTAATGGTTATCCCATGTATTTGACAACCAGGATTTAGGTGTGGAAGAAAAAAGATACAGATGTAACAGGAAAGAGGTTAAATAAAAGCTTTGTGGTCTCAAATTTGAATGGAAAGTTATCAGTATGATACTCAAGAGATATTTTGTGTATGTGTAAAAGCTAGCTCTTGACATATCACTGCTTGCTAAAACAAGGCAGGGCTTGTTGGAGAACTGGCAGATTCCAGATCGAGGTGCAAAACCTGGAGTATATTAAATAGTAGGAAGACTATCAAAGACTAGTTGAGTCACGTCAAAATGACTCAGGAGCCGACTTGAAGAAACTCCCAAAGATGTGACAGTTTGGGCTTCAATAGAAATAGTGATGATACAGTGGATTGAAACCCTTCAGATATACCTGCCCATAGACATGATGAATTGTATATGATGTCACGCCTAAATGTTTCAATTTTCCTTACAGTTCCTGGGCATTTAAATCCTTGGTCAATACTGTGTTTCAAAAGTGAGAAATTGGATCTAGCATTATGAATGGTTTTTAAATCCTTAATTTTTTTGTATGTAACAGGTATTTGTTTAGTATCTATGTGTCCAACAGAGTGGGGCTTCAGTAGTGAGCAGAACAAACACAGATGTCCTATATTCTAGTGAACCTTTGCAGTTTATAGTAAGGAAGCTCAAGAAATTGATACACAGGATAGGATGGTAAAAACAGCATCTATTATCACTATAATCATCAATACAAAATTTTTTCAGTGAACTTCAAATAATTATTCTCAAATTAAGCTGTGAACGGCTCCCTTTTCATTCTATTAGACTGCTCTAATTCACCTAATGACAATTTTGGGGCAGGATGCTTAATCCTAAAGAACATTAGAATTTAGTTTTTATTGACATTTAGTTATTCCTTATTATTTTAAAATATGAGGCATCTGTATTTAAGTCTTAGGAACCATTTATTTAAGTCTTTTTACTCCAAAAGAGAGGACCTGATCCACATTTTGAAAATAAAATGGCCATATTTCCTTCCAGCACTTTTTAAGAGCGCCTCTCCATTTATTACGTAGTCCCAGGTAGTGGCTTGCTGTCCGACTCAAGCCTGTACCAATACTTATGGGAGACGCAAATGAAGAGATGTTGCATTTTTATGTTCTGGATACATTTAAAATTGGCATTCCGAGGACGTGTGTTTTTTGTTTTGTTTTGGTTATGACATTTCCCTTTGTCATCGAGGCCCCCGCCGAGCTTGAGGCCATCAAGTCCTGTCTCTCCGCTACTGGGGAGGCCGAGCCCTTCTCTGAGTGGCTCTTAAAGCTTCATGACGACGGGTGACTGGCTGTCTGGTTCAGGGAAAACAAGGTCTATTTCTTTGAGTTTTCTTAGTGAACAAACACTTACGTTCACTAGTCTCTCTGACAGACGGCTTCCTGTAGTTCTTGTCAGGACAAAGCCCTTCGAGCTCTCTGGGGATCAGTCTAATCGGCGTACACATGATGCCGACTGTTTTTGAAACTGCAGTCGGTTTTGGTACTGACCCTCCTCTTCTTTGGGCAGGTGCTGAAAGCCTGGGGTGCTCATGTGACAGCAGTTTGCTCTCCGGATGCCAGCGAACTTGTAAGGAGGCTTGGGGCGGATGATGTCGTTGATTACAGATCTGGAAGTACGGAAGAGCAGTTGAAGTCTTTAAAACCGTATGTATGAGAACGACGCTCACACTGGGAAGGTGAACAAGGGCAGTTGACGACACAAGCCCGAGCGGTTTGGTGACCCCACGATCACGTTGAAATGTTGGGGAAGAATCTGTGAACACACTGCGTGTCATGAGCCGAGTAGGCTGGTTTCTGCTCCGGCTCCAGATGTTGAGGCAGTGCAGTCACACGATGTGGTGTGCATTGAGGAAGAGCATTTGCATACATGATCGTCTGCTAATTTCTAAGTTGGTTCACTGTTATTGCTGGCCTGTGAAAGGTCGGAAGGCAAAGTTGGCCGTGTGCCCCCCTCAGTGGCCTCTGTCACTGCAGGAGGACAGAGCGGGGCATGAGAACCCGTGAGCAGCCCCCACCCACTGGCAGCGGGGCTGGGAAAGGGCTTCAGAGCACAGAGGCAGTGTGCATCCCAGCAGTGGGCACTGCGGAGGGTCTTGGTGCATCCGATGCCAGGCTGCGGTGCCGTCTGATGTACCAAACAGAAGCAGGTCCAGCAGCTCTCAGATCTGGCCGATCCTGGCGGCTGCCTGGGCGGGAATAGAGGGGCACTTGTTAACGTGGTCTTCGTCTGGCCAAGACGGACCTGCAGCTAAGATCACAGTGAGGAGGCTGCAGTCAAACGCTGACTTCTTGGGAGCATCTAGGAAATGGGCGCTTGTTCTAGGTAGCGATACCAGCAGATAGAAAAACTATAAAGCCCCCACGACAGGAGCAGGCTTGGCATATTTGAAGAATGACGCTGCCCCTCGTACTGCCCCCACGTGCCTGCCTGCGTGTGCCTTTGAGAGCCGGCTTCTGGAAAGCGGTGGTTTGGGCCGCTCTCCTGTCTTGGGCGGCTTCTAGGAACGGCAGCAGGAGATTGAGGCTGAGACCCGCCGGTGCCCCTCCATCTCCCTGGCTGTATACATGCCTGGAGTTTGTCCCCTGAGAGCAGAAAACTTGACTGTGGAAAAAGGATTTACCAGAAAGGATCCATCTGTTAAATTGCTTAATGTATAAGCTTGCATTTTCTAAATGGATCTTTGTTTTCAGAAGTACTTAAAAGCTTCACTGGGTTTTATCCCCTTCACGTAGACTGTAGTGATGAGAGCAGGTTAGGTTGAAGGAGCCGAGCATCTGTCCGTTCCCGTGGACTCCGTTATGACGAGCTTTTTGGCCTGTTAGAAGCAGAATTGAAGACTGAGAGCTGATTGTTGATGTCTCTTCACTCACTGCTCTGATGCTGTGCATGAAACCAAAAAATAGAAAATTCTAGAACTTGAAGGACATGCTTCTACAAGCAGTTCTGACAGTGAGGGAATAAAAGCAAATCATTCTTAGGGGTGGAAACCTTACATACTTCCAAGTATTCGTGTGCACAAAAAGTTACCCATACTGGATAGACAGCTTCACAGTCAGCGTCTCTCAACCTTGGCAGCCTTCATTTCTGAACTGTTGGCATTTGGGGCTCGATAACTTTCTTTGAGAGGCAGTTCTGTGCTTTGTCAAGATATTTATCATCATCCCTGGCCTCTAGATGCTAGTAGCCCCTTCCTACCACATCCCCAGTTGTGACAATTAAAAACATCTGTGGACATTGCCTAATGTCCCCAGGGGACCAAAAATTGCCCTTAAAGGTTGAGAACCACTTAAGACATTCTTAAAGTATTAGAAAAGAATAGGATTTTGTGACACATTCACAAAAAACAGTCACATTTGACTGACTTTGGAGAAAAGCCAGCGATCCAGCGGGTGGGTGTCCCCTTCTCTCCATTGTTGCCCGGGCGTCCCTCTGCTGGGTGGTGTGCGCAGTGTCGTTTGTGAACCTGGCTGAAATGACCCCTACAGCTCACCGGCGATGGGGGGCATAGGGGACTGGAGCCCCAGGTAAACACTGACCAGGATCTTGTTTGGATGCTTTCTCCCCAGGTTTGATTTTATTCTTGACAATGTCGGTGGCTCCACTGAGACGTGGGCTCCAAGCTTCCTCAGGAAGTGGTCAGGGGCCACGTACGTGACCTTGGTGACCCCTTTCCTCCTGAACGTGGACCAGCTGGGCCTCGCGGATGGCATGCTGCAGACAGGAGTCACCATGGGGTCTAAGGCATTAAAGGTGGGGGTGGTCCTGGTCGGCGAGGGCACGAGGCCCCTCACGCCTCTGGAAATCCGTTTCCACCCGGTTTCTTTTGCCATGGGGGCGGCACTGCAGTGGCCACAGGCAGGGACTCCAGAGCCACGCGCTGCCCGGATTCAAATTCCGGCCTCCACTTAGTTGTATGACCTGTACAGGGTACTTAATGTCACCAAACCCCAAGTTTTTCGCCTGTAAAGCACACGTTATAAGGATTAAATGGGATAAACCCTGAGCTTGGCGTAATGCCTAGTACATAAGAAGCCCTTAGTAGGCATCGGCCTTTGTTTCGGCTCGTATCACTCCCCTGGACGCTGTCTGGTACACCTCTGCCTCCTCTCTGCCTGTGCCTGGTGGCCCTCTCTCTGTTTCGCCAGTCTTAGCACCCGCAGGCCCGGGTGCAGGAAGGTGGAGGCCTTCCTGGGACAGCCCAGCGGGCGGTGGCGACGGGCGGTGCCGCGATCCCCAAGTGGGGCCCGAGGCCGCTCCCGGCGCGTGGGCGTGCTTCTGGATGTCAGGAACCCGGAGGAAGTTGTACTCCTCCTTGAGGGGACTACAGAGGCTCATAGAACCCTCGTGCTTTTTCTGGAATTTCATCAACTTGACCTAAAATGGCATGTCCCACGTGAGTCAGAAACTCTAGCTACTGATGGACTTCAGGGAGTTTCTGAGATGGGGTGTGTGCCAGCCTGAGTCTTGGTGGGGCCGCCGTTAGCAGAGCCCCCGAGGAGCTCTCCCTCCCAGCTGAGCCCCGGGCACTCCTGCCCGCCCGGCTCTGCTCTGCTGAGGGGAGCCCGCCTCGTCGCACCCGGTCTAGGGTGGGCACGGCCCCGTGTGAGTCTGGGGCCCTGGGACAGTCGTCAGTGGTGCCTCTTCTACGTCACAGCTGTTCCAGGCTAGACAGTGAACTACGGGGCCACTTAGCCAAACAGAGCACCGGGCCGGCTCGCCGGTCGTGAAGCTCTGCTTAGGCAGCAGCTTCGGTTTTAGTCTTTCTACGATCATAAACAGTCTCCCCTCGGTAAGCTTTTCGTGCAGCACTTTCAGGTAGATATCCGTCGAATACGTCCTATGTATCAGGCCCTACACCTGCATCCCCATCCAGCCTTCTCGGTCCCCCGTGAGCCAAGGAGCCCCTCGTTCCAGGCCGGGAAGCAGCCTCAAGGAGGCGACCTGACCGAAGGCCCGTGGCTGTTAAGTGTCGAGGTGAAGTAGCAAGGGGGTGCCCGGCGCTGCCAGCTTCCTGCCGTGGTAGGAGCTTACACGGTGCTGGGACTGAAAGACAGGCCGGGGGCCGGGAAAGGAAGTCTCAGCTCACCGAGCGAGTGTGGGCAGGTGCGGACAGGGAGGCGGCGTGGCGCTGACGGGCCCTGTACCGCCTCTGGATGGCTCTGCCCCGGTGAGGCGTGAGGGCGCCAGGCACTGAGGTTGCTGCACGGAGACCCTCAGCTCGCTGGCTATTTTGAAAGCATCTTATCCTGCCTCTGACACACAGAATATTGTTATTTTGATAGCAACTTACCCTGCCTCTGACATAAAGAATGACAATAAAAGTGACAGGGGGCAGTGACGTGGTCATGAGCCTCTCGGTGTACGACTCTGCTTATTCTCATCTAGTGACGTCTGTCCCCTGGAGCTCGGTGGCTTGGGGCTTGCTGTGACTGTGGGGAGACCCAGGCACAATGCATAGGGGGCTTTACACCATTTTACCTGTACAGCTGTCTTATTCCTCTCAGAGTCAGAAAAAAATTTGTAATTGGATTTCTGTCTAAGTCGTATTTTAGTGCCAAATTGCCCCAGCGCATCCTCGAATTAGATTTAATAAAAAAACAAAAACCTTTTCTGGCACCGCTGGGCCTTATTTACCCCTCAGTGGGGAAGCGCAGTGCTGTCAGCCCCTCCTTCCCCGTGGGGAGCAGCCGAGTGCGGGAGGCTGTGCAGACCGCCTCTCGGGGTGCCGTCCCGGGCGTGTGTGCCCGTCAGGCAGAGCGGCCCGGGCTCACTAGCTCAGCACACACTCAGGCACGCCCGCTCTGTCAGCCGCCGAGCGGCGTGTCGGGCACACAGCTCCCTGTGTCGGCGGGAAATGGGACATCGGTTTATCTATCCTGGGCATCCAGAAAATACTTTCCCCTAAATTTGCTTTGAGTCAGATCTGATGCTTTCCTATATTTGACATGTTTTTTTTCTTCCTAGCATTTCTGCCAAGGGGTCCATTACCGCTGGGCCTTCTTCATGGCCAGCGGCCCGGCCCTAGATGACATCGCGGCCCTGGTGGACGCGGGGAAGGTAAGCGCAACGCGTTGAGGTCCTGGCGCGTCCCCCGTCGCCTCGGCGTGGTGCCCCTGGAGCCCGGTCGGCGGGAACACCCGGGGGCAGGCCCGGCCGGTGCCCGCCCGCCTTACACAGCCAGCCCAGGTGCTGCAGCTTTGGTTCTGTCCATGGGCTCGGAGCTGAGGGCCGCTGCATTTGGGGATGAGCTGCACCGCCTGGTCCCGCCCCCTTAATGAGGGAGCAGGCCCGAGGGGTTCCTGACGTTCCCTGAGACGCGGGTTCGGTGGTCGGCAGAGCCGGGATCTGCGGCTGGTCCCGAAGAGAAGGCACCAGGAAGGCCGCGTCCGCACAAAGGCGAGGACACGCGCGCGTGTCACGGCAGAGCTGCCTCCGCCGCTCTCGTCCACTGGGGAGGTTCCCCTGGGGTAGGCAGGCTTGCAGAAGAGCAGGGGACAGATGCTGTCGACTGCACACAGTGTAACAAAGTCAAGGGCAGAAAATGGTAGGCCTGAGACGGTCAGTGGGCAGGACGTGGGGGGACAGCCGGCTGGCATGTCTGACTGCTCGTGTCTGCCCCGCGGTGGGCTTGGGGGGAGGGGACCCTGCTCATCCCTTTCTGGGAGTCGGGCCTTTCAGATGGGGTCTCACAGCCCTAGCATCCCACCTCTGGAAGAACAGGGCAAGCTCACGTTCTGGTGCTGCTGTGCGTTATTTTATTGAGAGATTATTTGGAGGCACAGCACAGGGACCCTTACACACCCTAGAGAGTTATGTGAAGTCACAGATAAAATGATTCCCGTCTGGCAGATGCAAAGACGGGCTCACAGGGAGGAAGGGACGTGCTCAGGTTTGCACACAGGGCCGGAGCTCCCCCCGACTCCCGTCCTGTGCTCTGCGGTCTCCGCCGCTCCGCTCCTGCGCTTGAGGCTGAGCTGAAGCTTCAGCTTTTGTTGTCTTGTCCTCGTCATTTGCACCGGGCAGGGCAGAGGCTTGGTGCAGGGCCAACATCATCACCACGGAAGCCACACCAAGATGCTTGGAAAGAGGCCCTGGACGTGGGCTTTCTTGTGCTGGCACCTGCCCCTTGCTGGCCCATCCATCTTTCCGTTTCATTTTTGGAAAGCAAAGTGATTTAGGATTACTGGCTGCTTTTTGCACATTTAGGTTTTTTATTCTATTATAGAAAAGGAACTCAATGATAGAAAATGGCTTGCTATGGTTCCCCAGAATTTTTGGTTCCAAGCATGCCTGCCTTTCTGGGACTTCTAAGTCTTGTTGTGTCCCGGGTGGACAGAGGCCCAGCCTTCCTGTGACTGTATGTGGGTACCTCTTTGTAGGGTTTTTCCCACATCCCACAGGGGTATTTCATTCCCACAGGGTTGTTGAGTTCATTGTCTTCTTCCTAGAAATAGAATACCAAATAATTTGGCCTCTAATTCTGCATAGTGCTTCCTGTGGTCGGAGCCCCATTATCACAGAGGTTCCTGTCTTCCAGAAGTACACAGTTGGGCTTGTCCTGATGTCTGCTCCATGCTGTTTGCATGCTTACTATTGCTCTTTTGTATTCAAAATATTGTGACTTTCTCTCTGCCTGGAAATCGCTATTGACACAACAGAGAGGAGAGGCACTTGTGTACATGTACCTATTAAATCTGGCAGATAACTGGTAGAATGGCTAAAAGAAGACATGGTAGAAACACAGATGCCCTTGAAGTGTCCTCATGCAGGTGAGTGAGGAGATGTTCCTCTGGCCTCTGATCCTCCTCTCTCCTGACCAGCGTCACTTGGACTCAGAGGAGTCGTGTGTGACAGCGGAAGGTGCTGGGACTGTGGAAACTGATGGGTGACATTGGGCGCCATCACAAAGTCAGCTCTTTGTGGCGGGAGCCGCTGCCCGTCCACACTGGGAAAGGGAGGGGAGAGCAGAGCGTGCCTGCTCACGGGCTGTGTAGGTAGCAGGTTGCCAGATCGGACAGGGACATTGAAATTGGCTGAGTGCGGCATGAATTCGTTAGCAGGCGTCTGATAGGGGAGCTGTAGTCGTTCTCTGACAGTGGAAAGCCATGAACCAGAAGAGCCTGCTCTTTTAAAACACCTCAAGTTTTTAAATAGGTAACATACTTACTGTGTTCAAAATCCAAAAGGTAGAAGTTATTTCACGAAATCTACCTCTGACTCCTGTCCCTTGGTCACTGAGATTTTCTTTGTCAGACACAACTAATGTCACCAGCTTCTTGGACACCCAAGTGGGGCGACACAGTGGGATGCTTTACACTCAGCACATGGCCTGTAATGAGCTGCTGCTGAGATTGTGGCTTGTTCCTATGGTTTATTGGCGTTTTTGTCACAGGTACAATAAACATTTCCTCTTTTTTATACTATTTAGCAGACTTTTGGTGAGGGTGGGAGGTCAATAGCAAAAATTATATTCAGGCCAGACAGACGCTGTTGGTTAGTATCCTCAAAGATCAGGAACAGGAGAACCTAGCACACTCCCGTTTACTGTCGTCAGACCCCAACTCCGTCTTGCCCGGGTGTCATATTTGAAGATACAGGGTCCCCAGGAATTAAATGACACGTTCAAGGTCCCACAGCGAGGCAGGGCCCAGGCCTCTCGACCTCCAGGATAGTTCCTTCCACCACCCCTTTGCTGCCTTCAATTGGACATGGTGACAGTTAAAAAAATTAATCCCTCATACGACCTTCCTTGTTTTCTGCTTGCTTCAAGCCTCATCCATACGTTAGAGGGCTGGAGTTTAATTCCATCACCCAAACCTCGTATTTCTCAGTGTCTTTCAGGACCAAGAGATGGTGGTGAGGCATATTCTTGAGACCATAGTCAGCTGCTGATAAGAACAACTACGCTTTGAGGAAAACTATTTAGACATATTTGCTTATATATGTAGGTATCAGCTTTCTAATTAGTTTCTGCTGTAACAAATCACCATAAATATAGTGGCTTGAAACAACACAAACTGAACTATCTTACTGTCCTAACTGGGCCGTTCCTTGCGGAGGCAGGCGGTGGGGGAGAACGTGCTTCCCGGCCTTCCCCAGCCTCTGGGGCCGCCTGCCCTCTTCACTCTGACCCCGCTTCTGCCGTCATCTCCCTCCCCGACCAGCCCTCCCACCTCCCCCCACAGTGACCCTGGTGATCACACCGGGCCCACCCGCCCAGTCCACGCCCCCCCCCCCCCACCTCCAGATCCCAAACTCAAGCACATCTGCAAAACCCCTTTTGCCATGTACACTGTCACCGCCACAGGTTTGCAGGATACATGTGGACATCCTCGGGGGCTAGCCTGCCTAACACAGTACATAAAGTATCTCAAAAGATGTGAAAGAAACTTGACATACTGGTTGCCTCTGAGGAGAGGAGCTAGATGGCTGGGGATCAAGTACAGGAGGGAGATTTTTCTTTGTACTCTTTCATCTTTTTGAACATGTTTATTGGTACACACATATTCTTCATGTAATTAATGAAAGCCTTTGATATCATGTACTTAATGTTGACAGGTCTATTCAAGACCCCAGGTGACCAGCCAACTTCTCGGTTGAAAGATGATATACATATCTCGGTTTCTTTATCTCGGCCAGCATCAAAATAGTTCCTGGGTAACTTATTTGAATTAGAATTTAATTCACAACGTTTACTGAGGGCCGACAAGAACTCTGCTTCACCCGGGAGGATGTGGAGAGATGTGCTGGCCACACCGAGTCACCTTCCGTGGACGCAGTGCCGTCCACTGGAACTTCCCGTGGCGACGGAAGTGTTCGCTGCCCGCACTGTCCAGTTCGTAGCCATTAGTCCCATGTGGCTGCTGAACACCTAGAATGTGGCCAGTGCAACTGAGGGAATGAATTCTTCATTTTACCCATCTCTGATTAATTTATATTGACAGCCATGTGAGGCTGAGTCACCATGTTGGGCAGTTCTACTGTAGAGGAGCACGGAGTGCGTTCTGGGGCTGGCGATTTCCCAGAGACCCCTGGGATGGCCAGGCCCTCGTTCAGCAGCAATTACATTCTGAAACTTCCAGCTCCTTACTTGCTACCAGACTTTTTTTCTCATTGAAGAATGTAATGATTAGGGATTGACTCCCCAGGACCCTGGAAGAGGGTTGCCTGGCCAGATGTGGCTGCACCTCACGGATCCCGTAGCCCTGACGGAGCGCCTTGCTTCGGGGGGCCTAGGGACGGGCCCCGGCTGCTTTCCAAAGTGGGCACATTTACTTCCTTGGAGAGCATCGCCACCCCACCCCCCATCTCACCCCCTGTCTTCCAGCTCTGAGTTCTCCATATGAGGTGGGACGTCCCAGAAGTAGCAAATCCGAGTAAAGCCCACCTCTTCCTTTGGTTGTCTTATCTCCTTAGCTTAAGTCCCCCCCCCCCCCGATCCTGGAGCAGTTGAACCTGTTGCAGAGGTCGGGCTGCACCTGTCGAAGAGGCAGGGCTGAAACTCTCCTGACGCCCCGCCCTGGGTCCTCAGCACCCATCACAGGTGTGCGGACTGGGATGCGTGCCCGCGGCCCGTGGGTCTCCCTTGGTCTGCCATCTGCCTGCCTCCCGCCACACGCCCCACGGTCGGATCCGCTCTGTGCCTCGTGGGGGCCGAGGCCAGGCGTGTGGCTCAAGGCGCGCACGCTGTGGCGTGAGCGTCCCTCCCTGTGCGGTGGAGGACGGGAAGGCCTGGGCCCTCACTCTGGCCCCTGCTGGGAGTCTGGCCTTGCGCTTAGCACTTAGCATTTAACCACCTGGGCTTCGGTTTCCCGATGCGTCCAGCAGGCTCGCTCGTTAGACCCCTTCTAAGCTCTGCTGTTGTGTGATTCTTGCTGGGAAACACGGGAATGTGGGTAAACCACCGTCTGCCGGCCGTGCCTGCCCAGATGATGTCCCCTCTGACCAGCTCTCCTGCATTGGGTGGCGAGGGGGTTTCTCTCTCACGCCCCTGGCAGGGAGAGAGGGCTTCTGCTTCAGAGGCAAGGGGCTCACCCAGCAGCAGGCCCACAGCAGTAGCCAGAGGCGTGCCAGGGAAGACAGGTTCCATGCCCCGTGCTCTCACAGGTGTCAGGCAACAGGCAGCAAATCCTGGGGCCTGGCTTAGGCACCTTTGTGTACATAAATAAGCACGTTCAGGAGGCCCTGAACTGGGTCCAAGACTCGGGTGAAGGCTGCTGCCGTGGGCGTCTCGGGTCAGCGGGAGCCCCGTGGCTCTGTGGAGTGGGCGGTGGTGCTGTGCCCACCTGCTTTATAGGAGGGGCTCCCGGGCCGGGTGCACTGTGGTGGTGTCATCACATAAATGTCCCCACCTGACCATGGGTAACCTTTCTTTACCCTCTGTGCATTTTGTCTCTATCCCTTTGTTGTGACAAACAAGCCTTCTCAGTCTGGCAGAGGCTGTGTGTGGACGCGGCCTCATTATCCAGTTAATCTCCGTTTGCAGTCACATGTTGGCCCACTGGGGGCATCTGCCTGCCTGTTAATCCCGAGCTTATTTCTCATTGTCCCCGATGGGAGAGCTGGATGGCACATCATGCCACGGTCAGCCCTGCGGGGCGACTGTCCACAATGGGCCCGACCAGCCAGACGGGAGTGCCGGGCGCTGCGGGCTGCCCGCGTCATGGGGTCAGGGTCTGGGTCCCCAGTCAGGGGCCTGGGGGGCACAGCCAGAGGAGCCCCGGCAGCTCATCCTGGAGTCGGACGGGTGGAGTCCTTTGACCTCTGGTGGCACCGCGGCCACCCTGCCCCTGTCCTGGTGTCCGAGGCTCTGTGGCGCACGTCACTGCCTCCTTCCTTTCGAGTTCTCTCCGGTGCCTGTCCTGCGCTCCCGCTCTGGACTCGTGTCTCACCCCCGGCAGCCCCTGTGGAGGGAAGGGGTGTGTGTCTGCGAGAAGCTAGGGGCCCGAGGAGTGAGGCCAAGGCCACAGTGCCCGCAGGCCCCTGTGCAGCCGGGCACCTGGGGCGCTACTCACCCGGGGGTCTCCCCTCACAAGCGCACCGGGAGACCGGGGGCTCTGCACCGTCAGCCCGCACCCAGGCCCTTCCCTCTCGGGGGTCCTCCTCCACGAGGCAGTGGCCCAGGCAGGGCCTGTACAGGACAGTGGGGTTCCTGGGGAGCAGACAGGGGGCCACTTCAGGGTGTTCACTTTGTACGCAGACAAGGCAGCAGCCTTCTGACAGGCCAGCTCGGACCTGACAGGGCTGCTGTGCTGGGGAGGCCCGGAGGTCGGCCGCACCCTGAGGAGGCCCACGGAGTCGATCCGCCCCCCGCAGGTGCCGAGCGGAGAGGGGGAGGCGGAGCGGTCAGGCCGCGGGCTGGGGCAGGTCCTTCCGGGCCTGGGCCGTCCCCCCTCCCCGAGGCCATCGGGAGGAGGTGCGGGAGGCCGCCAGGGTAGCGGTGAGCACAGCCTCTGCCGCCAGGCGGCCTCCTGAACCCCGTGCCTCGATCTCTTCATCTGTAAAATGGGAATCAGAACCGGGCCGACCCAGGAGGCGGTCCTGGGGACTAAACGAGGTGAATGCGCGGGGCCCTGGGAGGGGTCTCTGGCACACAGCGAGGACGGTATGTGCCGTCGCCTTTGGGACCAGTCTGTCCTTGGTGGTCTGTGGGTGCAAAGGACTCTCAGCTCCTCGGAGGGGGGCCCTCTCGGGGTCTGTGTGCCCCCCGGTGGCCGGGCCATGGGGCTTATGTGAGGCCGGCCGGAGGCACCTGCCCGCCGCCAGGGCACCACTTCCTCTCCAGGGGGCGCGGGCGTTGCTCATGCCTCTGGCGGCCTGCCCGTGCCGGCTGCTGCGGGGGGCGTCCCCCGACGTGCCCGGCGGACAGTGACTGATTGCCTGCTTGAAGTTTTGAAAAGGAAGGGCTCAGACGGACTTTTGCACGGGGCAGAGGGCACACAGCTGGGCCCTTGTTTCGGTGGGCAGCCGCCGGCCATACCGCAGACGGAGGGGAGGGGCCGGCGGCAGGCAGCCGTCTATGGGCGGGTGAGGCGGTTGCCCACGCGTTCGGACCAGCTCCCCACCGCTCAGCAGAGCCTCCACGGGCAGCTTCCGCCTGGGACACGCTCTCCTGAAGCCTGGGGAACCCAGATGAGACCCTGTTTCCCAGTTACCTTACTGGTTTTCACCCAAGTGACATTAAGCTCCTGTCATGTGCCTGGCACTGTACTGGGTGTTGTGAGGGATACAAAAGAGGTGGCCTGTCTCACAGGTGCTCTGAGGTCTGGTTCAGTACATATGCCAGACATTTAACAAATTACGAAATCTGTCCTTACTCAGTACATTGCCTGTGAGCGGGGCACAGGGTCACACAGCAAGAACCTTGGAACGTCCCCTTTGGTGTTTGCCACACGCAGCAGGGGGCAGCAAGGCCGGCCTGAGACCTGGGCTGGCAGGGGCTGGGGTCTGCAGGAGAGAGGCACAAACGTGCCCTGTTCAGGCGGGGACAAGCAGACCACTTGGTAAAGCGCGGAGTCGCGGGCGGGCGAGTTGGGCTGGTGGTGGCCTTTGATGGCCAGGCTCAGGGGCCCTGGAGGGTTCTGAGCAGGAGAGCGATATGACCAGCACGGAGCAGGAGAGCGACATAGCCAGCACGGAGCAGGAGTAAGACTGAGTGACGGTGGTGTTGGGCTGCCTTCCAGTGGGACATGCGGTGGGGCCGGAGGTGCTGACAGGAGAGGGGACAGCAGTCGTGGGCTGGTGGGAGCTCCCGACCCAGCTGCACGGGACGGACCCTGGAGAGACTGGCCTCGAGGACACTGTGCTAAAACTGATGTGACGTTTTCTGCTCCAGAAGTGTAGGTTTTCTTAGGTGCCAGTAAACCTCTTCTTGTGTTTTACAGATTCAGCCAGTTATTGAAGAAACCTTTCCTTTTTCTAAAGTTCCAGAAGCCTTCCTGAAGGTAGAAAGAGGACATGCACGAGGGAAGACTGTAATTAATGTTGTTTAAATAAATGCTCGGCTTGGTGATTCACTCTATCTTATTGTTCGGTGAGCGCCTGTGGGCCCAAACTTTCCCTGGTCTTGCCTCTCCAGATGAGACTGTGAGGTCCAGGGCAGAAGTTTAAAAAAAGCAAACACCTTTTTGCCATTCTCTCCTGTCTTTTGGACTGAGCAGAGATGGATGTTTCATAGCTCCATCCCCCGCTGCCCAGTGTAACCTGTACCATCTGTGCATGCCTTCATGCAGAGAGGTCCTCCGTGCCAAGCACCAGGGATACATACGTGACAGGAAAATATCCATGTGGGCTTGTCTAGAAAGTCAGTGAAAATCGCCTATCGTTTTTTCCAAGTTGTTCTTTCACACCAGATTTGCAAATTGTTGTGGCCCCTTCTGTTCTCATAGCTCAAGCTCCGTTTTGCTGTCTTAATGTTTATGAGTTACAGAAACTTTGGGTGCATGGATGGCAGCACCTAGAGCTTGTTTGCAGCTGGGTCCTTCTTAGATTCATCGGTGAGCACTTCTCGTTCGATTTTCCTTCCTCTGCTCTAACTGCCCTCAGAATTCTGAATCTCAGGGTCACGTGTGTACAAATTTGGCCAGTGATTTGGTTGCTCATTAAGAAAATGTGATGCTAAAGTTTCTAACTTTTCAAAAGCCTTACAGTTTTATAAGGACCAGGCCTCTTTCCACATGCTTCTCTGAGGTATTCTGCATGTCCATGTCCATTCCAGCCGTCCCAGTGGGGTCCAAGGCGCCCAGCGTCTGCCCTGGAATGCCTGCATTAATCACTGTGCCAGTAAGCCCCTTGCAGCTTTTGAATGAGTGGCTCTAGCCCACGCCCTTCATTCCTGTGAGGGGTTTATTTCCCGTTGTGCGCATCCTCATTACTGCATCTTAGACACCAGCTTTTAGCTCTTGACGTAGAGCTGAGTAACTTGACTGGCTTATTCCCGTTAGACATTCATGTGGTGGTGTATTAGATGAGGGATTTTCTCTAAAATTGCTGGTGTCACCAGTACAGATTTATTTCAAAGGAAAGAAAATGTTTTCCAGTTGTAAATACAACATCTTCTGATGTCATTTGAACAATCCCAGCTCTTGTCCTGAGGGCTCCCCGGGGTGCTGAGGGGCCAACCCCCTGTGGGGGGACCTCAGCCCCGCATGTCCACTCAGGAGAGGGGCATGCGCCCTTTCACCACTGAGCCTGGAAAGGGGTCGTCTGCAAACATTTCCCTGCCTGTTCCCCGGCCCCCTGCGCGTGCTGCCCAGTCAGGTGCCCATTTCCAGTCTGCCAGCCGACTGTGAAGTGGTAGAGGGCTGCTGAAAGGACGCTCGGATTTCGTCAATACAGGTTCCCAGAAACAAGTTTATTCGAGAGCTAAAGTGAACGCAGGCCACTGTGGAACGTCTTACCCCCGTGCTGGCATATGCACAAAGGCCTAGAACCGGAGCCATACCGCTAACAGGACAGACGCTGGCTGCTGTCAGACAAGTACAGACATTACCCCAAACTGAAGATAAACTATGCCGACCATCAGTGCCTCCCACAGACTCAGAGAACATCAGCATTTTAGAGTTGGAAACATACTGGAACAGATAAAGAGAAAATAAGCTTTGTTCTTCGTGTGACAAGCACCCCAGTTCTGTGACGGAAACGAAATGTGGACACACAGCACAAGAAGGGACTCGAGGACTGTTGGGAGCCAGAGCGCCCCGTCTGAGCAGCCCTGTCTGGACCAGGGTCTGCTCTGCGGGGAAAGATTTGGGGTTTCACTGAAATGCTGGCATCTTACGGGTCTCAGTTCTGAGATGTGGCCAGCAAGCGGGCTTAGGGCTATACCTTTCCTGCACTTTCTGGAGAGAACTGCCAGTCATGCTCTTGAGCTCCCGACTCCTCTGCTTCCGCAGGGGCCACGGAACCCTGAGCCCTGAGCCTGCCCCGCCGGTCATGCCCCGGAGTGTGGCCGGGAGACACCACAGGTGGCGCCGGCTAGCAGGGCTCAACGACCTGAGTTTAGCAAAGGACTGCATAACATTGCCCAAAACTAACTGCAGATGAGGGAAGACGGGCTAATAAGTCAGATCACGTCATACTGTTCTATAGCATCGGTAAGAAAGGAAGACAATCCTCATTTGTGACATTCTAGGGCAGCCCAGGTAAGTTAACAGGCCCAAACCCTGCTAATAAATGTTAGCAGGCATGGCCATAAAATCTTGTAAGCTTACTAATTTTTAACATTAACAGAAAGAAAACAGTATTTTGTTTATACTTACTCAGTTCCCTACAATGGCTGACCGTGAGAGTCTTTGCCCCCTTACTATTTAGTATGATTAATAATCCCAGAAAACAGAAGGTCCCGGACTAAAATCACAGGCCTCATACCCTTTTCTTCTCAGATGCTGAGTATTCCACCTCACAAACAGCTTTCATCCATCCCTGTGGCATAGGGTTGGTAGGTCCACAAAATCAGTTAAGTTTGTTCTTTCTTTCCTGTCACTGTCTGTGGCATTAATTCAAAACATACGTAAGCTTAAAGTGTGGGCATAGCATTTTTTTAAAAAACACCCAAAAGCTGCTAATGAGGCCACCTGTTTAGGCAGCTACTGAAAGGAACTGAAAGGCAAGAAATGAAAGGAGGACACATTATCGGTTTAAAACTATCATAGTCTTTTAAAAAGATGGGACAGTTGCCCCACTCACGGCCGTGAGAGCCGGGCGTGGGCCAGCGTCAGGAAGGGCAGGCCCGCTCTCCGCGCCGCTCCTCCGTCCACAGTCCTCTTCCCTTTGCAAGGTAGCCGGCCGGCCTCCGGAGCACGCCCCCAGCGCTCCTCCTTCAGGCTTAGAGCACCAGGGCTTCCCACACTTGCGTTGACTTCTCTTTGCTGACAGTGTTGAGGATGATGTGATTCTGGTCATACTGTGTGCCCCCTGGGAGAAAGAAGAGGAAAATGAACTTCATTTGCCCACAGCGAAGGGGCTGGAGCAGACAAAATTCATGACAACACCAGTATAACAAAAATGAACAAGGCGTGAAACTGTGTGCGTCAAGGACACAAGGCGGGGGAAAGCCCCCAACACACCCGAGGGCGGAGAGGGTCAGCCCCGGGGGTTGATGTGTTCAGTCCCATCGCACAGGCGCAGCAACCCCCACAGGGGTCCCACCTCCAAGTCTTAGGAGCCAGTCCGCAGTCAGTCTTAAGATGTTTGAAACCAGGGGAACAGGGCAAAATCTAGAGGAGATAATATATTTCACAATCTTTGCGCCTTTTCAGTGGTGGAATCACGGGTTTGAGGTACCGGCGGGGGAAAGGCAGGCAGTCCGGGTGGCTGTCAGATGAACAGGTTCGCGTGACAACGGACAGCGGCGCAGGAGGCCACGGGGAGGTGTGAATGGCACCCAGAAGGGGGTGGGCAGGGCTGGGGACCCGTCCTCGCACAGGACGCGGAGGCCCAGGTTCTGGACACCGGGCGTGGCCTCGTCCAGCTCCTTTTCACCGGAATACTCGCTAGATATTCCAGATACTTCAGTGTTAAAAACAGCCCCAGGGCCTCTTGTTTCTCCACTCCAAGATCATTACGGAGAGAGAGGGTTTTCTGAGTCTTCCCCGGTGTGGAACATCCTTTCAGATCCCTTATCCTTTTTTCAGCATAAGCCTCTGCGCCAAGTTTGTATCACCAAGACCTCGATCAAAATAAGAATGGGTTCATCTAGATGCTAGGTCAGTATGACTGGTGTTGAAATCATCTTGTATCCTCGGGCTATGAAGAATGGAACATTCTTAGTCTCTCCTACTGCACTGACAAAGTAGCCAAAAGGTCTGAAAACTTACACTGTTGATCTTGGTAGTTGGGGGAAACCATCTCTTATTCTCCTCTTGAAAGCAAAGGATTCATCATCACTGGTCACCTAGGGCTTCTGCGCAGCTGGGCGTCGGATAGAATACAAGGGCCTGGGGTCTTTCACATGTAAGTTCGCAGTGGGTCCTAAGGCGACCACCCACACCGCAGACCCCACTGACACATGCTCAGATCGCAGCGAGCGTCACCTTAAGATCCCAGAGTCTCTTTTCATTCTTCACGATTGTGGTGCCTTAACATAACTTTTGTGTATATAACACAATTTTGATTAGAAACATGAAGACTAGAAGGAATTGAGAAACATCTGATTCATTCTTCTGTTGCCTTTGGGGAGAGTTAAAATGATCGCAGATTCGGCATGTTCTCACCGTGAGCATGAACCACCTTCCACCGCTGTCCTAATGTGTCTGGACGAACGCCTGAATGCCTTCCAGAACACCCCTGAGCCCCCGGGGCAGGTCAGGAGACAGACACTGCCTAATAAATGCTGCGGCTGTATTCCTAGGTAACACATGGTTCAGCTGTTGTGGCTAATGAAACTCGGAGCCTCCCATTAAGGGCACCACAGGGGGGTACTTATCTGCCTTTCCTTTGCACAGCACGTGCGGGCCTGTTCTCTCCTGCCCACGAGGTGGCAGCCTTCCCCCACACTCTGAGACGACTCCACCGCTACCTTGAGAGTTTACGACCTTACAGAGCGACAGCCTTACTTCACAGGCACTGGACTGATGTGTAATGCGTTTTAAGAAGGGACCTCGGCACTTTAACGTGAAACCCTAAGGAGGAAACACCTAGAGGCCTGCAGTTCTTGTCCGAGTCAAGACCACGTGCCGGGTGTCCTTACTCCCGGTCGGCTGCCTCCGCAGCAAGTGCCAGGACGCCTGGACGGTTGCAGCTTCCAAAACCTAAGCTCTGCAGCCGCGGTAGCATCCCTTTTTACCCGCTCTGGTGCCCCCGTGTCTAGCACAGAGCCTGCCACACAGCAGGTACCCAGTAAATACCTGTTGAAAGAGTAAAAGACGGTGCTCCAGACTAGCCCATGAGGATTGCAGTGACCTTCGCCCTGGACACAGGAAGCTGGTCCCATTTGTAAGACACAGGAATCCCTGTTTCCCAGAACCCCTCATGTTCTCAATTTTGTCACATTTCTTTGGCCTTTTTGGAGATTTTGAAGCTCTTATCTTGTATAGACTGAGGAGCTCCAGTTTAACAAGTTGGTCAAAATAGTTATAAAGGGAGGGTCTGGGTCAGTGAGTCTTAACCAGTTTGAGCCTCAGGATGACCGTCTGTAAAATGGGCATTTTACCTGTCTGCAGAGTGACAGGCCTGCGCACCCAGTGCAACGAGAAGGAGGTAGCCCTGTACTGCTGCTCATTTCTGAACGCGGCACCTTCTCCCTTCTAGCCCAGCTCGCATTTGGCGCTGTGTTCGGTTTTGGTCCCCACTCAGCCTGCAGCCAGACGTTGCCCAGCCTGGGCTCTGCCTGCCCCTCACCACACTCGTCTGCCTCTGAGCACCCGCCCGGCTCCTCAGGGGCGTTGTGAATTCTCACACAGGAGACACTCTACCCACAGGAGGTGACCCAGAAGTGACAGCCGCTTCTCAGGCAGTCACCGAAGCCCCCGGTGCAGGTGTTCCGGCTCATTCTCCCTTACCCAGAAGAGTTATTTTAAACCCAGTTGCAGCTATTTCTTTGCACATATATCTTAATTTTTAATGACAGCTCTGGCCTAGGGCCCTGATTAAAGTAAAACTGAGCCAACTTTCTAGTGATGAATTTAAAATAGAGTAGTTGTGTGGTGTGATTATATTATAGATGTTTTACTGAATTTACAAACATATCATGCTAGCTTTTTTGATAGGAAATGGCAAGTCCCCATTAATAATTTAAAGCAAAATTACCCTGGAAGACATGAATAAAACACACTATCTTCGTTTGCTTGTCAACAGCAACGCTAGCTCACGAATTGCCACGCCTGTGTTTGAAGGTCAGTGTTCTGCTCTAAGTCACCACGAATGGTCCTCCTAGGGTGGGCCTCGGCCCAGCAGCACGGGGCGGCCTGGGCGCTGGGTCCGAATGCAGGCACTCAGGCCCCTCGCTCCACGACTGACCCGGAAACTCCAGGGGACGGGGGGCGCCCAGCAGTCTGCTTCAAGGAGCCCTCCCGGTGGTTCTGCCACAGACAGAGTTTGGGAGCCGCTGGCCTCCATCTGGCCTTCCCTGCGCAGCGGCGGTTTGCTCTGGGTTACCTTCACCCAGCAAGGGTTCAGCTGGAAGCCCCGGGGCTGGCCTGATTCCTCTGACCTTAGACCTCTTCAGTGAAAGGCCACCTGCACATACATGAGGACCATCAACCGTACTGCCTGAGATCATAGCCTTTTTTTTTTTTTTGAGAGGGCATCTCTCATATTTATTGATCATATGGTTGTTAACAACAATAAAATTCTGTATAGGGGACTCAATGCACAGTCATTAATCCACCCCAAGCCTAATTCTCAACACTCTCCAATCTTCTGAAGCACAACGAACAAGTTCTTACATGGTGAACAAGTTCTTACATGGTGAACAAGTTCTTACATAGTGAACAGTGCAAGGGCAGTCATCACAGAAACCTTCGGTTTTGATCATGCATCATGAACTATGAACAATCAGGTCAAATATGATTATTCGTTTGATTTTTATACTTGATTTATATGTGAATCCCACATTTCTCCCTTATTATTATTATTATTATTTTTTTTTTAATAAAATGCTGAAGTGGTAGGCAGATGCAAGATAAAGGTAGAAAACATAATTTAGTGCTGTAAGAGGGCAAATGTAGATGATCAGGTCTGTGCCTATAGACTAAGTATTAATCCAAGCTAGACAAGGGCAACAAGACATCCACAGATGCAGAAGATTTCTGAGATCATAGCCTTTTAACTTGTCACATTTAGTTGAACACGGTCACAATAAATCAAATAGCCGGAAGTCAGCCTGTGTCCCCCACATCAGCATTTATGGGTGAGATTGTGGCCAAACCAATGAACCCCCCTGAGCCTCAGTTTTCTGGGCTATAAAATGGGGCAGGACAGGGGAGAGAGGGGGAGGAGGGATAACACAGGCCTCCTAGGGTCCCCAGAAGATCGCATGAGAGGACACATGTCAAGGGTTTGGCACAGTGACTGGCACACGGGGAGGATCTCTGACTATTAATAATAATTTTCAAAAGTAAAGAATGGATTTTTAGTTAACTAAAGAAAGGTAGCAACAAAGAAAATAAAGGAAATGGTCCTTACCTTTGATATCCAAAACCAGATGCGGCTTCAACTTGCTGAAGATCCTGCCATCGGACTTCAGGCTCCAGAACTGACTGTCGGCGTTCTGGTGGAGGGCCAGGCCCAGTTTGGAGCCCGACGTTACCAGACTCCCCACGATCGTCACACAGCAGTCTTCTGCTATCTGCTTGGTGGAAAAGAAGATACCGTAAGACAGTGGCTGCACATGCAAGTGTTACTGTAATCGGTTTCCTGCGTAAATTGATTTTTAGAGCTATCTTAGTTGCTAGCTTTATTTATCCCATAAGGCAAATCAGTTTTTAGCAGGGGAACTGGGGTCAGACAATACATATGCCCTTCAGTCAGACGGTGTGAGCGATGGGAAGAAAGTTCTCCATTTCTGTCTATTGGGAGAGACTTCTGCCCTTCGTGAGGCGGGCTTACTAACGAGGGAAGCCTGTGAGCAGTAAAACTGTCCATCGTGATGTTTTTCCCTCTCAGAAATGACCACGTTCTGAGACTGGGTCTGTAGCTAAGTCCCCCTGACTGTCCACTTTGGCTCGGCCTGACCTTCCGGAATATGACATCTCTGGTTTTTTTTGAAGGCTGCTGTGGTACTGAAGTGGCTAAAGGGGCACTTTATCATTTTGAAACTTGAAATTCCATTTATTGTCTTGTCTCTCCTTCATGAGAAATGCCTACGATTTTCCAAGGAGGTATGCTATCCAGCCACAAAGAGAAGAAAATGCAGATGCTGTGAGGTGGTTTTAATGCGGAGATTTTAAGAGTTCTTCTGTGGAAGGGAACCCACCCTGATAGATAAACAATGCACGGTCGTCGTATGTTGCTACGACGTCGACACACGTGCAGATGCTTGCCCTAAAAGATGCTTAGGAAAAGCATTCTCCATTGAGAGGAAAAGGACTGTGATAATCTAAGACTGTTTTTTCATTATTTTACTGAATTCAGAGTTGTTCAATAACGTCACCGGAATGTTTGTTAGAAATAGTTGCTAAGGGACACCATTTCCTAGAATTACCGAAGATGATTCAAAGGCAGAAGTTTGCTTTTTTTATGCTTCTGTATTACATCCACTTCTGTCTCTCGTGCTGCTGCTTCTATGCAAGCCTATGGCGCGCTCTGCAAGGACCAGTCGCCTCGGGAACAGCAGCCCCCATCAGCAGGCTGCGCTCCAGCTCACGAGGCTGTGGCCTTCTGCTGACTCGCAGGGCACCACATTTAAAAACCCCGGGAGGAAACAGTCAAGCCCATAAGATCAAGGGGCTGAGAAGAGTATTTACAACAGAAGCGCGAGCCTCCCTAATCTTACTTCGTTCAGCTTTGTAGTGTGATTGTGGCAGGAGTGGTGCAAGTGGAAAATGGGCCATGTTCCATTTTACCAGGGGTGACAAGTAGGAATGGGTTGGGTTGTGCACGGGGCAGAATCTGCACCCTTCATCCTAGTCTGCAGGGTCCTCCAAAACGGAAACGAACCGACAGCGTTTGTGTTAACAGAGCTGGGGCTTAGGGGGTTTCCCTGTAACGAGTACATGAAGGACAAAGGGGAGAGTGACACACATACTTCCTTTTTCTGTTACTCTATAAAAATACAGATACGAACATTTCATCTTGGGTTGGTGCTAGACTTACCTCCCATTTTAAGTTCTTAGACTGGTTCTATCAGAGTCAATAAATAGTTTCATGAAAAACCTAACTTATTTCTGTAAGTGCTCTAGGAACCGAGAAATAGCATCTGCTTCAAGAAAGACACTGTTACAGACCCTCTTATCCTCAAAGCTCACCCTGCATTTGATGCATCCTTCTTGATAAACCCAAATCTGATCATCAGCACCGACATCCTCCATGACCTGTATCCTGAGCAGCTTCAGGTCCTCCAAGTTCCCATTGGTTGACATGAATAACCCCGTTGCTTTGTTTCGGAGTTTGAAATAAATTTGTTTCTAGAAGACAAAAACCCCAGCAATGGCCACAGGGAAGTTGTCCTGTAGGAGGCATCGACTTAGCATCAACAGCAGAGGCAGAACCCAAGGGGAGGTCGGATCAGGGATAATTGCTGTGCCCGAGTCTTAGAGGCTTTAGGATTTTCTCGATGGGAAGAGTTTGATGAAATTTCAAAGAAGAGGCCTGCCCGGGACAGCCCAGGGCTCGGGACACGCCACGTTTTGGTGTTCGGCGTGAGATTTCTGAAAGCCGTCACACCTCTAATTGCCCCTAAGAGAGCCCGAATTCAGAGCTTCAGAGGTGAGGGTGGGGGGAGAGGCCAATTTCAAACTTAAAACGGAAACTAAAGAGTTGAATTACATTTACAAAAAAATAAAAAGATTCAGAGAACAGTCTATGCAAAGAGAGGGGAAGAAAAAAAATACCTGAACAAAAGGTCGCAGGGAACCTATTTGGCGACAGCCACTGAATTCATGCCAGCTGGGGACCTCTGCCGGTGACAGGAGGAACTGTCGGCCTCTGTAGCCGCCGAATTCGTAGGTGACCCAGCTGGAAGAGAGAGCAGGCGAACCGTGGGCGGCGAGCCCCGGGCGACTGTGGGCCCCGGTTATCTGTATTTCCAGAACGCTTCCAGTTTTTTAACTGAGCTTTATAAAATCTGCACTGGGGAGAAACAGAAAACTACCTAATTTTATAAAACACAGGGCACCCATTTCTTGACCGAAAGTGACTTCTGGGTACATGGTATGTATGCCGAAAAGACCCATTCTTGAAGAGAAATAAGTAAATTTTTTCCTCCAATAAAGCAATGACATAGATAGTCTTCCAGTGGGACAGCTCGGAACACCCTGTGAGCTTTCCGTAAAGCATTTTCAGTTGTAAGCCTTTAGTTAAATGGAGTTCTTCGTGTGTGGCATATGGTACATGCTATAAAGGTTAAATAAAGATAAATAACTCAACAAATTTGTTTAAAATGACAGTAATCTTTCTCAATCTAGAAAACTGCTACAGATGCTCAGTCTCTCCCACCAAGAGACGCGGGCGCCCACCCCTGGAGGGGCGTGGTGAACACGGGCGTGCGGGCCACCCGGCAGCCTTCCTCTCTGGCTGGTGTATGACATCAAGGCAGAATATTCTCTACTTTTAATTTTGGGACTCTAAAATGTTCCCATTTTCGCCATTTTATCATAAAAACAAATCATGAATTAACATCTGTCGAAAAACAAAATCATCCTTAATTCTATCACCTTGATAATCCATCATTATTTTTAAAAGTATAGTCCCCTCCAACACTGGGTGCACACAGGTAGACTATTCCTGTTGTTTCTGTGAATAAAAGAAAAATGCTTTCTTAAATACTCCATTGATCGTCTTTATTCATTTTTATATCTTAGTTAATTTCAACGATTATTCAAAGTGGAGAAAAATCTGCCCATGTCGACCTTTAGTCATGGTGCAGAGCATCTGTTAGCCGCTCCTTAGCTAAGGGAAGGCCCCAACCCTTACTCCAAAATCAGAGGGTTTGGTTTTCCAAAGGGTGAGAAAAGTCAGCTCTGTCTTGCTCTTAAGTGCAATAAACTTATTGAGCACTGGTTTGCAAAGCCTTCCCCTAGAAACCCGAGAGGTTTTAAAACAAACCCCTGACCTTAGGTAAACTGAAATTCCGGATGAAGACGTAAAAGACGCCTCACGCATGGCTCTTCCAAGGGGGAAAGTATATACAATGAAGGTGCGTGATTATTAATCCTTACAGAAAATGCAGGGTTATATGTCAGTTTGTTTAAGGTAACGCAGGAGTGAAAGAAGTATGACCAAACCTAACTTTTAAGACCAGTTACTTATTGAATAAACGAGTAGGTAATTCACTCACATGCCACCAATCACCTGAACAGAGCGTATCTGCGTGTTGAATCCTAGGGATCGGAGATTAACTATTTCTGCATTAAGTTCGATCTTTTTCCCCTTGAAGTCTTCTCTCTCAAAAAGAATAATTGCTGGTTCGGAAAATTCCTGTTTAGGAACAAAAATAATGGTCTATTCCTTATTTTTTATAATAGTTTGAAGTTACATGAAAATCATCCTGTTACAAGGACAGAACACAAGATCTGGCCAGACTCGGCCTGTCACAAACTCCGTGTCGCAGGAAGTCTGGGAGTTTTTATACACCAAAGGGAAGGAGAGGGAGGCCAGCGGGGTGGGGGGCCAGGGGAAGCAGAGATTTTCCCTTACACAGAAAGGCAGGTAAATATAAATAGTATTATAAAGCAGGGGGGAAATATCCTAGGCACAAAGGAATGGCCGTATATGCCTAGAATATCAACAGTTTCGGTGGAATTTATCTTCAGTTTTTCCATTTTCTGTTGAGATAAAAAGGGGCTGGAAAGCCACGGTAAACGGCAAGGGCCAGAGGGCCTGGCAGTCCCGGAGTCTGGCGGCCTGGCGGGAACCGTCCTGCACGCACTCTCAGGTGACTGGTCGTGTTGTTTCAGTTGTCCGTAGACAGTGATGCCGTGCGCACGTGCTCTCCAACCCCCCAACAGGGACAACTGTCAGGAGGAGAGAGACCAGCAGGACGGAAGCCCCACGCTCAAACCGCCAGTCATCTGAAACAGGAATCCACTGATTTTCAGAAAAATGAGAAGTCGGCAGTCTATGCTTGTTTTTCAAATTACAGAACCTTATGGCCCTAGATACGAAGCTCTAACGATAATACTAAACTCATAAATGACACATCAGAAACTCCCTGCCTGCTTCAAGGTCTGTGGCAAGGGTGTGGCACCTATTTGCTTTATGTGGATGTGCCCTGGCGCGTAGTAAGACGCTGCCAAGCAGTAAACCCAGCAGATTAGCGTGTAGGTGTCTGTATGGCGCAGGAACTGGGTTGTGTAAGACACACAAGGAGCCAGCGACACGGCCTGCAGGATTCCCACCTGGTGCTCCTGCCGCACTGTCCCCGGGGGCCCCTCCAGGGCTGCTGGGCACTCACCTCCAGCATCAACCACCAATTTTCAAAATAGTCCCACTTAAGATGTATGCTCTTAATATGGGTAAAATGTCCATTTCACCATGATCAAAACTTAAAACAGTATCATCTGTAAGTGTCAGAAATGTGAGCATATAGGCCAAGTTCTGATTGAAGGAAGTAATTGAAAACTATATCTGAAGTGGGTTTGTCTGTTCTTAAATATATACTTGTAGGTCGTTTTTAGAATATTTGGCAGGTTAAGTATCAAAGTTGTAGATACTCATGACCTGCAGGGCGGCGGCTCTTCCCACATCTTTGCATGTTTCACTGCTGCTATTTTTACATCTCGAGAAAGGCCAACACCTCAGTTATCTGGACAGCCAGAAAGGGATGAGGTGAAACCAACTCATGTGTTCTTTTTACCTTTAAAACTGAAATCACCAACTACATATGTTTAAAGCTTTCTGTGAGAAATCAGCTACCAAAAACTAACAGATATTTCCCAAACTACAAGCACACCGGGACTTTAGCATCTGAACATTACCTTGCAGCTTTGTTCTATTGAATACGGCTTTGACTGTATCAGAGCTAAAGACTTCTGTTCAAGGAGGGGCACTGCAACCCAGATTAGCACATACATTATAAACGGGGAGAAGTCATTTGATTGCAAATCTCTACATTTTACAATAGAGTAATAGATTTCCAAATTGCAAGGAATTTGCACACATCAGTGACAACAAAAGATACAGGAAATGAAAGAGCTGGGCAAACAATAAAGAGGCAACTCACTGACCCGGAAGCGCAAAGGACTAAAGAAGTACGTGAGATACCCTCGCTGGTAGTGAGACAAATTAACACCACGAGGTGACTTTCTACCCTAACTCCTTCGCAATTACAGAAGTTAGGAAGTAAGGAATACTCAGAAATGGCCATGATGGCGGAAACAGGAAGCCCACGTGCAGCCAGCAAGACTCTAACGCGGTGGCATTTGGCAGAACTGAGTGAAACTGCAAACTCAGGCAGCTGAACTCCAGCCGGTCCCCCTGGGCCCAAGAGACGCCCACCCAGGCCCGCAGGGGCGCACATGTGAGGATAAGTAAAACACGGAGATGGAACTCTTGCGGCAGTCAGAACCAACACACTAGACGCGCAAACAGCACAAGGGACAGCCCGTACAGTTTTTAAATCTAAGTACCGTGTTATGGGTGTAACAATGAGAATCACAGCATAATACTGCAAACAAATTAAAAGCCTATATACCATCTTTTAAAAAGCACTTTACAAGTAATCCAAGCTGCATGTGAAACCCATCAGAATGGGTGCCTGTAAAGGGGCGTGGAGGAGGCGGCTCAGGAATGA
This sequence comes from Manis pentadactyla, assembly GCF_030020395.1. Classification (NCBI taxonomy): domain Eukaryota; kingdom Metazoa; phylum Chordata; class Mammalia; order Pholidota; family Manidae; genus Manis; species Manis pentadactyla. The sequence goes on along the minus strand of NC_080030.1, from coordinate 106,897,075 downwards.
AGTGGAAACAAACAAGACGGAGGGACCCGGAACCAAGCCTGGGGGACCGGACGCCACGACCGCCTCACCACTCCGCTCCTGAAGCTGAGAAAATGGCAAACGAGAACAATTCCTACATTGAGGATCTAACATGACATCAAACGTTCCAGGATGGAAAGCTGCACCGCCCCGACGTAAGGCGCCGAGTAAGGCTACCTCTGGTCTCCTCCGGGTGCCCGTCGGCTGGTGCACCGCCCAGCCCTGCGGCCGCACTCACGCTGACATACTTACAACATGGATGAAACGAAGAGACTTGAACGCCGCTCCAGGCGGGCATCCCATCGCGGAGGGACAGGGATAGTGGCCTTCCTCCAGCACGTACTGGTTACCGGAGAAATCCTCTCCGTCGTAGGCGACCCAGCTACGGGAGGAGAAACCGCACATACACAGCAGGCAGCGTGAGGACCCCTCTGGGAGCGAGCCCCTCAGGGGCGCCCTGCTATCAGTAAGCTCAGGGCCCGGTGCCAACAGCGTGTTTCCTTCCAATGTCTGGCATATTTACTGCGCTCCACCCTGGCACGTTCACCTTCAAATCGAGTCAGTCGCTAACTCTGCACCTGGGAATAGGACTTCCTTCTCTGTGACCTCACCCAAGTGTTCACCTCTCGCCTTCTGGCATTCCTGGCTCCTGCCCTGAGGGTCACCTTTTCCAGCCAGTGTAGTTTTGTCGGGCCCTCGAGTTCACCTGACTTTACTGATTTCCTCCCAAAATGTCTCTCACTCTTTTATGCTCATTTCCAACACCTCTACACTGGGCCAGGCATCGAAACACCCAAGTGACTTAGACAAGTCACAAGGCCCTCTCTGGGCCTCAGCATTGGTGACAAAAAGGTGATGCACACGCTTCCCTAGAAGGGGTGGGTTTTTTGTTTTTGTTTCTTTTTTTTCCAGCAAATGCTTATTGAGGATGAATTGTGCTACAGGTTTGTGTTGCTGGGGGTAGGACAGCAGATCAAAAGTCCCTGCTGTCTTGAAGTTTACAGGCAGACAGCAAATGCACAACAAAAGAGCACATCTGGTAGTAATGACTGAAGCAGGACTGGGGATGGAGAGGAACTGGGGCAGGGGCGGAAGCACAGAGACGCTTCACCGTCAGTCCGTTTGTTTGAATGCACAGCCAGCGTTCTTCCCACTTTGCAGAGCTAAATGATGTGATCGTGCTGCGCAGACCATAAAGGCCTGTGTGATGAAAGGCCCTCTGATTACTATTAGCAGACTTAATTCCTCATCCCTTCTCACCCAGGCTGCTCTAAGGGCTTCCCTGACCAGGTCTCCCTGACCCTGGGCTCTGCGCACTGAAAAGCTTCTGGGGAAACTAATCTTTTTGGGGTAGCTCTGAGCCCCCCCAGCCTTCCCATCTGGCATCTCCTGCGTGTCTGTCTAAATGCACGTGCATAAGTGGGGCCTTCATGCCCGGACCCCACCCTCCCTGTGCAAACTTGCTTCCCCCTCCCCAGTGCAAAGCTGTCCCAGCTAGAGAGGGCGGAGCCCCCGGCCAGCACACACACCAGCTCCACTCCAGCCGCACACCTGCCTGTCATGCAGAATCCCTATCCTTCTACCTATCTGTAAAAAATCTACCTTAGGAGGCACCTTAGAGTTTCTAGGATCCCTTGAAGGTGATGGGACAGGCCTGCAGGTAGAGAACTGGTCTGAATCCCATTGCACAGTGAAGTGATTTCCAACCTTCTCAACCTACGCTGATCTCTAGGTCCTCTGATGTCCAGTGCCCCCCTGCCCACCCCACCCCCGGTGACTAGGCTCTGCCGATCCGCTGTGTGCCTACCTGCCCCCCAAAACTCTGCAGGACTTGGTAGGCAATGAATCACCAATATGACTTGTTGTTTCTTCAAAACTTTGACTGCGACCTTGAAACTGTGTTTCTGAAAACAGTTGAATCTTTCAAAAAGTAAACAGAACACATAAAATTATTTTCCTTAACACATTAACTCATTCACCCTTTGAAATGATGACCCAAACACGACCTGGTAACTCTTGTTCAGTAAACTGGCATGAATTTTACAAACCCTTTAATTTTCTACTTATACATTAACGATCAATTAAAAATACTTGGGCTGCGCCATTCATGATTATTTAACTTAATTTAAGACATCAAAGGACAATTCAACAGTAGAGGCACCTTTCTATAGAACGCCCTGTCGTAACAAGCTGCAAGGCATTTTAAAGCTTCTTTGTGGCCAAAAGTAATTATTCATCAGTTCTAACATTTACAAGAAACTGTATTTTGGACACACAGTATAGTTCTCCTCCCCCTCAGCGGAAGATACTTGCTGACTTGTTACAATCCTGCGTATGCTAGTAAAGGAGCTCTGGTGGTGTTTGTGCCTTTATAATTAGGGCTGTCCGAACACGTCCATTAAATAGTCTAAGTAACAGATGTCATATGTCAGTTGATGTAGACAGCATTCAAAGGCTTGAGTGAGAGGCCATATAAAAGAGACCATATAACATGTTTGTCTAGCAGATGGCACAGAGTTAATAATATTGTAATAACTTTGTATGGTGACAGATGGTAACTACACTTAGCATGGTTAGCATTTCATAATATATGTAGACATTGAATCACTATGTCATACCCCTGAAACTAGTATTATGTATTTGTCAACTCTGCTTCAATTAAAAATAAAAAAACTAAAGAAGAAACGAAGTATTTGGTAGTGATGGATCATCCCATCAGTAGTCACTCTCAAATGGTTCGGGAAAATGACTTGTCTAATGCAGTCACAGTAAATATGAGAATTCACTGTACGGTTTACCACAGTAACTATATATATTGTTTGAAATACTACTCTTAGCATATTAACGTAAACTCTAATCTAATATAAATGATATAAAATTCAACTTTAAATAATAAAAGCCCTTTATAAGAAATATTTAGATATGGGTCAAAGCTATCAAGCGTTAAAGTTAAGCTTAAATCTAATTTTAAAATACAGTTATGCTTTGGGGTGTAAGAATCAGTAAAACCAAGAAAATGTCCCAGATGTCTGACATTTTACACGTAAATTCAGCTTTTCAATGGAAGGTCCCTAGTTACAAAATATAGTTACCTGATTCCGTCTCCTTGGGCCAGTGAAAGAATCCTAAAGATGTTTAAAGGGAAGAGAAAAGAAAATGAGAGCAGACATCTTGAAAAAGTTCTTTTCTTCCAGATCATTATTAGCAGTTACTGTTAAAAATAACCTCGGAATAGTGTCTGTAGCATTAAGTGTGACGTGGGCCACAAGTGCAGATTAAGGAAATCCAATTACATATTCTCATAGAAAAATACAACTCCTTACCAGACATATGGGTTGAACAGAAGAGATCTTATAATTCTTGCCTCCCCAGTCCTCGAAGCTGGTATAAAAGCCTTTATCCAGGACATACTGCTCTCCCGTGAAGTCAGGGTTTTCATAGGCCACCCATCTAAGGGGAGAAACAAGCCGACTCGTTACAGTTCGCAGTTTGCCCAACAGTAAACATGCTGCCACACACGTTTGGGCAAGTATGAATCACTCTGGTTCCCTCTGTTTTACTAATAAGTTATCTTAATTTTTCTGACTCCCCATTAATCTTTTAGGGACAGACGGATTTGTCTGTATGACAGTCAAAGAGGCGAGTGAAAGGGTGTTTTTCCCTGAACCGTTTGCTGTTCTTGCTTATCAGATCCCACTTCCCAGAGGAGCTCCAGTGGGGACATTCCTTTCTGATTCTATTCTAGGACTCCCGGTAAAAGTTCTTTTAATAAGTAAGACTTCTCTTTGTCATCCACATTAAAATATATTTTCCAGAAAGATATCAGGCTGCTGTGTCTCTATTACCAAACAAACCACAGTGGGAAAAAATGTTGACAGAAGAAATGCTTTTTTAAAAAAAGTTCAGCAATCATAATCTTGTTTCACACAGGATTTCTAACCTGCCACGACAGTGTAATAAGCAGGATTGAACAAACTCCTGAGAAATGCCAAAGACAAACCTCTTTTGGAAAGGTTTCCTTTGTTATCTTTTAAATGATCGACACTTGGGACAATCAACACCAGCTTGTCGGGGCGTTTCCAAAGTATTTGAGGGGAAGAAAGGTTTTCGATTTTGTTACATTCAAGAGGGAACTCGGGGTCTCCTCCTCAGTTAATTATTCATTCGTCACTGATTCTCTCCCATTTAAAGGAATAACACCTATATGCTTGTGTTATATACGCAGAACTTTCTGGAATTGCCTTTCATCCTTGAACACATTTAATCTTCTAGGGAGGTACTGGTTTTCCCTTCTTCTAAAATGGGAAAACCTAAAGACACAGCAAAGTGAACCACTCACCACCCAACCCGCACTGACTAGCCCCTGACCACGTACGTGGTGGCAGAGCTCTGGGCCCAGGGAGGACACAGACACAACCCGTGGCCTCCCCGGTTTCCAGGTGGGGGAGGCGCATCACACGGGGTTCCTTCAGGTGTGTGCTCTGGAAGGAAAGGGGCTGGTCGGGGTCACAGGCGGCACCAGGGGTGACCGAGCCCACAGCTGGGTCTCCTGAGGCTCTTTGCTCGTGACCTGACCGCTGGCCCTGTAGCCTCCCCTGCGCTTGGGTCCTAAGCCAGACTGAAAACAGTCCACGCCCTTCATAGTCAGAGCAGGTTATGCTTTCACTCTCTAAAGGGCTCCACTTAACCAAAACCTCAAGTTATTATTAGGCAATGATCAGCCATCAAGGAGAAAAAGGACCTGGAAAAATCTCAAGTGGCCAGTGGCTTGTGGCAGCTGACACCTGCACACCCCCTTCCGACCATCTGAGCGGAGACAGTGCTCTAAGCACCGGCCACTGTTTCAGGGAATTCTGCTCCCCACTTCAGGACCTCACTGGCAATTTTAAAAACCCCATTCTTTCACATTTCAAGTGAGGAATTAGGAGACCTGGCATTAACTTTTGGGTGACTTTGAAGAGGTCCCTTAACCAGTGAAGGTTTTGTTGATTTGTGAGAAAGGGAGGCAGCCAGGATCCCAGTGCTGACACCGCGCACGGTTCCTGGCCGCAGGGCCCGGTGCTGCCTCTGCTCCCGCAGCCTGGGACTGGAGGCGATGGCAGAGCCGGAGCCCAGGGCACTGCCCGGGCGGGGGGGGGCATCTGCACAGCAGAAAATCTACTCCAAGGAACCCAGAAACTACAGAACCACAGACACCAGAACTTCCCAATGAGAGAGAGGAGAATCAAAGTTTGCCGTGTCACAAAAACGCCTTCCTGGTGGGGCTCTGGCCTGTAACCCCGAGGAGGACAGAGCACCCCCAGGCCTCTTTGCTTGGCTGTGTGACTTCAGGGGTCGGCAGGAGCAAAGCGGGAGGGGAGGGGGAGACAGGATGGAGCAGGGGCGCAGCACTGAGCCTGCCTGCAGGAGGCTTCGCCCTCGACTTTTAAATTTTTTTACTAACAAGTGTGAGTTTTTTCCTTATAAAAGAAAATAAATGACTTGTAAGGAAACACTTAACACCCAGGTAAGCCTATCTAATTCACTAGAGTTAAAACAAGAAACACATTTACTAAGGTGTTGCCTGACCTGACAGCCATGGTGTTTTCCTTCTAAGATGCAGCCCCAGATGAATCACCTGCGAACGTGAGGGTAAAAACCCCCAAACTCAGATCTGAGAGCCACCGGCATCTCTGTAACTTACTCATGAGACATCAGCTGAAGAACCCCCCTGGCCTTGCCCACATGCACACTGTACCCACCAGCCAGCACCCCCCTCGGGGAGCCCGGTGGGGGTTGGGGAGCGGCAGGGGGACAGCCACTGGCCGGCCGCAGCCCCGGGGGCCACTGCTCAGGGTTCACGGGTGGCGGGGCAAGGCGCCCTCCGCGGAAAAGGATAATGTAAACCAGCAGCACTTTTGTTCTTTTAACTGGCCTCTAGAAAAACTCCACTTTTGCTTTTAGTCTTAAAAAATTAGCCCTCTCTTCTACAATTTGAGCAAAAGCATAAAAGAAAACTGGAGATGGATCAGCAGGCCGTGTAAGGGGCTTCTGTGGTCACATTAAGAAATGGAACGCAGCTCCTGGAGGCGCAGTTACTGGGTCCGGGGCACCCCCACCCCTGAAGGCCAGCCCTGCCGCAGAGCTCCTGGCCACCAGGGTATCCGGGGCCCCCAGGACAGTGGACCTCCGGGAGGCACTCCCACAGAGCAAGAAGCTCAGGAAGGTTTTTTTCTGACTTTGAGTTCCATACTAAGAAATAAAGAACCAAACTGAAATGCTATCTACCGATAAGAATAAAGTACTAACATTGTTTTTCTTTGAAACGATGGAGGACGGACGGGCTGGTCTTCCCCTCCCACGGGGGCCCCCCTCAGCCTCCGCTCACGAGGCCCAGCTCCAGGGCTGCCTCCTCAGAGCCTTCCTGGGTCCAAACTGGAATTGAGTCTCTCTCTGCTGTGGATTCCAAAAGCATTTCACCTCTACGTCTTTTGTAGCAATAACTATGTTTATATAAATACGGTTACTTCTTTGAGGACATAATAAAATGCCTTGCACATAATAGACCTCAATAAATATTTGTCAAAAGACCAACTAAATGAAATACGAGGAAGCAGCTGCCTCTGGTAAACACAGAAACCCTCCCACAACCACAGAATCAGAGCGGAAACAGAGGGGAGTGCACGCGTGTGCACACCTCCCTGTGACTTCCTCCAGACCCAAACCCAACTGCCACCAGCAGAAAAAGCCTAAGCCAGGAAATGCAACTAGAAATGAGTAAAAAGAGAAACACCCCAAAGCAACATTTTATAAAGGAAACAGATTTCAAGTAAACAAGAGCTGGGTGAAAAAGGTTGGCTCTGGGCACAATTCTATCTGCACCAACAAGAGGACTTACGTAAATGCCCCAAGGGTTCTAGCCGCCGTCCCTCTGCTTCCTCTGTGAGGGTGCCTGGCTGCGCTCTAACGCAGCCAACACACCTGATGGGTATCAAACTGCACGGCCGGTTCCCCAGATTGAGTCGGTCACCATTTTTCTTTTAAATAATTAACTTTAAAGGCAGTCTAAAATAGTAACGAGCCACAGCAACATTTCAGATGACTTCTGCAACACCATGCCTTTCGTCTATGGCAGATTTCTAAAACATCAGGGCTCTAGACCGGGACTCAGTAGAAGGCATTTCTGTTAGGAATGGGAGACCCAAACCTTCCCTGGTGTCCTGCCAAGACGGTGCCATAAACAACCACCTTCGCCAGGATTTGAACATGACTAACGGCGTGCAGCAGCCCCATGAAACACAACAGAGTTGAAGTTAGAATGATTCAAATAATCTATGTTACTCATGACATAAAAAAATTTAACATCAGACACTTCCAACAGAACCGCTGTCAAACGATTTCATGTAACCATTTGAGAACACTCTCACAATAAACTATAGCTGACGTTGGCTGGGATCCTGAGAATAATCGGGTAACTCCTGTTCACAGACATCTGTTTTGGCCCATCCGGCCTCTGGCCCATTCTTTCTGATGCTCTTGGGAACTACCCACCGCGGTCACATATACGTGGCTCCTACGGGCCTGACCGCACGTCTCAGCTCCAGGGACGGGCCCATAACAGGCACAGACGGCCACCTCCTCGGCTACAGTGATTGCTTCAGACGGGCACACACGACCCAAGCATTCAGAGTCAAAGTCAAACCCGGAACTTCCTTAGGAGAGAGTAACTCCTTCCACTGGAAGCAGTGAGGTGGGAGAACGCAAGACCCCAGGATGCTGCCACAGGCCCCCCAGATGGAAGGGGCTGCTTAGAGCGAGGCCAACACAGAAAAAAGCCCAGTCGAGATGCAGACCAAGTCCATGAGGCTGAACCCCTGTGTCCAGCCATGAATGAGGCAAAGCTTCTCCGGGACTTTTTGGTTACACAGGCCAATAAACTCTGTTTTTACCTCTTATGCCAATTTAAGTTGGCTTGTAGTCACTTGCATCCCAAGGAGTCTTGACTGATCATCTTTCAATAAAAACTTACTTTAGCATTAATGAAGCATATAACTGCCAACTCCAGGTACACCGAAACAATTAGTCTTATGTCAAAATAATAGTGAAGAAGAAGAAAGAAGCAGGTGCAGGACCACGGGAAGGTCGGACAGGGCTTTGTCCTGACCTCAGGCCTCTAAGGTCAGGTCACTATTGTTATTTGATTCCCATCATGAGACACCCAAGAGCTCTCTTCACGTGGACTGACACGGAGGTGGACCTCAAGATTTTCCCTCCAATGATAAGTTCCATGTGAGAAAAAGATCATAGGAGAAAGAGGTCAAAAAGTAGTTATGAAAATATGGTGGAAATATGTATTAAATGGCTGATTTAATGTTTAGTTGTTGAGATACTTACATATACACATATTCTATTAATTATACATATATGCTACTATATATATATATATATATATATATATATATATATATATATATATATATAAACACATACACACTACATGTTCTACTCCGTGTCAGAGGCTCAAAACCAGGTGAACCCGTGTCTCCGATCCTGACTGGGTCATTTCACTTACACTCCACTCAGCACATTAATAGACTGTGTCTTCAATCCATATCCGGTCTCCTTTAAATTAGCAACAATTCCTAATACATCAATACTGGAACCTTTGGATCCAAAGTTTTTTTCACTGTACATTATCATGTGAGCATTTGAAAAATCCTATTGAGAAAAAAAATTCAAAGTTCAAAGGCAAGTCATTGAGTATCCAAAAAAGACCAATTAGCCGATAGCTTTGCTTTTTTTTTTCAACTTACACTTGATATAGGTCGTAGAGACTGCAGGTCTCCGTTGTGACCCCCCCAGTCCTTCCAGTCCTTGTATTCTCCCTCTTCCAGCAAATACTGGTGACCCGTAAATCCAGGCTTCTCATAAGCCACCCAGCTGCGGCAGAAGCAACAGGAAAGGGGGAGTGACTTTCAGGAATGTCAAAGACATTGTCATCCACACAGCAGTTTCATCAACAAATACAAATAGTCACAAAGCTGGACGCGGACTTGTGCACAATGACTACGGGAATTCTCCTCTACGATTTCACAGACTAACAGAATGGCCCCAAGACGACAACCTGAGAAACGTAACATCGACGTTCTGTAAAGGACTATATAGGGGAGTGTGTGTGTATTTAGTAAGAACTGACTCAAAAGAGCTTCAGCAAACAAATGTGGATAAACTTCTCTGAACAGTAATTAAGTTGTATATATTTATGGTTATTTGCAAGATTACCTTCAGTGTATACTTCTAGAGGGAATCAGTAAGGTCTATAAAGTTCAAAATAAGATCATAAAAAAACAGAATGCAAACTAACAGTCCTATAGTTCGGAATATACTCTTAATAAACAAAAGTGTAGATACGACCAATCTGGATTGGCTAATTTATCAGCCCTGCGCGGCTGACTGACCCCAAACTAGTCCCTCAAGCTGTTTGGTCAAATCCAGGTCCCAACCGACTGAGAACATGTTTGAAGTCGCTCTACGATACAATCTGGAATGTTGTCTTTGTAGTGGGGAGGGAATGGAGGAGGAAGGTATGTTTATCACGTTATCAAAAGAAAACTAAAAGAGAGATCTTTGCAGGTCACGCGTATCTACTTACATGCTTCGCAGAACTTTCATCGATCCCACTGACGTGAATGGCAAACATTCATCTCCACTTCCTTCTTCTGTTCCAGCTCCTTCCACAGTAAAATTATACATTTCTGTTTCTAGTTCCATACATTTTCCTTCAAAGAAAGGCTTTTCGTAAATAACTACCTGTAGCAGAAATGACATATACCAGTAATGTGTAAGAAGTTAAAGACCTCAATAGCTAATTATTACATCAACCATTTAATGGCACTAAGTCTTAGAACACAAATGAACATTTTCTAATATTTCTAAAAATTAACTAAACAACCATGTCTCTTAATATGATTTTAAAAATCAAGAGTTTTTTTCCTGATATGGTAAAACCCAAAGCTAAGGTTCAAAAGACAGTTTATAAATAACTGGTTTTTGTTCAGTGTCTAGAACTGATGTTTAGAACTCTGCCAAGATCCAACTTAGGAACCAAGGTATTCTACATTGCTTTCAAATGAAACAAACACTAGATCAACCTATGTGTCATAGGTGTGCAAAGTAAAAATAGCAGAAAGAGCATTTTGGAGTAGAGAGAAGTTGTCTTAAAAAGAAAGTTTTGCCCTAACTAACTGGCAATCAACAGCAGGCCCTGCAATTAGTACACACAGCCATGACTTATACACCTGATACGACAACGGGCCTTTGAGCCATGGGTACACAGTCTGTTCACGATGACCAGTGCCGTTAATGTACCTCTTGGCCTGAAGGATGCCGCGTGTAAGCTGGGACTTCCTTTGGCTGCAAGTGTGTTTTATAGAGGCAGATATATAAAATCACACAAATATTATCTGTGTGGAGATGAAGTGGGAATAAAATTCAAACATATGTTATTTTTTTACCTTTGGGTCTGTAGGAAATTCAACTTTTCGGCCACCCTGAAGAGATAAATAACATAGTAAGAAAAACGGTTTTTGCACTGACATATTACATGTATTTCACCCACGGCAGCTTCTGGTTAAGCCATCAAACCTCAGCGTCTTTACTCCTGGTTTGCTCTCACATACACCGAGACAGCTCTAAAATCACCAGCAGTGCAGACGGGGACGCGCGGGAGGCAGCCTAAAGTGGAGTTTCGCGGCCGAATCTGCACGTCATCTCATCGGAGGCATTTTATCACCTCACGTCATCACAACAAGGAAAGTGACTTAAGTACCATAAGATATTTTAAGAGAAAGAGACCCCATTTATATAACTTTCCTTACAGTATATTGTTATAATTGTTCTATTTTACTATTGGTTACTGTTGCTGATCTCATATTATACCTAATTCATAGAGAAAACTTAATCAGAGGTATGTATGTATAGAAAAAATATAGTAAATACAGGGGGCAGCACGTGTCAGGTATCCACGGGGGGTCCTGGGAAGTGTCCCCTGTGGATAAGGAGGCATCACTGTAAGTCCCCTTTTCAAAAGTATCTTTTTTGAATGTCATACACTTCACTGTAAATTATTTTAAAACTGCCTTCAAAACCTGGGGCAATTCTTTCCTACGTTCATAAATCTAATATAACTTTGCTCTTTGAAAGTGGATTTAATTTCAGAAAAGAGCCCCAAATCACTTGCATTAAGACCAGCAAACATGAAGATAATTAAACCACAAGCTTTGTCCAGAGGGGTAAAATTAAGATAAAAAATTATCTTCCTGACTTTCTGATTCGTTTCAAACTGACTGTGGGAGACAACCGCAGAGCGGAATCCCAGAAGCTCGTCTGTAACGAGAGCCTCACTGGTGCCACGGGGATGGAGGGAGCGCCTGTGCTCAACACGGGGACAAAGGCGCAGCCTGGATCCCGCCCCGGCTTAGAGTCCAGCAGAAGAGCAGAGCCCAATACGGGAGGAGGGCCGGGGCGGAAGCCCAGGCTCCTTTCAAAGGCCAGTGCTTGGGAGGAAACTCATTCCGACGACATCTGGTGCCAGAGCACCCGAGCTGCCGCCCAGCCTAGCCTCCGGGCACTACAGTGGGGTCGCCCTCGCGTGCCCTACCCTTTCCCAGCTCTGCTGGCTGTGCAGTGCGCTCTCTCACGTCACCATCTAAACAATCCTGCTTGGCTTCTAATGCCATCCTAATTCACCATGACCCAGTACCCCACTTCTCGGTCATGTCACCGGCACACTGGGCTTCACGTCCCCCTCCCCCTGTTTGTCCACAAAGGTTTACGCTTTACTTCCTTCCCTGCTGAAGCCTGCCCTTGGCCGAAGCTTTGTGCACACCTGTGGCTCCGCGAGGCTGACAATGCCTCGACGGCGGAGCGCGGGGGCTTCCCCCCTTTCTATGATTTCTCTCCTTCCTACGATTTCTCCCTCAATGAGCACACATTTGTTTAAGAAGCCTGCCTCACTGCTTCCAAGCCACAGCCTGGGGATTATCAGCGCCCAGCTGGTGAGGAATCGCTGGCTCCAAGAACACCTCGCAGATTTCATTTTACCATTTTCATAGGCCGCATGGATCCGATGTACGCTTCTTGTGTGTCCCAGAAGGATAAGTCAGGGTATTCGCCAGGTTCCAGGATAAAAGGGACACCCTGAAACCCAGGTTCTTCATAAATCAGCCATCTGAATGAGCACACAGAAAGAAAAGACAGAGAGACCGTTCACCACTTCCTTCAGTGTTACCCAGGACCCCACCAAAGAGAGAGGAAAAGAACAGGAGAGGGTATTATGGATCTGGAAGAGGCACGGGCATGCTTCGCCATCAGAGCGGCGCCAAACCAGAAGAGGAATAAGCCACCGCCTGCTGCTCTCTTCTTGATGTTTTGCTTGTCTCGGGCCTGGCTTTGTCCACTTAATTTCTACCATGAATTGCTTTAAAGCATAAATATCTCTATCATAATAAAAGTGGTTATCTTGTACTTCATGTATTTAGAGAGGTCCTAGCTCGGAGACCTCAGCTTTGTCTTAAAAGGCAACATTGTAACCAAAGGCTAGGATGTTCCATCTACTCATTTGTCATTGTATCAAAAATTTGTAACAGCTGACATCCACCCAGAGCTTACAAGGAATGCCACCCCAAATTCCACCCAGTCCTTAAAACGACGCTCTGAGGAAGGAATAACCTTGCTCCCATTTTACAGAGGAGCCCCAGGGCTGCACAGCTGCAAGCTGCAAATGCAGGGCTGACCCCCGCGGCCTCCATAGCCAGGCTCCTCATCAGTTTTTGACCACAGGTCACCTCACCCCAGGGGGTGCACACAGTTTGTTCTTCACCAGGACTCCAGGTCATCACTGTGAGCATGCCCTGGTGCACAGACGTGTCCTCGGGGCTTTTAAGGTCTGTAACGCTGCTCGTTCCCAAGGCCACAAAGCTTCTTGAGCTCTTGGGTCTGATTTTTACGGCTCTTCAATACCACGCCCTCTGATGAGGCTTGTCAGCTGTCACTTCAATTGTGTCAGAGAACCAGCAGCCCCACCCTCCCCCTGGGTGCTAGAAACCAGGGAGCCAGAAACTGCCTGCTAGGACCGTCTCTGAAGACTCGACAGGCTTCTCAATTTCTTGGTTCTTGAGGAGGGTTCTGGGAAGGTGAGGTTGCTGGAGAAGTAACTTTTACATAAGAAAGGTGTTAGTATACCCCCTTCATAAACAAATACTGAACCCCTGGGGATGACTTACGCTCCCCAATTCTTTGTTAGTCTTCCTAACGCATCCTGGGTGGGGGCGAACCCCCCAGAACAGAGGCCAAGAAGACGGCTGAAGTGAGATCTTACCAGCAAAATGAGTCTGATTCACCCTCTTCGCTTTTTTCTCTTTTGGTCCAAGGGCAAATTTTTGGTGATGGTTTGTGTTAAAAGATTCCCCTGGATAAATCAGTAACTTCTGTAGACTCGCTAATTACACAGGAATGTACAGTTAAAACCACACTAGATCTGATACTGAGCCCTCTCTCTGACCAGAAAAAAAATTTGGTGTTGCAAGGGGAAGTGATTTCATTAAAGATGTAAAAAGAATTAAAAAAAAAACAAAAACCACACTAGAGACCTATCAACACACACGTGAACGCTGGGAGGCTGTGTGTGGTGTACGCGGGCGGGACCAAAACCAATCCACAGGGTTGGGAGGCAGGACAACCGCTGCAGTGGGGACAAGGGGACAACCAGGAGGGGGCAGGAGCAGGGGCGGGGGGCTCTGAGACACTGGTCATGCTGTTTCTTGATCTGGACGACGGTGACACTTTGAAAATTGACTCAGCTTACACACTTATAATTTGTTGTGCCCCATTTCCCATTTTGTACAAATGTTATATATGCTTCAAAAAAAACTATCGTAAAGGGGAAAAAGGCTTATCTTTTAAATACCGCTGCAATGCCCTAAGCCACACGAAAACAGAGGCTAAGGAATGGGGTCCTTTAAATCTCCTTTTGCTTATGCATGGCCGTCAAGGATGCATTACATATTTTTGGAGCTCAAAGCTCTCCCAGGCACACTGACACCGATTTCACGCCCTAACTAAGTAACAGCAGCTCCTCATCAATTGTGCTATTAGGCTGACGGCCAACAGGCCTCAAAGCCAGACTCCCACAAGTGAACGGGCTGAATTCTTCACACACACAGTGCATGGCTCATAAGCAAGCGGCTCTGGGACACTGAAATGCTGCGCACTGAAGTACTTTCCTTAAGTCTTTGCTCCTATAGTTGGAGTTTTGAGGGGATTTACTCATCTGATATAGAACATTTCACTTTCCTTAAAGCACATGATTTAGTCCCATAACATTTACAGAAGGAAGGTAATTTGGGGTAAAGGGGAACTGGTTAAACGTGTTAAAAAAGCTGACCACGTAAGCCAACACACTTGAACAGACGGCCGCTCTGTGACCGCGTCCTTGGTGCGTGCTTGCTAAGGGCTTGTTGGGCATGCAGACATTTTTAGGACTGTTCAGTAGACTTTGGAATTTGACACCTCATAGACAGAGCATGGTTCATTTTTCCTAAATTCGATTCCAACAAGATACATTATTCATGAGGCCATCGGGAGAGGAGGAAATGATCTTCAAGGCAGTGTTATTTCAATGGAGAGATGTGGAAGGTAGGATGGAAACCAAGCAGTCAAACTTGGTACAGTTAATGGGAAGCCAGTCAGCACACGGCGCCACCCACGAGGCAGCCCTTCCAAAACCGTTCAGTCCGCACCTGATCGCACCTCTAGACCCAACCCCTCATGTACAGCAAGTTCAAGTGACAGAGGAACAAGTTAAATGAGACATAAGGAAACACTCGGAGACAACTCCAGAATGTGGCACGTTCTCTAAGACAGCTGAGCTAAATGCTTCAAAAAGTCGTGGCATGGGAAACAACGCAGGGCACTTTAGAGATTAAAAGAGACTTAAAGAGACAGAGCAACCCAATATATTTATATGAACCTTGACTGGATCCTGATTAGTAATCTATATAAGTTTTTCCTAAAACAACTGAATTTAGTATGGGCTATAGATTAGATATTATTGTGGACATATTGTTAATTTTCTTTGGTGTGGATAATGATAGTTATGCAGGAAAACACCATTATAAAGAGTTTCAGGCCAAAGTATATATGAATGAAGGCTGTGATATTTGCAACTCACCTTCAAGGGCTCAGGAAAAAAGATAAATATGGCAAAACTCTAAGTAGAGGATATATGTGGGTTCACTGGGTTATTCTTTCTGCTTTTGTGTATGCCTGAAACTTTCAGAATAAAAAGTTGGGCTCTGAGACATTATAGTCCTTAAAGAAATATACATGGTGAATATTGTATAGCAACAAAAAAGAATAAATTATCAACATGGGTAATCTTAGTAACAATGTAGAGAAAAAGGAATGCGCCACAGAGAATTTTGATAATATTTTTTATGAAGTTCAAAAACACACACAACTAAAATAGTGCAGGGACAGATACTATAGGGTGAAGCTGTAAAATAAGGGCATGAGGAAAACAGAAAATTCCAGAGAGAAGCTATCTGTGTGGGGGAGTCAGGGGGATGGGGCCGGGGGGGGCTACAGCAGTGTTTATAATGCTGAGGTCCTAAGTTGGGTGGTGCGCACATGGGGGTTTGTTTTATTACTGGGGTTCATAATTCACAGCTATATAGATATTCTTCTGTATATATCAAGTATTTCATAATAAAACTGATCAAGGAATATTTGGCTATTAAAAAAATATCTCTTGACTTCAGAACACCTGCATTCTAACACCCAATCTCACCTTGAGAAACTGGTCAAAGCCTGTTTTCCTTGGCTAAATACTGATGTTGGGACAGACGCTCCTTATGCTCCCCTGGAAGTTCTAAAATCTTTTGTTTGTGTTTGTTAGAAATATACCCCCCAGAAAAGATATGCCGTTACCTCTGGGGGAATGGGTGCAAGCACTAGCCAGCTTTGAAAACAAAGATTTACAAACAAATTCTATTCAACAGGATCTGAAAGGAAAATTTATTGAGAAATTACTCAGGTTCCCAGATAAGAATCTGCCGAGTAATACCCTTACTCTGTGTCTGTGCAGGAGGGCCCGGCCCACAGGGAACAGGCTCTGGAATAAACCCCCAAAGGGAATCTAAGAAAGTCCCTCACACAGCAAAGGACTCCCTAACGGCAGCTCAGAGGGCGGGCGCGCCAGCAGAAGCCGTGAGTTCAGGCACCGAGCGGTTCACCTCGCCCATCAGGACTCCCCGTGCAGGTCCATGAAACTACTACTGACCAGGTCCCAAAGCTGACCGGCCAAGTTTAATGAGTCCAAACTTTGAAATGACATCGAAGGCAGCTTTCTGTTAGCCTAACGGCAGCAGAAATGAACAGGCAGCAAAGAGCTGTCCATCCCCATGCGAGCATATCATACACTGTACGCTCCGACAGGTCTGTCACCGCCGCCCATGAGATAAATGTAAACTTACTGTAAAGCTAAGGGGCCTTATTAAAGTGCAGCCCATTACGCTTCAACGCAGCCCAAGCCTGAGTCATGAAACTTTTAGACACTGAGATTAAAATATTATGGCAGATGCCTGTTTCATTCTTTCCTTAGGAAGGTGATGTTTCTCAACTTAACACTGTAAGGAAAAGGGCATATAGATCTCTTTGATGGGAAAAATTAAAGACAGCAAGAGACAAGACATTTTCTTTTGTTCAGATTCTTCCTTTTCTTCCCAATCTCTAGATATAAGAGTACCCAAGATTCAGATGGCTTCTCTGCTCTTTACACCAACTCCCTAGGAGATTTCATCCAGAACATGGTTTAAAAACCTTCTCCTTGTGATGAGTCCCAACTCTACATCTCCAGCCTTCCTCCTGAACTTCAGTCTCACAGATCCGTCCAGCCGCCTTCCTGATTTCTTGCATGTCCAGTTGGCGTGTCCACTTAGCTTCCCTAAAACTGAACACCTGAGCCTCGCTCTCTCTCCTAACCTGCCCCAGTGCGGGTCCCAAACCCTGGGCGTTTCTCGGCCCCTCACAGCACTCACGCCGTCTGTCAGCAAACATCAGTTCTACCTTCAAAACGCATGCAGAATCTGACCGTCTCTCACCAGCATTATCACGCTGCCTCGGCCCCTGAACCCCTTGCCTACGTGACTGCAGCTGCCTCCTGGCTGGTTTCTCTGTTTCCACCCTTGCCTCTGTACAGTCTATTTTCTACACAGCAGCTAGAGTGATCTTCCTAAAATACAAGTTAGATCAAAATCCCCCAGTGATTTCCCATGTCCCTTTGAGTAACCTAAATACCCCACAAGGCCTAAGTAGCCTGACCAGACACGAGACCTCCCTTCCTTCACCGTCCTAGGTCATTCTGCTCCACCCTGACCTCCTACTGTGCCCCCAGCAGGCCCAGCAGGACCCTGCAAGCCCGCCCTCAACCCAGGCCGCTCCTCCTGGCCCTCCCCCCTCACATATCCCCGGCCTGACTCCCTCCCTTCCTCTTGGTCTCTGCTTAAATGTCCCCAGAGACCTTTCCTGATCTATCTAAAACATCACCACCACTGTCCCTCTCTAATTTATATTTCGTGTAGTATTTACCATCGGACACATTACGTTTGTATTGTCTTATGTATATCCCATTGGTAAAAACTTTTGAACATTTTCTGAATATATGATATTTACAAATTCTGTATATTACTGTTGAAAATATTATGTATTAGAAAACATACACAAAAATAAAACCGTAAAAGGAGCTTTTCCATAGAACATAAAGCCCCTGCCCTGGGCTGCGCACACCGCGTTAGGTCCCTGAACCCCAGTGCCAGCGCCGCAGCCTGCCTTCCTTCCTTTAATTTCTCCCCTATCTGAAAAATTCCTGTTTCCTTCAAAATACTCTTGCAGTTTCCTGTGACTTGTGGGACCAACATCCCTAAGGGGCTCTGGAGAGCATTGTGTGACAATGTGAAAGGAAGTGCCCTGTGTGCCGGCCTCCATCCCACCTGCAATGTCAGGGCCACAGCTTTGGGTTCATTGCTGTGAAGGTGAGATCTACAACTCAGCTCTGAATGAATCGGGCTCCTCTGTGATAAGGAAAAACCTACATTAAAAATGCAGTTTTTACCCCTGCACTTCCTCCTAGAAATTGTGATTGCTTATGAGAGGGCTGAAACACAGTAAAATAGGCACAAAAGAGTCAGAATTTTAAGTGCCTTGTAAAAAAAAAAACAACCTTTTTGTAGTAAATAATTACTTAACAGGACAATAAGAGACTGAATATCTTAAGTCTCCTTTCCAGTACCACGCTCAAAATAAGCGAATATTTGAAATAAAACACTTACGTGCCCCAATGTACTTTAATGGAACAAGTCTTCTGCATGAAGCCAAACCCCTGCAGTTCCTCAGTATCATCAAAGTAGGAATTGAGGAGTCCTAACCCTTCTGGTTCAGTAAATAAGTCAATTTGACTAACTCTGTAATCCTGAGAAAAAAAAAAGTAATAATTACACCATGTATCTGATTCCACAGGAAGTTATATTTTCAAATAAAAATAAGCGTTCAATACACACATACAATGCACAGACACCTGCCATTTTATCCCGTTCCTGCTTTGCCCACAACCTTGATTGCAGACGGTCCTTGGGGGGCAGGTACGTTGCTTCAGTCACACGTGTGTGTGTGTGTGTGTGTGTGTGTGTGTGTGTGTGTTCGAGCAAAGATCACAAACAAAGATGAAGAAATGAACTCGAGGAGAGTTTGGGAACATATCTATTTCTCTCATCCTCACTGAAAAAATGTCTTGACCTGGTGACCGTCTTAGTGCCTTTGCTCCAAGGCGACCATCCGAGTGCAGAGACTGGTCCCCACCTGTTTTTTGCACCCATAAGTGCCCTGTGGTGGCGCCCTTGAATACGACCAGCCCTCTACCGTGCAGGTTTGGCAGTGACTGGTAAAGCCTGTAAAATGGTTAAACTGTAAAGCTGTTAAACCAAGGTGCATTCAGGTGACCTCCAAGTCTGCACTTTAGTCTCTGTTCCATGCCCTGCCTATCCATGGTCCACAGACACTCTAACTGGCCCATCCTGGCTGAGTGCCTAAGAGATAATCGGCTATTTATTGAACCTCTATGGTGCTGAGCTAGATAAACTGAGGTACAAAGGAAACACGAACCCTTGGGTTAGTTGAGGGAAGGCTCTTGCAAACATTACCAAAGGGACAAATTTAATGAACAAAAAACGTGACCTCTGTGAATATTTGTTGTGATTTATGTTCATGTCTCAAGAAACTATGAACACAGTTGATTAAAAAAAAAATCCATGATATAGCAGGAGCCATAAAAGCATTCTTACCCTTTAAGCATGACACCATTCAGAAAAATTCACCCCAAGGAAATAAATTTATAAATGATTAAATGCACAAAAATGTTCACACAGAAAAGGACTAAGGCTTCAGTGCTAAGTGCAAAGAAACAGCAAGAGCCTTGGATGTATTATGATCACAGCTGCGGGAAAAGCCAGTTAGGACACGGCCGAGGTGGAGTAGAGGATTCAGATTCAGAAAAATGAAGGAAGGACACTTTATGAGAGTGGTTTCTGGGTATCTCTGAACGTTGCTTTATGACCAATAAATAAAAACTGCAGGCAAATTAGTGCACTAACTGTGACATTTTGAAATGGAGTTCCTTATGAATTACTTAAGGTTAATCACATTATGTGCTTAAAACTGAAAGACTGATCATTTAGAATACAGGGATCATCAAAGCAACTCGGAAATGTTGGCCAAGGAAAACAAATGACATTTTCCTCTGCCAAACACTGTTACTCATTCTTACTCATTCTCACTTGAGAGCATTCCTTTTTTCCCCAAGGCACCCCAACGCCCGTCGCTATTCTACAAACAGGGTTTCTATTTTTCCACGTGGAAGGTACCATGACTTACATGTAAAACGTAAAGAATCACCAAATCCCAAAAGCCACAAAGTAAGAATGATGCAACTTCCTCACAAGAAGCGAGAAACATGAAATTGTACCCAATCCATAAAGTAGCCTCAGATACTTCTTCTTTTAAACCGACATGAAACCCCACAGTTGAACTATCAAACGAATTATTTTTGGATTGTTTATTTTTCCAAACTAGAACTCCTATAAGCTACTCAAGGTAACCAGAAATCACAGAGTAACCAAAAAAACTAAGTAAAAGAAAAACCTGTTCATACAGAACTCATCAAAAGCAGATATTAAATAAAGTACATTCAGAGATGGGGATAGAGGGCCAGGAGTGAGAAAATAATCTTTAGGATATATTGTGAAAAAAATGACTAACCAGTTAGAACGTTTCTTTTCTATTTATCTGAAGTGTCCAAATACAGAAAACATATCCACAAAACCCCAATCAAGTATTTTCCCCAATCACTTATTTCATAAAATGAACTTTTTTTCTCAAAGTAGGCGTCATCCTGGGCATTCAGTAAATATTTGCTGGGTGAATGAATAAATTCTGGTTTTCCCATGACCTACCTGGACCACGTGTCTAATTGAACCAATCACCACGGGCTTCACTGACTCCACCTCATCATTTTTTTCCAAAATATCGTCTATACCCCAGAGACCAGAGAGTTCCAATTCTCCTTCTTCTAAGGGGATGGAGTGCCCTTCAAAATTTGGTTTCTCATACAAAATCCAGCTAAGAATAAAACACAACAAAACTATTAGTCAGTCTTGGTAAGAGAGGTTTAAATTACTCAAATATTCTGGTAATAGCCTCTCTGCCTACCTGCCTTTCATATGTCTTATGTATTCATAAGTCCAACTCTCTAGCAATTAAAATGCATAAATGCTCTCCACAACTAAAATTTTCTGTGTATAACTAAGCTTCTGATAATGCAATAACTGTCAGGGTCTTGGAGAACTTCCGGCTATCAATATGAATATTGCAGAGGTACTGATGCTCTATAGAATTGCCAGTTAGTAGAGACTTGTACATGTACCACATGAGGTAAATGGACTTTTAAATTCCCCTTATATATGTAGAAGACACTTCTCTTAGAGGGACTTGTATTTTCGAGCCCCTTCAATGGGTAGATTGACACAAAGAACAATTTGCATGTTAAAGAGATTTTTTTAATTTACATTTTTAAAATATCCTTCCCATCAGTATCCAAACCCTAAAGGAGGCCTCATGTGGATATATGACAGGGCTGCTCTGAAAGGCTTATGCTTTCAAGAAAGGAGAGAAGCCAGCAGAAGTTGGGGAAAAAAGAAAGAAAGAAGTACTATTCTATATTCCATCAAAAACAAAATCATTCTGCAAAATTGGTTTTCAATGTTAGTTTCAGTCTTCAAATTTAGGAAAAAAATTGATTTTATTTTTCTAAAGAATATGTTGAATATATAAAAAAGATATTAAAACATCTGAAACCTAATAGGAAAGATGCTACATACTTAATCAAGTGGAAAGCAAAGAAAAGTTTACTGATTTTTTAAAACACAAATGTCTGGGACACTACCAGCAAGTTTATAAACAGGTACCAAAGATAAGATAAATATTTATGCCAGGCAGCGATTTTTTAAAAACTTGTTTTTCTTAATTCAATTCCTGTGTATTTCCTAGAAGCAATTAAGCTGATAAAACAATTCTTTTCACCAACTTCTTTACTTAATCAAAATGATCTGTTGTCAAAAAGTTGGAAAGTAAGTTTCAGGTTAGTCCTCTGACATGTCTTTTAAAAAATTCTACCAATATGACTACTATAGTTCTTACCAACCTCACTGAAAATTCATAAACCAGAAGTATATTATGGATTCTGATATCCATTAGTCCAAAACAATGTTATATGGGGATATAAGGGAAAAAGAAGCTTGTACTGATGCATTTTCCTGATTTTTCTAGCATAAACATGCATCAGCCCCAAATCAGAAACATAATTCAAAACTGTATTTCTTAGGAATTTCTGTCAATACTCACCATGACCAGTATTTTCTTCCCTTTACACAGACAGCTAAAGGAATGATTTTAAATAATCATGAAGGACTAAGAGGCCATGAAACATGTAAAACACAAACCCTGAAAGTCAGGAACTCAAAGTGCCTCCTTACCATCCTCTGACAACCTTGACAAGTATCACAGGAGAGAGGGCCCAAGGGGTGCAATCCTGGACGTCAGTGAAAGCTTCCGCGCACGGCTCAGAGGCGCCCGGCTCGCTGTATATCACTACCTGCAAGACAGGGCCCATGGCGGCCCACATTGTTGTATTCTATCAGACCACAATAAAATCTGGACGAGAGATAGAAAATGACCTCACCTTTCCAGGTCGGGGGTTGATTTTATTTTGGACAATTCCTCGAAGTGTCTGTAATCAATTGAACAAAAACACAACAAATAATGAAATACTGCATAACAGTATTTATGTTAAGACAATTCCTCTTTTCTCCTCCCAAGACCCTTTAGATAACATCGTATTTGCCTTAGTTTATCAGTTTTGAAACATGCCAAAGTTGTATTAAAAGTCTCTTGAACCCCTATGTTTATCGCAGCACTATTTACAATAGCCAAGAATTGGAAGCAACCTAAATGTCCATCGATAGATGAATGGATAAAGAAGATGTGGTACATATACACAATGGAATACTACTCAGCCATAAGAAAAGGGCAAATCCAACCATTTGCAGCAACATGGATGGAGCTGGAGGGTATTTTGCTCAGTGAAACAAGCCAAGCAGAGAAAGAGAAATACCAAATGATTTCACTCATCTGTGGAATATAAGAACAAAGGAAAAACTGAAGGAACAAAACAGCAGCAGAATCACAGAACTCAAGAATGGACTAACAGGTACCAAAGGGAAAGGGACTGGGGAGAATGGGTGGGTAGGGAGGGATAAGGGGGGGAGAAGTAGGGGGGTATTAAGATTAGCATCCATAGCGGGGTGGGAGAAAGGGGAGGGCTGTACAACACAGAGAAGACAAGTAGTGATTCTACAACAGGTTGCTACGCTGATGGACAGTGACTGTAAAGGAGTATATAGGGGGGACCTGGTATAGGGGAGAGCCTAGTAAACAAAGTATTCGTAAGTATTCGTCATGTAAGTGTAGATTAATGATTAAAAAAAAAAAAAAATGCAGTTCCTAGGTGGTGACCTCCAACGAGTTCTACACAAGGGTATAAAGGGCATATAAAAGTGTAGGCAAAGGGTCTCTTTGCGTTTATACAGTAGATCAAAGTCTAACTGGGCTACCCCGAAAATGAACTAAGATACGATATGAAAGAGAACTTCCAACATCAGCACTCTCTGGAAGACTCATGCCAGAAGATGATCATCAAAAAACCCCAACAAAGATCCACGCACTGCTACAGCTGTAGATGCACTCATCCCACCAGCTCCTGGACTTGCCATGGGAATGAAGGAGATATCTAAGCTGGCCTGTGCATACAGTAAAACAACAAATTTGACTGGATCAATACTGTTGGAACTCAACCAAGAATTAGGAGAAGTGCAAATTGTAGCGCTCCAAAATCTTACAACTACAGACTATTTACTGTTAAAAGAACATATGGGATGTGAACAGTGCCCAGGAATGGGTTGTTTTAATTTGTCTGATTTTTCTCAAACTATTCAAATTCAGTTAGATAATAACCATCATATCATTGATAAGTTTTCACAAATGCCTAGGGTGCCTAACTGGTTTTCTTGGTTTCACTGGAGATGGCTGGTAATTACAGGTATGCTTTGGTTATGTAACTATACTCCTATTATGTTAATGTGTGTGCGCAATTTAAGTAGTAGCTTAAAATATATACATGCTGAAGTTACTCTACAAGAAGATATGTCAAAGAAATAATCAATCTTCCCATGTTTTCTCCCGCCTGCTACTTCTATAGCTTTTCTTCTTCCTTCCTAATTACAACGAATTCTTAAATAGAATTCGTGCCTCATATCAAATTTACCGAGTATCATAACTCCTCCAAGTGGTAAAGATACCTCAAGACAAATGCTGGGCATAGAAGCCACAGGGCATAAATATGCAAAGAAATAAAAAGCTAACCATTTCAAACAATAAGGCTTCTCTCTCACTTACCAACTTAACATTTCCCTGTATGGCCCCGGAAGATGACTGGTTAGCCAGAGACGGGTAAGATTCCTCAAGGGAGGAACAACCTAAGACAGGCACAGTCGCAGGGGGGTCACCAGGTGAGAAATTGGGGATCAACAGAGGTGAGGCTTAGAACCTCACCCCCCCTGTTCTGAGAGAAATCTTCTGCATATGTGGATGTTTTATTGCCCTTGTCTAGCTTGGATTAACACATAGTCTACAGGCACACACCTGATCATCTACATTTGCTCTCTTACAGCACTAAGCTCTGTTTTCTACCTTTATGTTGTATCTACCTACCACTTCAGCATCTTATTAAAAATAATAAAGAGAGAAATGTGGTATCCACATATAAATCAAGTATAAAAATCAAATGTGTATTCATATTTGAACTGACTGTTTATAGTTCATAATGCATGAGCAAAACCAAAAGTTTCTGTGATGACTGCCCTTGTACTGTTCACCATGTAACTTATTCACTATGTAAGAATTTGTTCTCCATGTAAGAACTTGTTCGTTATGCTTCAGAAGATTGGAGACTGACGAAAATTAGGCTTGGGGTGGATTAATGATTGTGCATTGAGCATTGACTCCCCTATACAGAATTTTATTGTTGTTAACAACCATTTGATCAATAAATATGAGAGATGCCCTAACAACAACAACCAAGAAAAAGTACACACTTCCAATTGTAAAATAAATAAGCAACCGGGATGTAATGTATAGCATAAGGAATATAGTCAAAATATTGTAACAACTTGGTATGGTGATAGCTGGTACTTAGAATTATCATGTATATAAATGTTGAATCACTGTGTTGTACACCTGAAACTAATGTAATGTAATACTGTGTGTCAACTACCCTTCAATAAAAAATAATTATCTAAAAAAAAAAAAAAAAAAAGTCTCTTGAGTCTAGGCTAGTCAGAGCTTTTTGTTTTTTAACCTCTGTTGGAATTTGCCACTTCAATTTCTTCTCATTGAAATGCCCAGGATATTCTCACCAATCTAGAAAATTCAGGGCCCAACACTCAGACCCATGTTTTATGTCAGTTCACAGAGTAAGAACTCAGCTAAGAGACTGTAATTCCAACAATCTCATTATTATCTCAAATAAAGAGAAACTGTAATGTTTTAATCACTTAGCCAGAAGGAGCTGAATCAATTTTATGTGTTCATAAACACACCTTGTCTGAATCTATTGTTTTTTCATAGTAACATCTACCATCACACTGCATGAGTAGTCTAAATAAAAAGTGTTTATGGTATATTTCACAGCATACATTACACATGGAATACTTAATCCTCTCTTTATGATGAACAAAATACATTTTTATATGGCTCCAAAACTAATCATTTTCAAGACCATCTAACAAGACCAGTCAAACCAGAAATGCAAAGGTAATAAAAACAGTAATTGCACATGTGAAAATATTATAAAACATGGACCTCATTCAATGCTGCCCAGGACAGCTATTCCAAGGAGGGCCTTTGATCTGATCACTCGTGGATTATGCCAGAGTGGAATGTGCCTGAAAATCATAGGAAGACCTCAGGGAGGCATTAGTAGAAATCAAAATGTCATATTCTTATATGTATACACATTAGAAGTAGAAAAGCTAAAAAAGCCTGACATTTAAAACAAAATTCAGGTAAGACATTAAAGATAGAATAGTCATATAGTCAACAAAGCCCAGCAGCTAAAGAAACAAAATTCTAATCATAGAAACGCCTAGGGAGAGTATTCACTTTACTCCACTGGGCGTGGTTTACCAATTGATTCCACAGCGAAACAGTCTGTTGTCAGACCCATCGGCCCCTTGTGAGATAAGAGAACTGACCTAAGGGCAGAGAGAATAAGGCAGCAATGACAGGAAGGTGGCCCAGGGCAATTTTGTGGTTGACAAAAATATTTAAAAATCCTACGATTTCTGAGAGCTAAAGACTGATTGTTTTGTTTGTTTACAGCAGTGGTTCTCAAACTGTGGCCTGGGGAATCCTGGTGTGGGGGGGGCGGCTACCCAAGATACTTTCAGGGAGTCCCTGAAGTCAAAACTTTTTTCATGAGAAGAGGTATTTGCCTCTTTCACTCTCTTTCTCTCACAGGGTACAGTGGAATTTTCCAGAGGGTCCATGACGTGATGGCATCACTGCTGTGATCTGACGGCTAATGCAATGTGTGCCTGTGTGTTCTGGTGTTTTACATTTTCTTTAGTGTGAGTTTTTATAATAAATTTGGATAGGCAGAACCCCTGTGAAGAAAGGCTTTTTGGGGTCCTCAATAATTTTAAATATAAAGGCATCCTGAGACCGTCACGTTTGCAAACTTTTGGAAATAGGGATCTGGAAGTCGGCTACAGTTTGGAAGCGTTTCACAAACTACGTGCCGTGATGGGCTTGCGGCAGCAGCTGATACGCGTCAGAACGCGCTGCAGGGCCCGGTACAGTGGGGGAGGGGGCGAGGCATGTTCCACCTGAGCAGACTGCGTCGGATGATGGTCTACACCTGCGGAAGAGCGTAGTTCACAGGCCAGGCAACAGCGGCGAGGAGCCCCCGCCTGCCTCCGGGCCAGCAGGGCTGACCGCCAGCCCTTCCATCCTGCTCCTCTTTTACTGCCCTCCCTCAGCTTTGGCATCAAGGGTGGTAACAGAAAGGCACACGTGCACATCAAAAACGGAGTAAACAACTCTGGCAGTCAAGTAAAAGAAGGGGAGAGATCACACTTGTCACTCAAAACTGCATTTTGCTGTCCTCTCTATCATATTGAATGGAAAGATCCAGCTCAGACCCAAATTCTTCACTCCCCAGTAACAACTGCAGGAAAAAATATTTCCCTGATGAAAGCTAATTCCAAATAAAGAGAAAATAGTGCCTCAACGGCATGGGATAAACATTTATTGCCACTTTTGGGAAGAAAGAGTGAATCTCACAGTACAAGAGAAGGGATTAGGGATAAGATTCCTTGGCGGGAGTTTTTCCAAATAAAAGAATGCTTCCCAAATCTTCAAAGCTCTAAGTGCTGAGCATATTTACATAGAAATAGGTAAGAAAAAATACTTGTCTGTTTCTGAACAGATAGGATTCCACACCTTTCATAATACAGCACATACATTCACAAATGCCTTAAAATATTTATAGCTTAAATGTCCCTGCTACGAATACTTAAGAACAGAATTTTAGTATCTATTTTCTTGGTCCCTAGCAGGCCCTTGTACATTGATTTTCAAATATGTGATGAACGAACAGAAAGCTACGCTGAATGAGCATAACCGTTTCTGAAAGAAGGACATGAACGACTCATCATCCCTCCCTCTTCTCATTTTATAAAAACCCCACATAAATGGTAATATGTTGCTACTCACCGATGCATCTGAGAACGACAACCCAGAAAAAGAAACGTTCGGGTCAAACCGGCTGGATTTGAAAAGACCCATGAAGTCTGGGTCACTGTTTCCACCGCTGGACGAGTTTGACTTAAGGACACTTTCAATGTGATTAGCCTTTAACCTATCCTCGTTGTTTTTTGGTTTTGAAAATTCAGAAAACTTAGTTTCTGGTGAGTGTAGGTTGCTTCGTGAATCCAGATCCTTTCTGGCTTCCTCTTTTTGCGGGTCTTTTTCCATGTAGCTTGGACTTTTCAAACCTGAATGAGATGTGCTTGATGAGTCGAAGGTGAAGACCTTTAAGCAGGGCGGCAGATGTGGGCGATCGTTGTCTGAACCGCAGGGCGTGGCACCCTCCACCAGGGACCGCGCCTCAGCAGACCGAGAAAGGGAACTGCTCTGAGAAACGCTGAAAGACGTGGTCATAGTATTGACTGACGTGACGGAGGGAGAAAAGATTCTGTCTTGGGGTAGAGAAGATAACATGCCTGAGAAAAGGGCACTTTTTTCTAGCCTAGATCTCTTAACCCCACCATTTGCGACATCCCTGTTCTCTTTGTCATTCATTTCCGGAGTTGCCAGGGGTCCGTCCTTCCCGTTAGGGTGAGCGAGCAAGGATTGGAGGAGGGCGCTCTGCTCGGCAGACGCACGCTTCGGCCTCAGTTTAGATTTTGTGTCAAAGTTCTGCATCAAATGTAAAGCTGGTGACATGTCCGTCTGGCTTTCCCTTTTCTTCCCCAAACCAAAGGTAAACAGGTTGGGATCAAACACCTTTTCTAAATTGTCCTCATGGATGGGGGGCATGGCAAAGTGAGGGGGGGCAGGGTTTGGCACCCTGGGCTTCTTTTTCTTCTGAGGCACGCACACGATGCTGTCCATCTTTCTGATAATTTCAGTGAATTTTTCCATATCAGAGGAAGAATCAAATACACTATCATCACTCCCAGCAGACGTGTTCAGAAGACTGGCAGGGCTGTCCTGGCCCTGCGCACTTTGATCTGGCCTTTGCATGGGTTCTGAATGATTTCTAGTGCCGGGGGGGTTGGCGGCACCGGATTCAACCTGTGTGGGTTTTCCGTTGCCCTGACTTTGAGCTCCCACAAGCGGAGTTTCCTCTGATGCTGGCGGCACGGCTTGTGAGCCCCATTTGGCTCCGTGTTCCTCTCTGCAATGAATGTGCTTGAGTGACGGGCTCTTACTGCCCGGGACTTCCTCTTTCGGGAGAGCACGGCTTGCAAGGGAAACCACTTCAAGTTCATTACTGTGACTGCTCGGCAACTGCCCTTCTCTGACTTCAGAGCTCTCTGCGATGATCTGGGAGCTCACATCCTGCGGGCTGTCCACAGGCAGCATGAAGGACCTGACCTGCACAAGAACCTTGGATGGACACTCAACGCCGGCAGCTTCTGGGCCTTGCTTTGTGGACAAAGGAGAGCTTGCTTCTCCACCTCCGCCTCCTCCCGTAAGTTTGGAGGGGGACGTCTTCTCATTATTCTGAGGAGACGCAGGCACAGTATAGTCTCCTGACACTTTGAGATCAGTGCACAGAACATGACTTATGGGAGCTTGAGAACACCCATCCTCAGGAACATGCAGAGGAATGGGTGCAGGCCGGGGAAGAGAACACCCATTAGATGACTCAGCAGGGGGTTGTGAGTCAGAAAGTGCGTCCTGTGGCTCTGGTGTGGCTGTCGGAGGGGAACCTCTGGTACCCAAGATGGAGGAGCTGTTTTCAAGTACAAGTCCTTTGCTGTCAGCTGCCGTTGCTTCGTCCTCTCCTGCCAGCTTGTGGTCGTTGACAGGAATCAGAGCGGTGACCGCTGGCTCGGCAGGGCCATCAGCATCTGTTTGCACATCTGCTTTACCACTGTGGCTAAGCTGAGGACCTAGAGCCTGGCCCGCTGGAGGCTGGCCTTCCATCCCTCCCGCGCTGGGACTCCCGGGCGCCCGTGGAATCTCTTCCTCTGGGAGAATGACTTTGGCTTCTGCAGAGGCTTCCTTCACCAGCACGCCATTCAGGTGGCTGTTGGTGCTGATTTTCTTTTCTGGTTGCTCCATTTCCTTGGCTTTTTTGGCTAAGTTGAGCTTTGCCCTCCCCACGAATGTTTTACTAGAGGCAGGAGTGTTCCTCACGCCCCGGACGTCAGCATGCCTGGGGCTACTGTTTGCCCGCTTATTCTCAAACAAGGAGATTTTGGTGGCAGTGTTTCCTTTATGAACTGGCTGGCTAAGTGGATTAGGTTCGTTTCCCAAACTGTCAAGATTCTTCGGGGTTTTAAGATTTAGTTCCACATGTTTGGGCTTGGCAGGGCTGCAAGAATAAAACAGTAGGATAAAATTATTGACCTACTTTAAAAAGTGAACATGGTGATTTATTATAAAACAATGAAAAGCCATCATCTTTCTGGTATGTAACATTTGTTTTTTTAGGAAGCAATTTTTAAACAATCTAAGCACACTATCAACTTGTTTTTAATGGATGCTTTTCTTCTGTATGATAATTGAGAACATATATAGCTAATAAGTCCAGAGATGGGAGGTTGAGCAGTTTATCAAGTACCTAGTATGAAAAGCACAATATTTGGTACTAGAGCTGGAATACACTTGGGGTCTGAAGAACATTAAAAGAACAAATATTTAATGCACTCCCCTACTTCAAATATGTAAATGATCTCCCTAAATATCAACTGTGTATTTTTTATAACTTTTCTTACATCTCAGAAGGCTAGATTATTTTTAAAAAGTACTATTTACTTCTTTGTATATATTTTATTCCCTTCTTTCTTCCCCCATAAAACTGCTTTCCTATTATACAGTTGTGTTCACAATAGAACACTTGGAAAATAATAAAAAATAAAAAATATTTATTAATCCTACCACTCAAACTCCCTGGTAACATTTTAGTATGCATAGTAAAATGTTTTTAATAGAATTGAGATTATTCTGTTCATAGAGTTTGGTATCTTGCCTTTAAAAAAAAGATTACTTAACCTTATATTCAATATGTTCAAGCTACTAAGATTTCTATTTGAGTTTTCATAATGTCTGCAAAAAAGCCCATCAGATGGATGGACTATAACGTACTTATCAATGACTCAATTGCTGACTTTGTCACAACCGTTTGGGCAGAGTCTCCCTTCTCAGGTTTCTTGGGCATAATTACCCCCTGAAGGAAATCCCAAGTCTTTGAATGTATATGCTGTTCTCTTTCTGAGAAACAGAACGTTCCCTGCTGTTGGCAGGTTCAGGTTCTGGTCTGGTCCTGGCTCTGACACTGATTACCTGCATGAACTTGGTTACGTTACTCTAACTCACCAGACACTTCCTTCTCTATGTGTAAAAAACACAAACAGAAAGCCACTGGATGGTTTAGAAGGGAGAGGGCTCCTCACCACCCCCACCATCCCAACTGCTCCCCTCCCTCGAGTTGTGCTGGAAGGAACCCTCGGGAGTCCCTCAGGGGCTGCAGCTGGGGACAGCAGAGACCTAGGGACAGCGAGGGCTGTCTGCCAGTCACCCTCCTCCAGCCCACGTCACTCCTATTTGACTGACTGTCTCCCGTATCACTGTAATACAAGCTTTCCTAGAAGAATGGTCTCCAAAACTGAAAACAGAACCAGGAATGTCTACAGCTTTGGTCTAGTGGTTTGTAAACTGCAGGTCTAATAACCACTAACATTCACTGATTACCAAGTACTTGAAAAACACTTTCTATGGCCTGCCTAAGGTACAATTTCATGCATTCTCTTTTGAGATAAGGAAGCTGAGGCCTAGAGAAGGTGAGCAATTTGTTTGAAGTCACACAGTAAGTGGCAAGGCCAGGATTGGAGGCCGGTGTTCTGGCTGCTGATGTCACACCCCTGGCCACTCCACTTATTCTGCCTCCTCCGACAGGGGCCACACTAGCCTCATCTCAGTGACCGCCTCTGGTGCTTTCCAAGTTTCTGAGTCAAGGAGTCAATGAGTTATGACATCTATAAAATAAAATAATCACACTTTAGCCACCACCTCTATAAGGGAAACACAGAGGGGAAAAGCAGCGAATCTCATGCTGTCTCCTGCACGGACCCTCTGGCCTTAGGAAGGCTGGGCTGGAGGAGCCTTCTGAAGGAGCGGGCAGCACAGGGTGGGCGAGGCACCTTATCCTTCTGGATAAAATGAGGCTGCTGAGAAGGCTTGAGAAGTCCTTCCAAATGTAGCATTAAAAATTTAGATTTCATTTTTTAGTATTTTAGATAAAAATTGGATACAGTTTCAAGACTTTCTCCCAGGCAATGTTTTCCCCAATATCTCCGGATGTAAGATTCTAGGCTCCCGCACTGTGGGCCCATATCTTAAATTTAAAAGCAAAATTAACTTTAAGCACTTCCTTAACAATTAAGTTCTAAAACCAGTGAGCTGATTAGAAATAGCTTACACATGCTATCAGTTAATGAGGCACGTTCACAGACCAGGGAACATACACTTTAAAAAGTCCCACTAATCAGCTCAAGGAATAACATGGAATCTACCAGTTAGCCACCAAGCTTCCTTAAGGACAGAAAACGCTCATCTTCACATTAAAGAGTTACACCAAGATGAAAATATATTTTACAACCAAACCTTCTGTGCTATTAAGTTGCTACCGAGTCACTACAATTAACCTAGCTCAAAATGATTAAAAGGAAGGCTCCCATAATTCATGTTGTAAAGCCTTTGTTATAATGTGAGAGGGGGAAAATAGTCTCGAGTCTAAAAAGCCATGGCTGCAATTAATGAGAGGGAACTTCTTATTCTAAACATAACCTTTTATGAATCTCAGCATTTAATACTTGTTAGAGAACTGAACACATACTTTTTCTAACGATCAAGAAACAGTGCATCATAGTCATTTTTCAGGAAATGTAAGATAGTTTTAACTGTAAACTTCAGACTGAAATTGTTTTAAAAATAATCTGAGAAACATCTTTTCTCGAAATACAAAGGTAAAAGCAAAGGGTCTGAAAAAACCCATTAGTCAAACAGGAAAGGACTAAAAAGAATGATTAGTTTTCCATTTCAATAGTTTGCCAACTTCTCAAGTATAGGCCTGTGGAAAACAAAATTAAATAAACTGAGTGTCTGGCAAAGGAAACACTTAGGTTGAAAATAATCAGAAAAAGACCTTGGGTTTAGTTTTATTACAGGAAACAGCACTTCATTGTAAGGTGGGCTTGCCAAGCTTTGTTTACCCTGCCTCTTCGTGAGACATTTCTGGTTTTCCTCCTGAGTATTCCGCTTGGAAGACAGGTGAGGCGTCCTTAATCAGGCGCACAGCTCCGTTTCTCTAAGGCTCGCGCTTAGGTCTGGAAGTTCGTTCAGTCCTACCGGCCTCTACAAATAATGGGCATCATTCACGAGGGCTCTTCCCCCAGGCTGCCTACAGAATAAACAGCTGACTATATCAAAGGTCTCCAGGTTTGCAGCTGGTGAGGAAGCTCGAGTTACTCATTAAGCAGATTTTCCTCTCCAGTGTTTACCAAACAGACCTCCTACTCTACAGCTCACTTACGCAAGAATTCAAATAGAATGAAACCATTCAGTTCAAGAAGGATCAATGTGACAATGCCAGCTCTTTTCATAAACCTGTGAATGTAGGAAGAACTTAAGCAGTTTAGCCACTCCTGTTTAAAATGCACTAACTGGGAGTTGGCGGGGTGACGTGCAGGAAGGGGGAGGAGCTTGAGAGTTTCCCAGAGTGCCCTCCCTATCCTGATCGTCTATGCAAATCACTTTTACCGAGGCACAAGGCCCATCTCCTCCAAAAAACCAGCAGTAAGTCCATCCTTTGACCTCCCTAGCTTTTATGGACGGTAACACCCACTGAGCAGTTTAACAGTTGCCATCTCATATCGTTACTTGCTTTGTTTGCATCTTGCGTACTAGAGTGGGCCATAAAGTTGTCAAGGGCAATATAATGAATCACAGTTGTGGTGTTTTCCCATAGTTCCTAGGACAGTACCATGCACGGAAGGTACTCGATAAATACTTGAGAAAAAAAAATCAATGAACTTAATCGTTAGTGGTCACAGTCTATTGCTGAGCGGACTCCTAAGCTGTCCCTTCATTTAGCACCTGGTCGCCCAGTAAGAACACTGATCTTTCTTCATTGTGATCACTGAAAATTGCTTTTCACCCTATAAGCAAACATATCACCAGACTCCCAGACATAAAGGGGAGTTAGCAACCAAGATATTAGATTTAAAAAAAAAACAAAAAAACCTTTAGGCCAATTACGCACGAAACTCCATCAAAGATTCTGTGAATTCTGTCAAACTCACACCGGCAAAGCTCTTGGGTCCCACTGAACCTACACGTTTCAAATTCACTGCAGGCGTTTTAATGTGTCCTACCCAGCAGTGCCGCTGTGCATTTTGGAGAAAGCAGAGAATTAACTCATGTCGAGCGCACAGTCGTCCACGGTGTGTGTAAACAGTGAGCCACAAGCACCATCTCATTTGTACATTCATTTAGCTTAAACCTTATATTAACCGCCGTAGGCTCTCGCACGTGTCCTGTCCAAACCGTGGCTGCGTTCGCCCCTCACTACCTCCATTTCAAGCGAGCTGAGAAAGTTGCCCCGAGGGCCCGCCGGGTACTTACAGCGTCACCTTGGTGGTTACCGTCGACCTGCCGGCGCCGAAGGGGCTCCTGGGCTTCGGACCCTCGGCGTCGGCCGCGGCCGGCCTGCCCTGCTCCGCGGCGCGGCCGTCCCAGTGGGCGGGCAGCGGGCCCCGCTTGTGCTCCGGCCTGATCTCGGGCAGCAACGAGCAGCTCCGCACGGGCAGCTCGCGGGGCCCGGCCCGCGCCGCCTCAACGCTGCCCCCCGCGGGGCCCGGGGCGGCCTGCGACGGGGGGTCCGGACGCGCGGGAGCCCGCGGGCCTCCGGCGGGCGCGGCCTCGGGCCCGCGGCCCCGAGCCCTCCTCTTGGTGGGGGACGCGGCCGGCGGCGGTCTGCTCCGGTCCTGCTCGCCGCGAAGCGGCGCCCTGGGCCCGGGGCTGGGCCTGGGCTCGGCGCTTGCGCCCGGGGCAACGCCCCCGTCGGCGGCCGCCCGCGGGGATCTCACTTTCCGGTCGGCAGCCGCGTCGTCGTCGGGCGCGCAGCCGGGCAGCACCGCGTCGGCGCCGGGGGAGGTGGCGAGCCTCTGCGACCTCCGCCGCCTGCCCGCCCTGCGGCCGCCCGCCCTCCGGTCCATGTCGTCCGAGTCGCCGTCGCCCTCGGGCTCCGCGGTGCCGGCCGCCGGCTCGGCCGCGCGCGCCTCCTCGCTCTTGCTCAGGTAGATGTCCAACGTGAGCACCGTGGCGGGCTGCGCGCGCCCTCGTGGCCCGGCCTCACCGTCGGCCTGCGCGCGCTCGGCGGGAGGGGGCGCCGGGGGGGCGGCGGCGGCGGCCTCGGGGGGCTGGCGGCGCGCGTCCCGGGGCTCGGGGGAGCCTCCGCCCGCGCGCACGTGGGGCGCCCCGTCCGCCAACTCGCCCGGTCCTCCGGCGGGCCGACGCCGGGTAGGCGAGCCCGGCACGCCCCCCGCGCCCCGGGCTGTCTCGGGTTCGCCGCCCCCGCCGGGCGCGGCGTCCTCCCCCGGACCGTGGGCGAGTGCGTCTGCTTGCTCTCGCCCGGAGGGCTTCTCGGCGGAGGAATGCAGCTGCTCGGGGGAGGAATGCAGCTGCTCGGCGGCGGCGTCTGCGGCCGACTCTCCTCCTGCCTCCAGAGGCTCTAATTGGGGTGAATCACCGCCGGGGCCCTGCTGCACGGCGGCCGCGCGGGCGCCCGGGCCAGGTGGCAGCTCGGCGTCCGGGGGCGCCGCCGGGGCCCGGGTCTCGGTCCGCCCGCCCTCGGGGGCCGGGGGCTCCGCGCGTGGGTCGGCCGGCTCCGGCGGGCTGGCCTGAGGCTCAGCCTTCGCGCGCTCCCTGTCGGGGAGTTTGGGGGAGGTCACATCTCGGGGAGGCGCTGGCTTGGCATTCGAGCTGGGGGGACCCTCTAACTCGTTTCTGGTGTTTCTTCTCCGTCCCGGCGTGAACAAATTCCCAAGTTTCCCCAAAACTGGCTTCCTTTTGTTCTCTTCTGGTGGTTGTGCTCTAGACTGAAAAACAAAAGGGGGTGGGGAGAGAATATATGAGAATCCGACTTTTTCCTCCTTATTAGTAGGTGCGTTAGGGAACTACAAGCCGAATAACAGGCCAGAGCTTCTCACTGAAAATGGGAGAGTTGTTTTTGTTGCGCTCATCCCAACAAAATTAACTCGGATTTTACTTCTCTGATTTTTCTTAAGCACCATCTATGATTGGCGATACTCAGGTAACATTTCCTTTCACTGTGATTCTTGTGCTTTAAATGAAAATCCGGAGGGCCCAAAAAATTACATATACAAAATAAACAATTCCTGGATCACTCCAGCTTTTGCCTTTTACTTCCCTCAATAAAGATGCAACTTCAAAACAGCCCTGTGCGACTGTAGAGCAGCAGTGGACGCGCTCAAGTATCTCAAGGCGGATTTTTTCCTGAACCATCATCACCCTCCTTGTGGGAGGGAGGCTGAGAAGCCACGTGGGTTCAACGTAATTGCAAACGGCAGCCTTCAGGAGGCAGGATGCGAGCACCTGGGCCCGCCCTCCGCAGACCTGTGGTTCCCGCGCGCCTGCGCTGCTCCAGGGGGACCGGCACACGGGCCTCAAACGCCTGCCCCACCCAACCGGTCCAACCCCGCGGGTTCCCAGGGGTGCGAATTGGGAAGGCACCCGGGGGAAGGAGGGCGAGCTCCGCACACCTCCCCTCCCGTCCGGGACCTCAGCCCTGGGACGCGCCCGGCCGGTGCCCTAGCGCCATGGGAGGGGGCCAGGGAAGGGGCAGGTCCTGCTCAAATAGCCCGCAGCCGAACGGCTCCCGCCTGGAGTCCGCACCGGCCAGGAGGGCTCCTGGAACGAGTCCGTGAAAGCCAGCCCGCCGGTGGGCGCCGCGGCGCGCGGGGAGGGGAGGTGCGCGGCCCTGTGGAGGGAGCAAGCGCGAGCTGGGAGCCCACCTGGGCTCCTAGGTGGGGGGAAGCATGCTTGGGTAGCGACCCAGTGAAAACTAGCCAAAATAAACCAAATTTCATTTAGGTTATATGCAGCCAGTGGACTTTGGAGATGGTGGGAAATAGGAAAGACTAAGATAAAGCTTGGAATTAACAGGCTCAGCAAGCATTTATGGAGACAGTCCTGGCACTGAAACATCATGTAATTCTGCAACAGCCCGGTGAGGTGTTACCCCACCGCGGGGATGAGAAAGCGCAGCTTGGACAGCCAGGAGACTTACAGTGTGCGATGGGGGAGGGGCAGTAAAGTCAGCGTTCAAACCCATGTCCTCAGCCTCCAGCCTGTGCTCCCAAAGGGGCCGTCAGACGATATGGAGGTACCGTGGGTACCCCTGAGAAAGTCAGCCTGGAGGAACAGATTGGTGGCCACATACTCCCAGAAATAGCTCCTGAGGAAGCAACTCATAAATCAGGTTTACCCACAAACTCCAGAGGTGATTCTTCTGGTTTGAGATGCACCTGCTGGGAGCTTTGGAACTAGACAGCCGCTCCACGAAGGGATGGAACGATTTTGCAGCCCCTGGGAGCTTTTGTGACTGAGCTGATATGATCTCCTCAGCATAACCAGGTTTTGATTAATAATTCAATTCTTTAATGGTTATATAAATAATACAGGAATAATTCACAGTGTAATTTGGTAAAAAATAAATACATTAAAATATTCCAAATTCCTAAGGAATATATTTGGACTCTTTTACTATGCATTATTAAAAGACAAATGACCAAAGATGGAGTCACTCATGTTAATGACCCTGTGTTAGGAAACCAAGATTTAGTACCCATCCTAACAAGGAATGTAACCTTTAACTGGTCAATATGGGACTCCCTAGTCACCACTAGGAAATTTAGTGATAGAGCCTTGTCTGTACATGAATGTCCATTCCCCCTCAGAGGGCAATCTTGTCTAAAACAGTGGAGACTCTGTTAATATTTTCCTTTCTTCCCCCTATTCCCTCTTTACCTTTAACACATTTCCTCCTCTGAAGCTCAACAAAACTCCCCTTAACCTGTTAGATGAAATGATGCCTGATTCATGAACCAATTAATTAGGCAATCAGATCGTTAAATTTACTTGGTTGAATTTTTGTTATTTAACAGTCAATGGTATTACATGATTTTAAACATAATTCAAGTTTACTGAGGCTCCTTATGTGCTAGACACTTGCTAAGTGATTTACATAGATTCTCATCTAATTCTCCTAATAGCCCTTAAGATAGATACTCTCTTTATGCCCATTGGCCAAGGGTGCTTATCCCTGCCCCAGGTCCCACGGCCAGTGGTCTCTAACTCTGGAGGGGAGCTCTTTCTTTTGCCGGGACAGGTCTTCAAGCACATCCTGAAAAGGAAACTAGATTGGAGTTGATTGGCTCAATTCTAGCCTGGGTCAAAAGAAAACAGCTAAGCGTATGTATGATTCTGTCTTGCTGATCATGTTGCAATCTATTTTTCCCATGTGGTTGAAATATACCTCATCAGCAGCCCTCTGTGCTCAGTCCAGGCATTTTTTCATTTTTGGCTCTAACTGCTTTTTACAAAACCGGTTGCTCTTCTTAAACTTGGCTTCATCAACGAGTTGACTTCTCCCCCACTTCCCCAAGGGGCAGCCAGTTTCTCACCTGCCAGGCTGCTCTGTCTATTGAACTTCCTAGAATGGCAGAGTTTTATTTGTCTGTACATGAATGTTCACAGCAGTTTCATTCAGAATAGTCAAAAACTGGACACAAATGCCTTCTAACTGGTGGGTGGATAAACAAATTGCTGTACATCCATGCAATAGAATACTACTCAGCCATACAAAGGACTGGACTCCTAAAACATGTAACAACATGGATAATTCTCAAAAACATTATGCCAAGTGGGAGAGGCCAGACTCAAAAGGTTACATACTGTAGGGTTCCAATTATATGATAATTAAAGATAATGCAAATCTCTATCATCACAGGAAGCAGATCAGGGGTTACCTGGGGTGGGTGGGGTGGAGGAGTGGAGGGGTGCAGGTGTGACTGGGAAGAGCCAGAAAGGAACTTTGAGGGGTACTAGAATGTTCTAGGTCTGGATTGTGGTAATGATTACACATGTATACATGTCTTTCAAAACTCATCAAACTGTACACGTTTTATATGAAGTCTATCTTAATAAAAGTTAAAAATGAAACTTTTCCCTGGAAAATAAGGAGCTGAAACACAATCCATCTGGCTCAGGTGCGCATTTCATAGTTCTTAGTCAAAGGGAGTCTCAAGTCAGGGTGGTGTGCAGAGGCCCAGGCGGCAGGGGCTGCGGGCTGTTCTCTGATTCTCCACCTCCTTGGGGTGGCAGCGCCTGCT
The DNA here is from genome assembly GCF_030020395.1 of Manis pentadactyla. NCBI lineage: Eukaryota > Metazoa > Chordata > Mammalia > Pholidota > Manidae > Manis > Manis pentadactyla. The sequence goes on along the minus strand of NC_080030.1, from coordinate 106,858,151 downwards.
ATCCACCCGCACCTGCCACCCCGCGAAAGTTCCCTTGGTACAGTTACATGTAATTTCAGGGATTTCTGACATCTCCTTAACTAGTGGGGAACAAAAGATCAGGAAATGCAAGACAAGTTGTTAATATACTACCAAAGCGTTCATACACCAAAATGTTTGGACTTCCAGGCCAAATCGTCGGCTTAGTGCTTGCTTCTTTTCCCCCTAGATTACCTGTTAGAGTCATTGCTTCAAGTTTAGAAATATTTTACCTGACACCATGTTTGCACGTAGAAGAAAAACATGTTGAGCATATTGAAAATGTACTAACATACTGTTTAAAAATAAGTTTTCCACATGTTTCCAACCTTTTCATTGCCCAGCGGAATATAAGCCTGTGAAGAGCAGGAGAAATGTACCGTCTGCATCTCAAACCCTGAGCACAGGGCCTCACAGGCAGAGGCGGAGATAGACTGTTGGCCGCTCCTAGAAGTAGGAATGTCCCCTTCCTTTCAGACAGGGTGTTACCAGCATTCTTGGAGGTGACTTAAAACGTGATCAGGTCTAAGCTAAACAAAACGGAATGGAAATCTTCTCTGCACGGGCAGTGTGGTCAAGAATCTGCAGCTCCTTCTGCACCGGGATTACGGCGGCGGGCACACAACACGCCTGCAGCCGGCTCCTGGCCTGAGCCGGACTTGAGAAAGCAGATCGAGGTCTTTTTACAGGTTCTCACCTGTGCCTCCTGCGGAAATGTGGTCACTCATGTACAGAGCGGCTCTTTTTTGAAAACACTGGTGATTCCCCAAGCGCTCACTTTGATCTCCCTAAGCCACGATGAGGCGTGAGTCCAGCGGACAGTACTGGGAATGATATGATCGGCCACATTACTGCGATAATTCCTGAGGTCCTCAGCATATGTGTAGGTGGGTTTGCCCTGGTGAGGAACTTTCTTTCTGCATAAATATTTTTTTAAATGGCTTAAGTTGCGTGGCTTGAAAAATACAGGGATTTAAGCTACTTTGCCCTTCAACTTCTGAAAGTAAAAACAAGGGTTGAAAAATTCAGCTCAATAAAAGCAAGAAATACTTTCAAACCCTGTGACAATGAAAGAATAAGGATGGAGAGTGGGAGGAGAGAAGGGGGAGAAAAAAAGTCAAAGCTAGAGCGAAAATCTGATGTAGGGATGGTTTGAAACACAGACGGCAAGGAAGACTTCCATGAGACGTCACTCTTTTCTTACTATTCCCAGGATATTTATGCTGAAGACTTTTAGAATTCCAGTCACACTTCCCCACAGTCAGTGTACACCAGGACAACCTGTCAGTCCCAGAGCCCCACACAGATGAAGTCACATTAAAGGGGGAGGGGATCTAGAGTTGGGTCCCTGATGCTACACCCCTAGAATGGGGATAGGCATTTAAAATGATCTACTCTCCTCTTCATCCCTGAAGTCTGTGCTTTTCTTTTTGATATCGCTTGCACTAGTATCTATGGCCCACTCTAAACACACACACAGATATACCACAAAATTCAAAAGAAGAAATGCTTTTCGCATAAATAAGCCTTGACATTTGAAGCACTAAAACTTCTCGTTTTAACTTTTTAAATAAGTGTTTTTCTCTTACACGTTATACAGTTCCCTCCCTCGGAGTAGACTGCATGCAATTTAACTACTTCTGAATGATTCTGGACACATCACATGGACCTCTGATATGTCCTCTGTGCTATTACGATGCTTTCTTCCAGGGCGGTTATTACACTGGGTGAAGACGCAGGCTTGCGCTAAATGACCCACAGACTATAAACAACATGGTCAGTAACAAGCAGGCTCTTACGAAAGGGGGTATGAAATCACTGCGCTCGGTCATTTTTCGTCTCTGGTGCAAGGAATGACCCTTCACACCGGACTTCCTGAGCCTCTCTCCGCCATCAGCATTCCCGCCTCGCAGGGCCAATGCCCGCTTGGCCCTGCGCTGTCTCTAGCGTCTGCCGGCACCCCTGGTGCCCACCCCTTCCTGCTGCTCACTGTGCTTTCCCCTGGTTTGTATTTCTTCTTGGTCTGTTCAGCTTGAGATGACACATACTTCTCCACTTTCCACTTCCATGTTGGTTTTTTTGGAATGCTGCCACTTCAAGCCAAATGTCTACCACATCCTGTTGTACAAAAAGTTGCGGGTGTACTACTGGGTGAATGAACAGTGACAAACCAGCCTTTTTTTTTTTTTTTAAACATTCACTGTTAGTGACCTGAAGAAGAGGGAGTATTGAGTATGAACGCCATCATTTATAAAATAGTCCAATGGCTTAATGAAACAGGTAAAGAATTTCTTTTAAAAAGGAGATTCCTATTTCCAGACAAGCATTGTGTTTAGGTCATTTATTTTTTGATGGCAGCAGAGTGAAACCTAATTGTTTAAAGCCAATGACACTTAATCAATCAGAAAGGAAGGTGAAATCACAGAAGGTGTGAATTTACTCACGCATCCCACTAATAATCACTGAGAGGCTGCTGGGCACCAGAAGTTTCTCCTTATCCTAAGGAAGCAAAGGGTGGCCCAAAGAGTAAATAATTTTCTCGAAAAGACTCAAGTTAGGCCTTTGAAAAGTTAGCTCTGTTTCTAAAAGTTGGTTCCCAATTGAAATACTAATATACCATTAGAAAGATTTTATTTACTAGAATGTGATTTATGTAACACTTTTATAAAGGTTCTGACTGCATAGAATGTGTTACACCTGTGTGGTGGGCCTATGGACTCCCAGGCTTGGCAATGTGGTGATGGACAGGAACAGCAAAGAGCTCCGCTGTGGGATACTGTGTCTAGACTCAGACAACTCTGTAAACACTGGATGTTTCTGTTTGCTCGCCCAGATATGTATTTCCCAGAAATGTCTCTGTTTTCTGTAATTTATAGTGAGAATTACTGATGTTCTGGCAATACTTTTCAAATTAAGAAGCAGAATGCACGCTTTCATGAAGGGAAACGCTACTATATAGGGATTAAATAATTTATCCTAAAAAATTTCTATCTGTCATACAGGGTATTGAGAAATTCATGTGAAATGATATGTGTGGAGATGCTTTGAAAAGCATGAGGTGCCCAAGACAGTGATGGCTGGCACAGTGAACAGTCTGGTATCTTGCTGATGCTTCATAGCCCAAGTTTACAGAAGCTAAGTGAATAACTAATATGGTTAATTTATGATATTCTCCATTTAGAATCATAAATTAATAGATCATTTTTCTAAGAGTTAATATGTCTCCTGAGCATGGCATTATTGCTTATGAGCACCGATCTCCAGTATGTCATGGTTAGAATAAAGAAAACATACAGAAGTCTACTCCTCTTTCCCCCAGATCATAACGTATAGAAGGCACGCAACTAGGATCACCCGATGTAAAACAGCACCTCACCTTCTGTAACATCCTCCCCCTCCATCTCCATCGCGCTGGAACTGTACTTCCTCCCTATTTGCGTACTTTGTTGTCCGTCTTTTCTTACGGAATGTAAGCTTCATGAGAACAAGAGTGTAGTTTTTCACCACAGTGCCCCTTACCTTGCCTCAATGCATGGTAAAAACAGGCACTCAATACATATTATCAAATGAGCACACCGACCATATTTCCCAGAAATCCCTTACTCCTCCGCCCATCAGCAAGCTGGATCCTGCAAACAGCGTCTAGTGGGATGGCCCCGAGTCTGGGGGCAATGACCTATTCCTGAGGTCCTCAGTGACCACCTCTCCCACGGGAACGAAAGCCTGCCTGTCTCCAGCCTTATGCCCCAAAGAAGCCCTCCAAACCCCACTTCCTGAAATACTCATCCTCTGGAATATTTGGGGGATCACATGAAATGTTTACAGAACACCTAGCATAGTCTCTGGGGAAGAGGGAGGGAATGGAAAAAGGGATCTTAACAAAATTAAATACATTTTCATATGTGACAGAATATACAAACGAGGACAGTGAGGAAAATACAAATTACCCTTTATTTTTCCATCCCCTAAACACCCCTATTACTATTTTTCTTCCTAGCTTTTTTTCAGGGCAGTACACAGTATCATTTGATACATCCTGCTTCATATTCTGTTCTTTCATGGAATTCATGCCAATAATATACTTCTATAATAATATTTGTAATGGTTGCATGGAATTCCATCATGTTAATGTGCCACAATTTCTACAGCCGTTCATTTATGTAATTTTCAATGCTTTGCAAGCTGCAGAAAACATACCTGTAGCTTATCTCTGCACATATCCTTAATTATTTCCATAGGCTACAACCCTAATTAGTAATCCAGGGAATGAAAAGGAAAATCACAGTGGGATATTTTTACACACCCACCATATTAGAGAATAATTTAAAAAGAACAATAATTCCAAACATGAGAGGCTGTGGAAGGCCAGGAAGCCTGCCACACTGGTGCCTGGAATGCAGATGGGTCCTAGTGCTCTGGAGAACACTTCGGCTTTACCTGGGGGAACTGAAGATATGCACAGCCTACGAGCAAGTGAGCATCTCCTCAGGACACTCCCGAGAGCAGATTCTCAACTTTGATTTCAGAACCCCTCCGTGCTCTTAAAAATTAAGGGCCCTGACAGCCTCTGTTTATGCAGGCTGTATCTATCAACACTTATCGGGTCTGAAGTTAAAACTGAGCAGTTTCTAGAGTCTAACAATACTCAGTTCATTCTGCGAGCCATCAGAGCAAGACATCATTGCACAGCATGTGGCCTCCGCATCTGCATTGTGCGTTCTTGAGCGCATGAGAGGGAAAGGCGAATAACACCTTAGCATTATTATGAGAAGAGTTTTGACATTACGGTCTCCCACAAAAGACCTCAGGGACCCCCAAGGTCTCAGACCTCACTCTGAGAAATACTGCCCTGGAGAAGTTCATGCACACTGTTCAGGACATGCACAAGAACGTTCCTAGCAGCATTGCTAGTAATAGTCCCAAACAGGGCACAGACCCCCGGTCCCATCAATGGTAAGAGGAGTAAGTCAGTTGTCATTTATTCATAACATAGAATACTCTATTGCAACAGAAATGAGTGAATTCCAGGTGCACACAATCCGTGGATGAATTTTATAAATACAAAGTTCATCAAAAGGATCCAGGCACAAAGGAGAATATAGCATATACAATTCAGGGACAGGGAAACTAATCTGCATTGTCTTGGGATATATTCATAGGTGGTAAAGCTGAAGAAAAGCAGAGATGTGATGATTGTGCCAGTTAAGATAGTGGTTATCTCCTGTGGTGTAGATTCTGTTTTTATTTTAATTTTTGATATTTTATTCATCATAGATTTACTCATTACTTCTTGTTTTTTTTAAATATTGCAGAAACTATTGAAGCATTATTTATCTTGATTAATAAGTTTTCAGCACCCCTTAAACTTTGCCCCTGAGGCAAGTGCCCCACTCCCTTCATCCTAGACTGGCCCTGGTGGTGAGGGACAGATGGAGGTGTGATCAGAAGGACATGGCAGCACCGTGCTATTTCTTGACCTGCATCTAGCTGTACAAGTGGCTGCTTTACAATTATTCAATATACTCTATGTTTATATTCTATACTTTTTTTCTGATGCACACTGCTTTTTACAGTAACTAGGTAGACGTGCATGTCTTTGTTTTCTAACGACATCAAACACGTTTATACTTAAGGGCCTTTTATTTTTCCTCTTTTGCGATTTATTTCAGCTAACAATTCATAAGGACCTGTCACATGCCAGGTGCCCCGTAACAGTTCTGTGAGGTGGTGACTGTCCTCCTCATCTTGTGTTTGAGAAAACCATGGTGTGAGAAGGGACCTGCCCAGGGCCACGCCTAGCTGGCGGGACCAGCAGATGCCCCGTCACGCTCGTGCCATTCCTCTCCTCCCATTTCCCGCTCTGCTGTGCTCGGCTGCGTTGATCTCACATGCGCACACCTCAGCAGGATCAGAGAGGGAGGCGAGGTAGGGCGCCTCAGGCACAGAAGGAGCGGGGCAGCACAGCTGGTGCCCAGGAAGGGGGTGGGGGGGCAGCTGCAAGGATGGGCAGTGGGTGGTGGACACCCCGTCGAGGCTCGGAGGGGGAGCCCCAGGGGGGCCCAGAGAGCAGCGCCCGAGCTACCAAACGGGGAGACGCTCACGCCTGAACTCCCTGGCTGCCGCTGGGGGTCTGGTGCCTTCCTCCCCTCCCTGGATCTTCTGGCCCCTCCACTTCTTTTCTACCCCCTTAGGAAGATCCACTTGACTTCTGCTCCCTTGGAACCTGGTCTCCTTCTTCAATCCCTCCGCCAGACTTGGTCCTGGGGGCTGGGGCCCCGGGTATGCTGTCACAAAGTGGCTGCTGCTTCGGTTTCGAAAAGCCTCACCGCAGTGCCCCCGGTAGGCAGCGTGAGCCCGGGAGCCTTCTCTGTGCCTCAGCTTGCACGCCTGGATTGCGTTTTGCAAGCCCTGCTCCTGTCCGGGCTTGAGGCGGACAAGCCTGCACATCCAGGCTGAGAGCTGCCCCCGTCCTGCTCAGCCCCGAGGCACAGGCAGCCGGCTCCTGCCCTTTTCCACATTTGAATTAAGGTGAAAATGTCGCCTCACCAACCCCGGTACTGTTAGTGCCTTTGTGTACCTTTATCTCCCACCGCCCACAAACTCAAGGGAGAGACACCTTGGAAATGACCGCCTGCCCCAGAGGCCCCTCCGGCAGCGCCCCCCGCCCCCACCGAGCTGGCTCGCGGGCCATTGCATCTGCTTATTTAGCTCTCCACAGTTAGGCCTGGCGAGATGGCTGATGAAAACCTCAGAAATTCACTTATTCAGCTTGCTGTTTGAAGGTTCAGTCATGATGCTCTTAAACCTAAATGCGTAATTTTATTTTAATTTGGCAAATCATTTTAAAAGGGCATTTCTTGTAAAACACAAGGTAGTAATTCTGCTAATATTTCTAGGGGAAGATTAGAAGCTCCTATCTCAGTGTAAAGACTGTTTGTCAGTGTAGTTATTAAGCCATTGTGTCTAACATACCACAGGGCGGGGGAACGTGTTATGTATTAAGAAAATGTCAGCAGTTATGCCCCACACTTAACTCAGGCTTTACATTTATGCCTCTGTGAAAAAAACTAGCGGAGCAAGTCTAACAGACCTTACATAAACTTCTTTTAATTTCTTGAAAGTTTACAAGATGGCTTTTTTTCCTCCTATTTTAAGCCATAGCACTTCTCGAATGACAGGGTTGTAAGAAGGCGAGTCTCTCCCGTAAACTGTGTCCTAACAAAATCTGGTTTGGGGGAAGTATGTGCAATCCTCCTCATTTGTTCTGGGACAGGCCGGTGGGAGGGGCCGCGCCAACGCCCACTGGAGAGCACATTTGGGGACTTCACCTGCAAGTCAGAAGAGTGTGGAACTGAGCTCTACAGTGGAGAAAAATAAAAACCAGTCCTTCACTTTCAGCTCGGTGTTTCCCACTGGGTCCAGTCCCAACCAGTCGCTTCTAAGGGGCTGGACATCAGTTTGCCTTTGAAATTTGGAAAAGGGGTGGAGAAATAGGTTTTGTTTTGTTTTTTTTTAACTCAGGAGGGTTAGAGGGATTAAGTTCTTTAAAGCACACTCAATAGCGGGCCTCTACAATTAGCATGGAACCGGCTCAGGTTCGTTTAACAAGAGCAGCCTGCCAGTGATCACCCACAATATTTTACAGAACCTAGAGAGGGGCAGCCGCAGCCGCTCACACACGAGGCATCTTCTCTCCTTCAAGCCAAAGTCTCTGAGGACATGCGGCCTCCACTGTATCCCTCCACCCCCAACGGCTTATCGTCGTTAAAAGCCCAAAGAATTTGCCAGCTCTCAGACAGTAAACACATTGTGAGGTTAAATGATGTCATCAATAATAATACTATAAAAATTCCAAACAAAGTCTTAGCCGATGAAGAGATAACAATACGTCGGTTAGTTTCTTACCATGATGTGGCTTCTCTTTTGCTTTCTATGGAAACACCAAGAAAACGTGAGAAGAAAAGGGCAGGTGGTGGGGCATCACCAATATGGGCCTTCTCACTGCTCCCGAGCGCCCGGCGCGCCCTCCTCCTTCAGCCTCCCCTGCTTAACTCTCTCCAGCTGGCCCTCCGGCCGTGCTGCTCCCGCCCAGAGCCAGGGCCGAGTGACAGGTGACGGCTCCCGGGGAATGGGCATTAATACGGGTGTGTGTGCTTCTGGCGCTGAAAGGGTTACAGAGGTGTGCCCTGTTTTGGGTGTGCCGCGGAACCAAAATCGCTGAAAAGACCGCAGAGGAAGTGGCAGGTAGCTTGGGGAAAGGCGCCCTGCACCCGTTCAGCTCTACGGGAAACCTGATCCCAGGGGACGGAAGGAGAGACGGAAGGGATCGCTTGGCTTGAGTTTCTTTCTTGGGTGAACAAAGTCGATTTTCTTTCATGCTGAAATTTTGCTCTGTCTTGTGTTAACTCTAGCTTTTATTTACTGATGCTTTAAAAAAAAAGATACAAATTATCCCTCGTAAGCCACCTACCATGTAACATTGCAAAAAATGTAAGCATGCAGCATAACAGAAAAGGCAAGAATGATGTCCACTTCACTAAAACCCAAATAGCTGACGCCATTCGTGCATAAACACAATTCAGTCATTACAAATCACCACAACACTGGCACCATTAGTTTCTAGGTTGTGTAAGTCTTACCAGAAGTTTTCAGTATTGAGTAACAAGTTCTGTTCTTTAACAAAATATTCACCTTACTATTTGACTCAATGACTGAAATCTTCTTATTTCAGATAAAAAAGCTCTTCTGTTTTTTTCATCATGACCATCAGTATTAGAAACATTTATCAAGCATCTATTGGCATATTGCAATGTGCAAGCACATATGGATGGTGAGTGTGTATATGAGGTGCTATTTATTGTTTTTCATATTTTTAATGTTATTGTAAAGTATGGTAAAAAACATATAACATAGCAATTACCATCTTATCCATTTTTAAGTGTACAGTTTAGTATCATTAACTATATTCTTATTGTGCCGCAGACCTCTACAACTTTTTCATTTTGCCAAACTGAGACTCTACACCTATGAGCAACTCCCCAGTTCACCCGCCCCCGGGCCCGGGAATCCATTTGTCTTTCTGTCTCTATGAGTTGGATCAGTTTTGTTAGATAAACTTCATATAGATGGGAGCATATCCTATTTGTCTTAGTGGGACTAGCTTATTTCGCTTAGCATGTGTTCAAGGTTCATCCCTGTAGTGGCATTGCAAGACTTCCTCCTTTATTAAGGTTGAATTACCTTCTATTATCTGTACGTATGGCATTTCTATATTCATCCACCTGTTGATGGACTTTTCCATTGCTTCCACCTCTTGGCTTTTGTGCATGATGCTGCAGTGAACATGGGTGTGCCATTATCTCGTCAAGATTCTGCCTTCAAGTCTTTGGATATATACCCAGAAGAGGGATTGCTGGGGCACAAGGTAGTTGTATTCTTAATTTTTTTAGGAAACTCCAACTGTTTTCCTCAGCAGCTGTACCATCTCACAGTCCCACCAACAGTGCACGAGGGTTCCAGTTTCTACACATCTTTGCTCACACTTGTTTATTTTGTTTTTTTTGAAAGTGGCCATCCTCTTGGGTATAAGGTGGTATCTCACTGTGGTTTTGGTTTGCATTTCTGTAATGACTGGTGATATGGAGCATCTTTGCATGTGTTTGTCGGCCACTTGCAACCTTCTTTGGGAAATGTCTATTCAAGTCCTTTGCCCGTTTTAAAAATCAGAATTTTTTTTTTTGAGTGAGTGTGCTACTCTTAAGGAAAGTTATGAGAAGTAGATAGTGACACCCATTTAAAAAATATATTACAAATTTCTCTAGACATGGCAAAAACAATTCACTCTCTCCTAGTGTAAACTCAGCTGCAATTTCCCCTGTAATTCTCTATGTAAAAAGACATTTTGAATAGATTGAGAGTTAAATTCTGCTAAGAGTTTTAAAAAGTTATCTTACAATATCACTTAGAAATACAAAAATGCGTACTTATGAAAAGACTCCGTGGTCCTTTGCCATCCATAACTATAGTTATAGAATATCACACTCATGGTTACCTGAGGGCTCTGATAATTCATTTATACATTTAACAAGTATTTGTTGATTGCCAGTCCTCTGTCAGTTTCTGCAGATTTGGGGGTTAAAAGACATAGTTTCTGCCACCAAAGAATACATAGTTTGGAGTGAAAGAGAAGGAAGAAGATATGTGAAGATAGTATAAGAAAGTGTTGATTGTTTAGGGCTTTACATAGGATGCAGTGGGCATATCATGATAGCTACCACTTATGGGTGGCCCTGTAGAAAAACAAGTACCTTAATGAAGGGGTAGCATTTGAATTACTACTTGAAATTCACATATCCTACCTCTAGGCTTTTTCTTTCTTTCTAAAAAAGTATGATGGCTGATAGCAGATAAAATCTTATAATCGAATGTTAATCAATTCTGTAGCAATCATTTATATTAAAAACATTTATGTGGTACTACGGCTATATATGTATATATATATACACACACTTGACAACATGATCTGAAAAGAAGCATTCTTTTACTGACATAACCTGGACAGAAAAACAATGAAACAATCGATTATTCTGTATGATTCCTACCCTGTCCTCACTATGCGAGGGTTGTGAATCTAAGGCTTCTTTTGACTTCTAGAAGCTTATAGACTGGTCTATAAAACCACCACCCATGTGAAGGCAGGCATATAATTAAACGCTGAAATGGACAGAACAGACATCTGTAATGTTCTAAGAGTTCAAAGAGGAAGAAATGAGTGCGGGTGTCCAGAAGGCTGCAGGCAGGACCTGGCACAAGCCGCGAAGGATCCAGGGATGGGACTCCAGGCAGGGGAACAGCCTGAAGAAAGGCACTGAGGAAGCATGGACGCGGGGGGCTTACTGCAGGGACCGGGCAAGATCACGGACCAGTGGAATAAGTAAGTGGAAAGTTGAATAAGTAAGACTGCTCTACCTGAGTGGGGCCTTGAAGGCAAGAAGAAGCCCAAGCGTGAGGTTGTGATCACCTGGTGATCTCTGCAGGCTTCTGAGTGGGGAAGAGACGTGATCCGGAGAGGTGTTACAGGAAGGCGAGTACGGTGGTCGCTGGGGACCCAGCTGGACAGGGGCCTGGCGTCAGCGGGGGAGACGTGAAGGGCTGAGGGGCCTGCAGTGATCACCAGGTGTGGAAACAGGATAGAAGAAAGGGCTGAGGGAAAGCACCTGTGAGAGAGGGGGCCCCAAAGAGCTTGGGGCCCAGGAGCACACGGAGCTCCATCCGAGGGCTGGGGGTTTGGTGGGGCTCAGCCTGAGCTAGGGGACAATTGATATTTCCTAGTAGAAATGTTCACAATCCCTGGAGAGCAGACCCAGAAGCCACCGTCATTCTCAAAGCTATGCATCTACACTTTATGGGGATGCGACATCCCATATTGATCCCGATTTGGAAGGAAAAACACAAATGACAGTGTAAACTGGCATCACTGACTGTGCTACAGAGCCACTAGGTGCTGCATTACTCCCTGTGCAGCAGAGGACACACTTCTCTATGTGCAGCTGCCAGGGGCACCTCATAGTTTCTGATCAGGACTCAGTCCTTTGGGCTGCAGGCTCTCCGCAGGCGGCCCCCGCCGAACCATCTTTGTAGTGGGAAGGGCAGTAAGGGCGTAAGTAATAGCTACTCTGACCTGACTTGTGGGTATTTCATCATTTCATTTAAAGTGTTTGAAAAAAGGTTTTGCTTTGTGATGATCGTAATGAATGAATAAAACTAGGAAGCCTGTAGTTTTGTTTTTGAACAAACCGATGAAATCGTCTTGCAAGAGGAGGCTTCATGCAATACAGAGGTGACAGAAAACCCTTCCAGTTTTATTTTCGATCCAGCCTCAAAGTATTGTTCTGTTGCATCAGTACAGTTTTTTACGTCCAAACTGAAAAATAGCCAGCCAGGTGCTCAGGACTAGCCAGGATTTTCCAGAGGGTGTGAGAATTTGACTTACTTCTCCTTTCCTGGCCCCTCAGCCAAATCCCCCTGGGGTGATTCCAGCTTCGGGGATTGTCCCACAAGCTCATTCTTTCCTACCTGGGTACCTCTGTGTTCTGCAGCAGGAAGGCAGGCATAGGGTGAACAGGTCCTGCCCCTGACTCTACGACTGGGTCTCTGCAGAACACAGGTGGGGTCAGCAGCCAAAGAAAGCGAAATCACCACTGCCTCACTTTCCGTGCACATGCATTGGCCCTGTCTTTCCTTATCACATTGGAAAAAATTCATGTAAACGTATTTCGGCTACTAGTCACCGACGGTGCGCCTGTGAGTAGATGCAGTGCACGTGTTCACGGGGCACCACGGCTCCTCCCAGTGCAAAAGTTTAACATTTCAACTTCCAAGTTTTCCGAAATAATTCATCTTCAAATTGCCATCCTCTGTTTTTTTTTTCTTAATCCCCTCCATCTATCGCACGACGTTTTGACTAGTTCCTCTTACACAATCCGCCTGGTGGGACGCTCCCTGCAAGTTGAACTACAGAATTTTCTTTCTTGTCCTCATTCCTTTAGCAAACCTCAGGCCAGGTACCAAGATGATTTCAGGATGGTCAGAGCCTCCATTCATGCCAGGTGAACGAGGGATTCTCTGGGCTGTGTTAATAACCTACAGCCTTACCCCACCTCAACTTTGTGGGGATACTTGAATTTGAAAGCTGGGTAGAATTCTGAGAGGGACAGACCCTGACGCGAGCTCATTACACTAAGGACTTCTCTGGACTGGCTTCGCGTGCCCTGCTGAAGGCATTAGTGTCTCCGTAGGGCAAAATCTTCCCATAGTTCTTTGCATGTCCCTCAGTCTATCCACTGCTTGGACAGACATTTAGTCGGCTTCCCCAGCTGTCAGTTAACGAACTCAACTCTGTCACTTACATTGGGTAATTTTGTGCCCTTGTTTCCAGTTTGAATAAAATGAACTGAAACCAACTCTAAACAACATAAACTACAACTAAACTTAAATGGTTAAAAATAATTATTGTTTTAATTTTCATTCTAAAAAAATTTTTGAACATGAAGGGGGAATTGTCTTCTATCACAGACATTATTGTTAAATTTTTACATTTAAAATAGTAATTAATTTGAAGTTTTCCTACTCTTGAAGCAATCTGGGATCTTGTGACACAATCAAATAAAAAAAGAACACTATTCAGATCATTGCCCCCCAAAAATTAGTGGTAGGAAGAATTCTAATACGGTTCCCCAAATACCACACCCCTCCTGCCACGTACACACCATGTGATCCCCTTTATGAGTGTGGGCAGGATCTGTGGATATGATGGCTGTCACGCCCGTGACTGGCTGCATTACAGGCAAAGGTGAAGGGATTCTGCAGATGGAATTAAGGTCCCTAAGGAGCTGACTTTAGTGACTCAGAACAGAGGTCATCCTGGGAAGACCTGAGTTCTTTAAAAGACCATCTTGAAAGTTCAGAAACTTGAAACATCAAAGATTCTCTCCCGATGGCCTTTAAAAAGCAAGCTGCTCATGCAGAATATAGCCAATGGTTCTGTAACATCTTCCTACGTTGACAGATAGTAACTGCCCTGGAGGGGGAGGATTTAATAAAGTGGGAAACTGGTGAACCACTGTGTTGTATACTTGAAACCAATATGAGTGTATATCAATGATACTTCAGTGAAAAAAAAGAAAGAAAGAAAAAACAAAAACATGAAGCAAGCTGCTGTGAGTTCTATAGCTGCCAGGAGCCAGGGGAACTGAGCCTCAGGTCACTGCAGCCCCGGCTGACACCTTGACTGCAGGTGGTCAGACCCTGAGCAGAGAGCCTAGCTAAGCCTGGTGCAGACTCCTGACCAACAGAAGCTTAGACACTAAAGTGTTTCAGCTGCAAAATTCATAATAATTTGTTATGCAACAATAGAAAACAAATTCAATATTCAATAAATATTGATTGGCTACTCCATGCTGTAAGCACTGGGGTACATTTTGCAATGGACTAAAAAAAAATGTAAGGATTAATTCATGCATTTGAGTCAATTTATTCTACTGGGGACCTCATAATAGAGGCAGCTAAGTGAGGACAAAATACAGCAGCCTGTATCTGTATTCGTTGTAGCAATTAAGAATTAGGATTGCGAAGGAAGAGAAGAATCAAGGAAGGTTTGTAAAAGTGGTGGGGTCTGTTCTGCAAGCTAGGGTTTGAAGAGCTCTGTTAGGCAGAATGGGGGAGGTGAGCATCTGTGGCCAGAGGAGGAGCAGGAACAAAGCCAGAGGTTTGCAAGTGCAGTGCCTGGAGGGGGGGGGGGGCCGCCGGTGGGATGGGCGGCTGAGACTGGGTTCTCCGAGGGCTGCCTGGGACTGTCCTCAGTGGTCAACAGGCAGTCACAGAAGGGGCGCAGAGAAGCACCTGCGTGTGTTCACCACACAGCAGGTGTTCGGTTCTCCTGGGTTGAAAGGTTTTCAGATGTTGATTCAGGCATTTCCCCTGCTCCCCGCTTCTTGCCGTGCAGTCGACACTAGGGCTTTTCCCCTGTGATATCCCAGGTGCTTGTTTACTAATGGAAAGGGAATTTCCACTCTTTTCAAGAAAACACTAACTGTATCCTTTTCTGCAGGGCCAGAGGGGCCGCAGCCAGCATAATCCTGACATCTACGTAGCTCCCTCCATTCAAGAAACCCATACCTAAGAATCTGATTATGTGAAAAGGAAGATAATAATTTCCAAGTACTAGATAATAATAATTTCAGTGGCTAGAGATCTAAAAGTAAGATAGCTCTTGGTTTAGCAGAGACATTGTTGAAATATTTAGATATTAAAAAAATAGACTCCATCAGCGTAAGTAGTGTACACCTTCATTTAAAAAACTAAGGGAATTCTGGGGATTGAAAAGCGGCCTCTAGGACTAGTGGGAGGTTGGCACTTAAACAAGAGAAGGCCAGCAAGACTTTCCCGGCATGTGGATTGGCTGAGGAAATTTTATCAGCAGCAGTGACCAATATGTGCTTTTCAGTAGCCGCACTGTGCCAAGCCCTCCAGTAAAAGTTTGCTGTATGGAGCCGCGTGAGGTAGTGGGACTTCGGGGAAATCAAGAAGCAGGGGACTGGGCTCCATGCACAGGCTGACTTGTGGCAAAAGGAAGCAGGGGAGGGTGAGAGAGGGCGAATCAGAGCAGGGAAGAATCAGAACCAGAGGTGATGGGGGCCGGCGGCGGGCTTAAGCCTTGCCTAGCACGTGACTGTTAAGGGACAGGAGACCTGCCGTGGCCGGAAGTCTTGGCCAACACCAGACAACAGCATTATACTGTCATGAACTGCCACCATAAGGTTAGCTATGGCCACACATTTTGCTCAGCACTTTGTACACATGACCTCACTGAACCTGAAGAGGTACTTGTTCTTGTTCCATTTTCAAGTAAGTGAGCAAGTTAGAAGGTGGTAACTCACCCACGGCCGTGGGACTAACCGACTGTGCTCAGATTCAAGTCCAGGGCTGCTGGGCTCCGAACCCCATGTCCTCCACCGCCCCTCCCTGCACGGCCCCCAGCACGCCGCTCTGCTATGGCCGTTCCGTCTCTCTTGCCTTCTCTCACGACTTCCTTAGCTTCCCCTCGGCAACCTCCTTTCTAATCTCCGCCTCCACCGGCTCTTGAGAGTATCCAGCCGTCTTCTCCCCTGGTTCATCCCCACGCCCTGGATACCATGTCATGCTCACTGTACAGATCAGATACTCAGCATCCTGGAATGTGTTAGGGGATGTGGCTGAGGCCACACAGGAAGAGACAAGGCTTGCTGCTGATAAAGATGATTCGTATATGGGGACCCACAAAACAGAGGTGTCTTCGCCCCCATCAAACCTAAACCTAAGTTAGCCTGCATTTGTAGGAACTACCTGCTGAAGAAAACTGACGCACACCAACACAGCCCTCTGATGCCGCTCCAGCCAGCCTACCTTCCCCTGCTAGCCTGGAAAACAGGACCTGCTGCCCTTACAGGAAATCCCCTGCCCTAGCCCGTCATGCCCTGTTTCTGGGGTGCTTCCTCCAAAGCCCTCTGACTTGCTCTGGCATAAATGCTCTCAGCAGGAGCAGAATCTGCTGCTTGCCAGGCACTGTGCTCCCCGTCCTTGGACTGTTCCCTTCTGAGTAAAGGACATCAAACCTGCTACTGAACTGTATTATTTTTGTCCACTGACAGGGCTGCCTTGGGACCCTTTCTCCCTGGTCACACGAAACGGTGACCCTCTTCAGTCAGATCCTGTTGCTCGGCTCAAACTCCTCCCACGGCCTCCCTTACGTTCAGAAAGAGGTTCACAGCTCTCCAGCGGCCCCGCAGCCCCTGCCCGCTCCGGGCCTGCCTCTCTCCCCTGTCTCTGCGTCACACGCCTCCCCCGAGCCCCAGGGGCCCCTGCCACCACTCCAGGATGCCAAGGGCCTTGGTGCACGCTGCTCTGGACTGCCCTTCTCGCTCGATTCACTTCTCTGTAGGGAGGCTCTGCGGCCCCTCCCCATCTGAAAAGCCCCCCTGCCATCACTCCTGCCCCTGTGCCTGCGCCCTCTCCCCCCTCTCTGCTGCTAGCTAACCATGTAATGTCTACCCACTTGTCCTTGGCTGCCAGAGCGCAAGCTCAAGAGCTGGGGTTCCATCAGCCTCAGGCACCCACGTGCCCAGAATCGCTGGCTCACAGCAGGCATCTCACGGACATAGCAGGTGCTTCAAAGACGTTTGCTGAATGAATGAATGAATTTCGCAGATTTGTTCTCAAGTGAAAGGCTTGACATCTTGCCTGCTGGGCAGGCACACAAGTGCCTGGTAGGGAAGAAGGTGTGTCAATCAGTCCTGCAGGAAAGAAAGTACAGGAAAAGTGGGGTGATGGGACAAAAGTCTAGTAAAGGGACAAAGGTCACAGAGAACCTCCCAGAGCGGTGCTCTACGGCAGGCCCACTGACGTGTCGGAGGGCAAGGCAGGAGCAGGCCTGGGACTGGAGGACGGCCCAGGAGGGAAGACACGGCCCTGGCAGCAGCCCCATGGGGGGCAGGGGGGACCCAGGAGGAAAATGTCCTGCCTTCCCCTCCACTCCCTCATCTTCCAGGGCTCTTCTCCCACGGGACCCACCAGGAAGCCAGACAAGCAGGACCCAGAGCAGGGTGGAGAAGGGGTCAGGGACCTGGGGGCCGGCGGGAGGGTCTCCAGGAGACGAGGCGAAGGGACCTCCAGGGGCGAAGAGGAGCTGAAGGCCTCCTCACCGTGCAGACCTGAGTTACTGCTCGTTGCGACTGAACACTACTGGCTGGAAAGCAGAGCTACCGGCTGGTATGGTTTTGTGACTGTTCTCTCCATAAATCTAGCCTGTCAGAGAGACAGACTTCTTCTAGGCTGAACTTTCACACCCATTACAGCAGCCAAGTTTCTTTCACTATTCAAGTCCTCCTGGTGACTCCAGGCTGCGCTGAGCAAGCCCAGCTCGGTCACAGGGCCAGCCAGCACCCCGTGGCCTGCCCCACCACGGCCAGCCGTGCCGCGCCCAGCCGGGACCACGGGGCCTCAGGCCTGAGGAACCCCATGCTTCCCTGAGGTGTAGGCGATCAGTTCTGCAAGTACGTCTGCCTCAGCATATCATGCCACCGGGAGAGACAGACAGTATTTCTAGCAAAAAATGGATGAAGACCCCTACCTCCCTCCATGCAAAAGGGACCAAAAATTAATTCAAAATGGACCAAACACCTAACTGTAACAGCTAAAGCTATAAAGCTCTTGAGGAGAAGACATAGGGGTAAATCTTTGTGACTTTGAATTTGGCAGTAGTTTCTCATGATGTGTATTTTGCACAAGCAAAAATAAAAAGATAAGTTGGACTTACTTGCATCGAAAGTAAACATTTTTGTGCTTCTAAGAACACTGTCAAGAAAATGAGAAGTCAATCCCTTGCAAAATGGGAGAAAATATTTGCAAATCCTATACCTGATAGGGATCAGACATCCAGAACTTTTACAATTTAACAATAAAAATACAAATAACCCAATTTAAGAATGGGCTTGAATGACAAATAAATAAAATAAAATAAAATAAGAAATAATTAATTTATTTGAATATGAACTAATTTATTTATTTATATAATATATGCATAATAAATAAAAAAATAAATAAATAAGGACTTGAACATACATTTGTATATCCAAAGAAGATATACAAATAGCCAGTAAGTACTTGAAAATACGCTCAATGTCATTTATCACTAGGGAAATGCCAATCAAAACCACAATGAGATGCCACCTCATGCCACTGCCACAGCTCCAATCAGAACGATGACAATAAGTGTTGGCGGGGACATGGGTAAATCAGACCCCTAATACATTGTCGGTGAGATTGTAGAATGGCAGCCACTTTGGAAAATAGTTCAGTAGTTTCTTAAAATGTTAAACGGAGATTTACCATATGACCCAGCAATTTTGCTCTTAGGAATTTAAATTTTATACCCCCGCAAAACCTTGTGCACCAATATTCACAGCAGTATTATTCATAGGAGTCAAAAGGGGGAAACAACCCAAATATTCACTGACTGATGAATGGTTAATAAAATACGGCATATCCATTCAAGAGAATATCATTCGGCAATAAAAAGGAATGAAGTACTGACACAAACTATAACACGGAAGAACCTCGAGAACATGCAGATTGAAGGAAGGCAGACACAAAATCATTACGTGATTCCATTTATAAGTCCAGAGTGGGCGAATCCACAGAGGCAGGACATGAATAACGGTTGCCAGGGACTGAGGGAAAGAGGGGAATGAGGAGTGACGATGGGATTTCTTTTTGTAGTGGTGGAATGTTCTGGAATTAGTGGTGATGGTTGTTCAGCCTTGGAAATATACTAATAACAACTGGACCTTTGACACTTCTCAAGGATGACTTTCATGGTATGTGGATCATTTCTCAATTTTTAAAATGATGAACAAGACTGAAGCGAGACTCTGTCTAGTCTCCTTACTGCACCAGCCCAAGGAAACTAATGGAAGTAATAAAAAAGTCCGAAGTTGCAAGAAAAAAGTTATGAGACCCTGGAACAAGGCTGGCACCAAATCTATTAAAGTAGCAGGAGAGTCCTTTTCACTGTCGTTCTAGTGGCAGTTCTAGAAAGGCGGAAGGCAAGAAGGGTGGACGGGAATTAGGTCCAAGGAGCGTCTGCTATGCACCAGGAGCTCTGGCCAGGCCTGAGAGGGGCCAGGGGTGCGAGGGGAGCACACAGCCCGGGCCTCTCGTTCCTGAGGGGCCTCGGCTCTGATACAAAGACATTTCTAGATGATGCTGAAGGTGCGCTGAGACAGTGATGGGAAATTCTGTCCCTTATAAAAACCACATCTTATGGACTTAACTTGTAAATCACATAATTCTA
This sequence comes from Manis pentadactyla, assembly GCF_030020395.1. Taxonomy (NCBI): domain Eukaryota; kingdom Metazoa; phylum Chordata; class Mammalia; order Pholidota; family Manidae; genus Manis; species Manis pentadactyla. Next base: position 106,838,746 of record NC_080030.1, on the reverse strand, counting down.
TCTGTGTATGCTAAGTATATTAACTTGTTCAAAGTCCACATTTAGAAAATGTCATTATTGAAATAACCCATTTTTTCCACATTTGTTCATTTTTTTTTGTTCTAATATATTAGGAGTTTATAAAATGGAAGTGATCCTGGCCTCTCTGACTTTCTGAGGATCCCTGATCATATTTAAATCCCACAACCACCCAAAGAAGTACATATTATTGTCCCATTTATAAAGGAAAAAAACTGACCCTCAGCAGGGCTGTTTTGCAAACTTGTAAGTGATGTAACTGGGGTTTGAATCCAGGTCTATTTGACGCCAACACTCTCGCTGCCACTTTCAGATGCTAAAGATGACGAAGGTCGAAAATGTCAGTTTTTCTTCACTCACCCCCCCAGAGCGACGGTCCCGGTGCCAGCCGGTGCCCTGTGCCCAGCTTGCCCAAGGCCAGGCTGCTGGCAGAACCCCTCGGGTCCCGCAGGCTGCCTTTCCCACAGCCCTGCTGCCCGTGCAAACACTTGAGGACCACTTTGAGGAGGGGGTACAACTGAGAAACTTAGAACAAGGCCTGCAGGCGCCCCGGAATACAGAAAGAGCTTGGCAGGGCCTTTCCTCCCTCCTTAAAGAGAGGGGCACCCCGAAGTGCCGCGGGGAGGATGCAGCCTGCGGTTCCGTGACACCTCCCTATGTCAACAGACGGTGACCGCACTAATGGGGGCGAGCATTTAATGACGTGGGTAACTGCTGAATCCCCATGTTATATACTCGAAGCTAACAGAATACTGTGTGTCAACTATACCTCAATGTAAAAAAATTAAAAATAAAAATAAAAAAAGAGGAGAGAGGACCACGCATTAAGCGGAGCAGAAATGCCACCCCACGTCGTTGGCCCAGCTAGAGCCGGTCTGTATCTGCACGTCGGACGGATCCCACGGGATCTGGGACCCACGGAGCACCGTCTTCAGCGGGCATCGTGGGAGGAGGGCAGGGAAGGGGCAGCACGGGCCGATCCCCGCCAGGCGCGCGTCACATGACCGCGGGAGGCCAAAGGCGCCGTTCTCACTTCCCAGAGAAGAACCTGAAGGCGTGAGGGACGTGCTCCCAAGTCTCACGGCAGGAGAGCTGGCTAGGCCTCCAACCGGTCTGCCGGACCCCAGAGACGCCGTCCCTCCCGCCCCCAGAGCACGGGAGGCAGCGCACGTGGAGCCTGGCACCACGGGTTCGAATCCCAGCTCTGACACTTCCGGGGGGCCGACCTTGGGCCAGCTGGGGGCCTCCACTCCTCAGTGCTCTCATCTGGAGAAACAGGAGTGACAGTTGTCTCCCCCTCACAGAGCTGCGAGGGTGGGGGGACACACGGAGGTGGGGGGGCTTGGACCCCCCAAGAGGACATGAAGCTTCACGGCCCCCCCGTGCCCTTCCCTGTGCGCTGCTCCCATCTGGCTGCTGCTCAGTCACATCCCTCCATAATAAACTGGTGATCTAATCAATCCAAATTAAAGAAGAGACCCTGAAAATAATAATAGTACAACCTAAATAAATAATCCCTGGAATCAGAGTGTGAGAACATGAAGGACTCCGCTTCTGGTGATGGAGGAATATTCAGGGGCTCGGGCCTCAGGAAGACGCCAACCTGCCCCGAGGATGAGTTCCAGAATCCAGAAATCCTTAGGACTGAGAGACTTGATTATGCTGATTCTTGTTCTTTTTTCAATAAATACGTTATCATCACCAGGGATTCCCGCCACATACTCCTACCCAGTGGGGAGAGAATTCTAGACGTGCAGAAGCCAGGACAGGAGAATATGCTGGCAGGTTATCTTGATAAAAAGTCAAGTACAGGTCTTTATACTTCCCAACTCTTCCATTTGTAAATGGAATGCTAGGAATTTTCTAAAACTCAAATAGATGAAGCTTTATTAGAAATGATCACTCTAAGGGCATTACGATTAGCATGTATAGTGCGTGGGGGGCACGGGGAGGGCTGCGCAGCACAGAGAAGACAAGTAGTGATCGTACAGCATCTTACTGCGCAGATGGACAGTGACAGTGAAGGGGTATGTGGGGGGGACTTGGTGAAGGGGGGAGCCTAGTAAACATAATGTTCTTTCTGTAATTGTAGATTAATGATACCAAAATTTAAAAAATTAAAAAAATTTAAAAAAAAGAAATGATCACTCTGAGTTGAAGACCGTCTCAATTTGTTATCTACAGTAGCCTGGACAGGATCAGTCTTGGACACCCTGACTCGCTGCTTTAGCTGAACTTGAAAATTTAGTTCCTCCAACTTCTGCAGAACTTTCCTCCAGCAAACACCTTTAAGTGACTCTTGACCATCTACTGAAGGCAGGAAGCAAGCTTAGGAGTCACCTCCTCATTCGCTTTGGCCTCTACTTCTGTTTCCTGCAGAACGTCCTCCTTGAAGGCAGCATGTCCCTTGCACAACGTGTACTCGTCTTCGGTAAAATGCAAATAGGATGAAACAATGATCAGAACCACGTCATCTTTGTGGCTCTGGAGTTACAATCGGTCCAAATACCAAAAGACATCACCAAAGTGGCTGAACTGAGCATGAAGGTGGTTTGGTCCACATAAGCATGTCTACCTGCCAAGGTGTATGTAGTCTAAATAAATGCCTTTTTTCTTGCCTTGTCTAATAATAATAATGATGGCAACTTTACAAAATATTTTGATAACACTTCATCAAACTTACTGTGATACGTGGTGTCCTAAGTGCCTCATATGCAATAAACTCCCGGGATTCCCGCAGCCCTGCAAGGCAGGTGAGTGAATTGAGCATAACCACATGAGGAACCAGCCCAAGAACATTCAGCTGCCAGGTGGCAGGACTGGGATTTGAACCCAGATTGGCCAGACTACAGAATGTATGCTTTTAACCCATTCACCACAGTTTCTCAGCTTTTGCAAGGTGCCTGTGCTTTTGCATAGGGAATGTCCCTCATACGCAGTCCCTAAACAATTCACCGAAGGAATATTGTCCATTACATTCAACTACACACTAACCCATTTTTAATGGTGATTCACAGGGAGCGGAGAAATACGGAATGACCTTGATACACAATCAGCATTAAAAAAAATTTTTTTCCATCTCCGGTTTCCCATGAATTAATCATAGATAAAGCCATAGCTGTGTCATTCTTTGGCCTCAAAACCACCAGCAAACTGAAGCAGAGTGACTCAGAGGGTAGGAGAAATTTTACGAAATGCTCCCTTGATGTTAGGGTTCAATCACAAAACTATACAACCTTGGAGCCGAAACTGATCTTGGAGCTTATGACATTTAATCTCCTTACGGGAGGCTGTCCAGGAGGGATGAGTAAGTTCCCTGGGGCCCAGAGCCATTTAGGGGAAGGACTGTCATGAGAAAAAGCCCAGACTTCCTAGGGTCCAATGTCTTTCTCCACTTCACCATGTTTTTTACCCCCCACCATGTGACATTTTTATATAAAAAGGTAACATGTTCTCATTACCTGGGGCTAAAGACATTTTCCTGTGCTATGTACAGAAAAGGTTAATGTAATTATATTCCACTGCTTGGATTGTGGAAACATACTTGGTCTACTTCAAATATGAGTCAGGTGGTGCTTACATTTTCTTCATTTAGAGAAGCAGACAGGTAAACATCATAAAACACATTAGGACATGAAATATGAGTGTGGTGAATAAAAAATGTCTATTACTATCACGCATGTAAAATACATGCGAACCCATTTTCTATTATTCCACTACATTTCATCAGCAATCATTTGCTCCCAGTGGAAATCAGTGACCTCTCTGAAAACCAGCAGGAAATATTGTAAGTCTGTGAAAGAGAAAACACGTCTCTTTTCCAAATGCCGGGTCCTTGGCCTCTTCTCTGGCCCATGAGCTCAGGACCCCAGTGGCTGCCTGCCTCATCTCCTTCTGCCAGTCCATCCCAACACAGCCGTTTGTCCATTCTTCCCAGTCACAGATTTCATTCCATTATCCGTATCTCAGAAACCTTCAGCGGCTCTCCACCGTCTTCAGGATAAAGCCCAAACTTTCAGAGCCTGAACAGTGTTACCTCAACATCTTTCCAGTCCACCTGACTTTGTGCGCCTACACAGACCGTCTGCTCTGACCAACAGTGTGTCCCCAGCTCCCCACGCACACGCAGCGCTTACCTGTCTCTGTACCTTTGCCCACGTGGCTTTCCCTCCCAGCGTATCCATCACCTCACCTACTTGCCAATCCGATTCTGACTCATGGTAACCCAGCCCAGGCCTCCCAACCACCCAAGCTTCCTGAGATCCTTCTCTGAAAGCATTTATTACTGGTAATGCTGATTTCATATTTGCTGTTCTGTTTGATTTAAACATTTCCATGTCCATTTCTCTTGCCTTCCCATCCAGTTTATAAGCCTCTTTAGAGAAGGGAAATATTTGTTTAGATTAAATATTTTCCTCTGTGCCTTAAACACATAAAGAGATAAGCAGTATCAATAGCTGATCATTTCTTTCCTGGTTTCTTCTCCCCCCTCACCCCCCAGTATTCTCCTTGAAGAGCTGACATTTAAAGCATCTGGGGTGATTTTTACATACTTATTCCAAAGACCTAAAAGATTATGAAATGTATCTTTAGGTAGAGCCCTTTACCTGTAATTCACAGTTAAATTCTGCAATGAGTTCTTAGAGTATTTATGAATAGATTAAAAGAACAGAGAAAATAGGAACAGGGGAGTTCAATCTTTTCTGTTCTGTTTAAAAAAATCTACTGAAGTGTGCCCCAACATGGGTGGCCAGACTGGGAAAAGAAAATCAGTGGAAGCTCACATACTATATATTTAAATGTTTTAAAGTTATAAATGAACTTTATTAAATAAAGTGTGTTCTTATTTATTGCCTTTAAAAATACACCTTAAAATGACCTCAAGCCCAGGTTTGCCCTTTTTTCCCGCGTTGTGTCCATTCTACAGTACAAGGGGCCTCCACGTCTGCAGGTGGATGGCTCAGCTCGCACATCCGAGGTCCGAACACACTCCCGCCACCTCTCAAGCCTGGGCACCCACACCCCGGAAGTGCCCTGCCCCCAGAGGGAGAGGCAGAGAGGGCCTTTTTAAATGGGGATCACTTTTGTCCAGATCTCAAGGAGACCCTGAATGTACTTCTTTATACACCTGAACATAAATGCATTCAGATTTCTTAACTGCATTCAAAATATCAAATCAGAAAATTCATGACTAAGAAATCAGTTACACTTTAAAAAAAAGTTTTATCTTCTAATATGTAGAAGCACATAAAAAGAGAAATGGTATAATCATAAAAGTTCACAAGTTACTGTATACTATAATTATTCCTAGTAACATACTGAGTTTAACAGAAAGATGGCTTATATTAAAAATTCATTGGCAAAGGTATCAAGTCACAACTGGCAATATCTGAACGTAGTGCTTTTGAAACATGACCACAGATTTATTACTTAATGAACAGCAAGACACACTTTTCTTTAAAATCCTTCTCTAAGTTAACTCTGAGTCCTGGTGTATCTGGTAACTGTAATCATATCCCCTGTCTTTTCTAAGCAAGTGGCGATCTTTTTATAGAGATATAATCCTATGTATATCACGCCTCATGAATTGGATTCCTCAGAGAATAAGTAAATCTATCTCATGTCTATCTCAGTTTATGTGGGACATCTCTTTCATGGTTACTGCAGACCACAAAAGACCAGCACTTGTTTGAAATTACATGTTCAGAAAATGATCTTACGTACCCCAGAAGTCAAAGAAAAAAGGAAGAGGACTCGACCTTATTGTTGACAACTTTCTTCCCAGTGCGATGTTTCTCGCACTCCCTCTTCGTGTTTCCCCCTTTTTTATTCCCTTCTGCTATATTCACCACTTTGTTCGTTCTTTCTTCTCCTTTGTTTTTGCCTTAAATCTGCCATCGACAATCCCCTTTGTGGAAATGGAGTCCTCTTCCTGCCACCTCCCTCTTCTGGAATTGTCTTTCTTAACAATATTGCACTTTTAAAGGTAAACAGTCCGCCAGTGTCTTAGAAGCCTAACAAATCAGTGTTTTTTACTTTTTGATTTCCCTTAACATAACTCCTACACAGTTGTAATCACAGCACAGACCACAAATACAAAACTAACTGGCCCAACTCCGAAAGCAACAAATCAATCATTCTGAAAACTGGGGTGAAAATCAAGTATTTATCTTGCCTTTACTGTTTCTCCGAGTAACAAAACAGTTGATGTGGGAAAGTTCCTCTAGAAAAATCCCAGCCAATAAATGTGAATAAAATGAGTTAAGGGATCCAGGCAATAGTCCTCAGTGGTGGCTAAAACTATTAAGTAAAAGGCTTTATAAAGGATGGATCAGGAGGATGATAGCAATCTCTATACCATAAAAAAAAGGAGCCATCATAAAAACTAGAGACTATTTGTGATATAATTCATTAGTATGCATAAGGCATTACCTGTGGAATATTCTTGCAAAAAACAATATAATCAAGATCTAATGACCAGTTTACTATTTACCAGTTTGTGGGCATGGAAGAAAGGGTTAAGTGACACCAGGTGACGAAACCATTCAAATCCAGAATGTGGAAAATTCTACATAAAACCAGACGAGTTTCTTGAGCAAATAAACAGCAAGGGAAAAAGGAAAAGTGTAAAGAGCTTTAAGAGACACACTAACCAAATTAGTTGGCTTGATTTTGATCCCAATTCAAATGGGTGTAAAAATGCATTTGAGACAATGAGAGAAATTATGACACTGACAGAATATTTGATAATATAATTATCAATAATTTCTTTAGTGTAATAATGATATTGTGGTTGTTGTTTTCTAAGAGTATTAGTGATACATATTTATGTATTCATGGAAGAAATGGTAGTCTGGGGCCGACTTTTTTTCGTTAAATAGAGTTTATATTTTAAGCCAGTTGCAAATTTACAAAAAAATTGAGAAGACAGCACAGACATTTTTCCATATGTGCCACACTCAGTTTTCCCTATTTAATATCTTATATTAGTATGGTATATTCATTACAACAAAGAGCCAATATTGATACAGTATCATTAACTAAAGTGCACATTCACCTTCAGATAACCCCATCCAGGACACCATATTACATTTAGTTGTCATGAATCCTTAGACTTCTCGTGGCTGTAAGCATTTCTTAGGTTTTCACTGGTTTTGATGACCTTGATAGTTCTGAGGAGTACTTACTGTTCAGGTATTTTTTAGGATGAACCTTTATTGAAATTTCTCTGGTGTGTTTCTCATGATTATACTGGGATTATGGGTTTGGGAAGCAGACCACAGAGGCCAATGTGATTTTCATCACATTATATTAAAGATACATACTACCAACATGATTTTCGCTGTTGATATTGACCTTGGTCACCTTGCTGGGTAATGTTCATCAGTGGGGTAATACTTCTCTCCACTGTGAAGTCACCCTTTTGTTCCCCTTCTGACCTGTACTCTATGGAAGCAAGTCACTATGTGGAGCTCACACACTTCAGGAGCGGGAGGCATTATGCCCCCCTTCCTTGAGAGCGCAGTATCTACATAAATTTTTTAGAATTCTTCTGCATAGGGGATTTGTCTCTTCTCCTTTATTTATTTATTTATTTATTTATTCACTTACTTGATTAGCATGGACTCAAGAATATTTATTTTATATTTTGTATCATATATTTTGAGTTATAATATAATGCTTATTTATTTGTTGCTCAAATTGTTCCAGTTTTGGCTTTTGGGAGCTCTTTCAGTTAGTTCCCATGTCCCTTTGACATAACTCATCACTGTGCATGTGTGTGTGTGTGTGTGTGTGTGTGTGTGTGTGTGTGTGTGTGTACTTGGCAGTTTTCACATTTTCTGGCACTAAGAGAGACACCCAGGCTCACCCTGTACATGTTGTGCTCCAGTCTTTGGAGAGGTAATTCACAATACTGGAGGGTGGTTTTAGAAACCAAGGTCTGGGTTCCAGGTGTGCTTGTTGCTACTGGGGTATCAAGGATTCTAGACGCTCCCAGCTGATAGAGTAAAGAAATATATGGGTGTATACTAACTGGTATATGACAAATATATCTAAATATTTCTGTCTGTCACCATCTGTGTCTATGTTCAGCTAAGCATGATGTTGGGGTTCATGCTGACCCTGGGGTGGGAGAGTGGGGAGGAACAGAGAGAAGAAGATTGTCCAGGGTTGGTAATTGTTGAAACTGGATGTGCAATGGAAGAGGGACGATACGGTCATCTGTTACTCTATTTCCTCTACTTTGGTGTATGTTTTTAAATTTCTGTGATTACAAAAATTTTTAGTAAGGTTAGGATTGGAGATGGCACTTTTAGCCTGACTCCAAGCCCATTTTTCTTTTATACAACATTCTAATGAGCAGTGTTAGCCAACTTCCATGCACATAACTAATCAAAACACTTGAAACATTTTAAAAGATTTTTTAGAAGTACACAGTGACAAATGTAAGAAGCAACAGGTAACAAAAAGGAAACTTCTAGAAAAAACTATTAACAACACAGAGGTAATTTACTGCAATCACGGATAGACTATAGCTGTGAGAACATTACTGCATTTCCATTAAAAGCTCTGTTATCCACAGTGATCATGTTTCATCAAGAAAAAGCTAAATAGTATTTAGCATATTCTATTTAAAAAACAAAAATGAGTAGACATCTGTAGACAGTTATTATTCAGAACACCAAAAATTTTAGTTTCTAACCTACAAAGATAGACACCAGTCATGTACAAAACTCAGCTGTCTAAAACAACTCATTTCCCAAGGTTCCAGACAGCCAAGTGTTGCAATGCAGTGCAGACAATCAGTTCTCCAAAATACTTAAGTAATTTAAAAAGTTCCACAAAAACATACATTTACTGTTGATGAGATCTTAGATGTAACTTAAAAAGAAAAAAAAATAACTCAACAAAATCAATTCCCACTCTAATAACTCTGTGAAAGAAAAATATTACATGAAAGACTTTTTTTTCAAACTCCATTTTTGATTAAAGATGTAAAGCAGGTATCAGCTTATGTTTGCAAAAGTTTTCATAGAACACTGTTATTTTTCCTTTAGAAGCTAAAACTGTGCTGATATATGCCCAGTGTTCAGAGAGTAAATCTGTTTTGCTTAGAAAAAATCCTGAATCAGTGAACTTATTCTTTTCCTTTCCCAATCTGTTGAAAGAAGTGTCTAATATTAAACTTCTCTCTCTAAATCAGAACAAGATAAGAGATAGAGGGCAAAAGAGTCTATCTTTGTTGTCTATTCTATTACCTATTATCTATTCTTGCTTACTTCATCCTTTTTGTCTATGGCATGCAAATAAACAGGGCTCTTTTTTTTTTTTTTTGAGTGTTTGGCATATAAAATACTTAATAAGGCTGAAACAGCTTTGGGAAGGGGAGAGGCTTAGACCATAAAAATAACCCAGAGGCTGCCTCCTCCTTTCCAGGCTGACCCACGCCCTGCTTGCCACCTGGCTGTTAGTGCTGAGACTCTTTGGGAGGGCAAGGTGCGTTTAAGAGATTGCGCCAGGCACTCTCCTCAGAGGACGTTTCTTGCGGTGTGATGTTCCAGAAATTCACCCCTACATGCTTCCTTCCCACCTGGTGCAGGAAGGCCCCTGGTTCACTTGAATAATCTATAGGGAAGACTAAAATAGACATGATCCTGTAGACAGATGAAGAGCAGAAACTTGGCTAGGACTGCCTATCAGCAGACTTACGAAATGCGTGCAGAAGACACCTACACGTTAATACACACTTGCTCTCTGCCTTCACAGCTCTGTGTTCTGCCATTCCTAGTGCTGGGATATGTCCTTTAAGGACAAGATTTGTGCGCCTTTTGCTTACAGGATTTACCAGAAACATTCTGGAAGGGAGGCCAATGTGCATGATCAGCCCCTCCTTCCTAAAGGCCAACATATTCTTCAAACTTAAGAGACATCTTCAAGAAGCTTAGTTCCAGTAATTTCTCTGTACAGACCAGAAATCACGTGACCCATCTCCCTTCCATGTCACCATGTCAAGCTGCCTGCTTCTCTCTAGCCCGGCTCTTCCAGCGCCCAGTCATGCCAAGAAGAAAGCAGTCTCCCTTTCATGCAGAAAACCACAAGGGTGGGGCCGAAATACTGCAAGAACATGTATTTGGGTCATTTCCATCTGGCTGTGTGCAGTAATGTAACATCTTGATTCCATGGCGCCGGAAACCCGAGTTCAGGCTGAGTCAGGAATTCCAGAATTCCTTACCGAGCCCAGCCACACACTGTTTGGAGTCCAGGCACTAACACCCTGGCTTTTCCTTGTTTGCAAAGCAGAGCGAATGATGCCAATTCAGGGGCTCATGTGTGAGCTGACTAATGATTGTGCAATGCTAAATATAAAGAGGCTTCGTGATACAGAGAGGGAGTATGTCCCTTAAGAGTGACACACGTTAATTATACTGTGTGAGCACCCAGCAAAGCGAGTCAATCACTTTGAGGAAGGTGGTCTAAGTAGACCCACCCTATTTCAGTTTTATGATTATATACTTGCCTCTTGGTTCCTTCTCTAGCTTCATCTTTATAATAGTGCAGAATCATTTTATTTAGAGTTCTTTTTTCATTCCTTACCTGTGACTTTTAGTCAGTTCAATTTCTCTGGGTGTGTTACAGAGCGTCGTGTTTACCAGGCTGGGGAGGGGAGGCCAGACCGACACCTCGGGGGCCAAAGGGAAGCTCCCAGCCCCTGGGGTACAGCCCAGCCGTGGCCTGGCAGCCTGAGGCTCATGAGAGGCCCTGCGCAGCCCCTACCAGCCAAGTGACAGCTCATTCTCTAGTCGGGGCAGAGGTGCCACAGCTGTTTGTTACAGAACTGGTTCCTGACTGGAAAAAAAAACCCGACATTCTGTGTGTAAGACAGCAAGGAGGGATTATTTTCTTCTAATGCCATTAATTGGGGCAGAGGATGAGAGAGGGCTGTGGTACAAGGGAACAAACCGGGTTTGGGGCTTGGCTGCCAAGGAAACACTGCAGGGATGGTTCATCCTAATAGCCCAACAGAAAACTGTTTTCTGTAGAAAACTGTAGGAAGAAAAGCAATGTGCTTACCGTGTGCAGCCGAAATTAATAAATCAAACCAAATTATGAAAATTGAACAAACTGATATATACCTAAAAAGTATTAAGTAGACACTGCGAAATAGGATAATTAAGGAAATTAAGTTGGAAAAGAACAGAGAAACATTCATTCATTCATTCATTCATTCATTCAATGAACATTTATTGAGCACTTTGTTCTGGGAGTGGGGATCCAGCAGTGAGCTCTCTCAGCCTCGCAGAGTTCATACTGCAGGGGAGGAAGACAGTGAACCCGCAAACAGGCAAGCAGGGAAACACACGGCACCATGTACTATGCAGATAATTCGTGTAGGTTGCAGTGACCATGACTGAGTGGCCTGTCTGTAGGGGTGCCATTTAAGGACTCAGTCCCGTGAGGATCAGGTAAGTGTGCTCCCTGCAAGCAGGTAGTGGCAAGTTCTCAAGGCACAGAAGAGACCTGCACGTCAGGAAACGGCCCTGGCGTGGAAATGACCCAAAACAGAGCAAGGGGTCAGCGCAAGCAGGGCCCATAAACCTGCGTGAAGACTGGAGATTTCAGGAAGGCACCAGAGTAAATCACAAGCAGAGAAGCAGGCAGGTCTGATGAATGCCTTTAAGAGGTGCCTGTGCTGCTCTGCGCACTGTAAGGGTAAGAACACCAAAGAGGGGGCAGGGAGACCCAGGAGGGGGCCCTGAGCGCGCGGCTGTTATGTCCGGTGTCCTGGGATAGCCCCTTGGTCCTCCTTGGGAAAGCCAATGACCAGGGATCATTCTGTGAACATCATTCACACGTCACATCTACATGCCTGATGGAAGAGTGGAAAGATGGCCCATTTTTGTGGACTGGGAAATTTTAGATGGTGCTGGACCACAAAAGCACCTTGGCCGAACAGTACTTTGCGCTCATGTGGACTCGTGGTTTATGGTGTTTAAGTCAGCCTGGCCTTTCAACAGCCGGTGGCTTCCTGTTGACTTCCTACCTTACTCATGCCAGGTTTAGTCCAAAACCATACTCTCCTCAATCGTCAAGTCTCCCCCAGATCCAAATTATCAATAGTGACTTTCTTCCTTTCTCTACAAAAAAAGTTAAACTCTTCAGCATGAATTTCTTCTTGTGCCAACTTCACATTCTGACACTCCCTCTTAGTTTGAGAACATGTGTCTCTCCTCCCCTCCAAGACCAAGGTCCACCTGTGCTCAACCAGTCTGCACCTCCTAAATGGTCCCCGAATTCTGAGGCATTTATTGTCCCTTTCCTTTCCCCTTTTCTCTGCTCCTAAAAGAGCCCAGTTTTGTCCTCTTGTAACTAGCGGCGCATCCTTTGGTGCTGCTGCCCTTTGACACCTCTATCTAATCTTTCCCCTTCCTGTCTTGGTCTCTCCTTAAGCCTCAGGCCCTCTCCCCAGTTCCCAGTGCCCATTTTCCTCTACTGCCCAAACCATCAAGAACTGTATGAATTCAACCATATCCTTCTGTTTGCCAAATCTACTACCCTCTTCAACTTACCTGTTTCTTGAATTCCCTCTTTTACATTTTACTTTCTACTTTGTGCGTGTGTGCTGAACTATGTTTCTCTTTTAAAGTTTAATCATTCACTAAGTCTCTCATCATTTATTTGACATGTAGAGATGCTTCCAGTTATGATGAGTCTCTAATGCCCCTTACTGGCATTCTTTCTCCAACCTTACTCCAGGTCCACCATCCCTTATGCAAAGCCCACCGGGGCCAGAATTAAGAATCTTTACATTTTAGAAAGGTATGTGAATATATCATAATGCATCAATATTTCTGCAGTAAAAATGTATGACAATTCACTCTAAGTGGGATAATTAAAGACAAAAAATTACGTCCTAAGAGTTCAGGTCAGATTTTGCTGCCAAATGAGTTTTGGTGCCAATTTACAAGAAAAAGAAAAGGATAGATAAATAAATAGAAAGAAAGTAAAAAAAAAAAAAAACTTGGGAAGTTTTCAGCTTCTAATTTGTTCTGATGATATCCCAAATGTATTTTTCATACTGTCCTCTTTGTTATTCTAAGATTTTCTAACTAGTTTTTGAGTCACTACTTCAAAGTCAACAAACATTTTCTAGAAAGAACAAATTAATTTTTCCTTGCAGTCTCCCTTTCTGATGAATTTCATTTGTCACCAGGAACACAAGTTTTCTAGCTTCCTGAACTAAAAACCTGAAACTCGTTTCATTCCGTCCACTTTTGCTACATGCCATCTGTCATGAGAACTCTTGACTCCAGCCCACTCGGCAGCCCTAGCGTGGCAGGAGCCCCCACACACCATTCTAACCGCCCCTGGGCGCTTACTGAGAGCCCAGCCCCATCAGCGTTCACAGTTTTTGCTTCCTTAGACCCTGTCCTCCCACCACACCAGGAATACCAGTGTCACTACCTCTGACATATTTCATTTATCCCGATGCTTCTTTACTCAAGACCTTACAACAATTTCTTTGTCTATATTTAAAGACTGGACCCCATCCAGCACTCACTCCTGAGGAAAATTCTATTTCCTAAGGTGGCTTCCTCTACTATTCTTTCTATCCAAAATACTCTACTTTGGTTAATTTATCTTTGCATGTGTTCAACTATCCCCTTGATTCTGATGTCTTCCCTAACTGTAAGATAGAACAACACAGTATCAAGTGTAACTGGAACACCGTACTTTATTTTTTAGTCTCAAATATAATTAGTCTGTTATTGCCTTAAGGATTGTTTTAGGCTAAGTTGTTGGTAATTTGTGTGACTGAGTCAGTCGGTGTACTTACAACAATTCCCTTTTTCATTCCCTTTCATTTTCACTGAAAGGAGAAACTCCCAAGGTGCCTCATTAACGAGCATGAAATGAATAAATAAATAGCACATGTACCAAACATAAGGAGCAAAGGATAAGCCACGTGCAGAATGTCAGCGTAAACACTGCAGAAGCACTAGGGGCTCTTAGTGAGTTTTGAATGGAGGCTGAGCACATGGGTATTTGAATTTCTTTTCTTATTTTGTGGATTTTGACTTTCTAGTCTTCTTTTCTTTTCTTCTGCAATCCACGTGCTAATGCCTTCACTATTCCCTATGCTGTGAAAATATGTGATTTTCCATTTAGTACTCTGGATGACAATCAGTGAGTTACTACTTCAAAGTCAACAAACATTTTCTAGAAAGAAAAAATTAATTTTTCCTTGCAAACAGTCTCCCTTTCTAATGAATTTCATTTGTCACCAGCAGCCCTACCTTGGAAATATTTGCTATTTCAAGTACCTTTTTTAAAAAAAGTGAGGGTAGAGAAGACAGCTCATTGCAGGATCAGCTAGCAACAGGAAGGTCAGAATATCAATTTATTGAACTACTTCCCTACCCGCAGCCCCATAATTCCAACTTGAATATCATTCTATGCATTGATTTTATAAACGACCAGAAGAAGTAATCAAGGATATCCTCATCAGATTTATAGATGAAACTACATATTCAAAGTTGCTAGTGCTTGGAAAGATAGGAATAAAATTAAGAACAATTAATTACATTTAACAGTGAGTCTACAAACTAAAGAAAATTCAGTAGGGACAGCAGTTTATTCAGGTTTAGAGAGTGACTACAAGATGGATTAGACAAGTTGGCCAGATAAAAATAGAGCATAAAAGATCTGTTTGGAGGATGCATAGAAATAATGAAAGCATTGGAATAAAGTTTCTTTTGAAAGGCAATATGATGAGAGGAATAAATAAAAGTGCTACCTACAGTTATAGATGCTAGAGATGGAAGAACATTATACAGAATCTAGTACAGTTGTTCTCATGAATTTTTTTCAGCAGTGAAACATTTTATTCAAAAGAGATTAAGCAAGGATTCAACCATATCTAACATGAGAGATATTAGATAACACTGAGAATTCAGGGAAACTTCACAAATGAGATGATATTTAATCAGAGTTTTAAAGATGAATAGTTGTTGATGAGGCATATTTTTTTCACAAATACTTCATTAATGCAGCCATTTGGTGGTATTGCAGTTTTTAAGTAAAATAGAAAAACGAAGAGGGGTTGTTAAAGGATATTAATCCTTGTTATGATGTATATTATCATTTTGCAAAATATCTATTTTTCAGTACTTTGAATTAACATATATTGCGGTAGAACTTCACTTAGTTGCTAAAGTGACAGAAGTTAATTCTTAGTATTCTGATACTCTTTTTAGTTATTTTAGGTAAAGGGTATGGGAGAGTCCAATGGCAGAGCCCTCTGCTCTGGTCTGAATACTCTCATCACCAAGGGGAGATGTTTGGAGGGCTTTCACCCTTGGTGACAGCATGGACGGCCCTAGAGGGCATCATGCTACGTGAAGTCAGAGAAAGACAAAGACAAACGCCATATGATTTCACCTACACGAGGAATCTAAAAACCAAACCAAACAAACACATCAAAATAGATTCATAAACACACTAAACAAACTGGTGCTTATACCATAGTGGGTGGGGGTTGGAGAGGGGAGAAACAGATGAAGGGATAAAGAGGCACAAACATCCCATCATAAAATAAGTCAGTCAGGGGGATGAAAGTCCAGTCTAGGAAATGCAGTCAATAATATTGTAATATCTTTGTAGGTTGCCAGATGGCAACTATACTTATCACGGTGAACATTTAGGAATGCATATCGTTGTTGAATCACTATGTTGTTCACCTGAAACCACTAAAATATTGTATATCACCTACTTTTGAATGAATTAATTACATAAATAAAATGAGTTTTAGGGTCAGTGGCAAAGATGGTCTCTACGTCCTTCATTTTCGAAGTTGGTCAACTTCGTTTAAGATTCTTGTAAGACAAAACCAAGTGGAGAAAGAATTCCTCACTATCAAGAGTTCTGGTTTGGATCATCTTGGTGATAGTGTGTTCAGGTTTCTAAGATTTTCATTCAGAGTCAGCAGGGGCTAGTTCAGATGGTCGGACGTCTACTGAGATAACCAGGTCGCTATGGAGAGATCGTTCAGGTTGCCATAATCCCAGGGACCTCTCATAATCACATGCTACCTAAGGCTCTAAGCATTTAAGTTAGTGTTACCCGTTTACCTCCCAGTCACAAATTTTTGCTTCCCTCCGTGTTCTTCTGGACATTTTCTTCCATGTTGCTCATTAGAAGTTCATTAAAAATACCCCCTGGTAACTGATGATTAGCCGATAAACTAGCAAAGCACACAAATCTAACCTTAGTGAATTTTTGACCTCTCTATAGATGGTGTTTGACAAAAGCTTCCGAAAGAAAAAGCCATCAGGTAGAATGGTGGAGAAAAATCCAAGCTCTGCTAAGAAATGACAGTGAAATCAATAGTTATGGGAATAAACACAGCATAATTAGATGCTAAGTCCCTTCCCTCCTGTCTTGAGTTAAGAAACAGCCAGGAGGGTCCGTGTGACTGATGTGGTCAACGAACTGCCAGCTTCACGCTGGCAGTATTGCACTTTCCTCTGTCATTGCAACATTCAGATGTTCATATTTGTATGTGTATACATGCGCACAAACACACACACATATATTTTAATCTATTACCTACTTCATTAAATTATGGGTTACACTGTCATCGGTACCCTGAGGAAAAACAATAGATCAGAAGTATACTTTCCTAGAGCACTTTACAAAACTAGTCTGACATTCACATTCTACACATTCCATTCCATGAGCTTCAAAGCTGTCATGTGCAAAGCAAAGCAAACATATATTACTGGTAGAAAAGAGAGGGATGAGTAAGCATCAGAGGTCTGAATGAGCTCAGGCTGGTGGGGGTGGTCAACCCACACTTTACAAGGTAGCACAGATTTAATACTAAATCCACACACTGGCTTTTATAAACAGGTACTGGCAATGATCTTAAGACAACATCTATCAAATCAGGTACAAAAAAAAGCAATACTGAGCTGTTGATTCGGAATCTTAAACTAATCATTCCACCTCCTAAAGTACCTTTATGTGATTTATTAACATCTGATTCAAATAAGAACTTAGTGTACTGCAAATGACCCCAGTCCAAAGGAAAGTGGCTTTTGAGAGAATACTTGGTTCTTTGCCGGCATCAGAAGTTCTGAAAAGCCTAAAGCAGAGAGGACTACATCAGGGAAGGGTGCCCAGCAGGACGTACCAGGGATACTTTGCTAGTTAAGCTCTAACTGATTGCAGAAAAACACCCTGTTGTGACAAAAAAAATACCTAAATGAGTAGAGTCATAAAGAGTGCCCACAATACATTCAAATTTATGAGACTAAAATGGCTTTATTTTAGTCTATTACTATTACTGAATCACCTCCATGAATCTCATGCTCCAACAGTATTAAAGAGAGACTGGACAGTCAATGACTCAGAAGGATTCCCTCCCCAAGGACTTACCTCAAGATCCCGGGCATAGTACCCCTTTCTGGAATTTTCATATCTACTCCGGGAGTCAGGACACCTATTCCGAGCGTCACCGCTCCTGCTGCGACTGCTGGCACACGCATAGGTCCTGCCGCAGCCGCACCCACAGCAGGTGCGACTCCCCATCGAGGTTCTGGATTGGACCAGTCTTCAGATGTTCCTCAAAAGCGAATGACTACTGCAGAATAATGAGTATTGCAGAAGAAGAGGCGTGTCCAGAGCAACATACACAACGAGATACGGGTCCAAGTGGCTCCAATGCCGTCAGAGTGCAGCCAGAGGCCTTTGTTCTTGACAAGAGAAGGGATCTCCAGTGAGCAAATTTCTGATCAGAACAAATATTCTATTATGATTAGGAAAAACCCTTCATCAATTCAAAAGAAGACAAGCCCCCAATCTTGCATCTCTCGGGCCAAAATGACGAGATGATCCTCTCTTGATGTCCTCGGGAAAACGAATGAGCATCGTGGGCCAGTGACTCCTCTTTATTATGGGGATGATGTCACAAGAGCTTTAATTCTCCCCTGTGCTGCATTAGCATTAGTAGGAATTCAGTTTGAGACTTGAGGATGTCAGAGGATAATAACATTAATTACTATGTACGCAGAGCTTTGCACATGCCCTGGGCTTTACAGTCACCGTGGTGTGGTTCCTTATAGCAGGACAGGACTGCTGGGCAGGGTGATCCCCACCAGGCATTCCTGAAGGCGACGGCTCTGTCCTGACTAGAGCTGAAAGCAGAATCCCATTAAATGAAAAGCACTTTCATTTAAATGTCTGCAGTCCTTGATGTTCGGAGTCTAACACTACTGTAAATATTTTTGAGAGTAAGTACAAGATATTCATTGGAACAAAGCGACTGAAAGATACACAGGGGCAGAACTGGAGTGAATGAGAGGGAAGGGCATTCCAGTTATTCTTCGGAGAACTTCATTCAATTCCACTGCATTAGTGACCAAAAAATATTAGTTCTGAAGTCCTACTCCTGGCCCCCAACTCCTCTGATGGCCCCTCCCTAAGAAGGGCAGA
Organism: Manis pentadactyla; assembly: GCF_030020395.1. NCBI lineage: Eukaryota > Metazoa > Chordata > Mammalia > Pholidota > Manidae > Manis > Manis pentadactyla. The sequence goes on along the minus strand of NC_080030.1, from coordinate 106,820,233 downwards.
GAAGCATTTTGGTTTTTCAGTACTTATAGCTCCTCCCACACTAAATCCCTGTCCCCACAAACACACACTAACTGGATAACAGAACACTAGGTTATTTAAAAAGAAGAATACAAAATATATTTCAATGTTAATATAAAAATACAATTTTTTGTCAGTTCTGAATACCAATGATTACCACTTTATTGCAGGATCTTCAGCAAGATAAACAACCTGATGTAAGAACGAGCAAAGAACATGAAGAGATAATTCACCAAAGAAATACAAATGGCCAATAATCGTAAAAAAGGAGCTTAACCTCACTCTTCATTGAAGAACTGCCAGTTTAAATAACGAAATGCCAACAGACTGGCGAAGCAGAAAAGACTGATGACATACAACACTCAAGAGTGGCAGGGAGAAAAGCACGTCCACTCACTCCGGTGGGAACTTAGGCTGATAAGACCTTTCCAGAGGCAATTCGATGTGCATCCACATTCACTTAGAATTAAGCATGCTTTTGATTCAGTAATTCCATTTCTAGGGAATTTATCGCAGAAATACTGGTAAAGCAATAACATAGAGACAGCATTGTTTATAAAAGAAAAAAATGGAAATCACTTAAATGTACATAAATCAAGTTTGGTGAACTATAACATAGTACACCCATCATACACACATGGAATGCTCTGCAGCAACTCGAAAGAGACACGTATTTATAAATACTCTTCTGGAAGATGATCACAAAGATTGTCTAGTAAAAAAGATTAGAGAATTGTAGGCAGCATATGATTTGCTTTGGAAGGAAAAGCACAAATGGACTAACTCTGTGTATACAAATACATAAGAAAAGGGTCTGAAAGGACACCCACCGAACTAGTTGCCTTCAAGGGTGACTTTAAGTATTTTGTATGCTTCAGACTGTTGCAGATTTTTTTGCAACAAGCAAATATAATAATTAGAAGAAAAATAATAAACATAATACCACACTAAAGAAAAAAAACCCTCAAAACCCTACCACAAACAAAGCCTTGTAGTTTGGGTTGATACAGGAAATGGAATGGCTGATATATATTTATATGTTTATTTATATACATGTAAATAAACAGCACACACAACCACTGCTTCAAAGGAAGACAAAACATGCACTTGGGGCAGGAAGAAAAACAAATTGCTCGTTGATTTCCTGCTCTACTCTGATGACCATATGACCTTCAAATGCAAAGTACCACAGACAGATAGAGAGCTTGGATTTTCCAAAAGCTGGCTGCGTGTAGGCCATCACTCTTTTTATTATAAGGCCAGACATTTAGCTTTCACGAGGAAAGCAACTGGTGTACCATATCCAGTTGTTTGTAATGCCATACTTAGGATATTAAAGTAACATTCTCCAGCCGACCGAGTGCCCCGCTTGTGAAGCCCTCTGTGTAGGAAGGGCACCTCAGGATGAGCCCAGCAAGACCAGGCTTCTTTGGAGACCACGACGTGCTCCCTATGCCACAGTGCTTTCCCTTGGTCTTCGGAACGCGCACACTAGCACAGGAGAAGGGTGGAGCCACTGCAAGTGGCCACATTCTTTCTGCTGCCCACACACGGCTTATTTATGTATATGCGTATGTCACCTATTTGGTGAACTTTGCTGCTCTACCTTTGAAGCCTAATTAAAAATTAAACTTATACCAGAGCTGAAGTGCTGCACATTGGCAACAGCATTGTTTCTACTACTTTTGCTGTGAATATGCAGCATTTCATTCATGCAAAACGGATGGATTCTGTTCCACATAAATGCAGTCTGACCCTTAGGGACTCCTAGTCTAGTGGCAAGGAGACTTGTAAATCAATATGGTAAATGCTGAGTTCAGGGTAAGTCCGAGGTACATGGAAGCACAAACAGAAGAATGAAAACTTCCCTGGGGCAGAGATCACGAAGAAAATTGCTGTTTGGGCAGGATCGTAAAGGCTGAGTAGAAGTCTGTAGGTAAACAAAAAGTGGGAAGACTTCCTAGGCCTGGGGAAGAGTACATGCAAAGGTGGCAGAACGGCTCATTAAGGAAACTTGAGAACAACACTGGCGCCCTCAGACAATACGGTGAGGACTGGTACAGTTCATACCAAATCAGAGAACCATAGAAAGTCACACATGCGTACCTATACCATCTCATCACAACACAACTTAAATCTCATCTAGTCGTTCCTCCATCATCAAAACTGTTTTGAATAGGCAATATTTTCACACAGCTCAAAATGCAAAATACAAAAAAGTACATGGTAAAAGTCTCTCTCCCACTCATGTGCTCATTCGCCCCACCCCTCTAACCGGTAATTATTCGTTTTTTTGTATATTCTTCCATAGTTTCTTAATGCATCTACAAACAAAGATACATATATTCTAATCCCCTAACATTTTACAACAGAATGTAACATGCTATACACATTGTTCTCTAACTTGAGTTTGTTTTTTCTAACAGTGTATTTAGCCTCTGGATCCGTACTGTAGAGCGCAGACACTTGCCATGTGGCTGGTCTGGGAAGGGCTGGGCACTAGACCTGCCCACGGGTCCCAGGGTGGGGTGGGGGTGGGGGTGCGATGATGGTGAGATCCAACCGATGGTAAAAGCAGAGAACTGGAACAAGGTAGGTCCAAGGGCTCAGCAGTGCCTAATCACAGCACCAGATGGCACAGGCAATCTACGGTGAAGGGCCAGTGGAAGGAGGGATGCAGGGTCGGAGTGGATGGATGATACTCAGAAGGCCTTTCAGGAAGTCACTGCTGGGAAGGTCTAACCTCGATGGGTGCCTCCATCTCAGGGCTGGGATTGGGAGTTAGGCTTCAGGCTTTGGAAAGTCCTACTTCTTACACAATGATTTTAGAACTGCCTTTGGTGAGATTAGAAGCCTGAGTGACCTGAGACAGAATGTGGGAGGCCAGTACTGTGCCGTAGGCTGACCTCCCAGCGGGGAAGACGTGGGATGGGGCAGGGCTGGGTGGCGATGGATGAGTCTAAGCCTCTTAATACTCCGTATTTTGAACCTGGTCTGGTCTAAGAAACGAGGTAAGGCTGGGGATTGGGCATTCAAAGAAGCACCAGTGGACCCATGAGAAGCAGCCAGAGAGAAAAAAGGAGAAACAATGGGGTGGGAAGGGAATGGGACAGCACCTGTCAGAGGGGTCGACCAGCTGGGAAACATGGAGAATGAAGGTGTTGGCAAGTGCTTCTGCCTATCTCCTGCCTCCACAAGGCTCAGTGAACTGAATTGTTACACTTACTGACGAAACTAGAACAACCAAGCTGAACACCAGAAAGCGCTCCACCTTTGACAATTATAAGATTAATTAGGCAAGAAAAAAAAGCTGTCAAAAGTGATTATGGTAGAACCATTTCTTAGGCAGCAGAGACCAAAGTGGATTCCTGTCTGTTCTGGATGGTTTGGGGGCACCCCAAGCTCAAGAGTGAGATTAGAGATTCACAGGTGCCCCCAGAGGGGCGGAAAAGCACCGACAAGAATCAGTGTCTGTACCAGTCACTTCCAAGGGCAATGCTTACTTGGCAAGATTTCTTCTCCTTAGATTATAGTTGCTTTTGTTTTTTGATGGGTGGAGGCAAGGTCTTATTTTTCCTACTAAATACACACACACTTACAGACAAAGGGAAATAGAGCCTTTATTCAGGTCATCGAGTGAATGAGAAGAGTCCATGTGGTTAAAACTAAACAATGCTTTGCTTGAATTAGTCAATAATTGCTGTACCTGTTTACCCCATTTGACTTGTTTAAACTTGGCTCCAAAATGATTGACAATTGCCAATTTCACTTCTAATCACTATCATCACATGGAATTTTCTAGATAAAAAATGATTAGAATTGAAGGGGGATTAGTACATTTTTATACTAGAATCATTGAAATTCTCATTGAGTAACTGCCCTCTTTGAAGATGCTAATTTTAATTAACAATACTTTGCTCAGTATTCTTGTTCTATTTTTTTTTTAAAGAAATGCTTTAGTTAATAAAGAATGTTCCTTCAATGCCTGGAAATACCTTCATGGAGTGGAATTAAGACATTTTCATTTAAAAAATGACTTAAGCAGTAATAAAACATAATAAGTATATCAACAAAGCAAAACACGTAAGGGCCTACAATGTTAATCTTATATGCAAATCAACATGATTGTCATGTATGATGTATAGTATATGTTTTCATTTAATTATACCACTTCCTTATGTTCTAGCCTCATGTGAAAAAGAGACCTATTTTAAAAAATACATTTTACATAAACATATTTTATACTCTAAAATTGACTATAGATTTTATGCAGTCATTTAAAGGAAAAATTATTTTGTATAAATAAATATGAAATCCCTGGTGATTTTTCCCATCTAAGATTTAAATTCTAGCAATATTCTGTTTTGATTTGTAGTTACAATTTTTTACCTGGTTGATGAATATATATGCATTTGAAAGGCAATACTATCTTTGAAATTATAAATCCATATTTCTGTTTGCACAAGCGGGCATAGCACATGTCTTCTTATTTTAATTGGAGGACTCAGTATAGTATTATCAGCTTCAAGGAATGCCTGAATAATCTTAACAGCATGTTAAAACAAAGTAACAGAAGGTACAGAATATAGAGTGAAAATAAATTCTGATTGGGGAAAGGTAAATGGCTTAACTTTAAATGCAATTTAAAAATCCAAACATTTGTATATATAAATATATATAACTCAGAGGATTAGAAAAACTCTGGGATCTTAAGCGTTTATGGCCTTCTGCCTGGGCAAGATGCCAAAGGTGGTCTGATACGCCTAGTCAGTCTGCTGAGCCTTGCAGGAAACGAGCAGGCTCCCCGTGGGGAGTGGACGGAGACAAGTGCACTTTGGAAGGAGTGGAGTGGGACGTGCTCACACCCTGGCACTCTCAGTAGGAACGAGCTACCCAGAATCTAAGCGGGGTTAACTTTTGTTTCCTGATAATACCGGCGGGGTGGGTGGTGTGGAGGTGTCCTGCACTGTGAGAATGACCCAGTTACTCCTTTCGGCCATGATCTCAAGAAACACGGGATGGGAACAAACACATCAGTAGGCCAGGGAGAAAGTCCTCCCTGATCTTTTCCTTCCTCCGGTAGAACATGCAGATGAGAAGCCTAGGCTAGCGAGCCAGCGTCCAGAGGGAGCAGGAGTTAGAGACGGGGTGCTGGGGGGGGGGGCGGAGAGGAGAGACAGCAGGCGGATCCGCAGGGGGACCCCGCGGCCAGTTCTTCCTGTTGTGTGACCTTCTCCTTCGGAGACCGTCGAAGGGTGGCACAGGCTGCGCGGACAGGTGGTGCGTGGCTGACCCGATTTCAGGTGACGCGTGGGGAGAGTGTCGCCAGAAGGACTCTCTGCCCCTGCTTCTCCCTTCTCCGTGTTCTGCCCTTCTTCTGCCTGCTGGGACCCCCTGCAGACACTGGGGTCCCAGGTCACCCGCTTCTGGCACCGGCACGTGCCTTCCCCAGGTGCATGGCCTGCCTTCTCCCTGCCAGCCCGGAACCCTTCCCGGGGTGGCCTCGGGGCCTCGCCTGCGGGCTGCCTGGTGCCCAGGGCGCCTTGACTGCAGCCTGGAAGAGTGAGTGAGGGTGGAGAGGCCACGTCCAGGTGGGACATCAGTGCTGCGCAGGAAGGGCTCTGGCTGGACGGCGCACGGCGGCCAAGGGGCGCTGCAGACCGTCCCCGGCCATCGGCCTCAGCGGGTTTGCGTTAGGCCCCAGCTGTGCGAGCTGCCACCGTTAGTTTCCCGGGCTTCAGTTAACATCATAGGAGATTCAATGGCACGACACTCCCAGAATTATTTTTATTTTATTAAAGGATAAATACAGGAAACAATTCGAAACTCTGGCTCGGGCCAGTAACTAGAATGATCAGGTTTTGTTCAGTTATAAACTATTTCTTATAAAGAAAGAAGAAAATATAAAACCTTACAATTTGAATTTAACTATAAATTATAGTAAGCCAGGTTAATTGTTCTAATTAAAATTTTTTTTTATTTTAACTTTTTATAAAAGTTAATTTCATGTTTCTGGTACTGGGGTTGGTATCACGCTACTGTGAATGAGGAAGCACACTGTGTGGGATTCCCCTACCTACTCTATCATGTCCTAATAAAATATAAAATATGAACTAAAAAATCATGTCCTTTTTTTGTTTTTACTGTTATCCCTCACTAAGTAATCTGAACAATTTTTAATTTTTAATTGTAGGAAAATACACGTATTATAAAATTAACCTTTTAAGTACATATTTCAGTAGTGATAAGTCTATTCACACTACTGTGTATTATCCAATCTCCAGAACTTTTTATCTTGCACTAATTTACTTTGAAGATATACCACTGCTAAAGGAAATTTCTGTGGTGGGGCGAGGATATCTTTCAATTAACCTTCACTGAGGTTGTAATAATTGTAACAGGAAATGTATTCTATACCCTTCAAGGCCTGGCAGCTGAACCTGGTCTCACACTGTGACTAAAGACACCTTTTGCTTCTTCTTTTTTTTTTTTTTTTTAGTAAATGCAAGTGTTTTTTTTTTTTTAAATTGGAAACAAATTTTAATTATGCAACATATTTAAGCATATTTCATTTTTCCCTTGGTATGAATAAGCACTTTTCAATTTTGATGCAAATTTTCGTTCTCTTTAGCTCCTCTGCAATTTACAGCAAGCCCCCAGGATCAAGTGGTGCCAGAGGGTCACACTGCACAATTTCTTTGTGAAGCTGAACGCAACCCACCTCCAATAAGGGCCTGGACAAAAGCAGGTGTTACCATATCCACCCATGACTGTGGGAAGAAATCAAGGACTTCTTTTCAACAAGAGTATAAAAATCATTAAAGCAATCATCATAGCTATATTATAGGTATGAAAACATCACACAGAAAGTCATCTCTGATCTATAAATATGTCATCACAATTCTGTACGTTCAAAGTTTCAACATTTGAATATGGGGCCTTCCTGACATTATTCTCTTTGGGACTCAGTTCCCTGATTTTTAAAATGAAACTATTGAAAGTTCAAGGGTTTTAGACATTTTTTTTTTTTTTGTAGATAATTATTTTTTATTGAAGGGTAGTTGACACACAGTATTACATTACATTAGTTTCAGGTGTACAACACAGTGATAAGACATTTATATACATGACAATTCTAGGTACCAGCTATCACCATACCAAGCTGTTACAATATCTTGACTAAATGCACGTGTTTTAATTCAAGTGTACAATATATTATTTTTAGGAATGTGGGAGGATTTCAAGAATCCATGGAGAGTTTAAGGAAAGAAAAGAAGGAGTAAAACCGTTTTCTTCTTCAAAGTATATTCTTATTCAGGGACCATGGTGAAAACTGACAGACTTCAGGTTCTTTTAGATAAAATAGTTCTTTGGGGGTTTTTGTGTGTATGTTTTTCCCAAGGTGCTACTTGTTGGGGAACACGGGCAGCTGCTGGGTGCCTTTTCGGCTCCGCTCTGTCCCCCCTACATCCACAGTGTCCTGACTTAGTGACCCAGGGAAATGCGCACTCGTGGAGAACTCCCGCACATTGCCTTCAAAAAGGACTAAGTTAGTTTACATGTTTCTAAGTCCATCCCTAATTGCCCAGATCAGTAGAGACCATCGTGCTACCGTCCTCCCTGCAGACGGCTCCACGAGTAACGCCTGTTCACGGGCACGATCACCACGCATGCACTTCTCTATCTCCCACCTGGCAAAGCTTTTCTTCTGAGGCAAGGCATTTATTGTGCAAACGTCTAGACTTTAAGAAGTAGCACGGCCGCAAGGAAGAGCACCTGGCAGAACACGGCAAAGACTCAAGCTCATCCCGCAAACCTCATTACCATGGTGCTTTGATAAGCAGCATCCTTCTTACCCGTCTACCTTCTTTTTAAATATGTGTTTCTCAATCAGACAGTGGTTACTTTACAGAGCCTTAATTCATTAAAGTGTTTATTCCAGGGGGCCAAATATCAGAAATGAAGTATTACCTTTTTGAGCACCCCGGATTCCGTGGGTAAGGGGCCAGGCTGCTCACTAGTGCTGTGAAGGACCTGGGGTTCCGCACCACGTGATGGGATCTCCTGGTGCTCTTGAGACACAGGGGCGCCACCCACTGCCTCCAGAGGTCTGTAAAGAAAGGAAACACAGCTGTCAACAGCCCATCAAGGATGCTGGATGGGTAGGAAAAAAAAAAGGAATGCTGGAAACGCAAGAAATCCAAAGGCACGTCTCTCTGTGTACATTTCCAATCAGCCAAAACAGTAAGTCCTTCTTCAAAACCGACACGGGATTGTAGATAACTTGGTACTCTCACAACACATTTATAAATAAACCTTGATAACTTCACCATATGGGGAGAATTCTTTTAAACCCTATACAGAAAACAAATTAGAGATAGGTAGGTAAACAGCAGATGGATAGACAGCCTTGGGCATGAGAACAACCCAATTCCATCTTATGATTTCTTGGTTGTTTTACCATCATTGCTCTTAAGAAAAAAGAAACTGTGAATTTCCTGAACATTGGAAATAAACTAGGAACTGGATCCCAGTTGGGGAGGGATCTAGGCTACGCCGGCATCTGGTCCCAGGCGTGTACTGTTTATTAGACTGAACGGGAATGGAACCCACTGTAGGCAGAGAGTTCTAGCAAAGTCTGCTGGTCGCAGCCCCAAGTCGTTTCCTTTATCCAAATCCCGCCGCCCCCCCTGCCCCCACAGCACACTTTATCTCTGCTAATAACCCTGATTTTGTTCAGATAATCATCCTCCATGTGCCTCAGAGGAAGCTACATTCTGTCACATCCCAGTGTCCCGTTCCCCTGCGGGCACAGATTTCGGCATATGCCCAGGCAAACGCCTCTTGCTGGCCCGAGCACATGGGTTCGTCTCCCTGACTCTCCGGAATGTTTGTACTTTGCCCGACTTACGGCAATGTGCTGTGAGGGGGGCTGCTGTAGGAATCAGTGGAAGAAGGTCTTTCTCTTAAAAGAAGGTTTACAGCAGAAAAAGTTCTTCCCTGCCGGCCTGCGTCATGCCTGCAGGTGACGAACGTGGTAGCCTTCTGGGGGCACAGGTGGCACCAGCCTAAGAAGAGCAGATGGAGGAAAAAGCAAAGCAGCAATGTGACAGCAACTGGAGCCTTCAAATGCGCTGGGTGGTCTCTGTTATCTGCAACTGGGCATCCTGACTGACACAAGGGTTGACAGGCTTCTTAAGTGTATAATGAAGCCTGGGATAAAGATACCGAAGCAGGATAAGGGCTTTGCATGAAGAATGCCAATGAAGTGGGAAGGGGACTAAAAATCCAAAGCTTTAATGTTTTACAGAAGAAACAGAAGCTTTTGAGGAATTTCTACAACGTGCCATGGATAAAAAAGTAACTAGGGTAAAGTACTAGCACTTTAAAGGGACAGGGAGACAGAAATGAAAGTGGTAATGTGAGCAAGAGAGAGATGTGTGGGCGTAATTTGGAGAACTCTGCCGTGTACATTTGTGTTTTAGGAAATAGTATCCTCTGTACAATAGAAAATGTGAGGATACATTAGCAGCAGTAACTTCTTTTTTGTCTTCTCCCCAGTTTTGTACTGTAAAAGTGATACCTGTGTATATAGTAAAAATAACTCAATCGGCATTGAAGGGAACTGAAATAAAAAAGGATTTCTCCAGCCCCATCACAGTTTCATTCTGCATAAAAACCACTCTGAATGTTTCCTAACTGCAACATTTTATGCCTTGTATGAGCACTTATAAAAAGACATTTCTACCCTCTGAAAAAAAGTGTTGGAGTTTATGTTTGAGGCAAACCTCTCCTCAGGAATTAAATAAAGATGGTACATGACGGGGTAGAGAAGCCTGAGCAACCCCAGAAGGTCTAGATAACAGCTGAAAAGCATCTCAAGCTGAGACAGTGTTACAGCCGTAGCCTGGATGTGCACAGAGACCCACTTATACGACCTGTTCCACGGACCCTGTTCCCCGGTGCTCACAGATAAGCCATGGGAGCAGCGAGCAAGAGGAGACTGCCGTGTTCTTAAGCCAGAAATGTATAGGAAGCCTGACCCTTTTAAGATTTTTCCTTTTTGGAGAAAAACACGTGTCCGTTGCACAAACTGCAGAGACACATGTGCTTCCCAAGCTTCTCCGCTGCGGGAGGGGGGCGCCCAGCATGGTGTGAGTCCTTCTGGCTGGATACCTACGCATTCTGTGAGCAGAAGCAGGTGAGGGTGCTCTTCCTTTACATTTTCTTTGTGATTCAATCCCTGCCTAGAGCATAAGACCCTTTTGCCTGTAAGTTAACAGAAAGTTCAACTCACAGAGCCTAACCCAAAATGAAATTTTTTATTGCACATCAAATAGAGGGGTGGACCGAATCGGCTCCATCAGTGTTTTCTGTGGCTGATTTCAGGCTCTGGTTCAGTTCTAGTCATCACATATCGGCAGGATGAGTCCAGAGGATGAAAAGACTCCCTTTGTGTGTGTGTCTCTCTTAGAAGTGAGGAAATCTTCCCTAGAAGCCACCTTGCCAACTTCTGGTGCCTCAGCCCTGTGCCAAACCATTGCTGGACTGACCCCCTCAAGGCTGGGGCTGCAGAACATCCCCATGCAGACAGCAGCACCTGCACAAACTGGGGCTCTACCAGGGAAAAAGGGGACATGGGAAAGAAGGTTGGGGTGTGTCATACCACCTCCCTAACTTTGTCCTGAAACATGCTCCCTGCCCTTAAGGCACTGCTGGGAGAGAGGGAGGAGGTATGTATGTATCCTGATCACACCTGGGTTATCAAAGCAGAGACTGTCATGATTTTGGCTTCAAAACCCATTCAACCCAGGGAGCTGCTTGCCCCCCTGATTTGGGGATAAAGCAACAAGCAGGTGCAAGCTATCCAAGGGTCAGTTCTATATGCTTGGGGTCACGATCTCCCAGATGGAAGGGAGGTTGGTCTCCCCACGGCCAGAGGAAGGGGGGACTATTTCAGAGAGTCCAGGGGAGGTCCTTGCTTCACCCATGATTCTGAAACAGGAAATGCTGAGTGTCAGTGGGACAGCCCATAACCTCTGACCTCCCTCTGAGGGGAAGAGGAGGAGGAAGAGCTGGCTGACTTCCCCTTCCTCCTGGCCAGATCCAGGCAGCATGTCAGACACAGAACTGATTGCACAAGTTTGTCTCCTGAAACCAATCTTCACAAGTCATTACACAGAAATACTAGACCTGGAGTCACGCGGAAGGGGCCCTAGGCCCTAAGGGAACCCACGGAACCTCTGGCGTGGTCAGGTCTCTCCCTGGGGTCAGACATCAGGGCACTGCCGAGGGGCAAGCCTGCTCCCTGCCCGCAGGGGTATTCAGGTCCCCTGGACACAGGGGCTCATCAGGAGGGCGGCCATATGCTATTTCTGAACAGCAGTTACCCGTGGAGTTCGGAGTTGACACCTCTCCCCAGTCTGAAACCCGACTCCACTTGCCACAGGGAAGGCCAACGGGAAAGTTTGTTCATCTTTCTTTCCCAAAGGACAAACTTCCATTTAACTCTGGTGAGCAGGCTATCAGTGGTCATAAGAAAGGCTACGCTTGGCTCTCTGGTGAGAAATTAAGGATTTGTAGCTGGAAGTACAGTTTCCTCTGTGAATCGTCATTATTGGTCTCTTATTAAGGACAATACCTCTTGAGTTAGAAGATAAGACAAAATAAAATTCCCCAAACACTGCCATCGGGTCTGGAGTTTTAGCAGAGGACAATTTATTAATTTGCTATTCATAATCTGTACTTTCCTTTTTTGGCATAGATATCATGTTGCCAGAGGAGAAAGAGCTTCAGTGCTAAGCAACCACTTTACTGAGACCCCTGCAGACGTGGGACAGCCGCCGGCTCGTGCAGCTGCTCCCCACGGTAACATTTTATTTGCTTGCACTAAAAACCCAGTTGCTCTTGTCCCCAGAGATTTAGTTGGATTAATTTTTAGAAAATTAATAAAGGCAAGACTGTTCACCCTTTCCTAAAAGAGCCTCATGCTATTTCCAGACAAATCTAAGCTTTACGAAGCTAATATAATTTGGAGGACTCTCCTTAAGAAAAAGAAAGCACAGTATCTTCCTTTTTCACAATTTCTAGCCCTAGGGCCTCTCCTAAGGTCTGGGCTGTGGGCCCTGGAAACCTGAACTTCATTTGCTTCCTGTAAATCTGCCTCAGGTTTTCCTTAATTGTTCTATTCTATCAAGTTGTTCCTCTAGCATTTTAATATGTGTAGCCTCATATAAAGCAAGTTAAATGAGTTTTTTTATTTTTTACCTAATAAAGGCTTCTCTTGAAGCCCTTGCTTCAGAAATAACATACATGTAAAAGCAATAGAATGCGACACAAAAGTAAAGGTTTAGGTTTTCCTGCAGGGTATAAACCGATGCTGCACTGCCACCTTCCGTCAGTGAAAGAGTTATTAGTGTGTTTTAAGCCTTGCAGTTGAATGGAACGTTACCAAAAGGCACCCCCGTCTACACTGAATTATTTCCCCAGGAGAGCTTAAACAACGGACTTTAGAGCCACTCTTCTGAAATAAGGCAGTGGCTGTAAGTCTACATAAGTTTCCTGGCCGTGAAGAAAGGGAGAAAACGTTTAATAATGATAGCATGTGGAATATTTCTTTGCTGCAATTGCTAAATGGAGGGTGTTACCACTTACTCCTCTCCTGCTAACAGGCCGTGTAGAAGATGCTGACACACACCATCAGATCATTCTAGACCTGGAGTTTTTTTTTTTTTAATATAGTTGATACACCACCTTCTATCAGTTTCAATACTAGACCTGGAAATGTGAAGAGACTGGAGAACTGTGGGCCTGCTGGTTGCCTGGCCCGTGGAGTTGGAAGGCAGCTTCTACTCTGAGGCTCACGGAGAGGCGTCTAGTGAGTGTGACCGTAGAGCCACGTAAAACTTTCCCAGCAAAAACTAAACAGAACAGCCAATGTCCATTGACATTTTCTGAATAATAGTAATTTACTAGGCATCATGCGGATGGTTCTCTGATCAGGCTCCACTCTGAAGTGACACAGACACAGGAATGTCTGCCCCGGAAGATCCCCGAGAGACGGCCCAGTGGCCCAGTCATCCCCCTCTGCAGGCGAGCCCACGGGAGCCCACACACATGCACTGTTCAAAGTCTCAGGGTGATGCCCAGCAGAGCTGCGAGGTAGGCAAGCCACCTGACTCCAGGTTCAGAGACTAATTTCAAATTCTCTGACAAGGTTTCATCATCACAAAATCCCCAGAAACAAATAACATTTTCCTATGTCCATTCAAGTTGTAAACACCCGAAACTTCCTCAGAACCTGAGCTAAATGAAGCATACTAACTCCGGCACTAGTGACCGTCCCCAAATGGTAATAGCTTTTTAACGCGGAAACTCTGCCATCTAGTGGTGGCACAAGAGCCTCCGTCCGCTCATCTCGGGCTGAGTTTTTATTCAAATTAACACTCTGGGCGGGTCGGTCTCCGTCTTCCTGGGCCCTCAGTGTTTTTAAAGGCAGCTTGAAGACTGGAGGCTATTCCCCAAAGGTGCTGTGTGGGGCAGAAACGTCCAAGTCCCCCTCAGATCTGACGCAGGAATGCTGATCATCTCTCTAGCCGAGAATGAGGACCTTTGCCCTAATAATTCCATTTTGTGAGACCTCGGCTTTGGGTGTACAAAGTATGTACGATTTAACCCAACCATCTCAGGGCCAATAACTTGGACATCCTGGTCATTTGGCGTCACTCACCATGATTCACCAACTACAAGTCCACCCAGAGCCGGGCTGGGCTCAACAAGGTCTGGCTTTATTAGTGCTGGTCCCAGAGACCGGCGGCATCTCATTCGGGGCAACAGCAAAGAGGCCTGGGCACCCCAACAGCCCGCGGATCACGGCCCCAAACCTCAGACGAATCAAAGAACTGAGGCCTGTGTCCCACGTTGGGGCTCAGGGCTCTGAAGAGTCTCACGTTGCATGCATGACTGCACACCCTCACTTAAGGGAGCTGAAGATCATGACATTTTTTAAAACTTAGTTTTGTTAATGTTCAAGTTGGACAAGGTGAATATTCAGTTGTCAAAATAAAAGAAGTTGTCTTGATTGCTGGTAGTTTTAAGGTTAGTCAAATTCCAATAATCCAATGGCAGAGAGAAAATGTAGCTTCTCTTTTGATGGTGTACCTACTGTAATCCCCAAAGAAAGTTTAATGAATGACCTTACTACATTCACAAATAGCAAGTTAATAATGCAAGAGAGAGTATTTTAAGTTGCCATCCTTTGCAACACTAAGCAAAGCTGGTAGTGATTGCACTTCCACGGAGCAGGTGAGCACAGGGGGCCTGGCGGAATATGGTTATAGATCCAAGGGTAGAAAACCAACCTCATGTCACCAGGGCCAACTCTGGGGAGTCATCCCTGGGTTCTCCTGTGCCCATCACCCCACGTTTGATCACTGGTCATGGGGCCCTCTGTTACCACACCTGAGCATATGCTTTGAGAGGCACTAATGTTGCAGACACACACAAACTCTTTGTTGGATGTACCACAGGGAAGCCGAGAAGGTTATCCACCATCTTAATATTCTCTCTAAGGGACTGAAAGGTGACATTTCTCTCATGTTTAAGTGACAAAAAGAGCTGTCTTTCCCTCACCTGTTGTCTTTCAGACAATGTGGACTGTGCACTGGTCATGAATCAATTTTAGTAAGGATATAGAATCTTACGAATATATGCTTCCGGAAAGTAATCGTCTCTCTGACCTTATCACACCATTATTCCTTCAGTTTTCTGATCTTCACCTATTCACACTGTTAACTGGATACCAACTGCTGTAAACCCTGTGGAGGAGGAGGTGATGGGGCGGGAGTTATAAACACATGCATGTTGCTTCCTCCGCCTCGCTAAGACATTCATCTTGTCCATTCCAGCCACGACTACCCTAGCTCTCAACTTCGTTACCTCTTCCATCTAGAATTTTCCAACTACTCCCTACTCCTAGTCTTTCCCACATCCTCTACCCGATTTGAACATTACATATAGATCAATCTTCATGATCTGCTGTCTTGTTTGAGAACCATTAGATGGCTCAGCACTGTGCACAGAATAAAGTACTAACTTCAAGGTCTAGTTTCAGGCTCCTCCACCTTCTGGACCCAGGCTACCTTTGCAAACAGAACTCTCTGACACAGCCTACATTACAGGCCATTTGCTATATTTCAGCTTTACTATCATCAAAGATGACTCCTGCGCTCACCTCAGAGAGTAAGTTCCTGTAGGGGCTCCTGTGCACGATGCCCTGTTTTCCTCAGCATGTCACATCCGCCACATCACAGATGAATGAATGCACCTGGGCGAGTGCGTGCTGAGCCCCTCCTGCAGAGATGGCTGGACTCATGACTACAGCAGCCGCCTGCAGAGCCCGTGGCTGTTTGTGACTGTTTCGAATAACGTCGACATAAAACTTTGGTTCAAAAAAAACCTATTCCTAACCACAACAGCTGCATGCTAGGCTGGCCTGCCTGTTGCTAATTTCCCAGAAGTCTTTGCTGATGTCACTCACTTTGAAGCTGACTTTATAGCATCTTTAATATGCATCATTGGTTCCCTGTGTTTACCTTTGCCCCACCTTAGCTTAATAGTCCAAAATGACTCTGGTATCAACAACAATTAGTAACACTCATGAAACTCTGGGGTCCTTAAGGAAACTAGCACCAAACTTGTCTGCCTTAGCTCTTCCAGGCCCTCAAGGAATTATCTTCCTCAATCCTGAGCTTTGATAGAGCTTGCATTGCTGCAAATACTAAAACTTCATAGCATTTCTAGAAGCAAGAAAGAATCAAGAAACATTGTGTAATTATTCTTTGTAGCAAAACATTTTAGCACTTACTGTATTTCCTGAACTCACAAATACCTACTTTCCTTCCAAATCAGATACTCACAAGATTCTCACAGCTATAATTCAAAGATTTAAAAATTCTACTTAATATATTCTTACCGTATGGTGCTCTACAAATCTTATAAACCTAGAAGTAAGAATTGAGTCTTTAACTGTTACTTGTAAGACATCCGAAACATTCCCACACATGATATAGTGATTAGAATAAATGCTCTTTGATGATAACGTAAAACTAAGAAAATTATTTTAAAATATGAGAGTGAGTCTCTTTCTCTTTTTTTTCTTTCTCAAGATAATGCTTACGGAGGTCAGCTTTTATATTAATTTTCGTAACTGTCAGTTTCATCATGTTTGACTTACTCGGTTTCCAAATACCTGGTGGTTGTTCAATGATTAGTGTAAAATGCTCGGTAATTAGTACATAATTGCTTGCATTACATCTTTGGCTTCCCCCATCCACCTGTGTCAGGTGGGTAAACACAGGGACCAGAGTTGCTTCAGGGCCTCCTAGATAACATACTTTTGGTGGTGACTAGAATTATCATCTACTTAATGCATGAGTTCAATTAGTGTCTTCAACTGGTGCTAATGGTATAAAAGAAAACTCTGATTAAAAGTCATTTCTAACAAGAAGTAATAATGCACAACATATTACAGACACATCAGGAATACAGATTTGCTCAATGAAAGCAATGGGAAGCTGGATCTGAGAACAGACTGTTACTTATTATCTCAGCTCTCATGCACTGAAACCCTCTAAAGTGCACAGGCAAGAAGAGATCATCACGGCGTCCCTACCCACCACCTGGCTGAATAAAGTTGTCCTTACAGCGATGCCTTAACAAGCCCCAAGTTCTCCACCTTGAGGGTCAGTCCACTACCCCTCTAACTACATTCTCACCTCTCCAGACTTGGCCTTTCAGTTGTGGCCAGGGAGATTTGCTAACCCTTCCCTTATGTACATCTTACCTCATTATCTATATGTTTTTGCTTTATATGGTTTTCTTTTCATTTGTTCCCCCTTTCCTCTTGGCAATCTTTGGCTATCAAATTCCACTGAGTCTAATTTCAAAATGCACTCCCCCCAGAACGTCACTGAATGTAATGAATCTTGTGTTTCCTTACCCTTAGCTATCCAGCTTACAGGGAAGGAAACCCTCATTACCAAAGGGTTGTGCTCCGAAACTTTTTGTAAGGTCACTGATGTATTGTCCTGTAAATAAATGTTATAAATGGTGGTTTGATTTGCAGAGAAGCCGCGAGAAGTCAGTTTCATGTAGCTGAAATTGTACACCATCGCAACGACAAAAAAGGGGGAAAAAAGCTGATATGAATCACAGAATTGATTCAATATTGTTTCTTTTAAAAAAACAGGAAAACAGTAAGAGTCTGAGAAATTATATTTCTTGTTCTCAAATGCAAGTTATTCTCTTTTTGGAATAAGGATTACTGAGAAAAAGGTTCAATTTGAAAGAAGTAATGGTTAGAGAATTTTTCAGAGATTGTAAAGTGACTACAGATTTATCAAGGGCTTCTGTTGTTACCAGCTCTAGATTATACTTATTTGACGTCGTAGCTCCTGGTTTCCCCTTTCCTTCATAAAATGCATCCTCGCTTGCTTGACTATTGGGCTTTCTAGCTACCAACTGGGTGATCATGACTTGCAATGGGATGAAAGAGACACAGATGTGGAAGAGAAAAGGCAGAGGGCGGCAGAACAGAGGCAGCAGTGGTCCACAAACGGGCGCAGTGCTGGGCGGGAAAACCACCGCTCCACACCTCCCGGGGCTGCGCGCCGGGGTCCAGGCTCCAGACGCGCTTCGGGTGCCGCGGCTCCTGGCACATAAGGGACTACGGGTCGTGCACGATTCAGGTGACTGACAAGGGCTGGTTTCCATCTCTAAGGTTGGATGTTACGAAGTACATTTTTGTAGATCGAAACCAGTCAAATATGGCAATTTCACATGGTACAACCTAGTATGATGTGTTAGACATTCCTATTAGGTTTTCTGTGAACATACATCATTTCCTCAATTCACTTATGCGCTTTTGGGGCGTTAAGAACTGTACCATCTTTTATTGCTATAACCTGTACTCATAGGCAAAATAAATCCTTTTTTTTTTTCCCCTGTCAGGGATGATAATAAAACAAGTTTTTCCTTGTGGAACCAACTGGTTGAGAATCCAGGGCTGCCAGCACCGAGAGTTGAGTCCCTTAAACCACAAAGCATTCTGTCCCAAGAAACTATGTATTTCGGTTAACAGGATTTTATATTAGGGAGCGCTATCGCAGCAGGGAGGATGGAGATCCGAGAGTCGGCAGCTCTGTGCACACACAGACTTTATTTCCGCACTCAGTGTGAAGGGAGGCACTTGCACAACATGTGTGAATACCAAGCAGAGTTAACAGACAGAAAGAACAACCACACTGGTTTTCTTCTCTCAAAAATATTTTCATATAGCTTCTGCAATAAAAATATTTAAATAGTGCCAATATTTCAAAAAGGAAATGAACTTGTGTTTTAGAAACCAAATAATAACAGGACCTATCAAAATGCTTCTCAAAAATGAGCAATTCAAAAATCAACAGTGGATATATACACGTATTTAACATTTCTCATTTAGAAAAGGCCTTCGGCATTTTCCTAGCTTCCGCAATTGCTTTTTACTAAAAGGAATTGAAATATTATTAGCAAAATTAATTTCCTAGTCTGTCATCTTTTCTTGCCTTTAAAATATTAGGATCTTAGTGTTCCCCCTGTTTAGGATATAATCAAGTACAGTGTTTTTCTCTTATTATCAAATTTAACAGCTACAACTCATATGACTTGTATATGAGAAAATCATATAATTGCAATTACTATTAATTTATATATATATTTGAAAACAGAAGATATCTGAGACCAAACCATTACATGAATCATAGCAATGGATTATTCATTTGATCCTGCTTCCCCATCAAAATAGTTTACATGTGTTACTAATAGAAAAGGAAGATATTGATCAACCTAACTAAACACTTGGATTCCCCAACTGAAATGCAAGCAAATTACTGAGAAAGCAAAATACATAGGGATTTACTATTTACTGGGTGACAGGACCAGTGCTGGGCAAAGGGGTGGGACCTGACCTGGGCCCCTTTCCTTCCCTCCCTCCCCTGGATGCTCTCTGCGTTCCCTCTCTTTGCCTCCACACAACAGATTCTAGGATTTTTTTGTGATGCCAAGTCGGGTGTTAAACAGAAAGGTGTTCAAATAAAATTTAGTAGCATGAAAGAATTATTCACTTACTGTGTGTACTGAAATGAACAGTGTCCCCCAAATTCACATCACCTGGCACCTCAGAATGTGACCTTGTTTGAAGTACAGTTTTTATAGATGGAATTAGTCAAAGCAAAATGAAGTCATATGGGATTGAGGCGGGCCCTAATCCAGTGCCTGGGGCCTTCACGAGAAGAGGGACATGTATACCCAGGGACAGAAAGGTAAGAGGGCCATGTGATGCTGAGGCGCAGATGGGGGCCACGCGGCTATGGCCGAGGGACACCAAGGGTTGCTCGTGACAACCTGAAGCTAAGAAGCAGCAGGGAGGGATCTTCCCTGGAGCCCCCAGGGGGAGGGTGGTCCTGCCGACGCCTTGACTTTGGACGTCTAGCCTACAGCACTGCAAGGGAACACATTTCTGTTATTTTAAACCACAAAGTTCATGGTAATTTGTTAATTATGCAGCCACAGGAAACTAACACTGTGATACTCTGATGAGCTAGATGTGCATTTTTAAAGACTCCTGGGAGAGAGCAATGTTTAACGCAAAAAAGATGAAATAACGTATATCTGGGCATCAATAAAAACTCAGAGGAGGAGGGATTTTTAGGGAAGTGGGCCTTCTGAGTATACCTTTCAAATGAAACACGGCTTGTGCCAGCCTCCTCCACAGAGGTGTGGGCCTGGGCTGGTCTGAGGGGAGCACTTTTCCTAAGCCTTATGGGGGGAAGAGAGATGCATGCACGTCACCATCCACGGCTCTCCAAACACTTCAAAAGTCCTCCGGTGAAAAACGCTGCCTCAGGTAACAAGAAACTCTGATGGAATACACATGGGGAATCTGGGAGTTAAAGAGAATGCTCTATGCCACGCATTCCTTTAAATTCTAGACAAGTTACACCACATGCCAGAGTTCATTCCAGGTGACTAAAGAATTCAATGTAAAAACATCAAATCACAAAGTTTTCAAAGCAAGATATGGCATGTTATAAGACAATACAGGATGGGGGAACAGGTTCCTCAGATTAAAAGCAATGGGAGAAATAAAAAAGGAAAACATGGGTAATCTTATTAGGCAAAACTTTGAAGTTTTCATATTATTTTTTAAATCAAAGGCAATGAAAAGCCAAGGAAATACTTTCAAGAAAAATATCCAACAATTGGTGAAGAGCTGTACTGGGTAAAGAAACTACACAAATATATAAGAAAGATAGTAGCAACCCCAGTAAAATGGGCAAGGAAAATAATTTTCAAAGGAAGAAAGAAACGGTTCATGAAGACATTTCCCCAAGCTCACTAGTAATCAAAACATGCAAATTAAAGTAACAATAGACACGACTTTAAAATTAATGATGCTCAGTACTTTTACTGGGGGCTGTATTAATTGCTACATCTTTTTAGTATGCAATTTATTAGTACTTGTCAAGAGACTTAAAAATGCTCATGTATCTATACCCTGTGATTCTAGTAAATGTTTATGAGACACATTTTCTGAAATGTTTATAGGAAAATAATCAAAGAAACATTCAAAGATTTATTTACAAAGATATTTGTGGAAGGGTAATTTATAACAAACTCTGCAAACAGCCACTTCAGGCAATGATAAAGTGACTACGCAACATCTGCAGTGTTGCCTGCCATTCATCCTTTCGGCCACAGGGCTAAAGCCTGTGATAGCACGGCAAGTGGGGAAGTCGAATAAAAAATTGTACATCAATCATGTTAAGTATCCGAGAACATACAGCAAGGAAATCCACTGAATACTTCACAGTGGTCATCTCCGGCTAGTTGGATAATGAGTAATTGATGTTCTATTTCATATTCTCCATATTGTTATATACTCTCTTATAAGAAGAAGAATATTTAACCAAAAAAAGTTTTAAAACTCCAAATAGGCTCCTCCGGGAAGTCTAAATAGGGTTTTGAGTGGCCGTAGTGGAAGCTAAAACTCAGATGATGGAACAGACTGTTTTACATGGTCTAATAAAATATGAATGCATAGATTTCACCTGCCAGTCTCAGTTTCTTTTTCCCAATTTCTGAGGCTAATAATTCCCAACCTAGGTTTTGGAACCCCCTAGGTCACTGTCAGTTATCTCAGGAGAGTCACACATTTTTTTCTTGGATCGTTTCCAAGACAGCATTTGTTTTTAAAATTTCTTTCAAGGAAAGAACTACTTGCAAGGGGCCTTCACCCTGTTTAAGGCAGTCCACATCTGTTTTGACATTTGTCAGAGAATTAAAAAGCCGTCACAGAAAGGTAATTTTGCAGTGGTGGCTGCTAGACAGAGTCGGGGACAGGAGGGCACAGAAGAGGACAAGAGAAGGATTTTGTTTTGTTTCCTACTGTGCATAATTCCAAAATCATTTATTCTACTTCAGCAGGGCACAGGGTACAAATACCCAAAAAGTACCTTGATTCCACTCATTGTTTCATTTTTCAGTGCTCTGTATCTTCTCATTCCTGCTCTCTTCTTTTGGTTATCTGTGGACATTTTATAGAACAAATCCATACATCCATAAAATGAAACTGGTAGAGATTTCACAAGTAAATCGTCTATCTTTTACACACTGATTCTAGATAAAATCTTCTGATTTAGTAGTCTGTGGTTTTCTTTTTGGCAAGGTACAACCTGTAGGCTAAATCTGGCCCACCACCTGTTTTTGTAAGTAAAGTTTTATTGGAACAACCACACAATAGCTGTAATACAGCAGTAACTAGGGCTGCTTTACTGCTACAGTGGCAGAACTGAGCATTTGCAACAGAGACTAGATGGCTGGCAATGTCTAAAATATGTACTATCTGTGTCTTTACAGACAAAATTTGCTGACCCCTGTCTAGGATCACAAACTCCTAGAAGCTTGCTTGGCAGAATGTCTTCTTTTGCCTCCATAACCTTTCCCGAAGAGGAATAAGCACTCCTACAACTCCAAGAAGTATTAACCAAATAATTTAAATATAAACAGCTTAAGTTTACCCAAGTCTGGTAAATTCAAAGATGGAAAAAATTTGCCCTCAATCCTAGATGTAGGTCCAAATCTGAATAACTCTTACATTTACTGACTGTTCTCAACTCCAGCTGCAGTCACCCGGCAAGAGGTTCCCCATGATCCTCTCCTCCTGGTATTTATGCCGCTGTGGAGGTCCTTCTCACACACAAGTGGTAACATCCCACTTCCAAGACTAGCTCACAACATGGTACGTGCCCTCCCTCTGTCTCTGTCTCTCTCATCACTTGTTCTGGGAAGCCAGCTCCTGTGCTCTCCTGGGGAAGGGCCCCCGTGGCAAGGACCTGGGGCCTCCCGCTGCTAACCAGGAGGAACAATGGCCACAGGAGTAAGCTTGGAAATGGGTCTTCCAGCCCAGTCTATCTTTGACTGCCTCCCAGGAGAGACCCTGAGCTGCAGCCACCCAGCTAGGCTGCTCCTGCATCCCGAGCTGCTCCGATTGGGACGATAAGTGCTTGCTACCCAAGCCTCTGAATTCTGGGGATACTTTCTTACACAGCATAGAAAATGAATACACTTACTTCCGCCACCATTTACACATCCCAGTTTCTAGTTTTTAAAAGCCATCTGCATGAGACTGTCAGACATAAGATGTGGTCCTTGACATGGACCATGAATTAGATCTGGCTCAGGTCACCATACAAATATCACAGACTTCAAACAAATCAGAGACTGTCCTGAATACTCTAAAAACTCCAGGTTGAAGCCAGCCATTCAAAGCAGCTGTCAGTGATTCCACTCTACTGCCATAGAGACACTAGTCAGGGACTGAAATGACTGGATTGTGTGTGGGCCCTGGAAACAGCACGATGCTCCCCCAGGACCACGGGGACCCGACAACATACAAACTCCCAACGTGCAGGGGAACCAGAGCTCAACCTTCTGACCAGCCGAGGCTTCCCAGCAGCTCCCAGTGTCCTCACTGCTCTTACCAGCAGGAGCGACCAATGCCCGCAACACGGGCGCCTGTGCAGCACTTTGTAATTTGAAAAGCAGTGCTGCACGGGTATCTTCAATCCTCACAGCATCCCTGACTTGCAGGTATAAAGTAAGAGGCATCTTATTCGTATGTTTAAGAATAATATGAAGAGAGAATTCTCCTTTAAGAGAGAATACTAGTCTAAGAGTAGGAAAAAAGCACCTCATTATTTCCACAATGTGTTCGGATGTTTTGTGGAGAACGTGTAAAGCCCAGAAGTGTAACGAGGGGCCTCGGAGGCCAAGTCAGGGGCCAAGCAGGGACGGGCTGAGGTGTACCTGGTGTACCCCCTCACCAGGACTCTAGAAACGAACTGGTCTGTACCCAATGTTTGCTCACCAGAATAACGTCTGGCTTGGGGTCAGAGTATCTTGCCCTTGACCCTCAATTGTTCAAGCCCTTCAATAGCCTACCGGTCCCCCTGAGAACACCTTTAACTCCTGGAGAGTGGCTGTTGGACACCCTCCATCTTCGTAGCCCCAACAGCTCTCAGTACAGTGAATTCACCCAGAAGCCACTCAGCAAATGTCTGAGGAAGGAAAGGAGGGAAGAAGGGAAGGGACTAAAGAAGGGAGTTAAATGTGACTTTGAATGTTTTTTTTTTTCCAAAACAATGTTTTCTCCAAACTACATCAGCTCTCAGCCCAGGGAGCCAGCTGGGTCTCATGTAGTGGGGGCCGCACAGCAGGGAGAGGGCCCGAGGGAGCCCGCACACCTTCACAGGACAAGCCCCAGGACAACGTATTTCAAGCGTCAAAACTGACAGCGCAATGGGCCCCAGGGAGACGCGGCCGTTTCTGCAGGCATCTCCCCCTCCCCTGCGCCAGCCCGGCCGACAGGCGGGAATATGAAGTCAGTAAGGCAGAACCCGACGCCCCCTTTCAGGCTGCTGTATTTGTTTAACCAAACAGGCAATTTGTTCACCCATCTAGGTCTCTAACCCCTGTGCTCCGGAGTCCACCTTACACCTAACTCCCAGGATGGTCTGGAATCTGAATGTTTCTGTTTCAGAAAGTACCTAAGTTGAGTGAAGATTAAAGTACCCACCAGGGACTGGATTAATATGTATCACGTAGGAAGGGTGTGGATCATTTAGAGAGAGGTGTATTGGGAAAGAGGGGTTAGGAGACTGAATGGCAGAGGGCTTGGGGACACATTTTGGGGGGGGCTGTGGTATCCGGTCTCCAAGGCGGCCCCTGCTATTCCTCTTGTGGTACTGCGCCCCTCTCCCCCCATGGAGGGGTGGAGCTCTATCCCCCTCCTGAGCTGCCTTGTACGAGGAGTGGCAACCCTGGGCGAGAGGCCACATGGGAAAGGGTGTGGGGGAGAACTGTGGAACTGACCAACAGCAAGAACGGAGGCCCAGGTCATATGGCCCCAGGAGAGCTGTCCCACAAGCTCCCCGGGGTGTTAGCTGAGTGGCCAGGCACGTGAGGGAGGGACAGGCCAGTCCCATGTGCCCTGACCAAATTCCAGTCCCTAGAAGCGATACGGTGATTTTATTTTAAGTCACCAGAGTTTGAGATAGAGACAGATAACCACACAGGCTCATATAACATAGACTTCTGCTGAAATCTGTTTATTATGAAAATGTCACACTTGGTATTTCTTACAGAAAATCATCCACAGAAATCCTAGTTGTTCTAAAAATTTATTAGGTGGAACCTGGAATCTGAATAGATACATTTGAGAAAGGGTAGAAAGAGTCAGGCAGGATTTTGAAACAATAATATAAGTATTCTGTAATTTTTATCTCTTAAATGAATAGAGCAGTAAGGCCGGACAAAGAGAGTCCACTAGCAGGACTAAGCCCTTAAGGTAGCTGTAGTTTAACAGTAATAACTCCCCTTCATTGGATGATCACTGTGCTAAGTGTTTTCCACCTATTACCTCACTGCATCCTTGCGACAAACCTGAGACAGGTCTTATTACCTGCATTTTACACAGATGAGGAGACTGAGGCTCAAAGGATTAAACAGTTTGCTTTAAGTCACACAGTTGGGAAGTTGTGGAGCTGGGATTTGAACCCAGCCAGCCTGACTCCAAAGCCATTTAACTCATAACATACTGTACAGCCTCTGCTTTTACTTGTAAAACAGTCTCATTATTTAGATACTTTCATGTTCAGAGAGGAATGTGTCCCACCGTAATAACAGCTAAAAAGTCAAGCCGCATTTTGGTCTTAAGTAAGTGACTCAAAGTATTCGGCAAGCAGTTTGGCATCCTTTTGCATCACAGCTAACCGTATTCGGTCCGATTCGTGCTATGACATGTTGGGAGGATAGAGAAAACTTTCTCATCTACAGCATGGACATCTGTCGTTTTGTTAGTTTACCTCATAGTTCTCTGTTATATAAACAGGGGGATTGAGGCGCAATATCTGATTTTGATGATTTCTCCCCATCAGCCCTCCTGTGAGGTCTAGCATTTGGTTTGCTCTCCAGCTGGCCCTGCCCATCCCACCTAGTTCGCACTTCTTCAAAAACCCACCCCCACCCCCACACAAATATACATCCTCCTTTCATTACGCAGAGAGGGCCCATCCTGAGGAACCCCGAGCAAGGGTTAGCAAGGTTGTAGATGGCAATATATTGATTCCACACAGAACCAGAAAATGGAAGGAAATAAAAGGAATGTGATTTTTGTCAAAGGGTAAATTTTCCAGGTTATCAACTCTGCCAGCCCGACAAAATAGTTTCCTATCTCAAAGAGTCTGAAACAATGTAAAACTCCCCCAAAAGAGTTGTTCTAAAACCAAGCGAATGGCTAGTTTGGGTTGCTTCTAGAACCTCAATGAGCCAGTTGCTTCAACAAAAGATGGAAGGAAAGAATACTCTTGCTGATCTGATAAGAATCTGAAGGAGAAGTTCTTCCCACTCCGAACACCTGATCTCTTACTTCCACAAAGAACCTTTGCAGACTCTGAGCTTTGCCAAATTGCACTAGAATATAGGAAGGTGCCTGGATGGTTGGAAAGGACAATGAACTGAAGGCCTGATAAGCTTGCTTGGTGCCAAACATTTGTGAGTCCTTGCATCCTTAAAGTAAAAGGAGAATGTGACTTGGCATCACAGGACCTTACTTCAAATACCACCTCCACCACATCTAACCATATCACCTTGGGCAAGATATTTAATCTATCTGGTTTTCAGATTCTCCCCTTGTACAATAAAGATGATGATATGACGTGCCACAGAGTCGCTGTTAACATTTACATGAGAGGGTATTTGTGAAAGCACTTTGCAAACTGCAAAGCTCACAACCAATTTTAATTATACGTAAGTTGAAAGTGGTGCATTCATGTAATATACAGCACTTGACAGTATTCATCATCCTTTCATGATAAAAACTCTCAACAAACCAGGTATAGAAGGAATGCGTCTCAACATAATAAAAACCATATATGACAAACCCACAGCTAGCCTCATACCCAGTGGCAGAACCTGAAAGCTTTCCTGCTAAGACAGGAACAATGCAAAGGTAACCACTGCCACACTCCTATTCAACACAGCACTGGAAGTCCGGGCAAGAACACTTAGGCAAGAAAAAGAAACAGAAGGCACCCGAATCAGAGAGGAAGAAAGAAGTAAAATAGTCTGCAGAGCTTACATACAGATCATATACACATGTATATATAATCTTACATATAGAAAATCCGAAAGACTCCACCAAAAAACTGTTAGAAGAAACAAATTCAGGAAGGTTGCAGGATACAAAATCAACAAACAAAAGAATCAGGTATGTTTCTATACACTAAGAACAAACTATATGAAAAATAAATGTTTTCTGAGTTCTGTGAAATGCTTTAGCAAAATAATTGAGCCCTTGAAACCTCCAGTTTATAGCTGGTTGGTCAAAACACAGGTGACAACCTGGGCTTGCGACTGGCGTCTAAAGTGGGACAGTCTGGAGGACTGAGCCCTTAACCCGCGGGATCTGATGCCGCCTCCGGGTAGACAGTGTCAGAACTGGGTTGGATTGTAGGACGCTCAGCTTGTGTTGCAGAATGGCTTGGTGGTACGGGAAAACCCACTCCCCCCACATACTAGAACTGGGTGCACATTTGTGTATACCAATCCCCACTTCCGGGTATAGATCTGAAAAAAATGAAAGCACTATCCCCCAGAGATATCTGCACCCCTGTGTTCACTGTAGCATTATTCCCAATAGCCAAAACATGGGAACGACCGAGGTGTCCAGCCACAGATGAAGGGAGAAAGAAAATGTTATATGTATGTCTTATAAAACGCCTTCTCCACTGGGTGCAAGGAAGAATGGCGAGACAGAGGCATCCAGTACCAGAGTGGGACACGGGGAAGGCAACATCTGGGGGAGATCCTGGATTTGCTCTGAAGGGCACCTCACTGGGAGTCTGGGGAGATTTTCCTGATGATGCGTGATGCCAAGTGGCACTGGAAATAGTGGAAGGACTTGAGGGTTCCGCGAGTAGGGAGAGAAAACCCCCATGACAGAGAGTGATGAGCGAGGCTGGGCTTCTGGCAGTGGCTGAGGCAGATGGCATGTAGGCCCTGGCAGGGTAGTCCTGACGGTCCCTTATGGGGACGTGGGCAATCCATCCCCTTACAGCCTCCTCTGCGCTGGTCATTGAGGACATGTGCAGTGCGGACAGGGGACGAGAAGATGGGCACTCATGGCAGCCTCACGGGAGGGCAGGGAGCGCCTTGGGCTTCCACGAGCTCCTTACACATGTGCTGAAATGAGTGAATACAAACAATTCTGGCTTTTCACTGGAGTAAAATGGTCCTGTGAGTCCTGTGTCATCATTAGATTTCTATTATGATGTACATTGTGAGTAACTTTTGTATTTTTATTTGGAAGCTTAGGAAAAGCCAGTTGACTGATTCATCTCCTTCAAAGAGGGCACTAAGTAGGAGGAGAACACATTTTACTGTGCTTTGTACTATGTGTTCCTAGAAAAGATGTTTGGATGTAGAATTTTATAAACCAGACATTACATAGCTTGCTAGGTAAGGAAAGTTATCTCGCAATGTGGCGAAGCGTTTGCAGTGCAAATGGTTCTGGCTTACATTATTTATGCAATTTTTGTATATTAAATCATAACATGAAGGAGAGAAGTGGAGAAGGGAGAGGAAGGAGAAGGAGAAGGAGGGGAGAAAAAAAGATAAAGTGAATGGAATCTTCGTGCTTTAAAAGCAGTGCCTCGGTAGTTCACCTGGCAACGTTCACTACAGCCAAACATGCGCCGTTTTAGTGTATCAGCACATCTTTTGTAATGACATAAATAAGCATAAATATTCTGCTTTTATCTATATTTATAACCTAAATGAGAATGTTTCTGCTGCAGGGAGTTTTACGTGAAAACTCCCCTACAGATAAAATATTTTCCTATGAAATTAATCCAAAAAAGATAAGGGAAGAATCTGAAGGTGAACTGCGGCTGGGAGGCGCTTTGGCAGAACCTGTGTGCCATGAAAAAGCCTTGTTCATAGATCAGCTCCAGCTCTGAAGCGTCTTTCAGTCTGCAGGTGATACCAGTTCCTCTACAATTTCAACCCGGATATGATTCTTGAAGACCAGTGCATCATTTTCCGCAGACCAAGGGGTCATTAAAAGTAAACGTGTTCTTTCCACACACCAAAAAAACTACCTCAGGGCAGCTTACCTGCAGGAACGACTCACTTTAGGGTATGGGGGTCACCACCCGCCCCGCCCAGTGAGCCGCCGTGGCCTGTGGAGGTTCCGCCGAAGGAGCCACGGGGCACGCTGCTCAACATCGGGGGATCCCACCGGCGCCAGAGAAGGTCAAGGGTCACCTCCATTCGAAGTGTTTATAAAAGTGACATATCACTGTTTCAAAGACAACGGAAGTCCTTAAAGGAACCAAAAGGCTCACAAGACAGAAGTTCTTGTCACGTGAAAGAGCACACGCAGGATGGAGGGAAGCCAGGAGCTGGCTGCACGAAGGGATGTTCACCATTTCATTCAGTTGGATGCTAAAGGAAATGAGGTAATTGCCAATTTCTCCAAAACCTGCTTCAAAAGTTACAAGAAAAATCAGCAATTTTGGAGTTAACAGGACAGAGACACGGGTAACACTTTCTTTCTGTGAAGCAAGCCCCAAAGCAGCCTGTAGGTCTCAGGACCACACAGCTTCACTAGCGTCTCCCTGACCGAGTGTGGCTTCCTTCAGCCCGTGCAGTACAGACTTTCACGACGCTGAAGCACAGGGCTTGTGACAGCGAATCCAAATGGTGATAAAGTTGAATCCTTTTAAAATTCACTCTCTTTTCATGAAGAGCTGCTCTCTCTGCAGGGGCTTCTTTTTATTGTTGCTGGCCCAGAATTTCGTCTGCTCTTCTTCCAGTTACAGCGCACTGATTGCTTTGGGGGAATCGCCCCTACCCCACTCTGACATGTGGGACGGGTCCAGTGCCCTGCCCCAGGGGGTGGACACAACACAGTGGCCAGGAGGGTGGCAAATACCGCCTTCTCCAGCATGGACGTGTAACCCAAAGCAGCCCACTGAGACCCGAGCCTATATCTTCTGTAGGAACAAGCGGGAGAGAGGTGCCCTCTTTTTGCTGGGAAGGGAGGTAAAGCCTAGAGCCAACGGGGGCCACTTCATGGCTGGGGGTGGGAACACGCTACCCCAAGAAAGCTGCCCTCACGGGGGGAACCGGAGCCAGGAGAGGGCACAGAGCCTGGGCCTCGGGCCCCAGGCATTCCTAGGGCCAGGACCACCCTGGGCTTCTCAGGCTTGGGAGCCAATCAAGTCCCTTTACTTTGTTTCTTTCTTTTTTAGAATTTGAGTTGAATTTCTGTGCTTGTAACTGAAAAGCCATGAGTGACAAAAAAAAGGCCCAGTTCGCTCTTAGATGGACGGGTAGAAGGCACTTCCTCGGCCTTCGCGGGCCTCATGTGCCCACTGGAAAATTCGCCCCACACAGGAGGCACTGAAGCTCGGAGCCTCATCGCGTTCAGCGCTGAAGGTGAAAATAAGAGAAGTAATCTTGCCTCCTTTTACATTTACGTGTCCCTGAGGTCTCCCAACTTCCATTAGGCCGGTGTGATCAGACAGCTGTCCCTGGTCCTGCGGGTGGGGCCCCTGCTCCCAGTCCCTGCCAGCGGCCGGCTACCCCGGGCATAACCCGGCAACATGGGCCACCCCACCCCCAGGATGAAGCCACCGCCATCTGCTGCCTGACGAGTGTGTGGAACAAAGCAACAGTGGGATGACATCTTTCTTCTAAAAACAAGTCAGATTTTCAAGTAATAGAAAGGGGCTTTATTGAGGTGATGAAATGAGGGAATTCGAGAAGCCACCCTCCTCCAAGTCCAAATACACAGGGAATCTGGAGATACTGTAATAAAACATTTAAAATGCATGATTATACTCAAAAGCAAGAAAGAGAATTTTAGGATGCCCAAGAAAGAAGAGGAAACTCACACCGTCAGCCTGAGCAGAGTGCCGCCGCCTGGCACGTGGGGCAGGGGCGCACTCCCTGCATGGGGTCTGCACGGGGCACCGGGCTGGCGCGGGGGCCTCTGCCTGACAGGGAGGACGCCAGCCCTGGGCTTTCCACGCGGGCGTGAGAGCTGCAAAAGCTGTCCTGTCTGTGAAGAAGGACTAGAGTTTCACCCGCAGGCCTGGTGACAAGATGCAGAGCAAAACCAGTGCACACGCCGAGACCGTAAGCCTGTCTAGGGAGAAACAGGTGGCGGCAGACGCTCTGAGCAAAGAAACTAACATCAAAACTGTTGAGTGCTGATGAAACTGGCAGGCATGAGCTGCCTGCAGGCGTCACCTCTGCAGGCCGGGTGCGCTCACGTGGGATTCAGTCCCCGCTGCAGACAAGCTCATTGCAGCCAAAGACAGCCCAATAATAGTTGGACATTTTATTGTGGCTTAGAGTGCCCTGTGATAGTTCAAAAAATCAATTTCTTCTAAAAACCCAGCAGCATTGGGTAGAAAATGTATTTCAAACTGATTTTATTATTTCACATCAACTTACGCAAATGCTTTTGAATTTATGTACATTAGTTATTAACCACATTTTGTCTTTCATCTTTTTACCCAGTTCTTAAGATTAAAATCAATCTCCCAGGGGTTTTCTACAATGAGCATTTTTATGAGGAAGACATTTCCTGATTACCTTTCCTGCTCTTTCAGCCAAGACAGCAATGAAAATATTATGTGACTGAGATTTGGATATTCAGGTATAATGGTTCTTTTTATGAAGTAGATTAACTATTATGTTTTCAGATTTCTGAAAAACTAACTTAAATGTTTAATACTCAACTGATTAAACCGTATGAGCAGCAGAACTCTTGACAGTGCGAGCACAGAGATGCATGCCTGTTAAAATGCTGCACTGCCACTTTATAATCTTACTTATCTTTTCATGCATACACATGAAACAGTGCAGGGGGATGGAAAGATTGCCAGACCAGTGATAAGGAGGCCTGGAACCCAGCCCTGCTCTGTCTCCTTACTAGGTATTTAACCTTGCAGCAAACCACATAACCTCCCTAGGCTTCAGTTTCCAGACTTATGAAACAGTGCACACATCACCGAGCTTCCATGCCTCACAGCTTGTTGTGGGAAGGGGAGGCCAAAGGGACTCATGGGAAGATTGCAGACGTGGGAGAAGACCGGGCACCAGCCCTCCTCTGACAGTATTCATGTGCCCTTAAGCAAGTTCACTCTACGTGGGTACTATTCATCTGGATTTTATAACTCCTGAAATCCCTCCCACACCTGACATTTTGTTCTGTGTTCCCCTGGAACTAGCATCTCTCTGGATTTCTTGCGCATTTTGTTTTTAAACATGTTTGGACCTTTCTTAGATCTTCTAAAGTTGTGGGTTTCTATAATTTTATGCACTTGACCTCCATCAGTAGAGTGCCATTCCCCATAGGAGTGTTTTTAACACCCATGAGTGGTTTGGACCACTACTTCTTAAAAACACCAAATAGAATAGAAAATAATGGAGCCCATCACACTTAGTAAGGCTGAGCACGTCCATAAAAAACTATTCCGTGTGTGTGTTACTAGGTGGAGATGTAAGATGTGCTTCTCATTGCTGCTCATGATCAGAGTTGGAATGCTCTGCTCTACATAGTACAGCAAATCCAGTCATGTCAACTCCTTGCTTAAAATCCTTAAATGGTATCCCATTTTTGCCAAGGACAAGGTCCCCTATCTTTAGAGTGGGCTGCAGGGCCTTGCATGGCTCCGCCCTTCTCTCCGAATCACCTTTCTCCACGCATCACCCTGCTTGCCGTGTCCCAGCGGGACCTCTGCGATTCCTCCTTCAACAAACGTTTTTTGGTTAGGAACCTGCCACATGTCAGAAAATGTTCTAGGCCCGTGAGGCCACACAGAGCAGCCTCCTCCCTCACAGAGCTCACATCCCAGGCCTTGAACGCGGTGTGCTGCTCACCCAGGCGAGCGTGCTTACACGCCGCCCACACTCTCCTACCCCGTCCCACACGCTGCGGAGCTGGTGATCCAGTGACCACTCCTTCCTCAGGGTCACCTTCCCTAACACGTCCCCGCCACTCACGGAAAGATCATGAAAGTCTCAGAGGCTCACTCAGAAGACAAGAGAATAGTGACATTATTAGCAATAGAAATATGCCTGGAAAACTCTCGGTAGTTTCCTAGCAAAGGGAAGCAAAGCGGAGGGTAAACTCCCTGCAGGGGGTAATGTATACACAATACAGGCGGAGTCCAAAGCCGCCTCCAGTTCTTAGTTAAGAGCCGCCTGTTACCCATGAATCCAACTCTATTACTTGATCTGCAGGTTGAAAGGGGGTCAAGAGGCTTTTCACAATTTCATATTCAATATCAAGAAAAAGTGATTCTTCGCACCTTTATTTACCTGAAAACTCAACTGTAACCAGAAAGTCATTAGAAGGCCTGGAGCTGGGCAGAGGACAGGGGGGCCTTCCAGGCCCTGCCCCAGTCAGAGCGCAGTACCAGGCTGCCGACCAGCCCCGCACCTGGCACGGGGGGGCCCGGCTCCCCACACACCGCGCCCTCCACACCTCTGCTCGTGCTGTCCCTCCCCCTGTCCTCCTCCGCCTGCAAAATTCGCTCCTCCTTTGAGAAATAGCTCCTGGGTCTCCTTTGTGAAACTTCTGACTTTCTCTCAAAGAACTGATGGCTCCCTTCCGTCCTCATAAAGCACTGCGGGTGTTGTGCTTTTCCCGTGGCATCACAGATAGTTGGTGAGTGTCTGTCTACCCCTCTAGGAGGTCCACACGGGCAGGAATTGTGTCATATTCACTTTTCTATATCCTTTTCTGGCTCTTTGCACAGGGCCTGGCACTTACCAGGTTTTATTCTGTGTTCTATAAATACTTATCAAATATTTATAGACTACTGTTAAAGGGCTCTGCAAAGTCATTCAGTTTCTTCCAACACCAAGGCAAGTATTTCCATGACTACAGATATTCTGCCCTCATATGTGATCAAACTTTGCCTCCTGTTGCATCTACTTCCATCCTTATCCTGGAATATTTGTGCCATCCATTGCTAGGATCCAATAAAGTAAAATAAGGGAAAAATGCAAGCACAATTATGCTAATATAAACACATGGAAAGGGGCATTGCCCTAAGTAAGATTCAGCAACGTCTCTGTGATGTTGTGCAAGTGGCCATATTTAATTAATACTGCATCTTAAGGGGCAGACCTGGGAGACCTAGACTGAACTTATCACACAGGAAATGTCTTTCCAAATCATAAGAGAATACTTAAACCTTACTCTCCTGAGTCCAGATGATCTTTTAAAATTTTACTATGGCTATATTATATACCCAAGAATTGTTCAAATGGATGCTCTCAGCAAAAGCTGTTTAACAAAGACATGAACTTTTAAAGTTCTTGATATTTAAGATTGATATGCAACAAGGGCCCCAAATAAGCTGTCAGAGAGGAGTAAGTTATTTTTGGTCTAGAAAGTTACACGGGCAAACTAAAGCATGTGGCAAATTGTAACCTATACTAGTAAAGGGTGAAAAACTGAAATTCCTTTTCAGCAGATTGCAGAAGCTGACCACAGTGTTTGATCTATTGACTCATGTCAGGATTTTCTCCATACAAAGTTATGAAAGTGCTGATCAAAAGATTTTTCTGAGGCGAAGAGATTTTGACAGGAAGTGGTAAGGAGACTCACCAGCCTGCTTCAGTTATTTTTTTAATACATAGATTCCAGTTGGAATTAAATTGGGTATTTTTAAGTATTTGTATATATTCATTGGATGCTTCTGTTATGCGAAAAAAAGGAAAAAAATAAGCTGTCTGGGCAAACTTGCTCACTGAGGTTTAATGAAGGGTGAGCTCCAGTTCTCAGGGGAACCCAGGTACGAACACCAAGACTAACTGTGATCTTCACTCAGTCGCTCAATGAATCTTTGTGCGAGAGGTCCCATGTGCTCCGTATGCTGGGCACTGGGGAGAAAGCCTTTAACAAGCCTATGCTCTGGTAGAGAGAAGCAGGGGTGTAAACAAACAAATATGAAAAAGCATTGTAGTATTTGTGGCAGAAGATATGACATAAAGAAGGAAAGGGGTCAATTTTGCTTGGCAGAAACCAGGACGACTTCATAGAAGAGGATGAAATAACATCCCAGCAACTGAGAAGCAGGGTAAGAAAATGAATGACAAACAGTTCAGGATGGGTTAGAGGTCAGAAAAAAGGTCACCCAACAGAAGTCTTTGAATATTTAGAGATATTTTAGTGTTCCAAAGAAGGCACTTCTTGTATACTTCAAGGGAAAGGGACTTTTTGCCGTCCATTGTTGAAATGGCTCTGAATTCACTGGTGGTTGGTTTCTTAGATTTCAGTTGTTTTTAATGCTGTTCTCTCAGCTTAGAGCAGCCCTGTCTACGAGGCCTGAGAACCTTTAGGTAGGGAAGATGGGCAAAGGTCCAATCTACATTTTGTACTTTAAAACTTCCTGGAGAAAAAAAGAAAGAAAAACAAATGTGTATAATAACTCAGTGCAACTCAGTGTGTCGGCCTATTAGATGAATCCCTTTCAGGATGACACTGTTTGCTAGGGAATTTGCGGCCATATAAATTTGACATGGGGATAGTCAGTACCGAAGAGCTCCACTGATGCACAGGTATGGCAGCTCAAATTCCCATATTTATGCCAGCAAAAGGGTAAAAACACAGGATTTCCTGGAATTATCCAGGGAGTAGGTGACTATTACAATTTATCTCTAGTTAATCCTTTGTTAGAAATGTTCTAAGAGTAGAGTTTATCATTCAAGTGGTCAGGGAGTTAGTGGTGGGTGAAGCACCCTACCGATTTCAGAGAGGCGGGTATGATCAGCCTTCCACTGACCCCAAACTCTTTCAGCCTGGACATCACACCCTGACTCCTGAACTCTTTGTGCCTTGATCACACCCTCTCCTTTATCAGAGATGAGGAGCCTAAAGTTAAGGACTATAGAAGGATTATGTTGCAAGCCATGAGTTGAATCAAGCTCATTAAAAGTGCCTAACCCTTATAGCTTCTAAACTCTAACTTGATGTTTTGTCTTATTTGAGGCAATTTCTGAAACAACGATTCCAGGCCCTCTTTGAATTTATTGTCACGTGCACACTAAAATGAATCAAGATAAAAGCCATCTGCAAAAATATAGCTCTTAAATACGATGGCTTCATGTAATACCACAGAAATTTTCGTTTGGATGTCTTCACATACCATGGTGTAATCAATCAAAAATGTCCATGTTCAAATAGTGGGTGTTGCCCTAAAGTCTTGTTTTTCTGGCAGAACAGGGTATCAGTAAGTCCACAGTCTGTATATTTGGTCAAGAGGTGATACTGAACTTGACCTTTCCACTTACCCAAGCTCAGAGCAGCATGCCAGAGATTTTAGGTGCTGATGTTTCTGATGTTGGTGCTAAAGTTGTCAAAGACGACAAATATTCTAGTTGAAATGCCAAAACTGAAATTACATATTCTGGCAAAAGCTGTAGAATTCCCCTTCATTGGAGGTTGGGGAGGTCGTGCACACAGATGATAACACTATGATTGCTCGATATTAAGTGTGGAAGAATTATGATTGCTCTTGGCTTTCCACTGAATTTATGAGTTCATGGAGTGTTTACTCTGAAACAAGACTCAAGATTCTGTTTGGAAAGGACGCTGGACGGCTAGTCAAAGGTTGACACCCTTTCACTATGAACACATAGAGATAAAGTTTAATAGATTAAAATTCAAAAGAGCTCAAAAGGAAGAAAAAGGAATACCCTGACATCAGAAATAAAGAGCTCAGAGCAAGAGCAGTAAGTGCACAAGGTGGCCCCTTGGCACCTTAGTGTTGACAAGAGACCCAGAAATAAGCTCTAACGCCTAAGGGTCCGGGGTTTCACTGACCCTGAGGAGACATGAGGCACAGCCCCAGGGTCATGCAAGGCAGGCAGCTGGAAGTAAGACCCCGACATAAAGCTGGATCTACGGACAGGCTACCTCCTCCATGAAAATGGGAGCAGAAACAGCCTTCGATGGCCAGAGAGTAACAGGGAAGCTTGCCATGTGCCGCGGGCTCAGCATAAGGAAAAAGTCTCCCAAGAAAATCAAAATGCCAGAGCCTGGGGTCCTTACAGATATGAGGCCTGCGTTTATAGCTCCTTTCTAATACAGTAATCACAAGCTGGGCAATCAATATAAAAACTCCTCTTGAATAGATGAAATTCCCGCAGGGACGGTAAAAGCAAAACCACAGGCCTCTTTTGGAGTCTTGTTAATTTTT
This sequence comes from Manis pentadactyla, assembly GCF_030020395.1. Taxonomy (NCBI): domain Eukaryota; kingdom Metazoa; phylum Chordata; class Mammalia; order Pholidota; family Manidae; genus Manis; species Manis pentadactyla. Next base: position 106,783,334 of record NC_080030.1, on the reverse strand, counting down.
TTTTTTTTTTCGCCGTTGACAGAACATATTTATTACCCCATAGTTTCCTTCCACCCCTTTGTAATTCTCCTTTTCCACCGAGGGCCCCACCCAAGCAAGCACTGATCTGTTTCTGTCATGATAGATCAGTCTTATATAAATGAATCATACAGTATGTATTTTTATGTCTGGCTCTTTTCATTCAGCATAGTTACTTGGAGATTCATCCATGTTAATTGCATGTAGCAATAGTTGATTCCTTTCTGTTGCCAACTTGCAGTCCATTATGTGATAACAATTTGTTCATCCATTCACTTGATGAACATTTGGGTTGTTTCCAACTTTTGGTGGTTACAAACAGCTATGAACTGAGTTTTTTAAATGCCTATTTTTTAATCAACCTTATTGAGGCAAAATTTATAGTCTATAAGATGTACTCCTTTAAAGTGTTTAATTTAATGAATTTTGGCTAATTCTCTTTTGTAACTAACATCACATCAAGATACAGAAATAGCATTGACTTCACCACAGAGGTTCTCTTGGGGTCCTTGCCAGTCAATCTCTGCCATTCCCACATACCTAGCAACCACTAATTTGCTTTCAGTCACTCTGGAATAAATTCATAATTCTGAGAGTTTTGTAGAAACAGCGTGTTCATACAGATAATATGATCTTGAGTCTTGTTAATTTTTTAAATTCTCAGCGAGGTTGGAGTTCTTCCCTGAAAAAGGCATTTGCAAAAAGCGTATTACGCAAGAGTGAAATGTTAGAAGGAGTCTATTCAAAGCCAAAAATAAGACAATAATGCTTTCTATCACTATATCTATTCCTCAGTGAACTGGAGTTTCTAGCCAGTGCTAGAAGATAAGAAAAAGAATGGAGTATAAAGATTAGAATGAAATAAACTGTCCTTACAAATGGATTAAATAATTATTTAAAATAAAATTCAAGATACTCTATAAACTATTACAAGTAGTAAGAGTTTATCAAGGTTCTTTGGTAGGTCTGAGCAGAACATAGTTCTCTTTATTGGTTTATCTTACAAATGAGTCGTTTTAATGCTGTTCATCCCTAAACAAAAACAGGCTTCACGGATAAAATTAAACTATTTACTTAGTCCAAGGGATTATTTTCAATTGAAATCAGTTACAGACATTAGAAAATAATTTCATCAAAGATTACTCAGAAATGTATCTTCTGCCAAAAGAATGCACCTAAATTATTTTTACAGCTACAGCTGCAGGTAAATAAAGCCAATTTTGACATTAGTGACAAGTTACAGCAGCCGAAAAAAGTCAAAATATCACAATGCAACAGAAACCTTATCAGAGTCAAGTAGACTAAAAAATTATGCAAAACCGTAAAAAGTGATAAAATATGCTGCATATATTTATAAAAGTAAATGTCAAAGAAAGACTCAACAATACACAGCTAACATAGGTTACGTAAGTTACTCTAAATCCCTGCTCAAGAAAATACTCACAACTCAAGTCTGAACCAGAGGTAAATAACTTATTTTCTAAAATATGACTTACGAAGACAAACTAAAAATTATGAGATCTCTGTTCTACCAGAGTGCCTCTCATTGTGAAGCAATTGGTTGGTTTAGTTCATAGTATGTTTTTGGAAAAATAAATTAATTCTGACAAAATGTGGAACAGTACCATGGTTGACAAAAAATTTTTAGTTGGACATGTAGAATTGAATTTTGTAAAAGAAAAATAGTTCTACTCCCCATCTTACGAAAAAACATTTTGCCTATTACCCCCTCTGCCCACTTTAATCTTACTCCTGAGCTCTTACAAGTCAATCAGAAAACACAAACACACCAATATTAAAATGAACAAAGGACATTTCACAAAAGAAGAAACAAAACTAAATAGCCAATAAGCATATCAGGCCATTTCTCCTTCTCTACTAATTCAAAAATACAAATAACAGAGCAAAAAGCAACTTGTAACCTAAAAAAATGGAAGAGATTTTCTTAAATTATAAAAGTTATAGATGAAATTATGAAGGAAGATTTGGGGAAAGGAATTTTAATTCCAGAAGCAACTTCAGGACTGTTTTAGACAACGTAATTTAATAAGGAAGCAGATAGGAGGATAAACAGGTAGACAGGCACAGACTGAACACTGGGAAAACTGGTCTCAACTTTGTGGCAGTGTTTGTCTTTCTGCTTAGGTATTTTCTTTTTTATTAAGTGTACAAGTACTAAATATTCCTAGTTATTATAACAAAGGATTCTATCTTTCTCTTAAAATGGATAAACTATAAAAATACTCGTTTTTCTCTTGGCCAGCCACCTCTATAAAAGCTGGTATTTCTTTAGTACTTTAAAGCTAGTATTTTTATAGAATGGCTATATTCGAAATACCCCAAAGTCTGAAAATCACTGTTTGGACATTCTCTGTATGGCTCTATCCAGTTTTGCACCTCCACATGTTTCTGGGTCCTGAACTATCTCGGGGCTAATGCAAGAGCATTGCCTGTTCCTGCACTGCACTTAAATGTGTAGAAGAGAGGAGAGATTTGATCCCCTTTTCAACCTGTCCCTTCCCTCCCGCCCAGCCTAGGACCCAAGTATTCTGCATGAATTGTTGGCAGTTGTTTAATTGACCTGCTTTTCTCTAGCTCTCTTATCAGCAATTTAAAAGCAAAGGCTCTTATGGTTTAAAAATTCTGTGAATATATGATTTTACATATGTTAAAATCTTCCATTTTAAGCAGAAGCCTCTTAAAGAGGGGAATACACTTCACTTCCAGAGTAGAAGAGTAATTCCTGGCATCAACCATCGGTGTGGAGAGAAAAATACCACCTGATAGATGGCCTTGTAGATCACATTTCACTTTCCAGATGCAGTCTGGCGAGTTTATTTCCGAAGTAGGTACTGTCCTGACATAGTCAGAAGCCCTGCACAGGAAAGGCAGTTTCTGAGTTTATCTTCCTCCGCCTCTTTTCCCTTCCTCACCCTCTCTGTATGTATTCTATCAAACTGTTTCCATTTACGGTTCAAAGCATTTTGCAGTTCCAATGATAATTAATCTGTTTGTGGAAATTCTGATCGTCCAACACATTCTTTAAATCCCTACAGCTTCATATTGCCATTTTATTAATTTGCACATCAATTCCTAGAGAGCATTGTATTGGCCCCCTGCAGAACTGCCTTAATTCATAGTCTAGTCAAGATTAGGGGCTATAAAAACACTCCAAAGAAATGTGTTGTTTAGTCTATTTTAAGAAATTGTCAACATTGTTCCTTAGATCATAGAGTTCTCTTTATAAGGATGCCCCAGAGAGAATTCTGGTACGACTCCAATGAAGGGTTATAATTCTCCGGATGGGTCTCTGCTTATCGTAAGGACTGAGCTGTGTAACTTAGACCATTTCTCGTTTTACTGAGAATATTAGAAACCTTAGTGTCAAATTTGAGACCCAGGTCACTCTGATCGACAGGTTCAGCCTTATTTCTTATTTCTTATTCCCTTGGGCCCCACCTTGTCTATTCTTTGCTGTTTTCAGTACATTTATAAATCATGCTCCTTTGTCATGGTTTACATTCCCTGCTAATCCCCCTGAAATCTGCACTGGATTAAGATACAGTTACAAGCATACGGAGGAAAAAGGGGAGCTATTGTCTCCAAATTCTATTTTCCCTTTAATCCATGCCCAGAATCAACCCTGTTTCCAATCAGCCTTCTCCTCTGGAGAAGAGGGCCCAGGTGCCCTGGGAGAGGCTTCGGAGGGGAGCCTCCGCAGACTTACTTTTGGGTCAGAGTGTAAACTCAGGCTACTTCCCAGCCTAGCCAAAGGCGACTAACCACCACCATGAGCAGGAAGTGCCCTGCGAGGTGCCTCCTCCTAGAGGTGCCGTGCTGAGCTGAGCTACACCCCTCATCTCCCCCGGCTCCAGCATGGCCGGACTGCACATCTTCAAGAAGACTTTGCTGCTTAGAAATGGGGTCTATGAACAAGGAAGCACGTTTTTTTTTCCTTGTGCAAAGCCGACTGGCCACATACAGTGATGAGACCCACAATTATGGCCTCTTTAGCCTCATGTAGTCACACAAACTCATCAGTCCAGAGAGTCATCTAACTAGTATATTTGCTGGCTGGAACACGGAAGAGATTGACTATAAAAAACTGCAGGAGGAAGTTATCTGTGACAGTCTTGCCAAATCTGAACAATAGGTGTGGAAATAAAAAAGCGATCAGTGGAAAAACATGTGTGAGAAACCAGATGATGCATTCAGTATCAGAGCCTTGTTATAAATCCATTCATTCCAGCGCTTCTTGTCGTTTTTTAGGAGCTTAAGCCCAGCCTTCTAAAACTATTCTTATTCTAGTCTACATCAATGTCATGTACCTATTTATATATAAAAGAGGATTGAGACTTTACACATCAGTTGTATTTGGTTCTGTACTAAATGATTACTTATCATTACTTATGCAAAGGAGAAGTTTGGGGTATAGGTTAAAATATTCATAGAAATTATAAACATAATGTAAAGAAACTCACTTCAAACGGAGAGACCTGGGTTGAGCCCCAGCTCTGACCCCAGGCAGCTGGGTACCCCTGAGAAGACCCTCTTGAGATTTCTGGACCCTGATCCCCACCGGGCTAGGTCAAACTTTCATGACTTCAATGAGTGGTTGGTTAAAATGCCAACTCCTAGCCCCTACTCCAAACCTACCTGGTTGGAATTTCTGGAGGTGGAGACAGGAATATGCTTTTTTTCTCCACGTGATTTTCATTTGGATGTTTAAGCAGCACATTTTGAGAAACACTAGACTGGAAGACCTCTTCACATACTTTAAAAAAAATCCATAAAATTCCGGTTTCCTGATTAGGTCAAATTGAATTGTCAATATCCTTTCCCATAAAAGCTACCTAAAGACTCTCTCTGCCCTCTTGATTTTTTTTTTTATTAAGGTATCATTGCTTTGCAGAATTATGCTCAGGTTTCACAGGAGCAACCCTCTTGATTTCTTATCTTCCTGTCATGGACACAGAGGCATACAAAAATGACTGCTGGAATTTCCACTAGCCCTATCTGGACATCAATAGTTTTGTAGTAATCAGATTACTTAATAGCAATATAGTCATGGTGTCTTAACTAAAATTTTCTTGTGCAATGTGGCTAACTAAAGGACAATGATTCACTAGGTCACATTACTGTTAATAATACCTTTTTTATAATAATCACAAGTACACAATTATCAAAGGTCTTCTTCTGCTAGCTTCTACATACCAGGAGTGTAGAAACCACTTCTAAACACTGAGCTTTTAATTCTGGCATAAATAGTAAAAATAAAATCTAAATTACTATTAAAAATAGGAAACATAAAGTTATATTTCTGACACAAATATAGTTATATTTCTAACATATTTATCCACTGTATAAATAGCAATACATAGAATGATTGATTTTTAAAAGCCAACTTCACCTAGTAAGCAGTAGTTTCCAAACAACTATGGGTGATACCAAAGGAAAGACACTTTAATGATCATGCCAAACATTATTTCCAATCCCAGATGTTTCCAAATCAGTGAAGAATGCCGCTGATAGCTGGTCTGATACTCCGCGGAACCTGATAGAAAATTATGTATCTCCTAATCTGCTTTTGTGATTTTAAAATTTGCTTTCCAAAGAAGAGTTTCTACATGATAAAATTATATTTCCCGTGAAACATCACCCTCTGCATCACAATCACAAAGTCCTCATGGATTTTACACTGTGCATCTACTCCCTTTAAAAGGCTATATATACCCTAGGTGTGGCCAGCGATTAGGTGCTGCAATTCTGACTGCTCTGACTGCATGTGCACCGTCAACACGCCTTCTAAAAGGCCATGGCCACGGCCTGCCGCCCAGATCTAAGGCTAATAGGTGCACAGGAGCCTACCCTCCCTGGCCGCTACACGCCATTGCGTTTAGAGGCAGACAGGAAATGGCTGCAGCGAGGAGGACAGCCCTTGCTTCCTGGTATCCCCCCGCGGTGTCCCTCGGTGGCCCCCCAGAGGGAAGCACACGGGCTTCCAGGTGGCTCACCACCGAGCACTAGTTGGGATGCACTGCTCGGGTACCGCGGTCGGCACGTTATGGCAGGAGCTGCAATGGCCCACAGCCGCTCAGGACATTGCAGTCTGGGACCCCTGGGCTTCCAACCACCTGGGGGCTTTCTGGCCAGCAGGAGCCCCCACTGCCCGCGGCAGGAAGTGCCAGAGCACCGCGCCCTGCAGGAGCAGCCCTCCACCAGTGCCTGGCAGAACCTGGAGCTCTAATACCCCAGTTCCTCTCCCCCCAGGGGGGCAGAGCTCTGACTTGCACAAGGACGCTCAGAATTACTCAGGGGACTGACCCCCTGTACGCACAGCACACACTGGTGCAGTAATGCCCCCTCTGTGCCTGGCTTCCACTTCCCGCTCACTTCCTCACGCCCGACAAGGATTTCCGGAATGCCATCTGTACTTGAATCTTTGTCACCGAGGCTGCCTGTGGCACCATCTCCTAGGGAACCTTCCCTCAGGGAAACTCTCTTTCACTGAATATGGTTTTTAACATTTAGCATTGGCTGGCGTGGAAATGCCAGAGACATTTGCTTTTGTTAATGTCCTTCAACCTCCCCAAATAGCAAGTTGGAATCTCTAAACAGGCAGAATATAAAATCTATATTTTATATACAAAGAGATAGATAAAGATTACTTCATCCTCCCACTGGTTCACTTTTCATATTTGAGGGAACTAAGCTCCAAAGAGGTGAAATGATTTCCTAAATGACACAATTAGCAAATGGCTGGACCAGAAGCAGAATTTTGGTATTTTGGCCACAGGCTCGGGGCTGAAGACACCATGCCTCAAGCCTGCAAAGAAATCAGTATCCTGTTTTATTAAATCAAAAGATACATTATCACTACATAGAAGCCAGACAAGGAAATTTTCTACATCCTTTGCTCCCCCTAAATTTTTGCCATTAATAAGGCCTTCTAGGCTGCAAGTAGGAAGGTCTGCATATACCTCAGTTTAAATTTTAGGATCCTATGTTGAATTAGTAAAATGATGATCAAACATAAAGACACAGATGTATACATCTTAAGAGATTCCTCAGAACTGCATTTATGTGACTCACCTTTCGTGTTATGCGTCTAAATTAAATACATGACTCTTGTAGCTGTTTTTTTTTTTTCTGTTCCCTTTTGCAATTGCCCAAGACAGACAAGGTTTCTTCTCAGAAGGTCAGAAACTCTAACCTTGTCAACCTACCTCATGACTTTGATGGCCCTCTACTTTTAACCAAGGGACATGCCCACTGGAAAGGGTGGGAATAATTATTTACCATTAGAACCAAATCAGTTCCCATATGCATGAGACATTGCTGTTTATTCTACTCACCACTTGATTCACTTCCCTGGAAAAATAAAAACTCAAATATGTGGTTCGAAGGACTTAGACAAGATCAGAGCTTCTGATGGAAGCCAGAATCCCCTCCTGCCCCCTACGAGTAAGGAACCTACGCCCCAGGGAAACCAGGAGGTTTCAATGAACTACCATAGCTAATAGGTAAAAAGCCAAGTCTTTAGATGTCTGGGTTAGTTATTTCCCTAAATTGTTATTATCAAACATTTTGATATTATCTTTTCTGAATTCATCTACTTTATTGGTACAAAAATCCCTAAAGTTGTGTTAGAAACAGCTACATAACCGGAGGTGTTAATAAACCACCAGCCCATCAGACCCACCGCCAAGCTTCAGTGCCTCAGGGAACCCGGACTGCTGCTAGGGGCTCCTGTCCCACGCCCAAGCCTCAGCTTTGGGGTTCCAGAATCTCTTGAATATTCAATCAGAACCACAATTCCTAAAGGAAATGACACTAGGGATATTTTTAATTGTTCAGTATTTGGATTTCCTTAATACACTGTGCTCAATGCTGCTCAAATTTCCACTGAAGAAAAAAAAAAACCAAAAAACTGAAGGTACGTGTTAGGACCTGAACGTGAGTAGTGCTGATGGGAAAGGTGTCTGGTGGTGTCATAACTTCTGGAGTTTTGTTCCCTTGAAGTCGTACAAGTCAGGACAGGGCCTTTGGTTATCAAACTCCAAATGCTGAAATAAGTGTCTTTCAAAAGAGCATAAGGGAGTTAAGAGTCAACCTTGAGGATTCAACAACTGGCCACTTGTTATTTCCAAAAATCCATTATTTTCTACGTATAGCTTTTTCTTAGAAATGTTATGTTAAAAATGTTCTGGCAAAAAAAATTTCTGTTAAAAAATATTGTGTTAAAAATGTTGGATTTTAAAAATAATCACACCTAATAGCGTTCTTCTACTACTCTTCTCCTTCAACATCATTTTACTCCATTAACTTTACCCATTAAATTGAAAAGAGGGAAGAAGAACAAACATTGCAACAGACCAGTAGAGCCACAAAACGATTTATTCTCCATCTACCCTGCTGGACCATTTGTGGTGCTTAGTAGAAGGAGCACAGGCTACATTCTGGGGTCCCAGGACAGAGCCCCGATGCTCATCAGCTTTATGCCTGAAATGTGCAAAATGGAGACGGCCAAACCTAACTGTCTCTCCAAATCCTGTGAGGACTTCTTCTGTGAAATAAGGGGAAGGCTTGCTGGGGGGACTGCGTGAGAAGGAGATAGGGGTCTGCCCGTCCGGCTTCAACAGTTCTCACAGACACTCAGTGCTGAAAGACGGAGGTAAGTGGGAGAAAGCCAAGAGGGAGGGGGCCATGCAGAGTGACAACAGGATGCACAGAGCCCCCCGCTTTTTCCCCATCGCTTTGCACAGGGTGTTGATGGGTGGGCCATGTAGCAGCTTCAGATCAGAACTCCAGAGACGGGGAGGGATGGACAGACAAGAGATTAGAATGGAGAAAAGAGAGCAAAATGCAAATACTGCCATGTACCTGCTCACTTCCAAGAAGACCACAGAGGAGAGAAAAGAATGTACGAGGCTTCCAGAAAGGCAGTGGGGAGAGCAAAGGGCTGAGTCAGGGGCGATGGTGTTTAGTCTACCTAAGGACTCAGATCTCACCGCACTTACTCATGTTGTTGTAAAGGGGCCTCTCAGCAGCCTGGCTGGGGCCAGGGTGCTTGGTGTCGTCCCCATTTCATTGATGAGTAGCCTGGGGCACACAGAACTTAGCTGATTTTCCCAAAGTCACCTGATTCGTAACTGAGAAATCTAAGATTAAAACCCAAGCCCCCTCATTTCTATACCAGTGGTGGGGTTTTGTTTTGTTTTTGACTGTTCACCATCACTGGCCATTGGTAAATGCTGAGAGTTTTATATACTGAATTTTAAGTGAACTATCCTTATTTTATCGCTGTAGTAGAATATACTCAGAGTAATTCACATTTCTAAGAGCATGAACTATAGTCCCAATATCTGATTGACAAAGGCATTTCCTAAAATAGGTCAAGTTCATTAAGAGCGACCCAGTGAGTCCTTGGAGAGGTCGGTGCTCTGTCCGTCAGGGCTCCTGCCAGTGATGACAGCAACATAGAAGACGTTACCATCTGGTTTAAAAGATCTGTGAAGTAATAACAGACCCTTGAAGTTTGCTGGCTGCTTTGGCATTTATTCTGGAAAATTTTAGATAGTGAGATTTAGAACTGAAGCAAAAGTGAATGAAGTTAACTGTCTGCAATGTGCTTTGATTTTTTTATTTAAAGACTAAGAAATTACCATTGTATATGGAGGAAGGCCAAAAACATGGTATCCATTCAGCTCAAAGAATCCTGAGTACGCTTTCTGTAAGAGGTCATGAGCACACGTGTGGACGAAGAAGGAATATATAAGGGGAAATAGAGGACTGTGTCTGCTAATATGCACCCTGCCAAGAACCTGAGGAGGAACACAGGGTCAGCCACAAATCCCCGAAGGAAGAGAGAAATGAAACAACTGAACCAATCAAACCCAAATGGAATGAGAGAACTGGCAACACTTGGCAGCTCAGGCATCCTCCTTGCCTTCTAATACAGTGTCCCACACAGCGCCTGGAAGGATCTATTGCTCCCTTCTTTCGGTTCCAATAGCTGTATGCTCCTATCACCATTGTTCACTAACACAAGCTCAGACCTGACCTGATTTAACTCCCCCACCCAATTCCGAATGGTCTTTGACCCTTCTGCAGTACAAAGACTCAAACATAAAGCACAATAAAAAGAGCATGCCACTCAGATTTAGATGTTATCAGTTGGCATCCCAGCAGGGAACAGATGGTACATGGAAAAGAGCGGTTGAAAAGTGTTTGAAGAACAGACTATTTACAAGACGTGGGCAATGTGGGAAAATCCGTAAAGAGTGGAGGAGCAGCACCAGCCTCAGGAAGCCATCCCTACCCATGGAGGCAGAGGCATGGGAAGGGAGAGAGGGCTGCAACTGGCAAGATCTGAGCCGTAGAAGAGGTCCCCCCAGCAGTGACTGTGGCCTTCAGCAGAGTCACCAAACTGCTCCGCACTCCAGCACGAGCATGCCCCTGCCCTCTCCACTAAAGCATCCCATTGACTGCACCTAACTAGAAGCCATCGGACAAGGAGGTGGTCCACGCAGTGTACAAGCACAGCTCTCAGGAGCACAAAGGAGGGTGGGGCGGGTCTGAGGCAGAAAACGGCATAGCCAGAGGCTGAGGTGAGGTTTCACACAGAGATGTTCACTGCAGCGTTACTTACAATAACGAAAACTTATAAAGAACCTCCATGTCCAGCAAGAGGGGATAAGAAAAGTATTTTACATATTTTAACACAGAAAATGCTTATGATACAACGCTAAGTGAAACATAAAAGAGGATACAAAAGGCATCTAAATTGCTGCCTTTGTAATTTCATCTTTAGTTAATGAAAATAAGCACAGAAAAAGAACAGGATGTTAACAGTGGTATCCACAGATGGTGAAATGATGGATTATTGTAACATATGGTAAAGTCGCCAAGGTAGCAAAGGCAAGTACAGACTACATAATCATAAGAGCAGAGCCTCTATCATAAAAGAACAATCCCTTGGAGTGGTCGCTGGTTTGACCACCTCCACGGAACTGGACAGGATATAAAAATGGCATCAACCAGTCAAGCCTCTTCAAGAAGACAACGTATATACTTCAGGCCTAGAAAGCAGTATATGCAAGGAACATGAGGATAAACTGGGCACACTTCTCTATTACTTTTGGTAATTCACACCAGACTTTCTGCCTGCACCCACCCAAACTGCCCAGCAGCTCTTTAACAGTATGTCTAGAGGTCTGTATTATGGCCACTCAAACTGTTAGAACAGGCAGTTAGTCAGAAGTAAGCAGGAGCGAGGGCCCACCCAGCCCGAGGAAGACTCCTCCCTGGCGCCCCCACCCCACCCCCTGAGCCCTCCGTGGTTCCTGGTTCCACAGCCAAGGACACTAGCTTCTCAGGAGGCCCAGACAGTCCAGGACACCTGGGTGGTCAAGGCAGGACCACAGGGGCCCCTGATTACAGGGCACGCGCAAGACCCCAAGACCTTGTCCTGCCGTAACCCCACCTCATTAAGATGACATCTAAACCTATTGGCATTGTGGTTTGGGCTCTGCTGGGCTTTTCTTAGGTACTTAGGGGTGAGGTGCCTGCACCCTGAGGAAAAGGTTATACATCCTCTAGGTGCCAATCAGCCTGTCAATCAAAGGACCTGAGCCGCAGGGCGGGACCTCCTGACACCTTAAGGAAAAATCAAAGCCACCCTAAACCCTAACAGTGGGGCTCCTTCTGCCTTCCAGACAGCATGCTCCCCACCCTTCTTGAGTGCACTTCATGCTTTGCTTAATAAATTCCTGCTGTTTAAAACTGTCCTAAATCTGCCTCTTGATTGAATTCTCTCCTTCAAGAAGATAAGAATCGGGGAAACACAACATCTTCAGCCAGTAACATAACCACTAAAAAGATTATGCCTCATCCCAATATGTCATCCAAAAGAAAAACAATTCTAAATCCTAAAATGAAATTTGAGTATCTTGAAATAAAACTCTAGACATATTCTGATTTTTTTCCCAGCTCTCATTCCTGCTTTGCTGAAGTTGTAAACACATGCTTTATTTTGCCAGGTAGGTAATCTAGCACAGAGTGCACATACAGATCTTCCTCCACATGCCATGGGGTTACATCCTGATAACCCCATCACCAGGTGAGTATTTCCTAAGTCCAAAATGCATTTACTGCAGCTCACCTGCTGAGCATCTCGGCTTAGCCCAGCCTACCTCAAATATGCTCAAAACATTTACATCAGCCTACAGTTGGGCAACATCATCTAACACAAAGCCTGCTTTATGATACAGAGTTGAATATCTCATGTCATTTATTGAATCCTGTACTGAAAGTGAAAAGCAGAAAGGTTGTGTGGGGGCAGAATGGTTGTGAGTCTGCCAGCTGTTAACCCTCAGGGTCTCATGGCTGCCTGGCAGCTGAAGTTTGCTGTGCTGCCCGGCGTCTCGAGGACTCACTGCTGCCCAGGGAAAGGTAAAAATTCAAAAGTCAGGTATGGATTCTACTGAATGCGTATCACTTTCACACCACTGTAAAGTAGGGAAGTCGTAAGGCAAGCCAGGGCTGTCTACATGAGTACTTAGCACTGGAACACCTGTGCATGTGTGTGTGTGTGTGTACACATACTCATACCTGTAGATACAGATAAACATACAACCATCGATTTTTAGATTTTATAGATGTTAACCTGGTCATGGGTATACATGCATACATAACATTATCAAGTGCTTTTTGGAATTCCTGTATCAGCAACAGCGGTGAGAACTCTCAAGAGTTATAAATCCTCCCTTGCCTGTGAGGTTTAACTTCTTGTCTCTCTCAGCCTCTGTCTTGTATATACTTGAATATTTTTCTCTTCCTTTTTGTAACAGTAAGTGTGGAAACTTCATTATTTTAATGGTGGATATTGCAGTTTCTCCACCAGAGAGGAGAGTGAGACTTAATTTCCCAGCAGGAGAGCTTGAACCGGTCTGCCAGCCCGCACCCCAGGGCCTCGCACACAGCAGGTGTCCATAAATATTTATTTAACACATGAATTACCCCTGTGCAGTTTCACTCTCTCATTTACTTACCTTCCTACATGTGAGGGGCACAGTCGCTGGGACCCATAGTGCTTTTGAGAGAGGCTTCACAAGGAGGGATGCAAAGCGGATGCTTCGATCACCACTATCGCCGGGCAATTGTTTTTAAAACTTGGCAAAGTCTACAAAAAGCAGAACTGAGCAGAGAGCACCGTTGAAGACAAAGTAGCAAATTTCCAGGTGTACTCTGGAAATTGAACAGTACTAAGGGCCATAGTTTTTAGTTAGTTCTGTGCATATAATAATACTCATAGAAATTAATAAGTAATTAATTAAATGTAATTTTTCAAATCCTTCAAATACACAAAAGTCAAAATAAAACTCAATTTTGAGAGAAATGGGCACCAAAGACAAACTTATTTGCTCCTGTAAAGACAAAGATTATTTAGAGAGTTTTCATAATCTTTTTATATCATATTCCAAATCAAAGTCTTTCAAGCCAACCGTATGGCCTATAAATTTGGAATTTGGGTCACCTGCAGTTTCTTTCCTCCTTTAGGGCTGTGACTGATCTTTATGAAGAGTGAAAGAAAAAAATCCTCAATGTTCCACCTTAGATTCCTTTACATACTCTGTGAATCATCCCAGCAAGAGGAAGTAAGATGATGTGGCTTTTAGAGTAGATCGGAAATCAGGTGCAACGAGCTTAGTTAACACTTCAGGGACTGGGTCACTGATTCTTGGCCAAACTGTCTCACGTCAACGAGTCCCAGGGAAAAAAAGATGCCCCACGGACTTCCCGATGCCCGTGAATTCTTCATCCTTGAATGGTCTCCTTCTCTACAGCGGAACAAGGTAGAGTGCAGATAGTCAACAAGGGGGAAATGCTTCTCTCCTGGTTTTTGAAAGGGTGGCAGCTCTGAAAGTAAATGGACAACTGCATTTCCATTGCATGCTTCCGGTATGTAGCTAACAACCTACCATTCACACAAGCCCCCTACCCACCCCAACAGCTCATTCAATAAGCTTTAGCTTTCTCATGGTGTGGTGACAACGTTACTAGCTTAGAGTCAGAAAGACCTGGGTTCAAAAACTGCTCTGTCATTTATTCATCAGCTTGGGCAGCCTACTTCCCCCTTACCAGGTTGTTTTCTCAACTGTAAATACGGGGCTAAAATCACCCACTTAGCAGAGCCATTATGAAGATTAAGTAAGATACACTGAATATGAGAGCAACTGCCACATAGTAAGTAGTCAAGAGCGGTTCGTGCCCTCTGTTCTAGTTATTCGTGACAAAAATTTATTATCTCCTTAGGACGTTGGGAATTATAAGGCTGCAAGACTTCTCCTCCCCCAGCCCCCAAGCCACACCCCTGTCCCTCAGCAAGCACGCCCAACCCGACCGGCTGTCACTTTTGCAGTTTGTTGATCAGTTATGGAGCGGCATTAAGATAAAAATTAGTGTTTCTCTGGTTAAAAATTTGCTGGCTTTGTAAATTTGTGGAATTGTAACTGGGGTATGATTACACATACAGAAAAGCAACCAGGAATCCTGCAGTACGCAAGGAAGTTGATGCATACATTCCTGAGGAGCTTCTCTGGAGGAAGAAACGACAGGATGTTGAAGGCAACAAAGCCTAAAGGCATCTTCAGGAATTTCTGCCTTGACTCAGGGTGCTTGTCTCCTTATGGGCATAAAAAGTGCTTTTAATAACCAAGTGAAATACCAGGGAAGGGCACAATTCACGACCAAAGATGCTACTGAAACTTCCAGGTCAAAGTACTTGAAACTTCTTGCAGGGTGAGATTAGGGCAATCACAAAATGCAGAGTGGTAAGAGTCAATACTTTGAACAAATGCCAGCCATTTGGTTGTACTTAGCTTTCATCTTGACAAAAATCCAAAATCAAGTTCTGGACTAGCTTGCTTGAACATGGTTACCGACACACATGGGAATACACACGCTCTTGTTTTAATCCAGAATATGCTCCAATGGGGAACTCCTGATTGAGAATGGAGTCTATTCCAGATAAAACTGTTCTGGGTAGCCCAAACTAAGAGAGAATAGTCTTGTAATCCCACCTTGGAGCAACTGTATTTTCGTGTTTTGCAGATAACAATCCCTTGGTTGATGGGAGCTGAACAGGAGAGAATCAAGCCGACATTTGCAAGGCAGTAGAGCCAAGTGTGGCTGGCAAGGCCTGGGGGAGTCTCACTGCAGAGGCTATAAAAGGGCCAGTTCTCAGGTTTGCACATGAAGACACTGTATTTCAACAGGAACGCCAACAGTTCGCTCTGCCTGTCATCTTTTCCAGAGAGCAGATGCAAAAACAATCAAGCTGCGCTTTCATAGGATACTTAGGAATGCATCAGTATTACCAAAAATACTTAAAAGACAAATCATGTGTCAGGTACGTTACTCATCCCAGTACCGGCATTCCTTCCAGCCCTGTAAAGGGAGCTCTTCGTGGGCACAGTACAGATGGCCTTTGTCATTTTAAATGCCATTTTGTTGTTATCGAATATGGTTTGTGCAAGCTTTAAAATTTTTTGGAAAACATGAATTAATCTATTTTTAGTTTTCTTCTTTAGGTAGCAGGTGAAGTACTGATTGGAGCAGAGACTCTGAAAGCGCTCAATGTGTCATCGGAGAGACTACAGTGTACATAACACGCTAGTTGAATAACTAATCATTCATTCTGAGGATCAGACAGTCTCGGAATTGCTGGTCTATGAAGCCAGGGGAGGACTGACTGGGCAAACAGTCATCAGGAAGTTAAATGAGTCAGTGGGGCTCCTGTCATAGGTGGGTGGGGGCCAGGAACAGAGGGGTACAGTCTACAATCCAAGAGGGTCCAACGGAAGAGCCGACCAGAAACGAGACAACCTGAGTTCTCGTCCCACTTCCTCTGGGCGCACTGCACAGAGCCATCAGGAACCTCAGGCGGAATACATCAACAGCGGTGGGATCCTTGCAGAGTAAGGCCGACATAAGATGAAACCTGTACTCATTGCCAGGAATCCTCGGGATAAATCAGGAAGTGAAACCAAAGGATTCAAGTACCAGGACACCTAGACACCTGAATTAGAGCTGCTCCTAGCACCTCTCCTTTGGAAAGTCTGACAGGCCCACCCAGCCTGAGCAGAAACGGTCAACTTTCAGGGTCACTTATGTGTGAGCCTGCATTTTCTGCCTGTGTCGGAACTGCAGGGGCCAAAGGAGGATGTACAAATGAGGCCCACCTCTCGGTTAGGCCGTTTCCTGGCAAAGCTTGGGTGGGAGCCCCACACTCAGGATCTAGACCCGATAGTTTTGTATATAACATACACTTTAGAATTTCTGCTTTGAAATTGTTTTGTCCTCCAAGACTTTAATGTGCTTATATTTCTCTGAATTTGCATATTTTTCTCCCCCCTTACTTCACATAGCAATTGTCTAATACCAAAAGTTAACTTGATTTCATATATATATACATATATACACACATACATAATTTCTGCTAGTGAAATCTAGAGCCTAAATATACTCACTGTGGACATCTAAAGAAGGCAGTGTCAACCATGGCGATTTCAGTTTGCAGTGATTAACTGTAGGACTCAAGACCACTGGTGGGGAATCCCAACCCCAGCCCTATGAACTCCTGTGTGTGATGTTGGTCAAATTATCATATACCCTTCTGTGGCTCATTGCTCCTTAAAATGGGGATAATAATAGTACCTCCTTCTCAGGGATGTTATGAATTAACTGTGGTGAGTTAGTATTTGTAAAGTGCTTAGAACAGTGCCTGACACACACAGTGTATATTACGCAAATTACATCTTTCAATCAAATCTTGATGGAAAACAGTTGTCATAGACATGGTTTGAGGCTTTATAAACCACATGCTCCCTCTATTTTCTTATCTTATTCATATCATGTATTATTTTGCCTCTAGACCCCAATTAAAAGATAAGGACTCTCCAACTAGAAAATCCCAAGTAGTGTCAAGATCTTGTGTCACTGCTTATAAACTAATTTGGAAAAAAACTAAAAGGTGTAGCATGCATGGTCTTTATGTAACTGTTGGCTAAATCTCTTATTTCATCTGATGATATTATATTCAGTATGCCAGAGTCCCAACTTCTATTGAATAAGACCATCAGGGTTGCTGGTTTGAAATGGCACACAAAGATAAGAAATCCACTCAGCAGCCAACTTTCTTCAACACAAAATATTTTGTCAAGCTTAATAACAAACTTACATTTACTCATTTAACTACCATCTACGGGAAGGTAAAAAGCAAAAGGCACTTGCTAATTCTGTGTTTGATTTTTCAGTGTTAGCTACGTGTTCAACCTGTACACATCTTCTTTGTAACTTGTTGAGGAGAGATGCTGAGGGCACCATGAATGGACTTCGGGTTCTCTGTCTCACTTGTATGGCCTTGGGGTCTCCTGGTACTTTGTCAAAATGACCCCTGGTTATGAAGGGCCTCTGGCATTGCCTCACTCCTACTGAGCCGGCCGATCTAGGAGACGCACAGTGCTTTACAGATGGCGCTAAGCAACTGCTAATTCTCTAGAACGAAGACGTCTCACAAGTATGACTTCATAGAGGTTATTTTGATGAGGCATTTGGACTATCCCAGAGCAGCTGTGTCTTTAGGGACCTATAAATGAGCTAACGAGACTCATCCACAATTGAATGGTCCTTCTTGCCAAACACCCCACAAGTGTCAGTCACACATACATACTTTATCTTGAAAACTCAATCTGGGTCAAGATATTGAATTCACATTTCAATCTTGTCTTGGGAAAAAGCCCCAAATTCATTTTTCCATATATTGGAATATATGGAAAGACACCTGTTGAATGTGCCAGGCAATTTGGTAGGAAAATAAAGACAGATTGCTTTTAAGGAAGAACACCTTGCTTTGAGAACAGCAGCAGTGCTGGACTCTTCTTAAAAGAAACTCCGGAATCGTTTGACCAAAACCAGGTGGACACCAAGTTAGCTAAAGAAGAATCCTCTTTGGATCTGTAAATCTATTTAAAGAATGTTAAGAACCACTCATTTTCAGCACACAATTCCATAGTGTCAACATCATGTTTAGTTAGAACTTCAGCCAAGGTTTTCAAAGAAGTATGTCACATTCCAAGCCCAGTGTTTATTTCCAGGTGTCAAAATATGACAGAAGAGCTGAAATAATATGATCCCGGGCTCTGGATATTTGAATGAACCAGAGAAAACGATTTATGCATAATCCTGAATATGTTCTCTTTATTTGTTTTAAATGCCTCTGTGAAAATTAAAGTTTCCAGGGTATTTCTTTCAGTCCACTATTGGATATAGGTTCAGATGATGATAACCTCAAGAAGGTTTTGAGGCTTTGATGATCTCCATATCCAAGAATAAAATTTCTCTTTAATGATTCAATTTGAGGAAAACTCAAAAATTTTTTTCATAAGGGAAAAAAAATTCTGCTTCTTCAAGATAATCCTTCCTCCGACTATAGTGCATGTGATTAATTCTTCTTCTATCTCTGCACTTAACGCATCATATGTTAATTTACTCATTTCATCCCTACCTCTCATCCTCCACCAGCTCCAGGGTTCTTAGCTGGGGATTGCCTCTCATTTCATGGTCCTATTTCCCAGTGCCTGGTGTAGAGTGACTGCTCGGTGTTGGCTGAAACTTCTCTAAAATTTGACTGATAAGCATCTCAAAAATAATATGCAGAAAGGAATTTGTGCCATAGAACAACCTACCATTTATCCTAGAAAAATGACTCTGTAGGTCATATTGCATATGCTTTTCATAAACAAGATCTCTAAGTCTCCTATACAATAAGTACAACATGAAATGGAGATGAAGAATTATTCGATAAAGTTTTTCAAGGTAAACAGAAATGCACAGAATACAGGATTCAAATGACCTCACCAGACACAATTTTTAGAGTCAATCAATCACTTTTTTCTGCATGGACATTCCTGAAATACCACTGACTCCTTAGTGAACTCAAACTTTAAGGCAGGTATGTGTACGTAACGTTCATAGTAAGATGGGCATTTTGAATGAATATTCGGGGTGGGAAAATGGATTTTACTCTCTGACATCTTGGCTGCACTGCCTTAATCATGGGTGACTAGTAAAAGCAACGATTTGCTGCTTTGTCTGAAAAATAAGATTTGTAATTGAAAACTAAAGAAGCAAAAAGAAGTGAATCCAAGCCCAGAAGTTCTAAAGGTCTCCAAAAACAGTTATGTCACTTGTATATGGACTGAGAAGATTACGGACAGAAGTATGGAAACAGAGGGTGGAGAAAGTGACGCCAAGACAAAGCAGTACCAAAGAACCATCCCAGGCGAAACCTGGACTCCAGAATCCTTCCCAAAGTCCAGCTCCAAGCATCAAGGACCTCTCTGGCTTCCTAGGTCAGATGTACTAAGACCTTTAAGTCACTGAACGCCCTTCTATAGACTAACATGACATCCAAACACTCAAAGCTACTTGACCAACCTGGTCACACCTCCTTCTGGGCCTCTGACGTTGTCTGACTCCACTTCACCGCGTAAAATGCATTTAGTAATGCCACCACTGTGACTATGAAGACGGCGACAATTACGATCGCTGCCCCCAGCACCTCCCATCAGCCGAGCCCCTGCTGTTGGCCAGGTTGTGCACCATGTTTTACATATACCATATCTAATGCTCATGGAGCCCCATGAGGAAAATGCTATTATGCCCATTTTACAGGTGCGGAAGCTGAGGCTTGACAGCCTTCTCCAAATGGCAGAGGCAGATTTGAAACCGAGTCTGCCCAACACCACAGGCTAGGCTTTTCTTCCTGCCGCGGGCTCTCAGCGCTACTGCTTACTGAGCACCTGTTGTCTTCCAGGCACCAGGCTTTGTGAGTCTACAGTGCTAAGAGGTGGGTCACAGATCATGAAGCTTGAAGTTGGATTTGTAACTTCCCGAGGAGCTCAAAGCTAGTGATGGGACTAACATTTAAACTGCTGGCTTATCAGTGGTGAGATAAAAACCTAAATTCAAACTCTTGCCTGAGCTAAATAAGGGAAAAAACTCAGTACTAGTCAGTTTTGAGGTAGCATTAGAGAAAACAAAACTAGACTTATCTAGCCATGTCCATTAGAAAATAATTAAACCTGTTTAGAGTTCTAAACAGTAAACCAGCTGCAAATGAATGAAATCTAGAATCAATTTTAAGTCGGGAAGACTAACTGTACAGTTCCAGCATGCTTTCAATTAACATTTTGAGTGATTGTTCTTTTACTGAAGGACTCAAACAACGGTTTCTCCTCACAATATTCTAGTGATACAAACAGGAAGAAGCTGTTTTCCCCAATAGAAGGGCAAGGTTCATTCAAGTACAGAAAACTGAGGGACTGTTTATGGTCCTGAAACCGGAGCCTGCCTACCGTGACTAGGAAGTAGGTCTCTGCCTGCCCATTGAGGGTGCTCTGCCGTCTGGCACTGGCTGCATTTTTCCTCCACATGAAACTAGGTCTGCTGATTTTCATAGGATTTCGAGGCCCACTTACAGCTCTGTCCTGAAGAGAACTCTGATGCTTGCTTCTAGGTTTGGGGTTCAGGTCAGTTCAAGGGTGATCATTTTTAATTCACTGCATTGACATTTATCTAAGAGCCCATTTATAATCAAAATAGCACTGTGTGCCTTGATTAGGGAAAATGAAAAGCACCGTTTCCATCATATAGCAGAAAATAAACACGTAAAATTACTACCCCGAAAGAGGTAAGATGCTAGTAAAAAAAAAAAGAGAACTCCCATTTACTGAGCGCTCACAATGTGCCAGCCACTGTCCTGAGCATGTGATGTGCCTTAACGTACTTATTTTTACAACAACTCTTACTGTGCCCCTTTCGTAGATGATAAAACGGAGGCACAGAAAGGTTAATAACTGGCCTAGGATGGCATGGCCAAGTGTCACAGGGAGTAGAATAGGGGTTTAAACCCAGATGGAGAACCCACACTCTGAATAAACTGCTTACAGAATGGAATATAACTCAAAGCCCGATAAATGGCAGGTCCACTAATGGCCTCTAAGAAAAGTCTGACAGTGGCTCACTGTGCCCTCTCCGCACACACCACAGGCCCCCTGAAGGCAAGAGAGTAACAGACTAGACAGATGGGGCTGCCTAAGGAGGGCAATGGCTCGATTCCTATGAAAAATAACACACCAACATGTTTATCAAAGCCAAGCTGAAAAAACATTAAGGGTGAATTTTAGGAACAGAGGGAGCCACGTTCAAATAATTTTATGTAGAGGAAGAAGTGACCATTGTGGATTTTTAAAACATACACTATAAGCCACAAATATCCACAGAATCCAGAAATCTGACTTCAGTAAACTTTAAACCACGGTGAAGGCAGAAAGCTCCTCTAGCAAGGGAAGCATGTTTTCCCCATCCAATCCTATTTTTTCCCATTTCTTCCATTAGATCCTTGCATTTATAATAATGATGATGGTGGTTTACATTAACTGAGTCTCTACTTTGGGTCCAGAGGTGGGGTGTTTTACATTTAGTAACAAAAACTCTCATGTGGTATTCACGATAGCCCTACAGAGCCACTACTACTATTTTCTGCATTTTCCAAACAAAGAAGCTGAGACCGAGAAAGGTGAAGCAACTTGCCCAAGGTCACATAGCCAGGATATAAATTCATTTTTGTTTCATCTAAAAACCTATAAATTAAACCTGTATGCCCAGCAAATACTGTGGCCACCCAACGGTCCCATCCTTACATGTGAGTGGTGCCCCCTGCGGCCGAGTTCTACAACCTCCTAGTCCTGGGCAGAAATGAACAGACATGGTCAGACGGCTCGAGAGACCCCACTGGCCAGACAGTGCCCGGAAACCTCAGGGCGCATTAGCCACACTCCATGGACTAGCAACAGGCCCACCTTCTCGGAAGTGAACGAACTATTCACGGTGACTGTCCCACCAGAAAAACATCCCCCAAACAGACCAGTATGTCCAGGTTTCAGAACACTTGCTAGTACAAAGCTGACCACAGTTCTGAAGGGAAGAAGACAGTGTTTCCAGCCTGAAGTAAGACACAGAGGCACCAGGAGAGAAGCAAAAGCCCCGACCTGAGGTCTCAGCCTGCGATGCGTTGGCATCGGGAGCAACTGCCTAAAGCTGCGTGTGATTTACATGTTGACAGACAGGAAAGGACGGGACTATGTCAGGTAGGAAAAACCGCTGAAGGAATGTTTAAAATACTCACTGAGGTAATAGGAACAACACTTCCATGTTGGGTGCATCGTCATTAAGTAACTTATTTTGTCAGAAATTTCAGTTCATGGTCAAGCACACTAGGTTTTCCAAAAGATGAAAATACATTCTAGCACAACCGATTACTACTGGGGATGGCAAAACGGGAGGAAACACAGAAAGCCTGTCCCAGTCCTCCTCTCCCAACCCGGTCCAGTACTCGGAACCCCCTGCACTGCCTGTGCTTCTCAGGAAGCTCTTCTGAGTGCTGGTGACACTCACGCTGCAACCTCTGCCTGGGCCGCGCTGCTCCTCTCCTTCCGTCTTAGCTACTCAGGCATCTTCCTCCAGGAAGCCTGCCCGGATTCCCTTCTCTGGGCTGACATCTATGGTCTACTTTACTTTTTGGTCTCCGTAAGACACTCAGAATTCTTTGATGACGGAGATTGCCCTCATTGTGTTTTATATTCCAGCATTTAGTGAAGGCGCTCAATAAAATTTTACTAAATGAGTGGAAGTATATTGCAAAATTAAGGCTTTTTTCGAAATAAAAAGGAAAATATGTCTAAAAGGTAGATCTTGCACAATTTTATTCTGGCCCTCATTATTCATAAAGGTATTTTAAAAACACGTACTGAAGGGTTTACTGGACAATTGCCAACTGTCCTTCATTAAAAATATTTTATCCCTCCGAACCACATAAATATGCTGTTGCCTCAAGTGATTATTTTTCAACGAATGTATCCATTCAGAACAGCATAACTGAGTGATTCTACATAGAGAATAAAACCACCACAAAATCACGATAAAAATGTAAAAGCACAATGATGATTGCACTTTGAATAACTAGATGTCGCCTAGCTCTGCCACTGACTCCAATGCGGACAAGCCAGTGGCGCTCTGGCCTCAGGGCCCCCACCCAAGGGTGGGGGGTAACCACCCTTGACACTTCTGCTGCGTTCGGATCCGGCGAGATACCTGCAAGAGCGGGGATCTTCACGACAAAGGCAGCATTATCCAAAGTGCTGTCCAACCCCAAGGGTTCCTGTCACTCATTACGGTGATAACCCTCCCTGCCCTCCTGCTGTCCTGAGCAGGCGGGCAGTGCGGACTCTTGCTTAGAGCCTCTGCCAGTCAAAGGCCCCATGGTGGGCGCAGTGCCTCTCCGGGGGTCCAGTCTGAGCTAGAAGTCGCGAGGAGTCGCCTGCAGGGGCCACGACGGCGCCGCTCTGCCCCCCGCGCTCTCCTGCAGGTGAGCCGCACTCCGGGCCAGGACCCAAGACGGTGAGGGGAGGTGAGCCCGGGGGGCTGCGCGGGGAGCTTACCTGGCCCCGCAGAGGGGCGCCCGGGGCGGGTGCGGAACGAACACCCCACAGGCCGACGGCTGCGGCCTCTTCTTGGAGAGCCAGAGGTGGAAGGGGGTGTGCTTCTTGGGGGTCGCGCACGGGCTGGGCTCCCCGGGGCCGCCCCGCGGTGGCGGCGACAGCGGCATCCTGCGCGCCTCTGCCTGCGGCTGCCTGGTCGGTGCTCTGGGCGCCGGCCGCCGCGCGAGGGCTCTCCGCGGGCTCCAGCCGGGAGCCGCCCCCCGGCCGCGGGGGAGCCGCCCCCTGTCCGAGGGGGCGGGGCGCGGGGGCGGGCCGAGCAGCACAGCAGCACGCGCGCCCCGGGCGGCGGGGCGGCCCCGACGCCGCACAGCGCCCCCGCGCGGCAGGGACGGCGCCCGGCTGGGGCCCGGCAGAGGCGCGCGCGCCCGGGGCCCCAGGCGAGGCCCAGATGCCCCGACGGAGCGCCCCTCGCGCAGGATGGGAGCCCCGGCAGCGGCGGGTTTGCGCAGCGCCTGCGGTGCGTGGGCCCTGGGCGGCCTTTGGGGTTGCTGGCCGCCCCCGGACCGTGCCCGGCGACAGCGTGAGTGGCTTAGCAGTGAGCCCCGCGTGCCGAAGGGTGGGAGAGGTGCACCCCGGAGCCGCGCCGCCCCGCAATTAGGGCCGCCCCACTCTGGCCTTTGGGTGCTTGGGCCGTGTCACAGGCTGGGTGGCTGCCTTTCCTTTTGGTAAACACGGGCGCCAGCTCCTCTCCTCCCCTTAAGAAGCTTCAGTAATTAATTTGCACTTGCATCTCATAAAGCTCAAAAGGATAAAATCCAGAAGGGAATTAAGCACAGTCCCCTGGTCCCAATGGGGCTAATAAAGCCCTCACGGCGAATGAAATAGTCCAAGGTTCTCATCATCTGCTTTACTGTTAGCGACTTTCTTTTTTAATCTCACAATCGTGCTCAAAATAACAAAGGCAACTAATATTTAAACAAGGGAAGTTTACAGATGAGTATGTAACCATATGAGCAATTATTTGGGGCATCATTAGAGTATAAAGAACCAAGAACCAAGCTCTCTTAAAAATTCAATGCAGTCCAGGTCCCTCTCACACTGTAATACCTTCTTTTCTCCTTAAAGACCCAACTCATTCATTCATTCACTCACTCATTGAAGGAACATTCATTTTTTATCTAATTATTGTTACATTTACATTTTTATCAAGGTATAACCTACATACAGGAAAAAAATGCAAAGATCAAAAGTATCTCAAATTTCTGCTTATTTACGTGGATGTCAGTATAAAATGGTTTTGATGGAGGACAGTTGACACTGTCCCAGAAAATCCTTCTGTATGTGGCTCTAAATTATACCATCATAAAAATATACAGCATTTCAAAACTTCAGAAGTCTCTCTCCTGTCCCCTACCAGGGCCTTACCCCTCCCTTCTGTATAAGTTAACCCCAATTCCAAACTATCAGCAGAAATTAAATTTGCTTCTTCTGGAAGTTCATTTAAGTGGAATCGTAGTAAGTACTTTTTTGTGTCTGGTGCTTTTTACTCAATATCGGTCTATGAGACCCATTCATTTGGTTGCATGTAGCAGTTTTTCATTCGTAACAAAAATTATTTTGTACTATTCCTTAATGTGAATAATACCATCCGCAATACACTTATCCAGCCTACTGTGGATGGACATTTAGGTTGTTTCCAATTTAGGGGTATTACGAATAAAGCCTATATGCACCTTCTTAGACATAATATACCCACTAGTTCAGTCTCTGGGTAATAGGGTATGCATATTGTTTTGCTAAACAATCTTCCAAGATGGTTTTATCCATTTATACCCCTTTAAGCAATGTCTGAAATTTCCAGTTTTTTTGGCATCATCTTCCTCAACACTTGATAGTATCAGTGCTTTTCATTTTGGTCATTCTGGTGAGGATGCAATGATATCATTGCAATTTTAATTTCTGTTTCCTCAGGAAGCATTTATTGAGTTTACTGAGTGCCAATGATGTACCAGACCCTGCCTTGGGTGGTGGTGGGTGGGGTGACTGATGGGTACATAGATGACACATCAAAGCCTAACAGAATTAGCAGAGGTGTGTACAAGGCATTGTGGGAATTTGGAGACATTACTAACCCAGCCTGGGAATTTGGGAGCAAGGAAGAGGAGTGCTTAGGTAAAGATTTATTATAAAAGTGGTCCTCAAGTTGAATCTTAAAGGGCAAAGGGAACAACAAGAAAAAGGGAAGAGAAGCAAAGAGGGAAGAAGGGAAAAGAAAGCAAATAAGGGAAGAGGAAGAAGAAAAAAGAGGAAATCTTATGCACACTTGCTCAAATGTTTAGAAGTTCAGAAATTCGGCCTTTCATTCCTGACTCCTCCAAGCAGAATTCTCCACGCCATCGGCCCCTCCTTTGTGCCGCCAACGAATCTGGAACAGATTTCAGTCATCACACTGTTCGCATTTCATGGACATTATTTATTTACATATCTATGTCTCCTGATAGCCTGACAGAAACTCAAGGACATTTCTCATTTATTTTATATTTTCAGGACGTAAGTGTCCATTAACTGAAATAATTAATCAAATGAGTTTGTGTACTAACTTGATTGGACACCTAGAATGCTTCAGGCACAGATCTTTGGACTGTACACTTTGTAAGAGGAAAAAATCCCACAGTGGGGGAAACCTGCTGTAGGATTTGAGCCTTGATTGGGCGGTTTAGGGAAGGTCTAAAGAAGTAGGGATTTGCTCTAGATTGAATTGGAAAAAAAAGAAAAAGCAAAAATCACATGTATCTTTTTCACCATTATATCCCCAGAGGGTATCACAGTGCTTGGCACAGAGCAGACACTCAATATATTTTTACATGAATTATATAGGAAATTAGAACTAATCCACAGAAGCATAAGATACAGTACTTGTGATTAATCTAGTGAGGGAAGTAGACACTTAAATGCAATATAACTTGATAACATAAAATACAACTTGTACAGTGAAACTTGATAAGTATTCTAACCAAGGTGTTTCTTCACTCTTTTTCAGTCATTGCCAAATCAGATCCACTTAAGCTTCTTTAAGCAATAAATTAATTCATCACAGCTTATTAGGTGGTTTGTGGAATATTCCGCAGAGCCAGAGGCCGGACTCTGAAGCCCAGACATGCCCAGCCACCCCCAGGGAGCTGGTCTAGCAGACACCCCTCTCTTCACCTCTCAGCACTGGGAGCTACCCACAGACAGCTCTGCTACTGACACCCCCAGAACTGAAGGCCTGTTCTGATCACTCCTGACAGGAGACCAGACCCTCTCCTCGCCGCCCTGATGTACATATTGTTCACTTCTGAAGGAAAAGTTCCATGCAGGTACAACCGACTGGGGAAGCCTGGATCATTTAACAGCTTCTTAACTGCAAGGGGAATTCACATTCTCTGGGTTCTACTTTAGAAAGATGGAATTTATGTGGCTAAAAATTTGCCAAACCTGGCAAAGGTATTCAAGAATCCAGGCAGCCCAAAGCGTGACGGAAGTCACTGCCAAAGGGAAGGGCAAAAGGCTATAGGAACAGAGAAGAGGTGACTAACTCTGTTTGGAAGGCTCAAGGAAGTCATCAGCAGGGAGGTGACAGGGTTATGAGCCATACTGATGAATGAGAATTTACCAGATGGAGAATCAAGGGCCGGCAGTCCAAGAAGAATAAACAACATGGGCCGAGGCCCAGGGTTGTGAAAGGGCATGTGTTGTTGCAGGAACTGAGGTTGGGGAAAGGGGATGGGGTGGGGTAGAATGGCAGGAGGGGACGTTGCTAAAATCAAGTGGGGCTAGATTGCTAAGCACTTAGCTGTGCTTTTAAGGAATTGGGGCTTAGCTTTGCGGGCAACAGGAACTCAGCTTACATTTTAAGTAGAGGAGTGACATGAGTAAACTTGGGTTTTATAAAATGTACCCTGAATGGTGTGGAGTAGGGAGAAACTAGCAAAGAGGAAGACCAGATAAGAGGCGGCTGCAGGAAGCCAGGTGAGAGGGGATGCCTTCACCAAGGCAGTGGGGTACGCACAGGGAGGAGGTGTGAACACAGAATATGCCAGGAATCACACTGCGTGAAGGAGGAGGAGGAATCAGGGATGGCGATGAGGTGAGGTTCCTAGTTTAGGTGAATGCATGGAGCAGAAACTAGGAACTCAAAACAAGAAGGCAGGAAAATGATGAATGCCTCAGCCATGCAAATAAATGTGGTTTTGGGCACACCGAGGCTGAAGGGCTGGGAGGCTCTACAGGCAGATATGTCTAAGAACGCACTGAAAAATATGGTTCTGGAGTTTACAGGTCTGGGCTACACACGTAGGTTTAGACATCATGATGGGATAGGTAGGAGCTGATGCCGTGAGACTGGATGAGATCCGCCAGGGCGAACGTACTGAGTAAGGGTAAAGGAGGGGCAAGAACAAAGGAGAGAGACTAACATTTAAGTGTTTTTCAGGTAAGGGACTGTCTACCCACAACAGAGGCCAGACAGAGCAGCTCAGGAGGAGGGCGGGTATCTGGGGCAGAGTGTGTGCCCTTGGCAAGGTCATGTGGCTTCTACCTGTAAGAGTTTGAGATTTTAAGGTGCGGTCCTCTAACTATCTTATAATACCCTTTGCACTCCCTTCCCTCTACCCAGCAATCTGAGGCCCATTCCAAATCTCATCTTCCAACGCCCTCTGACCTACAGTGATTTGTCTTCCTGTCTCTATCTGAATTAAAGTTCACATTTGGTAGATTGCAAGAATGCCCACAATTCTCCACTCTTGCCATAAGGAAGCAAAGTCTGTTTTCTCACTCGCTACGCTTGGGTTGCCTACCTGACTTTGGCAAATGAAACAGCACATGAAATGCAAGCAGTACGCGAAAAGAGCTTGCGCACTGGGCTTACCTGCTTGCTTCCCTTGGAATCTTGCAATATGAGCGCACCTAGCCTAGCCTGCTGGAGGATGAAGGACGCGTATCAGTCACCTCCCCCAACCCCAGTCAACAGTCGACCA
The DNA here is from genome assembly GCF_030020395.1 of Manis pentadactyla. NCBI lineage: Eukaryota > Metazoa > Chordata > Mammalia > Pholidota > Manidae > Manis > Manis pentadactyla. The sequence goes on along the minus strand of NC_080030.1, from coordinate 106,754,734 downwards.
CCACAAATATGAGTGAGACCATCCGGGGCCTGTCCGTTAAACGCCAACCTGGTCCCTGACATGTGAAAGAGACCATCAGAGATTAGGTGAGGCTGTCCCAGACTAGAAATGCCCACAAAAATCATGAGACAACTAAACAATGCTGTTTTAATTCAGTTGTTGTTGGGGTTTTGTGTGTGTGTGTATATATAAAATATTTATTAAAAAAAACAGTGATCTGGCACAAGGAAACAGCCAACTCAGCTGTGAACACTGTTTGCATCTTAATGTTAGAGACATACAGTGAATGGAGATGCTGGAAAATTCTGAACCATGGCATAAAGATTCAGTTATGTTCAACCAGCTTAATAAGAAATGCGTCTTAGCCCAAATCAGTTGCAGAGTGTTCACGTGGATTAGATGAATTACAAATCTACTTTAAAGTCATTTTTCATAGCTGGAACAGTGAATCCTCAAACTGTCCTTAGTATCACAACCATTTTTATAGTACATGTGTGCTATATTAGAAAGATGGTGTTCAATTACACCAATATGTTTTGAGGTGGTTTGTTATGCAGCATTAGATGATAGAACACTGATCAGGAACTAGAGAATTAAAATCTCTTCTCTTTAACCATTATTAAGGTTAAGTCATATTCTTGAAGTCTCCAAAACACAAATTAGCTGTGCCTTGAAGTCAATTGTTTGGAATTTGGAATGCACTGTCTCATAGAAACATATTTATTTAGAGGTCTGCTTCATTGACTAGCCCACAGGAGACAATTTAACATATAATGGAACCCAAATACCTTATTTGCAAGGAGAAGCCACAGAACATAATTCTCTTATTAATATTGCTGACTTTGTGGACTTGCCTAAGGACCTGCTACCACATTTATAAAATTCTTTCTATGAGATAATCACATGGTAAAAAAAAAAAAGGGCGGGGGTCATGCTGTATGGCCAAGGACCAATTCTCTTTTCTCTATTTCCATCATGCAGGACCAGAAGGGCTGAGGTGACTGGAGAAATGGGGACCCTGTAAGACTGAGTTTGTACTCAGTTCGCTTATGCTTGAACCCAGGCTTTCTCCTTAATGGCCTGAAGCCTTTGGACCTGGGAGCTAGTGAAGGTCTGCATCCCAAGACCACCAGACTTAGCGTTTCAGCCTTGGCTACGTATGTTTATTCCCAAAATGTTTTATTTTGGAAAACTTCAAACATACAGAAAAGTTTCAGGAGTAGAACAATGAAGGACATTCTGCCATAACAAAGTAACTGGAACAGGACTGACCCTTCACCATAAACAGCTAGGAACTAGAACAAAACAAATGGGGAGAAAAACTTGTTTATGGATATTGAGACGACAGGTAACACAGGACTATGAGCCGAGAGAGAAGGAGAACAAATGGGGTAAACACTACAATCGCCCTTGCTTTCTGCTTTGAGACAATTTCTGAAAGTCATCAGAAGGTCGGTGAGCCTAAGAGGAGTAAAGCAGTTTTTCTGAGTTTAGGGGACAGAGTCGGGGTTTCGAGGAGGCTGACGTGGCTAGATTTTGTGGGGCAGAGAATTGTAGAGGCTGCTGTGCAGAAAAAAAGCCCAACAAATATGCATGGGGGGGGGTCCCTTGAGTGTGTTGCTGACACACCAACCATCATGTATAAGGGGAAACTCCATAAGGAGGGTGCAAAAGTGAATAAAAACTAGCCAGCAGAGAAATTCCCAGAGTTACACCAGATTGGGAGATGTTCATATTCTGACCAGCGGGAGTGATGAGTCCTTGTTGAATACTCAGGCATTCAATAGAGATCGCAGAAGGGCCACAACTTGCAGGTCTGACCTAACCCAGAGCAAAGATTGAAAATCCAGTCTAAAAAGAGATGCTTTAAAATAAGACTAAAATCATCGTACTTATCCACAAGTAATTTAACAAGACAAAGTCCAAAATTCTTTGCAGGAGTAGTAATCCATAACTTAACCACATCCCAGAAAGACTAATCCATAAGGAACTTAGCCACATCCCAGAAAAACAATCTGAAGGTCTCTGAAGAAAGAAAACAAAAGTTACCACTCAAAAAAGAACAATTTACAATGCCTCATATACAATAAAAATTACGAGACAGATAAACAGGCAGGAAAATCAAACCCACAAGCAGGGGAAAAATCAGTCAATAGAAACTCATCCAGAAATGACAGGGTTGAGGAAAATAACAGATAAAGACTTGAAACGATTACTATAAATATGCCCAAAAGTTAAAACAAAAACATGAACCTAATGAGAGAAATGAAAGATACAATCAAGAATCAAATAAAATATCTAAGATAAAAAATATCACTGGATGGGATTAAGAGAAGATGATTTACTTCAGAAGAAATAATCACAGAACCAGAAGTGGTAGCAATAGAAATTGTTTCTGTAAAAAATAAAAATAAAGGAAGAAAGAAAAGGAGGGAAGACAGGCAGGAGGGAAGAGAGGAGAGAAACAGCCCTAGTGAATTATGGGAAAATATCAAGTGGTTTATCAAGGTGTAACTGGGGTTCCAGAAGGAGAGAGAGAAAAGAAATTGATGAAACAATGGCAAAATTTTTCTAAGTTTAAGAAACACTATAAACCCACAGATTCAGGAACCCAGTGAATCCCAACAGAATAAAACAAAGAAAACCACATCATAATAAATTTCCCCCAAACCAGTGACAGATAGGAAATTTTAAAAGCATCCAAGAAACAAACAAACAAAAAAACCCCACAATACATTCTGCATGAGGACTAGAGATAAGAATGGATGTATATATATATATTTGTCAGAAACTAGGTAAACCAAAAGACAATGGAATGTCATCTTTAAAGGGCAGAAAGAAAAAAATAAGTCAAGATTCTTTAACCAGTGAAAATATTATTTGAAAACGGAGACACAAATAAAGATGCATTTGGACAAACAAAATCTGAGAGAATGCATCACCACACACTGCACTATAAGAAACAAAAATGTTAAAGAAAGCTCTTTAGCTGATGGGAAATGATATCAGATAGAAACTTTAATCTATATGAAAGTAAAAATATGATAAAAGTGATAAATATATTGGTGACCTCCAAAGACTTTTTTCTCACTTATGTTTTTTTAAAAGGTAATTGACAATGTAAAGTAAAAATAATAGCAGTGTCCTGAAACATTTGTGAAGTATTTAAAAATAAAAGAACATGGTAATAATAGCATAAAGGAAGGGAGGTGGGTAATGGAAGTAGATTGAGAGAGAGGAAAAGACAGACAGTACAATGAACACCCATGTGCCTCCCACTCTGACTTATTACTTGTTAAATAAAATGACTTTTATCTCTCTTTCTATAATTCCACTTATTTTTATTAATTATTTGAAAATAGTACGCTAATGCCAAGATGCCAAGACACTTCACCCCCATAAATACTTCAACATGTGTCTCCTAAGGATAATCTCCTTAACTGTAATAGAGTAGAATTACCACGCTTGGGAAATTTAGCACTGATATGATACCATCATCTAATGTGAGTCCATATTCAAGTATCCCCATTTGTCCACAGACTATACGCCTTGAACCCGCCACTGAGAGCCCCACCCAGGAGGACGCCCGTCACCACCAGGATATCTTTCCCCATTTTATCTGCCACATCCTTTGCTCCACAAAAAGAAAATTCCTGGTTTGTTCTCCCCTCTGCTGAATTTCAGGTCAGCTATTCTTTTGGGTGACTGTTTCCAAGTCAGGTGTCCATTATTTGTTTTTGTGACTTTTAATATTTATTCAGGTAATTCGTGGGTTAAAGTCCACTTCTCCCACAAGATTGTTTCACAAGGATAGAGACTGTTTTCCATTAGCCCCCATGTATCCTCAGAACCTAGCGAGTGCTTGGCACATAATAGATGTGCAATAAATATTTCTGGAATGAGTGAATGCATAAAGGGTTTAAATTGGGAGGTCAGTTGCATCTCCTCTATCTCTCTCTCAAGCGGTAGGAAGGGCCCTCAGGGGTTAATAGATCCTTGTTAAGCGGAGATATTCTGCACCATAGCTAGAAGTATGCTTGGACTAGTTTTTTTTGCACTGTCCTTTGACATTTAAAGAGCAGAAGGGTAATACTGGATTTGATCTCAAAATCAGTGTACAAGGAATTTAGTAACTACGAAGATAATTATTTCAGTGACAATGGAAGAATTAATTTTTCATAATTTTGATATAGCCCTATAGAACTATGATTAACTATATACTTATTAAACATTGTGCTAAGTACTTTACATGCACTTTAAAAATTTTATTTTATTTTTTCAAGTCAGATTTATTGAGGCATACTTGACATTCAGTGAAATTCATACTTTTCTATGTACAGTTCTATGAATTTTGACAAATGCACATAATCATGTAATTACCATCACAATCATGATATGGAATATGTCCATCACCCCCCAAAATCCTCTTGTGTCCCTTTTACACACATTATTTAAGCCTCCTCACTACTTTATAGGTATTCACATTTACTATTCTCATTTTCTTTGGAGAAGAGAAGTTGAGGCTAAGAACAGTGGAGTAACTTACTCAGGTTACACAGTAAGTGGTAGCACTTGGATTCCAGCCCAATATCTGGTTGATTCTAAATCCTATGATTCAAGCACTCTACCATGTTTATTATTTTGCTGTATTCTGTTTCTTCAGCATTATATTTCAAATTTAATTACACAGTGAATAGCCATAGAGCTGTGACAGTAAGAGGAAACTTAAATGACACTTCTGAAATTACTAAGAATGGGGTAAATGAGTTATGAGATAAATTTTATGTGAAGTTAGAGGTGGACACTTTTTGAACAAGATGAACAGCAGGCACATTTTCAGTTTATGAATGTGGTAGTAAACATTTCAGTAGTGCTGAGTTTTAATTTCACACTTGAGGACTCCATTTGTCCCTTGAATCTAGAAATGTCCTAGGATAAAATGTGGGAGCTGATGGCTGCCTGACATGTCAGGCCTGTCCTCAAGTAGCTTGCCATCCAGTTCCACGGATCAAACATCTGCATTATGGCTTGAGGCGGAGTTCGGACATGATGGTAGCCATCACTAGACCCTGGCTCTGCTCTGGTCCATCTGAATTCCAAAAACCTCTCTACCAACGGTGGTGGAAATGAACAGCAGCAGAAGTCAGAGGGTCAGCCTTACAAAGCCATCTTTACCACATCCTTGCATGAAGCTGGCTTAAAACTGCAGGAAACAAGTCATTAATTTGCTGATGGCTCAAACCTGTCTGTTGCAGAAATCTCTAAGTTAACAACTCCTAAAACATGTATTTTATCAAGAAAGCTTTTAACACCAGGAGTGGACAAACATTTCCATTGCATAGTCTAAAACAAAATATGTTGCTTTGAGCTAATTATAGGTCCACGACAAACACATACCTTCATGCCTAGATGTTTGCTTACAGTCACAAAAATTAGTTGTCCTCCTTTCTACATTCAGTCAAACCTCTATGATGATACCTGGTGATGCCATTACTACAAACATAACTGCCACTAAGCAACATTGAGTCCTAGGAGATACTTAAAAATTTCCCCTTTATTGGTATATTATTAATATTAATGCTTGAGCAACCTTAAGAATGCCTAGAGAGAGTGGCTCATGGGTTAATTATAGACAGTTCTCACTGCATAAGTTAAAGCCTGATTAGGATAGTTTAAGATTTCTCAATATGGAGATGTCATGTATTAGAATAATCCTAGGTCATGTTTATTTCAGTAACTTTAAAGGTTGCACATTTAGTCTTCAAGGATAATTTTTTTTAACACAACCAAGAGTTACATAAAGCCAAATATGGTGAATAAAATAGATAATGCAAACAGGGCTTTTTTTTTCAGGAGGAGAGGTCTAAAAGTTAGCTGTGTTTATAAAGTTATGTGAATTATTTTTCTTGTGTGTTTGTTCAACTGAGTTTTAAGGCAGTTGCAAAAGCGTTTTGTTGATGTATTGAGAAATTACATTATTATCCAACAAGTATGTAGCCTTCTGGATTTCAGCTTTGAAGATGGATAACATATTTTATATTCCATTATGTTTGTGTAAAAAAATTACCCAACTTTATAGTTATACCTTTAAGCTAATGGCCTTCATCTATGTAATTCATTTTAGTTATAAAGAGAATTTATTGGTGATTGGGAGTTACCAGTAGAATTTTTGATAAATACATCCTTCAGTCAATTAACAAGCATGGCTCAAGACACTAGTGCTATGTGAGATGCAAAACATCCTTTAGGAATTTAACATCTAGTTTAACACATAGACTAATAAATATCAAATGATTAGAGGACAAAATAAAGATGTTGCTACTTTAATGTGAGTTTGTAATCATTATTTCATCATTAACTTACTAATCTAATACATAAAAATGAATGGATTTTATTTTTATCTCATTCCTCGGTGGCACCTTAGTCCTCCTCTCTTCCTTGTCTGGCCTAAATAGCATATCAGGACAACACCCATACTTAATTTACTGACACATTCAGATAGCTTGGATGAGGTCCTGTCCTGCAACTATGGCATGATAGATCTACATACCGCACAGTAGAGCACTGCCCATCCATAGAAAATTGAGAACATTATATAGTTCTTCCAGGTGAATGAAGACTTTGCAAGAGAAGACGTAATTATTAGGTGAAGATATGAAAATAACAATATTTCTTCTTATTTGTGATGCTTATTAACTTGTACAGACTATATATTACTGGATTTTTTATTCATCCTTGCCTTGTTCTGAAAAAGGATTCGAGGCAAGTGAGTAAATATAGATAATACATAAGCAATGGGCTGTGTAGGTTGATTTCCTACACAAGTCATAGAATATAATTTCATACACTAGAAATAGCATAATAAAAGTAGCTTAAATGTGTAAGCAATCAGATTCAAACACTGCTTAACTGGCCAGCTTGCATAAGTCACACGTGGTGCAATCTAGCCTACTAGTACCTGTATCTAGGGTCCAGAGTAATCCACGTCGATGTGGACTAATTGTTCTGACTAGATGGATCACTTAATTCGATGCAAAAGTTAGTATGATTGATTTTCATCCTACTGAATTGACCTTGGTTTTGATGTACCCTTAGCCATTACCTAAATTATTGAATTCTGGATTCAAGCCCATAGTATCAGCTCTTAAGCAGACTGTTACTTTAACAAGTAGAATTAAATGAAGCCATGTTGTTGACATAGTTATTCGTTCACCCCAATATCCATTTCCCCTTCTGCAAACCATTACTCTGATGATGTTTGAGGTGAGATATGCACCCAACTAACAGGATCCCAGACCATCTGCCCACTGGGCGCGACTGCCTAATACCGTTTTGGCCAGTGAGATGGGGGGAGGATTTGCCTTCCTAAGTGACATTGTAAGCATCTGAAAGGAAAAACTCCTTGGCTTCCATTCTTCCACCTTCTTGTCTTCTTCCTCCCTGGGACGTGGTACAACTGGGATGTTGTACCAAAGAAGCTAAACCCATCTCACGGCCCACAGCTCGGGGGAGCAGGGAGAGAGCGGCAGCCTGGAGTGACGAAGCCATCCCGGAGCCACGACTCCAGCCCTAGACACCTACTGCCAGGCTTCTCCTAATGACGAATAAATACTTCTCTATTTTTGTCCATGCTTTTTGCCAACTGCAGTCAAATGACAGACACACCATAAAAGTGCCCAAAATGGTTGCCAAAAAAAAACCCCAAAAACAAAAGAAGGTGACTGTTATATGTGAGATCTTATATAGAGGCAATACTGTATGAAAGCTTTAAAAAACAAATAAACTAATAAGAAAACTGATAAGTGAATCTAATAAGGAGGTCAAAGCCATGATATTGTTAATAGCTATTGGAGTTAATTTTTATTGAATGCTTATCAGGCACAGAGCAATGTGTTATCTCTATGGTGTATGTCTCTCTCACTTATCACTTAGAGCAACCCCATGGGGTAGCGGTTACTGTTACTCCCAATTTACAGGTGAGAAGAATGAATCTTGGAAAAGTTAAATAATTTGCCTACAGTTGCCCAGCTAATTGGTGGTGGGGCTGGGAGTCTCTCTTCAGCCTGCGTGTGGCTGCGTCGTCCGTCACATGTCACCTGCGCGGACCCACGTCCTAACCTCCTGTGCTAACCAGGAGACCTGTCTTATTGGGTTAGGGCCCACCCTCAACAGATCATTTTAACTTAATCACTTGTTTAAAGACCTTATCTCCAAATAATGTTGCATCCTGAGCTTAGGACCCAATGGGCCTGCGATTCTTCACACGGTGCTGAGCCTCCCCTCAGCGCTCCCTTCCTCCCTGCATGACCCACAGCCGGATGACAGGGTCATGTACACGTGTGACAGGCTCAGAGCGGAATTTAACTCCACCTGGGAAAAGATGATCAAGAAGTAGTGCAAAAGAGGGCTGCCCAGGGAGGAGAAGAGAGAGAAAAGCTGACAGAACATCAGCCTGCTTTCCAAACAAGCGGCAGATAACATATGGAGGCCGAAAAGGCCGGGCAGGAGAATTCATGAGGAACAGGTTGAGCTTAATTCGTGAGTAGCTGGTAAATGAGTGCCAGGGGCAAAAGGAAATTCTAAAAGGAGGAGGAAGGGGTGAAACCGTTGCTAGGAGGGACAGAGCTCCAGGCTGCCTTTCACAACTTCTTGACTGAAAAAGGCAGCTGGCCAGAATTGGACTTTTATTGACCCTGATGTGTATGCAGTAAACGGCAGCGAACTCACTCGTTAAAGTGTGATGCCCCCAGGAAGATGCCGCTCACAGACCTCCAGCTTCGAGTGACAGCAGGCGACCAGGGCGCAGGGCTGGCCCTGAAGATTGGCTTCTCGGCACGTGCCGGGGCCACTGCCCGAGCACGACGTGGGCCTGTTCCCGGAGACGGGCTCCTCTCGCCGACGACCTTGGCCGGAGGATTCCTCATGTCCTTGCTGCACCCTCCTTAGGCCGCACCAGCTGCCAGCCGGCCAGCGCAGCCCCTCCTGCCGCCCTCCCCATTTTGCATCACAGGGACACCCCCCAACCCCCGCATGACATCTTTGCAAGTTTGATCCACCTTGACGTCTGCTTGCAGGAAGACCCAGACTAACACGAGCGATGCATGTCTCCCTGTGGAAGTGTCTCCGGTCTGAGCTTCTCTCTCACACTCCAGATCTCTTTAGATGTCACCACAAATTCCCACGAGGGTTCTTCGCAGGCAAGCTCCTTCCAGCGTGCTTGCTGGGCTGCTTATCAACTGACGCCTCAGCACCCTCCTACACGCCCTCCATCCAGCCCATGTTTCTCCTTCCCACCCTCTTCTTTCCATCCCACCTCCACACCTTTCTCACCATTTTCCAGTTGGCTGTTGTAGCTTTTCAGTTGCCCCCATTGTCTCCAGAGACATCTCTGGTCAAGAAACCTCCATGTTGTCCTCGGAAAAGGCTTCCAAAGCCACAGATTTGATCGTATATCGAGACCTTTCAATGGTTCCCCTATGGTTACAGCTGCCATAGGACCTCCTGACGTGAATGAACCACAGGAAGAAATAAATTCCACGTGACCACACAATGCACACGTACTTACATAGGCTATGCATATATAGGCATAATACGCCTAACTGCAGTAAACGTTTTATGAAATGTTTACCCTTGCTACTTGCAAGGCATGCCGATATTTTCTATTTTATTCCATTGCATTCTGTTCTATAAAATTCTCTTTCATACAAAAAGAATTACTGTAACCCACGCGATTGATCTCACCATCCATTAAGAGATCGTAACTTACAGTTTGAAAAGTCCAAGTCTGGAGAATAAAATCCGAACTCCTTACTTTGGTTTCCAAGCCTTTTCCTGATGTGACCCCAAAGACAACTTTGCCTTCATTCATGTATTCATCTCATGAGTAAGTGGCCGCCAAACGTCCACCTGTCAGGCACCATGGAGTATGGGAAACGGGCCGGAGGAAGGCCAGATGGACAGGCACCCCGGACCAGAGTCATGGCAGCACGAGAGTAAGACAGGAGAACTGGGAAGGCTGCAGGGTCAGGAGAACGAAAGGTGGTGGGTTCTCGAACAAGTCCTCATCTTTACACCTGCTGTGTCTTTTGTTCCCTTTGCCTAAAACAGGGGTTCTTAACCTTTTTTGTTTCTTATTCTTTTTTTTGCAATGGATCCCTTATACAGTCTGGTAAGTCTATGGATAATAAACAATGTATTTAAATGTATATAAATAAATAATAAATCATGTATTTAAATGCATATAAATACTTATTATTACAAAGAGACCCCTCTCTTAAGATTAGCATTTCATAACTTGAAGGTATGAATTATATTTTTGAGAAGGAACCCATGGAGCTATGGGCTTGGACACGCACAGCACAGAGTCTATGATACAGTACAGATCACATGACACGGCAACCATTAATAAACTATGAACCGAAAGGCTTAAAAAGTGCCTTTTCAGTCACGGCTTCTACTTGTGCTGAACCTCACGGACATTTTGTTTCCCTCGGCCACTCTCTGCGTCATGTCTTGCACGGCTGCTCAGTCTCTGCGTCATGTTTCCCGGTCTAGACTGTGAACCACTCCAAGCACTTGGGCTCCTGTTTTCCTTGCCACCCTGCGGAGAGGGCATTTCCAGCAGACAGGACAGGGTCAGCCAAGGTGCAGAGTGAGGGGCAGAGGTCAGAGAGACGCCAGGGAGCCAGGCAGGGGTGGACGATTGGGGTCAGACCATGAAACCTGGCTTTGGTTCTGTAGACAGAGACTTCAGTTTTTATAAAAAACAAGCAAACATACAAACAGGGCAGAAACATTATTAGACCTGGATTTGATGGATTTTATCAGCGTTAGTACCGACAAGATTTAGCAAGTGGGTTTTTTTGGTTTTGTTTTGTTTTGTTTTCAAATGAGTCCTTTTGTTGTGAGAACGCTTTTAGGATTTCACATGATTTCTTGAGCAAACGTAGGTTTCCTATTGGGAAACGCTGTTGGGTGGTTGACGGCGCTGTTGACCGGCCGCCGGGCCCAGGGAGCTCTGAGCTTTCAATCTGGCCAACTGCGACACCTGGTGACAACAACGTGTTATTGCAGGGATTTATTTTGCTATTTCACGAGTCGGCCTTTTTTTTTTTTTTTAAGATTTCCCTGAAATTCTTACACTTCCCAGAGTGTTTTCCTTCTGTGCCCACTGAAAAATCAGATCGAAAAGCTACTTGTCCCAGTGTTTTATAGAAAATGATTCAAATGGGGACAGCCAAATAATCTAATTCAAATATATTTTTAGTATAACAATTTATGGGTTGAAAAATTGAACACAAATACAGAAGAGCTATGAATATATATATTACCTCTAGAGGATATTGAGCAAATTGCTTTCATTCACTCCTGTAGAGTCCATCTGTGTAGACAGGTAGGTAGAGGGTTCTGAGGACTTGGAATCATACAGCCATAACACAGTATTTTCAGTAGAAACCCACAATTTCTAGGTATAGTTGACACTGTCATCATAAGAAAACGGTTCCAAATTGTGATTTAAAAATATATATTCATGAATGTCTTTAACTTTGTGGGCCCCTTTGCTGTTGCTTTGAGCCCTTTCACTGTACCAAGCACAGGAATGTGTTGAGCTTAAGAAACACACAGATGACTGAAGGAAGACTTGACACAGTGAGTGAAAAGCTATCATGGAAGCTAAAAAAGTCTGTCCGGCTCCTCGATTGTCAGTTAGCTGGACAAACAGGGTCCCAGAATTGTTGAGCGCCGGAAGTCTCAACATGTTTGGATCTTCCAAATATTCTCTCACTTCTTAGGAAAAAATATGATGTAATGATACATTCCCAACTTTCAAGCATGTGTCTTTAGCGTTGCTTAAAAATAAAATCTTAGAACCATAAATTTGATCATAATCACAGTCAAATGCATGTTAAATTGTTCAGTGTAACACATTCTGGACTGGCTGTTTTGATCTTTTCTTCAACAACATTGATATCTAGGTGCAAAAAAACTGAGGCAGGCAGTGCTTTAACACTATGAACAGCTATACAAAGGGTGCTAAGCTCCCAGGCCTCTGGTGTCCAGCTGGTAACCTAACGTCCAAGTAAGTGACTGTGCGGGGGCGGGGGCAAGCTGGATAGGGCATGCTAGCCCAAAAGGGGGCAGCGTAGTTGCCATGTGGGAATAGGGGCCCAGGACTGTCAGATTTCAGGATAAACCAGAAATTCAAATTGTTTTGTGAAACCTGTTACCATTTAAAAATTTGAGGGGAGTTGTTAAAACCAGAAGGGACAAAGAGACTATAGCTGCCACTCTTGCTAACTGAACAAGACTAATTTGATCATGTATAACTCTTAGGTTCTTTTCCATAGATAACCATCGCCATCAAAGAAGTTCAGGTAGGTGAGGATTAATTACTTCCTCCTGACCTGGATATGAGATTGTGATGGAAGCCAATCTTAGACCAAAGTCATATGTACGTGCAGACGTTTATTAAATAAAACTATTCATATAACCTGCTCTATAAGCTTGGTGAGACCCTAATTCTCAGCCCTCCTTGCAAGGGCAGATAATTCTCTTTATCTCCTTGCAAGAAAGAATCTCTTAAGGCATGTGTAACTTCATTCCTGAGGCTGACTTCTTTAACCTTTATAGAAGACATAAGAAATTTTAGGGATCGAATGCAGGTGTCGTGGATTCCTATGCTCTATGCATGCAAGGGAGGCAAGCATCTCTAAAATGTTTTCGTCAATCCAGTATCCTACGTACTGATAACATCATAAATGAGATCCCATTCTAACATTTATCATACTTTTGAGCAAACCAAAAATAAAAACCCAACTCTGACGTTCACCATGTGGTTTGGATCAAGATAGTGATAACAGACATCCTGTCATAGCTGTTTCTGGAGTGTGGTCTTTTTGATGTTGGCACCTGACCACCTCTGGAGCATGGAATTCTCAGTTGGGGCAACTAGAATTGAAGCTGAAACTAGCGCATGCATAATATCTCAGTGTGTGTCCCAGGGCAGGTCAGTGTACATTACAGCGTCATGCCAATGATCCAGTTCCAGTTTGCGGCCTTTTCATATCTAAGAATTCATCCTTGCTTTCTAGGAGTTTCCATTCTGGCATCATCTGAGACAATCCATTTGAGTACGGACCAAAGGACATGGGAAGAGAAATGTGACCGTGCTCTGGGAATACAGCGCAGCGTGCCTCACCAGATAGAAGAAGCTAAGACACCTGCCCCACCCAGATCACAACTCGGCACCAGGACAGGACGGAGAGGTGGCGGAGGCCTTGACCATCAGGTGACTGTGGGGTTCCCAGTCTGCTAACAGGTGTGTACCTCAGTGTCTTTCAATTTTCCTAGCTGGCAATTTTCAAATTGATGAAGTAATCAAGGAAACCACTATTTCCTACATAAACTCGAAGATATGAGGAAGAATTTCGGTCCCAAGGTGAAAGTGATGGGTATCATGGAAGAAAGCTCGTGTTCAGCTTAGCTTATTTCAACGAATATGTATGGAATACCAGGCATTATCCTGGTACTGGGGATTCACAAAGCGATTGAAGAATCTACGAGCAGTACCTAACCCAGACTGGGCGGGTTAGGGGACAGTTTCCAACACCTGAACGGAGTCTTGGAGAACGAGTGGCGTGTGCCAAGTGGAGAAGAAGGGATGTGGGGGACAGTATTTTAGGAAAGAGGGTTCTAGTGGGGGACAGCATTTTAGGCAGCAGGGACAGCAGGAAAAAAGACAGAGAAACATGATGGGACCTGAGCACACTGAACTGCAAAACGTTTGATCTTACTGGAGTTTGAAGTCCAAGGCAGGGAGTACTGGGAAATGAGGCTTGAGATGGGAGGAGGAAGCCAGTGCATTATGCTAAGAAACCAGGAATTTACCCAGAAGGACTCCTTAAAAGGTTTGAAGTATCAGAGTGACATGGTTAGTTTGCACTTGGGACACAGTAGTCCCCCTTACCCACCGTTTTGCTTCAGTTACCTGTAAGCAACAGCAGTCTAGAAGCAGAGGAACCTCCTGCCAGATTGTCAGAAGGCCTAGTTGCCTGACACTATGTCACAGCACACATGTCACTCACCTCATGTTACGTCATCACCATCTCACATCAGCACAAGAAGGGTGAGGACAGTACAATATGGTATTTTGAGAGATCTCATTGTTATCATTGTTCTATTTTGAGTTATCGTTGTCATCACTTACCTGTACCTTGTTTATAAATTAAACTTTATCTTAGGTACGTATAGGAAAAAACATAGTACTGTATATATAGGGTTTGGCACTCTCTGGGGTTTTAGGCAAACATTGGGGGTCTTGGACAAGGGGCACCACTGTCTCCTACTCTGGTTGAAATTGTCATCAACCATATATGGGCCTTGGGGCAAGTGGAGCAAGACTGAAGGCAGGGAGACCTTAGGAGGCTATCCTAACAGTTTACGTAAGAAGGGAGGAAGGACTTTAACAGGGTGGGGGAACACGTGAGCGTGACTATAGGCTGAAGGAAGAAATCAGTAGTGAGGGAATTTGGGGAGACAAGTTACTTGTCTGAAGCACAATCAGAAGAGCTAGAACTGAAATGAAAGAATTAGATTTGGTTTAATGAACTCCTCTGAAACTAGCAGGTCGGAGGACCTTGAGGTTAGGAAGTAATGGCATGTTAGAGTTTACGAGGGTAGTAGAAACACCTTATAGGGTTTAGGAAAGCAGATTCAAATACATTTAGAGCCAAGAAAATTGTGATCCCATGGCTTTGAGTGTTACAAGTTGTGAAGCCTGCAAAAATAAAAGCCAGATTTTATAACTGCAAACTATTGTAGTGAGAAGAAACAAAAAAGCATACTGTTAACAGAGACTTCTTTGGAATCTCTTCTTTGAACCCATAATTTTGGAAGGTTTGTGTATTTGACTTTTGGTGCGAGAAGTACTTGATAAGCAAATCCACACAAGTCAAATGACCTAAGAGTCACCCGGAATGAACATGAGGTTTGGGGCAGAATGGTAAGGCCAATCAAAAAGAGCTCTTTGAAAGTTATTTTCATAGGAAAAAACCTTAAAAGGTGTAGCACAGCTGATTAAGAGAGATGACACAATGTTAACATGTGGAAGTGATAATGAACAAATGCAGAATTCTTACTTCCAAAGTTGGCTCAAGGAGCATAACATGAGATGGGAAAAAGTACAACCATTTAATAGGGACACTGATAACTGGACCATATCCAGAGGACAGATATGTCATGGAAGACATGGCTGAAAGAACTGGCAATGTTTACCCGAGTGGGCTGTGCGGCGTGAGAGCTATCTATTCCTATCTGAAGTGCTGTCTGCTAGAACAGGATGGATATGTCTATCATTGGTTGTAGCTGTGGGGTTGTGGAAGGACAAGAAGAGGAAGAAAAGAAAACAGTCAAGTCTTAAAGTTACAGGAAGCTGGAGTTTAGATCAATGCAATCACTTTCTCCCTATTAGGTTCTCCATATACATCCCCCCATGCTCCATAATGTTATTAGAAAAATTTTCAGACATAGAGCAAAGTTGAAAGAATTTGAGAGTGAGAGCCCCATAAACCCACCACCTAGATTCTACCGTTAACACTGCTGCGCTTGTATTGTCGCATAGTTCTCCATCTGCCCATCTCTCTACTCGTCCATCAATTCATCTAATTATTTTGGATACAGTTCAGAATGAATTCCATATACTTTGACTACCATTGGGAAGGTACGGCACCTTCACTGCAAGAGCTTTTTTACAGAGGCTGCCCGTTGGAAATACTATAGAGGGAATTTCTGCATTGAGTAAGGGGAATGGACCAGATTGTGGCTTTCAAACTTTTTCAAGTGCTACCCGTCCAAGATTTTTCTTTTTAAAAGAATCCCGTGCTACTACTAAGATTTCTTTAATCTTCCAACTGCTAGGAAACTATTTTGCGTTTCACCACAGTATTTACTTAGGATGCCTAGCATTACGTTGTATGGCGTGCATATAATTAAGAGAAAAACGCTAAATGCGCCAATCAAACCCTCTTTAGGAATAAGTTTTCCAATTGCTTGTTACTTTCTCCGAGTAAGATACTGATACACCCTACGGGATGGATGGGGGGCTCCAACACTGCCGTATTTTAGTCATCTTCTGATCCATGCGGCTATTAACCCGGGCCACGACTCTGACAAAGTTAAGGAGATCAAATGAGGAAACAGAGGAAAACGCTAAGAAGCCCGGCCGCCTCCGGAGGCCCCAGGCCGCGCCCCCGGCCACGCCCGGGCTCCCAGGGCTCGGCGGACGCTCCTCCGGACAAACAGCTCCCGGCGAGTCCGCGGAGACCCTGCTGTGAGCGCGGGCCCGACAGTGGCCACGGCCACGCTCGGGGAGACGCCCGAGAGCGGCCGGAACAAGCGATTCTCCCAGACGCGGCGGTTTTTGTTTCAGTCAGTGCAAATACAAAAAAAAATTCCCCCAAACCAATTATTTTATTAATATTACTAATATTCTGTGAAGCCTGGAGGAGCGGGATGCCGAGATCAAGCGTCAGAGAAGCGTGGCTTAGTGTTTCCGACACTCTGGCAGGACTGTCACCTCCCGGACACCAGTGACCGAGCGAGGCGCGCGGCGGCCGGGACCCGGACCTGCCGGGGGGCACTGCCCGCCGCGCTCAGGGGCCCGCTCCGCCAGCGCATGCTCCCGAGCAGTTCCGGCCTCCTCGCGGGGGCGGGGCCGAGCGCGGAGGGCGGGCCACGTTGTCCTTGACGTCATCTCTGGGCGCCTGGGGGAGCCGGACTCTCCGTGAGCTTGCAGGGCTCCGCGGCGTTGCGGGTCGGGTCTGCGGGCACCCGGAGGGCGGAAGTGCAGCGGGGCTCGGCCGCGCCCTCGGCGCCGGTGCCGTCTGCGGCTGCGCGGGCTCTCGGGGCCGCCTGCTCGCCTGCCTGTGCAGGGCCGTGTGTCGGACACCCTCGGCCGCCGCCTCGGCAGAGCCCGGGACCCGCGATTCGTGCGGGCAGCCGGAGGAGGAGCCGGCGCCGCTGGCAGGGTGTGTGTGCCCGTCCCGGGTGAGGAAGCGCGCGGAGGAGGAGGGCCGGGAGGTGCCCGGCAGCCGTGGCAGGAGGGGCTGGTGGCCGCGGCGGCGGTGGCGGCTGGAGGCGGCTCCGGGGGGTGGGGTTGGCCCGACGCCGCCCTGCAGCCCGCGGCCGGCGGGGGTGTAGCCGGACGGCCTCCCTGGGGCGCGCGTCTGCGACGAACTGCCGTAGGGAGCCCGGGTCCCCGGCAGGCTGCAGGGTGCAGTTCAGGACTTGCATTTTTCCTGGGGCGGTTATTTAAATCTTCATTTTTTCACAGGCTGTTCGAATCTATCCGAATGTGGTGGTATTTCCTCCAGTTTATCTTCGCATTAAGTATCATCATCATCATCATAATATTTAAGGCTTACACAACTGTTTCTTTTGGCAAAGCACTTTCACACACTTGAAGTATACTTTGGACTGTTTTCCGATCATATCTAAACTGGAGGAACACCGGGCGACTAGATTGGTTCTCTGTTTTTCGGAGGGGTGAAGAGGACCAGCGTGTCCTCAGCATCAGAACCCGGGGACTGTCAGTCAGGGCTTCCCAGGCCTTCCAGAATTGACGGGTCTCGGAGACTTTGGTAGGGCGGGTCTTGGATCTGCACCGAATTGCTTGTGATTTCCTTAGAGGGAGTTGTTGCTTGAATGTTGAATTTAAAAGTAAAGATGTTGGGCTGAGGGTAGTAGTCCTTGAGGGGAATTTTAGAGTTTTACCGTAGATTTAACCATGTGCCGTGATCCTCAGACGCAAGCTGGTTAAAATCTGGGGGAAATGAACAGCATGGTACTGTGTAAATGAGTTTTTAGAATATGTCCACACTTAAAGCGTAGGTTCTCTTTATTCACTTAACAAATCCTGAGTGCCTGCTGTGTACCAGGCAATGAACAAAAAGTAAACAGAGCAATGGAGAACAGCCAGAAGGACTCCTGCCATCCTGAAGTTTACTTGGAGGGTGTGCGGAAAGACATTCATTTAAACATGGATTAAAATACACGTCAGGTGGTCACAGTGCTTGTGAGAAAAAGTAAAGCAGTGAAGAGGAAGGGATAGTGCTGGTGACAGGGAAAGTCAGTGGTGGCTCCCAGAAAGATACTGGAGCAGAAACTTCAAGGTGATGTGGCAGAGCGCACGGAGGGATGAGGTGGGAATAGCCATCGGATCAAGCAGAGGCCCTGAGGCAGGGCACACCAGCCCTCTCGGCTGGAAGTGAGCAAGCCAGAGACGGGAGAAGTAGACAATCAGGTCCGAATGGCGCCGGGTCACGTAGAGCCTTTGTAAGACTTTGTAAGAACTTTAGTTTTTCCTTTGACTGAGATCGTAGGATTTTGGGTAAAGGGTTAAACTGATCTGGCTTGGCAGCTTTCTGATTGCTGTGTTGTCTGTCTGCAACAAGGGCAGAAATAATGACACTTAGTAGGCCATCGCATTACTCAGGTTAAAGGTCAAGGTGACTCGTGGCCTAGTGTGGTAATAGCGGAGGCGGTGAGAAATGGTCTGATTCTGGGCTTGTGTCTAAGCTGGAGCCAACCTGTGTGAAGAGGGGTCAAGGATGACTACAAGGTTCATGGCTGCAGCAACTCAAGAACAGAGTTATCACTTGGTAAATTTGGGAAGACCTTGGGATACCAGGGAGAAGAGGGAGTGAGATCTGAAATCATTTTCAGTTTTGCACATGCTAAATTTCCAAGTGAAATGTCAGTATGCAGGAGCATATGTGAAACTCAGGTTCAGAAGAAAAGCCTGACCTGAAGATACAAATGAGGGACTAGTTGGTGTATAAATGATGTTTAAACCCATGAGACACCTGCAGAGGCCTGATTCAAGGACTGAGCTTCGGTCCCCTTCAACATTTGGAGGAAAGTGGAGACATTTACAACTGTCCTCCTGGGGTTGGGGTGGGGCTGGGGCTGTTCTTTAAAACACTTGTTGATAACCACTTATCCTTAGGAATGGGATAAAAGGAAATAGAAATCCAGGTCATTGACCGAGAGTCAGGGAGATGTAAACATTTGAGGAGAGAGAAGGCAGGAGATGGTGTTCAGGACAGTGGGAGAATACATGGACTACGGAAATGTCAGAATGCTGGCCAGTACTCAGGGCCTGCTTTGAGGCTAGGGCTCAGGAATTTAGAGGGAGACCAGCCAGCAGAAATTGTTATTTTACGATGTTTACAAATTTATGCTAATAGGTATTTGACATGTAAGGTAGTTTCTAGGTAGTTGAGGATTTTGTGTGCAAAGTAGCTGCCAGTGTAGGTTAGTCTTCCTCGATTTATAGCGTGAAAGGCGCTGTTAACCGAGTGCTGAATCTTTATCCTACTTACTGTGCTATTTGCTAAATGCTGGTGGGGCGCCTGCTCTGTCCTAGGCCCTTAGCTTGATGCCAAGAACACAGCAACCAAGAAGTGGCTCCGGCCCTGGAGAAGCTCACTTCTAGGTAGACCGACCACCTCTGTGGTGCTTCCTAAACGTTGCCTTTGAAGTTCGATGCGTGGTGGTGACATGACAGTGTAGTGTATATATGAGAGAGAAAACTATTTTTCTAAAATAATGAAACTTTCCAAATTTAAAGGGTGATTGTACTAATTTTGAAAAGAGTTTAGGTGGAAAAATTTCTTAAGTAGCTAGTATAGTATAACTTTTGGACTTACATATTTTATATATTTTCCAGTTGTTTAACACAAATGGCAGAGTCTGCTATGTGCTAATTATACAAATATTGAGGATACAAAGATAAATATGACTCAGTTTGCTGCCGAGGAACTCACAGTTCAGTGTGGGGTGGGGTCCGAAACAGATAAGGTAAAGTAACTGCAATGCATAGTTATTACATGTGGTCATAGAAATAGTGAGAATGGAGGTTGCTTAGCGGAAGGCTTCCCAAAGAGCTGATGTTCAGGTGACTTCTTAAAAGAGGATTAAGAATTGGCCAAAGGAAGAGAAAAAGGGTATTCAAGCTGAGGGGCATGGATGCACGAGGAAACCATGTATTAAATATGAGCCATTTATTGAGTGGTTACCAGGTGCTAAACACCCAAGTGCCCTCTGAAATGAGAACGATCCTCAGTTTACAAATACAGGGTTCAGAGATGTCAGGTTTGTTTCACACAACTTTTATAGCGGAAGTCAGGGTTTAAACCCATTCAGTTTTATTTCCAAATCCCTTAACTGCCTTACTGTATTCCCTGCTGCCAGCATTTAATCTTTCCTGTTCTGTTCTTTGTCTGTCAGCCAGGTTTTCACCAGCTTTTATTCATTCTGTTCACGTGAGGTCTTTCCTGTCCCTTGTCATTGGGTCAGGCCCTCATTGCTGTGTGCCTTAGTTGCTGACCTTGTTAACTGGCTATCTTCTCTCTGGGTCGGCATCTCCTTTTGTGCACTGCTACCGGGTAACTGTTTTTATTTCCCCATTATAAAACCTTACAGGTTCTTGAGGCTTGGTGGATGAAATTGAGAACCCACAATCTTATTTGGTTCATGAACTAGTCTTATTTTATATTTGCAGATTTGAAACCATAATTGCTTTACTTCTTGGCATTTATGACATGTCTAGTACCGTGTCAGACATTTTACAGATTTTTTTAATTAAAAATTTTTTTTCAATAAGTTTTATAGGTAAGGGAATTTAGGCTTAGTGAAGTAAAGTGACTTGCCTAGGATCACATGTGACATTAAAATATGTCACAGTGTCAGCTCTTTCATTATCTACTCCTCCTAACCCAGAGTTTCCTAAAAAGTTGGTATATATGTGGCTCCTGCCCAGTCCTGCCTTTGCTGATGCTATTTTGCTCTGCTTGGAATATTTGTCGTCCCTTTGCCTGTCTGTATTCTGCAAGTTCCCTATCTTTTAAAGTTCTTGCCTGAGCACTCCAGGATATATTGATATTTCACTTCTCTCTCCTCCCCTATGAAAGCTCTAGCAAAGTAGCATTTAATTGTAACTATGGACATTTTGGAGTTGGAAGGGATGTCGGCAGTTGGTATATTGGAAAGAATAGGAGACTGGAAATCAGATAAGTCTCTCCTACAAGCTTGTGAGCGCTGTCATCGTAGAGGAAGGGAGGCGAAGGTCCAGGGGGAAAACAAAGGTTCAGCCGGACTCATGCGTAGAAGAGAGGCTGTTTTGAAGTGAGTCCTGAAGGATGGAAGAGGAGGTGGGAAAGGCTGCTTTCGGCTGAGGAGCCATCGTGAGCAGAGGATCGTGGGCGTGAAGATCCGTGGTATGTGGGGTTTCAGTAGCTTTGGAGATCATGCCTTCTGGGCAATGCCTGAGGTTTAAAAACATGTGCTGTTACTGTCACCATCCTATCATCTTGAACGCCCTCAGCACGTGCCACAGAGCTCGCCGTCTCAAATGATCAAGTTGACGCCATATTGAGTGGTGTTAGCCATGTGCAGCACATAATTTTTACTTATCTTCCTTTACTTTTTTATTTTCTGTTTACAGTATATAATGCTTATGATTATTCTTAATTCTTGACGTCTTTATGACTTTTAAACACTTTTTGAGGCTTGCTTTTCCTGGTTCTTTAAGTTATAATGATAGGTACTCTTTATAGTACTATTTTCTAGGCATCGTTGTAAGTGCTGTACATGTAAGAATTTAATTTTCACATTTGTCTTATGTGGTTAGTGCTGTTATTTCTATTTTGTAGACAAGAAAACAGAAGTTAAATGACTTACTTGAGGCCACACAGTAAGTGGTAGAGCTAGGGTTTGAATCTAGCAGTCTGGCTGCATATTCTGCATTTTGAACCTCCACACTGTAGTGCCTCTCGAGTAAAATTTTGTTTTTCTGCCTCTGTTTTAGAAAAGATGATTGAATACTCATCCATGTATCAGCCAGTTTTTCTTGTACATTTTTAGTTTAGTGTATTCACTAGAGACATGCTTTCATATATAATTCATTGTAGATGAACATTTATTAATATTGAAAGTAACATTTTATGAGCCTGTCAGCTGGGTCTGTGTATTTTGAGGCAGTAAGTAGCCTTGTTTGCAGTTCTCATAAATCTGTTTTGCAGTTTCTATTTGTTTTCTGAAATTTCTATCATTTCTTTTGTATATGTTTCTGGAGGTCCTACAAGAAATTTACACATAAGAAACAATGGTAGATGGAAGTAAGGTACCAATTTATCTTCCACTGGTTCTGTCCCTAATATCCTACCTCAGAACTTTGGTAAAGTTCAAATGATCCAGGCCAGTTTACCAAAGTTTTGCAATGGGATTTTAGGTGCAAAACCAGTAAATGATAACTTCATTCTTGCATCACTGTTGAGTGAAGTCTTGCAGAAGCAAAGAGAAGAGGGAGACATTGGCCTTCCTTTTAATGTTCCTGACACATGGGGAGAAGCAGAAGAAAATGCCATGGAAACAAAGAGCAGGATGGCCAGCTGTTTTCATTTGGCAGCGTGGAAGGGCGAATAGGGAGCCACCCCCACATACGAGATATTTTGGCTTATGGTGACCCTTGCCTATTAATAAACAAGACTCAAATAGTGTCTGGAATCTGACCAGTCAGATCATTATGCCTTCTTGAGAGGATGGTGGCTAGAGAGAAGGGGAAACATTACAGAGATGCCTTTCCTTAGGTGGCCATACCCACTTTAATTTTTAAATTAATTTTTATTGAAGCATCGTACATTATTATGTTAGTTTCAGGTGTACAAAGTGATTTGACACTTATATACGTCCCACAATGCTCACTGTGATAGTCACCATACAAAGTTGTCACAATATTATTGGCTGTATTCCCTGTGCTATAGTTTCCATCACCGTGACTTACGTGCTTATGATTGGAGGTTTGTACCTCTTTGTGGTCATCTTCCCCCCCTCTCCCACACCCGACCAGTTTGTTCCCTATATTTATGAGTCTATTCTGGGTTTTTGGTCCTTCATTTGTTTTTTAAATTCTACATGTAAGACAAACATGGTATTTGTCTTTCTCTGTTGAGTTATTTCACTTAGCCTAACGCCCTCTAGGTTCATCTACATTGCTGCAAATGGCAAGATTTTGTTCTTCTTTATGGTTGAGAAATATTCCATTGTGTATATGTACCACCTGGACACTTAGGTTCTTCCGTGTCATGGCTACTATAAATAGTGTGGCAGTAAGCACAAGGGTGCATATATCTTTTCAAATCATAGATTTTGTTTTCTTCAGGTAAATTCCTAGAAGTGGAGTTACTGGATTGTATGTTATTTCTATTTTTAGTTTTTGATGACCCTCCTTACAGTTTTAGTGGCTGCATCAGTTTACGTGCCCGTCAACTGCTGGCAACACTTGTCATTTCTTGTCTTTTTGATACTAGCCATTCCAATTGGTGTGAGGTCACACCTCATTGTGATTTTGATCTGCATCTCCTTGATGATTATTATGTTGGTCATCTGTATGTCTTTGGAAAATTTCTATTTGGGTCCTATTTAATGAGGTTGTTTGTGTTTTTGTTGTTGAGTTATATGAGATTTTTATGTATTTTGTATATTTACCCCTTATCAGGTATGTCATTTATAAATACATTTTCTCATTCAGTAGCTTGAATTTCATTTTTGATTTAATTTTTAATTTTCTTCTGAATTACATTTTCTACTTGATTTTTTCTGAGGAAGAAAAATCATCCAGTATAACAATGTTCATAATGACTTTCAACTTTAAAACTGTATTTAAATGTTCTTAAAATCTCTTAGGAAATAGCTCTTTGTCTCAAAGCTCTTTCTCTCTGAGCACAGAATAATCTCAGGTGTAGCTGTCAGCTACTTGGATGTAACAGGGTTGCAGAAGTCACTGCTAACCACCTTTATATCAGATTCAATTTTAGATTTACTTATTTGTCATACCTTGGATTTCGTTATTTCCTGCCACTAGTAAGTTTATTCATAAAGAATAGCTGTTACTGTGATCAGAAGGCAATGAGGGCTGATCTATTTTCAGTGAGTTAATTTTTTGTGATTTGTAAGCTTGGGAATTTCCTGCACTGAGAAGAAATTCAGTATGTTGTTTGAATTTGATGCCTATCAAGGTGAAATCAAATGAAGTTTGAGTGCATGTATCATTTGCTTAAAATGATGACTTTTGTGGATATATTTTAATTAAAGCTAAGACATGTGTGCTGGAAGGAGGACCGTGCCCAGAGTTTTTATCCTAGTCTGGCTGTTTTGAGCGCTCTTGTTCTGGTTGACGGAGTAGTTCACCTCTCTTCTTCTATGACTTACCTGTAGATAAAGGTGCATTCTGTTGACCTCCAGGTGCATTCAAGTATAAGGATAGAAAATTCAGACCTCTACTGGTGTTTTTCCTCTCTTTGACTAATTAATTTATGGCAATCTTGCATTTGGCTTTGGTCAGTGGAAGAGAAAAGAGAAAAGAAGTCCTTCAATAATTGTTAATAATTGATGGTTGGCTAAACTAATATGGTTATTTAAAATATTTCCAAAGGCTACACTATGGTTAATTATGAATCAGCTGGCCTATGAAAGGTTGTGGTGTTACCCAGTTGTCGGATTTTTGCTCTGGAAGACACTTGGCTATTACAGAGGTCAAAGCCATGTCCTTCTCGCATACCCAGGATATTTCAGTTTGCAGATTTGGTGCTATCTTTGTGGTGTAGGAAATAGTCCAAGTTCAGAGTAAAAGCATTTCCTTTTTAACTGGGGTGGGGGATTGTGAGCGGGGTTTGCAGAGTGTTTAGGATTTGAACAGGTGAGAGAAGAGCCTACTAGTCAGGAGGGAAAGTAGAACAGACAGCAAAATATTTCAGGGGACAGTTTTGCTAGAGGATTTATAAAAGCAAGTATAGTAAATAGGACTAGAAACATTGGTGGAATCAAATTTCAAAGCATGAAGTTTAGAATGGAAATAGGATTATACAAAGATTTTTCCCCGAGGTGAAGGGAGAGGTGTTTTTTTGCAGGAAGAGTCAGAACTGTGTGTAATAGGAGGGGCTGAGTATGTTAGATGGGTCAGGGATAGTTGTGGGGGTAATATTTTGGAATTGGACTATAAGGGCATGTAGAGCACTGGTGAAGGGTTCACTTTAGATGAGCAGTGCACTTTTTAGGGGCTTGAGCGTGCTGCAAGTATAGTTTCCTTTGGGCTGTGGTTCCTTAGTTGCATATGTCAGCATATGTAATTTTGAATTGGTTGCTTCTGTGTTTCCTTTCAGTAATAGCTCTGCATTAAGAAATTGTCTTACTGATGTTTGCATTCATTCTGAAGAGTGCCTATCGCACAGTTTTTCAAAGGGAATAATCTTTATGGCATTCACTTTTTCCTCTAATCTTTTTTGTTTCAGAGCAGGTTCATTGACCCTTGCAAAGATCTGACTAATGCTCTTCCTTTTTATTTTCAGTTTGGCTTTGGTTGAAAGAAGAATTTAGCCTGTATGCACTGCTTTAACCATTGGAAGAATGACAGATGACAAAGATGTGCTTCGAGATGTGTGGTTTGGACGAATTCCAACTTGCTTCACCCTCTATCAAGATGAGATAACCGAACGGGAGGCGGAACCATATTATGTAAGTCTGTGGATGGTGGCAAATGGGATATCTAACTTTGTTCATTTCTGTAAAAAAAAAATGGAGGCTGTTATCCAACATTTTACATACAATTAATAAATGCTATTTACAGAAAAAAAATTAGAAAATACACATCAGTAAAAATTAGAAGATACAGAACCTTCTTTTTATTAATCCTACCATACAGAGGAAAAAAACACTGTTGATACATTGATGTGGGACCTTCTTGACTATTTCCTTATGCATGTGTAATATATGATAACAGAATCGTAAGTTATGTGCTGTTTTCTAACAGGAAGTTATTTTGAAAATAGGTTCAGACTGATTGTTTTATATTTAGGTAGTTCCAACGGCTGTGTAACAAATTCTTTTTTGTAGCTCAGTGAACATATGAATGTATGTTTTCACATTTTGATGAGCTAATATGCATTATATAAAACATAGTATTTAGTAACAAATTGCTGTATGTAGACTTGTAGGTTTGAATTAGTATGTTATCTGTTGAAAAAAAAAGGATCAAATTATCTTCTGATTTTAACCTGATTTAATTCTGACTATCCTTTTCTATGTGCATATATAATTCCGATCCATGACTCTGTTAATCAGAGGCAAAGGCATCTTGCCTGTGTACTGAACAGCCCCCAAGAGGCAAAGACATTCTCAGTTGTCATTATTTTAGTTTTCTCTTTTTGTGTCTCAGGTACACATAATATTGTTTACCTGGGAGGATCTGGGTAAGAGTGTAAGTGCCTTTGTGGTCCTTGACTATTTCTTGTTTCACCTTAATGAAGCTTGCCCTCTGCTTTCTCCCTGTCTCTCTGAGGGGCCGCCCTGCCCCTCAGCTGGCTCCAGCTAGGGAAGGCCGCCAGTGGGGGAAGCTACCCCAGGAGCCCATTCACCGACTTGTTTAGTATAGGAACTGCTTCATTTTTCTCTGTTCACCCTCAGTGTCTGGCATAGGTCATGCAAGTGGTAGATACTTGGTGCATGAAAGTCTCTCACACTTACGTTGAGGTTTTGTTTAAAATTGTCTCTGGATTTTCTCACTGGAAATGATAATTTAAGAGAAATAGGGCAATCTTTTGTTACTAGTACTGTTTATCATAACTGATCATATACACTTGAATCATTTTAATCTTGGCAATCTCAACACTTTTCTGCCTTAGAAACCATAGTAGAAAAAACATGGTCATAATTTTGTTTTAGAAGAATCTCATTTGTTGGATATATTTTTCTCTTCTCCTGCTATAATGGTCAGGATGTCATTTATGTTTTGTTTCCAAACTAGTTCTTGCTATTTTAATTAAAAGTTTTAACCTTGGGTGGCTTTCTGATAGTATCTAACCAAAAGAGTATGTGTGTCTAGTTGGTCAAAGTGCAAAAACTGAGAAATACCTAACTTGCCTGTTTACTTTTAAATCAGAAGGTGATGTTTGACACACTTCCTGAAGTTAAAAAAAAAAGAATCCAAGTGAAGAAGATAGTATTTTTCCTTCTTTATATATTAATCTGTTTAAATATGAAAAGACTTGTGAGAACTAGAGTGTAGGTTGTTTTCTAGATGTTTCTAGTCAGATTAAAAATAGCAAAAAGTTGGGACTAACTGTAGGAGGAAATTTGTTTTGTCTAGTTACTAACCTTTGTCCCACGTAACCTTTGGCATCTCTGATTCATTCAGCAAATGTTTATTGTGTGCATACTTTAAAGCAGGCCCTGTTTTGGTTATTTGGAATATAGTCAAACAAAACAGACAAAACTCCCTGTCTTAATGGGACTTACATTCTAAAGTTCTTCATTCCTTACTGTAAAGAAGTTTTTGTTTTGTCAGAATCATTTGTGAATTTTTCAGCAACCTTAATTGAACCCTAGGCATATAGTACAACCCTCTCCAGAACCAGGAACCTGTACCCATACTCCTTAGTCCTTGTTACAATCGTCATTGGTTAACAACATTCTCTAGAGAACAGATTACTATGGATCGCCCAACAGACATTTTAAATTAAAGTTCTGGACTTAACTAATACAGAACTTATTAGACTGACAGGTTACGTCTATTTATTTATTTTAAATGACTATCATGCTCTTTTAATTTTTTGGAGACTTCCCATATTACATCTGTATTTGATTCTGTCATCTCTGACCCTAATGAACCTTTTCTTTGCCATTTATTTAATAGCATGTGATTTTGGCAAGTTACTTAAGCTATACTTAAGTAAAATAGAGGCGATAATACTCTCTATGAAACAACGTGCTTTCCCTTACGTGTAGTACATCTTAGTTTCCTTTTTCTTTTCTTCTCCATATTCTAGTTGTTTCTTTATAAAAGAGGAACTTCATTCTGTTGAAGTCAAGGTACTAGCCAACAGCTTGTTCCTAGTGTTATTAGTACCCCCTATTCCGTAGCGGAGCATGCCAACTGCCTCCCACACCCCACTCCCTATATATCCCCTAGGACCTCTGAGTTCTCTTACCAGCTGGGGCCTGTTGTCTTGGTGTTCAGTGATTAAACATCAATTCCTTGAACCAGAATATTTCTCACTGTATGTATTCACCAGCCTAGTAGTTGTACTTGATGATTTACCAAGCAAAAGACATAACCTTGAATAAGCAGCAAGAAAAATGATGCAGAGATAGACTCAAAAGCAACTGAGAGAGAGTAACAGAGCACTTTTCCCAGCAAAAGCAGACAGAAGCTTAGGAAAGCAGGAAATGGCTAGAGTGTCTACTGCAAAGGAGGAAAAAACATGAATTTTTGCTAATTTCCTCCTTTAATCTACTTGTGAGCTCTTTATATAAATCCTAACCAATTTTCCAAAATGCTCTCTTATGTTTTCTTTCTGGACACCTTCCTGGGGGTGGACACCGCTGGCCCAAAATTCCCCCCCCCAGAATTTTATCTCTCCCACGTCTGAGTAGCCCAGCCTCCGTAAGGACAGAATTGAGAGCTGATTGACTATTAGCATCATACCTTAAGCTTGTGCTTTATTGCTCTTTAAAGACTTAATGTGTAGCTCAAAAGTCAGGCATCTTTGTCTCTTTCCTTCAGTTTCTTGATTAGTAATTAGCAAAATCTGTCTGACTGATGTCCAGATCTTACCACTTTTCTATCCCTTCATCCCCATCTCCTTATGTAATATCTCCTTAATAGATTTCCTGTCTATATATAATCTTAGCTTCTTTCAGTCTTTTAGGTACAACTGCTAGAATATTCCTCAAGTACTGTTTGTCCTTCTATTGATGGCATTATAATGGACCCCAGTTGTTCATCAGATGAAAATTTCTGTTGACCTTTTAAGGCCTTTCTTCTGCTGCTGCCATGTAGTATTTTTATGAAAAACAACTTTTTTTTTACCTCCACTTTATTTTAGCTTCATATAGAAGAGGACAGATTATGTCTTTGTGTGTTCTTCATTGCCACTAATTAATATTCAATAGATTAGCAAACACAGTGGACCAATGAGAAGTCCTGATTGATAGGTCAAGGTACATTAGGACTGAGTTGATTATCTTCTTAGAATAGTTTAATTAACTCAGGTGAGTCATACTAATTTTTAAGTTAACCTTGATGGAAGTAGTAAGTATCCTAAATAGTAGTATCTGATCACATTATATATGACGGCTGTTTACATTCTATGTTTATTTGGAGAGAAGTATTATGGAAAGATTGTACATAGGTTTGTGTTACTTATTCAAGGCACTTATGCTATGAATTGTACTTAATGACCTCATGAGAAATTTTAAAATGTCTTAACTTTTAGACTTTGATTTGCTGTATAAAAAGCAGTTAACTTTGTGAGGAATACTTTAAATAATGCAAAGGTCATGGCTATTTTTCCTCAAAATTCAAAAACCTACTTAAGTATATTTTTTTGAAAAAATAGTAAATAAATTTGGTTTTACAATTTCATTTCAGTTGCTTTTGCCAAGAGTAAGTTATTTGACGTTGGTAACTGACAAAGTGAAAAAGCACTTTCAGAAGGTTATGAGACCAGAAGACATCGGTGAGATATGGTTTGAATATGAAGGCACACCTCTGAAATGGTGAGTGCCTCTTTCTGCATTATTAAGTGTTGAGTATGTACTAGCTTTAAGAAGACGTGGTGCCCTGAAGCAATTTTTCGAAAGTTCTTTAGAGAAAGAAATCACTAGTTAACCTCATAAAATACAGTGAATTTTGAACCATTGTTAAAATATTTTATTGAAGATATTTCTGCCTTCTTTATAGATGCAATAGGAGACGATAGATTTGTGTATTTTCAGCAATAGATTTTTATGTGGGATAATGAGAATATATATATATATATATAAAACACTCACACACACACACACTTTTTTTTTATAGATGTGTTTAAAACTCCCTTATGAATAAGTCACTCTGACACTATTCAATTTTGTTTTATCTCTAAAAGTCTTTATGGTGTATCTTTATATGCACATGGTTACCCAAAGTGGTGTCTTTTAAACTGATAGCCACGTTTAGTTGATCATTGTGCCATAAGTGCATCTTACCTAGCCTTAGTTTTGTATTTAAAATACATTGCTTTCCTTTCTATGTAAAAAATAATTTTCATAGTATATCATTTTTAAGAAACGTATTAAGGATAAATCCCAAATCTGGACTTCTCAGATGGTGTGTTTTTTTACTTCGTCTTTTACTGGGAGTATTGTTCATTGTGCTTACAAAAATACTTAATGAAACTGGAGAAATTACAGAGACAATAATATTTAAAAATGGTTCAGGGTGTGCTGGGATGTAGGTGTTGAAATGCTGCCATGTGAATGTTGAATGAAAAAGATGCAGACGGAGTCAAGGTTTCAATGAAATATGTAAAATATAAATAGGTGAAAAGTGGACTTCCTCTCTGAATCTGGGAGTATTTAAATGAAGAATTTTAAAAGAGAGGTAAATAAAAGGAAGCCAGTGGTGTTTAATAAGTGCAGCTGACTTAAATTCAAGGATCACTTAGAAACCAGGAATGAACTCTTGGGACCCACCTTGTGCTGGTGGATTCCCAAGAGTCAGTAGATTTTTCATATTGGTTTAGAAATATACAAGGTGATATTTTGTATTGAATTATAGGCAGATTTCTAATCTTGTGAGGTGGTTCTGGGAAGGGATGATAAAGTTCTTTTTTTATAGCTGTCTTTTTTTTTTTTTTTTTTTGAGGGCATCTCTCATATTTATTGATCAAATGGTTGTTAACAACAATAAAATTCTGTATAGGGGATTCAATGCAAAATCATTAATCAACCCCAAGCCTAATTCTCAACAGTCTCCAATCTTCTGAAGCATAACGAACAAGTTCTTACATGGTGACCAAGTTCTTACATAGTGAATAAGTTCTTATATGGTGAATAGTGCAAGGGCAGTCATCACAGATACTTTTTTTGATCACGCATCATGAACTATAAACAATCAGGTCAAATATGATTATTCGTTTGATTTTTATACTTGATTTATATGTGAATCCCACATTTCTCCCTTATTATTATTTTTAATAAAATTATAGCCATCATTTTTTAATAAAAACAGAATACCAAACTTCAGGGTCACGTATCAGACTCATTATGACTCTTGAATAGTTGTAGACCTCAAGTAGCATAAATAAGTACATGTTTTCCATTTCTGTTTATTTTCCAGAAGAAGTGGGAGTTTTGGAATGGGAAGGTGGCTTAAAAGAAGTGTAAGAGGAGTAAGGAGGAGGGGAGTAGAGGGGGAGGAAGGAGGGGAGTGGTTGTGGGTGAGTAGCAGGGGGGTGTATCTATGTTCTCCGGAGCTCTGTCTGTCCTGTACTTGGATATTAAAATTGTATCGTTTTATGTGTATCAGGTATAGGTTATTGTAAGAATCTGTGCAACTGACACTGGGACTTCCCAGTTGCATCCTGGCGCAGCAGGGTTTCTCAACAAGGGCCCCGGTGACCTTTGCCCTGGATGATTCGGTGTCGTGGGAAGGCTGCCCTGCACACTGTGGGGTTTTGAGTTAGCAGCCCTGGCTCCACCCAGCCGTGCCAGTTGCGTTCCCTCCAGTTGCGATAATAAAAAAGGTTGCAGATGTCCTGGGGTGAGGGGCACGAAACCACCCTCCATAGAGAAACTCCGGGAAAGATGGGAAACTTCAATTCAGCCTTCATATTTTATAGTAAATAATTGCTGAGTCACCATACTTGAACTGCTGTTTTAATCTATCCTGTGGTGTTTATTTTTGTATTTCATATGATTTGTATTCTGTATTTGTATTTTATGATTATCAACAAATGTTTGAACCCATTTCTCCCTATCACTAAGGAGTAAACACTTTGAGTTAACATATTATGTTCCTACTTTGTCAGTATTTCTCTCTCCTGACAGTCTTTTCTTAAAGAATACAATTATTCTCCCTAAAAATTATTTGGAGAACATATGTGAAAGTAATTGTGTTCACGTGTCATCTTTTTAGGTTTTGGGGGTTAAGTTCTATGGACGATGCCACTTGCGTAGTCACGTCTTGCCGTAAGCTCAGGTGTGCGAGTACAATCTGTCCCGTAAGTGCAGCAGGCACCCCCTTATCACTGTCTGCTTTCTGTGGTTTCGCTTCTGTGGTGTCAGTTACCATGGTCAGCCGTGGTCCAGAAGCTGATGATTCTCCTTCTGATGTATCGTCAGAAGGTCACTAGTAGCTTAATGCCATGTCTCAGTGCCTACGTCATTCACCCCATTTCCTCCTATCACATAGGCATTTTATCGTCTTACGTCATCACAAGAAGAAAGATGAGGACAGTACATCAGGTATTTTGAGAGAGGCCATATTCACTTAATTTTTATTATAGTATATTGTTATAACTATTCTATTTTATTAGTTACTCTTCATTTCTTACTGTGCCTAATTTATAAATTAAACTTTATTGTAGGTATGAATGTTTAGGAAAAAACATATATAGGGTTTGGTAGTATCCGCGGTTTGAGGCATCCACTGGGGGTCTTGGAATGCATCCCATGGGGAAGGGGGACTGGGCTGTTCCTCGTGCTCCATGTATTTGAGGAATGAATGACTCCCAGAGGCATGAATGTAATCCAGGGCCTCTGGGCCACGTCTTGACCTGTTCTTTCTTTACTCACAGTAGTAACAGTTTTCTCATATGTTAAAATAGTTGTGTTCCTGGAAATAGGCTTTTAACATCTGTCTGTCATTTCAGCAGGGGGCTTCATAGGATGGGGTCGTCCTCGAAGGGGAGCAGCTGCCCCTGACGCGCTGTAGCACTTGCACTTTGGAGACCGTGCAAGTGTCTTAAGAATACAAGCATTTATTTTAAGTTTTAAATAAGTTCGAGCGAGAAGAGAAAACACATCAGACAGTTCATAAAAGAAGGGAGAAAGAGCATAAACTGATGCTCCTTCTCCCTCTGTAACTCTGTCTCCTGTGCCTAGTGTTACTATAATTGTTTGAATATCTATGTGAGATACTTGATCAGGGGCTTTGCCTGCTAAACAGTAGCAGCAAGAGGTGCTTAAGTAATGTTCAGCGAATGAATGAGTCTAAGTCTCTTTTTATTGAGAAAACTGAGGCTCAGATAAATAAAATAGAGCCATATTTTGAAAGTCTCATTTCAGAGCTCTCTCCACCACACCTGCTGATGTTCTGTCAGTTGTTGTTTTCTCCCATTCTGAATGTTCTAATTGTTTATGTTAATTTGTCTATATATTAGAATAGAAAAGTAATAATTGTGGTATATATCTAATGAATACTTGGTATATTGTTGATTTTTGGAGGGGTTTCAGGGAGGTTTTATCTGATAAGTACTTTTTCATCTACAGTTCTTTGTCTCTTTAACTTTAAAAAATTACGTGGAAGTAGAAAGTTCTGATGAAGCTCAAATACAAGGACCTCCTTTTTAAAGTGGTTTGATTTGATTAGTCAGCAGAGGGTGCTCTAACATTGCATTTTAAAGGGTGAAGTTTCTTGTTACCTTAACCCAAGTGCTCAAATTTGTTATTTGCCAATTTTTATATTAGACTTACTTTAAGAGAATAGTTCGTGGCTTTTGCAAAGACTGCGTTGTTTGTGTACCCTAAGATGGGCTAGCTCTTTGGCCTTTTCAGTTACAAAATTTAGAAGCAGCTTCTCTTTTTGTCACTATAAAACAAGTTTCTCTAATAGGATATTATTGCTTTGTGTAAATTGACTTGTTTTCAGGACTGGTTGTTGCAAATAAGAAGTTGAAACTACCTTTTGAATTTAAAAAAAAAAAGTAAATAATCTTAAACATAGATGTAACAGAATCACCCAGAATTTAATACTCTACCTGTATGATTTCAGAAGTAAAGTCTAGTAAAGTAACTTCAACATCCTACTCATAAATACTACACAGGTTCTTTTTTTTTTTTTTTTTATGTATAGTCATTTCTCTAGAATTGTGAATTTCTAGAATATTATTCTGTAAAGTAGACTGCTGAAGTGTGGTTTACTTGACACACTGTATTTGATCATGATCTTGCCAACTGTTCACAAGTTTTTTCCTCATTATAGTAAACATCTTTAATAAAGAAAGAAAAAAAAAGAAATGTGATTTACTTACCATTTTAAAAATGTTCCCTTGAATATTCTTGTATGTTTTCCTACATAAGAGTAGACTCCGAAAGCTGTGAAGCACAGCCCTAGTCTGCGGTTTGTGTTTGTACCGTAGATAAGAATAAGGCAAAACTGATTGTAATTATTGAATTACTTTGGTTTACATTTGAGTTACACCCTTTTTATTCAGCGAAATGTAATCCTGTTTCCAGTGAATCACTAATGTAGCAAACTTATGAATAGGATGCATTCAGTTCAGTGAAATGGAATGGGGCAATAGTTCTCTAGTATACAGGGAACCTTCCTTTCAGTGCCGATCTTAGAATACCGGTCTGCTGTCTGACTGCACGTTTAGACTAGAATGCATGCCCTTGGCTGACTGCAGAGCAGGTCCATTATGGCTGCATCAAGTGCCAGTGTGTGTTTTAGCAGTGATGAAAGGGTGAAGAAGAAACAACTTATACAGAGAAAAGGGAAAATGTTATTCATTTTGAGAATTGAATTTAGGAAAGATGAGCAATTTAAGGAAAAGAAAGAAAACAAATAAAATGTGAAAGCAGCAGACCTGGCACTCGATATTCTGGTGCGGTCCGTTTTCAGAGGGCGGTGGATTGAGCCTTTGCTGGCCGAGCGCTCTTCTGGGGCGGACTCCAGGCTCCAAGCCTCTCCGCTCCTTCCTCTATTAAATTTAGGTCAGTTGGCAGGAGTCGCCAAACGGGCTACTTTACGATTTTCTTACAGTTACAGCCTGTGTGGTTTCCGTGTTGTTGGTTAGCAGCCTCCTGACACAACTGTACAGAATGTGTTTGGAGAAGTTGTGCAAATTAGCTTTTTTAAAATCCTTAATGTAAATCAGATCATAGTGTAAGAGAAATTCAGAAACTAAAAAAAAATTTAGTTTTTGCCAGTTGTTTAATATATTTCTTGCATATTAATGGATTAACTAGAAATAAACAGTCTTGGAACCAGTTAATTCAGATAGTACATTATTTGAAGTTAGCATCTTTGTATCAAAATCTTTCTGATATAAACACCTGCATTGACCCACAGATGAGCTGTAGGCTTTGACAACAGAAATAGTTATTTTGTTCCTAAGTTTTTCTGGCTCAGTTTTATTTTTAAGGATTATTAAGAATAATTACTAGTTACGCTATTTAGAATGCTTTTATTTTAATACTTTATATGTATATATTTTTAAATATAAGTTTTAGAAGCCATAATCCTATCCTAATCCTTAGTATATCAGGGTCATCATTTGCCATCTGAGACCAGTAGCACTTTTATATATATATATATTTAAGTCATTTTATAAATAACTTAGAGAAGTAGGAATGAAAGAATAGTGTGTAACAATTTCATTAGAAATTTTAAAAAAGCATTTAAATGCAGAAAAAAATAAAATTTTCACTCTATTTTCCTGGTTTTGAAGGTATATATACTGGAAATGGGCAATGTCCTCTGAATGCAGCCAACTGCTTATGAGTTGTCAGACACATTCCAGCAGTTCTCTGAGAACTTCTAGGTTATCATTACTTCTGGGTTTTCTTGCACAAAGTGATGCTTGAAGAAATTTTTAAAATCTTTGACATCATGACTTTATTGTAAAATATTTTTTAAATTAGTACACATCAGTTGGAATGATCTGTCCAATACTTTTTCATTTCTACGTCATCTGATTCCTTCCAGTCATTTTTGTGTACAAATTTGCTTTAGCATTCACAGTGCACAAATGGCATAAAAGGTAAAAAAACACTGTCATATAGCCTTTTGGCAAAATGGAATGGTCCAGATTCTTGTCATAAAATACTGTTTGATGAAGTCCTTGCTGTTGAATGACTAAGTGGATAAGAATGCCGTGTATCCTTAGAAATACATTGTTCATTAGTTTTTGAATTCTATAAAATTCATCTAGGAAATCATCATCTAAAGACTCAGTCTGAGGTTTCACTTAATTTTACCATTGTCATTGAAGTCTGAAGTACTGCAATCCATGTCTTTGCAAGTATCTTCTGATTTATCTAATAATTAATTGTGCAACATCTTCCCTTGTCAGTTTCCTTCTCTTTTCCATTGTAGGTGGAAAATTAAGACATTTTGAATTTTCAGCTCTATTAATCTAGCTAAAAGCAGACTCCAAAGATAGGGTCTGCATCCTTATTTTATACTTTCTTGAAATATGTAATATTTTAGTTGACAATGTAAGAAAATGGAAAAAGGATGCATCATTGTATCATTCTGGTAGGCATGCCATTATTCTTCCAAAATTTTATTTTAGTCTTTTCTTTTTTTTTGCATAGTTGGGAATAATTGATGTAGTGATGAAACAATTGCTAGGATGATGAAATAGCAAACGATTTCAAGACATGTGAAAAAAATAAGATCACTAGGATCCCATAATATATCCTAGATTTATAAAAGGGCCCAGTGGATCTGTATGACTATTACTAGGTAGCATATTTTGTTCTTTTCTTTTTTAAGTGAGTATTTTCTGTGGTTTTTGGAAGACCTTTAAGAAAAAATAAGTTATCAAGTATCTATCCTGAAGTAGAACTACTCAAAAAGGAAACTCAGAATCCAAAACAGGGTCTGTTGGCTCTTTATGGAATTCCAAGGGTTGACTGACTCACCTGTGGATCTTGGATTTATGCAGTCAGCAGGTATTACCTGCTTTGTTAAAGATCTTCTAACTAAAGGTGCACTTTTAGTCTCTTTTTTATATCATGGGTAAAACAATAGTTGATGATAATGAGCCTTTTTATGTTTAAGTTGTATTTTGACCCAAATATTTCTTATTTATGTTAAAAATTGTGTTTGATTTTATGTGACATTATAGATTGCTTTAAGATGACATTTGATTTAGCTTTAGAATTTACTTACAGTTCTATTTGTGAATGGCAGAGAATGTGTACAACCCTGAATTACTACTCATTTTATGGGCTCACTGGTGGATCTGTTCAATAAATCACTACATAATTTGCTAAAGGGATTCTATAATTGCAGGTGCAGTGATACATCGAACTTGAAAAGCAGTATGCTCTGTTAGTTTGCCCTAATTGCAGATACCTAAGACAGACATTCTAAAAAAAGTATGGAGACTAGAAATGTACAAGCCATAATGTAGAGTTCTGGACAATTTTAAGAGTTCAGAGAGAAGGACCAGAATTCAATAAAATCTATAGCTTGTCTATAGTGTAATATATATATTTTATTATTATTATTTTTATTTTAGTTTTTTACTTAGGCCAGAGTTTTTTCTGGTTTCTAAAATGTTTCTGAAGGAAATAATAAGGAAATACTCTTTTTTTTAGATAGTCCAAAATTTCCTTCAGTGTTCATGACTAGTCATGAAAGAGTCTTGTTAGATGCTGACTTTCAGAGAGAAGTTAAAGGGTTTTTTATTAGGAGAAACAGTGCATATATGACTAAAGCTACCCACTGTTTTATTTTACTATTAGGGCATTCATCCTAAATTCATTCTAGATAAAATACATGAACTCTAATGGCTGATGACTTTTCCAGTTATATTATGTAGATGTAAGCAAACACAGACAGCATTAGCTAGCATTTGAATCTTGGTCAGGTAATATATGGGATCACTCATTTTGAGGGGCAATTAGATGTGTTTTAAAATTTTTCATTTCTTAAATCTAGGAGTAACTAAGGAACAGATTGTCCGTAAACGAAGTCAGCCTCTTTTTGCATTTGTATTACTTAATTCTGATTTACTAATTAAGCAATTTTAGATTCTTTAAAAGGATGATTTTAAAAGTAAGGTTTACTCATTGAAATTTGCAAGGTTTGTATTTTTAACTTTTGTTTATTGCTAAATATTTTGCTTCACTGTGAGTAATGGTTATATTATGAAATGTTCTCTTACTTTTACTTAGAAAGTCCAAAACAAAGTGAATTTGTCATTGCAAGGGAGACAACTGACGGCATTTTTTGCCAGTGATAAAATTTGAACTTCTAAGTAAGAGTTAGAATTTTGGAGAATAAAACTTTAGAATTAGGTTGCAGAAGAATATTCATTGACTTTTGAGAATGTTGACAGTATTGAATGAAGAAAGTATGTTATAGTAGTTTGTAAAGGATAAGTGTAATCTGTGTTTAGATCTGTATGCATAAATAAAAAACTGGAAATTTGTATGCTATAATGTTAATAATAATAATAACCACAAAATAGGTTTTGCATGCCTTTTTAGGTGCTTTTCTCTGTTCTTAATGTTTCCTAAAATTTTAAGTTGTTTTCAAGATCAAAAAATATTTAAATAAACTTTAAAACACTGGTTGTCCAATATGAATACTGGGATGATAATTAAATACTGTGGTACTGGGACATAACAGTGCTCAGGGCTGATGAAAAGATGCCTTAGCAATATCCCATTATGTATTTTGAGGCTTCCCTGGGGAAGGAAATGGTTACAGAACCACCTGATGCCTGGAAACTATGCCTGTCAGCCCAGGCAAGAAACTGTGTACACCTTTACCTTCCTGTGATTTGTGGTTTCAGCCCCCTTGTATTTGATGGTAAAACATGTGCTGGAAATTGGTTTTGGAATAATAGTTATAGCTTTAAATACTTATTCTTTCTTAAAACATACTCTTTCATTTTTAGGCATTATCCAATTGGTTTGCTATTTGATCTTCTTGCATCAAGTTCAGCTCTTCCCTGGAACATCACAGTACATTTTAAGGTATAGTTTAAATAGCATTTCCCATTCACCCCACTTGTGCTACTTAGTAAGCAGCCTTAGAGTAGAATTTTTTTTTTTTAAGTGAAGTCATTTATTGCTTTTCCCATGACACTTTTTGATTGCTAACCTGCCATTGGTGTTCATCTATAAAAGCTTTCAATTTCTTCCTAGCTTTTTACAGAACCTTTTAACGCAAAGAATAGGCGTTTAAACACATAATGTATAAACGCCTATTCTTTGTTGGAGCTGAATACACTGTGTTTAACATTTTTAATATTTTGGAGTATTTATATTCATTAAAAAAATCAAATAGGAACAATAAATCCTGAGTTTAGATAAGGGGGCATGGGAGTGGGGAAGAGGACAGTCTAACACTGTCGAGGTCACTGAGGTTATTTTGATTGAATTGTGAGAAGGGTTAGGAGACAAAAGTCCAAGCCCTTGCTCTGAGTCTGTTGTGAGAGACACTAATTCCTGTAATTTTAAGACCGGGATAGATTTATTATAACCTAATTTTGTCCCAGTATTTTATGAAGCGCTAGTCTCTCTTTCCTCCAACCACACTGATTGCCCATCCCCGACCCCCAAGCAATTTGTAAATACCATTAATTGATCGCTAGGTGATGATTTTCCAGTGGTGATGGTGAGTGGGTGGGAGGCATGTTAGTTAACATTTAGGGGTCTGATTTGCTTTCCTGTAAGGGGCATTCATTTGAAGTCACTGCCCAGAGACTGCTTACCCACTCTTCCTGAAATGCTTTTGTTCCCATTTTACTGAAATTGAGTGTGTGGTCATTGGTGTTTATTTCCCTATCGTTTGCATTAATGTGCTTTGCCCAGCACTGCGTTACCGCAGAGCCATGCAGAGTGAGGCTGTGGTGCTGATACACATGAGTTTCAGTTTCCATGGTGCTGTGCATGTCCAGGACTGGCTGTGTCTGTGACCTTTTAGTTGAGAATGGCATGATGGTAAAACCACCCCAAGCATGATGAGGGTAGAGTTTTCATAGTGCCTAACAAGTCTTTTCTATTATATTGAAAAGTACTTCATAATTAGATTATTTGTGTGGATGGTGTGTCTATGTGCAATCTAAAAGACTTTCAAATCTAGGTTAAAATATATCATAGCTACCCATTTATTTATTCATTAGCAAATATTGAGAGCCTGCTGTGTGCCCCCCAGGCACTGTTCTAAGTGCTTGGGATACAAGAGTGAATGACCCAGAGACACAAATATTCCAACACTTTAAGGTGCCTGGCTGGCAATACATACTAAGCGCTCTGTAATTATTGATTGTGTGAGTCCGTGGATTGTAGTAATGATAGAAAAGGTATAGAATTGTTGATTGCTTCAGTGTAATGGTTCTCAGAGTGATCTGTGGACCCCTGGGCTTCCCCATGCCCTTTGAAAGGATCTATGAGGTTGAACCTATTTCCATAGTAATATTAAGATGCTGTTGGCCCTTTCCACTGTGTTTACATTTGTACTGACCTGCCAATGCAATGGTGGGTGAAACTGTTGGCATCTTAGCACAAAGAGAGGCTGGCACCAACCTACACTGATACTGCACAGTGGTTATTATGTTCTTCACACTTGCAGTAAAAACAGTTCCAGTTTCACTTAAGATTGGATGAAGCAGTACAAATTAGTGATGAGTATTTATCGTGACTGTTTAAGTACCTGTCTTCTGAACCTCCCGTGTGATGAAATGGGAAGTACACAGAAAGCACTCCTGCTCGTTGCCAAACAGGGTAGTTTTCTTAAGGACAAGCACTTGTGACCTTGGTTGAGTTGCAAGCTGAGTTCACTTTTCTCATGAAACACCATTTTTTCTTTGAAAGAATGACTGAAAAAGTGTGGTTATTCAGGCTTGGGAATTTGTAAAGCCACTTCATGAAAACAAAGGGAATTTGTCATTGCAAGGGAAACAACTGATGGCATTTTTCGCCAGTGATAAAATTTGAACCTGTAAGTGAGTTAGAATTTTGGAGAACATGTATCTGCCACCATGAACTTGACAACCTTATTATCTTTAAAAAACTCTGGTGAGATTGGTGGTTATTTTAACAAATCTGAGTTTTAAGAGATTTTATACAATGAAATGTGTCACCATTTGGAGAAGATCTACATTTAACTCAGTTAGCAAATATTTTCCAAATGACCAATGCATAATGTTATAAAATCATGCATGTGTGAAAGATTTGTTCAAAGGTCAAGGTTAAAATCAGGGATTTTAATTGAACAGGAGTCAAATGTTTATTGATGCAGTTTCAGATTCTCCATTAGTGTCATAATAAACTATACTTAGTTGAATTTGTGTAGTATCCAAACAATATCAACAAACCTGAAAATGCTATTAAAAATATTATTCCTTTTTTCCCACTACATATTTTTATAAGCTTGTACATTTACATAATTTAACCAAGTTCTAACCATTGTAGAGTATTGAGCATAGAAGCAAATAAGATAATCCATCTACTTTTTATTAAGCCAGACATTAAAGATGCTTGCAAAACTAAAATAGTGCCAATCTCCTCTCTATGCTTTTGTTGTTCTGGAAAATAGTTATTTTTCACAAAAATATGATTTTTATGTTAACATGTAATGGGTTTATTCTTGGTATTTTTAAATGAATTGCTCTTTGGGGGTCTTTAGCAGGTTATATTTTCTTCCAGATGGAAAGTTTATTAGGGAAATCAAATAGAAAGCAGAATCTTAGCGCTAATAAGGAAATTGTAGAAGATGTTTTAAATTTGCTTAAACTAACAGCGTTTCTATTGGGTGTTCTTACACTTTCTGACTCTGGCCTGTGCTGGGGGAAAATTATTGCCCAGATTCCTTTCTGTATACTAAGCACCCTTTATTTAGTGTTGTAAGACTTAGCTTCCCTTAGAGGTTGTCCCCAGGTGTTTCACTGGGAGCTTATACTGACTGATACAGGCCCACCTCCCTTGTTTTACCTTATGGCTTCTGATTGATGACCCTCAGTAAGCATTACATTGGCAGGTAGAAAAGCAGTGCTTTTAGAGTGAGGAAGCAGTTTTTCTTTTAATTTTCTAGCAAATAGTTTATCATCAACAGATTGAATTTTTAAGTAACAACTTTGTCAGTTGCTGTGTCAGTGTTTATTTTATCTTTCATGATGTTGTGTTTAGAATGTTACATGATGGCTATGTTTTAACTAGGCTGCTTGCAAGTTATTTCTTTTACAGTTGCTTTCCAAGATATTTATTGATTTTGATTAAATTTTGTGCAATACTTAAGTCTTTCCCCACTGCCTATAACACACACAAACACCACACACACACACAGGTCAGGTTGGAGTTCAGACTGAATTCTTAGAAGGGGGCATGCCCACTAAAAAGCCTTCAAATGGACTTATAGTCTCTGATTTTTAACTCACTTTAATGCTTGTAATTTGAATAGAATTATAATGTTTATAGTAAATTAATTTTAATGTCTAGAGCAGTGCTTTTTAAACTTTAATGTGTATACAAATCACCTGTATATCTTGCTAAAGTGCAGATTTTGACCTGATTCTGTAGGGCTCAGTTGAGGGCAGACATTCTCTATTTTTAATGGAAGTTCACAGGTGATGGGATGTTGTTGGCTCACCAGCCCACATGTTGAATAACAAGAGTATAGAGAACCGTGCAGATTTAATAGTTAGTAATATTGTGTACAGAACCAAAAGGTTATAATAATAATTCAGTTTTAATTAATATTTTGGGGGAAAATTTTATATAATTTTTGAATTCTGAGATATATAATTGTAAAGTGGTAAATGCTTTAAAACACGTAGATACTGTATTTGCTTTCTTTCTCTATTTACCAAAAGGAGTGAAAATGGTATCTTCTTCAGACTTTTCTAATTAGCTTCAAGGACATTTTAGATTCCTAAACTTCACTAGCCTACTGAGAAAATTATCTTATTCCTCTTTCCTCAATTTGTTATGTTTTGGAAAAGCCGAGAACTGTACAGTGAACGTCCAAATACCTTTCACCTGCATTTACCGCTTAACGTTTTACAACCTTTGCTATTTCTGTCTATGGTTTTTTTCTCTGATATTTTCATTAATCCTCTAGGTGCACTCCTTGCAAGCTGCATTTTAACCAAAAGGTTGCTAACAGTGTGTGGAATTTTTAAAAAGGGAAAATAGTAGTGTGAGTTGAAAATTTGGTAATATCAAGTGAAGCTTTGGGCTCCTTAAAATGCCCAGTTCTGTTGCGTATACTGAAGTTTAATGAGTAAACAAATCTAAGAATAACTTGGCATTTTTCTTTTCCTCCTGATAACATAGTGCTAAATTAGTGTATTTTGGTTTTGATAAGAGTAGAAATTCTAATTTTGAATTTTGATGGTGATTATTTGGGGTCAGAGCTCACATTTGCTGGGTAAAATTGGGTCAGCATTAAGGTAAGTGCTTCTGTGCAAAGCATTGCTGAGTGGTGGTGACCAGACAGAGCCCGGTTTGGGGACCAAGGCACTCATTCTGCAGTGGTAGGAGGCACTGCCACGGCC
Source organism: Manis pentadactyla (assembly GCF_030020395.1). NCBI lineage: Eukaryota > Metazoa > Chordata > Mammalia > Pholidota > Manidae > Manis > Manis pentadactyla. Next base: position 106,711,400 of record NC_080030.1, on the reverse strand, counting down.
CTGACTGTTTGTGTGTGACTGACTGAGACCCTCTGCCGATGGACGCGTTCTTCTGTGCTGGGCCGAGAGCCACTGTGTCTGTCTGGGGTAATTCACCGTTCTCCTGCTGCTTCTGCCTGCGTGTTGAGGACGTAGGTCTCACGTATCTTTCCTTGTGGAAGGTACTCCATGGTCTCTCCCATGTTTCTGCTGCCCGGACTTCCCACCTTAGTTCTTTATGGATTTCTGGCTCAAGGGCACCATGAATCTGATTCCCTTTGTACCTAGAGAGACAACTTGATTGTCTCAACTGTTCCTTTTTGCTCCAGGCAACTGTGACCAGTAGATAGTAATATAGTGACTCACCTTGTACTCCGCAGATCTATGAGATCAGACTCTGCTAGAACGGAAGGAAGTATGTGTCATTTTTTACGTTTAAAAAATACACTTTAGGAAATAGCCATGGGTAGCAAGTCCCCTTTCCTCTGGTAGGACGGCATCTGCTGGACATTTCCTTGTCATTCAGGGGCTTTCCATGGCTTGGACAATAAATGGTGTCTCTTAGTAGAGTAACCCAAGAAGCCTATAGCTCCGCATTTTTTCCTGCTATTATTTGACTCAGTTTTTACTGAACAGCTTATAGAACAATGACTTTTTTTGGTAATATAATCATTATCTCAAGTACTTAGGTCTTACCAAGAAAATGGTATCACATCGGATCCTCGAGTCAGACTAGTCCTGGTCCACGTCCTCCACTTAAAGGCTCTGGCTCCATCCACTCTGAGCTTTAGGTTCTTTATCTGTAAAAGAGCAGTAACACCAGCGCTTACCTAAAGGGTTGTCATGACTGAATTATATAATCTGTATGAAAAGGCCCAGTACAATGTCCGCTACCTGCTAAGTGTTCAATTAATGTTGCTTACTGTCTTTCTTTTTTTCAGTGAAAAGTGTTTTAGTCGTCTCATTTATGCAACTGCTTATCTGTCCAGTGATCACTTCCTCAGTTGCCTGAAGGGTTCAGTGAAGGTATAGGATGTAAATTTAGGTATTTGACCTTAAAAGATACATTTGAATAGCTTTATTAAGATCTAATTGACTTATAACAAACTATACATGTTTAAAATGCACCCTCTTATATGTTTATACCATGCTTTACCTGTTGACATAAAGGATGTTTCCTGTTAGCATTCACATACAAGTCTTTGTGTGGACATAACACTTTTATTTCTTGTAGGTAATTACCTAGTTGTAGAATGACTGGATCTGATGGCAGGTGTATGTTCACCTTTTTTAAGGAATTACCAAACAATTTTCCAAAGCAGTTGTACTGTTTCACCCTCCCAACAACTGTGTATGAAGATTCCACTCCACATTCTTGCCAACACTAGGTATGGTCAGGCAACAAGCTATTTTTTAAATTATTACTCTTTCATATCTTTGCATATGATAAACACACATCATACTACAAAAGAATTATTTGGAAAAAGTACAAAATATGCCAGATAGCCAAAGATTTTTTAATTCACTTAAAAAAAAGTATTTGGAATTGTACTGAAATCTCTTTACTGGGAGGTTAAGAGACAGTTTGCTAAAAATATTAGATTATTGAATTAGGGAAGAAACACTTCTTTAAGAAGTTAATTTTGTAATGTGTGTACCTGTTTTTATATGTGTATTTTTTTTCCTTTGATAGAGTTTTCCAGAAAAGGACCTTCTGCACTGTCCATCTAAGGATGCAGTTGAAGCTCATTTTATGTCTTGTGTGAAAGAAGCTGATGCTTTAAAGCATAAAAGTCAAGTCATCAATGAAATGCAGAAGAAAGACCACAAGCAGCTGTGGATGGGCTTACAGAACGGTAAACAGCGTGTGTGATTCCAGGGCGCCGCCGTGGGAAGTAACCACAGTCCGCTGAGATTGGTGCAGCGTACGATTGGTGGTACAGGTTTCAGTTCTAGCCTCTGTGCCCAGAATTCTGCAGAAAGCCGCCTTCAGTCACCCCTTGCATTGTACCCTTCCAGCACCCATCTGTTCATGGGCTCCCTAGTGTTAGCATGGTTGCTTTGCCTGTAACCCGTGTTGGTGTAAGCTTCCTGTGCTTAGCTTCTGGAGAAAGTACTCGTATACCTAGTCACGATCTCTCTGGAATTGCACCTGAATACCCTGTGTGCACCCCAGAGTGCCCCCACTTGAGTACATGAGCTCCAGCCTCTGCTTTCTCAGAACAGGACACTTGCTTTGAGCTCTAGGCTCGGACTCTCTCTCCTGGCTGGGATGCAGAGTACATGCTCAAGGAGAGAGCGGCGGGAGCCTGCAACACCTATCCGTGTTCCCCACCTTTCAGAGCTTGCTGTGACTGAGCTTTGCCCACCCTGGTGCACCCGGTGCCCTCGAGCAGTCGTTCTGTGTACAGGCTGCCTCACTCTGCACGAGTTAACGTGCTTCAGTTAACATGCTTTAGCTAAGTGATACCAGTTCCTCAGCAGTATGGTTCCTATTTCATTTACTACCACATATTAACTGAGTAATTACATAAAGTACAGACTTTATTGCTAGCTCTCCAGTTCATGAATCATTATATAACAACAGATATGCATCATGATCAGTGACCAGTCATGTCACGTTCAGTGTCTGTCACTGAATAATTGTCACGCATCTGTTACTTGGTTTACCTGCAGACAGCAAAACATGTGGTTGTATTGGCTCCTTGTCTCCAGAGATAAGCCCACATAACATTTTATAAAACAGGATAATTGAAAGAGGGAATTGGCCCAGAAAGATGAAGATGTGGAAAAGAAAAAGAAAGTGATAATGCCGGAAGTGAGATTTGAATAGAATGTAATGGAATTAGATGAAATAGTTGACTGTGAGAACGTTGGCACTGTTGCCATTTGAGAGACATTAGGTGGGCAGTACCCCGAAGCTTAGCGAGGGTGAAGTTTTCCACGTAAATGGAGAGAGTAGTGGTGACAAAAAAGGGTGAGGTTATCCCAGAAGAAAAGATGCTGGCAAAAAACTTAGCATTAAAGGAACTCGCGGAGTTTCCTAACATTGAAAGCACAAATGACAACTTGTTGGGAAGTGGATCTGAACTTAGAAAGGATGTGACAATTTGCCAAGGTTTAGGAAAGATGCTTGCTTGTAAGTTATATGTCAAGTAAACAAGCACTGTTCAAACTGTGCTTAAGTGTTTTACAAAGACATAAAATTCTTTTTTAATTCTCAACATTTCTAATGCTTTAAATTACAGAGTACTAAGTAAATGTTAGTTTTATTTACTTTTTTCATTTTCCTATACATTTATAACCAACAGATGTTAATGTTTTGACATTTTTAAAGATCACAAAACTATCATAATTTTTCCTGTTAATTATTAAGATTACTTTATGTGGTTTCATTGTCACTTTTCCAGCTCCATGTTACTATCAAAGCAAGACTGAATGTATTTTTCTCCATTTTGGGCAGGTGTTTTTGGACAAGGAATTAGTCCAATATAAGCTGCTCATTAATGGCAATAATTAGAAGAAAATAGAAGGAACCCCCCAACCTTCCCACACCCTCCAAAAAACCATAATTAAGAAAAATGTGACCCAGTTTTATCGTTTGGACTATACTATTACCATGAAATGTTTATAATTATTTAGTATTTATTACTTAAATTATTCAAAGTATAGGGCATTACCAATGACTTCAGTAGCTCAGAAGGCACATATTTTATGACAATGTGTAGTAGAAATTAAATTTTTTCATTTAAGTTTCTTAGATCTGACCTGAGTTACATGGAGTTGCTCCTCAGTTTCATACTTGTACACCTGGTATTTTGTAAATGGATTATAAGCTCTGTGAAAGCAGGTACCAGTTACATCACTGACAACACAAATTCTTTTTAAATAACTAAAAGAGTTTACAACCCCTGACAAAGGTGTACCTAGTCCTTTTTCATGGTGGCTTTTTGAAGATGAAGAGACGTTGTAGGAGATTGTGAATAAAAGCCTAAACAGAAGACAGGGATCTTGTAAAGAGAGAAGGGACCTGAGAATAACCTGAGAATGGCTTCAGAATGGAAGTAAGTAATTGAAATGGACTTCTCAGTAGATGTTCTTGAGAGCTATTGTGAATGTGGTGAGTCAGCTCTCAAGAGCTCCAGGCAACAGAGGAGTCCAAAAAGGGTGCGGATGTTTTGATTGTGGCCTTGGAGGACTGGCCACAGGGTGAGGGTTAAGAATGGTGAAAAGAACAAAAATCTGGTTGTTAGTTTCAACTCGACTAGCAGCTCTTTGGCAGCTCACTTAATCCATTTGAACTTCAGTTTCTTCACCTGTAAAACAAGAGAATATCTGCCATGTTCTCTTCTAGGTGTCGTTAGAGACTTTAACAAAACACTAATACAGTTTATGTGCAAGGGCCTAAAGGAAGTAGGGCTGTCCTGATAGAAAGAATTATTGAGAAGTCAATTTGAGGCTCTAGAACAGGGGTTGGGAAACTGTGTTCATGGGCCAGCCACCCGTTTTTGTAAATAAAGATTTAATAGAAGTGTGCCACACCCATTCATTTATGTGTTGTCTGTGGCTACTTTCATGCTACAACAGCTGAGTTAAATGGTTGTGACAGAGACCCGGTGGCCCACAGCCAAAAGTATTTACTATCTCTGACCCTTTTAGAAAACCTTTGCCGGTTCATAGAAGGTTGACCAAACCAACAGCTTGTATTTATCACTGACCTAAACCCTGACTCAGGGTCACACACTCAGAACTTGATATTATCTTATGTATCAAACTTTGCCTAATAACTGCCTTCGTTGCTCTTTTTTGGCATGACTTCCTTTTTTCCCCTATTTTTGTCTTACCTCATACTTTTCTTGGATATATGACTGTCTTAAAGTTATCTTTATTAAAAAGTTATATTTTATTCAATGACTTCCAAAATGAGTTTTATTAAATCTGACTCAGAATGGTACATGGCTAAAATATACCTCACTCCATTCTCATTTTTAGCTGCAAATGACTTTTGGAGCTATTAAGTTTGGTTTTGTTTGTGTTGGTAATGATTGAGCTTAAACACTCAAAATCTTACATGTGGTATCCAGTGGGTACTGGAAACCTTGATAGTTTATTTTCTAACTTTTTAAAATTAAAATATTTACATAGGAAATCTTTATGTGGGTAAAGGAGGTTTGTACAAGATATATTTTGGGGTGAAAGGCTGAATGTTACCTACATTAAGGTAAATTGTTAAGAGGTGGGTGTGGTGATACCTCTCTTCCCTTTTATTTAACAACTCCTCATTGTGGCCTTGGAGGACTGTTTTTATGCTCATCTCTATTGTCACTTTCTGTGGGTGGCTTTCCTTCATTTATTTTTTTAGCCAGCAAATAAATTTATTGAACACCAAATGTGTGCCTGAGGCTATGCTGCCAGCTAGTGACTGTCCCGCAGTGATGGAGCCCGCGTGGGCCCTGTCACCACGGAGCTTACAGCCAAGTGGAGACAGAGCTGTCTGTGTTTCATGCTCCTTGTCCATTTCTGTGCTCGTGTTTTATTGCTATGCTCTGGTATGGCTATGGTTGATGCAATTCTGCTAGAATATAAGTTTCTCCTGGTTAGAGTATATTAGACATTTTTCATCCTCCGCCACCTTATCTAGTCTTAGGCATAGAGCAGACAGAATTAAATACCGACTAAATGACTCCTTTATTAACAGCTTTTTGTAAATAATTTAATATTAATATAAAACAGAAAGAACCTTGTTTGAATTTATTTACAGAAATGGATTTTATGTTTAAGAATTTTTCAGTCCAAAAGAAGTTCCTTTTAATTTGTGAAGTCATAGTTATACCTTTTGGTTAGTATAATTGTGAGTTGGTCAGAAGTGAGACATAGCAGATGGTAAATTTATTTCATTCAGAACTGCACCTGTAGAGCCCTAACAACCGAACGACTTAAAAAATTTTTGAATACTTTCAAATGCCAATTTTAATTTTTCACATCTCTGTGAAAGAGAAATAAGAAAAGCTTTTGAAACCAAGAAAACTCATTTAAGACACAATGTGCCTTTCAGTGTTTTTTATGGGTTTTCATTTTAGATATAAAAGTATTTATCCTCCCTGTGAAACCAAGTTAATGACCACAAAAAAAGAAAAGAAAGTAACATTTTCATTATTTATGAGGCAGTTGTCCCTACATGTGCAGGCTATTTTCTATTAAATGTGAAGCCGTTTTTCTTCTAAGCTAGAGATTTGAGGAAATCTCTAAAAATATTTTTAATGTAATATATGACTTAGTTTTCAGCCTTGGTTTTTCTGAATATACTAAAAAAGAAAGAAGATTCCTATACACTAATGATGAACTAGCAGAAAGGGAAATCAGGAAACAACTCCATTCACAATTGTATCAAAAAGAATTAAATACCTAGGAATAAACCTAACCAAGGAAGTGAAAGACCTATACCTTGAAAACTACAAGACACTCTTACGAGAAATTAAAGAGGACACTAACAAATGGAAACTCATCCCATGCTCTTGGCTAGGAAGAATTAATATCGTCAAAATGGCCATCCTGCCCAAAGCAATCTACAAATTCAATGCAATTCCTATCAGAATACCAACAGCATTCTTCAAGAAACTGGAACAAATAGTTCCAAAATTCATATGGAACCACAAAAAACCCCAAATAGCCAAAGCAATCCTGAGAAGGAAGAATAAGGCAGGAGGGATCTCACTCCCCAACTTCAAGCTCTACTACAAAGCCACAGTAATCAAGACAATTTGGTACTGGCACAAGAGCAGAGCCACAGACCAATGGAACAGACTAGAGAATCCAGACATTAACCCAAACATATATGGCCAATTAATATTTGATAAAGGAGCCATGGACATACAATGGTGAAATGACAGCCTCTTCAACAGTTGGTGTTGGCAAAACTGGACAGCTGCATGTAAGAGAATGAAACTGGACCATTGTCTAACCCCATATACAAAAGTGAACTCAAAATGGATCACAGACCTGAATGTAAGTCATGAAACCATAAAACTCTTAGAAGAAAACATAGGAAAAATCTCTTGGACATAAACATGAGCAACTTCTTCATGAACATATCTTCCTGGACAAGGGAAACAAAAGCAAAAATGAACAAGTGGGACTATATCAAACTAAGAAGCTTCTGTACAACAAAGGACACCATCAATAGAACAAAAAGGCATCCTATAGTATGGGAGAATATATTCATAAATGACATATCTGATAAGGGGTTGACATCCAAAATATAAAGAGCTCACACACCTCAAGAAACTAAAACCAGATAATCCAATTAAAAAATGGGCAGAGGATCTGAACAGTCACTTCTCCAAACAAGAAATTCAAATGGCCAACAGGCACATGAAAAGATGCTCCACATTGCTAATCATCAGAGAAATGTTAATTAAAACCACAATGAGGTATCACCTCACTATCCAAGTTAGGATGGCCACCATCCAAAAGACAAACAACAAATGTTGGTGAGGATGTAGAGAAAGGGAACCCTCCTACACTGCTGGTGGGAATATAAATTAGTTCAACCATTGTATGGAGGTTCCTCAAAAAACTAAAATTAGAAATACCACTTGACCCAGGAATTCCACTCCTAGGAATTTAACCTAAGAATGCAGGAGCGCAGTTTGAAAAAGACATATGCACCCCTATGTTTATCGCAACACTGTTTACAATAGCCAAGAAATGGAAGCAACCTAAGTGTCCATCAGTAGATGAATGGATAAAGAAGATGTGGTGCATATACACAATGGGATATTATTCAGCCATAAGAAGAAAACAGATCCTACCATTTGCAACAACATGGATGGAGCTAGAGGGTATTATGCTCAGTGAAATAAGCCAGGCAGAGAAAGATAAGTATCAAATGATGTCACTCATCTGTGGAGTATAAGAACAATGCAAAAACTGAAGGAACAAAACAGCAGCAGGATCACAGAACCCAAGAATGGACTAACGGTTACCAAAGGGGAAGGGACTGGGGAGGGTGGGTGGGAAGGGAGGGATAAGGGGGGGAAAAGGAGCATTACGATTGGCACACATAATGTAGGGGGGGCATGGGGAGGGCTGTACAGCACAGAGAAGACAAGTAGTGATTCTATAGCATCTTAGAACACTGATGGACAGTGACTGTAAGGGGGTATGTGGGGGGACTTGATATAATGGGGGGAGTCGAGTAACCATAATATAGTTCATGTAATTGTACATTAATGATACCAAAGTAAAAAAAAAGAGACGGTAGCATTAAATAAATTCCATGGACTGTCAAATGAAAATTTTGACTGCTAAATATGTTGAAAATTTTCATTGTTCCTAAAGTATAATCTTCTTTAGGAACTAAGTAATTTTTTAGAGAAATCAGTTACTTGGCAGTATACCATCTTAACTTAAAACTTGTTTTTAAGAGAAGACAGTGATAATTGAAAGGTAATACTTATATTAAGTCATAACATTTTGAAAGCACTCTGGTGCTGATTTAGTGGAGGCCTGACAGCTGCATTGTGAGTGTATTACTCTGTCTTCATCAGGTGTGCGTAGTAGCATAAGTGTGTCAGACTCATCTGTTGGTCGGGAGGGACCTGATGTTTACCTCGCCGTATCTCTTTCTGGTTGTATGGTCATGACAGGTCACTTTTCTCTCTAAGCTGGAGTTTCCTTTTAAAAGTGAATGTGGTAGTAACAAGTCTCAAATTCAGGGACTGTGAAGTGGCAATCCCATATACCCACGTTCTCACCCTCTCAGTTGATTCCAGAAGGACTTCTTGGAAGAATAATTAGGTGAGATGCAATACTTGCTTAGACTATATATGGTGGCCTGAGGGTAGCGGAGCAGTGGATGGAGTTAAGGAATGTTTGAGATAATAGCACCCTTTGGACTTAGTAGTTGGTTGAACATGGTAGGCAGTAGACTGAGAACTGTCCAGGTCGACTCTGGACATTTCAGAAACTGTTGAGTATGCCTAACTGCTCATCCATCTTATGCATATTGTCCAGAAGTACATCTTTGTTATATTGTTACATTTAAGATAAGTCACTTATTGACACCCAGTCCCTTAATACTATCATAAAAAGGAATGTGGGTCACTTTGATGCCATATGTATTTTTAAATTTATGCTGATTTCTTCTAATTACTGTTCTGCCTTCAGAATGCTCAAAAGCATTCTAAAATTTTGCTAGAGATTGATGTCAGGCTTACTAGTTGATAAAAAAACATTAATATGTTTAAGTCGAAGCACTTACCTGTCTCCTGACCTCTGGCACCACCCCATTTTTCATCATTTCAGAAGATGACTGGCATTGGCTGTGTGACCCTACCTTCAGCTCTCTTGGTGTCCTCTGAGGTGGTCCCCCTTTATCTAAAGACTTGCGTTAAAGCCACAGACCCACCCGAGCAGGGTACCTACTCTCATGTCTGGGTCCATGCAAGCATCGTCTTCACTTTAGCTGTATGTTTTCATGTTTTTTCTTGAAAGATCATTCTGTTGGTGGAGAAAATGGAAGTTAAACAGAAGTTAAATAGTTGACTCTACACTATTTTGAAGCAGTAAAGTGCTGAGAATAGAGACTCATAGGGATTAAACCTATTTATATTAAGGTGGTTAGCAAAGACCTCCTTACAGAGATGATACAAAACCTAAGGATGAGAGAGAACCAGTCACATTAGGGAGCAGCATGTTTCAAGGACATGAGGTACAAGAGAGTTTAGTATGTTTTAAGAAATTAAAAGAGGGCCAGGGTGTGGATATAGTGGCCCAGAAGGAAGGGTGACACGAGATGAGGTTGGATAGTGGAGAAAGAACTAGATCGGTGATGCGGGGCCTCTTAGGCCAAGGAAGAGAATTCAGAGGGTAAAGGCCGTGGGGAGCCTTTAGAGGATTTCTAAGCAGGAGAGTGATGAGCTGCAGAATATGATGTAAGGACATTCTGGCTGCTGAGTGGCGGATGGAGAAGGAGGAGCAAAGATGAGCAAATGGAGAGGTTATAGTAGTAGGTCCAGGTATAAGATGACGGTGGCCTTAGGGTGATGGTGGTGGAGATGGAGAGAAGTCAGGAAACTTGGGTTTTGATTCAGAGGTAGAATTGACAGAATCTGTTGTTAGATCGGATGTAAGTTTAGGGTGAAAGAAAGGAAAGAATTGTTGCTGATTCTGACTTGGGCAGCTCAGTGGATATGGTGCTTTATATACCAAGATCGAAATAACTAGATAGGGAATAGGTTTGGGTGGGGACACAGAGGCGCGGTGGTCAGCCTGGAGGTGAAAGTTGGAGATGCCTCCGAGACATTCACGTGACGATCTCTGAGTGCCGCGTTGCTAGTGTTCCGGATTGTGAGCGCATCAGTACATGGAGGTGTGATAGATTTGATCACATATAGCAAGTGGCATCTTCGTTATTTCATCTCTAAGGCTGTGACAGTTATGTCCCCAGTGATACAAGGTGACAAAATATAGAATGATCCCCTATGTTCCGGAAGTTATGCGATTCTTTATACCCACTAACTGTTGTGGGCTTTTCTTTCTGTACACAGCTGAGTTAGTAATTTCCACTATTTTGCCTGTAGTACAATAAGGTGAGTAAGTTTAGTCCAAAGCTATACATGTGGCATTCAGGAATCTCTAACTTTGTATGCAAATTTAGAGTAAATTTGTAACCTGCTTTGAGCATTCAGTTAAGTTTTACTGTGGAACAAAAAAGGATTTTACTGTGTGTTTTAAATCAGTCCCTTAGTGTCCTACATTTTATAATTAAAAATAATGATGGAAATCTAATAAGTTTATTTGTATTTTAACATAAAGCCATAAAGATTTTTTCTAGGCTTCTGGAGAAAGATTGCTCTTGAAAATACATGATTTAAATGAATAAATAAATTTGGTAATGATTGGGATCACAGCCTCTTAGAGTTCTTGGGTAGAGTTGGCAGTGAACATCATGGATAATAAAACTTGGTGAAAAACACTTAGGCAGGTATTTCATAGTATACTACAAATTATTGTAGTATATATACTAACTAGTTTATTGGGAAGAGTTCATTAATAACTGTCCCAGAGCTCTTCAGTGGTAGAGAATATATTTTGCACATGAGAGTCAGTTGAATATATATAAATACATATGACTAGGTTGATACTCTAAACTGATTACTAACTGAAAATATTTTTAGTGAACTTTTAGTGTTCTAGGAATGCAAAAGTTTCATTTGTAATGTCCTTTTTAATAAAACTTAAAATCATCTACAGTAAAAAGACTATTATATCATTATATTTATTCCAATTAAAAACTAAAAACATAACTTTTAGCATACTGACATTTTTTTTGTTTTTTTAGAAGTTAAGTCTGGGAAGGTTTAAGTCTAAAAGCTTTTCCTTATGAATGTTGATGCACGATGTAGAGGAAATACAGACAAACATCTATCTGATAAATGATTTTTACTCTTGGAGTTACGACCTATCGTTACTACTGGAATTTACAACACAATTTGTCTTTTCCTCTTAAAAAAATACACCACATGCAGCTTAACTTATTTTGTTTTTAAATGAATGTTTTGTTTTGAAATTTAAGAATTTCATGGTTCTCAAGAGAACAGAAAACCCCAAGTGTACTTACTTTCCTAAAATGCTTTGTTTTGTCCATTAGCTCCTCATTCTCTCTGGAGCACTGTTTGTCAAAGTGTACACAGTGGGCCAGAAGTCTCAGCATTACCTAGGACCCGATTAGAAACGCACCTGCGACCAACTGCATCAGAAACTCTGGGGTAGGTCTCAGCATCTGTGCTTCCACAAGCCCTCCGGGCAGCTATGAGGCACTAGGATTTCTCAGCGTTGGCAGGTGTTTTGGACTGGGTCATTCTTTGATGCAGGGGTAGCGGTGGCAGAGGGGCTGACCTCTGCATTGTAGATGTGAGGCCGCATTCCCGGCCTCTACCTAAATGCCAGTAGCGCACTGCTTCCCACCCTCTATCATGACAGTAAAACGCGTCTCCAGATCCTGCCAGACACCGCCTCAGGGACGAAAGCAAGCCACTGAAAACCACTACTGCAGGAGAGAGGTGATGTGGAGTTAATGCATAACACTGCTTCGCCTTTAGAGTCCTAGCAGTGCTCGGTATTGAATACCGAGCTTGTGCTGGGCACTTCGTGTGAGCTGTCAGCCTTGCATGATGTGTTTGAAAATCTAGTGCCTGAGACACCCAATCAGGCCATTTCTTCTCTCTTCACCAGCTCAGCCCTTGAGAACTAGTCTGTTTGGTTGTTACAGTGACACACTAGGCTGTATTTGGAAGTATGTATTTTAATTTAAAAAAAAGATATTTGGCATTTAAACAAATTAAACAGTTATTTTAACCAGTTAATTCTTCTTATCCGTAAACTTAACTATGTGAATTTCTTACAGTAACCTTAGCCATAATTGTTTCTGGATGATAGCAATTATTTTATTTTGCTGAGGTTCCTGTTAAATGGCAAGTAAATCAGTAGTACAGTATGCTGTCATTTCAGTAAGACTAGATGTGCATACATTTTTGAAGTAACAAGTGTCTTCTGTATTTTTCTTTTTTCCCCTTTTGCTTCCCTTCAGTGTCCTTTGCAGCTTTCTGTGTGCACTTGACCTAGTTCTGCATATCTTAGCACTTCTTTCCCTCTCTCCTGCCTCTCACTTAAATTTACCTAGTCTCTGACCCACTCCTTCATTATCTTTCTGGAGTCTGAATGGCCAGATGCACATTTTATCTCAACAATCTGTAGTTAATGCTGGCCAGTATGTTACCCATTCACAGGTGCCTCTTTCATGCACTTTTTAACAAAGATCTAGAAATGGCTATATTGAAATATGTCAGAGTTTCCAGCCGCCTCGCCCCTCCTGTCCTGCCTCTGGCCCCCAGGACATTCTGCTCAGTCCTCCTCTGTCTCCACCGACCAGTTTTGATTAGTGGCAGCAATGAGTTCTGGGTGTCAGAATTCTGTATAGTAATGTTGTCTTTTCCTGAACTGGAAAAGTAAGAACAGTTCTATAGCACGGCTAGTTTCTTGTTACCTATTTCATGTCTCTACTCTTTTTATTGCTTGATTCAGAAATCCTTTTATGTGAAAATCATATTTAAATACTATTAAACTCTGTTTTAACTAGCATTCAAAATGTTGCAAGATTTTAACCTGAAAACTAGGAAAGAAAGAGCCCATAAAAAAAGTGCAAAATAAACAAATTTGTTCATCTCAGATGCAGCGTGTTCAGTCAAGTCCTGATTATTATCTTCAAAGTGGTTTTCTACTTAAGAAGCATTTCTTCTCACAGGGTCCCGTTAGGAACCACAGTATCCTTGGTTCCTTGGCCTTTTTACATCTAAATTCCTTCTTTCTGTACCAGTAGAAGGATAGCAATAAAATAGCCCCCCAACCATTTTTAATTGGAGTTAATTTCCATAAAAGATTTTACTTTATTTTAAATTACCACAAGGTACACTCCGAATTAAACTTCAAGATTTTATGGGTCTTTTCCTTAAACTTGATTCTTGTTTTTGTTAATACACTCCTTAGATTTTTTTTTCCCGACAGGTATGTTAGTTTTCATTTATTCTAAAGTGAAGTTAAAGTTATCTTTATGTAGGATTTTAAAACCCTATAAAAACATTCATATATTTTTTTTGCAAGATAAAAGAGTATTGATACATGTGCACTCAGAATTTAAAGAAGGAGCAGAAAAGAGAAGATATGAGGGGAAGTCTAGTATCTGGAAGTAGGAAGAGAAGGGAGGCAGTTCCTCAGGTGTGATAAGGGGAGAGGTTTTACATTTAGAAGTCCCCCCCCAATATTTTTACCATAATCTATTTTTAGATGTTGTTATATGTAAAATAACACTACATAGGATTTAGATATTTGAGTTGTAAATGAGTAAGTTGAGGAACAATGGTTGAATAATTTCAAATTTTAATAACTTCATTCTCATTTTTACTCAGGATTCTTAGAAATCCTGATTAAATTTTTGTGTCTTATAGGACATGTTATATACATTACTCATCACTAAAAGCTACTGAATATGTTTAAAATAATAGTATTTAGTCCAAAATAAACTAATTATAGGAAATAGTACAATGTAATGTATATAATAATAGGTGGGTCTTATCTTTTGAGGTATGTATATAATTTTAAGAATCAACTGTTTTGGCAATGAATTAGGTATTATAATAAATCAATTTGTAGTAAATGTCACCTGAATAATCCTAGTAGCTATAAACTGAACTATGATTGAATTTTCCAGTTTCACTCGTCATTGTCCTTGACTTCTTTTAAGAGTTATTTCTTAATTGAGTCGTGTTTTCAGTTGATTATCACGGTACATTTTTCCTTGTTCTCATTGAAAAATTACATGTTGAAACTAGTAGCATTTATTTCTGTGGCAGCTACTACTAACTGTTCAGTTTTGTCATCCATAACTGCTGTTAAACGATTATACCTGACATTGAAGCATAGAACTCTGGAATTTTTGGCAGTAGGAACATTTCATTCATTAACAGTTTCCCAGATTCTTGTTAATCTTAGATCATTGAATTGACTCAACTAGGAGTTTTACCAAGCAAGCAGTGTTTTTATTTCTGGAAATGTAACTGGAGGTTTTCTCGATGTGCCAGCATCCCTGAGAGGTGACTGGCCCAGTGACCGCAGATAAATCATTAACCTGCTTTGAACTGCAGTTTCCCCCTATGTGAAATGAAGATAGCTGCCTCAGTAAGTTACTGTGAAAACCAAACAACATAAAACCCACATAGAGTTTTAAAAACGCTAAATTCTGTGCAGGTCTGTTATTAATAAGAATGATCGCTGAGGTCCTACTTAAATCAGAACCCACAGCTTTTCACTCTAGCATCACTTTAGTGTTTTAATACCGTTCCTTTTCCAGCCTAACCCTAACGTACTTCTTACTTAAGCGTCTGCCACTTGAGGAGATGGGGGTGGGGTGGGAGGACTTGAACCGTGGAGCAGGGCAAGTGCGGGAAAGGGGCCCGCCGGACCTCTGAGAAGCTGTGATAACTGTGTATGTCAGTTAGGCTTCCCCAGTTAATAGTAAGTGAAGGAACAAACACTTTGCATAGCTGTTCCATTTTGTTTATTTTGTTTTTTAATTCTCTTTGGCGCCTAGTACTCAATTAGATACATAATAGAAGAAAGCAGATAGTTTGATAGATTTAACTCTTCGCAAATCCTACAAAGTAAAAACCTGCAGTTTGAGCACACCATTCATTCCTTCTGTCCACTGTTTGACTCTTACTTCTCTCTTCCTTGCCTAGAATTAGTCGGAAATTCATAATACGAACCATTTACAAATTGGAAACTTCTTTTAACAGGGTATTTTTCATATAGTCACCATGGACAGGTCAGATGGCTTTGAAATAGAACAGAACTTACCTGGAATTACATTATGTTTACTAAATTCCTGTGATGTTTCAGGCCTGGATACTTCTTATATGCATTACCTCCATGGTTTCTCACATGAATAAATTACATTATGAGCTTTGAAAATGAGGGAAAGAGCTCACAGAACTACCTAGGTGGGACCAGAATTTGAATTTAGATCTCTGATTCTAAAATGAATGTGTTTTCCATTACATTTGGGGTTTTTAACTCTGGCTACCTATTAGAATCATCTGTGAACTTCCAAGTTAGGAGAGAATCTGAAATACCCAGTGTAGAGCGGGGCCGCTGTGGAGTGGGTCCTCAGGTGACCGACGTCAGCAGCTATACCTGAGAAATGTTCAGAGACCACTGGTGCCCCCAGCCGGATTTCTGAAGCTTTTATTTGTCAGTGAGTCACTATTAATAGGATCTTCCCATTTACATTTTCTTATTGGAGGCATGAGGTATTTGTATAAACAGAATATCCTGCACAACAGACATTGTAGAGATACAGTGAATATAATGGAGTATCTTCTCTGTCTTTCAAAAATTAAGGATTTTTGTTTTTTATGATTTTGGAGTGCTCTCTGAAGTGAAAATGAGCTTGATGACTTGTTAGATTTGTTCCTGGCCTCCTGACTTTGGGGAAGTGGTAAACTGTAATTTAGCCTAGGAGGAAAAACATTTTGTCAATTTACAGTAGCTTTGAAAGGTAATAAATCAGGTTATTGGTTATAAATCTGTAGGTGATGTGCACAGGAATACATTTAGTTAATTAGTCTTGGCCTGCCACTGTGCTAACAGCTCTGTAAATCTGTTTGGCAAACAAGCCACTTTAAAGATTGTTTTGTAGATTAAGTGAAGACTTGACTAAAATTTAAGGTAATTCTTCCTTTTTTTATTTTTAATATGAGCACATAGAATAAGTTTTTTTTTTTACATTAAGACAGTTTTGAATTTTGAATTCCTTTTATGTCCCAATTTCAAAATAAATCTGGCCCAATTTCAAAATAAATCATAAGTAAACCTCTCTAAACTGGTTAAAACACAGTAATTGAATTCTATTTTCAAATAAAGTCAGTTACTAGGATTGACTCTTAGAATACATTGAAGACATTGTAACTTGTAGTTATGGTTTATTGGCTTGTGATGTTGAAATTAAAATTTATATTCTTCTTTTCCCTATACTTAGTAAGATTAGTTTTCTTTAAGCTTCCAGCAACATCTTTTTAACCATTTACAAAGTAACTAGTTTCTACTGGCTGTGTTTATAGACCTTTGCTGTAAAGGTATAATAGTTGGGAGCCTCTTACCATCCCAGATTAACCAGAAACCTCATTTTTTCCCCCCACCACACTTATGCCCTCTCCCTTAATATTTTGAGACATGTTAGGAGAGGGAGGGGTTGAGAAAGTGGTTGTTAGATCTTCAAGGCTGTAGAGGCAGAGCTCAGACTAGCCTGACAAGACGGGAGGGCTCCTGAGATGTTACCTAGATATTCTTGGACCACCATTCCTGGCACAAAGTACATAACTCTAAATAACTAAACAACTGAATGAATGTCTGAGTCAGGCAAGTGGGGAACAACACAAAGGAACCCAAATGCCAAAATCGTGGTGTGGTTGAAAACTAATGCACTTGAAATTGATGGAAGGTAAATAGCAACTAAATTGTTCCTGCAGAGTTTGGGGCCTGATAATGGTAGTGGAAAGGGTTGGAGGCAGAAGCCAAAGGGGACATGAAGGGAATTCGGTCTGGAGAAGTGCTGCGGCTGGGCTGTGTGGTGGCTCTTTCTCCCCACCGTGGCCGGCACAGCCCCTCAGTTGCATAACCTGGAGGCAGCGTTCACATGGAGTTTGCTGTAAATGACGCAAACTGCTTGACCCGGAACCGGCCTGAAAGCCCCAGCAGTCTCGTAATGAAGGGTTCGGCAGAACCACCTTCCCACGTGGGCCTTGTTGCGGAATCCGGAAGTTCAGCTGGGTCTTCCTTACTGTGTCTAAGGCAGCCTAGGAGAGAGAACACTTAGGTAGCACTTTGTGCCAGGTACTGTTGTATCCTGCGTATATTAACTCATTTATTCCTTCCAGTGACTAAATATGTATTATTTATATCTTCATTTTACAGATGAGGAAATTGAAACACAAAATGTAAAAGTATCTTGGTCACACTCATCCAGCTATTAAGTGGCAAAGCTAGGAAGCAAACCCGGGCCTTGTGGCTCCCGAGTGTCTGCTCTTCCCACCATGCTGTGCTGCATTTGGGGTTCCTTTGTGTTCCTCCCCATTTGCCTGAATCAGTCATTCACTCAGTTATTTAGTTATTTAGAGTATGTACTTTGTGCCAGGCACTTTACAGAATGAAGACAGAGATCTTGCCCTCATGGAACTTAAATATTTAGTTGGGGGAGAGAGACATGTAAATAATCAGACCTGTAAATAGAGTAATTTAAAATAATGAAAAGTATTTAGATAGAATATTGAATGATGCTTTATTAGCTGGACTGATGAAAGAGGTGGTCTCTGAAGAGGTGGCACTTCCATCGAGACTTGAATGAGCAAGAAGCAGCTCTGAGAAATGAGGTTTGCAAACTGCTGTCCCTGCGATGTGGGAACAAGTTCGACATTTTCTAGGGACAGAAGAACAATAGCGTGACGCGGCGCTCGGTGAGTCACCCCCGGGGGACCCCCCCCCCCGGGACACAGGCGCTCGCACTGCTCATGGCCGTGTGCGCTCAGAGCTGGCACGGAGCGGGTGCCCCAGGGGCAGGCGGGGAGGAGGGGTTTGCCAAAAAATGATTCCAGTACTTCAAATAGCCATATTGTTAAAGTACATCATCAATTATTCCTGACTTTATAAAGGACATACGTGAAGCACAACATGCTGTTCCTTAAGGCCTGTTAGAAAAATATTTGGAAGTGTATTCATTAATGATATGATTCGATTTGTGTTTTAAAAGCGTCCTGAATGCTGTGCGGTGGGATGTAAGCGGAAGGACAAAGTGCAGTTAGGAGGCTATTAAAATGGTTCAGGTGAGAGATGATGATGCTTTAGATAAAAGCTGTAGCCGAGAACACGGAGAACATTGTGTCTTGATATACACAGTGTTTACTCTTCCTGATGCCAGTTCTCTAGACTGTAGCACTACTTTTGTGGGGAAAAGGAGTAAATACCTTCCCTCAGTTTATTCTGAAACAGCACTCGTGCAGTTCAAAATTTTCCTGGGATCCAGGTTTTCTGCTCTTTTGAGTCACTCAAACAAATAGCCCAGGTACCAGCCTACTGCCAAAGTGAGTGCTTAGGCCCAGGACGAGGGATTGGCCTTCTGCCTCCAGGACCCGCACTCCTGTCCACCGTGATGCAGAGGCCGGCCTTTTGGTCCTGACTACTTCTGTCTTCATGAGGAATTTTAGGGGGCCCGAAGCCTCTCCCAGGTCTTGGTTAGGGGCTGCCAACCAGCTGTGTCTCGGTAACTGCAAATCTCAAACACAAGGACTCGCAGAAGTATGTGGCTGTGGTTGTGCATGGCCGATCCAAGCCACCAGTGCGTGTGCTGCCTAGAGAGACTGTCCCTGCCGAGGCTCAGCTGAACTGCCCCGTCACCCTGTGATTCTCTTAATTTGACTTGACTCAGAAGACAAGTAAGCTGGAAGACACAGATTACTTGTCTAACACACCTGCATTTGGCACTCTGCCAGTAATCACCATTCCTTTTTCCCCCTCCTGTTGTGCTTTACAAAGATGTTTATCATGTTACATGTGAAGAGTATTCTGATCTGACGCTTGTTTGGGGTGCTGCAAGTCTGTTCGTGCTCACATGACAGGTGTGGAGACCAGAAGTGCATAGTGTGTGCAGATGGCAGCGGTCACACTTCTTCCTCCAGCCAGCAATGCTGTGTTCCTGAGTTGGGACTGAGTAGCAGCTCTGGCCGTCCCTTAGACGTCCTCCATGTCTCCTGGGGGAGCTTGTAGACACACAAGCTGTTGGTGACATCAGAGTGTTAAAAGTTACTTTGTCAAAGCCCGAGTGAAAGAACATGTACATCCTTTAAAACTGCCTCTCTTTTTCTGCAGTGTGAGGAACAAAGAATACAAATGTAATCAACTTTAGCTCTTCTGCTTCCTAGGGAGGACTTTGATTTGAAAAAAACTTTCCCCCATTTAAAAAATGTCCAAGACCAATATAACAGCTTAATTCAGCAGAGAGTGGGAAAAAAATTGGTGTCTACCAATATCTTGAGGAATTCTATTCTTAATATATTTTTAATAAGAAATGGGTTGACTTTGTATAGGACAGGCCTTCAATTGTGTGATCCTTGATTTTGACCTCTTCATAAATGTGCTAAGTTTAAAAAACAGAAACCGACCTGCTAGTCATATTGTCAGTGTCTCTGGCAGGAGGGACGTCGGGTCTCCCACCCCTCCCACGTACTTTGAATGAGCTGAATGGTGCTTGTTGTGATTGCCTTCTGCTTGGCTGTTTCGTCTTAGGATTCGAGCTAAGCTAATTTGAAGTTCTTGATACTGATGCACATTTACCTACAATTACAATCTAAAAACTAAACAGCCAAAAACCATCCTGCTCCCTTTATGTACAAGTACTGCCTTTATGGCTGACAAAATAACTAACTTTATGACTAAATTATGATAACTGATTGCATAGTTCAAATATTCAAATTTCTCCTTGGTAGCAGGTTAGTATGCTCTTGATTCAGTGATACGTAGAAAAGCAGTAATGCCTCCTTAGTCCATTGTTTAGTTATTGACTAGGGGATGGAAGAGATACTGATACCACGAATCCAGCGTGAAAGACCTTTGGCTGCACCCTCAATCTCAGCACTGATTTTCTTCTAATTCCTTCTATTTGTGTCTTTCTTGTTAACAACTTTGACTTATAAAAATTACGGTTTTTGTGGTTGGAATGTTTTCACTGTTGTTGAGGAAGTGCCTATTTTATATAGAAACCTAACATTTTTATAAAAAGATTAAAAGCTAATATTAGCTAATACAGATCTTTTATTGTGTCTTTATTCCTATTAAACATAGTTATATCAGACTGAGTCCAGTAAGGACATAGAAACCACACAGGGTTAAACAGGTTAAGTTTTATATAAAAAATTATTAGACTCTAATGAAAGAGTGACTGTAAGATACAAGAAAACTGTGTACAGTGCCCTGGAGCTAAGGGAGGAAGGTCACGTTTACAGGGAGCTCATTTCCAGCCCCAAGGCTGGGCTTAGAGCTCAGTGGTGAAGGTATAGTCCGGCCCACGGGGTTAGTAGGGAATTTCACTCGCTGCCCAAACTGGCACTGGTCTGCAGTCACTAAGCCTCTGGGCAGGTGGAGTTCAGGCCCTGTGCGGGAGTGGCAGCTCTGTGGGACCTGGGAGGCAGGTTTGGCCTCCAGGGGAAATCAAATGCGATGAGGTCTGGAAGGGCCTGCTGTGTGCCTGTGCATGCAGGAGCCTCGTTGCCCTGTGACGGCCTTTGAGCACGCAGTTACTGAGAACACTTGGTGTGCTTGTCCAGTAGAGATGCCCAAAAAACTGTTATGGCAGTACGTACACTGACGGGTCATTTTGTAGTTGAGTCATTAAATTGATAATGGGCATAACAGTGTACCTTTTTTCAGTTTACTTTTTGACATTTAGGTATATAAACGCCTGTTACTAATTGCCTTTCTGTATTTGATGGTTGTGTTTGTTGTCCTTCCTTAAGCCCCATTGATGTTTGGGGTCGGAGAATTCTCAGCTGTGGGGGGTTTCACGGCATTGCAGGGGGCCTGGTGGCATCCTGGGCCTCTGCTCACCTGCTCACAGCTGGGAGGAGCTGTGTGGCTCGTCCAGGCCGCTGGGGAGCAAAGTCTGTCCTGGGTGAGAACCACTGCTTTAGCCCATGCTTTTTTCTCTCTTAAAAACATTTGAGATCTCTCTTCTAATGAAGGTTTCCTTGTGGCTTTTAACAAGTTCTATTTTAATAAAAGAGGGTGTCTTAAACAACTATAAAATTTTATTTTTGGAAGAAGCAGAAACTAATCTAACTACTTTATTTCACGTGTAAATGAATTTAGTCAGTTCTAGGCATCCAGCTACTTCGTTGCAGACCGAGGTTTAGAACCCAGAATGTTTCCAACACAAAGTGACATCCGCAGTGTTCTGTCACTCTCTGACTTGTGCCTGTGTTTCGTGGGCCCTGTGGGAGGTGCTGGCCATGTATGGTGAGGCGGTGAGTAAAATTTCAGGTATGCATGAAGAGCATTTTATTTAGCTATTACATTCTTTCTTGATACTTGATGATAGATTTTTTTTTTAAAGCCGTGAAAGAATAATTGATTCATATATGAAAGGACTGTGGTCAGAGGAGCTATTCTTAGCAGTAAAATGCAGTTTTGTGGTTGCAACTGTTGAAACGGCTGTGGGCTTTGAAGCAGCAGACCAGGAGGCTGGTCTTGGGACTTCATTAAACTCCTAACAACCTGGGCCTTCGCTGTCCTCTGTCAAATTGCCCTGGCCTGACTGGATTCTAAGTTCCCTATCCTGCCAGTTCTAACCGAACTCCCAGACGGGGGTTGAGAATGAGAGTAGAGAGGCCTGGAGCCTGTCACAGTCTTCTGGGACAGAGTTACAAGATACAGCTAAACGTTGTCATATAATTATGATGGCCTAAACAGTATCAGTGGATGGGCAGTAAGTTGGATTAGGACAAGTGTCGTGGTAGAGAATGTGCTTTAATACCAAGCTGATCTGAAATTCTGGAGCTATTCACGTGCTTTAAAGAGGTTTGATTCTGAAATTTCTGAATATTAAGAAATATTGTAAGGTAGTTTCTGGGTGAGTTCAAAAGGAGTTACTTAAAAAACAATGCACAGAGTGGGAAAAAACTATTGTATATCATTTATCAGATCAGAGGCTTATATCCAGAATATACAGAAAAACTTTTACAACTCAGCAATAAAACCACAATCCAATTAAAAAGGGGGCAAAGGATTTGATAGACATTTCTCCAAAGTAGATATATAAATAGCTAGTAAACAAATGAAGGTGTGCTCCGAGTAATTAATCATTAGGGAAATGCAAATCAAAACCATAGAATATACTACTTTGCACCCACCGGCGTGACTCTAATAAAAAAGATTGTCAGCATGGATATGGAATTGGAACCCCCATCACTGCTGGTGGGGATGTGAGGTGCAACGTCTTTGGAAAACAGTTTGCTGGATCCTGAAAATGTAGTTACCACATGGCGGTTAAACAGTTACCATGTAACTCCGCAACGCCACTTCTAGGTTTATGCCCAAGAAAATTGAAAATACGCATCCCCACAAAGGCTTGTATGTGGATGTTCATAGCAATATTCAGAATAGCCAAAAAGTGGAAACAGCCCAAATATCCATGAACTGATGAATTGGTAAATAAACAAACACACAAATTGAATCTCCATTCAGTGAAATACTATTTGGCCATAAAAACAAAGAAATTCTAATACATGCCACAACACAAATAACTTTGAAAAACAAGCTAAGGAAAAAAATACACCAGAGGTCACTTACTGTGTGATTCCACGTGCATGAAATGTCTGGAAGGGAACAGATACTTGTGGTTTTCAGAGGATAAGAGGAGGAGGAAAGGATTATGGGTCTCTTTGGGAGGATGAAAATGTGCTGAAATCGGATGTTGGTGATGGTTGCTCAACCCTGACTGTACTAATAGCCACTGAGCTGTACACTTTAATAGGGTGAATCATTATATGCAGATTACATCTCAGTAAAGCAGGTTTTTTATTGAGATTGAAAAATTTTAAGTCGTTTAATCAACCTGAGATTAAGCTGCAGTTGAGTTACTGTTCATGTCAGTTCGTTGCCTTCAAAGCTTTTCCTGTCATTCTACCCTTTTTGCTGTTTAATGTTTACTGTTTGGTATTTTGACTTTGTTTCTTTAAGCAAGTTCTGGTTAAAATCAGGTCATTTGAAGCTGTGTCTTTCTAGTTTAGACGATAGGAGTAGCACCGAGGGAATCAGACTTTTATCCCTGCCTGATGTTTTTTGCCTCAGTAGCACAAGTAGTCATGCTCTGTTCAGGGTTTCTCTGACAAGAAAACATGTCTGTGCAAATGTTTTTTTGGAAGAGGAAGCAATAGTGTAGAAAAAAATTAACTTTACATTTTGTCTTATATTTAGCCCTGGAAAGATAAGTTTAAGAAAAAATAATATATAGATGAAGCCCTTTCGGAAACTTCTAAGAGGATGTTTAACAACTTACATCTCTTCATCTGAGGTATTAAGTAACAATGTTCACTTTTAATAACAAATAATTTATCATTACAGATAGATTTGACCAGTTTTGGGCCATCAATCGGAAACTCATGGAATATCCTGCAGAAGAAAACGGATTTCGTTACATCCCTTTTAGAATATATCAGGTAGGAAATGACATTTTTAGTAGTACCAACTGTGTAAGCCTCAGACATCTTACCTCTTGAAATACTCTAGTCCAAAACTCTCGAAGTCTGTGTAGTAACTGAAAAGTATTTATTAGGGCTTCTCAGACTTCCATCTTTTGGTGACAGATCAGAGACCTGACCGAAATATATTTGACTTATTTGCAGTCAGTCGTCATCATTTGCAGATTCTGTATTTGCATATTAGTTTGCTTCCTAGAACTTGTTTGGACCTACAGAGTCAATACTCTGCTGTCCTCATGGACGTGTGCAGAGCTGCGAGGAATCTGACTTACCGAACGTGCGTGCTCAGTGAGGCTGTCTGTACCTTCGTGTTTCTGCTCTTATTCTGAAAGCAAGTGGCTTCTCCCAGTCTGTTCAGTGCCATGTTTTTCACATTTTTGTGCTTTTTGATAGTGATTTTGCTGTTTAAAGTACCTCCTGGTGCTGAAGTGCTATCTTTAAACAGAAACTCACATAAAGCAAGGTTATGTATTGATGAGTTGAAGAATATGTTGCGATCAGAGGCGTGAGGTGACCCAGTCCTGTACTTCCCCCAGGAACAGTGGTTCAGTATTTGCTAATTCAGTGTGAGTGATACTATAAAACATGACCACTAAAGTGAGAATCAGCTGTATGTGTTTTAGATGGGGAGTCTTCGGTATTATACAACAAAATAGATGGACTTTCAGCACACTTTGATGGGATAGAGAAACCTCCTATTTCTGTAGAGTACTTTGAAACTTAGTGTGCTTCATGATAGCAAATGCCGTGTGAATTTTGTTGAACAAATGGTATTCCAGAACCCAAGTTATCTACTATCATGAAAAAAAATCTTGAAAACAGGAATTGGAAATATCATATCAGACATAGACTCTAATACTAGCAGGATTTCCATTCAAACTCAGTTAAGAGTTTGTATCCTAACTTCCCTTTGTAGCCATTTTCACTATCCCACAGTCTTCATTCATAGTTACTTCTGTGGTTAGTCTTTTACAGCTCCATCCTTCATCACATAAGTGTGTTCAAAGAGGAAAACATTGTCTAATTAAAACATTCAGTTGTCTAATTGCAAAAAAATAAACAAAAATCCCCAGCATACTTAGAATGAAAAGTTTCTGATTTAAATAAGGTTACTTTTCATTGATTTCATTAACGTGGTGGCAAGTAGACTATTTTTAGTTCATGGATTCATGATAGGTATAGTAGAAATATAGTGAGAAAAATACCTGATGAAATAAACCAGTGATCTAATCAGCCATGTTAATTAGTTTCTCTGATTCCATTTTTTAACAGGGAAATAAAAATTTAATTCCAGAAGTCTTTGTTAAGCATAGATATATTACACAGTGGTTTTGGAAATACCCATAGCTTAATTATTTATACTTTATCTTGTATCATAAAGAATCTGAGGCAATTTGTAAGAATATATAGTCACACAATGGAAACGGATTTAAAATCAAAGCCACTGAAAATATAAAATGGAAACTCAGCATGAAATTACATAAGCTGTGAATGAATGAGATCCTCAAATGTGTTAAAAGTGACCTGCAAATTTGACCTTGAGCTTGCTCGTTAGCCAAAAACACAGGGAGGAAAATGTAATGAGATACAATTTTTTTTTTTTTCATACAAACGTAAAAGCATCCTAGGCTGTCAGGGAAAGCTAAACTTTCTTGGTCATTACATAGGAAAAGAATATCTCATATGGCTTCATTTAGAGGGGGTAGGGTAATGTCCTTTATAACTTAGCCACAATAATAGTTGCCATAAAGCTGCTTCCTGAAGTGTCACTCATCGGTGGCTGAAGACAGCCTGTCATAAGCCATGGGTCACCCATACCATGATACACAGTTGGGTGGAGTAAAGCAGAGGCTAAAACTGAAAAGATTTTTAGGTTATTTTATAGAAAAATGTGTTTATCAAATAAGAGGGAAAGTAAGACAGAGCAAGGTGGTTGGGGATTGGGATTCACAGTAAAGGTTTGTCCAGCAGAGCTGAGGTTTGCAGAAACCGTTCAGGAAAAGGAGGGGAAATTGTTGCCCCTCAGAAGGGAGCACCCAGTCTGCTCTGTCCAGTGGGAAATAAGCCGTCTGCTGAGAAGAGCCGTGCAGCAGCTTTGGAAACTGGTCTGTTTGACTGTGAGCAAATACAACGGTTCCTGTATTTGCATAAAACAATGTGAGAAAGAGGGCAGGAAGCCTGGTTGTATTGAGAGAAGAAGTATCTCCCTTTAGATGCTTCTGCTCTGATCACGTAGGCATTCCCCAGGGGAAACTCGAGGACCAGTTTTACAGCTAGATTCAGTAGTGATATACCTTAGTTATTTCACAGAGAAAAGCTGAAATACAGCCAGATTTATGGACTTAGCATAGTAACTATAGTGACTAAGTTTCTTCACATAGTCCGTAAATCTCATAAGGGAGCATCTGCTGCTGCCCATCACTGACGCAGGTATCAGTGATTAAAATACGGATAAAAAGGGACAAGTTATCATGGAATCTTAGACTAGTCCCTGTATTTTCTGAGTGCATTTCAACTTTTTTAAGCAGCAGCCACTTGGGGACTGAGCTTGGGAGGGAAGGTTGGGTGGGAACAAGTGGGACTGGCCCGGATGGTCTGATTGCTCTCCTTCTGGAGCCAGTAGTTGTAGCATCAGTTATTTATGGAAATAGTGAAGCACAGTCGAAAATCACCTTTCTGTCTAGGTCTGGACAGGGTCAGTGCTTTGCCTAAGTTAGATAGTTTCTGATCTAGTTAACACTCTAGCTGCACTAGACCTCAATATACTAGTGGTATCTCTGAAGCAAGATCATAATTTTTTTTAATCTATGTAGTAGTATTTAGTATAGTGTTTCAAGCATTATAAGTGCTTCATTAAATACTTATTTAATCAAATCCTAGGGTATTAAAAGCACTGAAAAATCACATAATTTTAAAGCTGAAAAACGACTTTTATACCTTAACCCGAAGGTGCAAAGGTTAGAGGTTTCCTTGATTTTAAATGTATGGCAGCTTTACCAACGATAGTGCCATTGTAGTGAAGAAAACAAAACACTTTAAAAATGAATGAAAATGACAGGAGAAGAGTAGGAGCAAGTGGAAAAGAGCCGTTGGGGTTGCAGTATAACAGGGCGCAGTAGACCAAGGTCCTATTTCTGCCTGTTTATTTAGTAGAAAATTATTTTGACTTGTTGCTTCAGCTTCATGTAAACCTCACTGAACTCAGAAGGTTGTGAAATGTGAGCCTTTAAAGCTGAAGCACCTGTCCTCGAATAAGGTCGTGTTTCCTAGACAGAGCCTGAACTAGAAGGGGCCTCTGTGGCTCTGGGAGGCTGACACTACTAGCTGTGCAGCCATGGCAGGCCGCTCAGCCTTGCTGGACCTTCGTTTCCTCATCCATAAAATGAAAGGGGGCGTGCCCGGGTGGGTTCATGCATCTGGTTGAAGTTGTTCTTTAAAGAAGCCATATTAAAGTCTATGTAATTGTATCCATATATATATAATTGTAGAAAATGGCTTTTTTTTTAAGTTCTATAATTGGGTAGAAAGTGGAAAGCTAGAGAGTTCTCAAAATTTGCTTGACAAAACTGGCTGCCAGGTGGGGACTGTTTGGTGAGCTTGCTGACTGATCTTCCCCGAGGCAAGAGGTTGGCAGCTTCTCCTCAAACAGGAGGAAACCGAGCCTGAGAACTGTACTGGTTTTCGGTTGACTTACATAACTTTCCTGTTGGCTTTACTCCTCTCTGATTAGGTTCCTATTTGAATTTGATGAAAAATTTTAGAAGTGAGGAAAGTGAATATAAAAATGTAGGAGGCTTAGTTTTTGCCAACTGATCATTTCCTGGCTTTTCTCATTTCCTTATTTTATATTTTTGAATCTTCATCCTAGGAAAGATAGGCTCTGCTTTTCATATTACTAGTTATATGATGTAAAGGTGATTCCAGATTTCCACTGCTGACTCCTTCATAGCTGATTAGTTTGCATGGTTGGGATATTCCATTGATTAAGTGTAGCTTTTTGATGGATTTTGATGAATTTGCAACATTTAATGAATCTGCAACTTTCATTTCTTTAACCTACTGTATATAAATCTCTGCATTATTTCAGACCTTTACTTACTATTCAGAAATAGTAAGTAAATTAAGCAAAACCTGAAGATCCAGGTTTATTAGTAAGGGAAACGAAGGACATAATTTTTACTAGAACATTTGTTTTTCTTTACAGATACCTAATACAATTGCTATGTAACAAGGAGTAAAAAGGAAGGGCCCTGAGCATGCGCGGGGCCCGTTTTATCTTTTGAAGCCTCAAAAGCGTTTTATGATGTTGGGATCATTGTCTGATTTTACATTCAAGGAAACTGAAGCTGAAGGATTTTAGTCACTTGCTCGGGGGGCACACAATGCGAAGTGGAAAACTGGAGTCTAGATCTAAGTGATACTTACAGAGTATGAGTTTATTTATTATAAAATGAAGTTTACAAAATTTATCAGGACATAATTATCACATAAAGTGAAGTGCACCTTGACCAAATAAGTTGATGCAAAACTAGAAAACCTCTAACTGGTGATATTCTTTAAAGGCTGACTTTTGTTCAGATTGTTAAAAAATTTATTTCTCTTTCATCTGTAATCAGTTATTATGGGCACAAAATGACTATAATCTAGTGACACAATTTTAGTGGTAAAAGTAAAATAGGTCCAAAAGTAGTCTACGGATCCATTACAGACCAAAATGTGTCATTTCTGTCATTTACATAGCAGTTTGGTTTAGTGTGGGGGTTTCAGGTCTGTGTTCCTGAAATCCAGGTGCTTCATATTAGCCAGTATTCTAGAGATGAGGTTAATGGCAGGAAGTGTTTCAGAAATGTAACCTGAACGTTATTTAGAATAGCACAAGTAAGCAGATGGTGATGAATGAGGGTATCTGTTAAAAAGATTTGTTAAATGACTACGCAGTCCTCAGGCATTGGTGTTTAGGTTGTAGAGTGAAAATTAGGCACACTTTTTCTGTTTTCAGGAAACAAAGGATTCATAAATGTTATGTTGTCAGTATACTTTATGTAAGAAATTACCTTATTCATTCATTCAAGATGTTCATTTACTCACACCTGTTTGCGTGTTGTGCTCTTGTTCTGTGCACAGGGATGCAAGCGTTGATTAATACCGTACATCATCCTTTCTGCAGCATACATTATAAAAGTGGGGAAAAAACTGATCAAGTATACAAACTAATGTAAAATCGCAATTGTGATTGGTGCTGTGAACACAGGAAAGGCATGTAATGCAACAAAAGCCTAATTCCTCTAAGTGGAATTTGATTTAGTTTGGGGGGGGCAGGGAAGGCTTCCTTGATGAAGTGGTAGATCTCTTGAGATGTGGCAAATGGGTGGAAGGTGGGTAGACACGATGGGAAGAGCTTTGTAGGCAGAGGGGACATTGAAAGTGTGAGGAGAGCCTTGAGCACAGAGCTGGGGGAAAATAGTTTGCCTTGAAAACACAACTGGAGGAAAATTTGGCTGCAAAGATAAGGGTCAGACCATATTAAGTTTTCTCTTTATCCTATAAGGATTTTTAATCCGAATACCCATTCATATTTATTCAATAAAGATTATTTAATCACCTACTTTGTTGTATATGTTATTCTAGAGGTTATAGGTAAGTTCAGAAAAAATTTCCAGGAACAATGTCACAGTATTATTTTTAGTTTTAAACAAAAACATAAAGTTGATAAACAACAGTTGTTTTCTAATAAAGTCAAAATGGTTCCTACTTGTCTTCGGAAGTTGTTCATCAGTTAAATGGTAGTGACATAAATTAGAATTTTAACTTAGTTTTGTTCTCTTTCATAATCCCCAGAACTCTGCTCTTCCCTGTTATTTTCTTACTATTTCATAATAAAATTGTTCATTATGTCTTTAAAATTCTATATAATATTTTGATTGTCTTAAGAAGTTGACCATCCATTTTATTTAACCACATCTTTCTAATTTCTACTTTAATGTGCTAAGATATTTAAGAATCTGGATGCTTAGGGGTTTAGGGGGGAGAAAGAGTGGGTGCTGCCCAGCCTGAAGAAGGAACCAAGCTTCAGACTCTGTTTTCAGAATTGTTAATTTATGAATTTTGCAAAATAAGGACAACAGAAATGTATGGTGAATTATGGCAGTGTTGTGAGGGTGTGTTGTTAGGATTCCTCCTTCCCTAGGATTGTGGCAGTTTGGGGGAGAAATTACAATTCTATTCTTTGATTGTTTTCCATTTTAGTCAATATTGCATAATAACACCTAGTAAAAAGGCCAGAGACCAAAAGGAGGGACTTACTGGGAGGCAGGCTGAATGCTGTTGCTTTCAATGAAATTTTTTGGTCATTTCAAAAAGAAATACCAAGTAATTTATAATACATTCTGAACTGTGCAGAGATTTTTTAATATCTTTAACAGGATAAAATGTAAATATTCTCTGTTCCACAGCTGAATGTATGTTACTTAATTTTTTGAGAGTTATAGTACCTTTCCTTAAATATATTTTAATTGTGGCAAAATACATATAACATAAAATTTGCTGCCAGTCATTGTTAAATGTATACTTCAGTAGTGTTAAGTACATTCACATTATTGGGGAATCCAATCACTAAAACACTTCATCTTTCAAAACTGAAATTCTGTATTCATTAAACAACAACTGGATTTGACTACTCTCGGTACCTCATATAAGTGGAATCAGAAAGTATTCCTTGTTTGTGACTTGCTCATCTCACTGAGCATATTGTCCTCAGAGTTTATCAATGTCACAGTGTGTGTGTGTGTGTCTGAATTTTCCAGCAGATAATAGAAGATTAAATAAAATCACACCAACCCAGGTTATAACACATTAGTTATATAAACTAAGGGTTGGCAAACTTTTCCTTTAAAGAGCCAGATAGTTAAAATTTTCAGCTCTGTAGGCCAGATGGTCTGTGGCACAACTGTATAACATTGTAGCTTGAAAGCAGCTAGAGACACTTGGCAGATGGTGGGCATGGCTGTGTTCTAATAAAACTTTATTTATAAAAGGAAGGAAAGGGCACAGTTTGGCTTGCAGGCCACAGTACATTGGCTCCTGATACAAACTGATATAAATCATTTTCCTACTGGTTAAAAATGCCACCTCTGCTTTATGTTAGAATACTTTGACTGCTGGGATCTATTTCTGGATTCTCTATTCTGTTACACTGGTGTATTTGTTTATTCTTAATTCCAGTATTATTTTTATGTGATTTTTATTTAGTCTTCTATTTGCTGAGAAAATTCAGACTTTCCTTTTTTTCATAATTTTTATGTTTATTCTGTGTCATTTATCTTTTCATGTGACTTTGAAAATTATTTTATCAATTTCCTATAGTGTCTGTTTGGTTGTAAGTGGAAATACATTAAATTTCTATTTTAATTTTGGTAGGATTCATCTTCTGTTGTTAAATCTTCCCAAATAAGAATGTGATTCATCATTCTTACTATTCAAATTTTGTTTTGTGTTCTGTGTAGATTTTAAAGTTTTCTTCGAATAGGCCCTGTGCCTTTCTTTTTAATTTATTTTTAGGTGTTCTATAGGTGTTGTTTTTCTTCATTTCCATTTCTAGGTATATGGCATCAGCAAATAAAAAACAGAAACACTTCTTCCAACATTTTTATCAGTCATTTTTTTTTCTTGCGTTATTGCATTGTCAAGACAGCATTGAACAATAATGGTCCTAGCAGACATTCCTGTTTGGTTTCAGGTGTTACGTGATATGGTTTTAATATTTCATAGTTTTGAATGATACATAGTCTTTATTAGAACAGAGTAATTTCTTCAAGAATTTAAATTGGAGGTGTGTGCTAAGTAATTTGCTATTTTAATTAAGTTACTTTTTTCTCTTTTTGACCTTTTTGTTTTGGTACTTCTGTTTTTTCATTACATTAATGTTGACCTTCCCTTTCCTGAAGCTCATAACATATTACCCTGAGATACTGCCTATTTTTCTCACTGAAATCTCTATTACTACTTCTCCTCTCCATGAAGTGAAACCTTTAGAGTACTTTTCCTTCCCTATATACTTGTCTAGTCTTCCACTCTACAGAGACTTTTATATTGTTTTTACTTCCTGGCTTCCTAATGCCTAGTTTTTGCTAAAATAATTTAGTATCTTTTAGGCTGTCACTAGATTTTCCCCTTGCAGAAGCTGTCTTCTATTTCAAGAATATTTATTTAGCATTTATACTTCATATCCCAGATATTCCATCAATTTTTAAGGTATCATTTCCTGTCTGCCAGGACTTGTGCTGGGTCTTTCTGTTCCCTAGCCTTCTCTTTCTTTCCCTGCCTCCAGAGTAAACAAGATTTAGGCTCTTACTCAACTTTTTCTTAGTTTGGGGGATCCATGTGCTTTCTGGCCCGTAGACTCTCGTCCACCCAGAGAGAACACCGCAGAGGTTCGCAGCCCCCTTCCTGTGGCTCCTGCCGGCCTACTCAGCCCAGCAGCTGCTCGAGCTCTGGAGGGCCTCTGTGCTGCATAGGAGAGGAGCAGGTGTTAGGCTCACAAGCTCCCAGAATCCCCTCCATGTGTAGTTGTTGATGTGTTATTTTTCATATATAGAATTATATAACGGTATTCCTTGGTGAAAGGTGTCTAATACTTAATTCATACTTTAGCTATGGCAGTAGCATTTTGAGACATATGTTGAGACATATGTTGAGACATCTGTGCATAAAAATAGAATTTGTATCTCATATGTAATGAAAGACAAGAAAGTAAAGAATGTATGTATGTAAAGAAAGACACTATAGAACAGATGCTCAGTTCTTAAAATAACTTTGCATCTGATCTAAGTGAGGATAAGTTATAAAATGATAAATGACTTGGAAGTTTGAAGACATTCATTTTCATCTCTTTGTATAGATACTAATCTGAAGTCAGTTTTATGAAGTTAATTTCATTTCTTGCCAGAGTATTTTAAACATTTATTAAACAGCTAAGGAGAATTCCTCTTAAGTAAATTCAAAAAAGAAGCCGAACCTCTGTACTGTGCTTCTGTCTTTGTACCCCCCTCAGTGCCTTACACATGATAGGTGTTCAGTAAGTACACAGATGGTATGAACAAACTAAGGAAGTCTTGATCACCTGTGAAAGTGGTGGTCATTCTGGGCTTATAATAAATTATACTGTGTAACATTCATACCACAAACTTTTACTGTAGAATTAGGGCTGGGTTTTCTGTTAGACAATAACTATCCTTTACTTTGTTCTACGTTATACAGTTCCTATCAAAATCCTGCTTGCCTTGTTTGCAGAAACTGACAGGCTGATCCTAGAATTCATAATACAAATACAAAAGATCCAGAATAGCCAAAATAATCTTGAAAAAAATAAAGGATTTCTCTAAATTTCAAAACTTACTACAAAGCTACAGAATTCAGGACAGTGTGGCAATAGACATGTAATCAGTAGAATAGAATTGAAAGTCTAGATACAAAAACCCATAAATTTGTGGACAATTGATTTTCACCAAGAGTGCCAAGACAGTGCAATGAGGGAAAGAGAAGTCTTCAACAAATCTTACTGGGAGAACTGGAATAGCCACATACAAAATTATGAAGTTGGACCCCTGCCTCTCTCCATATACAAAATTGCAAATGTGATTATAGAGTATCAAAGCTGAGGAAGCCTTAGGAGTCATCTAATCCAACCTTTAGTTTTAGAAATAAGACAACTTGCACAAAACTTTTTTTGTCCAATATTTAACTGGATATTTGATCTCAGAGACAGGAGTAGAACTTGGGTTTTGCATTCCAGCCTAGTTCTTTTTCTCTATGCCCCATTGTAATATAATGTAGCCCTTTCTTAAGCCATTTTGCAGTATTTCACTGTAGATTGAAGTCTCTGTAGTTTACCTGTAAGCGTAACCTATGAATTTCCTGCAGGCCAAGGAATTGTTTCATTGCTAATTATCTTTTATAATTAGAGATAAAAAAAGAGATTGGTGAGTGAGCCTGCAGGGGGCAGCCCAACACAGCAAGTTCGCATTGCCCTTGCTAAGTAAGCTATCTGCACTCTCAGACATTATTTTAGACTTAAATGACTTCCTATGTGGGTAGATTTTTGAAAAATGAAAGCAACTATTAATTATAAGCTTATTTGCCGGGTATATTTTAAAACAATTTTCATTTATAGGAATGGGAACTTATTGGTGCAGATGATTGCTGCTTTGTTTTTAAAACATTGGATGTGAGCAAAGGATATTTGTTAGAGCTTTGTAAATTTTTGCTTTATTAATTTCAAAATAAAGATACTCTGGTGGGAAACGTTATTTCTAATTTATTGCTAAAGAAATTAAAATATGCGAAGTTATTGCTGTCCCAAATTACTAAAGTTATTACTAAATGATGTCAACATTTTCTCATTACTAATTTGTTGCACTAAGCTAGCTCATTGTTTCATTTAATGTTTTCACGATTAAAAAATACTGCTGGTGATTCAAAGAAACTATAGACAAATAATAGTAGCTGATATTTAAAGTGTACCAGACACCATGTAAATATTTTACATATATTTATTTATTCATTTAAACCTCACTGTAGTCCTCTGGGATCCTGTCTCCATTGTGTAGATGAGGCAATTGAGGTTAAGACTGCTGATTGAAACTGGCCCAGGGTCAGTCAGTGTCGCAAGTAGCAGAGCTGGGATTTGAACTCAGGCAGTCCAGTACCAGAGCCCACACTCTAAATCACTATTCCTGTGATTATGGTTGAGTTCATTGCTTCTGTTTTCTTACTCCTTTCTACCATAACTTTCCACTTGAGACTGTTTTCCACTTCTTACCCACACAGGCTTCTTAATACTTCACCCTTGCAGTTGCTTCCGGCCTCGGTCCTTTTTTTCTTCTAAATAGAGAAAATGCATGGACAGAAAGTAAAAACATAACATCCTCCCTTCGATGTGAAGAGATTGAAACAGTTAGTTAAAATTGTGCAGTTTTCTTTCTCTTTTATTTACAAGAGTGTCCTTTTTCCAATGATCAGTTAAGCCTTGTTAGCGATCACATTAAAATATGAACTCTCAAATTTAGGAATAGAATGAATTTCACTCGCCATGCTTAAGCATGTAGTATTATGGAGTAGTTTTAGAAGGCAAAATATTAAATACCTCATTTTAAAAGAGATGGATTGTAATAAGATGGTCTTAATTATTTCACTAAAAATGACTTCTAGCTCCCTTCACAAAGAAATTCTTAATTATAATAAGACAGTATATGTATGTATTAATAGTAAAAATTAAGTTTATTGTCAGTTATTGTCTTGTATTTTCTTCCTCATTTTCTGCTTTTGTTAACTTCACCTCTCTTCAGTAGCTCTTTGAGAATATGAGTAGCTACAGTAAAAATAAGTTATTAGACTCCACTTGGTCAGTTTGGAGTTGGACAAAAGCTTACGTGTGAGATGGCTTAAAAAGTTAAAACTGTTAGTTAAAATGGAAACAGGTGCTCCATACCTAAATATTCAACAGCATTTGTATCACAAAACAAAGATCTCAGTGTATATACTAAGAAAATGTTTTTTAATGAAGTTTACTCCTTGGCATATCATTATTTATCAAGGCCCCTCAGATCACAGTCACTGTTTAAGTTTCCTGGGGGAGTGGTCAACCCTAGTAATACATGCTGCCGACAGTGTGTACCTTAGGGTGGTCAGCCAGGGTCCTGCTCCTGCTTTAGTGATTACGTTACAGCCTCCCCATCTCCCCCCCACTTTCTCTGACAATGGTCTTAGCGTCCCAACTTACTGCTGGACTAGCAATGAAGTGTTGGCAGTGGCGAGCCCCAGCCCGGTCCCAGAGAATGTTGCTTGCTTCCACCTCCTCTTCAGAGAGATCTCTAGGCCCCAGACTGGCTTCTTTGTGTCACTCTCACATTCTTATTCAGCCCCTTTTTCCACCTCAGAAGATGCCAGCGTCCAGAAACGATGCCCCTGACGGTGTCATTCGCTCTGTTGACAATTGCACATTGCAAGAAATTTGCTTAATCACTTATCTGTTCCAATAGTGAAAACTACCTTCTCATTTTTTTTTTCTGTTCTTCTCATAAATGATTTTCATATGACATGCCAGAACACACAACACCTGCCTGTTAAGAACAGAATTACTAGGCTTTAATTCTTAGTAGTGGTTCCTTCTTTTGGGTAAATATGAGAGTTGCTTTTGGTCTAATTACTCATACTTTAAAATAACTACTTACTAATAATTTCAACTAGGTAGTAAATAGGATGATAATTTAGAAAATATCAGAGAAAAAACCAATTAAAAAATACAAAGACTAATATCCTATTCTTAATCTCTGACCTGGGCCTGGAAGATTTTGTTTGACATTTCATATCCTGGCATCATACCCTTTGAAGAAAAATGTCTTAGTTGATGGGGTATTCTCTTGTTTTGTTTTTAATTTTCGAGGTTTTGTGAGAGTTTATATAATTTCTTTGTGATCCATGCAGATTGTTTATAAGACAAGTACTAAGGAGGTAATACACAGATATATATGTATACATATATTGATGTGTGTATTGATTATGTTGATCTCACCTTTAGATACAGATATTGATAAATACATATTTGAAACTCCTTGAATCTTCAGGCAAGTTACATCTGCACATTGTGGTATATTAAAATGTTAATTCTCACTTGAGAAATACAGTGTAGTGTAAACATTTCCACTGTATTATCTTACTTTGATGCCTTAGGAGCATTTTACAGAATATGTCTTGTTTTAAACAGGATGTATCTCTCAAAAGTGTGCTTCTGAAAAGGCTATGTACATTTAGAGAAAGGTCAGTGCTGTTCAAAGAACCACTGTTTGAGTGTATTGCTTAGAGGGGGGCAAGGGGTAGGGAGAGGTCCCTGTCTGTGAAATGATGAGTCTGATTATCATTGAGTTCAGCAGAATTGAATCTACATTTAGAAGCTATATTTGAGTAGAACATATTGTCTGCCTTGGACGTGATCTTTTTATGAAAGTCACCTTATGAAGTAAGCTATGTTGTGACACAATTATGTATACAACATAAAGTTAAATTGTACTAGTTGTAAAATTATTTGAATTAGTAAACTGAGGAATTCAAATGATTATTGAGTTCATTGATGAGTGATTTGTATATTAGATATGCGGCTGAGCTAATTGGCACAAAACTGCAAAGTCAAACTAATATATGTTACTTATTACTGAATGGGATTTAACCATGTTTTGTACCATATTAAGCTTGTCTTCAAAACATTGTGAATAGAAATTACATTTGAGAAGTAGAAAATGAACATATATTAAGAAATACATGTTTTCCAAGCTAAAGATTCAGAAATCCAGATGTATCAACATTTTTATTTGTCTGATTTTTCAAAGCACAGATGAAAGAGACATTGGTTACTTTATGTATATGAAAGGAGAGACTACCCTGCTAGTTTAAACTTTGAAGGAAAAAAAAGATTTTTCAGTAGGCCCTCCTGTCCCTTCTCTTACACATTTCCTCCTTCCTTTTTCTTCATCTTTCTGTCCCACCTTTTCTGTTTTACAGAATCCTTCCTTTTTCTGCCGCTCTAATCTGAAAAGTATTTTTAATACATAGTAAAGCATTTCCTATTTTAATGAAAGTTTTGAAGTTTACTTTTAAAAGCAGAGCTTTGCTATAGGAAAAATACCTCTATTAGCTTAATTTAAAATCCTTTTCATCATGACGAGGGTAATTATCTGTTAGTTCTAAGAAGTAAGCCATAGCTAATTCCTGCCTCCGCGTAGTTTAAAGTAACTTAGGATCAGCCTGGGACAGTTCTGACGTCCGCTTATGTAATGCAGCGTCCACCCTCTTCACTAGGTGTTCATTTTAGCTACAGATGCTTCATATAAAACAGGGTAGAGTAGCTTTCAAAAGGATCTGCACATCAAAGTGTAATTTGAACTCTGGGTTTTTACATTGCTTGAGGAATCCTTAATGGGGTGGGACTAACAAATTTGCTTTTTCCCCTAACACATTATCATTTTAAAGTTTTAAGAACTTGACTTCCGTTCTTTCCTAAGCCACATCGAGTATCATTGGGTCTCTTTATCACTTGGAGCATGTTAACAATACCCACCCCACATGGAAGATTATTGTGATTCACATTTTGTGTAATAAAGGTTTCCTTTTATTGTAATTAATCCTGGGGAATAATGAATGCTGCTTTTGGAATAGTAAATAAAATTCCTTAAGCAAAGCACTGTATTTTAGGTTGGAATATCACACTTTCGTTTTGTAGCTTGGCTGATAACTGTTCATGAGGCCAAGCTTACCATCTTTTAAGACCTGGGTTCTTAAGGGGCTTTAAAGTAAGTGCATGATCATAGCTTTTAGCCACAGTATATCCTCTTTTGCTAGTGAATTCTTTGAGGCAAAATACTTCTTGTTCAACCCCTCACTACAGTCCTTTTTCTTTCTCAGATAAACTGTCCCTTAAATTACACAAAATTAATCTTTGATTTATGTGATCCCCTTATAAACCTATTTAAAAATCACCACTTCAGTGTACTAAATAACAAAGTGTTTATGCTATTTTAAAACTTCCATTGTGGAAAAGAAGCCTATAATTTGACTTGCTGAATTGGTGATGTTAGATTATTATCATCTTGAAATAAAATGCTGTTGGGATATATCAGCCTACTTTAGATTCTATAGGCAGTCCTCTCTTATATGATCTTCCAAAGTTTTTATTTGTTATGGCGATAGGGGGTTGTATTATAAATAATAACATTCCTAGGATGGGCCATATAATTAATAATGAAACTGAACTGTGATACCAGTACTGTAAACCCTAGC
The DNA here is from genome assembly GCF_030020395.1 of Manis pentadactyla. Classification (NCBI taxonomy): domain Eukaryota; kingdom Metazoa; phylum Chordata; class Mammalia; order Pholidota; family Manidae; genus Manis; species Manis pentadactyla. Next base: position 106,672,734 of record NC_080030.1, on the reverse strand, counting down.
CTGCATTTCCGGCATTGTTCCTTTATCGTGTTATATTCTAACTCAAGAGTCCACAAGAGGAGAGTTCGCTCAGAGGAGCGTCCCCCTTCCCCGTCGGTCACAGCAGTGTGGGTGGGAATCCGGTTCCCAACTAGTAACGGGGGGGTGGGGGGGGGGTAGGAAGACGCCGAGCTCCTGGCTGCCCTGACGGGTGGAGAGTTCCTGGCAAAGCTCGGAAACAGCAGACGTAAGAAATCCACAGTCTGAGCAGCGCTTTATCAATAAGCACATTTTTTTATGTTCCTTGTTTGGTAAGATAAATTACCTCTGTTTCATGTAACTCCTTGTTATTTAATTCTGTATCTATTTTTATATATTTTAGTAAACCTGTCCCCTTTCTAGCTAGCATTTTTTTTAATTTCAAAACTTTTTAGCTTCAAGTATCAAAACATGAATTTTAAATGAGTTTTGGGGAACACTTAAGGCAAAGTTATAGAAGTTCCCTCAGACAACTTTAAAATTGCCATGATGCTATGTACCTTTTTAAGGAAAAATCTGTTACTTTTCTGCATTGTTAGGGACTGGAATATTTCTCTGATGATTATTGTTTGGGGTCTCTTGACCTCCTTTAAAATTTATTAAAATTTTTTTTGGAAATGTAATGACTGTTTTTTAAAAACTTACGAAACAAATATATGGTATGATGAATGGTTATGAATCAAACTATGATGAATTTGGGCTAAGGTCTCAGAAGGATTCTCCTTATAACCCATATGAGGATTCTCCTTACATTTTCTTCTTAATGCAGTTTTATTCAGGTATAAGTTTGATACCATCAAGTCCACCCTTTAAAAGTATACTAATTTTTTTTTTAAGAATATTCAGAGTTGGTGTAACCATCAGTACTGTGTAATGCAGAACATTTGTATCACCCCCATAAGAAATCCCGTATGGCCTGAGCAGTCACTTCTCATTCCCCCGCCCCTCCAGCCCGTGATTGCTGTTAGCCTCCCTCCTGTCTCTATGGATTTGCCTATTGTGAATACTTCATGTAAACGGAATCTTGTAAGTATGTGGACTTTGTTGTCTGGCTTCTTTCACTTGGATTGTCTTCCCTTGGTTCATCAGTGCTGTAGTGTGTTTTGATAAATTCCTTTTTATGGCCAAGTAGTATTCCACTGTATGGAGATGGTACATTTTGTTTATACATTCATCATTTAATGGACATTTGGCGTGTTTCTACCTTTTGGCTATTACAAATAAACTGCTGTGAACGTTTACGTACAACTTTTTGTGTAGATAGATATTTTCAGTTTCTTGGGTAGATACTCAAGTGTGGAATTGCTGGGTTTTGTGGTAAATCTGTGCTGAATCTTTTGAGGAACTTCCAGCCAGTTTTCCAAAGCATCTGCCCCACTTAGATTCTCGCCAGCGATGTAGGCAGTTCCAACCTATGCACGTCCTTGCCAAACCTTATTTTCTATTGTTTTAATTATACCCATCTTAGTGGGTGTGAGGGCTGTATTATTTTAGTTTTGATTTGTACTTCCCTACTTGCTGGTGATGTTAAACATCTTTTCATGTGCTTACTGGCCATTTGTATATCATGTTAGGAGAAATATTTTCAGATCCTTTTTCTTTCTTTAATTGGATTATCTTTTTATTGTTGAGTTGTAAGAGTTCTTTATATATTCTGATTCCCTGTTCAGATACATGATTTGCAAGTATTTTCTCCCATCCTTCGGGTTTTCTTTTTTCATTTTGATGAAGTCCAGCTTTGTGTGTCATATCTAAGAAACCAGGGACTAATCCACGGCTGTAAAGATTTCCTCCTGTGTTTTCTTCTAAGAGTTTTGTAGTTTGACTACATTAGTTTTTTCATATATTCTTCAGAGTAGTCAAGTGCTCTGTTCTTTGAGTTTTTCAAAATAGCAGATTACTTCAGTGAGACCCATAAAATATCTGTTGCTTGTTTTATTTGCTACTTCTGAAAGTAGCAAATTTATCCCTTCAGTGGGATAAATTTTTAAAAAGTATTTGTGTCACAAAATTATCAATGTTCCCATATTGTTAACTTTCTCTAGTGTTTACTGTAAAACCCCCAGATGATGCTCAGAGGGCTGAGGATCTTTGCAGAGTTTCACTAGCTCCTAGCCAAGGTTCAGAAACACTTTTCTAGGGGAAAGACAATTGACTGGGCATCAAGAGAACAGAATACCTGTTCTGAGGTCAGCACAGCCTCTTTTACTGAGTGTTTCTTCTTGCTACTTAATTTATACAAATTAAAAGTGCTGCTGAGTTATTTTTTGCAAGTATACCATGAAGATAGAAATAGTCCATATATGAACATGTCCTTTGATTCTTCAGTAAAAAGCAGCTTATTAATTACATCGTGCTCATACTGGCCTATATTTTCAGTGTGGCTTTGGATAAAATTAGCAGATACTTTAAAGCTCTTACAGATCATGAAATTTAAGCCCTGATTCTCTTGGTAGGTTTTGAAATCGTTGGGGGAGAAACATTAGAAGAAGTAAGATAATTATTACTAAAAACCTAAATCCTAGCACTTTTATACTTAGCTTCTCATTTGGCTACTGTACTGACAATATCATATAAAAAAATTTAAAAGCAATATAACTTGTTTTATAAATTGGCTTGTAAACAGCATCAATTGATCTCAATCCTGAGTAAGAGAGAAATCGTGCTTCCCTGTGACATTTTATTCAGTGAAAGGATAGAAGAGAGAAACTGCCGCCTGTATTTGAAGAAAATTTGCCTTAACCATTTATGTGACAAAATATATTTGGCATGTCTAGACAGAATTATAATACATATAACAATTTAAATAAGACAAAACATAAACTTCAGACATGTGGATATAATTCTTGGGAGTGCTTCCATTAACATTGTATCAATTAAGGTAACACTGCTTTGAGGATTAAGTGTCCCTGACTGTAACAATGACAGCTTCTCAAATGTTAATTATCATTTTTTGGTGGTGTCGGAAATATTAAAAGTGGACCTCAGACTCTGGCAGCACAGCTACAGAAAGTGCTTATTTTCAAGTCCTGTGTTTCCCTGCGTTAGAGGATAAAAGTAGCCTGATTAAGTGGCACAGATTCCCTGCACCCTCTCCCTGCCCTGGTCCCCCAGTCGTCACTACCAAAAGGACTGTTTACCGTAAAAGTCTGAAAGCATTCATTTGAAAATGGTCTGTTCTTTGTACTTAATGAGGTTTTGTAATTGTGTATATTCTTAAGCTAATTTCAATATGAGGCTTCTTTTGAAAAGCATGTGATGTAAAATTTGACATGCATGAATATATCTTAGGCCAAATATACATGTGACAGGCTGAAGCACATATCATGTGTCGTTGTTGGTAAAGTCTGGCAGCATATCCTGTGTAAACCCCTGTTTTCTTTTTCTTTGTGGCATATATTTATTCTGATTAACAAGACTTCAAAGGGAACTGATGACGGAATACTAGTTATTTTTCCTTCTGTCTGTTACTAATTCTGTAAAGACGAGCGTTACTTTCTTTGGTTCCATATGTAACTGGCTTAAAAGCGAGAAATGAAAAGAACTAATTGTTAAGCACTTATTGGATCAGGTGTTTATGTATCTCATTTTATCACTGCAATCACTCAAAGATACTCTTCGCATTTTTCAAATTCAGTAACAGGCTCCCAAAGATTGATATAATTTACTGTAGTTACAGTCAGTTTTGTTGTGAGTTGGGGTTCCAACAGATAATTGGCTAATTCCACTATGTTTCACAGTTGATGCTCTATATACTAAGCTCCTCGCCCACTTTTCTCCCCTTGTCCACTAACTACTCACAGGAACGAACCACTACATTCAACTGCCCTCTGAACACTGGAGTGGGAAGGGGCAGTTTGGGAGGGAAGGATTGGTCCTGTTCTCTGCCTGAAATGCCTTATCTCTTTCTCTGTGTTAAAAACATTATGTATTTCAGGTTGGAAGCTTGAAGACCTTCTCTCTTCCCTCCTTTGTTTCATCTCTTGAAGCGCCCTACTGTTTTAATTCACTATATTCTTCCATACTTGGCACATTTTACTTTATACCTACTGATATGCCTTCCACTCTTAGAAAATGAAATTATGTAACTAGTTATGGTTTTTCTTTCTATTTTTGTTTTTGCTCTAGCTGCCAAAACGCCCAGAGTAAAAGTTTGTGCTCAGATTAGATTTCCGGATTTTTTGCTCAGAGCGCATTACACATATTTTTGTTATTTAACACTTGTATTACAGTTATTTTTGTGTACTTTATTCATCTTTGTATCCACTAGCACAGTGATACCATAATAAGTGCTCGGTAAATGTTTTAATGAATGAAGACTTACTTATTCCTGCTCTCTGTCAGGCAGAGGCCCTGGACCTGGGCACTCTATTGGGATAGTGCTATTCAAGCTGCATAGAGCTGTTACTATACACATGCTTTTGTTATGTGCAATCTCAATTTTTTTTAACATTGGCAGGAGTAAATATAAATTATTTACTGCAATTTATCTGTCTTTATATCCTTATAGTGCCTGACACACTACTAATGGGATATCAGTGACTATGATTTTCTGAAATATTATGTTGGGGGGTTTTAGACTAAGGATCTGTAAGCAAAGCTTTACTGATATTCATCATTGTCACCATTTTGGTAATAATGAAGCTTTTGCTTATTATGTAAAGCTTCAGAAGTAGTAAATTCATTATTTTAAAATTGTGTCAAATGAAAACACACTAATTTTTTGGCGGTAGCTTTAGAGGTAACTTTTTTGCATGGATGGCATACTTACAGTTATTTGTATTTTATGAGAGTTGTAAATTACAAAATGTAGCTTTTCTAATGCCTTTCAGTTCAGTTTATACTAGTTATAATAACTTTTGTATAAAAGTGAAAGTAATCTTTCTCACTTGATAGTTCTGTATAATCTCTTTCTAGACTTAATTTTTCTAAAACATAATACTGTTTACATAGTTCATGACACAAATCAAATTACATTCTTTGTTAATGATAAATAGACATTATTATAAATTCCAGTTATAGTTCAGTATAGCTAATTTTTAAAAAAATATCCTCGGATCTAACAAGTGAAATCCTTTGATACACGTAAGCAATTCTTGGTAAGTCAAATAAATTTTACTCACACACATAGTAAATCAGTCATCCTATTTCAGAGGATTTAAAAGCAAATCATAAACACAAAGTAACTGATGAAATCAAAATGTGTAGCTACACCTGGAACAACAGAACATATATAAAACCAATATAATATCCGTTTCTTCTGCTTAACCAAGGAGAATAGAATGGCCTTCAGGGGAGATGATACAGATTCATTTTACAGTGATTTTAGACATTCTGGTAGGTGTGGAGTGGTATTTCACTGTGGTGTTGTAATTTGCATTTCCGTAGTAGCTCATGATGTATCAAACGCCTTCTGATGTGCTTATTTGCCATCTGTATATCATCTTTGATAAAAAGTCTGTTTGTATTTTTTGCCCATTTTCTAATGGAATTCTTTGTTTTTTTTTACTTTTGAATTTTAGGGTTTTTTTTAAATACCTTAGCTGCAAGACTTTTGTTGGGTGTGTGGCTCACAGATACCCGTCTTCCAGTCTTGTGGGTTGTTTTTTCATCTTCTTCACAGGATCTTCTGCAGAGCAAGACTCTTATTTTGATGAGATCTTGTTTATCAATATTTCTTTTGATAGATCTTGCTTTTGGCGTTAAGTTCTAAACTAGTTTTGAATTTAATCTTGAAATTACTTTGACTTTTTTTTCCCCTTGCCATATAAACGTTACAACACATGCTGAATTTCATGATTCTGGACCCTTTAGCTTAAAGTTCCAGGCAAGTGAACTTAGAGAAAATAGATTGAATTAAAAGGAAATAAAACTTGAGTCTGCTGAATTAGGATAGTAAAAAGTTAAAATATCTGTTACAAAACAGTTAGGTTTTTTGTGGAGGTGGTATGTGTTTTAGGGTGTGTGCTGTGCACGTACTTCACTGTCTCTAAAATTCAGCAATGGAGGTATTATGTCCATTTATACTCATACGTACGTGTGTGTACATATGCATACAGTCATCCCTGTTTTACAGTCGAAGAAACTGAGGTCAGGGAGGTGGTAACTGTGCCCATGATCCTCTAGTGAATGACAGAACCTGGACTTAAAGCTCCAAAGCCTTTGTTCTTTAACAGCTGCTGTGCATCCTTTGTTGCAGTTTGTACGTTAAGTAACGCAAAAGAATCAGACTTGGTCTTAGTGATACGGTTTTGTTACTCTCGAAGTCCATTCATTGTCTGATTTTATAGTAAGTCAGCATTTCTTGTTTTAAGTCAACTTTAATGTTAACCTTTTTGGTTAACCTGTTTGGCTCTACTGAAAAGAGGCCTTTTTTCTATTTTATTTCTTAGATAGGAATTTACAGTGTCATGATTAGCCTCCAGTTTACACTATAGTTATAACACAAACCATCTTAAAGAATTTAAGCGTCACTCTTGAACTGTCACTTTAAGAAAAAGGTTCACTAAAATTTCAGAGATTTAACTTAAAATATTTACAGATTTGTTTCCTTTGCTTTTGTTCAGTGTATCTCCAAGGTAAATCAATGACATGGTTTTTCCATATAGAAAAAGTTATTGTTTCAGTGGTAAGGATTCGTGAGTAGAGGAGGGATGGGGAGAAGCCAGCCAGTGCCACCCGTTTTATATTCCATTTGATGTATTTAAGAAATGACTAACATATTTTAAAAGGTAACAAGGGCAGTTTCAGAGACGACTTTACCAAGTCATAATTACTTCTCATGAGACAGTAATACTTGTTTCTTGGAAGTCCCTAAAGTAATTTGCATATTTACAAATAAGTGGCTGGATTAAGGAAGTATTGTAATGACGTTCCTGGTACAGTGGCTTCCTTGTCCGTCGGGCTGACACTCAGATCACATGGGTATTGCTAGCGGTGTCTGGTTCCATGTGTGCTGAATCAAAGTGTATAGGGTTCATGTTGATGGAGTTTCCTGTACTTTTTAAATTCTTGCCATATTCAAAAAAGATAGGTTTTACATGCTTCCTAGCATAACTTAGTCTTCTTTGCTGAACTCCAACTTAGTTTCATGAGATCTGTTAAGAAATTTGCATGCATCTACCCTCCATTCCCATTGCCCTTCAGAACCTCTGTAATGGTGCTTGAATGGATGATCTGTCTGTGGCTTTTGTTTTAAGGGTTAAGACTCCCAAAATTGAGTATTTTTCATAATCTTTGGTGTGACTTACTCAGACTTTTAATCTTTTCTAGAATACTACATTTTTAAGAGTATAAGTTTTTAAGTGTACTCTAGTATTAAACAGAAATATCTATTACATTTTGGATTGGAGTACTTTGGGTCTGCATCTCTTAAAATAAGGTTTTTGTTAGAAGGAGCACTTTAGTTTGGTGAGAGTTTTCTTGGTTGTCATTTTACAGAATTTAGATAGAATACATTCCCAGTACTGGGGCTTCCCTCCTCCTCCCAAGCAAACAACATCATTATGAAGGTTATTGAAGTTACACCTTCATGGTGACCATAGATTTGGGAGAGTGGAAAAAAAGAGGTGCAGAGAAATTAACAGGCCATTTCTGTAGGAATGGGGGTAGAGGGGAATTGCTGTATTTTAATACGTAGCTAAGACTACATATTCATATATTGGCTTTTCCTGTTCAGCATATTGTTTTCGGGTGGTTATATTATAATTCTCTATATATTATTATAGCAAAGTCACCTCACAATTCTTTCACTAAGTAGGAGGTAAATGAATCTTGCGAAGACTTCTTTGATGTAGCTGAAACCCTAGTTATTTTCAGATCAGACTAGGGATCATGCATTTTAACTTTTCCTTCTTTAATTGGGAATACAACCCTGCTCCTCCTTTTCCACCGACCCAGTCCCCGTTGTCATCGCACAGGCTTGCATTATGCAGACAGCCTCTCACCAGTCATCCTGATGTTACCTCTTAACCAAGGCATCACACACAGCACTGCTTTCCATTAGCCTTAAGAAAGAGCCTCTTTCATCACGTCACTTCCTTTGCTAAAAAGTCTTAAAAGCCTCTTCATTGCCTGGGAAATAGAAAGCCCTAAGTGGGTGGTGGTTATTTTAAATTATTATGACAGCCCCCATTCATTTCTTTCTTCTCTGAACTCTCCTAACCCTTACTGTCTTCACATAGCTAATCCTCAATTGTGCATGATATTGTTCTCAGTTTCATTTTATGTGAGAAGTATGAGCTTCCTAAAGGAAGGTTATCATCATACTTAAAAAAAAATCGCTCGAGTTCAATTAGTGAAGTGAATTGGATTATATTCGATGCATATTAATTATCAGGATTTTAGTTTTCTGCAGATTTTTTCATGCTTGCCACACCTAACTGTATTAATGGAATACCATTTTAACTATTTTGTGTCCACTGAACACACAGTGTAGAGCTAGGAAAGACAGCTCACATGCCTGCATGTCTGTTCTTCTTCTATTTCAGTTTTTGTCCGTACTTAAAATGATTATGTTACACTGTATCTCCAAGTTATGTCAGAGACATTGAGGTATAGCTCTGTGATTTAAAAACAAACAAAAAAACTTGTCTTTTGTGATAAGGTATTTGAAATCATTTTTGTTATAAAATATAAGGCTTATTATTCAGCTCTTAAAGGTTTTTATGATTTTTCACTCCTGGAAGCATAAAATAAAAGCTAACCTTCTTAAAATGAAGTAACAGATATGGGGGGGATGTTTTTATTCTCTAGCATTTATTTATTTATTGACTTTGTGCTTGGCACCGTTCTTGAATTATTTTCACAACAAACTGAGCAGGCATGGAATGTCCTAAATGTCCAGAGGAACTGGGTGCAAGGTCATAGAGGTCATGAACGACTTGTGCTGTTCCTGGCCTGGCTGATCGCAGAGCCCCTGCCCTCTGTGCCATTGGGAGGCTTCCGTCATCACTGTCACCTCCTGTATGAGTGGTTTAGGGAAACAAAACTTGATTTTAAAAGCAAGTAAAACATTGAAGTTATTAGTAATAAATTGTGACAATGTTAACAGTAATTGTCAGAGGAAATGCTGCATCTACTATTTTGAAAATTTTCAAACATGTAGAAAATGTAAAATAATAAGCAATACCAGATATACTCTTCGCCAAGATCCACCGGTAGTTAACACTTTTCCATATTTGCGCGTGCCGCGCTCCTTCAACCATTTGAAGGTAAGTTTCAGATATGGCTCCTCATCTCTAAATTCTTGAGTATGAATTTCATAAAATTAGGATATTGTCCTTACAACCATTATCATGCCTAGTAAAGTTGACATGTTCAATAATATCTAATGTTCATTCTGTATTTCCTCAGTTTTTCCAAAAATGTTTAGCCGATTTTTTTTTTCTTCTCCAATCCCGTATTCAGTGAAGGCTGATTTTTTTTTTTTTTAGTTTTGGTGTTATATCTCGCTATTCAGTCTCTTGATCTTTTTGTATTTTTTTTTTTTAACACCGTTGACTTATTTGAAGAACCCAGGCCAGTTGCCTTTAGAATATCACACATTCTGGATTTGTCCGATTGTTTCCTCATAATGAGATTTGAGTTTATTGTAAGCATTTTTGGCAGTGATAGTATACATTTGTGATGCATGCTTCTAATTACTATACTAAAGGCATCTAATGCCCACTTTAAATTTCTGATGTATGAATTTGTAATTCACAGCAACAAAGACTCAATTGTTGGACTCCCTTTTCCTTTTTCGAATAGACGACAACGGAACGGCCCTTCATTCAGAGGCTTTTCCGGCCTGTGGCTGCAGACGGACAGCTGCACACACTAGGCGACCTCCTCCAAGAAGCTTGTCCTTCTGCAGTTGCTCCTGAAGGTAATCGGCAACACTAAAACCTTTCTTTCATTTTTCTTTGTTACTGAGGTAATATAAGCATTCTGCATTTATAAATAACATTTACTGGTTTCTTCAGGAAAATATTTTCACATTCTTGTAGGGAAAAATCTATTGAAACAGAAGTACTTAATATTTATTTTTCTATAAATTATTGACTGTAACATATTAAGGAATTGACTCTCTGGCAAAATAAAGTTCACTGTTTTTAAATTACCTTCTCATCACATGTCTGGTGCCCTCGTGTGTCTTTGTTCTGGTAATTATTGTTAATCTTGCATTGTATTTCTTGCTTCCAAAGTTACAAGAGATGGTAAAACAAAAAAAACAATTCTTGCCTTTGGTTGATATTTTAAAGTTTAAACTACTGAATAGTGGATAAGTATTTTATTTGTATTTTCAGCTACTTTCTAATGTTCTACTGAGCATTGTTCTCTTAGGCTTGGACGTCCCACAGGTCCAACCAGGGACTTGTCCTTTTCATTGTCCTCATTTTGTAGCTTGGGTTAAAGTTGTTTTCCTGTAGCCAAAGGAAAAATATAAAAGTTACCGAATTACTGTTACCTTAATCGAAACATAATGAACAGTAAGAAAATGCAGAAAACAAAAGGAAAAAGTGTGCTCTAGTTCCCTGACTCCCAGAGCCCGCTCTTGACACACACATGCACGTATATTGAATACTGGGTTGGGGGGAGGGTGTATAAAATTATATGCTCTGCTGCTTTTTTCACCTACCATAACTTGAGCATATTTTTAGCCACTAAAAATTCATTAAAGTTGTTTTTTAAATAGCAGCGCTATGGCCCTTCATGTTAATGTACCAAAGTTTGACTCTCATCTTATTACCGAATGACTTGTAATCTTAGCCCTGTTACTGGTTACGAAGCTAGAGGGCAAATTTCAGTGGCATATTACTGTCTTTGTTAATCTATTGTGTAGACTTGTATTTATTATGTAGAAAAGATTTTAAAACTTGGCACTTGAAGTCCTTTATGGAAAGAGGTAAGGCATTATAAAGGTAATACTTCGATAGCTAGTGGTAGTGCTGTTTTTTATTAACATACTCTAAGTTGAGGTGATTGCAGTATTATTTACATGACTTGTAACTATCACACAGTTCAAGAGTCATGTACTGAGGAAAAGTTTGCCTGAAAGGTAGACTTAGAAGCAGAGTGGAATTGGGGAGGATGTCGGTATACCAGCCTAAATGACCAAACAAAGAATATGCAGCTCAAAATAGGTGCCCTTTGGTTTGCGAATATAATTGGTTTCGCTGATCCAATATGTGTGCCTTTCTTGGCATTGCTGTCTGTGTGTATCTAGCTCTTCTAAAAGGAGCAGAGGCTCAGTAGGAGAGGAGAAGGGGGCCATCTGAAGTGCTGCCTGAACCAGTACCAGAAGGAATCGTTGAGAAAGATCACTGAGGACTACTCAGACTTACTGAAAATGAACTGGTTTCACTGGTTTGAGAGGTTATAAATATATTTTGTAGGTCTCACTGTATCGTTTTTCATCACTGTCCTCTGTTAGACTGTAGAGTCAAGGTTGTTGATGGCATTACACATCCTTGTGTCTCTAAAATGAACGCTTATTCAGTATTCCAATTCCTGAATTCTTTCTTTGTGTCATTTACTGAAACATTATTTATGACCATTAAATCCTGGCATAGTTACCATTAAGTTGATTATATTATTACAGAATCCTAATCTATCTTGCTGTGTAATTTTAGTCTTCAGAGGAGTTTTTTTGTATTGGACACTTTGGTTGCTTCCACATCTTCGCTGTCGCAAACAGTGTGGCAATAAACATAGGCGTGCAGGTATCTTTTTGAATCAGGAATTGTGTTTTCTTCTGGTAAATTCCTAGGAGTGGAGTCCCTGGGTCAAATGGTGTATTTCTATTTTTAGGTTTTTGAGGAACCTCCATACTGCTTTCCACAATTGCTTTATGAATTTACATTCCCACCATCAGTGTGGAGGGTTCCCCTTTCTGCGCATCCTCCCCAGCATTTGTTGTTCCTAGCCTTTGGGATACTGGCCATCCTAATTAGTGTGAGGTGATATCTCATTGTGGTTTTAATTTGCATTTCCCTGATGATTAGTGATGTGGAGCATCTTTTCATGTGCCTGTTGGCCATTTGTATGTCTTTGGAGAAGTGTCTGTTCAGGTCCTCTGTCCATTTTTTGATCAGGTTATTTGTTTTTAGGGTGTTGAGAAGTATGAGTTCTTTATATATTTTGGATGTTAACACCTTATCAGATGAGTCTTTTACAAATATATTCTCCCATACTGTGGGATGCCTGTTTGTTCTGCTGATGGTGTCCTTTGCTATACAGAAGCTTTTTAGTTTGATGTAGTCCCACCTGTTCATTTTTTATTTTGTTTCCCTTGCCCAAGGAGATGTGTCTAGGAAAAAAATTGCTCATGTTTATATTCAAGAGATTTTTGCCTATGTTTTCTTTTAAGGGTTTTATGGTTTTATGACTTACATTCAGGTCTTTGATCCATTTCCAGTTTACTTTTGTGTAGTATTTTAAAGAACATTGAAAATATGCTTTTATTAATTAAGAGTAAACGAAACTACTTTGTAGAGTGGCAGATGGTAACTGGATTTATTGTGATCATTTAGTAATGAATGTAAAATGTCAAATCACTATGTCGTACACCTGAAACATAGTATTGTATGTCAGCTACAATAAAAGAAAGAATAATTGAAATTTAAGCTAAAGCTTAATATTTAAATGGCTACCTTATTGTTCTTAAATATTTTTCGACAGTCTGCTTTCAAAAATATTATGTCATTTAAAATTTACTTCTTTATAAAGTCTTTGGCTACTGAGTGAGAAGATCACAGTGAAAGTAAAATTCTGGAAGAAAAAGGTTCTACTGTAATGATGTATCCCCCAACCAACAGCCTGTCAGCAAATGCTCAGAAAAATGGGCAAAACCTTTACTAGAGGAGACCAGGAAGAAGTTGGCTGGGTGTTCATTTTGCATTTGACGTCTTTAGGGAATCATAAGAATCATATGACCGTAGAACCTTAGAGTGAATTTAGTTCGGTCTCTTAATTTTTAAGATGATTTGCTAAAGATCTCTTAGCTATTTAATTGCAGAAACGAGATTTAGAACTCGCATCTCCATCTCCTCCTGGTCTGTTGGTTTCTGCTCTCCTGTGGTACTATTTGTCTGTGTTTTCACTCTTTTCAACCTTTTAATTTTTTAAAATTAAACTATCATTGATAAACAGTCTTATGTTGGTTTCAAACATACAACACAGTGTCAACCTTTTAGTTTTTTTGTTTAGTTTAAAATAACATTCTGAAATGTTTGCTTTTTCCTGTTTGTTCTGTGATTTGTGTTTAGTACCTAGTCTCACCTACATGCTGTTCTCTCTCTTTGTAGCATTTCCTGGTGTGCCATTGTTCTTTTCATCTTGTTATTTTAGTGTTTCTGTATATAATTCTGGCCACTCTTGTTGAGTTTATTAAAACGGTGGCTGTGACACTCAGGCATATAAATAAAGGCATCCCTTGCTGTGAGCTGACTACCGGGGCAGAACACCCCCCTGCCACCCCGTACACTTTTGTCCTTTAGGCACCCAGATCTTGACAACACTTGCAAGATGGGCATGGCCCTGTGCAGTGAGGGCATTCAAATTTGTGAGGCTCTTCCTTCTTTTAAAGACTCTATTTTCCCCTTTATTTGTAGCCTTCCTTACCTGTATTTCCATTCCTGGAGAATACAAAGTATGGCTTCCCATGTACTTTTTTGAAGGGAGGCAGTGAGGTAGCCACTCACAACTCTAAAACACAAACCTGCCCCTTAAGTGATTCCTGATGTTGTGGGTGAATATCTTTGTGTGACAGGGTGCTTCCCAGTGCTTGTACTGATGGGAGAGTGCACAGACCGTATGTACACCTCACTGGAGTGATACCAACTACACCTGTGCATTTTGGGGTACTTCTGATGGTGCCTTTCATACAGCAGGAGGCCACCTTTCTATCACCACTAGATCATCTTCGGAAAAACTCTTGTTTTCTTCCTTTTGTCACCTCATATTAGGAAATACCTGTCATTTCAGGATCTGGGGGGAGTATTCACACCGTCAAGTCACTGTTCAGTAAAGAACTGTTGCTCTCTGGGTCCGTATGCCTGTGTCAAATGTGAAGCACTTTGAACCCCTCCACCTGCCTTAAGTGGAAAGCAGGAGGCGTTAAGGTTGGGCGTGTGTGGCTAAGAGCTGGCTCTCATCACACGATAAAAAGAGAAAGTACTCCATCGGAGTTGCGTGGCGCCAGTGTCTGCAGCTCCTCACGCATGACTCACGCATGGGGGACTCGCCCCTTATTTCAGCGCACGGAGCAGAGCGCAGTGGTGTTTGTGAAGATGTGCTTAGGGCACTGTTCTCGTGGGTAGCCAATGACAAGCTCCTGTTGTGTTTCCTTTTTTCTTTGATTGTGTAAGTGGCTAGAGAAATTAGCCAAGTTAGAGGTAACAGGAAGTCACCAAAGGTGAGCTCAGGTAAGTTTTTTCTGTGGTGTCAGCTGTAGTTAAAATGACTCAGAGAGCCGAACTTCTGTACCAGACTTAAGGTGAAATACTTCTTTGTTCAGTAAAAACAACATAAAAAAGTAACAAAAATTAAAAACCACAGCTTTCACCGCTTTTATTCTTTTATGTTGGAGAATACAAAGAAACCTGTAAGCTTTGCCTAATCATGTTTCATTTCCTAGTCTTCTAATATAATATGTGAAAACCTAGTAAATCAGGCTTATGAGAATAAAAATGCCCATTCTTGCTTTCATAACCATTTATTTCAAGGTTCCAGTTCATTCGTCCTCTGTAACAGTTGGCCTGTTTTAATCCTGAATTCCTGTTTGATACCGTACAGATGGGGTGCGTGTGTAGGGACAGGCTTGCATTCCGTGGTCAGTGAGCAGAGGTCCCTGGACCCTTCTTACCAACAAGGACAATCCTGTCACCTCTTGGCTTTTTCCATTTCCACTTCTGCCCTGCTCTGTGGGAGTTCATTCACCCCTTGAGACCCTTCCCAGCTGTCCTTCAACTTCTGGCTTCCCCTCAATGCTGCTGATTTCCCTGTTCCCCAGTCTCTCTGCATCGCACTGTCTCTGGCCCCGGGAACACTAAGACAGGCAAGGCTGTTCCCTGCCGCTAAGAGGCTGTGGTTGGAATGGTCAGAAAGATGCACAGATGGTGCACGTGGGGGTGGAGATGCGCAGAGAATGTGAGGGCCAGAAATTGTTGTCTTACCATTCTGGAGGGTGTTGTGAAGGCCGAGCTAAGTCTGAAAGGATGAGCAGGAAGCTGGTGAAGGGGGCCGCATGAGCACTGGGGACGTAGAGCCTGTGACACCTGGTCTAACATGTCCCTATTCTGTTTGCTGAGGGCCTAGCTGTGTTTTTTTACTTTTCTCCCATGTATGTGCAAAACTTGTCAGTGATGTCAGAAGTGTAGAGAAAGCACCGAGGAAACGAAGTGACTAAAATTGATCTGTTGTTTGCCTGGTTTTAGTGTATTGGAAGATAATTTTAACAGCTTGAGGCTAGAGGCATCATCATACCCCTAACTGCAAGGTGCTGGCAAAAGCTATTCATGTTTGATATGCTTCATGAGTAATCATAGAATAGTTTTACAAAAAGTAAGAAAAGGTCTTATGTTTACATTTTTCCTTTGCTTTATAACATAGGATTATGTTGTGTTTATAAAGTGAATTAATTTTGATGTTACAGTAATTTTTTTGTAGATATAAAGCAATTAGAGAAAAGAAACATCTAAAACTCATGTTGTTTACATGATGCAAGTCCTTTGATGTGTTAGAATTAAAGCTGGTTGATTGGCACCTTGTGATAGAGGCTTGAACCAGAAGTTGTCACTTTTGTTATCATGGCACTGACCCCCGCTCTCCCCAAAAAGAGGTGGCATTTCAATTTGCAAATTCAAGCTGCAGAAACGTGCAGTTTGCACGTTGCAAAAACCTGCAAACCTCCAAACTTCATCAGAATGAGGGTTTAGGAGTAAGAATAACACTGGTTCTACAGTCTCAGTAATTCTTTTCCCCTCATTTAGAGTTTGTTCTCATTGTGATGTCCCTTTGTATCTTCACACTGTTTGATTTGGAAGATCATTTAGCTGGTGTGTTGTTAGTTTTTAAAAAATGAACCCAGGTTTCTTACTCCATAAAATACAGCAATTTCCTGCTACCAGCCTTATAGTATGGTTGTAGGGTTTAAATGAATGAAGATTGTAAGTGAGATTTTGTAAATCCTGTATTTTTCCAAGGGTTTACGATTAACATATTTTTGTTTTTCTGAAGTTTTGCTAATGTTTTTTTACAAATAACTGTACTCATAAATTATAAATAGGGTTAGAAAAAAGCAGCCTAGTTTTCCTTGTTGTTTGTTGATAATCTCACTTTTCAGAGGCAAGACCTTGCTGATGTTCCGCCTCCACACCGAAGGTGTAAATATATGAACTCCAAATGGAAGCCGGTGTTGGGGCTGCTTTTCTTAGAGTTCGGCGAGAGTTCCATGCCACTGAGTTTTACTATTTCTTAGAAGTTAACTTCTGGACAGGATTAGAGATGCCAGAAGAGTGGCTCTGGTAAGGAAGAAAGAAGCTTATTTTACTAAGAGGTCCTCCTTCGTCGCGGCAGCCAGCTTGATTATCGTATACTTCTTAAAATACATTAAAAGTAAAAACCTTAAGGCAAGAGGTCTGCCAGCGATGCCGTCAGTGAAAGCTGTTTTTGGAAGGTGGTGAGCAGTGGATTGCATGTTTCTTTGAAGTTTCAGCTGCTCACAAGCGACTGCGGAAGGCCCCGTATGTGACTTTGGGGGCACGGTGAGCCTGACGTGCGGGCCGGGGTCACTGGTCACTCGCCTTTCTGTTTCATCCAGACACTCTCTGTTCTCGTTTCCTCTCCCTCGTTGAATGCACATTGTACGTTAAAAAAGTGAGACAGGTCATTCATTGTGGGGATTCAGAAAGTTCTTCAAGTGTAGCCCTCAGGGGCAAAGATCTACTAGACTCGGGTTTTGAGAGTAGCCGTTTGTTAGGCTCGGCTTAAACTTGGTAATTATAATATATTTTCTTAAATGTGTCATGATGTCATCAACTTCTAAACTAAAACTGAGTCAGATTCTTTGCCTTGATTGTTTCATTCTCCCTCCATCTCTGCTTCGTCCCAACACGTGGGCGACGCGGACCAATCCTGGCGATGTGGAATCTGTTAATGACTTAATCCATTGACATATGTCTTTTCTGAAATTGAAAAAATAATAAATGGATTATTTTCATTATTCTCCCGTTAATGATTGATTTCCATTAATTACTGAACCTGCCAGAAGAATCTTTTGGTTTCCCTTCAATTATTGCTCTTTATTTAAATCTCAAGAAGTTAAATGAATTAGCCTTTTTCAAAACTGGGAACAGACAATCACACAATTATTATTGCATCTTTAGCACTAGAAAAAAAGCTCCCTTAGCAAAAAACACATGCAGGTGATTAAAAGGTAGTCATTTCTTCTTAAAATAAGTCCTGTGAGCCCTATATAAACAGTGTAATTATTGCCTATATTTTAAATAAAACAGTTAATTCTGAACTATTCTGTAATTCATACTTGACAAATATTAATGGGCCCTATTATGCCCAACAAGAATTACTGGGTCATTTTATGAAAGCAGGTCAAAGAACATTTGAACCCATATTTTCAAGTGTTTTTGTTTTTGTTTTTAATTAATTTTAATTTCTTTTACCACATTTTTATCTTATCATGAGGTTTTTTAATCAGTTTATTAAAATGTCCCTTATAATCAGTTACTTTAATACTGTGTTCTTTTCATAATTATAGCTAACATTGCATATATATGTATATTTGTTTAGATTTTGGTTTATGTCTCCCATTAATAAATAAAAAGGTTATAAGCAAAGTCAATGAAAGAATTAACATGGACATGTTTTGAAAGCTTGTTTAAAGTGTTGAGAGTCAAGGCTCTGGTATATTTTGGGCAGAAATTTAAAAAATATATGAAATTTAAAGTTTACACATAGGAAGAGATACGTGGTATATAGTAACTGTGATACATATATTCATCAAGACCTTTACTGCTAAGTGAGCATAGGTCCGGAAGAAGTTAATGTAAGTATTTTTAAATGGGTTTGTATTTCTCTGATAAACAGCACTCTCCTTCTGTTTGTGATCACAGGATAAAAGCTCTGTAAGCTTGTATATGTTCATTTTTACTGCTACATCATGTAGTGTGCTCTTAAGATTGAGATCTCATTCCCCAGGAAGCATTTCTGTCTAAGATTAATTGCCCTTTTAAAATCAGCGTTTGATGTATTCCTTTGGCTATATCCTGGCTTGGTTTAACCCTCTTTGACCTGACCTCACCGACTATTACTGCCAAGGTGGAGTCCGAAAATCCTTCAGCATGATGCATGCCCTTCGCATTTCTGCCCGTGGTTTTTCATGTCGATGGATTCAATTAGTTGGAGTTTTACTAATGAGCATATCAGAGGTTAAAGAATTTGTCAGACAGAGCAAAACTGTTCAGAATAGTGGTAATCAGAAAGCTCATCTTTTATATTTGTTTAAAACTTATTTAGAAATACGAAGTATTTTCCAGAAGTTTTACCTTCAGCACGACACATTTCACAATAGCAAATCAAGTTGTTTACTACTCAGTTAAAAAATGTCAGTGAGAAGTCACAAAACTAAACTCCAATGGTGACAAGCTTTGGCTTAGATTAATATTGTTCCATATTCACAAGTGTAAACTAAAAAAAGTTCTGAAAATTTCTGATTAAAAACAATTTCCCTTGCAGATATACCATCTATTTCTTTAGCCTCCTTTAAATTCAAAAAGTATACTTACTAATAGTAAGAATGAAACTCTTGCATCTCTGTAGAACCTCAAGTAACCTATTTTTAAAGACATTTAGGTCATACTCTTTATGGAAAATTAGCTAAAAAATAAAGACTAGAATGCAGATTGGGATAAGAGAAGGTTATGAGCCATTGCGGATAGAAGTCTCTAAAAGGCAGAAATGAGTTCGCAAATGATAATATCTTTGAAAATGTATAACAAAGATGTTGGCAATTTTTTCCCCTACCTGAATGTTTTTGTCTTTTTTTTTTGCCTTATCCAAAGTCTATTAAACAGCAACCATTGTACAGAAGGGCTCATTTGACTTGTCTGTGTGCTCTACTGATGCGCTTTGCATGTCGAGAGCACAGCTAACATAACCCGGGTTTACAGTGCTTAAGGACGTTTAAAAATGTCCTGAGTTTTGTTTGCATAATGATTGAGTCTTTGACATTTTGTAGTTGTCATCTTTTGTTTTCCTTAACACATTTCATAAAATTTGTGCACCTCACGGTGTACTAAATGGGCTGAGTAATTCATAGTATATGTTAACATGAGGCCAAATTCTCACAGATCTTTGCATGCCAATCACATAATTGAATCCATGTTTTTTATGTATCTTTTGATGTATCTAATACTAAAAGAATCACCTTGTTCCTATGACTATGTGCAAAAGAGAATTACAGTATGTGTTTACTTTTTGTAACTAAGCCATGATCTTTTGAAAACTGATCTGTCTAGATTCACTCTGTATGTAATATTCTGACACTTGTTCAGGGTGTGAGAAGAGAGTTACTCATGTTTTTGAATACCTACTGTGTCTCAGCCCTGTTTGGGGGCTCTGTGCTGAGAGCTCTGCTTAGATGTCCCGTTTAATATTCATGCAACCCTGGAGAGTGGAATGCTTTATTCACACTATAAGAGGAGGAAATTGAGACTCAGAGGACTAAGTAATTTGCCTAAGAATTCAAAATTAGTGAATGACTCTGATTTGAACTCTGAAAGAAATACTCTGCTGTTGAGGCATAAATGTACTAGAGTGGGAAGACCTGTCCGTGACCCTGTACTCCAGACCAGGGGCCACAAAGCAGCCTGGGGAGCTTTATCAGAAACTGTCATGGCTTATAGGGTGGCCCGCAGGGGACGTGGGAGACAGGCCCGATCTCACGTCGGTCAGAGCTGCCCCACTTTCACTGGTGTTACATGTTGGATTTCCGCATGAGATTTTGTTTGAAGAAAAGTTTTACCCCTGTATTGTCATAAAATTTATTCCAGGGAGCATTTAAAAGCAACTATACCCTGGAGATAGATTCAGGAAGTCTGGAGAGGGGCTTAACTTAATATGTTTTTAAAAATCTTCCAAATGGTTCTGGTGGTCAGCCAGAGTCACAAACCACGGATCTAGATGGACGCCTTCGCTGTATACGTCACACTCTGAAAGAGAGATGAGGCCCCCCAGAGTCCTTCATTCCCAGAATCGGAATTCAGGTTGCCTACCTCCCGATTCATCTGTTTTTCAGTAGCACCTTAATAACTATAGTGCAAAATGGGCTGTTTCTCCTTTGTTTTATTTGTATTATTGTATATTTATTATATTCATATTATATATAGGAGCTTGTATGTACACACACCCATATATAGACTTCTTTTTTTATATATGCATTAGAAGTTACCATTGTTTTAAGATCACTAAGTTTTCATTAGTGACTTGTGTGGCTAATGTGAATTTTCTTTCTTTAATTTTTGCTTCTGTATATAATTTTTCTTATTCTAGTCATACAGTCAAAATCCCTCTGAATATATTTTTCTTAGAGTGTCCCACAGCTCTAAAAATATTCAGTTTAAAGTACATACTAACTAAGACTTGAATTTGTTTTTATTAGGCTATTGGTGGTAATACATTTTATCTTTCATAAAAAACTTAGGCCTTTATACCATTCGCAACAACATGGAAGGAGCTAGAGGGTATTATGCTCAGTGAAATAAGCCAGGCGGAGAAAGACAAGTACCAAATGATTTCACTCATATGTGGAGTAAAAGAACAAAAGAAAACTGAAGGAACAAAACAGCAGCAGAAGCACAGAACCCAAGAATGGACTAACAGTTACCAAAGGGAAAGGGACTGGGGAGGAGGGGTGGGAAGGGAGGGATAAGGGGGGGAAGAAAAGAAAGGGGGCCTTACGATTAGCATGTATAGTGTGTGGGGGGCACGGGGAGGGCTGCGCAACACAGAGAAGACAAGTGGTGATTTTACAGCATCTTACTATGCAGATGGACAGTGACTGTGAACGGGGATGTGGGGGGGACTTGGTGAAGGGGGGAGCCTAGTAAACATAATGTCCTTCATGTAACTGTAGATTAATGATACCAAAATAAAATTAAAAAAAAAAAAAAACAACTTAGGCCTGTAAGTGAATATGAAAATGAAACTTTATTGTGATATTCTCTATTGATACATGATCACTTAAGATTTAATATCTGACTTTTAAAGTGAATTGGATTCCTCTTCCATCTCAAGAAAAATACACTTTTCTGACATTGGTTTCTGGCCTTTTCCTTAATTTGTAGACCCAAAGTATTTATGAATGACTATCCTTATATTTACAAGATGAATTAGAACAGGTTTAAAAATTGCTTTGTGGACATTCTACATAATGAGGTGTACTCTTCAATATTGTCAAGATTAAGAAATCCAGAGAAAAACTAAAAATTGTCCACATTAAAGAACAATATAGAGATATGAAAATTAAAAGCATTGCGTGATTCCTGGACTGGATCCTAGACTGAGAAAAAAAATAATTGGGATTGTTGATAAAATTTGAGATGATAGTATAGTAGTATTATATCAATGTTAAATTAAAAAATTTTTTTCATAACAACTATAATTAGGTAAAAAAATATCTTTACTAGAAAGTATACGCTAAAATACTCAGAGGTAAAGAACTGTTTCTAATGTATTCTCAGATGATTCAGAAAATCTATGCACAGAATGATAATAAAGCAAATGGGGCAAAATGTCAACAATTGATGAACTGGGTGAAGGGGAATTCCTTGTACTACTTTTGCAACTATTATATAAGTGTGAAAATATATCAAAACCAAAGTTACCTCCAAAAAGTGCCCTGTGTATGAGAATTCATATAGAACGGGTTCACTTGATTACTGTCTCAAACATGTGCTTACTCTAGGCCATCTAGCTGACTTTTAAAGAAACCTGAGTGGGTGAGGTGTGGAATAACATTTTTCTCCTGAGTCATTTGCTTTGTAGTGACATATTTCTTACTCCCAAGTACTAAATTCTAGATCCCCATTTTGAAACACAAAGGCTTCTTTACCAAAAACATGATTTGCTTTAGCAGCGTATCAAGTGTTTGCTTTCTACTGTTAGGAAAAAAAAGAAACATCTAATTTTTCACTGCTCTGTTTTGTTAGTTCTGATTATTACCAAAGTGCCCAGTCATGCTTTGTTGTTATTTATGGCATGAATTTTGGTGATGGCATATATACCTCTTGGCTTATCTGGGAACACTTTGACTTTTTGTTGTCTTAATGATCAAAACAGTCTTTACAGGTAGAGCTCTTGTGCTTATAGTACTGCTGTCAGAAACTGTTCCCAGAACATTAATTTTGGCAGTGCGTTCTACCACAACAAAGTAATCTGGCTCCAGAAACATTTACTGACCGACTACTAAGCATCAGGCACCATGCCAGGCCCTAGAGATAGATGATGACGAAGAGAACAGCTTCAATTAGTAGTTGGAAGGGGACTGCCTCCCAGTCTAAGAATCCCCCTGGTGACAGTTGTGTTATTGGGGGAAGTCAGAAGACAAAAAAGATAAATTTGGACAAACGTAGGCAGTGACAAAATAATGTATTTAAAATCTTAAACTGTTGTGTTGAAGAATATGACAGTCCTAGATCCACTCCCTTTGTTGTCTAAGTTTAGTTAGTGACACTTTTATGTTACAGATTAAAAGTCCCCCCAGTTTTTTTTTTAATCAAAAATTTTTATTGACTTAAAATCAATGTTTACTATCATACAAGTTTCAAGTGTGCAACATTATAGTTCAACATGTGTGTATGCACTAAAAAGTGGTCACCACTAAAAGTCTGTTTACCACCCATCCCCATGCAGGTGACCCCCTTTCCTCTCTGTGCCTGCCCTCCAGTCTCCTCCCCTCTGATAACCACCAATCTGTTCTCTGTATCTATGAATTTGTTTTATTTATTTTGTTTTTTAAGATTCCACATGTGAGTGAAATCATACAGTATCTGTCTTTCTGTCTGTTTCACCAGGCATAATATCCTCTATGTCCATCCATGCTGTCACAAGTGGGGAAGGTGTCATTCTTTTTTATGGCTGAGAAGGATTCCATTGTATATATACATCTTCTTTTCCATTCCCCCATCAGTGGACACTTAGGTTGCTTTCATTTCTCAGCTATTGTAAATAGTGCTGCAGTGAACATGAGGTGGGCAGCATATATCTCTTCAAATTGGTATTTTTGTTCTCTTGGGATAAATACCCAGACGTGGCATTGTTTGATTGTTGGTGGTTCAATTCTTAATTGTATGTGACCATAAGGTTTTCTGTAATGGCCACAATTTACATCCCCAACAAGAGTGTACAAGTGTTCCCTTTTCTCCACATTCTCGCCAATACTTGTTATGTCTTTTCTTTTTTTAAAATTGAAGTATCATTGATATGCAATCTTACATTGGTTTCAAGTATACAACACAGTGGTCCACCAGTTCTCCATATTATTAAATCCTCCCCCCAATAGTGCAGCTCCTATCTGTCAACATAAGAAGATGTTACAGAATCATTGGCTGTATTCTCCATGTAACCAGCTTACATTGTGATTGGAAATTATTGTGCCCCTTTATCCCCCACCTCCTCACCCCAACCCCTCCCCGGAAAAGTCCCCCCAGTTTCAAGCAGAGGATCAGTGTTGCCTGTTCAGTTTTCTGATAACCTGATTTACTGGGTTTGTTATACACAGTGTTTGAATGGTGCTTATGTCCTTCACCTTCTGTGGAGAACTCATAACCTCCCTCCGTCCTCGGTGTTGGTATCTTGCCTTTCAGGCACACTGGGCACGAGTGGGTCGTGTGCCGTGTTGTTTCTGTTCCCACATTTGAACATGGCTTTAGGCACAGTATTTTGGGCAGGGCTTTGTGACTTGTTTGTTCTGTTCTGTTTCATAGTGTCCAAAGATGACTCTGGCTTAAGGAAGAACTTTACAGATCAGGAACTTTTACTCTTACACTACATGCTCTTTCATTTTTTGACTCAGTGCTAAGTAGGAGGAAGATTCTGAGAACATTAAAATATTTCAAAGAACTATATAATAAGAATATGGAGAAAACTACACCGGAAATGTTTTCAAGTATTCTAAGAAAGATTTGATACAGTAAAACCTTGGCAATCTAGAACTTACAAAGAATGAATCATTCCAGATGGCTGAGGGTTTATCCATTTGAATACCAACATTTAAAAATCTTCTCAAGTACCAACACCGCTTTCTGTTGTATTCTGTATATTGCTTAATCTCTTATTTATAGATGATCCCCATCATTATGAAAACCAGCTATGCTATTAACACTGATCACAACTTTGTAAAACAGTGTGTGTAGATGCAACAGAGACTGGCAGCAACATCCCAACATGAACACTTTCTAGGTTAGTATCTTGAGGGGATGTCTGCTTCCAAAATTGTTTTAAACTATCACAGTGAATCAGGGGTTTGTTTGGGGGCTTTTATTTGGTCATCTTTGGGGTTGATAGTATGTATGCTTGCTAGGTTTTTATCTTTGGCATTCTTTTACCAATTCTCTGCAGTGTTTTCATGTCCTCTCTCATTGCCAGTCCATCAAGCATCGCCGAGGACTGTGCTGCCTCTAACAGGAAGTTTAAGTATATCTTTAAAAGGGTTTCTTTTTATCACCAGACATCATCAGCCCCTTCTGCCTAGACATTAGAGTACTAGTGATGCAAAAGTCATGTGGACAGAGCAGAACCGGTGGAGTATTTCCCTGGTACATTTCCATGAATTCCACGTTTCCTTATTGTCTCCTGTTTCCAGGAAGCAGAGAGGTTTAGACACTTGTGATTTGAAGACATTACAAGAGACAAAACAAGAATTGTGCTGAGTGGCAGAGTTTCTTGAAGGTTCTATGTTTTATTGTTTCCAAAGGAGTTTGGTTTTGTTTTCTTATAGCAACCAGGGGTGCTGCCATTTACTTAACAGACCGTCAGTACTACATCATACCAAAATCATAAAAGATGCAAAACTAACCTTAAATTCAATTTGTAATAAAATCTGAATTTAGAAGGAAAGTGAATTGCAACACCCTTTCGATCAGCTGACTGGGAGTTAACAAGAATCAATTAGGTGTCATGACTACCAGGGCAGGAACCCCGGAGTCAGACTCAAGTTCCTTTGCATTAAAGCTGCAGCTCTTATTCTAATAATGTTCCTGAAAAATGCTGATATTAACAACTTTATGATAAGTAGCCTACAGCTGCCTTCTGTTATTAAACAGCTTCCCAAACACTGATCCCATTCTTGCTGATTTCCAGTCACATTTCTATTTGACACATGTCAAGTATGTATTGACCTACTTCATAACTGTTGTTTTCAGTAGCCGTATAGTATGGTTTTTAAGTGTAACTAAAAGAAATTTTGGTCAGTGGGTACAATGCACTGTTTTCTACACTGCAGTTTCATTAACGTCAGTCTTAGGTACACACAGTAATTAAGAAAGAATGAATACTTTCACATATAGCAACAGAATTTTTATCAGAATTCATTGTAACCCTCAGGTTTCTGTTTTGGGTGATACATACTGCAACATTTCAACTTTCTCCATGTCCACATTTCCTGCTCAGGAGACAAGCCTGGTTTCACCTGGTGAAGCTGTAAAATCCATTTAATTCATTACAGATACCTGCAAAGCAAGATTTTATTTTTTTCCTCACCTCTTTTCACTCTTACTGATTGTAATTGAATTTCTTTCTTGGGCTAGATGGAGAAAAAAAGAATCAAGTGATGATTCATGGAATTGAGCCAATGTTAGACACACCTCTGCAGTGGCTGAGTGAACATCTGAGCTACCCGGATAATTTTCTTCATATTAGTATCATCCCACAGCCAACAGATTGAAGGACCAACGATTTACCTAAGCGGAATCACCCTTAGGCAGGATTTTCCAGAGCATGTCACCCTGCTGCTTCGGTCAGGTTCCGTGGAGGCAGCCTGACCAGAAATGCCACTGCAAGACGAGCAGGAAGATGATGCCATGGGAGATAAGGGCCTGGGGCCGGCCTGCCCTCCCGTCACCCCTGCCCCCCCCCAGTCTCTGCTGTTCCACCTCAGCTGCGACAAGGAAGCCTTTTTACAGGACAGGACCCCTGCAAGGCTCCTGTGTGCCTGGAAAATACAGTGAAGCCAAAACCTTTGGCCTAGGAAGAAAATGGAAATGTGTGCCACTCAATTGGTGTTTCTGATTAATAAATCAACAGGGTATTTCCTAAGGTGACCGTGGTTGAACTTTAGCTCGAGGGACTGGAAACAATGGTTTAATTTTTAAGAGAATTAGACTTAAGAAAGTAAAAGAGAAATTCTGTTATCAATAACTTGCAGTAATTTTTTGTAAAAGATCAAATTACAGTAAACCCATCTTTCCTTAATGAAAATTTCCTATGTTTACAGTCTGTTGGTATGCAAACAATCTTGTAACTTTGATAATGAACAGTGAGAGATTTTTAAATAAAGCCTCTAAATATGTTTTGTCATTTAATAACATGCAGCTATGTCACTTCTCCAGGATTTCTCACTCACACACACTAGAGCCCCGTTTTTACTCTGTGTCCCATTCACGCTGGTCACCGCTGGCATGGAGCGGGCAGGGCAGAGGGCCGCTTGTCTCAGGAGCTGTCACAGAATTTCTGGCTGCCGATTTTTAAATCTATGTTCTTTACATGCTAATGGTATAAATACTGTTATCATTTCTCTCTGCCGTTTTAATCACTGTAAACCTGTCAAATCATAGTATGCTAAGCATCTGTATAAGTTAGCTTTCCATTTTGGGAAGAAACGCGTTCCTTGCCAACTTAGTATTTTTTCCACTGGCTTCAGGTCTGATACTCACTGTGGTCCCTGGCAGCCAGTCTTTGAAGTCTAAAGACAGCCCTCCCCTGACTGCAGTAGCTTTTCCTTAACTTTACCAAAAATACTCCGAGGTCGCAGGAGTTCTTATTCAAATAAGGAAATGTTTGCTGCCCTTTATTGCCGCGCTGCTGGGGTCCTACCAGCTGCCCGTATTTGTGCATCACGCTTTGTTTCCTGGGGGCCAGCTTGCTGTCCATATCGAATGCTGGCACGTTTGAGAATGCTGCAAGATGTAGTACCATACAATAATGGTTGTAGATTCCGTAATAAAAGTGAATGTTTTTCTTATAAAAAATGGTATGGATGTTGACGTGAGATCCTGCTAGCACTAGTGTTCACTGCTTCCTTTTTCCTTTTATGAGTTTCACTAATTAATAGCAGATCTATTCACAGAACAAGATAGTCAAAAATCAAATATTCTGGGATGAAACGCAATCAAAAAGAAAAACACAGGGTACCAGTGTGATTAGAGAAAAATAGAAGCAAGAAGCAAATAATTGGCTGATGTCAATAAAATGAAAAGTGCCATTTAGTAAAGGCAAAAAAAAAAAAAAAACCCAGCCATATTTGAGTTACTTAAGGATGAAAAAACCCACTGACTTTTATTTTTGCAAAGGAGGTTCATCTTCATATGATTGTTCACACGAAAAGTGTTTATTCATCTATTCGGTTTGGGGATTTTCCCCCTTGATGTTTTGACAGACCGAAGTGAGCTTCAGTGAGCAAAAAGGGTCAAAATGCCAGAGAATGTGGAGCTGTGAAGAAGAGAGTGTGGCAAGAATGGAAAGCCGGCATTTCCTACAGACCGAGACCGTTGTGAGGGCTGCAGCGGGCTCAAGGGAGCTCTGCATCTTTACTTCCAGATTTGAAAGTAGAGTTTGCCAAGCCATCGCCCATTTTTACTTGTCCCCTTATTACACCAGCATCATATCTGTGTTACCTACTCTAGTCCAGGTAAGTCAGGCCTCTGGTACCCAGAAAGTGGGGCCAGCTTAAATCTCTAGTTCTGTTTCTTTTTATTTGAATATTTAAAACTGTATGGCTTATTAAAAAAAAATATGTTAGGCATCTGTCATTATTTCTAGAAATTGGAAATGAAATTTATATAAAGCACGTTACCTATTGGAAAAATCATTAATAATTCCTTAGTCTTATGCCTATCGTAAGTTTCTCCAAGAAATAGAAGAGAGAGGAATAGAGAAGATACGAAAGAGAATTGGATAGGTCCACATCTGCATGTGCTTGTTCATCCTTGGTAGTGACCACCTCCCCTGCCCCACCAAGAAAATAAAAATATGTTTTATAATGATTGCCATTGTTAAGTAGGAAGGAATAAAGTCAGCCTCAATAAATCATTGCTTGTCCTTCACACTGTTGTTTCTCATTTGGGTGACCTAAGCTCTCCCCATGGGCAGACTTGAGTTGATCAGCACCTTATGCGTCTAAAAGCCCCCAGTAGCCTGCTCATGATTAAAGGTGGCCTGGCAGTCTTCACAGCGTGACGGCATACATACCATCTTCCTGTCTAAGGTGAGCCCGTGAATGGCCTAGTCCCGTTATATTTATTGCCAGTTCAACTGGCAACTAGATAGGACTTGGTCATTCGCTAAGAAAACAATATACAAGATTTGATACTGAGTGACAGCAACTTTCAATGGTTACCTTTCTAAAGTATATTTATTTTTTATAGGCTCTATGAGATAATCTTTTCTTCCAATTTTCAGAAATTTGGTTTATGTGGATCATGCCAAAGAATGAGAGTCTCTCTTTTTATCATACTGCTGATATTTCAGTCTGCGGTAAATTGGGTTTCCTGTTCGATGTGCCAGCATAACTGAAGTAGACTGTAGAATCTTGGGGTGTGATCGGAAAAAGTAAGTGTGATGGTATTTATAGTCAGTCTCATTGATTATCAGTCACTTGAATGGAATCAGTCAAAATACTTCTGTATGTGTCTCTTGCATTCCGTCCTCCGGCTATATTCCTTTTCTCTTTTGAAAGTATTAAAAATTACCCATGGGGGATTTGGGGAGGAGAGAAGAAAGGCATGCCTCTTTTCAGATAACTTGAGATTATATTGTCACTTTGTAAATACAGAAATTCATTTTACATATAGGTTTGTTTGACAGAAGAATCTTTTAAATTCTCTCAAAGTGTGGATTACAGATTTGATTCCTCACACTTACTAGCAAATGTAATCACCAGTGTGGAATCTAGCAGGCACAGTGCAGTAACCAGAGTGTGAGCAAGGACTCAGTGTTTAGATCCTTTAAGTGATTCGTTAAGTGTTTAGGTTTTAAAATACTTAACTTTTTGTTAACAGAGAATGTATTAGAATGATCAACAGGTAAGGTCACATCTGAAGATTGAAGGATGTCAGTATGCTTTGACACAGCAGTTAAGTCCTCTGAAAGTGATTGATGGCTCTCTCTCTGTAGCATCCCACCCCCACATCAGAAGGATAAATTAGGAAACAGTCAGGCTTTCTCCTCTTGGTTTTTCCTTGTTCCTACTGGAGTCTATAGTTGGTGCTTTGCAAACATATATAAAAAGAAGAAACCAACTCAGGATTATTTAGGATCACTTTGAAGTCAGTGACATATTTTCCTTTTCTAACAAAATTTTTTATTGAATTGTTGATAGATAATCTTAAGTTGGTTTCAGGTATACAACACAGTGGTTCAGCAGTTCCCCATATTATTAAATCCTCATCCCCTCTAGTGTGGTTACTATCTGTCAGCACAGGAAGATGTTCCAGAATCTTTGGCTGTATTCTCCATGTTGCACTACTGTCCCCATGACCAACTTATACTATGACTGAGAATTTTTGTGCCCATTTATCCCCATCACACACCCCACCCATCCACCCTAACCCCTCTTTCATGGTAACCACCAGTCATTTCTCAGTGTGAGTCTGCTGCTATTTTTCTCATTTTGTTTTGTTTTTATACTCCACAAATAAGTGAAACATATAGTATTTGTCTATCCCTGCTTGGCTTACTTCACATAGCATAATACCCTCTAGGTCCATCCATGTTGTTGCAAATGGCAGGATTTCTTTTTGATTTTTTTTTGGTGGGGGGTGGATGAATAATTCTCCATTGTGTGTATGTACCATATCTTTATCCATTCATCTCTTGGTGGACACTTAGGTTGCCTCCGTCACTTGGCTCTTGTAAATAATGTGGCAGTAAACATAGGGGTGCATATATCTTTTCAAGTCAGGATTTTGATTCCTTTGGGTAAATTCCTAGATGTGGAATTACTGGGTCATATGGTGTTTCTATTTTTAGTTTTTTGTGGAACCTCCACACTGCTTTCCACAGGCACTGCACCAATTTACATTCCCACCAAGTCTCTGTCTTCTCTGATTGCTGTGGCTAGGACCTCCTAGTACAATGTCAAATAAAAGGGGGAGTGGACATCCTTGTCTTGTTGGTGATCTTAGAGGAAAAGCTTTCAGCTTTTCACCAGTGAGTATGATGAACAAACTGTGGGTTTGTTGTATGTGGTCTTATATTAAGTTGAGGTATGTATCCTCTGCACCCTTTTTGTTGAGAGTTTTTATCATACATGGATGTTGAATTTTGTCAAATCCTTTTTCAGCATCTATTGAGGTAATCATGTGGTTTTTATCCTTTTTATTACTGTGGTATATGACATTGATTGGTTTGCTAATATTGTACCTTACTTTCATCCCTGGAATAAATCCCACCTGGTCGTGATGATGGTCCTTTTGATGTATTTTTAAAATTTGGTTTGCTAATGTTTTGTTGAGGACTTTTGCATCTAAGTTCATCAGGGATCTTGGTCTAAAATTTTTTTTTTTTTGTGGTGTGTTTGTCTGGTTTGGGTATTAGAGTGATGCTGGCCTCACAGAATGAGTTTGGAAGTATTCCGTCCTCTTCTTCTTCTTGCTTTAAGGATGGCTATTAGCTTTTCTTTAAATGTTTGGTAGAATTCAGCTGTGAAGCCATCTGGTCCTGGACTTCTGTTTGTTGGGAGTTTTTTGATTACCCGTTCAATTTTGTTGCTAGTCATTGGTCTGTTCAGATTTTCCGTTTCTTCCTGGGTCAGTCTTGGAAGGTTGTATTTTTAAGGAATTTGTCCAATTCTTCTAGGTTGTTCAGTGCTGTATTTTCCTGTTAAAAATGCAAGCTGTAAAAATAGGAAGAACTCTGTCGTTTAGAAATCAGTATACAAAGTACAGTTGGTTCAGGTTTGCATTAGAGATGAAGAGTTGCTTACTCAAACTGGCTACTTTCAGTAGGAACCGCTGTGGATCAGATCCATGCGTCATCCACATTCATTTTAGTTGCAGTGTAGACCACAGCGTGCATCTTCTGTTTCAACATCACTCTAATTTAAGCAGCCCCTAAGGTTGCAGTTATTCTCGTCCAGCATCTGGAGATATTTATTTATTCTGAACTTTTCATAAATGAATGGTTGTATCTTGCTTTTGCCTCTAGACTTTACTTCTGAAAATGTAATACATTTTTAGCAAGGGAAATGTGTTAGATGTGTGATCAGGGTAGACTGTGAGAACTATGTTCATGAAAAGCTTTAAGAGATACACTTGGGTTTCAATCTTTTATTTTGGGTGGAAGAGGATCTCTGCCTGCTTCACGTATTATTTGGAAAATGTTGATGAACTTTCCCTTTATAACATTTGCTGTGGTTTACAATAAATATTTTTGTAGTACTTGATTGTTTCTCACACTGAACATTAGCTCCATAAGCAGAGATCCGGTCTGTTTGGCTCAGTATTAGACTCCCGGGACCTAGCAGTGTACCTGGAACAGTGGAGCCTACTAAATATTTGTTGAATAAAATTAGTTTTGAGAAAGCTCTTACAGTATGTATATCCCTTTTAGAGTCCAGAGCACTTTGACATATTAAAGGTATTGAGAAGTTCTAATGTTAAGAGTTATTTGATCCAGCATCTCCCAAATTTTTCTAACTATAGGATTTTTTCTCCCTAGTATGACATCATATTGAAATCTAGTTTGGGGAAATTCTATGTTAAATCATTACATCCTAATGACCTAGGAGTTTATAGCATAAAGCTGACTCTTTCTTTCCTGACAACTCTTTCAAAGAAGCTCTGAAGCTTCTGAGTTCAAATAAAACATGTAGCTTGTTCAGTCTCTCCTTCAGACATGTCCCGTTTTGTCAGTGTCACTCTTGAAATTCACTCACCAAGAGTATAGTATCTGATACATGCCAAGCTATGTGCAGGATATGTAATATAATGCCAATATTGGGTAGGTGGGTAGCCAAGTTGCTCAGCAGTGCCGTAATTTGACAGGGCAAAGTCAGAGTAAGATTTAGCACAAGGCCTGGGAACCACAAGTTCTCCTAACAGAACAGCCATCCAAACATCAAAACCAAGGCAAGTGGTCGATGGATTGGAGAAAATCTCTTACCCAAATCGGATGCGAGAGTAAGCAGGAATCAGAGGTGAGTAGCCACTCCCAGGGAGCCGCCAGGAAGCCAGCTGGAAGGGCTGTGGAGCGAAATGAAGTGCAGCCTGGGAAAATAACCATCAGGAGCCCCGGCAGGAGGGCCTGTGGCCAAGCGGAGGGAGCCTGGTGTCGCAGAGGGGCATCCCGGGCACAGGCGCGCACAGCGGGCCTTTCTGATCTCCAGGGGGACGCGCTGCTTCTTCAGGATGGGGTGACTGTCATGTTGGGGCTTGTGGGCACATTCTCCAAATGGGGCACGTTGGGGAAAGCTTTCATCTGTAATTTGGGTGTTGATACTCTTATTACTCAAACTGTTCTTAGCTTTCTCTTCCAGAGCCAGTAACTCGGTGACCTATTAACTATAGCTGGTCTGTTCTGTGCAGGCCCAGGGAAGTTTCATCGCCTGACTGTTAGCCTTTTTCTGGGTATGCTATCTCAACCACAGCTCTCTTGAGAATTTGGTCATTCCCACTGCCTGTATTTCTATAGCTCCTTCTGTCATGGTTTTGAAATTATGTAGTATGAAATGTCAACTTATCCCAAAGTCTCTGATGCCCCATAATGATGCTAATACTCAAGTGTGACAGAGTTCCGGATGACCTCTGAAGGCATCAACGGAAACCAACTTAGATAAGGGATAACCAGGTCGGGAGGGGGAAATACAAATATTTTTATTTGCATATATAATGCACACCCAAAGATCATGTGGGAGCAAGTCAGGAAAAAGCTAAGTTAATTTGGATTGCACCATGCATGAAATATTAGAGTGAAAAAAACAGAAATGCCAGACAGGTTGTGATTAGCAATAGTCCCGTTCAGATGTAATGGTGGACATCTTTAATTCAAGGCAGAACAAGGCTCACACATTAGTCTTTAAGACATCTCAGTAAAAGTGATTCTAATTGCTTGTTCTGTGTTAGGCATGCTCATCCACATTTTACAGAATTCCACATCATTCATTCATCTAGTCAAACATTTATTGAGCCAATGGGATCGTAGATGTTCTGGGAGGAACAAGACAAGGCCTCTGATCTTAAGAAAACTCTAAGAGATGACAAACAGAAACAAGTACAAAGTCACAGTTGGAAAATGCAATGAGAAAGGTACAAATAAAGCACAGCGAGAAAACGGCTAAGAGAACAATTTACTCTGAGCCAACTAGATGGTATCTTGATCTCTCAGAAGCATTTGACGGTTGATCACACCTTCGTTCTTGAAACACTTTCTTCCCTGGGCACCACACCCTCCTGGTTTCCCCACCACCTCAGCTCCTTTCTCGGTTTCCTTTGATGGTTCTCTTCTTGACCCTTAACTGTTGAAACGTCTCAGGGCCCAGCCTCCACTGCTCTTTCTAGCTACACTTGGTGCATGTGCTCGCCCCATGGCCGGTAACCCCAACTGTACCTCCCATACTAGCTTCTCCCCTGAGCCCCAGAATCGGCCCAACCGCCTACTTGACACCTGTATTAGGTGTGTAATAGTTCAATTCTTACTCGATCAAAGCAGAACTCTTGACCTTGCCTCATATCTGCCCTTCTCCCACTCTTCCTCCATCTTAATAAATGCTACCCAGCCCCAAAGCCTGTATCTTTCACTCCTAAGCTGGGCATTTTAACCCCTCTCTCTTCACATCCGTATCTAACCCATCAGCGAGTCCCGACGAGTCTGCCTTAACCATACCCTGGAATACACTCACCTCTTCCCACCAACACTGTGAACACCCAAGTCTGAACAGCCGTCTCACCTGGTCTAAGGACAGTAGCCTCTCATCTGGTCTCCCTGCCTCCCTTCTTGCTCTCCTTCGGGCATTTTTTTCAAAATACAGTGTCCTTCTTCAAACATAAATGACATGGCAGTTCAAAACAACCCAGTGTTTCTCATCCCACCCAAAATAAGTCTAAAATCCTTACCAAGTTC
Source organism: Manis pentadactyla (assembly GCF_030020395.1). Lineage (NCBI taxonomy): Eukaryota > Metazoa > Chordata > Mammalia > Pholidota > Manidae > Manis > Manis pentadactyla. The sequence continues at coordinate 106,638,384 of NC_080030.1, read as the reverse complement.
TGCCTGATCTGGTCCCTGCTTCTGACCTCACTGTCTCTGCCTCTGATACTTTGTGTCTGCCTGGCCTCCTCGCCCATCGTGTCCCTTGAACACACCACGGTCGTTCTCCCTCCTGAGCCACGTAGGGTCATACAGCTAATGGTTACGGAGTGTTCACAACATCCCAGGCAGTTTTAAGTGCTTTTCAAGGATTGACTCATTTAATTTCAGAGCCGTTTGAGACAGTTACTAATATTTGCCCACTGGGGAGACTGAGGCATAGGACAACTAAGTAATAACTTCACTGACGCCACGAGGTGAGTGAGAGCTGGGATTCGAAGCCAGGCAGAATGGGCCCAGAGCCCATGCCGACGTCCTGCGGGCGCCTTGTCTGTTGGCCTCACGCAGAGTGTTAGCGCCCTGAGGGCAGGGACGTCATTCTCTTTACCCCCTTATGTCTAACACACGTGTGCCTGACACATTACAGCGCCTTATTGTTGAATGTGTAAGTTTCTGTGGCTTCTGAGTAGGTTAGGAGAAGATCCATAGATGGCAGCTTTGGAGCTGGAGCCTGAAGAAAAGGAAATTCTTTCTTCAAAAAATTTGGAGTAGAAGGAAAGGGAGTGAGCTACGTGAGTCAGGTGGGGCTATATGAATAAAAACTCAGAGAAAAGGTTGCCCCATTGGGTGACAACCTCAGTCACTTGCAGGAGAGAAGACAGATTGGACAGGAAAGATGCATCTGCTCTGACAGGGTCACGGAGAGCCGAGAGTACCGGCCCCGGGGCGCAGTGACGCCCATTCCCGGTAGGTTTGCAGCAGGCAGGTCCTGTGTCCAGAGCAGCTGGCTGGGAGGATGACTGGCGGCGGTGTGCAGTGAGGTCCAGAACAGGCCGGGTCTGGCGGAGCCCTGAGAAGCTGCCGCCGTCAAGTCCCTAACGCCTCTCGGCTGTGTCGTCAGGAAATGTGGTTCCTGTGTCCACTCCTGTCCCTTCAATTCCTTTCTCTTCTGGCATCCAGAAAGATCACTTAAAACCATCTCCGGCCCTGTGATGGTGTGACTTGTATACATACGTGCTTTCCCTCGGCACTTACGTCACTGGGGAAACTGCCCCGGATCTGTGCTGCCCCGCAGCTGGCTGTCCGGGAGGGCAGGGGTGTGTGCCTTGCTCACCAGCACCCCGCCCGGGCAACAGCGTGTCCCGGGCCCCCCGGTGAACATCAGACAGACGAGAAGAACCCGAGACCACCAGAGTTCTAGAGAGGGGCCAGTGCCGAAGGTGCTGTCGGGGAGGATTTTTGCGTGGAGGTGACCTCTGCAGCAGGAGGGGCAGTGACGGGTGGGGAGGGGACAGAGCACGTGACAAAGGTAGGGCCGAAAGAGAAGGCGTTGGGCTGAGCGGAGGGGAATGCCCGGGCCTGGGTGGCAAAAAGAGGAAGGAGGGCGGATGCCCGAGACAAGGGTGCTGAAAGAAGATTGTATCGCCTGCAGAGATACCAGGGAAGTCGGACCAGGCCTTGGGCTTGGGTGATTAAATACTTGGGACCTTCCAGAGGGCTTATTGAGGTCTGATAGCTCTCGGGTTGCAGGCTACTCTGGGGAATGTAGCGATGGCGGGGAAAGATTGTAGCCGAGCCATTACCACGGTGCCCAGAACGTGGGTGTGTCGGTTCTGTGCCTAAGGGAGACCTCAGTGTGTCACTGGTGAAAGGGAGGGAACCGTGGGTAAGGAGGGTGACCGTCCTGGCAGAGAGGGTAACAGGTGGTGCAGAAGTGGAGGGAATGGACTCACAGAAGAGGAACGATGTTCACAAGTAAGAGGAGGGTGGGAACACTGATTATGACAGTCATTTCTGATAAATGTGACTCTCTAGCTGGTCTAAAAAGAAAGTCACATTGGCCTTATTACTAAAGGTGACACACAGTGTTCACTAAAGAGTAGAATCTGAATTTGAACATACTTAAGGTTTCTGAGCCCGGGGCTTCTGGACAGGCTTAGGAATTGCCACCCGGGGCTCTTGCTTAAATGCAGGCCATGATGAGTGTAGGTGGACGGCCCGGAGTCCTGCCTGTCCAAGCCCCAGGGCACACTGACACAGCTAGTCTTAGATTCCCATCCTTGCTTCCAGGAAGCTTTTTTTTTTTTTTTTTAAATAGCTGCTGAATGTAAATATTCCACATTTGGCTCAACCCTGTAGTAAACTCTATGCAAGAAAATTGAGCATCCTTTCTCCTAAAGTTAGCTGAAATGTGATTGAAACATACCTTCTAGCAAACACATTCTAGTTTTAAAAACTTAAAATGCTAAATGGATCTCAGCCATCAATTCACTCAGAGCTAAGAAAGGAGTTGTCTTTGAAAACCATATCACTTTGGAATGTGAGAAAACAAAATTGCTTAAAAGCAGAATGGGATCTTGATGAAATTTTTACCTATAGTGAATTATTATTTAAGGAATCTATTATGTGTTGATTCAAAGGAACTTGAGAAATCTTTTCTGCATATGTTTTTAGCATGATTCATTAATAATGGGCTAGATATTATTTTTAAATGTTTACATTTAACGAAGCCATGCTTTTTAACAGAAAACCACAGTATAATAAAAGTGTAGTATACAAAATAACTATAGGATTTATTTTTTGAATTGATTCACAGTTTAGGGTCTATGAACTATGACGATGCCTTCCTTTTCAGTCCGTCAGTGTACTTCTGTCCCTCCAGCTAAAGCCTCATTTGAAGATGCTGCTGAAAGTGAAGCCTTGAGTTGACAGGCGGAGCAGCCTACCTGTCTACCGCCAACACGTGACAGGTCCTACAGAAAGCAAGAGGCTCGAAGACAATCCAAGCGTAAAGCAGGAAAACAGATGATTATAACCTGTGGCCCAGAATAAAATTTTTCTTGCTCTAGAATCATGTTTAAAAGCTTTTAGTTTCAAAAGACACTATACATGTACAAAACCCAGGAGGTCCCCGAGAAAGCCCGTCTCTCCAGACTCCTGGCCCCTGTCACAGAGTGCCCCCATCACCAGCTCCTTGGATCCGTTTCAGGGACCAGCTGGGCATCAGTAACACCCCGCATGCAGCACAGCGACGTCCCAGGCTTGCTGTTCTGTAACCCTTTTTCACTTTCTATGTTAGGGAGAGTGTTTCCTGTGAATACACGTGTTAATGCTAATTGCCCTATTTTTGTTATTAGATGCATAATTAGTATGGAATGATTTTCCGTTAAGTTCCCCCAAATTTGAATTGTTTCGTAAACAAGGTTATATGCAACATGAATATATCGAGCACTTAGGACCCCTCAGAAGAAGTGTCCGTAGATTCCTACAGGGAAATTCAGTATCCCTCTAAGCCATCTCCTTACACTTCCCAAGACTGTCTGGACAGCTGCGGGGCCCTGCTGACTCTGTCGTTCCCACAGCGCTGTGAGCCCCCGCGGGCCTAACAGGGCTCTAGAGCAAAGCTAGGAGAAGACGCCCCCCATGCCTTGTCAGCAGGCCTCCCCACTAATACCCCCAAGACACGCTTCAAGGACTAAGCTTCCGTCCACACAGTTGAGTGCCTGAGGATGAACATTAGGGCCTTCAAAGCCCGTGCTGACCTCTGTGCTTCCCAGACCTGGCAGGAGGCGAACACAACCATCCCCAGGGATAGAGTGCGGCCCCAGTGGGCGCCTGGGAGACCTGGTGGGCCACCGTGCTTCTGGAGTCCCAGGGGCGCTCCAGCCGGACTTGTCCGTTGGTCCAGTTTGGACATTTACTATGTTCCAGTAACAGTTCCTGGTACTAGGCATGAAATGATGAAAAGACAGACGATGTCCCTGCCTTCAGGGAGCTTCCATTCCCGCATGGACGCCCGGGTCCACGTTACCAACGCTAAGCAGGCCTCGTCTTGCTTTCTCACTCCCGTCAGCGCTGTCTCCCATCCCCATCCTCCCGATGGGCACCCACCTCTCCCCGCCGGCCTCCCTGGAAACCTGCGTGCTTTGCTCACGGGTGTCCACCCGCCCCCTGCCCGACCCCTCACCAGCCGCCTTGCCTTGACTACATCCATCCACTTTTGCTCCAAGAGTTCCAAGCGTCATCTCTGTGCCCAGCAGGATTCGAAGTGCTTCATAAAACCAACTGAATGGAGGCCCTGCTCTTGGCAAGAAGGCTGAACTTTCATTTCAGTAAACTTCTAATTTTAGCACAATTTTATATTACAGAAAAGTTGCAAAGATAGAATACCCGACACCCAGTTCCTCCTGTTAGCATCTTACATCATAATGGCACATTTGTCGCAATCAATGAGCCAGTATTGACGCATTCTCATTCCCTGTGGTCCATACTTCATTCCGATTTCCTCACTAACTTGGTTTTGCACGTAGTTATCATGTCTCCTTCACTTCTGCTCTGTGATAGTTTCTAGTCTGTTTTTCATGAAGTTCTGAGAAGTGCTCATCAGGTATTTTGTAGAATGTCCCTCTGTCTGGGTTTGTCTGATGCTTCTTCATGGTTACACCAGGGGTCAGGGAGCCTGGAGGAAGCCCGCAGCAGTGAGGGGCCCTTCTCACCACGTCACATCACGGGGTACTTGCTATGCATGTGACGATGGTGACGTCAACCTTAAACACCTGGCCGGGGGCTGCTGGGGGTCCCCACCCTAGGTACCTTGCCCCCTCTTTCCCTACGCTGGTGTTGGGAGGCAGGTCACTCAGGGCGAGCAACCCCTCACCCCTTGGAGGAGGGGAGGTGGGAGAATGAAACTTTGCCTCCTGGAGGGTTATTCCAAGTTATGTGAAATTCTGAAAGGAAGACTTACCTCTTCTTCCCCCATGTATTTATTTAGTCAACTCTCATGGATGTCTGTTTAATGCTTTGGGTTTATAACCTTAAACTAGGTTATTTTGTTCAAATTGTACCAGCTTTGGCCATTGGGAGCTCTTTTAGGTTGGCTCCTGTGTGCCCCTTTGATGTGTCTCAGCCTTTTGTTTCTTGAGCATTTATTTACTTTCTGCGCCCGGGGCTTCTCAACTTTGACAGGCTTAGAAATCACAACACAGGTTTGAACTGCACAGATTGACTTATACATGGCTTTTGTTCAATAATATATATGTATGTGTGTGTGTATATATATATACATATATATATACACACACACACTCAATATTTTCAAAATATGAAACACATTTTCAAACATTCTAATAAATATATATTCAATAAGCACATTTTAAATAAATTATTCAATAAATCTAAGTTTGGGAGATTTGCTACAATTTGAAAAAATATTTTCTTTAGCTTATAAAAATACAGTATATAAGACATATAACATACAATATATATGTTAATTGACTATGTTATCAGTAGTCCCTCTGGTCAGTGGTAGGCTATTAGTAAAGTTCTGAGGGACTCAAGGGTTTCAGCTGTGCAGGGGCTCTGCGCCCTAACCCTGGCATTGTTCAAGGGCCAAGGCTATTCATGCATATCCTGCTCTAGCCTAGCATCAGCCATTTCTCCGAGGAGACCTGGTTCTTTTTATTGGAGAGGCTTACTTTTAAACCCCGGCTTCAGCGTCACTTACCCAGCCACCCACCCAGTCACTCAGTCAGTAATATTTATGTATATTCTACCATATGCTAATCACTGACCAGACGCTGGATATACAGGGGGAGCAAAGCCAAGTCCCTGCCTTTCGAAAGCCAGCAGTGTGTTGTGCAAGACAAGGAGCGAGTCCCCGGAGGATTCTCTCACCCTGAGTTGATGTGAGCTGCAAGGGCAAGGGCTCACGTAAAATTGAGCCTCAGTCAGGGGCCTGGTTTGGACGAGGTGGCCAGAGAATGTTCCATCTAACATCCAGGTAGAAAGCTGAGGCCTGAGAAAGGGTCAGCCATTTAAAGAAACGAGGGAGGAGTTTTCAAACCACAGCTTAGTGGGTCTTGACTGTCTTTTCAGAAAAAGGAATAGAAAACACTGGAAGTATTATATAAAAATAATGTTGCCTTTATGTGCAGGTTGATGTATTTACTGGTTCACGACATGCATTTCTTTCTGGGGATCCTCGTCAAAAAAACGTTGAAAGCCAGGACGTAGGAGCAGGTGGCGAGCTCTGGAAAGAGCAAAGGCTTAATCGGCTTGAGGATCTGCAAGGAGGCTGGTGGGCCTGGGAGCAACGAACATGGATGTGAGAAGAGGCTGAGAGAGGTCAGCCTAGGGGCGGGCAGCTGCCCCGCAGGGCCTCAGAGGCCCTGGTACTGTAGTTAAGGAGCGAGGGGACCCCACTGGAGGATTTTAAACAGGGAAGGATTGATGTTTGAGAAAGATCTGTTAGGCTAGTATGTGGAGATGGGCCGAGAGGGCAGAAGGGGAGGCAGGGGGCCGTCAGCGAGACGCTCTCCCAGTGGCCCAAGCAGGAAGGCTCACCAGGCGGTATGGGCCACGTTCCACTGCTGTCTTGTTCTTCCAGCCCCTGGAACCATGTCTGGAACACAGCAGGCCTTTGACGTGTATTTGTTGAGTAAATAAATAACACAATTGCCATAAAGATGGAGAGAAATGGATGAATCAAGGCGTAGGTAGAAACCCACAAGTCTCGCTCATAGACTCGGTGTGGGGGAAACGGAGGCAGAGAGGTGAGGCCGAGAGCCCTCCACACACCCAGCCCCTCCGATACCCCTTTCCATGTTGCTCTCTGCTGTTGGACACACAGGGTAGTTACAAGTTCCTTCTAACTGTTCAGACCGTGTTTCTGCCTCTGCTTAGTCATACTGGCCAGACGTGGAAATAACAGAATTTTTCAAGAGAAACTGAGATTGAGTAGAATCGCAAAAACTAGTCCTTGTCACAGATTTTCAGACCCACGAGATTTGATGATCTTCTTTGCTAAATGGCCACATGCCTGTGCGAGGCGGCCACTAGCAGAGGGGCATCCCCAGAGGGGGCCGAGGTCCGTGGGACTCAGCATCTGCCCGGGAGCCGGGGAGGGGGTCACTTCAACAGCCGTCGTCCGCGGAGCTCTCTCCTGCCTGGCCTTTCAGTTCCCGGCCCCAGACCTGCGGCTGGCTGCCCGCCGCCCGGGGCTTCCTCAGCCGAGCATGGCCATCCCGCCCTGCAGAGGCCTCGGCCCGGGGCCCACACCAGGCAGAGCCCCTGAGGCAGCTGCGCCGCGGGAATGGCAGCCACGCCGCGGGCATGGCAGCCACGCGCCCCTCCAGGGACTCAGAACTGGGGATGCGCGGGCCTCCGCGATGCCGATGGACTGTGGCGGGCTGGCCGTTCTGCTCAGATGCCTTTTACGCCGTTGACCGGGATGCCCGGGCAGCCATCGCTGTTCCCGGGAGCGACCGGCGGTGTTGCGCCGATCTTCCCCCGGCGTTAGAGCCAGCCCGCCCGCTGCAGAGGGCTCCGGGCGCTCCAGGAGGCGCTCCCGGCCGTCTGTTTGGTCCCCGCACTGCCTCGTCTTTGCAGCACCAACGGCCGACGGGACTGGGAACCTTGCAGGCCCCAGGGCACCACTCGGGAAAATGAGGGACTGCGGCCTGGGGCCTCCCCACCGAGGCCGGAGGATGCTTTTTCCCAGAAGTTCTAGCGAACACTTCCTGAAACCTCATTGGCCTGACCCAGGTCACCTGTCTGCCTCCGAACCAATCACTGTGGCCCTCTGGGGGTGGGGCACTCCGATTGGCGGGAAGCCCTCGGCATCAGGGAGCAGGGCTGGTCCACCTGCTGGACAGGGGCCGCCTGGATCTCGAGGCAGAAGGTGAGCAGTATGGCCCCAGGAGGGCCCGGCTACTGGGGGGCGAGCTGCGTCCAGCCTGTGCATGTTTGCACGTCCACATCGTTGCTGTGATAAAGGCCGACTTGGAGGCGGTGCAGATACAGGTAGGAAAACCTGCGCTCAGAACCCCCGGCTCCCTGCGTGGGTAAGTCGCTTGACCTCTTCAAGTCACTGTTTCTTATGCTAGAAAGATGTGGAGGCCGAATACCTTAGGGAAAGTCAAGTCCATATACCTAAATATACCATACCTGTATCAAAATAGGTAAGGTTACCTCTCTGAAAAAATTAAAATACGTGGTACTACCCATATTTTCTTAAAGTGTCAAATACAGCCAGTCCTGTCAAAGCCTGGATTGAGGGGTGGCTTCCCCCGAGCCCGACAGCAGTTGGAAGACTCCCCAGGCCACCATGAGTGCTGGGCAAGTCAGGGCCTGTCTCACGTCTTCATCACAAGAGAGAAGTTTCACTGGTTCAGAACCAAACTGAAGCAGCAGGTGTTCAGGGCTGGGGTGTTGCAGTTTCAGCTTTGATTTTTCTATGAAATCGCTCAGGTTATTAAAATGTCGGCCCTATTCTCTTGTTTAAGAACTGGTTTCATTTCAAATGACACAGCACCATCGTGCCGTTCCTTGATTTAGTCACGAGAACCAAAACTCATGTGTGGCTAGTTTCATGTCGTTTTTATAGCAGTTAGTACAGAGAACAACAGGCTCTTGTGGAAACAGATGTGTTTTCCATCTCTCCCTCCTATCTGCCACCTCTCAGGCCCGAAGTCCAGTTTCTGAGATGGCTTGGTCTGCTGGTCTGGTCCTTGTGGGAGAGGCTCCGGGGAGGACAGGACCCTGGCTGTTCTGGTCAGTGGGGACCTTTTTTGTAAGAAAGAAGAGCACTATCCCCCAAACCTTGTAAGAATTGGAAAGGGGTGCCAGAAAGAGGCCTTTCTTCTCCTGAGAGAAATTCCCTCAGCATTATTGTCTGTTGTGAACGCAGAGGAGGGTTCTTTGACTGATGAACCTCTATACATGTCTTAAAGGCCTGTGGTATTGCATGAGAAAGTGGGCCTGTCATAAGTATTTCTGGAAAAAGCATTGCCTTAATAGTATTGCTCAAACAGTGCCTGGCACACAGTTTGCACTCAATAAATGTTAAGTTATCATAATTATCATCACCTTCACTGTCCACTGTTTTTTAAATTAAGGTATCATTGATATACAATCACATGAGCAACATTGTGGTTACTAGATTCCCCCCATTATCAAGTCCCCCCCACATACCCCATTACAGTCACTGTCCATTAGTGTAGTAGGATGCTACAGAGTCACTACTTGTCTTCTCTGTGCTTGCTATACTGCCCTCCCCGTGCCCCCCTACATTATGTGTGCTAATCGCAATGCCCCTTGATCCTCTTATCCCTCCCTACCCACCTACCCTCCCCAGTCCCTTTCCCTTTGGTAACTGTTAGTCCATTCTTGGGTTCTGTGAGTCTGCTGCTGTTTTGTTCCTTCAGTTTTTGCTTTGTTGTTATACTCCACAGGTGAGTGAAATCATTTTCAGTACTTGTCTTTCTCCACCTGGCTTATTTCACTGAGCATAATACCCTCTAGCTCCATCCATGTTGTTGCAAATGGTAGGATTTGTTTTCTTCTTATGGCTGGATAATATTCCATTGTGTATATGTACCACCTCTTCTTGCTATCCACTTTTTCTTAATAGCAAGTCGAATGCCCTTGCTCTTTGACTCACACACATATGACCAGTGTCTTCCCTGGCCTGGCCTCCCTCCAACCTCAGTTATTTATCTGAGCTTTGACCTCAGGTTGCCTTACTACTTCTGTCTCAGGTTAAAGAAAGTCTTACTTCCCTGCTAGCAAGCTGGCTTCCTCCACAGTCAACTCACCAATCTTTCTTTCTTGCCTTTTAATGCTGACTATGACTCCTGGGGGGCACTAATAAAAAGAATATGTTGAATATTAAATTGAGTATCATGTCTGGGTAGGTCCAACTCACCAGAAGACTGGCTCTGGCAGTTAGGCCTCCTGTCTGTGCTCTGATCTGGGGCCTGGGCCACGCTGCCATCAAACCCAGGTAACCTCCTTGACCTAGTTTAAAATTTTTCATCCAGGTCTACCAAGATTCTTTAACTTAATTCCTTCATTTTTTTTTTTCTAATTGCTATAAGGGAACATTGTCAGGAAAGCCTTTCTATATTTCATCTCTTTGATTATCTTATTCATTCATTCTTTCAACCAGTATCCTCTCACTGTGTTCATCTGAGCAATCCCAGCAATTTATTTATTTTGTGTTGTGTATGTGTATTCATTGCTTTACGAATGTATGTCTTGTCCCTTCTAGATTGTGAATTTCTTGAGGCCAGAAGTCCTGGCTTCTATTTCTTTGCCTCACCAGCAAGGCAGGTCTGCATGAGCTGAGCGTTCATTCCCGGAGGGCCTGTGGCTGCCCACTGGGCCTCCCTGGTCTTTTCCCTCTGCTTACATCCTTTCCTGTTCTCCTAAGCGTCTCACAGGCCCTCTCTGCCTGAACATATTTAGGCCTCGAGCAAGCAGACGGACAGATTTCATTGCTGGGGCTCGTCTGTGCCGAGGTGGAGCTTTGGAGGTGGTGCTTGGACCCGGCTTCCCGCACCCTCTGTTAGTGTGTGTGTTGGCACCCGAGGACCTGCCGGTTCTCGTTTTGTTGTCTTTGGTCTCATCTCTCTCCTCCTGCACACACTCCCCTTTGTCTGCCTTTCCCAGGATCTCTCCCAGGCCCACCCCAGCCGGGCCTCTCTCATGTGTGGCCATTACTCTTGCCTGGTCCTCCTATACGTCTCACTTGGGTTTCTGTTCCCCCATTCTTTTTCTTTCACTTTCCCCCGCCCACCCGTCGTTTTTAACAGTGTCATCATGACTTACAGTGTGGGAACATGGCACTTGCTGTCTCCCACATTACACAGCCGCCCCTGGCCTTCCTGTGGCCAACATTCCTTCCCTGAGCATCAGGCCGATGGGAGCTCTGCCGCCAGATGCCAGAGCGCAGTCCTCGCAGTGAGTCCTGCCCCCAGAAGCAGGTCAGGGCAGAAGATGGAGGCCGCAGAGAGGTGTTGGGACACCTCTTCTCAGCTTCTGCGGGGCGCTGTGAGCTGGGTGTGACCCAAGATCCCCAGAACAGCTTCACTCTGTGAAAGCATGCACCCGGGAGGTGCTCTTAAAGGAACGGCATGGGCTGCGGGGAAGAGGTGGGGTAGCACGTATGACTGAGACCAGGGAGGTTGCTAGTGCTGACATGACTCGGCCTCCTCATCCACAAAACTCAGCTGAAACGCTCAAGCCAGTGAGTGACAGGGCCCCAGTCATAAGCAGAAAACGCTCTTCCCTTTTTCTTCCCTTAGCCTCACACATGCAGGCTTGTGCAATCCGTTCTTATGCAAAGGTTTGCAAAACTGTCCACGTGGAGGACAGGTCTGGGGCTGCATGGCCACACCCCCTTTTGGGGGTCAGTGGTCAGTCAGGACGTGGGACCATCAGAACTGCCAAAGAAGGAGGGCAAGGGGACGTCAAGGCTACTGGGAGCGGGGCCTTCTAGGACTCAGTTTCAGAGGTCTTATTTCAAACATGCAGACCGGATTCGGTCAAACACTCTCCCTGCGAAGCGGCTGCCCTTTGAAGCTGTGGACCAGGGGAGAGGCAGAGCTCCTGTCAGAGAAAGGACTGGTTTCTTTCTTACCCAGTCTGCCGCCCATTCTGTTTCCTGCTGGTTTTCTGGGCTGACCCCCTGCGAGCAGCATGGGGGGAGCCTGAAGACACCAAGCAGCAGCAGGGCCACGGTGACCAGCCCCCGGTGCTCTGCAGCCTGCCGCGGCCTCCACAGGCGCGTGTCCAGCATGGCCTCCCCTTGCTGCCTTTCTGATGTTTTGTGAGCCGTGCTCAAGTTAAACAGGCCAGTTGAAGGAAGGAGAACCTCAGGCCTCTTGGCCTCCTCTCAAGTCTCAGAAAGGAAGTGCAGACCTAACCTGCTGCCCTTTCTTTTTCTTCAGGTGCAAGTGGTTAAATTGAGATGGGCTCATCTCCCCCACGGCATAGGCGGGCAAGCAAATACAGCCAAACTTCAGGATGGGAACTTGTATGCCAAGATCTTTTGCATCCACCCACATTACCACGTACAGTGCTGAGAATGCATTTGGGATTTATCGACCCTCCCAACATTTACAAGTTCAAAGCAAAAGATAATGGGAATTTTGCTAAACAGGATCAAGGAATGCAATCTTTTTGAACTCTATTTTTTTTTAATTGAAGTATTGTTGATATACAATCTTATATTGGTTTCAAGTATACAACACCGTGGTTGAAGTCGATTTTTAAAGAACTGTTTTTATAGAACCTTAACCTCAGTTGGCATCAGCCAAAGTGTGTCGGCCTCCTATTCCTGGCTGTCTCATTTTAGAGCTAAATTTATAATGTCATCCGTACCAAGTATCTTTTTCAATTGATTTGGAAAGTTCACAGAGCTGGACTTTGGAGGACTTTTACCCTGGACCTGTGGAGTTTGGGGATGATACAATGAAGTGCAAAAGAAGATATTTAACCTCTATTTATATCTGTTTTCACTTAAAATGAAGAAAATATGCTTTACTACTAGTAGAAGTAGAAGTAAATATGACTAATATTACCACACATGTTGATAAATACACGTGTATAACATTCACAAATAAATGTAAGTACGAGGGACGTGGGAGCTAGGTGGTTCTTTTGTTTTGGGATTGTATTATCCAAAATGCTCGGTGGGACTTCTGCTTCTGACCACAAATTTACCCTTTGGTCTGAAACAACCCCAACAAAGAACCAGACAAAATATATGAAACCACAGTTTTCAAGACCCTGGATGTCAGGCAATGAAGAGACCTTTGAGGGTCAGGAGGTGAGCTTACGGCCTGTCTGACTGTCTCAGCCTACAGCCCTGAGTTCCCATTGCTAACAGGTTGGTACGTATGTTTCAAAAATAACTTTGGTGACTTTTTACTAGACTGTGAACTCCTGGAGGCCACCTTTTGTTCCCAGTACATCCCCAAAGGTCACATGGTAATTGCAGAATAACGGTGGTGAGTAACTGAAGCTCTCCAGGGAGGCCCCAAGTGGCTGGATCAGAGGTGAGGGGATGTCGAGGCCCAGATGGACCTCAGAGCTGATCTTGTCCAGTTTCCTCATCATCTAGATGAGGAAACAGTCCCAGAGCAGTGCAGTGACCTGCCCCTTAGTCGGGGAGTTACTGGCAACAGTCTTGCCTGTAAACCAACCCTTGAGCTAATAAGTAAGTTAGTAAACCAGAGCCCCAAGTTGCCGAAGGGCCTTTGTTTTTCTCTTTTTTTATTAAAGTATCATTGATATACAATCTTCTGTTGGTTTCAAATATACAACAGAGTGGTTCAACAATTCCCCATTATTATTAAGTCCTCACCCTCTCCAGTGTGGTCACTGTCTTTCAACATAGTAAGATGTTACAGAACAGAAGGGCCTTTCTTTAAAAGGCTAATTCCTGCTATTCACAGAGCAGGGGCATGATGGAGTTCTGGATGTCAAAGGTAGTGTGTTCAGAAACAAAAATATTAAGAATTATTGTAAGCACAGCCACTTGGAATTGAAGATACGGCCTGACACTCCTCAATGTCTAGGAGAATGTGGAAAGAAACTTCCAGGTGGGGCAGAGAGTCCAGAGGAGAATGGCTTCTTCATAAGCTCTGGCTGTCACCAGAGAGGCCGCAAGCCTCTACGGGAAATCTTGCGTGCTGATTAAGGCAGGTCTCTTTTCCTGGAGACTGTAGAAGCTTCTGGGCCTGACCCAGGCAGATCAGCACGTCTCGGGAAAGGCCTGTGGACCCTGGGTCTGTCCTGGGAGTGGCCGGCGGAGGGGCCACAGGGCAATCCCGTGTTGGGACCCAGCTGCTCGGCCTGACTGTCCCCTGTGACCCCGTGTGGAGAAGGGCCAATCCTCAGGAGACGCATGTCCTCAGGTCCCAGGATGTGTCCATCCCAGAAGGATCCTCCTGCTTGGGACGTGAATGGCCTCAGACCCGAAGGTCACAAGGAAGCAGGTTGGTCTGGCTGCTCTCTGAGGTCTGGGCGCTGTCAGGCAGTCTCAGCGCCGTCACCTCTCTGTCAGGGGTGTCCTGGCTTCTGGGAAGAGGCAGCTGTCGTCGGACCCTTTGCTTTGGGTTTCTGCTTAGCTCAAGTCACTGCCTGCTCCACAGAGTGCTGGGAATGGCCACCCAGCTCCGTCTGAGCTCTTCACTGGGGGCCAGACAATTCTAGGGCGTGTCGGTGACTGCCTGATGTTGTCTTGAGAGTTTAAGACTTGCCCCGGGCTCAGGGGAGGGTGGACTTCTGTCTCCCTGCAGTCCCTGCTCCCCACTCTGTTCCCACCCAGCGTTCATCTGGGGGACGCCTGGGCTGGACGCTAATGCTTGGCTCCTATTTCACAGACTTTGTAGTAGCCTCACCATTGGACATCTTTTCAACAGTGACAGTTGGGCTTCACCCGACAAAATGAGCAGGGTCTAAAAGTGATGGTAATTTAAATGTCAGTTACGGGGACTTCTTTGCCCTGGAAACCCCAGGAGAGTTCCTTCAGAAAGGAATCTAACAGGAGATTATTCTATAGCTTGAAGTCAGTCTCCTGAACAAGAATCGCTCTCTGCTATACACCACGTTTGGCTGTGAATGTCCTTGGGCCCAGGGCCCAGCTTGTGAGGGGGTCTCTGAGCAAGCCTAGCCCAGGGTGGGTCCTGACAGGCTAAGTGGCACCTGTGCAATGTTCCCCCTCAGCGCAGAACTGTGAACTCAACTCACTAGCAGAGGCCACCATGCAAAGTGCTGGGATGGGGGAAAAGGCGTGTTCCTGGCTGCCAGTGACAGCCAAGTGGTTTCTATGTGCTAATTAAACCGAATGGCCAGCAGAGGTGCTGTTAGTTCCCATTTTATAGATCAGAAGACAAAGGCATTGGGAGGTCAAGTAAGGCGCCCGCTCTCACGCGGTGAGTTGGCAGTAAACTGGGCCCAAGGCACAGACTGGTGCCTCCTGGGCTCACACCCGGCTCTCTGGTCTTAGGGTGCGCGTCGCTGCCTTTTTCGTAGTGAGAGCTCCCTGTGGCACCCGTGCCGTGAGTCTAGCCCGGCCCGACCTGTGTGTTCTCTGCAGATGTGCTCAAAGCCAGATGCCCTTCGCCCATCCCCGGTCTCCCTTCCTCCACCCCTCAGCTGTCTCATGGGCTGTCCAGCTACAACTGGCCTCTTGTAGACTCGCCCCAGGTGGGCCCCGTGCCGTGGCCTTGGCATGCCAGCGACTTGCCCACACACCGTGGGTCAGAGTCACAGGCCTGCCTCGGGGCCCCGGGCACGTCTCCTTTCCTACTGCTTCTGTGCCCGCACTGGCCTCTGGGTCCGTCAGGGTCGGCAGCTCCTTCCTCCACATCCTGTGTCCTCTTCCTCATTTCCGTTCTCTGTCTGAAAAGCCTTCCCCATACCATCGAGGCTATGCCAGGAATTTTAGGCCCCTCCCAACTTCTCAAGAATTCCTGTTTTCCCTTCTCTGCTATGTTTTCCAACACTCACCGAAGAAACATGGGGATCTCTCCAGCCACCATTCACCCCCAGAATCAATCAACTCTCTCACCAGTGGTTCAAATTGAAATTTAAGGTGATGTGGCAGAATTCTAAAATGGGCCCAAGATTTCCCATTTCCCTGGCTGTGTGCACACCCTGTGAACTGATGGACTTTACTGTCATGTGTAGGTTGTGTGTTATGGGACAGTTGCTCCTAAGAAAGAGGGGGCACCCTGGTGGTCCTGACCTAATCATGACAGGAACCCCAGTCCTATGACCACAGGACACTAAATTCTACCAGTAAGAAAGGGCTAAAGTGGACTATTTCGCCAGAGCCTCCAGGTAAGGACTTGGTGGGGCCAACCCTCTGCCTTCAATGTTCTGTCACGCTGAGCAGAGCCGCAGGCAGCCGTGCCAGACTCCTGATTTATGGAACTGTGGACTAAGAAAGGGCATTGCTTCAAGTCAGGAAATCAGTGGTAATTTGTTACACAGCAGTAGGAAACTAATACAGGTGAATATTTAATTGTGTTGGAGTTGTGGATTTTCCATGCTTATCCTGGCACCAATCTTAGATGAGGGGCTGCAGCCACCCTGTGCTGTCAGCCTCCCAGCAGCAGGGGGCCTGGCCACCCAGTTTCCCTCCAAATACCACTGGGCGGCCGTGGGGTGCTTGGGTCCCAGCACTGTGCCGCTGAGTCTGAAGCAAGGTGGAATCTGCCCTTCCTGCCTGCAGGGGTCTAGCCTGGTACGCACACGAGCTCGTGAAGAGTCAGCACCGAGGGAGGAGGAGGCAGCGAGCAGAAAGCTGGCTAAGGGTCAGGAGAAGGGAAATCACACCCAGTGCGTGAAATAGAAGTACCTCTTGGAGAAGGGGCCTTTGACTTGAGACTGGAGGCTGGGTGGGGTTTTCCCTTGTTAGGGATGGAAGCAGGAAATTATGAGTTTTGAGAGAAACAGTGTTGGACATTTGACACGTCAGGGGCGGTGTGAGTTCGGATGGAAACAGTATTCTGGCTCCGCAGTGTGAAGGGCCGCGAGTCGGCAGGAGTAGTGCGCTCGGGTTGTTTGGTGAGACGGAGGGGCACGGATGCTTTAGAGGCTGCAGTGGGGTAGAGTCAGGGCGGACCGAGTGTGCAGGATGGGTTCAGGTAGAGGCGGGTAGAGGCTGGGAAAGGCCCTGGCAGTCGGGCCGGAGGAGGAGACTGTCACAGCCCCGGGAGACAGAAGCTCCCTGACGCAGCCACAGGAACACGCGGCCCCCTGCGCAGGTCCGTCCGTCAGCCCACCTCCTCCTGTCCCCTCGGTAGGTCAGGTGGGCTGTCTGTCTCCTCCAGCCAAACCTCTGTACCAGGTGCTGCCCCAAAGGCAAATCATCACCAGCTTGGGGGAGACAGGAATGCCTGGCACCGGGTGGTACGTCCTCTGAGAGAAGCCTGGCTAAAGAACGGGCAGGAGGGGAAACAGGGCACTGCGCTGGTCGGGGCCTTCCAGAAAGAAGGCCCGACTCATTGCTTCACTTGCAGGCGGCAAATTCAAAGGAGAGGGGCTTCCATTTCTCCTCATAGAACTGCACAGAGCTTCGCCTCATCCCGGCGGGAGCCTCCTGACTCACGCCTGTGTGACCTTCACAGTGACACACAGGGACAAACAGCTATTCCTGCACATGCTTAGTGGGGCTGTTCCAGAAGACAACTTGGTAGCCATACAGGGTCCTTTGCGCCACTGAGGACACTGGCCTCCTTCAGCCGCCCCCCTGACCGACTGCCCGGGTCATGCCTGTCCTCATGTCTTTGTGGGGTGAGGGACAGACAGCACCGCTCCTGTCCAGGCCCCACCAGCCCAGTCAGGGGCAGACTAGGCCAGCAGAGCCCTGCCTCCATCCCCCTCTGCTCCGGGTAAGCACACATCTTCCACCCTTACTTTAAAGGCAGACAATTTGTTTTTATCATTTGCCAACACAGCTGAGGATGATTATTAATTAATCAAAAACACTGACTTTTAACTTCCCACGCTCTCTCCAGAGATGCTGCAGTGACAGCTTGCATCTGGACTTCAGAGCCGTTTAGATAGAAGTGGGCACCATGCAGCAAAGACTTGTTTTTTCTGGTTTATTCTTTTTTAAACACAACTCTAGCTTAATCCCATTTAGCCAGTAAACTTGATTTTAAGGTGGTCTCATTTTGTGCGGTTTCTGTTGGTCTTTTTATACAGCTTCTTTTGAAACCAAAAATGCTGTGTCAGGATTTCACAAAAAGGAAAATAAGTTGAGAGCACATTTTCTGTTCATCAAAAGCTCACACTGAAGCACCCCAGCAGCGTGTTTCCACGAGTAATGAAACACCATTGCCTTCCTCTGTTTGCAGTCTTGTGTTCTGGGATTACCCACCAAATTCAAGGTCTGGTCAATGAATACCGAACGATTTCTGAGAGCAGTTCGAAACGTTACATTTTAAATATCCCAACAAAGGATTTTCTGATTTCATTGCCTGGGGTTTAAGCAACCGAATCCCGTTCCCCTGTTCGGAGATGGTGCTGTCGGGCAGCTGTCGGGATTTCAGCTCTGTGGCTGTGCAGTGGTTTTCAATGGAAAAAGGGGGAAGCAGAAGATGGCTTGCCTCAAATTACACATCAAAGCCGAATGGCTACCTCTAATGGAGACGGGGTGTGGTGCTGGCTCCGCGGCTTGGCAAAGCCAAGAATAAAAACTGCAGTGCCTTCAGGGGCTGCACGGACTGATAAAAGATTCTAAGCAACACCAAATTTGGGAGAAAGTGTGCTTGATTCGCATTTGGTGCGAGCCACCTCCTCAGAATCCCAAAGGCCCGGAGGGGCTGTGTTGTCCTGTACAGCAATGACCAAAACTTGGGAAGGGGGTCTGTGAATTCGGAGCAGGACCCCCGGGCGCACCCTCTCGGCTTCCTGTCACTTCCGTCCCCATCTCCAGTGGGACGTGCTCCCGGGGCCTCCGGGGCCCTCCGGCTTCTTCAAGGCCTCTCCTGGGAGCTGGGAGCTGTCTGGCCGGGCTCAGGCCATCCAGGCTTCTGTTTCTTCTCTTTGCCCCCCTGCCACCTGTCTTTTTTGCCTTGTCACTGTTCATTAGCATCTCCACTGGAGGTGTGGAGGGAAATAAAAGCAGATAAAAACTCCGCTTGTCACAGGCCATTTGCTTCTTGTCAACAGCTCCAGTAAAAGGCAGAAGCGGAAGCTGTTGGCTAAGATAAGAGTTCAGATGGGGTTGGGGGATTATATGTAAAATTCACTCATTCATAGTTACCCTCCAATCCCCTGAGAGTAGTAGGCGGGGTTATCTTTATCATGCTTTTTTTGGGGGTTGGGGGGACGTTAGCAAAATTCTTCAGTCATTTCTGAGAGCTGGTCAAAATAACTTGGGACAAAACTAGTATATCTACTTTGTATCTTTGTGACATAAAACTAGCGTAGCACCGAAATAAATACCCACTCCATTTAACTGTAAAGCCAGTTGCCTCTGGACGTGGAGGGTTTCCTATCTCCAGTTAGGTGGGGAAAGAATTTAACTCATTCTCGGGTTAATAGGGGTCCGGGATGCTCCGCAGTTCTTGAATGGCTGGGAAGAAGCAAATCGAATAGATAAGTCAGGGGGGTTGATGACAAGTAATAGAAAACAACTGAAACTAATTTAAGCCAAAAAGGTCAGTTTATTAGAGAGACAGCAGGGGGGTCTCACGGCCCGGGACCAGGCCTCGGCAAGGCTTTCGCATGCCCGGCCCATCTCCCCGGCCTTTTTGTTCTTTGCCTCTCCAGCCTCCACCCCCTCCCCCTCATCCTCCCTTCCTCCCTCCAAACCCAGTGGAAAGAAAACCTAGCTGCCCTGGCTCCCAGATTTCCACTTCCACCTGTCTCACCACAGAAAAAACAGAACTCACTCACCTTTGGTAGTAGTTTAAAATCCCCCAGCAGTAGCGTCTGATTGGTGGGGCCACTGGGTGTGCTCAGCCAACAAAAGAAAAGGGGTGCAGCACCTGGCCTCGGGCTCACAATCTGGGGACAAAACCTATGCAGGTAGGAAGACAGACGAGTCATTTAGAGCCCTAGTGTGCGCGCAAGAGCCTGATGGGCGTGCGCCCTCGGGAAATAACTGAAATGGCCCATCTTCAGGAGAGAAGGTAGATACACCGAGGATGTGCATCAAATGGAACGCACAAAACAGCGGTGGAAATCAATGAGCTGCAGCTACACATCTCAGCGTGGGCGGCTCTCAGAAAGTATGATGGTGCGTGAAAGGGCACGTCACAGAAGAACACGCGCCAGACGATTTTACTTATGTGAGCTTCAAAAACATGCAGAATTGGGCAATGTGTTATGTAGGGCTGCATGTGTATGCAGTGAACTATAAAGAAAAACAAGAGAATGGTAGCCTGAACTCAGGGGAGTGGTGACCTGTGAGGGGTGGTTGAGAGCGTGCTCGGGCAGGGAGAGCCTCCCCGGGTCGGCCGGGTTCCACTTCTTGTGCTGAGTGGTGGACTGGATGGCATTCGTTTTGGTTGTATTTAATCTGTACTTATTCCATTTTTTGTTTGATTTTGTATTTTAAAAAAATTAAGCAAGAGTTCTATCTAAAGGCAGCCGTTTCCCTGTCCTGGACGATGGTCAACAGCGCGGCGCTCACCTGGTCAGGGGACGAGAGCGAGTAATTCTGTTGGTCGAGTGATTCCATGGTCGGTTTCTCTCCATGTGACCAAGCGCCCGAGGCGGCCTGTGGGCACTGCAGGGAGAGTGCCCTGCCCAGCCGCGCCCTCCGCGGGGCCCTCCCCTGGCATGGCCCGCTGCCCACCCACCACCGTCTCCCGCCGAGGGGGCTGCCTAGCTGCTGAGCACCCACACCGGAACATAACCCCAAACCAGGGGTTTCTAAGGCGGTTGGAGGACGATCAGGTGGCCCGGCAGTTCAGCTCCTGGTATGCATCCTAAAGGACCGGCCCAGTGATGTTCGCAGCAGCATTCGTCGCAAGAGTCGGTAGGTGGAAGCGACCCAACCGTCCAGCCAGGGACAGATGCGTGGAGCGCCTAGCGACATGAGCCAGGAAATAAACATTTCAGGATTATTCCACTTGGTAAGATGCCTGGAACAGGCAAAGTCATAGAGAGAGAGGAGCATGCTGGTCGCCAGGCGCCGGGAGGAAGGGATTGCTGTGCAGCGGGCACAGAGCTTCTTTTCTGGGGGTGGGTGGTGATGAAGCTTTTTGTATAGATAGCGTGATGGTTACACAACATTGTGAATGTATTTAATACCACGGGTTGCATGCTTAACAAATGGTCAAAGTGATAAATATTACGTTATGTCTATCTGAGCACAGTGAGAAAGAAACAAGTGCAGAGCTCTGGGAAGGACCCCCTTCCGGATGGAGGAGAACAGGACCGGGGACGGTGGAGGAGGCCACAGCATCCTTTCCTTTTGGGATTTCCTCCTAAGTCATCCTTGCTAACTCCCCAAAGAGAATCTAAACATGTTTATTTCCAGTCTGGTATTTCCAGCAGTATTTTGGGTGCAACAAAATGAGAACATATGTGGGCTTCATGGAGTGGGATTGTGGGTCCTGCGTGTGGTGGAAACAAGCTCCCCACCTTCCTCTGGCCTGGACCTTAGTGGTGGGCCGAGGCGGTGTCAGGACCGTGCAGCCTGCCTGTGAGGTGTGGGGTGCAGCTGCAGTCCTGCGTCCCAACTAGCACACGCCGTCTGGTGGCCGGCTGTGCTCCGCTTCGGGGGAGGAGAAGGGAACGTGTGCGCCGTCCGGTCCGCCTTCTGCTCACTTTCAGTTTGCTGAGACCAGGCTGTTGCCTCTGACATGGAGAATGTCCTTTGTTTAAACAGGCAAAGCTCATCTCCAGCCCCCACAGCGTGGTGGGGCCTCGTGCGGTGGTCAGGAGCTGGGCTCTAAGGAGCTGCTAGCTGCAGCCACCCCGGCCAGAGGGGACCCCCTCCAGGGAGGCGGGGTGCAGGCCCAGCAGGGCCGTTCCCAGGTCCAGGGCCGCAGTATGACCTTGGAGGGCGCCGTTGCCTTTAGGGTCCCCTCCCACCGTGATAATATAAAAAATTATTATTAATGTAACTTTAAATACTTCAAATTTTTTTCCTTTTTAGGCAAAATTTAATTAATTTTCTTTTCTGGTGTGTTGCCCCAAAGTGCAGTCCTATGGCCTGGTCTGCCCTGCACTGCCTGGAGCCCGGATGCGAGCCCGCTGCTCGCACCCTGGGTTGGCAGCCCGTGGGCGTGCTCAGGCCCCAGAACCTCCTGAGCCTCCTGGCCCGGGAGGGGGCTGCCCAGCCCCGTGGGCACCTCTCTGGGGTGCGTCGCTGCTCTGCGCCTCTCAGGTGGGGCTGCAAGGTCATCTGAACCAGACCCCTTATCAAAACTGACTCGATTTCTGTGGGTCTTAAAAGTTGCATTTATTTCTGTTGGGAGAAATAAGTGGGAAGAGAGAGTTTCACAGGCCCCTGCAAGTGTCTCTGCCCTTGTCCCGGGCCTGCTGCGCGCACCAGGAAGGGCCGTGCGTGCTCACGTTCTTCCCTGGGGGGCTCCTTCTGTTGGGTAGGAAGGAGCTTTGTGGCCGCTCTGTGCCCCGCTGGCAGGAGCCCCTCCCAGGCACCCTCGCGGTGGGACGGGGCATCTCTGCCTCTGCCTGGCACCTGGCAGCCCCTCTAAGTAGCAGCAGGCCCCTGAGATTGTGCTCCTGAGCGAAAACCTGCATCCCTGCTGTTTTCTCCAGCGGCTCCTATTTCCCCTCAAATGGACCAAACCAGAGCAAGTTTTAAGTCCTTTAAATATTTGAAGACAATTCCTATGTGTCACTGTTACCCCTCAACCCACGTTCTCTCCTCCAGGTTAAGCACCCAAGGCCTTGAGTGACGGGCTTTATACGCCCTTCATCTGCCAAACGCCCTCCTCTGGACAACATCCAATTCCCCCTGGACGTGACCCTAGCTGACCACACCTGCTCTCTGCGCTGCAGCATCGCCCTTCCACCTGGTCACTTGGGGGAGATCACACAGCTGCCACACACTGACCTGTGGCCAGTGAAAGCCCGTAGCAGTTTGTTCGCATCCCAGAATGCAGTGAGGCCAGTCTTTCCCAGTCGTAGCTGAACCCCTGGTTCAGCGTGGAGGCAGCGTGCCCTCTGTGACTCAGTCCGTGGAGACCGCGTCCTCCGGGACACAGGTCGCCCTGTGTGCCTGGCTAGCTGCAGCTCTGCCAGGCGTGGCCCCTTGTCCTCACCCGGATGTGGCAGGGACCAAAAATTCATTTTCCAGATTTGCCATCGGCTTTGTCTTGTACTGAAAGCTGAGTCTAGACTGTGACATGGGTGAAGCCAAGAAATTTCCATTTCGGATTTGAGTGATTTTTATGTTCTAGGGAAGGAGGAAACTAGCTGTTGGAGTAAATCTGTCTTTTTGATGTGGGCTTTCTTTTTTTTTTTTTTGGAGTCATTGGTACAAGGCTTGATGTTACTGGACAGCCTTCCAGGAGAGATGATCTATCCGGGCCACACGGAGGAGGACCAGTGCTAAGTATCTAGGAGGTAGCTAGGAAAAGAGTGGTTATAAGGAAGGCCAGTGGCCTGTGGGGAAGCTGAGATGGACTTGAAGTTTCTTTTTCTGCTCTGTAATCCCGTTCTGTTATGTTGGAGTCCTCAGCTGGGGCTGTGGGGAAACTGAGGCAGTTGGTCTGACCAGGAGAAGCAAGAGTGAGACACCATTTTTTAAGAAGTGACCAAGGTGGATTTGGATAACAAGGACATACTCCTTGGGAACCCCCAGAAAGGGAGAGGGGTTGTGGGGGCATAGGTGGACCTTCCACCTGGGTTGGTTAGCAAAGGGTGGCTGAGGGCTGGAGAATATGGTATGTCCAGGTTATAAGAGGCAGTGCTAAGAGTGAGCAGGCAGGGGTTAGAGGAGCCCAGCCCCAAGAGTGCGTCTGAGACGCTATCAACTCAACATTCACTATCAGCATTTAAGTCACACGCTGCAGGCACAGATCCACACCCGGTTATTGCGCCAGTTCTGTGCCCCTTGTTAGCATCCCACACATTTCTCTACATCTTTATTTTCCGTGGAATTTCTGGGTTTTTTTTCAGTTACAAAAGTAATCTCTGCTCCTAAGGAAAATCCAAATGAGGCAGAAGTATATTGCAGAGTATTTTGTTGACTGTTTATATTAAAGTCGAGATGCCCCAGGCTTGTGGCATTTGCCAGCTCCCTCTGACGACTGAGCTCTCGTTGGCTTCACTGTCTGTCTGCTGCCCTGTCTCTCTCCCGGACCTGGAGTGTGGTCCTGAGGCCCATGACTCTTACACACCCAGAGGAACCAGAGACACACTAGAAGGAGAATCACACTTTCTTTCAAGTTCCTCAAGGCACTGTTTTCACTTAGCAGTAGTATTTGAGGGCCAGGCTAGGATTTTATGAGTGGGAATGGAAATAGCATTTAGAAGAACATTCTGTTAGTGTACATGGTAAAATGGTGACTTTAATTTCTACACCTGTGGTGATAGAGATCTGTTGCATTTACCCACCTTACATCCTTTCCCGTCTTTTGCACACCTGTTTTCTCTTAGGGGTGCCCCTCCTTTCGCATACTTGACCCTAGTGGCCTGTGATGGGCCACCCCCATCCCCTGGCTCCATGAGCAAGTGTGTGATGTAGGCCTAGGCAACATAGGTGACCCATCCACCCGTCACAGTGACCTCACAGGGGGCCATGGAGTCCAGAGGGCCAGACACGGCTGACCCAGTGCCTTCTGCTTGCACTGCCAGTAAAGGAGGGCTCTCAAGTGGCCACCTGGCCCCACACGGGACAGCGTGGGCCGAGGAAGGGGGAGGCCCAGCTGCTGATGACTTCTGCTCACAGGAGTTGAGCTGCAGCTCAAGCCATCCCTGGAGCTCTGCACCTGAGCCCATTTGGAAGGAGTCCGTCATGACAGGAGACCAGCATAAGGTTGTCCTTTCAATACCTACCTGAGACATCATCTTCCAGGAAAAAAATCGTTGGCATGTTAGTTCTATTTTGTTTATTCTGTGTAAAATGTATCAGTTATTAGCTATATGAACATATGAGTGGGTTCGTTCAAATAGGCTGTTGTTCATCGTATAAGCAATATTTGAGGCCCTTAACAGTTAATGCAAGCTTTATAAACCCCAAGTGACAGCTGGGCGAGGTGAACTCGAGGACAGGTCATTCCCGTGTGGCGGCTCCATCTTTAGGTCTTGGGTGTAGAGCAGGTTAAGGCCCCTAACTGGCCCTGTCAGCTCTTCAGGCCGCACTACGAAAGGGAAGGAGGCAAAGAAAGGAAGTGCGGCAGGCCCACGGCATTCACATCAGCTGCAGCTGTCGGGACAACCGCGCCTGCCCATCGCCGCCAGTCCTGGTCTGCCTCCCAGGCTGTCTGCACAGCAGGTCATTGGCTTCGCCTGGGCCGGAAGGCCGGCACCACGCCACACCTATCGTTTCCCCAGAGGACTGCCCGTTGTAGGGTGTGTGTAAGTTTGACATTGTCCTCAAGTCTTTGTTGACAGACAGGTGTGATGCAAGCCTTAGAGCAGGGGACAGAGAAGCCCAAATTCTAATTCCAGGGAGATACTAGGTCCCTGCCTGGCCGTGAAACAGCCACTTAACCTCCCGGCCTCGGTGTCCCTGTCTGCAAAGTCAGGCTCGTAATCCAAACTTAGGTGCCTCCCCAGACTGCCGTGTGCATTAATTATTGTTTACAGTGCAAGTGGAAGTGGAGCTGTGTTAATTATTATCATCAGTTCTGGGACTTCCAGCCAAGTTGAAGGCAAGCCCTTGCCTTATTTAGTTCCTGAGATCTGACAAGATACAGCCTGAGGAAGGCCATAAATCAAGGCTAAACAGCAGATTATGTGCACTTCACTGGCAGGGGACTGGCCCAGAAGGCTCTGCCAGCCACAGGCCTTCGGCTTGGGGTCCCAGGGCATCGCAGAGACCCACAGGCCTTATGAGAGCCTCATTCCAGCAGAGCGGGGCTGTGAAGCGGGTGCCGCACTCCCGTCCCTGCCTCCGTGTGCCCGCCATGCTGTTCACTAAGAAGCCTGGAGATCAATAAGAGAGCTGGCCCTGTCATTAGGCCCTAAATTGCAAGTTGCAGGTGGAGAAGCTTCAGAAGGGTTGTGATCACCCATGAGGAAAGATGACTAATCGGTTTCTTCTGGTCACTTCTTTGGCTTAGGCCTTTGGTTTCTACTCTCTAAGTACAGCAGTTATCAGATTTCCACGTCAGGAGGTGGCTGGCAACGAGTACGTCGGCCTCACTGCATGCACTGTGGCTTCTGCCACTTCCCCTCGTCCTTATCGCCCAGTCGCATGCCTCCCACCGTCCTTTAAAGTTCTGGAGGCAGGTGAAGGAGAGAACGCTCGCCTCGCCTCGCCCGTGGCCATCTCCCCCTCCCGCTTCCCCCCCACCAGCATCACCTTGCGTGTCCGGGAGACCCCCTGTGTTTCACCCTCTGCAGGGGGGTCCATCCCCCTCACCCAGTGCAAGTTGGGTAGGTGGTTCCGGCGGGTTTGGGTCTTGCCCTGCTCAGAGCCCTGGAGCTTAGCGACACCACGCCCAGATAGGCGAACATTCGGAAGAGCAGAAGTCCCTGTTCCACAGAAGGTCTGAAGCCTACTGTCCAGGGCACGGCAGCCACCTGCTTCCTGTATGAGCTCAGGGGCCAGAACATTCTGACTCTAGGGAATCCTAAGGCCCCCGAGAGGCACCATCCTCACCCACCCAGGACCAAAGCCACTTGTTCAAGGGCTGGTGATGCTCCTGCCTGTGGGCTTGACATCCTTGTCAGGGAATAGACCCATATCTGTTTGCACTCATCTGTAACTGCTTTCTGCCAAATGTAGTCCTGGATGCTAGTGCCCCCTCCCCCCCACCCCCACACACTCTTCATCCCACATGCCCAGCCCTCACTTTCCCCAGCTCTGCAGGCCCCAGGCACACAGGCAGGTCCTGCCAGGCTTTTAAGTCTGCTCAGCACAGCAGGCAGACGGTGAGTGCTGGTGAGTTCTGGTGAGTGCTAGTTCACTAATTAATGATTGTAAAGCACTTTGAAAGCACAAAGAACTAGATAAATGCCAAGTATTATTGTTATTAATGATGAGGAGGCTGTTTAGTCATCCTTTGCCGTGAACTGAGCTCGCTGCCCCCACTGTGGCCACAGGCTCATCTGTGAACTAGGATGAGAACCCCCACCTCCTGCAGGCGCCGTTTCACACTGAGTCAGTGACCAACCGAGGTGGAGGGCAGGGGCCAGGAAGCCTCTCCCCGTCTCCCACCTGCTCTCAAAGCACTGCCTGCTTTGCGGCTGTAACGCGAGCATTTACCGAAAGCCGGGGCCTGAAACTGCCTCTCCACTTCCCATTCACCTGTTTAGCAAGTTTGCTGATGTTTGAGTTCTTGATTGTGTTGATTAAACTCTCCCTGTTTGAATCCAGGATGGAGTGCAAAGGGCAGCCCCCTTGCCACTTAGTGGCTGGACTCAACTCCCTTGCACAGCCACTGTCTCTCTCACCCACACACATGATCATTGTCTCCTTTACTTTGTCTCTAAGGGCTGTTGTGTTTTCTAAATGCTTCCATGCATGTTGGCACCAAAGTAGAGTCACGTTGCCTGGGAAAGGCAGACAGTATTTTCCCATTTTACAGATGGGAAACCTGAGGCCCAGGGATGTTAGAAGCCTTGCATAAGGCTCTAGGGCACCTAAAATCTGGTGGCAGGGCCAGGGTTCACCCCAGCAGCCCCGAGCCCTAGGCTGCACGGGGCCCTCCTATTTAGAGACTCAGAGACCTGGCAGGGTGATCAAGGACATGTTAAAGGGGCTTCCGGGGCTACGCCAAGCAAACACGCTGAGTGCCTGGTCTCTGCCCAGTCTCCAGCCTGAAGTCCCAGGCACTGGTGGCATTAAGCAGTGCTCCACGTCCATACCCTGTCTGAGGCCTGTGGTCTTAGGATCGGACATCCTCTAGAACGCCAGGCCAGAGAGACCTCAGAATCCATGCATGTTTAACCCCCTCCTTTCACAGGTGACCAGAGCACCTCCAGGGAGGTCGCTCTGCTCTGCCAAGATGGCAGGGCCCGTTTAGGAAGGAGGCGCGAGACGTGCTGTTCGCCTGCCACGCCTGCCCCTCGGACCCGCCTGCCTGCAGTGCCCGGTCTCCTCCAGGGCAGTGGCCACCCTGGGGACTTCACGGTCTTTGCACTTTTATTGTGTTTTTCCAAATTTTCCTTCTGGAATAACTGCTGGAAGCAGTCAGAAAACAAGTGACTGTTACACTTGTGTAAATGGGGACGTATCTACCAGCATGGAGAACTGAGCTGCTCCGGACGCTGACTCTGCTATGGAGTCTCCTGGACACTCAGCTCTCCTTGCGGAGGAGGCTTACCCGAGGCTCTGGGCACAGCTGGGCGTCTCAGCCTCTGCAGCCGCATAACAAAACACCGCAGTGTGGGAGGCTCACCGACAGCAGGCGTTTGCTGCTCATGGTTCTGGAGGCTGGAAGTCGGAGACCAGGGTTCCAGCACCGGGGAGGGAGGGCCCCCTCCCATTTGCAGACTTCTTGTCTCCTTCTCAGGTGGAAGGGGCCGGGGAGCTCTGTGGAGTCGCACCCTCCTGACCTAAACACCTCCCCGTGCCATCCTAATACCATCCCACTGGGCATTAGGGTTTCAAATGAGGAATTTAGGGGGGCACACCAACATTCAGACCACAGCATGATTATCTTCTCCCATTTTAGTTTCTTAAAGAGAGGCATTTCAAACAGATCTACAACGTGGTTCCAGATCCAAGCCTCCGAGGTGGGGCGGTGGGGCTGGGGGTGGCCGATCTGAACCTACAGCCCCAGGGGCAGCTCTCCTGGCAGGGCTGCTGCTCTGATGTCAGCATCTGTTGCCTCAGAAACCATTTCAAGGGCTCCTGGTGACCAGGAGCTCCAGCTAATGCCACACCCATGCACTCTTTTGACCAAGCTCTGTGGCCTAGCGCTGTGGTCTAAAGCGCTGTGGGATTTCTTTTCTAAGTAGTGAGTTTCTTATGTAGCTATGTTTTTAAAAATTTCAGCTTCAAAGTACATCGAAGTCCCAGTGTGCAGCAAGCGTGCAGCCTGGCCTGGAGCAGGGCTAGGCGGCCGGGCCAGGAGGCAGGCGGCTGGGCCAGGCCGGGCTATGCCTTTCTTGCCCCTTCACAGTTCAGAGCAGCCCACTGAGCCACTGTTATCGCTGCCCGCACAGTGGGGCCGCAGCCCTGCTCACAGAGGCGGGTGGGGGGCCACTGCCAGCAGGTCTGAGCCCTTCAGTTGCTTTTGAGCAGATGCCTTACCCCTAAGAATTCTGGTGTCCGGGGAAGCCACGGAGAGGCTGTCCAGGGGAGAATGCCACCAGCAGGGCTGACCCGGTGGGAGGCAGCTGGCCCAGGGTCCAGGGGAAAGGACGGCCAGCATGTCCCAGGGAAACCAACACCCCCTGTGAGGTTTTCTGGCATGATGGCAGTGTAATTCACAGGGCCAAGTGGGGACAGAAAATTAGCTTCTCAAAGCTGGAGCCATCACACATCCCAGCCACCCCACAGGGACTGAGCACTTGCAGGGTGTCGGGCGTGTTGTCCAGGCTCTCACTGGACCCTCCCAGGGGCCGAGCACCTCGCTTTTACGGACGAGGCAGCGAAGGCACAGAGGTGCGGAGGCGTGCCCGGGCACGGGCCGCTGTTTGGTAGAGCTGGGATTTGAATTTTCTCATCTGCCCTCCAAAGCCCATCCTCTCCGACTTCCTGATCCTCTTGATTTTTGAACAACTCCGCTGACTGTCCCCCAACCCCCGCACAGGTGAAAAGCCACACATAAGTTTTGTCATCCCGAAACCCTAACTAGCAGTAGCCGCTGTTGACCTGAACATGAGCCGTTGATGAACACATATTTTGTATGTGACATCTATTCTATACTGTGTTCTTTCAAAAAGGTAAGCTGGAGAAAAGGAAAAAAAATTATTTTTTCAAATATTTGCAGATCTTCAAAAAATTTTCAATGTATTTATTGAAAAAGATCAGTAAGTGAACCCACATAGCTCAATCCGCCATAGACACCAGAATCCCATCAAATTCCATCAAAACCTCTAATCCCATCAGCCCTCTCAGGGCTGAATGCAAGTGGAAAATATTCCAAGATGGCTTGTAACCCTGGCACAGGGGCCAGGGGGTCCTTGGCGGGGATGGTGCGCTGGGTGCAAGAAGGACGCGTGCAGACGCACTTCGCTGCCAGCCAGCCGGATCCGGGGGGTGTCTGCCCGTCACCCCGGGGCTCAGGACGGAGGAAGCCGGGCACTCTCAGTGGGTGGAGAGAGCAGTTCAGAACGGCTTTAGCGGCCCGTGATTTGAACACCTCAACACGATTTCCACTTCGAACAAAATCCACTTATGGGCACTCCTTTCATCGGTCTAACTGCAACCATAGAGGCACAGATGCTGGAAGAAGAGACCTTCCAGAACACTCCGCACGCGTCTGGAAGGCTGTGGCCGGGCTGCTGTGTCTGGGCCCCGCCGCCCCCTCTGTGCCTCCGCTGCCCAGCCCCGCGTGCACGCAGCCTGTGTTAGGAAGTGCGGACGCTGCCCTGGACATGGCCCCCCTCTCGCATCCACCTCGTCAGCACGGTGACCCCCTCTGCCCCGGGGTGACGGGTGGGCCGTGAGCTCAGGGAGGCCGGTAAGGGCACTTGCCTGCATAGCAAGCCTTCCCCGGACTCAGGGGGGTGGCAGTCAGGCCCTCGTGTCCCGGCCACCTTGCCCTCCCCATTGCACCTGTTCCCCAGGAACCGTGGCCGCCAGCAGGGGGAGGGGGTTCAGAAGGGACTCAAGACACAAGTGGGGTGGGGGCAGGGAGGGGTGGATGAGAACGAGAATGAAAAGCAGTTAAGGAGCACATGACGGGGTTAGAGGCTCTCTCTGGCTTCCTGTAAGCACAGCCCTGCCGGCCACATGTGAGGGAGACCGAATGTCACCCAAAGCGCTGAGATCACCGCCCACAGGAGGTGGGCCTTGTAGTGAAAGGTCAGAATAATCCCTTCTCTAGCACAGCAGAAATCTGAATGCTATTTTTAGAAACTCCTAGAACTTGCCGCCTATTTTTAGAAACTCCCAGAACTTGCCGCTTCAGTGTGCCAGG
This sequence comes from Manis pentadactyla, assembly GCF_030020395.1. NCBI lineage: Eukaryota > Metazoa > Chordata > Mammalia > Pholidota > Manidae > Manis > Manis pentadactyla. Next base: position 106,607,860 of record NC_080030.1, on the reverse strand, counting down.
AGAGCCCGAGAACGGCTGCCCCTCTGCAGTTCAGGGCCGCACCTCCGTGCTCCGCGGCCGATGGGCTTCTGGGAAGCGGACGCGGGACAGGGCTTGGTAAAGTGGATCAGACCTTGAACACACTGGGACTTCTAAGCGCTAAAGGACTTGGGTGGAGCATCCGGGCAGCAGGCAGCTGCCCACCTGTGCGGCCGCAGGTCAGCCTAGGGGTTAGGAGTGTGGGCCCTGAAATCCTGCAGAGCAGGGTTCCAGTTTCAGCCCACCTCCCCCGTAGCCACGTCACCTCCCGCCATAACCGGCAAGTGGCTTGGCCTCTTTGGGGCCCCGTTTCCTCATGTGAATTAGGGCTACTCATTCCCTCCTTCCTGGGGTGGTGGTTAGAGTTACCTGTGGCAATATGAGCTCCTAACGAGCAGTCAGTGAACAGCACCTGTTATTATATTTTACATACTGGTTTTTCTTTACTAAAGAGACATCTCCAGATGATTGGAGCTCTCAAACATCCCGCTCCTCCAGGCTGGCTTGGCCTGCCCTCTAAACACAAGTCTGAAACACGACTTTGTCTCCTTGGCCTAGAAGACCTTTGTTTTCTTTTCTAATACTTACTACATATTTTTCAGTCTGATACATTTTATTCTTAACTGTTCCTTAATTTACTTGTAAGTCTTTACATCTTCGATGAAATCAGTTTACCATCTATAGTTCCTCTAATTCAGCAACGAGTAAATACTGATCGCCCACACCTATATCCAGGAATGATGCTGGGCACTAGGGTCACAAACAGCAACCGAGACGGAGCGCGGTGTGGTCTGTGAGGCGCTCGCCCTGCGCCCCTGGAGGGAAATGAGCAAACAGTATTGCAGTGCTCTACGTTCAGGGCTGCCGAGGGCATTGTCTGTGCCCCTCCGATGGGCATGGAGGCCAGTGGAAAGAAGCCCAACTATGGAGGAAGGTGGGAATTGTAAGGAGATGGTACTGGAGAAGCAGACAGAGAGAAAGCCTATTTTCTCTGAAGAGGAAACTACGAGAAGGTCCTAAGCAATAGAGTACCAAAATTTGCAATTTAGGAAGCAGATCTGCATTTTAGGAAGGTGACTACAGTGAAGATGATGAAAGACCTTTGCTTTTCATTTCCCTCGGGGAGAGCGTGCATCCAGAGGGCAGCCGATGCGGCCTTAGGGCTGGCCCCAGTCACTGGCACCACTCCCCTGGTGCTTCCAGAGAACTGCATGATTTTCCTTAGAGTAGAGGGTCTGAAGCCATGGCTGTGCCTTTTCAGTGTCCTCTTGAGAACTTGATAAAAGTCATATCCTCTCCATCTCAGAAAATGCCCGTGTGCACACAGGTCACGCAGTCAGCTCTCACTATCAGCAGAGCTGCGTCCCAGAGGGCCTCCCCAGCACTGAATTCGCCAGGACTCTGGCTTAGCGCCATTGCCCATGGGGAAAACACAGTCAGGTTCCTGCGAGCTCTGGCCACAACATTTTCATCAGCTGATCAGTACGTACCTTTGTCTGGTGAGTGTTTCTGTGTAAAGACATCTTACTTAATATGTATCTTGTCGATTCATTAACACTGAGCTCCGTGCACAGCACTGTAATTCATGCCTGAATGAAGCTTGGCTAATGGGTATTTCCTGTGTAAGGCACAGGACAGCTTCCTTGCCCTGAGGACACTAGGTAGCTGGTCAGGACCACACTCGAGGCCATTTTTAAACAGTGAAACCTTAACAAAAAGCCCAAAGACGCAAATAACACTGAATTAATAGTCTGCAAAAAGTCACTTGTTTGTAGTATGAGAGCCGAAACAGGAAGACCACACTGCCTCCTTCCGCCTCAACTGGGGACATGTGGATCAGCTGAGCCCTGCATGTACTCAGGTCTGCAAAGGACTCCTGCAAGGCCACAAGCACTGATTTGGGGATGACAAGTACATTTTAGCAAGTGGATGGATTTACAGGTATGGAATCTGCAGATAATGAGGGCTGGCTCTATATAGTTTGCAGGCATTCAAAGCCCATGGAGGCCAATGAATTGGGGCAAAGAAAGATGTATTTTTGTGCCCCCCATAGGAACCTGTCTAAAAAAGAAACAAGGAAGATGTCTTTCTGCAAGTGTGGGTCTCCTCTAGCAAGGATGCCATTTTTTCTTCCATGCTATTTTCTACCTTTGGACTTTGCTCAAGGTTAAAACCTAGGCATTTGGAAAAAAATGAGCTTATTATTATAAAAACTAACCATATTTGATGTTTTCTTATATTTACTACTATTGGCCTTAACAGTAAAATGTTCATCTTCAAACTTTCTCAAATTTGATTACAGCTATGTAAAAAAATATGCGCATGTAGGAAGATTGCAAGGAAACGTGGAAAAGTAAAAACAGTTGTTGGGGTGGCAGATATGAAAACATTTTTTTTCCTTCACAATGTGCTCTTCACTGTTGACATTATGTGGTCTCAGACACAAATAAGCTTAAGAAAAAAACTTTAATTAAAGCAATATGTCTGCAAGTAGAAAAGTGACCAACGAAAATATATTTAAACACAGTGGACTTAATTATCTTCCGTCATTTCTCCTTTGAAATGTGCCCACAGTAGCAAGAAAAGGTCGAGCACTCCATATTACCCAGAATTTCTGTTCTGCAGGATTCTCTGAGAACCACATTATTCCTCTGCAGGATGGATTTTAATATTCTAAGCCCTCTAGTGGCTCCCATTCCTGCAGACACCTGATGCTAAGACAGAAAGTAGAAAACCACAGACCCAAGAAGGAAACGGCGCAGGTAACTAGCCCATCATCAGGTGTCCCTGGGGAAACAGGAACCTTGGCAATATGTGATTTTGTGAAAACTACCAAGGAGAAGGTCCAGAGTGAGATCACCAGCAGGAGTGCAGAAAAAGTGGCCTGTGAGAAGGTACAACCTGCAGCTTCTAAGCACCAAATCTGATGCAGTTCATGGGCCCAGATGCCTTAGTAAGATTCCCCCTAAAGGCCAAAGCGATCAGCCAACCCGGGTTTTACCGAGCACATTCTTTATGCCAGGCTGGACTACATGTAGGTACCAACAAAAATCAGACGCAGTCTCTGGTCTGAAGTCACAGTCCACTGGGGAGGACGGCATCAGTCACCGGGGAAGCCGTGCCCTTAATGGGCACACACCACCCAGACCACAGCCTTGCCTCTCAGGCCCTGCCTTCAGGGACTCAGGTTCTCGTGGGAGACAAGACCACTTCAGACAGAGGTGAAGTGCCGTGAAGAAGACAAACGGCAGTGATGAGGAGTGCGTGGCCTCTTTGGTGAGACAGCATTCCAGCCCTGGGCGGCCATAAGCCGGCTGCAGCTGTACCTGGTGGAGGTGGGGGAGATTTCCCCTGGCAGGAGATCTATGCTGCATGCGGCAGGTCAGGAGACCAGTCTGGGGCGAGAGAGACACCTGTAAGGATGGAACCCTAGAGCAGGTGGAGGAGATGGAGCGAGGCTGGGCTTTGTTCTGTAGCTCAGGGATGCTCCCTGCCTCTGCTCCACAGCAGACATGGCCAATCTAACCCCGCACTCTCTCCCTCCAGGCCCAGGGGCAGCCTCTCAAGCAGACATTACCAATCAACTGGAATTGATGTGTAAGTTAAAAAGACAGTTTACCACCTGTACTATAAACAATAGGAAGCTGTTTACATGCTTTTAGGTGGAGACTATCAAAATAAAAGGATTGTTTTAAGAAAGTTTGATCTACCCGTGGTATGCAAGATAACTTGGAAGGAACTGAAATGGGTTTTCCTGAGGCTTCATAGAAGAGAATTTAATTGTGAACATTTATTTAGCGCACATTATGTCCTAGCACTTTACAGCTTCGTTCACTTTCATCAACCTCAAACGGTAGGTAAAGAAGCCGAAGCTCAAAGAAAGTAAATCATTTGCCCAAGAAACCAAGATTTGAACCAAGTCATTCAATTTCAAAGCCTTGCACATTTCACTATGGAACACTGATATTCTAAGCGTAAGTCAACAGGAATTTGGATGGAAAGATTAGACAGATGTGAGAAAACACAAAGGAAAAATTAGTGGGCGTCGATGACTAATGGATATTAGAAGGACGGGCGGGCAGGGTCAGAGGTATCGACCACAAGAGAAGAATGTCTTGGTTGCACAGAAAAAGCTCTAGGATGGTACACATCAAACTGCTGACAGCGTTGCTTCTGGGGAGTGGGAGGGAACACGGGGGTGCAGAGCACATTTTTACTTGTTACTTCACAAGCGTCTGCATTTTTGCTTTTTGCCATAGCACATAATTCTGTAAGTGAAAAATTAAATTATTTAAAAATAACTCGAAGTTTCTTTTGGTCACTGAGAGATGCCACTGGCACTCCAGCTCTGTGAATGTGCAAGGATTCAGGACATGCTAAGTTTTGGGGTAAAGATAACCCATATGACTGAGGCATGTTAGGTGAGGCCCTGGTGGGAAAGCCACGTGGCAGCCACCCACAGTGGCTTAGCTCCTATTCGGGATTGAGGCAGAATTACAGTTCTGAGCTCTGACTCCATCTGAGATGCAGCCAGTCCAGGTCACCCTGTGTGCCCTTGACTGTCCCCACAAGACAGGCCCCTCAAGCCAAGAGCCCCAGGGACCCTGGCAAAACTCCAACGCGTTTGGCCCAGTGCATGGGACCAGGGCGCGCTGACACCACTTGGGACATACTGTTCTTCATTTGCTCACAGTTCCCGAGACGGGTCCCAGCAAGGGTCTTGGGGAGGGGAGGAGAGGACTACCTGGGGCACCCCTGGCCCTGGCCAAGGGCTCGCCCTCCATCCAGGAGAGCCTCTTCCACACTGCTGGCCTCTCTGTGCCCCATGCGGCACCACCCCACATCTGTTTACCTCAGAGCAATGGGACTGTGAGCAATGGCTAATAAAAGGAGCTGTTTGACAAGAGGCAGTTGACACAGTCACAGTCATAACAAGAACAATAATAATAATATGTCCAGGAAAAACAATAGTTCACTGAAAATTTGAGAGTAGATTCCTGAGGCGGGAATCAGATGACCCCATAATTATCTTAGCCAAGATGCTTTTTAATAGAAGGTAATAACCAGAAATGAAACCAACAGCATAATGCGTGCCGTGTCATAAAAAATAATTGTCAGGTCGGCCAGGCGCCCTGGAGCAAGCCTTCTGCTGCCCTCCCTGGTAGCCAGCTGTGGACTTCATCTTCCACGTTTGCTTAGGAGCGACCTGTCCTTAGTGTGCAGGCTTTCAGACAGGTATGTCCTTAGCATGCAGGGAGAGCCCGTTAAGGCAGAACGTCGGGCCCAGCTTCCCAGCAGGGGGAGAGCTCCGAAGGCCAGCAGTGGGCCGTCTCCTCTATGGGAGCAGAATGAGCTGGGAGGTGGGCGTGAGCACATGTCCCTCCTGGCTGTTGGCCATACTTGCGGCCCCCGGGCAGCCTGGCCTGGAGTGGGTACCGGCTACACGGCCCGGGGGGCCCGTGCGGGGCCCCAGCGCTGTCAGACCGGGCGTCTCCCTTGAGCGCCGGAGAAGTCAGCCACATGGCATTTCCCAGCCCTGAAGCCTAGAAATGCAGAATGTTTTAAGAGATCGGCCTGAAAACAGACAGCTACCTAAACGTACGAGAGGGGCCAGAGGGTGCCCACGGCCAGAGCAGCACCGGGGAGCAAACGCGTCATGCCTGCCAGGCCTGAACTGTGTGTGCTCTCGACAGTTTCTGGGCTGACATTTGACCTGACGTCTCTCTGACCCCATGACTAATGCCTTGTGACCCTGGAACTCTACTTTCATGGTAAAAGGCATAATTTTAAAGCATCACCTCACACTTGTGGCCTTTGACAGGAAAATCCTCCCAGGCTGCGGAAGGCAGAGCTTGTGGCTGTGGGCGTGATGCGGCCCCTCCCCGTGTCCGGAGCCTGGCTGAACCTGCGACGTGGGGGGAAGATCCCGGTTCCGCATGTGGCACCCCTGCCCTGCGTTACTCAGAGGCCCGAAGCTGATTCACAGTGATTCAGAGAATGGGGGAGCTCGGTTACACAGCTCTTTGTCACATTTAGTCACTTAGAATCCGCTGAGCGGTTCCCCCCGAGTGGGTCAGTGCGTGCCTTCCCTGCCGCGGCTGAGACTCCCCCTGGGCGGTCCGCGGCTCCCCCGCCCCTTGGCAAGCCTGGTGAGCCCCCAGGAGAGGGATCACGTTCAAGGGAGCCTGGAAGTCAGAATGCCTCCCTGCAGTTCCGGCAGAGCCCGTGCCCTCGCCCTGCCTCACGTCCTCTGCCTTGCCGGGTTCTGCCCGGGCCTGTTACCTCTTTCCAGACGGCCCTGTGCCTCCGTAGCATGGCTTAGATGGCACAGCCTCAGCCTGCGAGCCGGTAAAGAGCTCTACCCCTTTCCTTTCTCCTCTGCCCCGACTTGCCTTTCCTTGCTGACCCTTCTCTACCAGAAGCGTTATTCTGCTCAGCTGACACCAGGAGGGGCAGGCATCGGGCATTTTCCTGTGCTTTGCTTCCCAAGACTAACTTCCCGGGGCCAGTGCCTGCAGGGGCCTCCTCCTGGAGCTGGCCTGCAGTGTCCCCGGCGGAGGGCACGGGCAGCAGCTTCCCAGAGGGGCTGGGCCTGTGCTGTGCCCTCCGGCAGCCTCTAGCCCCACTTGCAAGGTGGCTGGTTCCGAGAGAGGTGCTGTAAGTGTAAAATGGACACCCGCTTTCTAGGTCTAAAACAACAGCCTCAAATATCTAATTTTTATATTGATTAATGTGGAAATTATGTTTTGGATCTATTAGGTTGAATGAAATATTAAAATCACTTCACCTATTTCTTTTTTATTTTTTAAGGTGATTAGTAGAAAAATGAAAATTGCACGTGTGGCTTGCGTTCTGTTTCTGTTGGAACGCACTGACCTGGGGCGAGGCGATCGCCGTGACTCCACGCGGCTCCCGCGACCACGGTGCCACCTTAGCCTTTCTGAGAAAGCTCCAGAACACAGCCGTAAGGCCGAGCCCTCCAGTGGTGGTTTCCACCCACACGGTGAAGACGGGGTTAGGGTGGAAAAGTCCCTTCTAACTGCTTGATTTACAAGTCCCTGCGGCCCATGTTCTCTGAGGCTTTCGCTGCTAGTGGGGTGGCGGCCCCCCAGAAACATGTTTTTTACTGTGGCTGTTATCAGGCCTGTTATTAATAATAGTCACGATGATCATCTGGGGAGCCAGAGCGGCTAAAATAGTCCCGGAGAGTGAGAGGTGCACCTGTTATCAGGGCACTGGAGTGTGTGCTCGGAAAATTAGCTCTTCTAGGAACTAAATGATTCTTTGAGGTCCTGCAAGAGTTAACGGGGATGGGACGTCCTGCCAGGCGCTGCTTCCCTCAGCTCCAGGTGGACGTGCACAGGCACTGACCTGTGGATACAAAAAGGGCTGTAAACGTGTCTGTGCAACCCCATTTCTTGGGTGCATCAGCAGCAGTTCCAGCAGTGTTACTCCTTCTAATGCAGAAGTGGCGGCAAGCCCACCCCTGTGGTTCAGGATTTGGTGGCTATTCCTGGGGAGGGTCAGGCAGGAGTTCCAGGAGGGGGCTCCCCTCCTGGGACCGACCCCACTGGCAGGGGGTGTGCAGACTCCCCCTCCAACCACATCCGCCTCGCTGACTCCGCTTGCCTGCCTTGCCTTGCAGACAGACTCTGTGCAGGTCCAGAGTCCCCCCACTGCACCCACGGGCAGCCCAGCCGACGGGTCATTCACTCACTCCACAGACAGGGATGGAAGGCTGTGCTGTGTCTCGCACTTCGCCGGACTTTGGAGATTCACAGACGCCACTCCTACCCGCTGGAGGCGACTAACTGATGAGGAAATAAATATACAACCGATTGTTTTCTTGCCAACTGCTGCGAAGGAGAAGAATGGGGGCTGCAGAAGCGTAACTGCGCTGTCCACCTGGAGGGGGCGCTGCTCGCTGGGAGCCGGTCTTGCCGCTCCCGGAGGACGCACGTGCTGCTGGCCGGCGGGCGCTCCGGGTCGCGGGCCGGGATTACTGCTGACACAGTACCAGGCGCTCGTGGGCGCCTCCAGGCCGTGGACTCGGGGGGTTTCTGCTTTGGCCCCGTGGGTGAGGACCCCTGAGTGCCCGGAGGAGCGGCGGGAGCCAGGCGGGCTGCGGGCCCGGCCTTCAGGGGCAGCGTCCTTCCTGCGAGGTCGGCCCTACACTGGACAGGTGCTCCTACTCAGGGAGCCCTTGCATGGAGGTGCAACACGTTCAAGAAGATACTTTCCATTTCCCAGCAAGACAGAAGGGGACGTGATGGCCTCTCCCGGGCATGGCTCAGACGCTACACGGAAGGTGTCCTGGCCGGAAGCGTGTCCCCTGGCAGGGGTTACGGGGCGTGATGCCTGTCCAAGTCATGGTGTCCCGCCCTCCGGTGGTCACCAGGGAGCGCGTGGAGCAGGAACCGACTGACACCGCCACCCAGCCACACACAGCATGTGTCATGCGAATCCACGGGAGTTTCTGTGGAACCAGGAGGAGTGAGTGTCTTACTGGCGCGGTGCTGCGTGAGTTAAAGTGGTGAAACCCCAACTGGCATTTTCTTCTTCATGCTGAACTCAGGCCGCAGCAGGTTGTACAGAGGCCCTTAGGGCACCTTCCGGCTCGCGTCATCGGGAATTCCCGTGTCTCACCCCAGTCTCCCAAGCCTGGTCTGGAGTGAGACTCAGGAATCTGCAGGCTGCCGAGGCGCCCCGGGCCCCGGGCGAGCCCCCCGCACCAGGGAGCTGCTGCCGAGGGCGCGCAGCCCCCCGGGCTCCCCCAGATCCCTGCCCTTCCTTCTCCACGTCGGTGGTGCCTCCCCGTGTGCCCTGGAGGTGGCGCTTTGCGTTCCCGGTTCCCCGAAGCTTGTCTGCCCCCCAACCCCTCCTCTGGCCGTCTCCCCGAACCCCCCGGGGCTGTCAGCGCTGCTGCAGGTCGGAGGGCCGCTCTGGCGCACCTCACCCCCGGAGCCGGGGAGGCTGTGCCGGCCGTGGTGGGAGAGGCGGACTGCACTGCGGCAGGATGGATGCCGGGGTGGGTTAAAACCAGAACTCCTCTGGTCTTTAGATTTACTAAATAGGAAACAGTGCGTTTTTATTGTAGAAAAGGTGGACTTAAAAGACCAAAAAAAGAATAAGGATGAAACAAAAATCCACCACTAATTCAGAAATCTACAATAGACACAATAATTAGCATATGAATAAACTTCCTTTTCGTGTATTTGTGACCACTATGTTCTGCCTTACCAGTTGTAGCTACAAAATGATCACAGCTCTTTAAACATTAGAATTAATAAGAATTGAACCTGCATCCAGCCCATGAATCTGCCTGTCCTTCCTGCCTGTGAGCCATCCCTTCCCGTGAGATCTTAAGGCCCAGGAGCCCCACTCGGCCCAGATGCTGAACCCGAGAGGTGTACTCTGGCCCTGCTGCTGGGTGCAGAGCTGTCGGGGTGTATTGTCGCTTCCTGTGGGCCCTTGATTTTAAACGGTGGCCCCTCCCGGCCTCCAGGTGGGTGCTGGGAAGCCGGTTGCTCCGCACCGTGGTGTAGTGAGGGCTGCCAGGGACACAGCGCCCTCCGAGCTCACACGCGTGCCCCCTCCCCACGCAGACACACAGACACACACACTCACACACAGACACACACAAACACACACCATCGCTCCCCCCAATTTGATACCCAGCTGCAGGTTCTACCCAGACCCGCTTCCCCACAAACAAGGCTGACCCAGGTCTGGGTCACCAATTCAGATGCTTCCTCACTCATGGCAGGTTCTCACGGCCAGGGGTGGGTGGGTGTGCGGCAGAATTCTAGAATCCTTTCTACCGGCTGACCTCAGTCGGGCCTCCATCAGACCATGAGAAAGGTTCTTACGGGATTGGACCTCAAAGAATAACAGCCAAGAACTCAAGCTCTTTCCTCTCTGGCTGCTCTGAGCACGTGTCCAGTCCTTGCTTCAGGGACATCCAAAAACACAGGGAGAGGGACACATTTACCAAGGCAAAGAAAACAAAAACAAGCCCTGCTTTCCTGTTTCACAGGAAGGACCACAGCCAGAGAGCCCCCTCCTTGGGCACCTGACCGCCTGCCACGGCCACTCATGGCACAGGCGGCTGGCACCTTGGGGCGGCATGTCACCTTAACTAAGAGGTATTTTTAAATGGTGTGGATTTTAACTATCTTTTGTTTTTGTTTTTGTTTTTTGTTATCTTTAATCTACAATTACATGAGGAACATTATGTTTACTAGGCTCCCCCCTTCACCAAGTCCCCCCCACATACCCGTTCACAGTTACTGTCCATCTGCGTAGTAAGATGCTGTAAAATCACCACTTGTCTTCTCTGTGTTGCACAGCCCTCCCTGTGCCCCCCCACACTATACATGCTAATCCTAATACCCCCTTTCATTTTCCCCCCCTTATCCCTCCCTTCCCACCCATCCTCCCCAGTCCCTTTCCCTTTGGTACCTGTTAGTCCATTCTTGGGTTCTGTGATTCTGCTGCTGTTTTGTTCCTTCAGTTTTTCCTATGTACTTACACTCCACATATGAGTGAAATGATTTGGTACTTGTCTTTCTCCGCCTGGCTTATTTCACTGAGCATAATATCCTCTAGCTCCATCCATGTTGTTGCAAATGCTAGGATTTGTTTTCTTTTAACTATCTTTTTAATGATAAAAGGACTTCTACTTTATCCTTTCTGCCACTCCCAAATCCTGATCATTGTAACAAACGTGTTTGAATTACAAGTTTTTTTCAAGGGCAGCCTCTTGAAGGAAATGCTACCAGGGCTGACGGTGGACAGCTTCATGAGTGTGGCTTCCCCTTGCCTCATGCTATTCTGTCCTCTTGCTGCGTTTCAGGCCCTGTCCATCCCCAGGATACAGGGACCACAGACTGTGCCTCCCAAGTCCTCTTTTCTTGAAAGAAATAATTTGATAAAAACCAGTGTACTCTGATAAAACCAACTATTAACAAGATTTGAGGAATTCCCTACAGGAGGGCATTTTACAACCGAACTAGAGAATGAGATCGGCACCAAGAATCACGGCATTCATCATCCGTGGGGCAAAGAGCCTTTGACATCCTTCTGACACACCTCCCGGCTGAGTGCCTGGACGCTCTGCTCCGCCAGATGCCAGCCCCAAATATGTCCAGCCTGCTGGGGAATCCAAATAGAAGGAGTTTCGTGTGGGTACGCTAAGGCACACTCTTTAAATAACAAAATCCTGATGACAGTTGAAGCTAGATGATGGATATATGGAGGTTCATTATGCTATTGTCTCTAGTTTGGTGGATGATTGGAAATTTCCATAGTAGAAAGTTTAAAAGCGCTCTTTAGTCAAAAACGGGGGGAGGGGGATGATGTTGGGCTTTTGTGTGTAGATTGGAAGAGTGAATGAGTCAAAGCAAATATTCTGTTGATTCTGAAATACACTATTTCCTGTACTCGGTTCATAACTGACAGGTTCATTTTCAATATGGGGAATTAAGTTAAATCATTGCACAAAAATAAACCATAGATCCAGTTCCTTTCTCTTTAGTAAGACAATGTTTTTATAATCCAGGAAGTAAATGCCATTATGCAAAAAGGGAGGGATCTTTGTACACAGTCCAGGCCTCCCAAAGAGATTACCAGGCTTTCTGTGCATGCAAAACAAACCACAGTCCCAGGCTGACTCCAGCTCTTGCCAGACTCCTCCACGAACCCTGTACGAGGGGAAACCGAGGGTCTCCTGAAAGAGGCTTCCATGCTTGAGAGACTCGTGAATCAAGGCTAATGCTCGTTTCATAATCTGAGAACTTGTCACTGGGTGATATAAAATCATGGTCATCAGAAACCAATTTAATAGTTACAGTGTGGCTTATCTCTGGGATAACTTGCATGTAAATAGAGTAAAACTTAGCCACCCAGAAATCTTGGGGAATGAGTCATTTTTGCTATCTTGGTGTTAACTGATATCCTTCAGGCAATAAAGCTTTAACCATAATGTGTTGGAACTCCTTGAAAGAGTTATGACCCTCTTCGTCACCGTGCAGTGACTCGGGTGTGTGGCGAGGAGCAGTGACTGTATTTTTCCATGTCAGGGAAGCTGTGGTCGCGGCTGTTGTCTCCTGCACCGAATGATCTTACATTTACGCCTTTGTAAAGTCCTTCCACCTATTCAGGTACCAGCTGCCCACCTCTTCTACCCTCTCTAGAGTGTGCTTTCCGGCTTATTTCCCTCTGTAGGGAATCTCCTCATCGTCCATGGACTGGAAAGATCCTCGGCCCATTTAGTTTTGTAGAAAGTAAGAGTACATGGAATCTAAATGACTCTGACTGAGGGGCCTAATTGATAAACCAACTATTGAACATTTATGAAGCCCTTTCTGGTGGGTCAGAAGCTAGTATTCTGAATGGAGAAGGTCTTACCATCAAAATAGCTTAATATGGCTTTGGTATGTGTAACATTTCTGTGTTATATTCTGAGTGTTTTTCATTTATCAACATTTTAGTGTTTTACACACCAGACTTTATGACAGTAGACAATGCTCAGACTTGATATGTCAACTTATTGAAGGAATTAATATCCATGGATCCAAAATACATCAGAAGAATTATTTTTAAATATAAGATCATGTGTGTGTGTGTGTGTGTGTGTGTGTGTGTGTGTGTGTGTGTGTGTGTGTGTTTTAAATGGTCAAAAGGTGATTAGCCAGCACATAAGTGATGAGAGGCAGGGTAGCACAATTTTAAAAGCCAGACCATCTCCACGGTACGATGGGAACAAGCAAGCGGTCCTCGGGTGCTCTATGAGTGGGGATTTGTAAAGCATTTGGTAAACGTCGCCTCTTATTTTAAGCAGGCAGAAGAACGAGCCCGGACGGAAGACTGGTTCTGAATCAGGAAAAAGAGAAAATTTCCGTGCTTCTCGCTGCTTCAGGGAAAAAGAAAAAAAAAGAGAAGTGGGGGTAGGAAAAATGGAGATGAAACAAAGCCAGGTGGTACTTCGTGACTACTTGTGTCTGTCTGTAAAACGACAGTTGCCTAAAAGGAAGTGTAACGTGGACACTGATGGCGGCTCAATGATTGGCCAGTAACGGGCACGTAAACATGGAGGAAAGACAGAGAGAGAGGCGGGGACAGTGGAAACGGCCGTGGGAACAGAGCCAGCCAGGGACTTGGGCGCCGGTGGGAGCTCACTGCCCTTCTGGGAGACTCAGGGGTGTATCCAGGGAAGTGCGGGAGAGGAGTCAGAAATGAAAGTAGTCAAGGTCAGGCCAGGGACAAGGACTGGGGGCGTGAGCTTGGCAGACGTTTCCTTTTATTTTATGATCTCATGAAAAGCAAAGTCATCTGCAAGGGAATGCAGTCCTGGGTTGTTAATTAAACACCTTTTCAGCAAATGAAAGGACAAAGCCTGAAGATGAGGCAGGATTAATTCAGGGGTGCAACTGCCCCCACCCCATGTGTTAGTGGAGTCATTTCTGAGGACAGACAGCAAACCCCTTGAGCTATGGCTGGAAATGAATAATGATTAGCTTGGGTGCTGACACCTTTTTATTCATGAAGACCCGGGACCCTGGGCCTCGCCCGCAGTGAGAGCGGAGCAATAGCCAAGACGAGCCAAGACACAGGAAGACCCCCTCTTCTAACCAGGAGCGAGGCCCGTCCTGTTGCTCAGCGGCTGGGCCATCAGAACCGGACAGCAAGACAGCGGGGGCGTCCTGTCATCAGCGTTCAGCTCCATGCAGACACTGCAGCCCATCAGGCAGGCGGACAAGGAGGGTGGCCTGTCCGACTCAGGCCGCCCGGGTGGCGGGAGCCCCACCAAGCAGAGCAGGAGCACATTAGCAGAGACACAATCAGCTCAGGTGTCTGTGGAAACGGGTGGGGAGACGCAGTGATTCATGGACAGGAGGGAGATTAGCTGGCTCTTGTCCTCGGAAACTCCAAGTCCAGAGTACATTTTCTGAAGTCATAATAAAAGAGGAAACTCCTTTTAGTAAACAGAAAGTAAAAGGGGTCAGAGCTCCTTTCTCGGTGGGTGAGACGCAGCGGGGTCAGAGGTCGGAGTCCGGGCCAAGGAGGACCTTTGCCAGCCTGCCCGGTGGGCTCTGATCGACTCGGTCCCGTAGACAAAGGATGCCCATGAATGGCAGAAAGAGACATGGACTCAAACTGAGGAGGGCATTTGGACCTTATTACACTTTTAAAGTTAGTTCAATTTCTGAAGTTTTATCTTCATTTTTTCCTACAGGAAAAAGGGACAAAAGTTGTCGATTTTATTGCTTTACTCCTATAGTATGGCTTCCAGACCCGAGACTGTGGGAGGTTTTAGATAACCCATCAGTGATTAAAAACTGATGTAAGATTCTTTTTTGGGGAGGAAATTTTGGAGCTGAAACTTCTAGGGTGACTAGATCCACCATGGGGCGGGTGGGGGGCCCTGAAGAGCGCTTGTGCTGGCTGGTGGCCGCCCACCTTCTCTGCAGCTTGGGGGTGAGCGCCCGGTCCCTCCACCCACCCTGCCTGCCGGCCGTCAGGAAGCCCTGTGCCCACCTTGTTTGCCCTCACCGTGTGGTCTCAGAGACATGTTTATCAGGGCCCAGCATGGCCCCTTCTGAAAACCCAAGGGGCGCTTCACTACGTGCTGTCGTGAGAAGAGTGCTGGGCTGGGAGTCAGCAGACCGACAGTGCTGCCCCAGCTTGGCACCTGATGCCTGATGCCTGAGTGTCACTGCTCCCCGTGGCCAGAGTCCCTCCTGGCTTTGCAATTCTGCCAGTCTATGAGGTGCCGTCCGTCACCGATGGTAATAAAAGTCTGATAAACTGCCATACCCTCTGGGAGTGCACCAGGAAGAGCTTGGGGCCAAGAAGGCATGACCCTCCTGACATGGGAGCCAGAGCTCTCAGGCCTCTTCTCGGCCTCACGTGTCCAGGTGACAGGGGACACCCCTGGGTGTGACAGAGGCAGCACAGGTTCTCAGGGGAGGGAGAATCTTCCACTCATGGCATGTCTGGCTTGCTCCCCAAATCCCCCCACCCCAGTGCTGTCCACATCCTTTTGAATAACCATGTCGCCATGGTGACTTACCGCCCCAAGTCCAGGGTCATGTTAGGTCGTAGAAACCCCTTCTGTCTTGCCTGACATCTACAAGTATCAGACTGGAACTGACTTGAAGGGGACAGAGCAGTAGAACTTCCAGTAGAGTTATTACTAAACCTCTTGCTGAGAATCCGCTCCATTTTTTAGATCTCTACGGAAACGTGTTCTCTATTTGTCCCTTATTTAATGTTTACCAGCCCTCACTGCTGAGGGCTGGCCAGAGGATTAGGACACATTCTAAATGTTATTTTTTATTAAAAATTTTGATAGTATATGTACATGGTGAAAAATTCAGAAGAAGCAAGAGGATATTAAAGGTAAAGTTAGTGTTCCTCCTGCTCCGTTTCTTAGCCCCCCTAGAGCCATTCCCTTTTTCCAGATTCTTGTGTATCATGTTCAATGAGTACATAGTCCTACTTTTTCTTTCCACAAATGGCAGCATAGTATATAGTACCACACACTTGCCTTTTTCTCTTAAGTTGTATTTTGGAATGCTTCCATTTAAGTAAATGTAGAACCACCCCATCGTTTTTTATAGTTGTGTAGTATTCCATCGTATAAATGATCATAATTTGTTTCACCCATCTTCTATTAATGGACATTTTAGATGTTTTCCAAAATCCTGTTCATTAAAACACAATGCTGCCATGAATATCCGTGTACATGCAACATCTTCTTAACGGGCATTATTGTGGGACTGCTGGCGCTGTTAGTTTTTTTTCCATGTGTAAATGTCTGTCTTGTCAACGATGTTGTCAATGCCTGGAAAACAGGAGACATCGTGCTGTGCTACTGAGCACACAGAGGGCATCAGGTGCACTGCTGGGTTTCATAAACATCGGATGAATTAATTGAAGCTCCTAAATCATCTCAATGATACTTTAGAGATAAGAAATGATAATTTGGAGGTTAAGTGACTTGCTTAAAATCACAACCAGTCAGTCACAGGAAACACCACAAAGTAAATACATAAAATGGATGTAAATAAAAGCAGATATTGAGAATATGTTCCAAAAGTAGACTATTTCCCCGGGTTTTCATGCACAGGTAGAAGAGATCGTTCCATTGGCCAGCTCTGCAAGGTGAGTCAACAACTCCTCTGGAGAAACTGGTCATCCTGGGAGGCAGGCAGATGTCTCCAGCTCCTGGAATCTCACCCGGTCGGGGTGGAACGCCAGCTCACCACGTGGCGCTGCGCTGATGTGGAGAAGCGCCCGACTGGTCGGTAGGCAGACATTTCCTCACGTGAGGAAATCTAGTTCAGCCCAGAGGAAGCTGAAGGGGGGGAAGGAAGAGATGAAGAGGGAAGAAAAGTCAGGAGGAGGAAATCGCACTCTGGCTTTATGACAGCTCTGGGATAAATCAGGAAAAGGAGGGAGCCGGCAGATGACCTTAATCGGGCTGCACCAGCTGTCACCAGTGACCCATGAAGAGAATGCCCTTTTGTTGGCAAACAAGGAAGGCGTGTTTATCATGATGTTTAACGAACACTCATTATGACCTGGGCAGACGAACGTGTGCTCTGATTGGCTGGTCTCAAAATAATTATGTCGACATCTCATAACTTTAAGATTATACAGCTTTGTAGTTTCAAGACTTATTAGCTCCTGAAAACAAAAATAGTTTTCCAGACAAGTAAATGTTGTACTAATCAGTACAAAACTTTTCCAGGATTTCCAAGACCCCTCGTTACCTAGAGTGACTCCTGTGTCAACATCAGTACTCTTGAGCGGGGTCTCCTTGGCCCTCCCCTTGGACAGAGCCTTGGGTGTTTATTTCCTTTGTCTTTTTTCTTTTCTCTCTTTAGTGACCTGAAAGAGTAGACCCATGGGACTAGGAAAAATACCCCAATTCACCCTTCAGCGCACCCCGACCAGGAAAGGCTTGTCATCAGGCTTCTGGGTTGGAAGACGACCGCAGGGAACCTACCACCAGGGAGCAGGAGGTGCGGGCGCTGCGCAGCGCTGAAGTGCAAGTCCCGCTGGAGGAGTGTGATTACCCGAGGGGGCGGTCTGGTGGCGGGATGGAGGGTGGCACTCCTCAGCTTGAGCAAAGTGTTCTGGAATCTGAGTGGTTATAAATGGTCCACATTTCAAGCTCCTGCCTCACCCCACGGTGCTGGCAGCTCCTTCGTAACAGAAGGAGGGTCCTACTGCACCCCCAGGAGGGTTCCCTCCCCATCTGCTGACGGGAACACCCTCCTCCCCACCCCCAGGTTTTGCTGTCGTTCAGGGAGTGCATGCTTTTGAAATAAAAGAATGACCTGACATGGTTTTATGAATCCTTGTACGATGCGTGGATGGGTGAAGGTACATCCACTGGGCACCTGCAGCCGTGACCCACAGGGCAGAGGGCTCTGACCAGAGCTACAGGGCAGCACCGCCCTGCTCTCTGCCGCCCTGAGTGGAACACTGCTGGGCAGAGCGGCTAGCAGGGAGCGCCGTCAGTGAGCTGTCCACAGAGGTTTTTAAGGTCAATATAGCTTCATGAGGATGACCAATAGGCTTTGCATTCACTGATTTGTAGAAATGGAATTGGAGGTCATCTGGTTTAACGACTGCATTTTACAGATGTGGAAACAGACCCAGAGAGGCTCCTGCTCTTACCTAAGTCACCCGGCTGGCCAGACCAGAGGAGCCTGGGCTCCTGATGCCCTGTGCCCTCAGCTGCACCCCCAGGAGGGTTCTCTCCCCATCTGCTGACGGGAACACCCTCCTCCCCACCCCCAGGTATTGCTGTCGTTCAGGGAGTGCATTCTTTTGAAATAAAAGAATGACCTGACATGGTTTTATGAATCCTTGTAAGATGCATGGATGGTTGAAGGTACACCCTGGACATCTCAGGTTTTATATAATGTTTAAAAAAAAAACTAGAGTTCTTTTTGTTTATGATATTATCCAGAGACACATTTCTGAAGACCTATACAGAAATGTCACTGTAGTTCAATCTCAAGGAACCAACCACCTACTCCTAAATGGTCACTGATCTGTAACAAGAATGTTTTAATTTTCCTTGCATGCTAGCCAGATTTAACAGTAAATTTTGTTGATATTCTATCCCAGCATTGCACCAAATGAGCTAATGTAAATATAAGTGGAGCATGGAATTTTCTATTAGATGTCCAGATCCAAATATACTCATAATGTGCACTATTCTTACTTAATCTTTTTGAGCCAAACATGAATGATATGCAGAAGATACCCAAATACCTATGCAACTAAAAGCTACAAAATGAAAGCTAGGAATTAGTGCTTTTAATTCAATTTGCTCCCTTTTAGCAGATAATAATACAACTAATTCATTTAAAAGAGGCCAGTAACATCAGTCAAATTATACACAGCTTGCTTTCTCTGGAGGCAAGTCACTTTTTGAGAGCACGATCCTAGTCTTATTCATACCTGAACCTCACCCGTGGCCTGGAAGGTAACACATGTTCATTGAATGAACAAATGAGTGAATGTATAAGCAAAAATTCTGGATTTATCTTTCATGATTAGGAAGGAAAACCCCACAATTTGAGACAAAAAGAACCCCACAAAACTCAAGATTCCTATGTTGGAATTCACATGTTCTCAAGCTTTCTGATAAAATGATTGAAAAGTAAGAGGAACAGGAAGGAGGATTTATTAAAGCACTTTTTGGGGAAACAGGTCAGAAGTACACAAGACAATGTAAATTACACTTGGGGAATCCTTAACCAACTCTCTGATTCTACGGTCAGTACCTAATGCAGTGGAGGTTCCGGAAAATGTTTAAAACCGTATCCCTTGTATTTTGTGGACTAAGGCTGCTCTGTTAAAGCAGAGAGAGGAGTTCTCAGCCATGGTGTAGGAAGGTTCTAGCTGGGTGACATGGAGCAAGTTACTTACTAAGAACAGCTACTGTTTTGAGGGACTTTTTATGCAAACGGGGTCAGTTTCTTTCCTACACCACCCAACTTAATTTGATGTCTCTGGGCCTCTATTTCCTTGTATGTAAATGGGGATGACAGAACCTGCCTCCGAGGACATTGTGAGGAAAAAATGAGAAAATGGTTGTGACAGCCCATAATAACACATTTTAAATGCAGAGCAAGACATTATTTTCATGATTATGCTTTCAGATTCATGACTGTATTACAGAAGCACCCAAATCAGTTTTAAGGCACATTTTTTACTTTCTTTTTCTTGTATTTGAATAAGGCCATTGAAAATGAATACTACAGAAAACATAGACATGACTCACGCATCATACGTTCCCTGGAACCCTAATCTGTTGCTCTCTTTTATCTCATGAAGGAAATGAACCAAAGGAAAAAAGTCAAGGTAAGGGTGAGAAGAGACGCAGCATCCCTCTGAGAGAGCCCAGTGGATTTCTAGAAGGCTTCTTATCTGCAGACAGCTGTGGCCAAGCCACTCAGATGTCCTCAGGCCCCTGCATGACCCTCATCTATTCCTGTGTTTTCTTTGGCCTGAATTTCTATTCGTCTAGGAGTCTCCGAGTAAGAAGTCCATTGTAAAAGCCTGGAAGCTTTGTTCTGGGCGGGAGAAAATGGTCTATTGAGAAACAAGCCAACCTCATTCTGAGCCTTGAAGTTTGACAGTGGTGTCATTTATGGAGTGACACAGTCACGCTGCAAATGCCAGAGACATTCCAGAGTCCGTGACTGTTGTGCAACAACCCTTCAAGGGTGGCTGCAGGCAGAGCCCCACCCGCCCGCCCGGGTGCAGGGAAACCACTCCCCCTGGAATGTGGCTGTGCTCGGCCTTCCTCCCCAGGTGCAGCAGCACGCACGCACCGGGGGCGGACCTGGCCCGACCGGAGGGACGACTCTATTTTCAGGGAATGACAAATGGATCGTGCTGATCGGGTGAGAGTACTCAGCCGCCTCCTACTCTGGCTCCAAGGACAACCTGTGGGGAGGGTTTGTTTGGGAGTGACTCGTGCCAGGACATGCGCAGCGCGATGGGAACGCACACAGCTTGCTGTGCTGCCGGGGAGACGACTGCAGCCCCTCGGGGGGCGGGAGGGAGGCCTGGGCTCCGCTCCTCGTGCCCCCGCGGCCGCCGGGGTGCCGCGAAGACATGCCATTCCTCCGAGGGAGCAGACAAGACGGTAGCTCCAAATGACACGCGCTCTCGCCCGGGAGGCTTGTAAACACCGAAGGAGGCCATCGTTATTTTCATTCCTGACCGGTTGGGTGGTGCAAATAACACCCCGCGTACCCGGCCGACGCTGGCGCCGCGCTGAGCACGGGGGTTTGTCATGCGATCCCCAGCGTGCGACGAATGCTCACGGGCAGCGTGCATCCCAACTGCCCCCCCGAACAAGCTGGCTGGTGGCGGAATGCGAAACAAGACTTGGTGCGGAAGTCAGGTTTACGGATGTGACCCAAGAGCAGCTCTGGAGATGGGTAGCAGGATCCCCAAGGGTCCCGGCCCAGGGGCCGAGGGGCCTGCTCGGCAGGTGGACCCTCAGCTTTGCAGGAACAAGTCTGCGGCAGTCACCCCTGCTGGCCTGCACACTTCCAAACCGTCAGGGTGGTACACTCTGTCACGTGGCTTTTTGTTACTGTAATTAGAAAAGAAATGTCACCACAGACACTGCCCTGAAACACCTCCCTCCAACTACAGGCCCCTCCTGGCCCCACGAACCCCCCGGTCCTTCAGGACCTGTGCTAAGGAGTCAGGTGCACAGAGGCCTCAGGCTTCCCGGGGCCACCGGGCTCTTGAGGTGACCGCTCTGTCTCTGTTCAATGACCTCTTCCCCCATCACCCCAAGATGATCAAGAGCATAGAAAAATAGGCTTAGCTGCCCTGAGGCCCGGGGAGTCCGGCCAGGGCGGGTGCGCTGTCGAGGCCGGAGAGGAAGCCCTCGCGATGCCCCCCGCCCCCTCCCCACCGCCCGCCTGGCCCCCAACGCTTCTAGCCCCACAAGCACCATCAAAAGGGACTTTCCCTCTCTAACCACCAGGGTCTCCAGCGGTGAGCAAAGAAGACAGAAGACGTGATGTGGTTTCTGCTTAGTTAGAAGCACAGGAAAAACTTTTAAACACCCCTTAGAAGGGAGAAAAACCCAAGTACGGAAGGAAGTCTGTGCACCTTCAGTACAGGCTTGATCTTGCCTTTTTTTTTTCTTGCCTTTCAGAAATACATGCCTCTCTTTTGGGAAGCCCACTGAGTGCCCAGTGGCCCTCGGCAGAGCCCACGAGGGCCTGGGTCAAGAGTCCCTCCCAGCAAACGGAGAGGCCCTCCACTCTGTCCCTCTCAAACTCACTTCTCTGATGGGAGCAAGATTGCCACCTGAATCGAAGAGACGCTTCTCTCATTCCTAAATTACAAAGCTGGTTTTAAAAAGATTCCTTCCTTCCTTTTCTTTCCTCTTTTTTTCCCCCAGCCAATCCTTTTAAGAGCATATAGTTCTTCAGGCTGCAGATGAACAACGGTATGTCATTATACTGAATGTATGATGGGAGGGAAGACACAGCTGTAAGCTATCTAAGCTGGGCCGATCGGTTTGCTTCAGATACTATAATTTTCAGTCTGGAATCCACGTGTAGGTCAATACGCGAGAAGTCAAAAACTACCGATTTGAAGCAATAGGACTATAAATCTTGGGAGTGTTTCTTCTGTTGGTTGCCAAAACTGCGTAACAGGTGTACATACTGAAAGTCTTCAGACAGTTCTTGGAGGAATTGTGTCTCTTGGGGCTACACGGCCTGGGAACAAAAAGTGGGGCTGGACTGTCCTTTCTTATCTTTCACGTGTGCCTTCAGGTACGCTGGTTAACTATGTAAGGGGGGTATTTAAAACAGAACATGTCTCCTTAAACTCAAGCAGTAGAAGTTTTTTCTAATGTGCCCTTGAAGCAGAAAATGGATCCATTTCTGCATTTCCTCTCATTTGTAGAAAACATACATTCTCCATGCTTTAAAGTGGAATGAACTTAAAGCCACTTTATCCAAAGAGCATCTGAGTTTTTGCAATTGCCCGATGCCTCCCATCTGAGGATGGCTGTGCCCTTCACCCGTGGGTGCCAAGTCTCTGAGGCATGGTCTGGCAGGGTGGGGTTAGCTCTGTGGCTCAGTTTCCTATTTGGAACACTGCCGGCCTGAGGCTGTCACAGAACGATGGAAGCCTGACACCCACCCTTCTGGGAATGCACACAGAAATGCCACCTCAGTCTGGCCTTTTGCAGGGGAACTGGCCACCCCCAGAGCACGCTGGGAGCCGGGTCATCTGGAAGGAGATCAGCTTCAGAGACACGAACTGTTGCGTGGAGTTTGAAGTGGAATGGATTCAGAATTAGGGCGGGTCACAGTAGGCCATGGTTCTCCAAGACTCTCTCTCTTCTCCTTTCTTTTCTGAACTATCTACAGGACCAGTTAAAAGTCAAGCTCCTGACAAGGCAAAAGGCAGTAGTTGAATGCTATAAAGCTCTGCTGTTTTGCCAGCCTGCCCTAGGATAAACACATCCCGGATGCCTGTGGCCCCCCTGCAGCCCCCCACGGCGGCTTGGTCCAATCTGCTACTGTGGGAAGCAGAGTCAGGAAGCTGGGGTTCAGTTTCCAAGCCAAAGAGGAACTAGTCAGGTGGCTTGGGCATCTCTCCTGATATTCCCCCTTCTCCGACCGACATACTCAAAGCCCAGCCCAACCTACTTCCTGAACGAAAAAACTCCAGGAGGAAAACATGTTGCCTTAAACCTCCTGCCGGCACAAGGCACCTCCTGCAGCGACAGCAAGAGCGGGTGCCGAGGTCTGTGTGGGCTTTGAGGAAAACCTCAGACCCGCTGGCCAGGTGTACAGAGCTACACTCTCAGCCTGGTTATTAAAAATGAAACAGATTCATTAAAATTGGACCTCATTCTTTGATGGTGCAGCCAGCTGTGCATGGGCAGCTGCTTCGTGGGTGACAGGGGTCAAATGCTCCCCTGGGCTGGCTTAGCCCGGCCCCCAGGACAGGGCCACCTGCCCACCCTGGGCCTGGCAGGGAGGAGGGCGGGCGCCAACCGAGAACGTGCTCCCAGGCAGATCATGGCGACTGTGGCCACCCCTTCCTACCTCCTTTCTCTTGAGGGAGTCGAGCCCACATGGCAGGCTGTTTGGTAGGAAGTGTGTTCCACCCTGGGCACTAGAGGGGGCAGCCCTGCAGCCCTGGATGCCGTGCCCTGGGTACCTGCCCCTCGGCCCGACACTGGACCTGTCCCCGGGAGGCACTGTCGCATCCCTGCCTCACACCTCTTCCCGGGACTGGCAGTGCGAGGCCGGCACAGTGGCTGAACTGGTTCACTTCCTACGGTGACCAGGGCTTCCCCAGCAGGCAGGGTGCAGAGGCCAGCACGACTGTCATTTCATTTGCTAGCCCTGAGCCCAGACGTGCTCCTGAGGTGCCCTGTGCCCCTTGGCCCAGAAGACAGGTGCGGGAGGACACCGGGCCTGGCGGGAGCCCGCCAACAGGAACGACAAGGAGTGTGAAACCATGTTCTGCTCTGCAGAAAAAAGCAGAGCAGGCTGAGGCTCCGGCCTCGCTAGCACCCCCTTCTCCGTCCCCTGGCCCTCACTCCGGGGCCTGCTGTGTCGCACTTGCCCTGCGGAGGGTGTCGCCTGCCTCCTGGTGTCAGCCGGTTGGAGAGATGACCGAGTCATGTTTTGTGTGCAAGGCGGTAAAATGGCCCCCGTGTGTGTGTGTGACACAGGCTGCTCACAGCGAAACTGACACTCAAGTAGAAAGTGGTGGCCGCCCCCTGGGAGCCGCTCTGCAGCCGCGCGGGGCAGGGGGAGCGCCGGGCCCCGTCTCAGGCCAGCCTCCGCTTCCACAAGCTTGTGATTCACTGAGAACTGGAAGCTCAATTGCCTTTTCACTCACTAGCTTTTAACGGTTTATTCATAAAGCAGTTTTTCACTTTTCACTTATTTTCAGCCCCTTTCACATCTATCTACTCACGGTTTCTGTTGTTGGCGTAACCTCTCCTTCTCTCCCCCTGTCTCTCTGCTTCATTTGTCTGTATTGCCTTTTTTAAACCTTGAACCGTTAAAACGGTTTTGAGGCCTAGATCGCTCTGCTCGCCGAGGGATTCCTCCAGGTCTCCTCGGGGTGTCCCTGCGGATCCTCGCTGTCTTTTTGAGTTACCAGCAGTTTGGTCCCCTCTCCTTTTTGGGGTGACAAACTTGAATCTTTCCCAGTCTTCTTTACTTTATTTACTCTAAAAAAAATGAAGACCCCTTCCCCAAGCCCACGAAACCAAACATCCTAGAATTCCTGATACTTGACTTTAGCAGAGGTTTGATTTGAGCACAACCCAGGATTCCCATTCAAAGGGCCTTGATTCCTTTCAGACGAGCCTATGAATTCCTGGGGAAAGTTCATGGACCTTACAAAAATTTGCAGGACCTTTGCAAGCCCTATCTCTTTTGCCAAAAGAAGCCACAGTAGTTGTTTCCACGCTTTAAAAGAAGCCTGCCCTTCATTTCCATAGTCTCTGACATTTGCTCTCTGAATTACAGATATCTGTCAATGGCAGCAGTCAGAGTTCCGGGGAAGACAAACCAGAAGAAATGAGAGAAAACGACAGGACCTTACCCTCTGATGAGATGCAGCGCTTCTGTCTGGGTGGAGGAGGGCCTGGGAGCAGCTCCACCAGCGCATGCCCCGACTTCCTTGAGAGCATGCAACTAGCTGGGGCTGGACCTGGACTGGAGCTAAGGATCTAGGTCCCTGGTGCACTGCTCTTCTAACAGACAGGGCTCAAAATTTCACTTCCCACCATGGGTGCACTCTTAGCCTCAGGCTCGGGAGCCGGGGAAGGAGTCAAAGCACCCATTAGTGACCCTGCTTGGCTGCTGTCACGGCAAAGCACCATCAGGTCACTTGTACTGAGCTGGGGAGGCAGGGAGTGGAAGGGAATGAAGGCGTGTCCCCCCTCCTTTGCCTGTGTGGGTGGGATACGTCCTCACCGGAAGCTGATGGGAGGACGGAGGCGGTCCCTCCTCTTCTCGAGGGGCCGTGGCCCTGAGGGGCTCTAGCCTGGGGTTGCTTTGCAGTGTGCCCTGAGCTGGGGGTGGGGGTAGGGGTGCCCTGTTTCACTTTCCATCCCCTTCCAGAATCCCTGGGAAGAGCTCAAATGTGCAATGTATTTTCAAATATTTTACAAAATATACAGCGCATTTCATGTCACGGTATCATGGACTTTTCCTCAGAATCAGATAAGCTCTCTAAATCTGTCTTCCATCTATATCTACCTATCATCTATCTAATTTACCAATCTCTCTACCATCTGTCTCTCTAAAGATCTATCTATCTAGTTTCCTAGGAGGCCTCAGGAACATTGATAAAACTTAGGTTCTCTACCAAAGCCTTGTTCTCTCTTGTCCCCAGGTGCTCCATCATTTCTAAGGCTGATAGAAATTATAGACCTGGAAGGGCTTCCCAGAGCATCTGGTACATCTTGTGCTTTCAAACAAGCTGATTCCTCTCTAAGCCCTCCAAGGCGTTTCTATTCCTCCCCACAAGGAAAGGAACCCGCTGTACTAAAAACCCTAAAGGTAGGTGTCATCCCTGTGATCAAACCAGGGTCCCTTCTGCTAGGATTTGTTTCACTCCTTCGCTCTGCTTCTCACCCTCAATGGGGAGCAGCTGGTTGCTGTCATCCACAGGTGAATCCTTCAGATAAGCTGAGATGGGGGGCTTTGCCAAAATCCCATGAGAACAGCCCCCTTCCATGAACACACTGAAGAATTTCTTACGAAAATTACCTCTTGACGCTCATCTGTCACTTCCTCTTTCTTTCTTGATGAGGGTAGGAGAAAACTACAAGGTGACCACGTTCATATGTATGCTAAACAAAAGCTTCAGATATCTACATGGTCGGCTCTGGGCCATTAGTTGTCACACCCGGAAGGCAGAGCAAACTAAGAGAGGTGTGTTAGTTCAGTCTGCTGCGAAACTGGTCATGGAGAGTATTGGAATAAATCAGGCTAAAAAATAACATTTTGGAATCTTGCTGTGATGTTTGCCTAAACGACATAATTAAGGCTGTATTGAGACTGAAATCCTTTCTCCCTGATTTCAGGAGCCGCTGTGAGCAAATGGACTTGGGAGTTCTGAGGACTTAAAGCTTGGAAAAGGATAAGATGGGAGGCTTATGCGTGAGTCCTGAAACATTTCTTGCAGCCGCTGTATATGCAGAAGTAGACTGTCAAGAGAGCTGGCACTCAGCATGATCTGATTGCTTCTGGCCAGAAGTTGATACTGAAATGGACACGTTAGGGACAAAGAGCTCTATGGTCTCATAAAGGAAACGGTGTTTTCTGGATTGCTTCAATGATCATATTCTGTTACCTTCTCTCCTACCCATGAATTTTCTTAGCTGCCGCCCTCTGTGGCACAGTTTTCCTTTCTAGACCAGACGATCCTAGAGGCCTGGTTTTACACTAATATTCCTGTACCATGTGCCTCTAATTACTTTCATTTCTCTGCTCTGGCCTTTTCATGATCTTTTTAAAGAAGGCCACACACACACACACACACACACACACACACACACACACACACACACGAAAAGGCTGACTTACACAAACTTAAAGGTCCTAAATTGGTTTCCTCTCCCGCAAGGGGAAAAAAAAATCTAGATATGTGCCCATCAACTCCCATGGAAACAAGTCCTGTAGACAGTGTTCTCTTATGGTGGGGAATCAAATGCATCATTCCTGAAGCTTTTATTAAGAAAGACAGAGAAAGAGGACTTCTTTGGTCTTGCCTAGCCCAGTGCAGTTGCATGAAATCTCAACCGATCGTGCGAATGTTGGCCGGTAGACTTGAGCTCCTAGTGAGCATCATCTTTGCATTAAACAGCGAAGTCCCCACATGTTCCAAGAATATATAACACTTGAGAAAAAAAGACATGCGTTGCCAGGTAAGAAACTGATTTACAGTAGTGACTGTTACACACTGGATCTTACTGGGCTTTGTTTTGAAAAATTATTACAATGGTTCTGTAGAATTTAGTAGTGCAACGAGCACCATTTGGCACATTTATGACAATAGGGCTCTGGTTTTCTTAACGCCAGTTACATGTTGGCAGCGTTTCAAATTCTTGGTACAGATGTTTAAGTGAATATGAAGAAGAAACATTAAAAAAAAACCAGGCAGCTTTGAGTACCAAAATGTAAGGAGCATTATGTCCTCAATATGCAGTTACATAGATGTGGGACCATCGGTAGTGGATGGTGTGGCAAGCATGACACCATGCGCAAAGGGCTTTTACAGTTTTCTCACTGAGGGCACTAATAATTTTCTAGAAGCATCTCCTACTCACATCTACCAAACGAGACTCAGACTTATGCCTCTATTTGTGCCTGGAGATAGATTAGTTTCTGGGGCATCAAAGGACCAGCAAGTAGCTCCATGCCCACCACGTGAGCTTGGGATTGCCTGGCCACACCACGATCCCTCAGTTTCACGGTAACAGTGTCCAGATGCTGGTAAAACAGCTTTCTTGAGACTCATTTTAAATGAACAAGTGGCAAATCTACTTCCTGAGTTAAGAGGTGAAGGAAAAAAAAATACCCTGGGCTGTATGGCAGGAAGGCTTATGCAGAAGCCCGTAACACCTTACGCCCTGTGGAATAAGGAAATCTGCAGGCTGCAGGGGCCAGGGCACTGCTCCTTCCCCAAGCTTCCGGGGGCTTCCCCAGTGCCCCTCACCCATGAGCAGGTGGGGTCTGCACACGCACACCCCGGCACAGCTCAGAAGGCACTTCTGGAATTGTTCGAAGTCTTCCTTGCTTTCCTACCACCCTATACACACCAGCAAAGTAAAATGAAAAAGTCCAAAGAAAGTATAAACCAATCTTCCCCACTTACTGGCTAATGCTTAAAATGCTTTCCTTAGAGCACACTTTTATAGCTTGTATTTAGAGAAAATCTTTCGCTTTTGAGTTACGGGACACTAGATGAGCACTTGCTTCCGATCACTCCCAAGTGTAGTCCCCGATGGAGGTGGTATTGGGGAGTCCTCCCTTTGGGGGCAGGGACCGTGCAGGAGAGAGGCAATGTGTCATGTTCAAAATTCATTCCGGGGCCCCCCTTCCCGTATAATTAAGATGCCGCTCACTGGCCCTTCACGCAAGACACTAGACAAGCATTGGTAAAGCATGAACATTTATATTTAATTTACATTTTGACAATTTGCACATAAATAACAATGTAAACCAGTACGTAAACATAAGATAGTTTGTTGTTCTAGCAAAGTGAAAAGCCAGTAACTTTGGTCAGTTTTAACTCTGAGTAGAGGAAAAAAAATAATAAAACCACTGTTGATTGTGGGCTCAACATTCACATGTAAGAGGCCTAAGGGGGAAAACCAGACAGCAAAGAAGATCCAGGTCTCAAGCCATAGTGCAGGGCCTGGTGAAATCCCCACGTGTGCGAAAGCACAGAAAGGCAAAAAGCGAATGGGCATGTGGGAGTAGAGCATCTGGCACCGGTGTCGGGGTGATGCTTTGCTCTACCTACTGGAAGGGCTGTGTGCTCCCCGAACACTGACACCTGAAAGCTGTCAGTTTCCCTGCTGTGTAGAACGGATCAGTAAGGCTCTTAGGGTTCCCTGGATCATTCTCAATGTGTCATTACTCTTCCCTGCAGGTTGCCTCAAAACAAAATGCTGAACATATAAACCAGATTGACTGGTGATACATCAGTTATTTAAGGAGGAGGGAGAGAAAAGTTAGTTGTAGAAGGAGTAGTAACGGGATTCTTATTTTTGTGACTTGAGTGTGGCCCTATAATCATAATGTGGCAAACCAAAAATAAAGCCATCTGACAGGGTCCTTAATAGTAAAAATGATGGATCTCTTTCTCCCTGGTTTCTATGCAGTCCCCACCTTTGCAACAAGGTCTTAGGGTGTCTTACAAGAGCAAGGGGTACCCAAGCTCACCACTGTGCCTATGAGGTCACAAGTGTTAAGCAAAGGCTCAGAAAGGGTTTGATTTTTGTGTTTTTTCCTGCCCTTAGGAAAAGTAGGTTCTTTTACATGGCTTGGCTCACAATTTAAGTGGTTATAAATATATTATATATACACATGGTATAGTGGTATAAATAGATTTATAAATATACATCATTCTTCGTTACACCTTGAATGCTGACATGTAATCTTTGGGCTTAGCAGAGTAAAAAGATAGAGTGGCACACATTCTATCTTTCCCGAGCACATTTCGTCTCTCCTCTCGAGTAGCAAATATTAGGTAAGTCATCATTTCCTGCACGACTGGACGTACTCAATGAGGTAATTGTTGTTGAACAACTTTGCAATGCCCTTTCATCTTCAATTAAATTAACTGTAAAATGTAAAAACACAAATACTGAGGAAAACAGGAGTTGTACAGAAAAAAAGACAATTGATGTGTTGGGGATAGGAATGTTCATTACCTGCTCTTACCCTAAGACAACAAAAATACCCGTTTTCCAGTTTTTTGTTTTTAAAGTGTGGCCTGCGCTTATCTACCTCGAATCCTTCCTGGTAGAGCACCATGTTTGTGCAATTTTGACGTAACAACAACAAAAACCAACAACAAAAACGACACCCAGACTCAAGCCCCCAAACCTCACACATACCAACCCCCCCATGCCTTGGGAAGGTCTTACGGTGGCTTCAAACATGGCATCATGTCTTCTTCACATTTTCAGATACTACGTGGGATCGCAAGAGTCATGCAGCCACTCTGTCACATGAGTGGGGGTGCGGAGACCCTGCTTTTTGGAGAAGGAGCCACGTTGGCAAAGCCTTCTTGTCACACCTTTGTGGTAAATCTGTGGCGAGGGGGAGAAATTCTGATCTACAGACACATACAAGATTCCTTTTCTTGTTTTTTCTACCTAGGTTATCACGGGGTAATTCCACACAAACCCCCAGGCTATATATGATGCCGTTCAAATGATATGACCCTATGAATTAACACATCAACTGTTGGAACTTTGGCAAGACCGAAGCCTCATGTTCAAACCATTATTATAGAGGGAGGTCAACCGAAGTCATGTATATGCTGACTACATCTTGGGTACTTAAAGAGATGTGCTGAAATTATCTACAAAGAACGGCCACAAGATAAAAATATAACATTTATATTCAAATTACAAGGAATTTTTCCAGTCATTGTAAACTTTTTTAATTATTGCTTTTTGAATGCTAAATTGTATAATAAATTATGAAGGATTATCATTGAAAAAATAATTATGGCTAGGCAAGTCTTAGCAATGGGAAGGCTATGCAAACATATCCACAAATACTCAAAATACATAGGGTCAAATATATAGATGGTGTAAATAAGTATATATATATATATATTTTGTCTTTGCCTCATTTATGCCCTGAGATTTCAGTAACTTTGGAGTTCCTTCTTCAATTCCAAAGCGGTGGGGGGAAGCCATCTGCAGTCAGGTAGGGCTTTGCAGAGCTGGGATTCTGTACGAGCCATTCACTACAGGCACCCTGACTTGACAAGTCGTAAGTTAAGAAACAAAACAAAACACTTCTTGCTTTCTGAAAATCTTAAGGATCCATTGATTCTACTGTTTCCTGTTTGACCTTTACAGGTCCCAGAGGTAGTGGGTTGCTGGGAGCCACCTTCATGAGCGGCGCGTCCGACGGCTCATAAAGGCCGCACCCCGAGAAGAGGCCATTCCCCATGTTTCTTTGCAAAGACACCTTCAGGCCAGTTTCTTCTCTCTCTTTTCTGACCACAGCCAGAATTTCTTTCTCCACCACAGAGGTCACGTCGATGTTGTCCTCCACGTCCTCCAGCCGGTCGGCATTGTCACTGAGGTCAAACTTCTCGATCTCCTCATTGATGCGGGTCAGGTCGTCCACGGGCAGCCCGGGGGCTGGGGCCGCGGGACAGTGGCCCTTCAGGTGGACCTTGAGGCTGCACAGGTGTATGTAGCTCTTGTGGCAGTGGGCGCACTTGTGGGGCCGCTCCCGCGTGTGCAGGCGCTTGTGGAGTTTCAGGTGCACGAACTGGGTGAACTTGGCGGGGCACACCTTGCACTGGTAGGGCTTCTCCCCCGAGTGCAGCCGCAGGTGCGTCTTCAGGTTGCTCGTGCTGCTGAACCGCTTGTGGCAAACCTGCCGTGGGGGGCAGAGGGCAGAGAAAGCAGACGGGGAGACGAGAGGGTTAGGAAGAGCCGCCAAAGGCAGGGGCACGCACAGGAGCCGACACCCAGCAGCCTGGGAGGCCAGACGCCTCCAGTGGGGCACGGAGCAAAGCGGCCGTGTCTGCCCACTGCCGCCCACCCCCGGAAGCTGGCTGCTTCACCACCTCAGCTCGCCAGCAGGCACGGGGGGCAGGGTGCTCGCGCTGGCTCACACCCTTCGACGTTTCCTACCGAAGTCACGAGTCCCACCCACCTGGCACTCGTGCGGCTTCTCTCCCGTGTGTACCAGGTAGTGTTTCTGCAGGTGGGCGAGCTGAGTAAAGCCCTTGTTGCACGTCTGACACTTGAAAGGCCGCTCTCCACTGTGCACTCGGAGGTGGACCTGGGAGGAAGCCACACGCGTTAGTGGAAGACCGAACGTTCCCGCTCAGGCTCAGGCGTCGAGGACGCAGACGGCTTACGGGGAGCTTCAAGATGAAGCCCTAAACAGAATAAGGCCCGGGGTTCCCAGACTGCTGTGTGTTTGAACTAAAGGAACAAAAGTCACAGGCCAGCAGGGACCTTAAACTCATCTTCTGGCCCAAACCCCACGTTTTTATCATTCAGAAGATGGCCGAGGGCCGTCGCTTTGCCCAAAGCCACCCAGCCGGAAGGGGCTAAAGCGAAGCAGCCCCCGCTGACTGTCCCCGCCAGGCTCGCGCTGCCCACGTGCCCTGAGCGACCCGGGGGAAGCGGGCCGAACGCCAGGCCTACCTTCAGGTTGGAGAGCTGGCCGAACGTCTTGGCGCAGACGTTGCATTCATACTTAATCTTGCCGTTCTGCTTCTTCAGCGGGTAGGGGAGCGTCTTGTAGCCGGTCATGTTTCTTTTGTTTTTAATGAGATTTATGGCTTCGTCGCCACCGGGGGCGGCCATGGCCGCCGAGGTAGCTTTGGGCTGCACCACGTGCTCTGCCGTGGCGGCCGTGCCCGCCGTCGGGGAGCCGCTGGTGGGGCTGCAGGCCTTGTCCTTCAGGCTGGCGGCCGCGCCGGGGAGGGAAAAGGCGCTGTGCGGCGCGGGCACCAGCACGTCCCTGGGGTGCTCGGGCTGCAGCAGCCTGCGGGCCCCGTCGGATGGCAGTGAGCTGGGCAGGGACGCCGGGGCGAGCACGGGGTGCGGCAGGCCGCCGCTGCCCAGGAGGCCGCCGTACACGGGGTACAGACGCGGGAAGAGGCCCAGGTTGCCGACGCCGTTCACGCCGCCCACGCCCAGGCCGCCGCAGTTGACGCCATAGGGGGGCAGCAGGAGCCTGGGGTAGTGCGCCCCGTAGGGGGGGACGAAGGCCGGCGGCAGGGGCGCGCCCGGGGGGAAGCCGGGGTAGGCACCCAGGCCCTCGGCTCCGTAGGGTGCACCCAGGCCGGCGCAGGCATCGCGCGGGGCCTGGGGGCCGGGGCCTGGGGGCGAGCCGGCCGTCCCCGGGCTGCTGCGGGGGCTGAAGCCCTGCAGGCTGCGCGCCGGGCTGCTCCGCGCCGAGGGGCTGGGCGTGGCGGAGGACGGCACGGGCGAGCGCGGCCGGTAGGGGGGCCTCTCCACCCCGTAGGCCAGGGGGGCTGTCAGGAAGTCGTCGGGCAGCGGGCGGAGCGGGTACACCACCCGCGGGTAGAAGGGCATGTCGGGGCTCCCGTTTCTCCCGAAGGGGTCCGTGTCCTTTCCCGGGGCGAAGGGGGACATGTCCGAACGGTAGAAGTCCTTCCCTTTGGAGGGGCTGGGGTCCCGCCGCAGGATCTCCTTCACGCTGTGCTCTCTCCTTGGGGCGCCCCTGGGGCCGAGGCCGGGTCCCTCTGCGCCCTGCCGCCTCGGCTGGTTCTGCGTTTTTGCTGAAAGGAAGAAGAAAGGCCGGTCACTCAGAAGGTGAAGGAAGAAGCCAGGTGGAGTTGCCAGTCGCTCTGGCCTTGACAGAACCTGGGCACCAGCTGGCCCCGGTGGGGGGCCCCGGCTCCTGCACGCCCCCCGTTCTCACCGGCTCACTTCCTCCTCAGCAGAACGGGGACGGGGGCAGCACCCACCGGGCGCGGGGCGCAGTGGGGATTATCTGTTTCCACCCGTAAAAACTTGAAAAGTGCTGTTTATGCTAGAACCGGAGGGCTCCCATTAAAATGGGGTGGAAAAATACTGGGGTGGGGGTGTCAGAGGCTAAAGTCATTCTGATGCTCACAGTGTATGTAAAGGAAGTCAGCACACACCCCGCGAATAAGATGTGAAAGATTGAGACTCATTTCAAGTAAAAAGCAGTCATCAATTTTTGCCCTGATTCTTGGTTTACTCTGGCTGTGATAACGCCCCGATCAAACTGCCTGTGCCAAGAAGTAGATGAGCAACGTGCATGCCACCCATGCCCCTCGATTTGCTGACAGCACAGCACAAGATCTTCACCAGGGCTTTGTCTGGTCTAACCAGGCTCGCGGCCATGCTGTCCCCTGGAATCACAAGGCGTGCCGGTCGCCTCTGCCAAACCACAACACACACTTCCCGACCAGTTCAATTACTTAGCACACCAAAGAGGGGCAGGCTGAGATGAAAGCATTTGTCCCCAAAGAGGGCACATTATTATTACTCGGTAAATATACTGTTTAGGAACAGCAGCAATGAGGACACGTCCAGATTGCCCTGGCCATTGCCAGCCCCGCCTCTCCAAACCCCCAGAACAGACCATGCCTTCAGGAGAACACCAGTGACCGCAGGGAAAATCTCCCTGCTTGGCCTTCCCTGGAGTCAGAAGTACAACAGGCCGCTTGGTGGGCCTCTGGTTCTGGGAGAGCGGGCAGTCTACGCCGCCTCAACATTGCCCCAGGCGCAGGAGGGGCCCCACGGCATCAGCCTCGGGGTCTGTGAGCAGCAGGCCAGCTCTCGGCTTCGCCTCAGGAGAGGCCAGGTTGGGGTGATGAGGAGAAGCCTCTGTAAAAGTTATCATTCGTCATCTTTAAAAAATGCCCGTTTGATTTAACTGGGAAAGAACTGCAGGCTTGGTATCTGATAGGTGTAGAAATGAACTCTGTGGAACTCCAGATTCTGAACTCCTCAAATCCATTCTCTAGGCTGACAGGCTTGAGGGATTTGATTCCAGGCTCAGAGCCCCTCGGAGCATGTTATCTCCTGCTGGCCGTTATCAGTTACTCCCGGGTGAGCCGGCAGCCCCAGAATAAACACAAGCCGAGACACTATCAGGCTAGATGCTGATGGGGGCAGTGATGGAAAGCTTGTTGAGGGAGAGGGATTTCTGCAGCCACTAAACCAAAATAAATACCCCGTTATCAGGCCAGTATCAGCCTTTCAGTAGGCCCAGCAGGCAGGAAGTTCAAATTGTCACTTTTGTTTTTTAAAGCTGAAATGGTAAAGGAAGAGAGGCAACTAAGTCGGAAAACTGATAGGTCAACCATCTCACAGCCAGAGGAAGGAATTTTATGGAGGCAAAAAAGGATGACTGGGAGGAATCTACATAGGCCCATGTTAAAAAAAAGAAAACACCCTCTGGTAAAGTGAAAATACAGAAACTTCACTGTCATGACCTTCATGTGGCAAATTACATGCAAGTGCCGTAATTCCATAATTTTTCCAGGAGTTTCAGTACTCCTTGGGTCCTAAAATCCACCAAATTCAAGCCATAAGCAACAAGCTCCTGTCCATTGGTAGCACTGCCCCTCATGTCTGGTCTGGCATTCCTACCGAGCACCTCAAAATTCGATGATCGCACTTCAAGCAAAGCTAATGATCGGGCCAACAAATAAGGTTGGAATTTATTATTTTCTATGCAAAACAGTTAGCACACTGCCCCGCACAGTACATCCACAGTAAACGTTTGCTCTCTCTTATGCCCTCGTAAAAATCAGCTCGTATCTTCTTCCAAAAACAATATCCAGAGGGAGACATTAGCTCCCCTAAGATGTTCTGAGGAGGAAATCATGGAGCCGGTATGGAGGTACGTGAAAAAAACCATCCCTCGGCAGCTGAGTAATCAGGGGAGCGGGCGTCATTTCTGACTCTCCCACTCAGCAGCTTGAGTTAACATGAAAAAGAAAAAATCAAGATCTGTTTTTGGTCTTAAATCTTAAAGGGCTGTAGGCGGAAGGAGTCATTTCAAGAGTGAACTCCCTCTGAAGGCTCTGAGTGGCTTAATTATGCCGACTCACATTTTCGATCTATAATAAGAATGCCCAAGACTACAAGAACCTAGAAGTTCTGCAGTAGGCAAAACACAGTCTGTTTTCAACTGAAACTGAGAAAGTGGATTAACATTCAGAAATCTATAATTTGGTCAACTGTTTTCTAGATGGGTTATTTAGATAGATAGAAAAAATACCAAAAAAAAAAAAAAAAAACGTTGGGAGGGGTAAGAGTTAACTTTAATAGTTTCTACTCCTTTTATTCTGTTTTTTAAAAAATGCCAATTGGTGATTGCTGGTTGCTCATTTTTCCTCAGCTCAGGCTGCGTGAACTTGTCCTTCAAACTGTCCCCACTGAAGCGTCACCGCCATTTAAAGCCCTCACGGAGATTTGGGTCCAGACCTCTGTTGTGCTTACAGCGTGGAAACCCAGGCCAAGTCGCTTGAAGACACAATCTACCGATTAGGCCTGATGAAATAGTGGGAATTTTCCCCATCAGAGCCCCAGTCATCAGTCGCCACACCCACCCAGGACAACTGGTTTCCAGACTGGCAGCCGGAGTGGTGGCTTGCTGGGCCTGGGCCTTGCTAACTCTCTCATTCCTCACCTGAGATGTGAAACCACCACTTAGACAACATTCTGAATAAATACAAAGGGGTATTTGAGGGACAGGGGTCATTTCACAGTATACAGGAAAAAGTTGCTTCTGAACACAAAGAATAAGCACTCGAATCTTAAAATACTGTGCAAAGCCTTTTGCTGGGAAATAAAAATGCAAGGCCTTGAGAACTTCTGAGGGTGAGGGGACATATGTGAAAAAGCTTTTTCATGGTTAGTGCAGAGTCACTGGGTGGGTCACTTCAAATGGAGTTACTGTTTTAAAAAAAAAAAAATCAAGGTCTTTCTCTGAATGCCTGAGATTAAGCACAAGGCGTGCAGGGGGACCCTCCAGTGGAGTGACCTGGTGTGCGGGGAGCTCGGAAAGAAGCAGCCCATGGTCCCATGAGCTGTGCTGCTGGGAAGCAAGTTGCTTTTTACCACCCAGCCCCGGGCCTCGCCTGGCACCATGGATGCTCAAGTGGCTGAATGGCTCCTGGCAGAGGCCCTTGGGGGCCGTGAGGAGAGAGGAGGGGAGAGAACCGACCCCTTTGGCAGACCTGATCATACCCACCCCACTCGTCGGAAGCCAGTTTATTTCCAAACATTCCCACACCTCTTCCTGCAGCTCAAGGGTGCACAGCGTGAGCACGCACGCCATGAACATAAATTTAAAAGGTGATCCTGTGGGGGAGCTTTAATAGCCCCAGCTTTTCAGAAAACTTCCAATGCAGTCTTGAGATCACAGGGAGGGTGACGTGAAGTGGACAGCGTGCAATGAGCACCAGATACCTGTGTGGTTGGCACAAACCTGACCAGTACAGAGAACTGGTTTGTTCATTGGTCCTAAGCTTAAGCCAAAATGCTGGTTTATGTTAAAAGTAACATTTATTCTGAACATTTCAAAGGTGAAAATGTGAATTAAAGCAATTGAGCCTTCAGATAAATGGCATAGCTTATCAATGACTCTGGCGGGATGGGGTAAAGGGCATCTGGGGTTTCTCAGTTCTACTCTTGCTACTTTAAGTTTGAAATGATATCAAAACAAAAAATGAGCAAAAATGTCAGCATTTAGATGCCTAAAGTTTTAAACAAAAAGGAGCTAATTTTAAAAAACTGCCTTAAAACTTAGCGGTCTAACCAAAACACACAACCATGGTCCCAACAGTTTGGAATTTCATAGTGATTCTTAAATTGCTTGCAGAGACCACTTGAGAAAGACTAGCACAAGCAGCCCTTTGCAGAGGTCATGACACCAACTTCGACCTCACGAAAAGGTAACAACTTACAAATCTAAGAAGCTGAGAACTGGTTAAGATAAAGTAATAGGTGGCTATTATAATACTGATCAGGAAATCTGATAATCAGGTTTTTACCGTAAGGAAGCTCAGCTATCAAATCTTTATATAAAGCTTTATCCATTTTGAATGGTATTTGAAAAATGATAGCTGCTAAGTTTTTCTAGAAACACTCTTACAGGTTCCACATCAGATCATAACTTGCTAACCAAACTGAGTCTCCACAGTACTGCAGTGTACAATTTCAAGCACCAACAAATTACCACACACGAGGGCCATACGTTGCACACTTGGCATGTCAGGACCAAACCCTGTCAGACTCCCACCTGCCCCCTTTTGGACAGATAGAACTGGACTTGTATTTCTTCCTGTAACTTTCTGCATTGCACACTCTAAGTAGCTCTTAAAATTTTTTAAATGATCAAGTTTCATCGTAGGGAAGAGGGACTAAAATCAAATTTTTTCCCCCTTTTCTTAGTCCCCAGTTCAAGCCACCTATCTGGCCTACAGATGAAGCCACTTAACTAAACAATGTGCTGTTAGTTCACAGGGGCAGGTCTGCCGTTACTGGCCTTTAAAATTTTTTTGTTCTGTAATCCACTTACTGAGATTCATCATTGTCAGCTCTCCGGGATAAGGGTAGTGCAGCCTTTCTGCAAAGTCCCGACAATACCACACCAGCAGCTCCTGGTCGGCAGGGATGGGCTTAATGGTGTAGAAGTAGATGTTCATCCCGGTCTGACACGCAGCCAGGTTCTGCTCCCGAGCACAGTGCGCCGGATTCACATAGCGCATCCAGTTACTTTTCTCCTCATTAAAGCCATCGATGAAGTGGTGAAGTTCCCCTCTGGAATAAATCTGTCCAAAAGAGAAGACAGGCTGTAAAAGAAAAGTCAGCCCAGACTGGATGGAAAGCTCTTAAGAATAAACCCAGCCAGCAGCACCTGCGATTTTTGGTCCCCTAGTGCCTGGATAGGGAAAGAATGGAGTCAGTGCGGCCGAGTGGCCCTGAATCAGCAGGAGGAAGGGCGGAGACAGGTAAGGGGAGCCTTATCAGTTACCTTTTCCATTTCGGTTTTATGGCCTTTTCGTGTTTGGAGGAAAAAACAACAGAAGAATGAAACACAAAACTACATTTACGGAGCTGCCCCAGATGGGTGCAAGCGGCACTGCCGCGCTTGGCTCGGCCATGAACGGCGCACAGGCAACACTACCAGCTTCAGGTAGGTTCTGCGGACTTCTAGTGCTTTGAGTCACTGGGTAGAAGACCAAGCCGACTGCGTACGTCAGACTGAGTCTCAGCTTTTTCTACGGCCTCTGTACTTGCCTGTTTCCTACACCCCCGCCCAAGGCTTAAACTATGCAAACATCCTCCACCCCCAAGCCTCCGAGTCCAGAAGTAACACTTGTTCATATGAATACTTGGAACTGTGCCTTTTTGTGGAAACACTGGGTGGGGCAAAGGTGAACTTCACCTGCCATAACAAAGTGAACACCGGGATGGAAGCCAGAATCTGACAGCCTACTTGAGACGTCAGGAGAAGTCACTTTTCCTCTCGATAGACGTGTTTGGCCCTGTGCTTTGCTTACAAGCCCGAGGAGGGGACAGGGAGCCCTCTTATCTGTGGGGAGGTCGGCTGAAACACTCACCTCACTGAGCCATAGGCGTGTGTTTTTGGAAAAAGAACAGGAAGAAACTATGTCGTTCTTTAAAAGCAAAGCATACCGAAGAACCCCAAGTTCGCCCTCCAGTAATGCTGCTTCTGGTTAACACATGCATTCAGACCACTCAGTAAAAAGGCAGAGGTAAGGGCAGGAAAAATTAAAATACACATTTTTACTGAAACGCCTTACCCTTCCTTCCACAGAAGGTTTCTCCCTCTCCTCCTTCTTAAGATGTCCCCCCTTTTCTTCAGACGTAAGAAATGTCCTCACACACGTACAATCAATACCTGGTTTCCTGCAACCTGTAGTCTCCAAGTAGCAGGACCCTGCTCGCAGCAGCAATGGCCCTCTAACCGGACAGCAGGTTCTTGCTTTGTTCTTAATCACATACTACGTTAGCCTATAAATCGTTTCTGCATTTTGCTCAGTCGTTATCAGAAACAAAAAGGAACTCTGTCCCTTTAACACGGGCAGTAAACACCAGAATCACTTTCTTTTAAGAGTAACTTCCTGTAAATTGTGAAGGGGGAAATACATGTGGCTTCATCAAAGCAGCTTGTGAGAGCTTTTGCGGTGTGTTTTGTTAAGAGAAAATGGAACAAGGCTGGGTGAATTCTGCTATCAAGAGGGGTTTTCAAGTTTGTTTACTCTGATGTGCAAACTTCCAGGAACATGGGGTTCCATTGCTGGGCGGAAACTGCTTTCTAAAGCTAAGGCGTGTTGATTCCAGTCAGCCTTCCACGGACTACAATTTACTGTATCCCATTTAAGCACAGAAACGTCGATGCTGTGAAGTCACATACACACACAGAAACGCAGAATAATGCATATGCCAAATGAACACTGCCCCCTATCACCTCACTACATCTCTGTATATTAGCAGGAAGATTAAAATCGTGCTGACTCATAGTACAGTTACAAGAAATGTCACTGGTTTCTCAACTTGAACATCCCTACTTTCCTTTACTGTGTAATTGACATGAAACTTTTTCTTTCCTCACAACAGATGTTCCTACTCGTGCCAGCAAAATCAGGATGCTTTTAACAACATGTGGGAAGTTATCTCCCACAATATCCTTTGCATGTGAAAGGCACATTCAAATAAATCCTCCTGAGGAAAGCATTTCAGTTACTTTAGAAGGAATCTTTAATGAACCAGAGAACTGGAGCAGAGAGGGGGTTTCTTAGGTTTTTCTTGCCTTTTTTTCCAAAATGACTGTGCATTAATGAGACTTACACTGGACTGTCTTAATTAAGACCTTTGACTCAAAAGAACCACATACCTCTGTGGCTCACTTCTGAGACGACTTTATTGGCAATAAAGGCAAAAATGTACTCACTTACATTTTTGCCCATTATAAGTCATGTAGTAAATATATTTTAAGCATGAGTAATTATTAAATAAAAACTGTGGGCACGTAATTCTGTGTATAATTCTTTTGCTCAGAAAATAGTAAAATAAATTTCTAAAAATGCAAAACTTCTTGGATAAAGAAAGATCTTGTTTCTTAGTGACAGCTTCTTAGTGATTTCCCAGATATAAGTCTTTTATAAAGCTATACCTGTCCAAAAGATAGAAGCATTCTAGGTAAATACTGGCCCAAGTAAGTATAATCCAACTTTTGTTGTTACCATGCAGCTCTTTCTTTCAACAACTGAAATAATAGTTTCCCACTAGTAGCATTTTATGCAAGGGTATAGAAAAAAGAGACTTTTTCATTTAGTAGGCATATCTTTGTTTTCTAATTGAGGAAACTGAATAACCCAGAAGAGCTGTAGGAAGATAGACAGCAGTCTGATATTTTTCTCTGTCCACTCCTAATTCAACATCTTTTACTCAAAAATTCCATCTAATTAGCTCACCTTTGAGGGCCTTTCTAACCCTGATATTCTAAAGGAAATTGTTTTGGCCAGACTTTTCGACTGGATGTTCTAGAAAAGTTTATCATCTCACAGAACTGTAAGCATTTTCCTTATGCTATGGGAGTATCTACATATTGTCTAATCCAATAGTTTTAAGGTATCAATACATTTAAACAGGACAAGTCCTGTGGTCTGTCTCCATCCCCCTAGTGCCATCTTCCACCTTCCTTCATCCATTTCTTTTCAAGACAATTCATTTACAATTACTCTTCCATTCAATTAAAGTTAACTCAGCAAGAAATCAAGAAGGGGTGAAATCTAAGGCTTGGTGACTCATTACTACTTCCTTGCAGAGAAATGCAAATGACCTTCCCCCTGAAGCAGGCAGCAAACTGTTTCCTTTTATCACAAAGCTCTCATGAGTTGCAAAAATGAAGATTCACGCATAGTCCGTATCCGTATCTCCATCCCTAACCACCTCGGCTGGGTTTCCAGGGCCAAACACCTAGCCAGTGTCATCCCGTTTGTCTAGAGCTCCGCGTGAACCTGGGGACCCTGAGCAGCTGCAGTGAGTCCCAGGACAGCCTGAGGAAGGAAGTGACCCGGCAATTCTAGCTCCGTTTTTTCCCTTAATACTTAACGAGTCTGGAAGAATTTTCCCTGCTTACCCGCCAAAAGTATTTCCTGTTGGCGTTCTTGGGAACCGTATCGTTGGTGTAGACTTCACCTATCAGAGGTCCAAACCGGGTTCCCTTTGGTATGTATTCTTTACTCACCACTCCAACTACCTAAAGGGGGTAAACATATGAAACAATTAATTCAACTGTAAAGTATGAAGCAATCTTCTTATTTCGGTTGAGTTGTCAAGCAGTGACAGAGAACGGACACTATCCGTACCTCCGTGATGACAAAGGAGCCTTACCTTGGGGAAGACCATATTTAAAATCCCAGATTAAGAGCAAACAATCAAGCATTACACAGTCTAGAGGATTATTCTGTGGTCACTGAGGGTCCTCTATTTGTATTACTTTTTATTACAGTGTGGGTAACTACCGCTTCAAAATGACAATCACGTATTGCAGAATTAGACGGTCAAGATTAGACCATTTCAACCTGCTCCTTTAGTTTCCTATTTCTCCTTCTACCTCAAACACTAAACACAGTGTGCTTGAGGGGGAATAAAATAGTTTTAACCTCAGAAACCAAAACAATGCTCTTTGGTTTTTCCACAAAGGCTTAAGGAACCAGAAACAAAACACATTATATTTTTTTCATTCCAGATGGGTTTTGTTTTTATTTTTTTCCTTTATAGCCTGTAAGTTCTCTTTAATAGAAGAAAGATCTCTCAAGTAACTTTGTTCTTCTCTAGCATTTTCTACTCAATAGTGGTCAAAAGTCCTCCTTTGAAACAGAATTTATACCGAGGAGGGCTGTGGGTTCTGAGATCTGAGGAAGTGACCTTCTCAGACTGGCTGCATCACACATTTGACTTTGTGGGGCCTTGCTAAAGAAACATGTTAACTTTGCCAGTTCCTTCTTGATCGTAAATTTCTTTAAGGGGGTAGAAAAAAAATTCACAAACTCGGAGTCAGGAAGCAATTCATCACAGAAGAACTCTGTAAGGAGCTCCTTGACAACATTGGGCTCACTTTCCCATTTTTATTTTCTTCCTATCCAGAACCACCTACTAATTACCTTACTGAAATGAAATGGACCAAGAGGGGAGGTAAGAAATACTGTTTATTTCCAGTTTTTATTATCCCCGGTGGCTCCTGGGTAATTCTGTCCCTGAAATGGTAGGCCCAGTGAATGAATTGATAAATGTTCACAGCTGAATGTAAGATTTTGGCTATGATACACACTGATACCTCATTAAATCTCATCATGAATTTAAACCTCTGTTTAAATGGCTATGGAACAAGCACTCTTATGTAGTTGTGACAGGCCAGTCTTTCTCATTTGTTATCAGCTAACGATTTTTTGGGGGATAATTTAGTATTCAATATACAAGCCAATGGAGCGTAAGACAGACTGCAAAGACAGAAAAAAAAAAAAAAAGAAAATTTCCTACACCTAACACAAGTTGAAACAAGGTCGGTGAGTTTGAGTGTTATTTTTGGTCCTTTAAGAATTTCTGGCAGGGAGCTGAAAAAAGCAGATGTTCACTTCATTCTCCTCCTCTGCCTTCATTTACATCTATCTGCCCTTTTCAGTAACAGGCCGTCAGGATTGCATTTGCTGAAGACAGGAGGATCCCAGACAGACTTAAGACAGAAGTTATGTACTAAACCTCATGTAGACTTGTTTATTCATAGGCTCATTGTTTGTGATACATTAGTGAACCTCATTAATTTGAAAAATTCATGGAATTGACTTCTGTGACACGCCAATCTTTGGGCATTCATATTTGAGTGATTATTCCATAATAGGGAAATGACAAACAGGAAAAACAAATAATCTCATTTGCTGGTGAGCCAATAATTAGCAGTTCATATTTTCAACATCCCCACTTTAAAGCAGTCATGTTAAGAAAGGTACTCAACTGGTTCATCAACTTGGTTTTAAATTATAGTCTCCTGCAGACACTGACCTAGGACTCGGAGCTTAGTTACCAACAAGCAGCATTACACTGAGGTCAGGGTTTTTCTTCTGAATTACTATTGTTTTAACCAAGGGGCCTTTGGGTTTTTTCAGCTATCAATTGTACACGAAGAAAACACACAACA
Source organism: Manis pentadactyla (assembly GCF_030020395.1). Lineage (NCBI taxonomy): Eukaryota > Metazoa > Chordata > Mammalia > Pholidota > Manidae > Manis > Manis pentadactyla. Next base: position 106,564,340 of record NC_080030.1, on the reverse strand, counting down.
TTTTCTTACGGGAAAAAGAAATACAGGAACTAGAATTTTGTTCCTATAAAGGAATTTGCAGAAGACATAAACCTCCCAGCACCTATTTGAGGGCAGGCAAGTCACTGGGGCAGTCTCCGAAGTAGCTCTTGTCACTACAACCTTACAAATGCAATTCTGCCAGCAAGACGGGAGAACAACTACAAAGAGAAGGATCTGTAGTGGAAGGGAGGTATGACAGTCCTCAAACCCTGAACAAATCAGAGCCTCCATATTAGCTTACCTTTACAAATGAGACCTAATCATAAGATTTTAAGTTCCTATGATACACAGAGCTACTGGGGACCTAAAAACCCACACATATAGATAAACACAAAATCAGAGAATTTTGAGGCTGGAAGGAATGATGTAGCTTATATACCACCTACAACCACTTCCAATCCAGCATTCTAATACACAGCAAGCACCTTCATCTCAATCCATGTCTAAGACATTATTCAAAGAGGACATAAGAACTACAACCCTAAGATCACAGCGCTTGGCGAGGTAACTGTGGGAGTGGGGATGGGAGTGCCAAGATTGTTTTTAACGGGGAGTGGAAGTCCACACTATAGTTCTCCTTCTGGCCCTGGAAGAATCCAGATGTGAATCTTAGCCAACAACATTCTACCCTTGGAGCAAGCCCATGATACAGAGGAACCTGGGGTGTGCCTTGAATTTCACAGAGCTCAGAAGACTAATTAAGAATGTGTTCACCTAGTTCAGGAAGCAAACTTCCCTGGAACTGACCAGGGTCCTAAAGAATTACAATGGCGACTGTGTGCTTTCCGCACAGGCCACAGGCCTCAGCACCTCGCCCCTCTCGGGCCCAGGAGCTCCTTCTCTGCCTGGCACTGTGCGTGGCACCAGCCCCTCTGTCCCCTGGGCAGAGCTACCTGTCGGCGGCCTGTTACACAGCGCACCCAGACATCCGAGCCTTCCAGACAAAAAAACAAAACAAAAAAAAACCAGGGCTTCTTTTCCATTTTACAAAATGAAAATTTCACAACCTAAAATGGGTGGAGTGGGGTCTGAATGAACGATGGTAACAAGGGAGGATTTTTTTTTAAGAAAATTTCTCCTTTAGGGAATAGTCAAACACACACACACACAACTATGGGTTTTAAGCAGAAACATCCAGGTCTAAATGGGGTACAGGCAGCCTCACCCACATTATTCAGATTTTAACTACTAGCTATTTCTTCCCCTCGCCAGATCCCCTCACTATAATGACTCAGCCAATTAAATGTCTGCTTTGAACGTAAGGATATTTGTACAGAGATGACTAGGATTCTGTAGTGGACCAAGTCTGTGGCCTATAATTCACCCCACTTTTTTAAAAAAGGGAGATGTTTTAAAATGGAAGGTTTTCCTCCTTAGTTATCTTTGTATTAAAGGGAACCCGGTAATGCCTCGGTACATAGTTAACTGAATAAAATACAGTATGAGAAAAAAGGGAATTGCATGTTACGGCAAGATACTTTTTATAGATGACTTGAGGTAACAATTGATTTCATTCAAAATGGACACTGAGTGAGCCCCGCTCACCCCCCTCACATTTATCAGCACACTTTTCGACTTTTCGAGGTCACTTTCAGAGCCACGGTGCCTCTTGAGTGCAAGAAACCTCAGTACAACCTACTGCTTCTAAAACACACGTGTTCAAATTGGTCTTTCTGTACTCAAGTATTCACAGATTATTTCAGGAGGACAAGGGGAAAATCCCCCTAAAAGAATAACCCATCAGTTGAAAAAGTTTTAAAAGTTTTGAATAGTACATCTATATTTGGTTTGAGTTCTGGAAATAGGAAGTAAGAACAGGCTCATTAAAGGTACAGAATGATTATACACCAAATCTAAAAATGAGGGTCCAGGTCAGAAATATGGTTTGTATGTTTTGTTTTAGAACTAACAACAACAAAAAAAGGTGCTGACACATAGCACAAATTCATAATGAAAAATGATCCTGCTAAAAAAAATTCCCCAGTATGTCAGCAGAACAGTACATAATGTAACATCTTCTGCTACTTAAATGAAAACATTTAAAGAAGGGCAAGATAAGTCAGTCAGATAAAAACTACATGTAGAAGGGCTTTTTTCTCCTTTCCACACTCATGAGACTGCAAGGACCAACTGAATAATGATAATGTAAACATTTCCCCAGTCCTGAGGCTTTCTGTCCTAGAATTGGTCCGCAGCTCCCGGAGCAGAGCGCAGTGGCTCCATTACACAGGCCTCTTTCACCACCTTCAGGAGCTGTCCTTTCCCAAAGTGCAAAGAGGAAGGAGGAAGAGATGGAGAAACAGGTACAGCTTCCAGAGTCAGGGGAAGACAGTATCACACTAACGCTGCTTTCCGACTGCCTGTCTGATTAGGGACTGAAGATACACTATTCTCTGCAAGCATTTCAGCTGAACACACTGTGGGAAAACAGAGAGGACCCCAGTCACTTACTAGGTTAGTTTTGAAAGACCCTCTTTAGGAATACAGGCACTGTATGTTTTCTGGGTGCTGAACATAGTGTAATAGGGAGTTACATGTTCAGAGAAAACAAACAAGTTTAATAAAGGATCAGCCTGAAATAGGCTAAGGTGATTAATAAAACCACAGTGACACCAAGAGGAACCCGTGCCGCATAGTCAAGAAGCCCCGGCTGGGGTGGTCAGAACTCGGTCCCAGCCCTGGCTCTGCCTTCAACTGTAACACTTGGGTAAGTGACTCTTTTCTGAGCCTTGGACTAATGATCTAAGGCCATTCCTTCCTTTAGTTATAATTTTAAGTGGAATGATGGGAATTGAAACACTTCATCTAAGAGCTGAATCTATGAACCTGATAAAAACATCACAGAATTAAAAGGCAAAGGGGACCCACAGAATGCAGGTCTTCGTTTCAGTCCCAATGGGCTGGACAGGACAGCAAAGCACAAACGAGCCCTGAGAACAGACCAGTATTTGGACAAAGCTGATACAGGAAAGATCACACAGCACTTTCTAAAGCCAGGGGCGAACCTTAAATACCCAAACAAATCCCACACTGAGTTCATGGGCCACATATTAAGAGACCTTCTATTGAGAAGAATGTCATTTTCAAAAGAGGTGTAATTAAGGCTGACCTCTGGGGTTAAATTTTTGATGATGTTCACGTACAACTACAATTTAAATTTTGTTTTTTGTAAAACCGGCCACCACCCTCCCAGCAGCGGGTGGGGAGAAAAGACTGTGCTTTCATGAAACTCAAAGCAGAGTCACTGTTTAATTTTAGACATCTGTGTCTCCCCCTTACCAAACACACCAAACTCAAGACACACAAACAGGAAAAAGACAAATTATCTCCAAGCAGGCTCCCAACTCCTCCAAATGCTGCTCCCCGGGAAGAAAGAGAGTGATCTGACATGGCCGTGCTGAGCAGTCCCAGGACTGAATTATGAATTCTCACAGTAGGATCCCCCTGTCACGACTTGCTGATAGAGCTGACAGTGACCGGTGGGGATGGTTGTGCTGGGAAGTCTGTTGAGGGGCCCATTAGTTCAACTCAGCCCAGCAGATGACTAGGAAGAGCAACTGCAGTAGCTGAATTCTCAAAACAAAAAGTGGTCCTGCAAGTTATTTTCCAGCTAAGTAAGCATCACACCTCGCTATAATCGTTATATAAAAGGGTAAACACAATTCCTTTGCTCATGCCAAGTTTGGGTGTTCAGCCCCTTTGAAACAACAAAGAGTGTACCCACTTCAGAGGCCAACCAGGAATCGGCTGCCAGCTTCGCCAGAGCAAAGGGACTGCTGCAGACCAACAGCGGTTAGCTCTGCAGTCATCTGGTCAGAGGACACTTCTACGTGACCCTCTTCTGGTTGTATACGGTCACTTCAGTTCATAAACACATCAAGGTTTTGAGAATAATTTTAGAAACCCAGCTAATAAACATGGCTCGTTAAAAAGAATAAAGCCAAGGACGAAAGGCCCAAGAAAACACGAAAAACTTCTTTTCTAGAAGAAAAAAGTTTTCTCCCTCAAAAGCTATTGCACAACTCGGGGGACCTGGACCACGAGACCCGAGTGGCCTGTGGCTTTCTTGACGATTTCGCCCACCCCTGCTGGAATCCGGCCTTCCCCCCAAGACCCGTCAACTTGCCCAAAGGTTGAACTGTTTACTAAGTAGTATGGAACAGTTGAGGGCCGGAGGAAATGAGAAGGGACTGGCTTCGGAAAAGATAAAGCAAGGAAAGAAGTGAATCAAGCGACTAATTAAACACTGGTACTCACAGATTGTCACAGACACATACACAAGGCCTGAAGGGCAAGGTCTGGAGATTTGGCATCAGGTGCCAATCTTCTTCAGCCAGAAGCCGGAGGCTTACCTCTTTGCTGTTGGCGGCGTACTTGAAAAGCAGATTCCGGGGTAAGGATGCCTCTGCCTGAACCGGAGTCCCTCCGTCCACACCCGAATCCCAGGGGTGGTCGTTCACAATGTACGTACACTTCTCTTCAAACTCAGCCTCTGTCCACAGAGTCATATCCGCGTCCTCCATGTCCATTTTCATGGTGCCCTGGGTCCCCTCTGCCAGCTCCGGAGACCTCGCAGCGCCGGGGCTACACTTCGGGGCCGCCTGGAAGAGAAGGGAAAGGCCTTTCACCCCCTTTGTCCCGCGGCTCCCTCCGGGAGGCTGTGACTAACACCGTCGTCCGGGGACTTCAAGAGCAGATGCGGGGTGCCGGGCACAGCTGAGTAAGAGCCAAAAAGCCGTTTAAAACAAGACTGCCTGGAAGAAGCAAGGTTTTAAAATGCTACTCTGAGTTACAAAAAAAAAAAAGTGTGGCACCCTCACTGGGGAAAAGAAAGAAAAAGAAAACATTAAGAGCCCCCCTCCGAGCAGTCCCTCTGGCTTCACCTCTCACGGCAGAAAAAATGGGGGCGCCCGGTCCCTGTCCCAGACCGCCTGGGGTCATGGCCGCCAGACCCTCGGCGCTGTGGAAAAGCTGCCTCAGAAAGTGTCACAAACAAGGGGAGGAAGAGGAAGGAGGTCTGTCTGCCTCTGAATGAAGCTAAAAATGGAAAGCGCGTGTGGTGCAGGAGCGGAACCGGCCGGCCTTTTCCAAATGGGGAAGACCGAACTTTCCCACCAGCTCCCAACTCCAAACAACTTTCAAAACAACCCCCGCCCCCCACCCGGCCGCGCTTTCATCCTCGCCCCGGAGGCCGCGAGGGGCTGCGCCCCGCCAGCATCCCTGGGCTGCAGCTTTTGCAGAAACCGCCCGGAGCGCAGGACGGGAGGGGGAAAGTGGGCGAAGGGGGCGCCCTCCCCGCAGTTTCCTCTGACTTGCGGCGCATCGCACGCCAAATTGGAAATGCACAGACAGAACGGACAACCGTCGGGCGGAATTCCCTGCAGAGAATTCCTTTAGGGGCTCAGGGCTACAAATAGCACTTTCCAGTTAAATCTGAAAGTGCACGAATTCCCAGAAGTCACTGATGCGCTCCGGATTACTGTAACCGAAGTTCTACCGCATACCGACGGCGCCGCGGGCCGAGCCTTGCCTCCGCTCGCAAGTGGGTCAGGGTGTTCCCGAAATGCTCCCTCACGCTTAGGAAACGCGCCTCCCCGAGAGGGGGCACCAGGTGCAGCTTCCGCGACGCTCGCACGGGGCCGTGCCGGGGGGCGAGTGGGGCGGCGGGCGGCGAGCCCACGCAGGCCGGGCCCTCCTCGGGGCGCGGGCGCAGGGCCGCGGACGTCCTTCCAGGCGCCGTTCGCATTCCTGCACTTTCCCCGGTGCGATGCTCTTTCGGGGTTTCGGCGCCCAGCGTATTTTCTTTCCTCCGCCACGATGGGAGTAGACTCGCAAATTTTTACTCACTGTCCACATGCACGTTCCGGATGCCGGAAAAACGTTCAAATATAGCAAAAATTTAAAAAATCACGCCGACCCGGAACAGTCACACTCTGTGCGACGAGGGGTGGGCAGGAGCCACGGCTGAAATTTCAATGAACTGACAATTGTGCCCAGACCCGAAAGAGTTAATGATTCATACGGGAAAAACCTTCTAAATGTTTGACAGTTCCGAGCGCTCCACAGCAGAGGCAGTTCTGGTTTCTGCTGCGACTACGTTAGCCAAAAAATAGAAAAGAAAAAGAAATATCAATTTCGGAATTAGCAACGCGATGCGGTTCCTTACCCAGGTCGTCCCCAAGCGCCTTTCCAAGCAGACGTCCCACATCGGCGGCGAGCGCGGCTCACGTCCTCGCCGGGCGCATCCCTGGCGGCCCCGCGGGGCTGGCGGCGCTGCTCGCTGCGTGCGGCCGGGCGCCGCGTCCCGCCTGGCGGCCGACAGGTGCCGCGCGCTGCTCAGCCTCCCCGCGACGCCGCCGGCCGAGTGTCCCCGCGGCCCCGCGGGCGCGCTCACCCCGCCCGCGCCCGGCCCGCCGCGGCGCCCATTCGCCGGCTCCCTCCCCCGGCGGGGGCGTGGCCACACCTGGACGCGCCGGACGCGCCGCCCGACCCGGGCTCCCCCCGCCCGCCGGAGCTTCCTCCCCGCGCCCGTGAATTTCAACATTGCTTTGGAATCTCCTGGCCCCACCTCCTCGTTCGCGCGAGCCGCCCCTGCCCCGCGGGGACGGAGACCCGACGACCACCCGGAGGCTCTGGTCCGGGGCCCCAGGGCGCGCACGGCGCAGACCCGAGGCACTGGGAACAAGCGAGTGGGATTAACTGGCGCTTAATTCATGGAACGTGGTCGTGGGGTCCTCCGGCCCTTACCCACCACGTGCACGTCCCCCACCGACACTGATAAGCTCCCGTTTCTCCTGCTGACTTAACTTCATTCAGATCTGGCAGGAGCAACTCCCCTCCTTCCACTGGTTAGTAAGTGGGGGAATAGAGAAAAGTTTTAGTCCCTCAGATTAAAATTTCTTCGCCTTTTTTTCTCCTCCCCAAACCCACAGCCAGACATCTGAGGAGAGTTGAGCCAAGCACAGGACGCTAATGGTTTCACAGCTAAAGGGAATGTTGTCCTGATCTCTGCGAGTGGAAAGCAGAGGCGGTCATCGGTGGGACTCGCTGAGCCCCGACCGGCTTTTCCTCCGGGCCCACTCCGTCCTCTGTGGAAGGAAGGACATCCTGTGATGATGGCATACAATGTCCTGTTTGTTTATTATTAAGAGCGTGGACCTTACTTTCCTGCTGCTCATTACAAAACAAACCAGATGCTTTACTTCCTTCAATGGTCTGCGCCTTCAGCAAGGAATCCTCTCATTCAGAGAGACAATGACGCCAAGGGTCCATTTATAGCAAGCATCCCATCACAATTACTGTTTAGGTCGCTGAAAACACAAGTCTCCCACTTTTCCTGCTTGCCTCATATAGGTGGTTGTTTTTAAGATCATCTCTCTTTCAACTTCAGGCTGTGATGTCTTTTTTTTCTAACATTTTAAACACACGTGTGCACACACCCCCACGCCCCAACACACACACCCCCGCGTTGCACACACCCAGTCCCAACCTAATGATACCAACCTTAGTCATACAATGAAGTGGACATTTGAATATTTGTTTACAGGAAGAGACAAAAGCAAAACAAAAGCCCAGCTCAATCATTAAAACGTGCCTGCTTATCTCTGACATTTCTTTTCTCTCTTTTAGGAAACTTCTCTGGAATTTGTTTTGGGGGGCGAGGCAAAAGATTATCTGGCAGGAAATGGTTTTTGTGTCTAGAGTTGTTCCACAGTCTGTAGTAATTAAATTCCCTCTAGGGGACATAAGTAACACACTCCACGTTCCCGCCTGCTGGCCTGTCATTGCACGCTCTGCCAGAGGGGACGCTAGCACCAAGAGGAAACAGGACTTTCCGTCGGCAGCTGTGCTGGGGGTATAAAACTGAACGAACAATTCCTAAGAGTTCTCAGAAAGCTCCAAGATGATAATTAAGAGAAACCCAGCCTACACGAGAGGGTTTATTAACTGACGCTGAGTCAGCGCCATAATGGACAGGAAAACAATGTAGTCATCCTCAAGGCTGGCCTGCTGCTCAGGCAGTCTCGCCTGCAGATGTTTAAGAGCATCTCACTTCCCTTTTCGAACCCGGCTCTGTTCTTAGGCCACACACACCATGCAAGGGCTGGTGAGTCAACCACGACCGAGTAAGGGATAGGCGAAAAGCTGGATTTTGGAGGTGGGAAGAGGCTGTTTTAAGCCAAATATTTACTCTCAAGAATGGAAGATGCCAGTGAATAGACTCACTGTTAATTAATATCAGCCTGCACTCACCTTCAGAGGTGGTGAGATGGGTTTGAGTCTAGGGAGTTTGCAAACTTCAAATACCAGTATGGGGCTTATCTGGGCCACCCTAAAATTAGTTCCAGGTGCTCAGCTGAGCTGGCGAAGGCCACGAATGGAACTTTAAGGCAAGTAAATTTTGAGACACAGAGTGTGTTGGCCAGTAAAATCCTTCAAATGTTTGCTTCTTGTCTAAACTACAAAAAACACCAAACCATGCAATTATAGCAGTCAAGGGCAGGCAATGGCGTGATTTAAAATTAAACATGCAAAAAAGGAAGAAGAGCCCCGTAAGAGAAGGCATGTTTATAATTAGGTATTGTCCAGGAAAAAAATGCTAAGGGGGGACACAAGGGGATAACCTTCTGAACTTTACGCACCCCTTCTAGAAGGTCCCAAAGCAGGGAGATGCTGGCGTTGGTCTGGCTGTGCAGAGACAGCTACCCAAGGCTGCCACTGTCTGGTATCTTAAGTCTCAAAATGCTCCTTTCTAAGTAGTAACTTGGTGCATTATTATCAATGTATTATTTCCCTCCTTTTTAGAACACCAATAATAATAATAATAATAATAATAATAATAATAATAATAATAATAAAAGAGAGAAAGCAATCTCAGTTGCCTTTATGAATCAACATTTCTGAGGCAGAGTTCTCTCCTTAAGTGTTCACAGTGGCAGCAAACCAGGAAGGATCCCAACAGCTCAGCTCCCAGAAACCCCCACCTACTCACTCCCTTTGATGGAACCACAGCGGTTGCTGGGCTCCTAGGCCTGACCTAGACCTTGGGAGGGGGCAGCTGGGAATTGCAGCACAGGCATGGGGAGAAGACTGTGGTAGGATGAAGGCAGATTGAGTGCCAAATCTGGAGACCTGACTCCATTTGGGGAAAAAGAAATTATTTTTTCCTAAAGAAAGTAAAAAAATGGGATGAAATGTGCCTAAGATGAAACATATTTTCATTTTCTAATTCAACTCCTGCCATTACCCAAACAAGGTCAATGACAGACTAACCACATCAAGAGAACACCCCCCCCACCCTCTCCTCCCCACTCCCCACCCACCCGCCCTCCCTCACCCCCCACACCCATTTCCCACTTCCTGCAAGTCAGGCATCTTCATGCTGGTAAACATTTGGGGACCAACTGCAAGCCTGAGCTCTACAAGAGGGGCACCGAGGCTTTGAAGCCCTCCCACGTGTCTCTAAGCCAGGCTGAGAGCTAGAGGGACACTTGGTTTTTAAACTTTAACAGTCTTTCCAACTCCACTCCCTGGGCTTGGCTTTCTGGCTGCCTTCCCTTTTTAAAGCTGGACAAGGAGAGCGAGTGTGTGTGTGTGTGAGTAAGTGAGAATGTATGCATGACACATGCTATGCTACATGCAGTGTGTGTCACCGGTACGATACGTATGATATGTGCATGGTATGTTTCAGGGATGTGTTGCATCAATTTAAAAATAGCACCAGCCTTCCTTCTGGCGACACCACCATTCAGCACTTTGGATAAACATCTCCAGGGCCTAAACCTCGGGGTGGTGATCCTAGGGCCTGTGGAGGTTCTGAATGGAGGTCAGTGTTTTGACTTCCTAAATGAGGGAAACAAAGATGAAGGAAACTGAAGCCCCGAAGTTGGGCTCCCTCCACTCCTGAGGAATAACAATCGGGTAAGTGCCACTGGGAGGAACTGATAAATAAGGCCCACACAGGGTCCAAGGTCTCAGTATTTACAGAACCACCAGCGCATCATCGCACCGAAGTGTCTTTTTAGCACTCCCTTCAGACAAGTGTTCTTATCGCATCATTTGTATATTTTTAAATTAGTCACTGAGTTTGATATCCACCCACTTAACACCAGCAATTCGAATCAATCCCATATGATATGTGGGGAAACAGGTAGGTTTTCAGTATTTGTTTTTCTTCCTAATTAGGTTTTTATTTTTTATTCTAGTGAATATTCAGACGAGAGAGGGATTTAAACTTCTGAAAAGGCTGTAGGGAAAGACTTGGGAAGGAAGATCATTTCTGAACCCAGAAAACATTTCCTAATTTTACATTAAATATAACTAAGCTAACAGAAGGCAAAAATATGGCTCCATAAGGGAGAAAGGGAGCAGCTGGGAGGTGTACGTTCTGAAACTCAGCGTACGCTTACTTCTCTCCATCCAGGGAGAGGCAGGAGCGGCCTCCACATGGAGGCAGGAAGACCAAGGGGCAGATGGTTGCTTGTCACCTTCAGTGGGTGCAGAAGCCACACTGAAAGGCGTGGACCCAGCTGGAAATTAAAAAAAAGGTTGTAGATAGGAGTTTTTTACTAGAGTTAGATGAAAGAGGGGACACGACTTAAAAACAAAAGATGAGCTGGAACAGCGGCGGGAAGAGCCGCTGGGAGGCTGGTAGAGGCAGTACGGCCGGAGCTGCGCTCAGAGACCAGGACAGAGAGCCCCCCGGTCAGGTCTGCCGCAGTGTGCGTCCCCGAACCACAGACTATTAAGCAAAGGACCAAGGAAGAATGACTTAATAAAAATGGGGCTGATGAATTCATTCTGTCTAAGGAAAGATTCAAGGTTGTATTTTTTGGGGGGGCGAGTCATGTTATTTAATGAGAAAGACAATGAAACAGTAAGACAGGGTGATCTGCTAGGAAATGACTCTCAGGTGAAGTATGCAGAAGGGTTAATATTGCAGCTGGGAGGTGCAGGACAAGGACCGAAACCATGTGAAGTCTAGAATAGTCCAGGAAGTGGGAACAGCAAGTGCAAAGTCCCGGGGGCAGGAGAGAGTCACAGGAACCAAAAGCAGTAAGGCCGGAACAGGGTGAACAAGGCTGAGGTGCCCACCTTTCCCTCACTGGGTTCTAAGCACCACAGAGACCTCACCCCTTGTAGAGGCTTGATTCGTATGTTCCAGGATGAGTCAGGGGAGAGGAGAGAGAATTAAGATTAAAGGCTAAGAGGGAAACCGTGAACTGCCCACGGAAGGCGGGAAGAGGAGACAAGAAAAGGGAGGCCAGGCCCTTCACGTTTGTTTGAAGACAGAACGACGCTGCCCGCTCTCTGGTTCTGCTCCAAGGGGCATCTGAGCCGAGGAGCAGAGATGCAGCCAACAGCTCGTCTTCTCGCTGAGGACACTGAGGGCCAGAGGTCAGGAAGCAGAAGGCTCATCTCTCCAGGCCCTCGTTTTGATGCTTGCCTCTTACGTGTAACGGTGAACCCGGCAGCTGCCAGCCCGCAGACCTGCCCCTGCTCAGGCGGAGGGCAAAACCAGAGTGTGGCTGTCCAGATACCCAGCCGGGAGGCCCGGGTGCCCCCCACCGAGTCCTTGCTTACTGTCAGCACCTACTGGGCCTAAGGCACAGGCGGGCTCCGAATGGAGGGGGAGGGCGGTATTTAAATGGTGAACTGGTGGAGATGTGAGCCAAATTAAACCAACCCATTTGGGGCCTGGGTTTGGGAGGATGATGCCGGGTCCCTTAAACACCCCCTTCTCTCCCTGAGGAGTTGACAGGTGATCGAGGAAAGAGAAGGCCAAACAATGACAAACCTCATTTAACAGACACCTTATCTTTTGAAAAACTCTCTAATGTTGACTAAGAATAAGCCAGGAAACCTTTTATAACAGGAAGATAGTGGGGAGATTCTGAAGCCACCAGCCATGGCTTATCTGGTTCCATCTACAGCCCATTGTTTCCTTCAAGTACACCCGGGAAGCAGGGGCAGAGGGGTTAATGTTCAATAGCCTTCTTCACCCTTAAGGGGCACCCCTGGGGACGGAAGGGCAGCGCTGCATTTCCCTAGAATGGGGCCCATCCCAGGGAGGGCAACAGCTCAGCGTTTTTCAGACTGGCTCCCCAGCAGCCCCTTTGAAAAGAGCAGGCGCTGTCTTTAGGAGAGATAATCCCACAATGGAGGTCCATTAAAAGTATTAGGATGTAGACTGCCACCGCCATCCTCGGAGGAGGGCTCTGTCCTGACAATAGACAATTAAAGCTGATAAATCCAAGCTACTTCTTGCTGGTCTAATTCCTCCTAATTGTATGTTCTTGCCCCTGGATCCTGCATGCAGGGATGAAGCGAGCCACTGTAATCCCCCAAATACCTGACCTACTTCCTGCAGGATCTCTGCAGGACTCTTTCTCCATCTGGACCCCTGTTCCCCTTCTACTTTCCCCTCTTCCCTGCAGCTTGAAGGGAGGAGAAGGAAGGGTGTTGGCCAGGGGTCTGTGGGACAGAAGGCTGCATCCAGCACCAACCGAGGTCCCAGTTTCCTGATGGGTAACAGGCATTCGTGCTCTTGGTCACACTAAGGATGAAACCGCACTTTGCATCAGGCTCAACAAGTGGCAAGGGGCACACAGGCTCCAACTGCTGGGGCACTGTGAGCTGCCGGATCTGCGTGTGCTTACGTGTGTGGAGTGTAAGCCTCGGTGATTCTATTGGCAGCTGATGGCTCACTGATTACACTGCCACCACCAACTACTCAAAGCAAAGCATTCAGTCTCATCAGCTCCCCAAGCATATATTCTATCTCTACAACAGAGCTTTAAATACCACCTTGGTGCCTGCCCACAGGGGCAGGCTCTCCTTCCAGAATATAGGAAAGGAGCCAAATTACCGTTGCAATTCAGTTTTAGCCTCTAAGGAATATATTTTATAGAACCATCTCTTTCAACCCTTCCCCACTCAGTAGCCTCAAGAGTGTGTGGTAATCTGGCCTTAGAAAATGACAGCTTTGGAATGAAAAGTTATTCCAACTATCAACAATAATGTGTCGGTGGTTGTTTTAAAAAGAAATCCTTATATTTCACTCAGATACATGTACTGAAACATTTATAGATGAAATGATATGGTATCTGGGATTTGGGTGGGGTTGGGGTACACATGCAATGACCCAGGTCTGGATGGAGTTCATAGCTGTCGAACTGGGTCATAGGGTGCATTGTACCATTCTCTTTAGTATTTTAAAAAATATTTTCTAATAAAAAGGTTAAAAGCTAACCTTAAGGTCGCCTGACCCACTCGGGTTTCACACATGCTGTTTAACTCGTGCATCACTTTTCATCAAAGTGAATGAACGTGAACCCAGAAGCACGGACATAAAGTGAAGAAGGCACCGACCAGCTGTCCTGTGTCCGCGCAAAGGAGCAGTCTCTCGGACTGCCATCATTTTTTGGGCGGTAGTTTTTCACTTCCTGGCAAAAGTACAGCCACAAAATAGGTTCAATTTTGCCCTTCTGGTAAAGTTGAAAATCGTATCTCATTTGATGCAACTTTACAGCGACCTTACTAGGAAATGCTTAGGAGCCCATCTCGGGCTGAAAACATGGGTGCTACAGGAAGTAAAACTCCTCAGACATCTGAATCGGTCCCCGAGCCACGCACCCTCCTCTCGATAGACACCCTCCTCTCGATAGAGGGACTAGCAACAAAATATTGCAGATAACTCACTTTTTTCTCTGTAGTCCTCTGAGCAAGAGGCTGGCAGCACCCAGCAGGGGCTCAACTGATAAACTGTGTCAAACTCAAGCCATTTGTCAGCTCCAAAGAGAAGAGGACAAGCTGAAAGATGGACGCAGGAAGTAGATTTATCTGCTGCAACACATTAACTAGTATAAATACCAGTGGAAGAAAGTAAACACATTCACCCAGCAAGAAAGGACTAATCACAGGTACCTCACTGCGGAGCTCAATTCTCTCCCAAAGCTTTTCATTCATCAGACAAGAGACACCAATTCATCTTGATGTCCTACCCAGAATATATGTAAACAAATCAAAGGTTTATTTCCTTATTGAGTTCTATTTCATTAACAACTAGTTTGCACTAAAATAAACAAAAAGTTTCTGCCAGAGAGAAGAAAAGTTTGATAATGTTCCTCCATTCCTTAGGGGAGAAGTTTTCCAAAAATACCTTTAGGAATGAAAACTGTGAGAAATCATTCTTTCTTCATTGTTATGCATCAACTTACACATCCATTCATCTGATTGGGGACATTCTCTGAAACAGGTTTAATTTCGGAAGTCTCCACGAGCAGAGACCAGCTCAGCAGTCAGTTTCTGATACCAGTTTTTGAAGTACAAATTTTGCCAAAGCGTAGCAAGAAATGGTAGCAGTGCCCGGCTGTGTGTTGGGCTCCGTTTCCTCGTGCGCGCCGCTTTGGGGCTCATGCTGTTAGTGTACCCATGCCCCGAAGGGGGGTCTGTCTCTCTGCTGCCTTCTGGCCGGGAAGCAATCTCAGGCCATTTCTAAGAACCCGGCACGTAGCCCGGTGCCCGGAGTGTGCTAGACGGCTGGTTAACGTGCGCTGAAGGAATCGATTAAAAATGGGTCTCAGGCCACACCTGTAGGGGAGGCACTGCATGAGACCTGGAGAGCCCGTTTTTTTTTTTTTTCTAGAGAAAGTGTGTGTGGCTGCTCCGCCCCTGTTCATAGGACTTAAAATGTTCCGGGGGTAGAGGCCACAAATAGAAAAATGTGTATGTTTATGCGGGAAGGCAGGAAACTTCCTCTGACAATAGAGTTTGAAAATAAATTCACCTGCTGAAAATAAACACCAGTTTTCCAACAAGCCTAAGTGATTTACGCAGTTCTTGTGAGGTCTGTTTTTATCCACTCCCTTCCAGGCGCCCATCTCAGCACTGGACATCCTCCTAGAATGTCCCCCTGCCAGTCTGCGGGCCTTCCTCCCCTACGCAGTCACTCCACCCCACAGTAATTAGGTTTAACAAGAGCAATTAACAAACTCCTTGCTCCTTAGTGGGCTGATAATTCTGATTGCGAAATTGTTTTAGGAGGAGCAAAGCAGTTAAAACAAAGATAAATTATGCCATCATTTTGCATAGAATCCATTTGTGTGCAGGAAGACAACAGTTCCATGTCTTAAATAATACCATTACATTTAATGTAATGTCTAATAATGTCTAGAATTACATTCCAGCTACATTTTACTAAGCCTTCTTCATATTATACTGATTCAGAGCTAATGAATCTAATTTAGATTACTTTTCCCAGTGTTCCAAAGTTTTAAATGATTCAGACACATGCCTCATTTTTTCCTAATAAGTAAATAGCTCTTACTTTTAAATGGAAGACTGATGGCAACACAATCAACACCATCCAATTTCTTGAATGCCTTTGACACAAAATACTACAATTTCAAGTCTAATTTTTTCAGTCACTATTGCTGCAAATTCTTTTTTCTGAACACCAAAAAAAAAAAAAGGCAGCAAAATTCCTGTTTCATTTATTATTCAATACTAGGGCCATATAAGATTTCAAGCACATACTTGAATATGATATACTTTAATTTGATTTTGCCTGTAGTGATTTTTATGATCACCTTATACCAACTCCCTTGACTTTTGGAAGATGATGATAAAGGAGAGAGAAGAGTCTGCAACTCTACCTGAAATGGAAAGTCTACATTCAATTAAAAGTATGGTTTCCTTTTCCACCAGAAGGTCCTGATGAGCATCTGGCAGTAATAAAGTTCTCAGCGTGTTAAAACTGGGATAATCCTACAGGAAAACAAACACAATCGCCTCTGGGGCCCAGGAAAAGGCTTATCAGAACCAGGGACATTAATGGTTAATATAAGACTATGTAAAGTTTTTTTTATCTCTTGGATTTCCCAGAAAGCCATTGTTACTTAGGACTGATTATGTCTTTATTCTGAATGACACAATCACTGGAAATAAAAATCCCATTGTCTCCAGATATATAGAACCGGTGAAAAGCCAGAGCCAGAGGTAAAAGTGTGGCTAGAATATTACTTAGCTTCCAGAAATCTAGTTTCGTATAGGAAATCAGGATTTTTGATAATTGTTTGCTTTAGAAAGGAAGCCAAGTGAAGGATTCCTTTAAATAGCAAACTGTCCTGCCTTTAAAAATATGGCTTAATTTATAAAAATTGGGTTTTGGAGAAAATTTCTAAACTGAGATATACTGATATTTTAAGAGAGATTGGTCACATAAACCAGTTTTTGTTATGATGGTCAAAATGACCTTTTTTTTTTTTTTTCCCAGTTTGGTGGATCCTTGCTTATTAAATGCAATCGGAGAGTATCCTCAAGTTTGGAAACAAACACAAACAACTCTTGGTAAGCATCCAAATCAGAAAATACAATGCACAAATTCTCAGGGATACGAGAAGAAGCCAACCGGAGGGGCAAGAGGGTGAACAGGAATGGGCTGTGCAGATGTCACGGAGAATATAAACACCGACAGCAAGTTGGTTTACTGGAGTTAGTTAAGAGCACTTCTAGGTAATCGGCCAATAATTGAATTCTTCAAAGTCACCCCGCTTGGCTTAATAAATTGTTTTGCAGCAGCTGATAATGTAAAGAACAAACAATGAACCGAGATTTTAAAATATGATACAATTTTTTCTTTCTGTCCACATTTCCCTTTGAACTCTGAAAAATGATTTTTAATAATTAGTAAACTTGAAAGATTGACTCCATCAAATAAACATTCTGATCTAAAAGGTAAAGGATATAACACAAAACTGTAAAACTTACGCTTGGTTAAGAAGGCATCATACAAAAATATGCACTTTTTTCCATATGTAAAGTTGTTTGCAATGCGTTCATTGAATTTAAGAGCAAATAGTTACGAGCAGGACTCAAACCAGAAGATGGTTCTTAAGCTTCTACTTGGCAATTGAATCAGTAACGATGCTGATAAAGGACATAGTCAGCTGGCAGTTGGAAATTTTTAAAAACTGACTTTTGAAAATAAATGACTCTTCTATTTTAATACATAAAAATCAGTGTTCATGGTAAAATTTCTGTGAATAAAGAAGAAATGAATATTTCTTAAAATATCACAGCCGCTTTACCGCATGTGTCTTTAGATGTCCATTTGATTATCAGGTGTGACCTGCTCAGAAATCTTTAA
The DNA here is from genome assembly GCF_030020395.1 of Manis pentadactyla. NCBI lineage: Eukaryota > Metazoa > Chordata > Mammalia > Pholidota > Manidae > Manis > Manis pentadactyla. The sequence continues at coordinate 106,547,170 of NC_080030.1, read as the reverse complement.
TAAAAGGCTTCTGACTGTGATGGTTCGAATGGGTTTATTATTCCTTACCACCAAGTGAACCCCAAGAAAAGAATCATTGTTAACCATTTGGTGTAGTTTTTTGAGTCTCTCCAATCATCATTTTTTAAATGGAGTCACATTATAAACAGTGTCTTATAGATCACCCACTTTTCTCACTACTGTGAATGTCTTCCCATTTTAATTGCTATATTCTTAAGTGCATCTATTATATCATGTTTTGTGTAATCAACAAACACACATTACTGATATAAAAATAAGTCTGTATAAAACTATTATATATATTTTAAAAGTCTATAAACAAATATGCAAAATGTTGTGAACTACTGAGTCTGAAGTTCAGGAATGTTCGGTTCATGGAAAGTTACAATCCTTAGAAGAAATCGCACCTAACTTCTTAATTTCACAGGGGAAGAAACTGATACCCAGACAAAGTAATTTTCCTTTGGTTGACTAATTACTCCCATAGGCCCTCAGTATCTGATGTGCAATCCCCAAATCCAAAAGCTCTAAAAACTGAAAGTTATCTCACTCCTTATTTGCATTATGGTGCATCAGCTCTCATCGCTAAGAGACTACAGCGCTCCTCCAGTTTCTCTCCTTTGCGATTTTCATCAACAGCCGCCAGAGCTGTCCCGGAATCACACCCTCCTCCTGCGCTTCCAGCCCCCAAACCCCGGGTTGGCTCCCATCCCTGCAGACCAGAGGCTATCTTCGCCTCAGTTAGCCTCGATATTTATATTGCTTCGTGCAGAAACACGAATGTTTGAATAAGAACACCTCGCTGAGTGTATACGCATTGATATTACCTCTCTAAAATATGAAAAATTCTGAATTCCAAGTCACATCTGGCCCTGAGGGATGCAGGCAAGGGAGTGGGACTTGCATCAGGGTCCGTTCTAAAGCCAGGTTTCCGTTCTCAGATGGTCACTGGGCCTACGATCCCGCGCACTGTGACTGACTGTGGACCACATAGTTTTGTCGAAGTCTGTTACTAAGTTTTAATCCTTTCTCTTCTCACACAAACTCAAAACTCACAGATAATTTTCAAACAATATGCCTTGGCTATTATCTAGGAAGACAATAAATGAAAATAATAGTTCCTTAATGCTGTTCGGGTGACTAGAAGACAGGCAATAAAATGGCTTAGCCATTTTTTAGATTGAAGAAATAGAATGCTCTGTTTTGAGATAACATTGCCCTTAACATATGTAACCCCCGGGAAATGGAGAGGCCCTGGGTGGACAGCAATCCGTATGCACACAGGCCCACGTTCATTTACCACTGGGAACTGAGACGTCCACTCCTGCCTGTGGCCTTGTGGTGAAGAGAACCATCAGCAGCCCGTTCTCGGCTCTTCTGCTTTGCCCTTGAGCTCCACTTACTTCCCCTTCCCAGCCCACCAGAGTGAAATCTGTACACGAAACAGGCCACGTCTTCCGGGGAAGCTCAAAGGCCTGCTGGCATGAGGTTCCCTTCAAAGCATGCCCTGGAAGTCTGTGTGGGTTGAGGAGTATTGGAACCAGCCCCTTTCCAGGGAAGAGCTGAACCCATCCCACCACGTTTCTGTTCTTATTTACTCAGAGCTCACGACATAAACGGTCGGAAGGCTGTCCCGCGGCCCCCCCACGCAGACAGCACCACAGACAGGAGAAGCCACACACACATCTGGGACACGCTGAGATCTGGTTATCCGGTCTTAACTTCTATTAGAGCTGGGTTACAGAGAGAAGGGTAACTTTTTGTGGGACTAATTGTGGGAAAGAAGAGTTTCTCTCTCTGCTTCTCCCCCCTCTCCTTCCCTGCACTGGATCAGTACCCCAGTCCTATAAAAGAAGAGGAGAGGTGTGCTTAGGGAATGAAATATCTTAGCTGCAGGGGAGGCACAGCTGGCTGGCTTTCGCACCTGAGTGCAGTGGACTGAGAAGGTCACAGTTCCCAGAACCACCTCACTTATGATCTGACATCCTGCTTAAGACCCATGTATTACTCCTCAAATAGGCCTGCAGAATAATTTCCAGATTAAGTTAGTTCTAGCTACCTTTCAGAATGTGAATTTACTCCTGCTTCTCTCCTTCCTGCTGCCAAAGAAATAGCTCGTAAGTATGAAGGAGAGCTCTACCTCACAGTAGGTGCAGATCAGAGTCCAAGACTTGCACGTAAAACTCCAGGTGAGGGCAGGTGCCAATGGAGCACATTGACGGTATGTCATTAAAATACCCTCCACGAAAGCCTTCCATGGTCCCTGAACTGGTCTGTGTACTAGAAGGAGCTTTAAGATATTCTGATGCCCAGGTAGCACCTCACACCAATTAAATAAGAATGCTGGCATATAAGCCAGCACCACTAATTTTTAAAGATGCTCAGGTGATTCTAATGAGCTGCCGAATTTGGACCCAACTGCTTTATTTAAACAGATGCCCACCTCTTACATGGTATCTACACTTAATATTCTCTTCCCTGATCGTCCCCCAGCAAAAAACATGTACTGTGTTAGTGGCATGTTCACATGAACGTTATCTGAATGTGTGGCTTGGGTTGATCTTTGGGTAACAGACAAGCTGCCTCTGAGATCTGCAAAGCCCTGGAGCAGTGAGGCGAAGGACATGCGTCTGTACTTACAGGGGCCACTTAGGCTTGTGGGTCTATGGTCACAGAATGTGTCCCTTATGCCAGTTACAGATGAACGCTGCGGCCAGGAAAGAAACCATTGCCAAGACTGTGGACGGGGGAACACCAGAGGGATGCCCAGTACCAGAAAATCAACGCAGAATTCTACATTCTCCTGCCAGTGGCTGGTACTGCCATCTTCACGCATTCACCACCTTTTGTTGGCCTTTAGATCACTGCTCTAAACAAACTGGATTCTGATCATTACCTGAATTAAAATGTGAATGAATGGTGATAGCAAGATGCATTCCTAATGTAGATGGTTCAGACGTATCATTATGAATTGTGATTGCTCAAAGAAACCATCTAGAAGATTATGTGAAGAATAAATATTTGAAAGTAGCAAGAGCTGTGCTTCTGGATATGGCTTGGTGCCTAGCACACAGCCAGAGCCCAGTGCGTCTGTCAAATGAACAAATGAAAGAACAATGGCGCAGGGTGATTTCTCAAATATTAGCAATGCCGCCAACATTTACATAGAAAAAAAAAAGAGAAACTCTTGAAATGTTACATTAAATCTAAATGTCTAAATATTTACAAACTATGCTTTATTAGTGTAAATTCTCGAAAAAAGTCTAGCAATATATGCCAAGAGCCCTAAAAGATCAAATGATTATACTTACGGGAGCATAGTGGCAAGGGCATAATGAAAGCAGTTATATAAGCACACTGACTGCAATGTTATATAAAATTATGACAAAATGGAAATAGCTTGAATATTCAAATTGACAGAAGTTGCTCAATAGCTTACTATATGGCCACATGATATGGGTATTATGTGGCCATTTAAAAAGATTCTAAATAAAATTGCTATGAGAGAATGCTCATGATATGCCACTTGATGAGAGAGGAAAGATGCAAAACTGTACTATGATGTGACTCCCTTTGTTTTTACAACTATTAAAAAGTCCTGTCTTTTGTGTAAAAGGAAAACATCTAAGACCATTAGAAGGGGATATCTGAATAGATTCCCAATTCTAGTCCCCTAATTAGTCTTAATCAAGTCAGCAGCTATGTCATAAATTACAATTAGCTATAATCCTCATCTGACATACCCACGCGGGTCCATATGTTGGGCCTCTAATCAGCCTTGAACACTGATTTAGCTAAAATCATAAAACAGAAAGAAAATCATAGCCACCTAGGAAATCTGAAAGAATAATCATTAAAAACAAATTGAAGGGGAGGGTGGTAGGAGAAAGAAGAATTGCATTAGATCTATTTTCCAATTTTTCTTCTTTAAGTACAAATTAATCCCGTCACAGCCCATAAATAGCTTAGAGAAACATTTTTAAGTGAAATAACATACTCAGAGCGCTGGGAGCCAATTCCTTGTTTCCCAGTCTCCTCACTGAGGCAACCCCTCGCACTGAAGTCAGGCAGCCGGTTCACAGCGCAGCACACGAGTGCATTTTTTATCCAGCAGAAATATTTAGCTTGGCTGTCTGCCAGGGAATGCTGGAAGAACGGACTGAATTAGGGGGTTTACCTTCCACGTGTTTGGCACGCGTCATTGAGAGTATCTGGGAAGCTCGCCGCTCTTTCTCCATGGTATCTGAGTCCTGGAGAGGGCTGTCAAACTAAGGAAGACTAATGCCACTCCCTTCGATTCCGCAGGACCTCCATTTATGAACTGGGTGTTTCATTCAGATTCCAGTTTGCGTTCTTTCCGTGACTGACATAATTACGGAAGCACATCCTAGCTATCTGTCACTGCAAAAAGAAAAAGCCTCTAATGTTTTCCCTAAATTCTAAAGATTTTTTTCCTCATAACAGCACTTTGAAGTTGCATTAAATCTGTAATAATTTTTTGGTAACATTGATTTTGAAAAAGAGCTTTGCATCCTAAGGCAGTTTTAGCATCTTCACTTACGCATTATGAGGAACTGATGATTTTAAACATTTATGCTATTGGGAATTAGACATAACCAAGTTCCTGAATTGGTTCAAACTGTACGTTCTGAGTTAAGCTTTTTAATTGGTTAGACCCTGTGCGAAGCTACTAAACTCCTGGCAGACTTTAGATGCTGGAAGAGACGCTATGGATCATCTCCTCCTTCATTTTATACGAGAAACTAAGTTATCTGCCAAAGATGACAGCTAGTGGTGCCAGACATGAAGTCTTTACCCCATGTCCCTGTGTGCTTTCTGCAGCCCTATGCAGCCCACCCAGCAGGTATAAAGATAGGTGACTAATGGGAAGTCACTTGTCCTTGAAGAAGGCTCTGTCTATGTAAACATAACAATGGCCAAAGGTGGTGGGCATACCACAACCTCCACCCAAATAGAGAATATTCATCAAGCACAAATTCCTACAGAAATTGCCTATTTTGACCAGAAAACAAACTAAGAGGATAGAGTGAATTACTCTATTCTGGGAAAGAAAATGCTTGTCTGTCTTCTGCTTGCAGGAGGTGACATGAGGCTATCTACCATTTAGAGTTGGAAATGTTACTTGAAACTACACCATGTTTCCAGGCAAGGATGACCATCTCTGGCCCCAAAGCCCCAGCATGGAGCAGCCTGTTTAATAACATTCAATTGTATGACTATAGAGAAGAGAATGAAAATTTGTTAGTGCTTAAAAAGTGCATGAGTTCAAGTAGGAGAAGTTTCTATAAATACAAATTTAAATGAATGCTTTATGAGATTTATGTGAGAAGAAAAGCAGAAAATATACATAATGCCTGCATATATACCAGTAGAAGGCTAAATAAGAAGCTGAAAACAGTTGTTACCTCCGGGAAAGAGAATGGGTAGCTGGGATGTGTGTAGAGTTTTCATTGGACACCTTCTGAACCTTGAACCATGTGAGTATATTTACCTATGCAAAATAAATTGTACATAACTTGGATAAGTTATATAGAAATTGCTTTAAATTTATTAAGCCAGTAGTGTTGTTGAAGATAGGCTAAATGTTGACTCAGAGCAATGTGACAAATTGCTCATACATTTTAAAACTGTGGTAAAATATACATAACATAAAATTTGCCACTTAAATCATTTTGAAGTGTACAATTCAGTGGCAGTAGGTACATTCGCACTGCTGTAAATCATCACCACTATTTCCAAAACATTTCATCACTTGAAACAGGAACTTTGTACCTATTAAACTATAACTCCCCAATCCCCCCCACCTCCCTTCCCTCAGCCTCTGATAAACTCTATTCTACTTTTTGTCTACGAATTTTCCTATTCTAGGTTCCTATGTAAGTGGAATAATATGATATTTGTCTTTCTGTATCTGGCTTCTTTCACTTATTGTAATATTTTCAGGGTGCATCCCATGTGCAGCACATGTCAGAACATCATTCTTTTCATGGCTGACTAATATTCCAATGTATGGATATACCAATTTGTTTATTCATCCATTGATGGACACATGGGTTGCTTCTATCTTTTGGGTATAATGAATAATGCTGCTATGAACACTGGCATACAAGTATCTGTTTATGTCCCTGTTTTCATTTCTTATGGGTATATATCTGTGAGTAGCATTGCTAGGTCACATGGTAATTCTATGTTTAGTTTTTTGAGGAAGCAAACGCACATACTTTTGAACACAGAAATCATGTTTGTAGGAATTTATCCTAGGGAAGTGATTGTGGATGCACCCAGAGAATTACCCACTAGGTTATTGATTATCAACACTGTTTATAACATTGAAAAATTGGAAACAAGCCAAGTGATTAATGATACACAATAGGTTAAATGTATTACTGACAAAGCAAGTTCTATGAGGTCATTTGGGGTAGTGGTTAAAAAAATTGGCACTGAGGTCATCCTGTCTCTACTATTTTCATGCTGTCTGACTTTATTTACTTCCTCTATTTCTTACATTCTTCATCAGCAAAATGGAGATAATAATTGTACTAACTTCACTGGGAGATTTTAAAGGTTAGATTAGTTAATATACAAGAAACATCTGGAAAAGAGCCTGGTACATAGGATGTACTTAATAAATTCCACACATATGGTTAGAATGCTATACAATAAGCATGTCCTAATTTTTATAATAAATAACAGTACTGTAGAATATGTAAAAATGCAGAAAACACTTGGACTCACCAATGACATTACTATAATGATTTCTGATGGAAATGTGTATGTATTTCCAAAGGATAAAAAAATAGAAGTACATACACAAAATACTGATAATCAATTATAACTAGATGGTAGAAATATTCATTTTTTTCTTTTCTGCATTTTAAAAAAATCTTTAAGAATAAATATTATTTTTATAATCAGAAAAAAGTTAAAAACTAGGGAAGGAGCAGAGGAATGTTATTTTTTGAATATCTATCATATTTTACATTTGGATTCCTAAAATTAAACAGATTTTGTTGTCCTGTGCTCAGAAAGGCTAGGATTCTAAAATCCAGCTTGCTCTGAAGGAAAATCATGAAGCAAAAAATTCTTCACAAAACTGCCTACTTGATCAAAATTTTATTAAAAAAATTTTTTTTTCAGAATCTGGTAATCATCTTTGATGGTAAAGTTCTAAGACTGACTTGACCAAGCCCTCCGCCCCCCTGCCTTTCCAGGGATCGGCCAGCTCCTCTCCACCTGTGTGATGAATTAAATGTGCGGCAGATGTGACAGGTGAGAGGCACATGGAGGGGCTTAGCCAGCAGGGATAAGATAAAGCCCCCGTTTAAGAACAAAGCCCCCACCACAGCTCGCCCATTCCCATTAATGACCACGAAGAGAATCTCTTCATTTGCCCCGTTTGGAAGGAGCGCGCAGAAAGCATGGTTAGGCAGGGAGGCTGATTCTCCAAGGACTTCTCAGCCAACTAATTGAAAATCCTTGGTTTTCTGCTAAACATGTCTGAAGGGCAGGCTCAGCTTGGCTGGACATGCGCTAGGCTGCCTTTCAGTGTTACAGTAATGCAGCAGACCTACATTTACAGCTGAACGAATTGGAATTACTGTATGTGAACCCTAATATCTAGCTACAGGGGTCTGGCTAAGCCCTAGACAGACACGTCCAGCAAGGCAATTCCAAGGAATTTTGGAAGTCAATCCATTAGGATTACCAGGTGGCCCCCAATTTTGGAAGTTACAGGCTCAATCTATGGGAGCAGTGAAATCTCCATCTCCTTTATCTTAACCTCTTATCTGAAGGCCTATTGACCCAGTTTTTATTTAAAATAAACTGATAAACTGCAGATGACATTATAATCATTTTCTATAATATTGGCAAGGCATTATTGAGCAGGCAGCCTACTCACATATGAACTTCTGAGCAGTAATGAAAAACACACTTGGAAAACTCTTTGCCTAACCCAAGAGTAGCCCTCTTACTATGTAACTACAATAATCCGAACATTCCTGAGGCTACTGGATGCCAGCGATAGATGTAAGAAAAACTGGACTGTTGGTTATGATCTTTTTCTTCAAGACTATTCATTCCAGCTTACTAACAGCACCAGGCATTGTAAAAGGAGCTAAATTACAGGACTCTCAGAAAATGGACTGTCCTCTAGGGGGCTGGCTCTTGTGGAGTGATTTGTGTGGGGGCAGGTCCATACGCAGTAGATAAAAAATAATATACAAGATAGACAAAAAGACTTTAAAGCCACAGACTTCCTCCAGGTGCTCTGGAGACGAGAATAAATGTGATGGGCGTCCTTGGCCATCCCTGCAGCCTGTACAAGGCTAACCACACGATCAGCAGCTGTGGCTGGCTGACCTCCCCCTGAGGACCAGCTAGACTGTGTTCAGGGAGCATCAGCTGTCTTCCACAAGTGAGGAAGCAGTGACTTAGTTAAATTTAAGCAACTGCTCCGCATTCAGAGAGCAGTTCAGTGCCCTGGCTGGGAACCCACCTGGATCGGTGAGGCACCGAAGGCTCTTTCCCTCTGCTGTCCCTCTGGCCCCGGCCCAGAAGAACATTTCCTCGTCAATGCTATGCTAGCTTTAATTCCACATCTGTGGGGTGTCTGCCTAATGTGCATTCTTTCCTGCTCACTAAGGAGAATCAGCTCCGCGGACATGAGAAACGTCAGGACCCAGTTTCTACTTACACAGCCAGGAAAACTAGAAAGACAGTTTTCCTGCTCACAGAGGCCAGGATAAACCCGCACCACCTGCTGCTCCGAGGACAGGCGCTCCATCTCGCCTGGTTTTGTTTCTCTAGTTTCACTCAAGAGTAGAATCATTAAGATGTTCCTCAAAACACTGGACTCGAGTCATCCGGCAAGCATTGTGCAGTTCTCTGTACTGGGACCCGCTGCAAGAATGCCCACCTGCTTTTGAACAGCCCACCAGCCTCTCTCCGGGCCGAGCACCTCACCGGGAACCCGGGAGAGCAACGCACTTCAAACCCTGAGAGCAGGCCTGGCTTTTGTCTGTCCACGGCTCAACGCCCAGAGACGTTTTTGCAGACATTTTGCAGAAGAGCCAAACAGACACGAAGGCAAGCTTCTTTTCGGCCTTATCTGAATGGCAGCACCTCACTTTCAGCACCTGGGCCGGCCTTGCCAAAGAAATAGTCACACTCAATTACTGTCTCTTTCTCCTGGACAACTACTGTTTCATCCTGCGTCCACCTGACATTAACTGGTGGAAAATACGATGCTATTTTTAGCTGGGACCGTGATTTCTCCCTTTCATCTGTGAGAAGTGTACTTCCTTTTGCAGTTGGGTCCATCCCAGATGTTGGATTTGGGGTAAAATCGTAACACGAGGGCATTACGACCCTTTGCAAAGTGAATGAGTTTTGAGCTAAGACAGTTTTAAGTTCAAAACTTCCTTCCCCTCTGTGTTGCACCGTGTTAAAATGTAGAAGTAAACAGAATTAGGCTAAACCCCTACAAGCCACCCTCTACAGAGAGGAATGATAATTTACTTTAAATAAGACTAGCATACAAAGGGAAAATTAACCAAATCACAGTGAAAAAACTTCCTGAAAAGCGTTTCTGCTTTAGACTTTCCTCAGCTGTTACCCGCACTCCATCTTTATAACCTCAGATTAACAAACGACTTGATCAAGAATTTGATTCAGCATGTAGCAAATTTAAAATGAGATTTCCAGCATTGACCAATAAATATTTGGGGGACTGATCATATTGCCTTTCTTTCATGATTTTTCTCATTTTTTCCCTCTAATTTTTAGAAATTGTTCAAGGAACCACGAATGGCTAAATTGATTTGTCATCTTTATACATGAAATTATGCCTTGAAGAAAAAATGTATCATACAGAGTACGCAATCATACCTGTTTTAAATGCCTGACAACGAGGAGAAAACTCATGCCTGACATGCTAGGAATTCATGTGCTTGCTTTAAAATGTGACTGCTCATTTCTCAGGGGTGGGAGACATTTATAAGCAGAACATAGATTAATACCAGGAACATTCTACCAACTCTAGATCATACTGGTGGGTGCCAAGGTTACTTGCTCTGCAGCCAAGATGCAAACATTCCAGGAGTGCTGATACTTGGTGAACCGAGGCGGCTTTTGAAAACCCAAGCACAACATTTCCCCTGGTAATTTTTTGCCATTTGAAGAATGATCTGGAAACGAGGTGTTGAGTTAGTTTACACTGACCTCAGCCTGACCTAGAGGTAGAGGTTATAAGAGCTGAGCAGTGGTCGCAGTCAGAAAGCCCCAGAAAAACATCACAAAGAAAGGACTGCATTTGCGGGGACCTAAGAGTCACCCCGCCATTCTTACTGCAGACAGAGGGCATCCTCTTCGCCCTTTGCGGGGTAGGGAATCCATCCATCTTCATTAGGCTTTTTGAGGGGGTGGAGGGCGAGGGGCTGCCATTTCCTTTGGCTCCTAAAAACAGAAGCCAGCAGTGATTTTTCATTTCAGCCCCAGCGCCCCCCCATTCCTCCCCAGGGCATCCAGGGAAGAATCAATGTGGCCTAACCATCAGACGTCTTCCTATTAACCAACTCTTGCAAGCTGAGCCCAGCAAGCCACGACTTAGTCAAAACCTACAATTTAAAAAGGTGGGTGTGTTGGGAGGAGCAAAGGGAGGCGTGAAAAGTTCTGAAAGCAATGCCTAACTTCTTCTCTACGAGAAAAATGCTTGTCAGGCAAGTCCAATCAAGGCTATTTCACTTTTAGTAATGGCCAGGAGCAGCCAAAGTGTTTTGCATGCACTAAACTATGATTACTTGGTAAGATGCTGCTTCTTTATACTCCCATCAGCACCTGTGCGTGCAGGAACCTTTGGAGTTCTGGAAATACATCTCCGATTATTCTGCTGTATACAGACACCACTGGAAAAATCAGTTCCAAGGTATGAATTTGCCTGTTGTGGGTTAACCTCATGAAGGAAGGGGTTACATGTTTTCCTTCCCTACGAGGAGATAAATAAATAGATTTAAAATGAACTCCACAGGATGAAGACATAGAAAATTACTGTTGGTACTTGTATCTTGAAGAAGAAGAATAAAAAATACATCGTGTTATATAGATTTTCCAATATGTATAGCAAAACATATTTTTAAGATTCTATAGCTAGTTCCAAATGTGAAACGATGAAGAACTTCTTTACAAATATCCTGAGTTATAAAAACAAGATATGTAGACATTGGAGGTTAAGAGGTTTTTTTTTTTTTTAAAATAGATACATCCTACTTGCTCTCCAACACTATGAATGCACATACAACTTCACCAAGAGCTATTTTTCCCCCACCTTTGACTATATTGGCACTTTTTAGCTATTATCTGTGCTAATCCAATAAGTAAAGTGGTACAGGATGGCTATTTTTATATCAGGCCAGATCCTCTCCTCAATATATCTTGTAACTGTGCTTTTAAAGCCGGTCAGCTTCCCTTCCAGACTTCTTGGACAGGTCTACAGTCTAGGTCCATTCTCTAGTGTAGAAACTGACCATGGACAGGCCGGGGCTGCATTTGCCTGTTGGATATCATTGAAGTCCAACAGGGCTCCTGAAATTCATGAAGACCTCTGCCCCTAATTAGCTGAAAGCCTCTAGCCCATCACTCAATGTCTGAGCCTCAACTTCCTTATTAAGACCCTCAATGCAAACAAGAAGTAGTGTGTCCCTGCCCACACACTCGGCAGTGACATCCGTCTCACCAAACGAACTGTCACTCATCTGTTCTCATCTTGTTTATCTCTGCACAGCATCTGACACAACCATGCTGTCCTTGAGACAATTCTTCATTTGACGTCTGAGCACTACACTCCCCTGTTTTCCTCCGACTTCCGGGGCCACTGCTTCTAGTCTCCTTTGGAGGACCCTCATCTCCCCCCTTAAAAGGTGGAGTGACAAAGGCTCAGCTGTGGCAGCCAGGGCTTGGATTCCAATACTCATGTACACACTGTCAACTCCAAGTTCAGGTCCTACCTAGGAACACTCCCGTGGGCCCCACACTTCTGTAGCCAGCGCCCCACTTGACTTCTTTATTTGGACATTTTACAGACATCTCCATCATAGCAATCCAAAATAAAATTGACTTTCCCTTCCCAAGATTACTCTTCTCCCCATCTTCCAACCTCAGGGAATGGTTACGTCCATTCACTGAGATCAAATTTAGGAGCCATCAATCATTTATGATGCCCCATTTCTTTCTATCCCCTTCCCCAACATCCAGTTCATCAGCGAGTCATATTGGTGCTACCTTCCAAGTGTATCTCAAATCCTCCAACCACATCTCGCCCTCTCTGCCAGTATCATCCTATCCTAAGACACTAGCATCTATTGCCTGGACTGTTGGAAATCTGCTAGCTCTTTTTTGCCATTCTTGTCCTCTGTTATCTATTCTTAACCCAACATCCAGAGATCCTGTTAAAGCATAAATCAGATCACATCATTCCAGTGATAAAACCTGCCAAGGGCTTTGCATCATCCTCAGAATGAAATTAAACTTCTACTTACCACGACATACACGACCTTCGATGTTTATCTATCCATCTCTTGAATCACATCTCCTTTCACTCTCCCCCTGCTTCTCCAAGCTCCAGCCACACTGGTGTTTATGGTCTTTTTCTCTAACAAACAAGATCATTCTCACCTTTGCATCTGTGTTATTCTCCCACCAGACCTCACATGGACCACTCGCTCATGTCCCTCGTCCATACTCAAAAGCCACCTCCCCAGAGAAACCTTTCCTGTCTGCCTTCATCCAAAATAGCACCTGATCTCATCATTCCCTACACCCTTACCCTGTTTTAGTTCCACTATCATGATAGCTCTTATCAATATCTGGAATTGTATTAATCAATTCATTGATTGATTGATTTGTCTCTCCCACTAGAATGTAATCCCCGTTGGGATTACAGAATGTCTCCATTTTGGGTTTTTTTTTTACCCCTCTATCCTTAGCACTTAGAACAATGCTTGGTACTTGTAGGTACTCAAGAATATTTGTTGGATGAGAGAATGATTGAATAAATGGATGATAATCTGCATGCGATAAACTTAAATCTGGTTTGTTGAACTGGTTATCACAGTCATTTCTTGAAAAGGACTATTGACGTTACTATGAAGGCAGAGTGAGGGAAACAGGCCCGTTCCTGTGCAATAAGGCTAAAGTGGAGACAAACGGGGGCCAGGTTCGCTTATTCTGACGCTGTTCCAAGAAGCATCTGTTGAAAAGTAATGTGAGGAGGGGCTGAGGGGATGAAGAGCCACAAAACATTTCAAGAATGTCAACCTATATGACCAGGAGGTGCCCCTGTGCCCAAATGGGAAAGTTGGGAGGAACTGGTATGCAGCAAGAAAAGAAAACTATAAATTAATTTGCATTATGTTCTACCTTACTTTGAAGAGCTATAGTTGAACTATGAGTTTCAGAATATACCCTTTCCATTTTCTGACTTACGTATACTTGAATATTTAAAAATGAAATGGAATATTTAAGGTTTAAGGCACACTTTCTTAGAGTTGAGAGGTGTAGGAATGAACACTGAGATCTTAGTAGAGCAGGGACTGAGGACTGAATGATTATTACATCCAGTACCATTTTCAAAGATGATTTATGGTTCTCGTAGGAATCCTGTCACTCCAAGTGATTTTTAATGGCTCTCTGACATGCTTTCCTACGAAACCCAGTGAACTGGCATAGAGATATATAAAGTCGAATAATCAAGGACCACTACCCCCTCTCAAGGTCTATAAGAGAAAGCTGCATTTGTATGAACATGTTTGGCAGGCATGTGAGGTAAAAAGCTTCTTTTCACCTTTCTGTACAAATACATATAACATTAACAAGAGCGCTTGAACACGCTTTTCTCTAAACCGCTCATAAAAATTCTTGAGGCTCTTAACCTTACTGGAAAAGAAAATCTCAGATGACTATAAACTAAATACACAGCATATTCTCAATATCATGGCCATCTTCAAGCAATTTCTCACACTTATAATGCATTTATTTTTATATAAAGCAGATGCGTGTCTTTGGGGCAAACCATGCCTTTTATTCTTATGCTGTGAAAGTCCCTTCTAATTAAAACAGGAAATACAAATTTCCTTGTCTAGTTCTAAGGCTAAATCCTACTTAGCACAAGCAGCTGTCTGCAATTTCTGATAAACCCTTTCTGGCTATTCTAAACTTGCACTGCTGAATTGGTATGTTGTGGACCCTTCTGCATCCCCATTCTGAAAACAAAGGGCACGCCTGGTCTCCCACATTCTCCCCATCAGGGCACCTTCAAAGCTAAATACCAAGTACTATGGCTTCAAACACTTATTCTGAACTGAGAAGACTGAATATGTTCTGGAGAAGGGGTTACGCAAGGAGTGTAAGATGAGAAGTCCTTCAAAGGAAAGGATAGGGATCGAAGGGAGAGGTTGTAAGTGAATTTTTTAAAAAAATTGTTCTTCTTTAAATGCTTTACATTATAGCTCAAATTGCAATTATGAAGATTCTGGTCCCACCCTTGTAATTAAAAAGCACAGGCAGTTTCTTTACTGGCCACAACAAACGGCAAATAGACTCAAACCCACTTCCTTTGCAGGAGCTTCATTGGCTGTGTGTGAGCGGTTCGTGTGTGGCTGATAAAACGGGCTATTGAGCTGGAGGGATTAAAGCCAAAGCAAATTCATACACACTGGAGTGGATTAGCTATGGTATCTGGTGAGAGTTTTTCCACTCCTGTCAAGCCTAGAGTAATATCCCTACTCTGTGCACTTTAGGAATGGCCCATTAGTTTAAGTCAAGTCACCTGCACAGGAGAGGTGACTGCAAGGCGGGAGACCAGAAACTGGGCCTGTCCACTTGGGGATCCGAAATCCCAGCCCAAACTCCCCGAGCCTCCTCATTCGCTGCTGGGGGCTCAGGACTGGACATGGGGGTGGGAAGGCCAAGGCCCTAAATCCTGCTGGGCTGTAACAACAAGGAGTTGGGGGTGGAAGTTTGTGTTTAACTAATGAAATGTTAACCTCTCTGTAGCCTCATCTGTTAAGAATTATGAGATGGAAATTCTTAACTTGAAAGGGTTGTCTTTTAATCTGAAATACCTCGATTTTACCTCTATATCAAAAACAATGCGTTTTTTTTCCTGGAGTGAAGCATCTGATTTCTTTGTTCTTCATGGTGACCCTCTCTCACAGGCCCTTCCCCCGCAGAACAGTTTTAATTTTATTTGCCTTTCAGTCAAAAGAGCCTTATGATTTCATTCAAACGTGCTGCCGCAGCAAAGTGAAGGTTGTGCCTTGAAATTCTAGCAGACCCATTGGCAACTGAAGTGCCAATAATGACTAGGAACCCTTTAAAGATCCAGTCCGGGGCCAGGGGCTGCACTCATGATTCTTCATAAACATGGCCAGAAAGACAGTTAATAAACACCGCTGAACTTTTTTTCAACTGCAGCAATAAATTGTTCCTTTGGTGAAATATCCACAAGTTCTGCTGAAAACACTTTGTGAATTGTTTAATTAGCAAAGTCTCGCGACACTCAACAAATACGTGTGTTGGCAAGGTGGGGGACACAGGGTCCCTGAAGCATTCACTGTCCTGATACTCTAATCTGCAGGCTTTCCAAGGGGCACATATTCCATTCTTCTTTTTTTTTTTGAAGATTTCAGACACTCAGATGATGAACATTTTCCATTTAAAATGTTCTAGCAAGTAAATCAAATGTAAGAGGTGTGCAGACAACGAGTTGTAGCCGTGATCCTGGCTGCTGGTCCCACACGAGGCTCCCACCAGATTAATATCAGGTCTCACACGTGTAATAGTGCAGGAGGTGTATGTATCCTCATGGTGTAACGACAGCATTTTCCTCACACAGACAGAACTCAAAGAATGGCCAAACACTCTAAAAACCAAGTCGTTTTGATCCCTCAAACTGAAAGCAGAGTATTATCAGATATGTATTTAAGACTCCCTGCCTGATTTCCTACCTGCTAAAGTATAGAAAGGGTCAACTGGCAGTGATTTTTAATTGTTGAGCAATTTAGGGTCAAAATTCCACAGCATGTTTTGAACCAAGAAGTGCTCAGTGGGAAGGGTCATCCTCGGAACAGCCCCTGCTGCCGAGATCCCAGCACCCGGAGGAGGGTGAGCGGGTTGGGTGTGGGGAACTGAGTCCTACCCTTTCCTTGTCGGGAAACTGGGGCTTCGTGTGAAAGGTTTCCCTCCTTGGCTCAGAGGCCACGCTGAGAAGCGCTAGTTAGCTGTACCCAGGCCACAAGTCCCAGAGCAGCAAGGGGCCATTTCAGGATATTTTGCTCCAAGGGCATAAACCAAGTGCCATTATTCAAGGTAGTGATGTCTTGAGTAAAACTGTATGGAAACGTCAAAACCCTATCTTCACTGTGAATTCAAAATACACGTGCCCTTTGTCCCAGTATCAGTACGTAGTGTGTTTGAAGGAACACATAAGGACAAAACAAATGTATGCCTTTTCTTGGCATAGAAAAGTCTGAAAAGCATTAAATTAAGCTCCTTTCTCCAGCTATGATTCATTACAATCACCACAAAGCAACTGATTAAGCCGTATGCCCCTATTCTTATTTCTACTTGAAGAAGTTAAAATGCACATGGCCCTTATCTTCTCAAAGCTTACATATTAATCTGACACTGATCTTGTTAGGCTGAAGTGTTCAAGGCTTTCATATATTAGCTTGTAAAGCACATAAGAAAACAGACAGAATTTATTGTTTCAGTTGGAGAGCTATGCTTATTTTCCATCTAATGGTCTTTTAAATACTTGACAAAGTCTTGAAAGGAAATCTTGAAAGAAAACCAAATACCACCAAGAAACGTGCCCTCCCCCCCAGTGCCAAATCACACACAATTTCGTCAGTTTTAAGTGAGGGACAGACAGATAGAAGGGATCAATTTAATCTCCCATTTAGAGCAGAAGTGTAACCAGGGATACACATAAAGATTTTAAAATTCTTTTAAGAAGACCAGGAGGGAAATAATTTACTTGAAGTCAAAAAGCATGTAAAAACCCAACTGTAAATAGGTCAGTCCGTTTTCCTTCAGTGTTCTTTATGCATAACTGCTTATGCAAAAGCTTTTAGATTCTCTTGTTCTCTATTTGTCTGCCACAATCAAATAATGACAGCTGCCTCGAGACACCAGCAGTCTCTGGGTCAGCCACTTCACCAAGCAGCGGGCAGACTGATCCTGTAAGCAGATGACCTATGATCCAAGAATTCAGTCTCCTTGAAAAACAGGAGACTAACCCAGTGACCACGCTTTGCAGCGAAACCCCAGAGGGGCTTTTATTCTGGAAGTTGTTACAAGTAGTTCATAACCTTTGTACTCTAGACACTCATTCAAACTCCCTCACCACTCTGTAAACCAGGGGCTAAGGATGCTCGAAGGCATGAACTTTCTACCCAGAGTGTTGTAAACATTTGAGGGAGGCACGGTGCTACTGCTAACATAAACCATAAAAAAGGACATGAGCCAAGACACTTTTATTCAGGGAGCCTCTCTTAGTTCAGGGAACACAATTTCAACTTCCACCCCTTTACTGGAGAGCTAAGTCCCAGAGAGGACAAGCACACCTCTTTGGAGGGCCGGCATTTGTAATACTTTTGTGAGCATCCTTGGGTCCAGATGAAAAGTAGATCTAAAAGCATCAGGACATGATAGGATCATATATCTACACATATATATATATATACTGATAGTCTGGGTCTCAATGGCGTTTTCTCTTTTTTGAATAGTAAATGAAACGCAGGGGAAAAAACATATAATGGGAGACTGCTGCTCAAAACAGATTACTTAGCATTTCTGCGTCATTCGAATTTTGGTATTTTAATTTTTCACCGAGTTTTACTTTTCATTAAGAGATCTTCTGTCAGGTTCACAGATGTTTTCACACTATGGATTCAGACAAAACTATGTGGTATTCTTTGTGGAGAGAGGGAGGGTAGGAAAGAAGGGGGTCACTCATGCAAGGCTCATTGACTGTGCTCCTAAAACTGGGGTAAATAAAGTCATGTGGGGAAGCAGGAAGTGAAATTGGGTCCAGGGTGCTTAAAACGATTATAATTAAAGAGTAAATGTCTCATAAAACTCAAATGTAATTAAAATAAACTTTTACTCTAAAAAAGTACTTTAAATTAAAGGGTAAAGTTGTAGAAAATAATAACGTATTGTAACTTTTAAGTTTTAGTAGCCTCTGGATGGTGACTATGGATTTTTAAAGTCATCTGAATTATAAACGCACTGAGTTAAGCAGTGTTTGGGTGTAAATCTGCCATCCCACCAAAGGCATCAACTGCTAACACACCAGAGACAGTTTGTCTTCCAACAAAGAACCCAAAATATTTGTTGAATTTAATATGCTGGATAACGTCACTACTCCACAGTCTGATGAGGTCAAATGTATATTAGGAACATCAAGTTAATAATTATTTTTAGAATTGTCAGCTAAATCTGAATGTATAGATAGGAGGGTGTCTGTTGACTAGAAATTCAAGAAGACCGTGCTTTCGACACACAGGATGTGGAAAACCTTCCAGCATAAAAAACATGGCCAAAATACCCAGTTCACTTAAAAACAAACAATTTGCTATGTCTTAACCACAATAACCTCCAAGTCCCTGGACCAAATTGTACAGGTTTCCTTTGGCATATCTTATAATGAAAATGTCTTTGAGCAATATTTATAACAGCTGATTTTTTAAAAATGTGGTCAAATATACATAAAATTTGCCATATTAACCATGTTTAAGGGTGCAGTTCCATGGCATAAGCACATCGAAACTGTTGTGCAACCATCCCCACCATCCACCTCCAGAACTTCTCCATCACCCCCAAGGGATTCAACAGCTCCCCAGCCCTTCCCGCCGCCAGTCCCTGGTAACCTCTGTTCTACCTGACGTCTCTATAAACTGGGCTATTCCAGGCACCTCAGATAAGTGGGACCATACAGCATTTCTCCTTTGGGGTCTTCCTTATTTCCTTCAGCATAGTGTTAACTTTTCTTTTTTTTAAAGTAAGTCTTAATTATCCAACTTATGTATATGGAAAAAGAAAGAAAAACTTGTCACCCAAAAAATATAAAGGTGACATCATTCTCCAAATACGGTAGGACAACCCTCACAGGCCACCCACTCACCTTTTCAAAAATAATGTTTGCCTTCTATAAAGAAAAGTCAGTTTTTCAGCATCATTTTTCCCCTTCAAGGGCTCAGACTTCAGACTCTGCCTGGACCAGCCATGCTGTGGCCTACTTCTTGCCTGGAAAAGAGAGTTATGCCAGCTATCCTGAGCAACCCTTCGCCACACCACACACCTGTTCAGACAGCGGGTCAGTTAAACAAGCAAAATAACAGCTGAGAAAGCCAGGTCAGCTACCCTAGGATCTGAAAGGCGTTTAGAGAACCAGTCCCCCTTCTCTTCCTTCTTTATGTGAAAATAGCCATTGAAGAAACATGATTCCTTCCCGTCCTGTTTGAAGAGACAGTGAAAGCCCTCCCGCTGGGTGTCCACTCTTCAAGCCCGGGGCAGAGGCCTCCCCAGACCTCATGCTCAGGCCAGAAGCCCGGGTCTGCAAAGAAGCCCCATTCCTCTGCGGATATGTTTGTGGAAGGAGCCAGGTCCCCCTCAAAGAGTTAACGATTAACGGGGCTGGATCCCATGTCACATTTCTTGTTACCATGCTTTTACCCCTTGATGTAATCAAGAAGAATTTCTGATTTTTCCTCCGTTTCTCTTCATTGAATACAAAGGCTTTGGATGCAAAAAAAAACACACAAACTGAATGGATGACATTGTGGACTTATGATGCACCAAATCTGATTTTCTGGAAAGGATTTTTTTTGTTGTTTTAACTGATACAACACTACAAGAAAGCAGCAAAGCCAGCCAGCCAGGGGTAAAGATTTTATGAGGATACCTCTTCCAATCTATTTTTACAAATTTTCTCCCAAGTACAACTTATCACTGGATTATATGTACAAGAAGTATACAATTCTTTAAAGACATGATTTTTTAAAATGTCTTACTTCACTTGCAACTTCTGAGTGGTGTTTCTCTCAATACCGGAGGCGTGGGTATATTGGTTTCCTTCATTTTTATCTCAAGAAAGAAAAGAGAACAGATGAATGGCCGAATTCCCTTAAGTACTGACTCTTATAAAACAAGTTCTTGAAGGTGTAACTGTAAGACTTCCAGCACACAAAACTAGCAAGTCCATACAGAACCTTCTGTAGAAAGGGAAGTTTTGTCTTGGATGAAGGGAGAGAACCCCACATGCCAGGGAAAATGACAGTTCAAGAATACACATTATTCTGAAATAATCTCACCTGTTTTTGCAAGGAACCTCAACACTTTATATCCTAAAGTCCCATGAATAGCTCGGGTTAAAAACAAATCCCTCTAAATGTAATAATTCTCTTCTAGGCTTTCATTTTAATTTTAATAAGGCTTTTCTCATGTTCTCAAAATCACACACTTTTAGAATTCTATGTGGAACTTTAGAAATCATGTAGTATAATATAAAAGTATCCCAACATGTATTTTTTTCTTAAGTAGTGGAACCACCACTTATTACCACCTTCTCTTCTGTTCGGCCTACTGAAGTCTTCCAGTAATCTAGACAAATAGATAAACGCGATAATCTGGCTGGGGAGGCAAATTGAGGGTCCAAGGTCCATGTTTGAGAACCACTGTCTTTGCAGTCCGATCACCTCATTATACAGATGTGGAAACAGAGGCCCAGCAAGGTTACTGACTTCTCCAAACGCCCAGCATCAGAGCTGAGACCAGGAGGCAAGCCCCTTACTTAGTATCATCTTCTGCCTTGCTCTCTATACCAAGTCTTAACACTTTGGAATTTCAGATCATTTGCACTTAAAGGAGAACTAAAAAAAAACGGCACAAAGATTAGTGTGTAGGGGAAAGGCAGGCGTGTGTTTGAAATTCCCGATCACTTAAATTCGGGTTCTCAGGATAAAAGATCAGAAACAAAGAGAAGTGGAGAATGAGGTGAAGGAGGGGCTGAGTCGCACTGAAGGGTAAACGCACAGTCATCATTTTCCCCAAGGCATTCGCGCAGCGGACAGTTATTTACAGACACGGGGCCAGGTACGGGGAGGGATGCCAGGGTAGACGGTGACACCGTTCCCGGGCGCAGTACCACGCACGTGTGCAGATGGCTGCAGTCTGCAAAGGTGACACGTGAGAGGTGCAGGGTGGGGAGAGGAAAGCGCAGGGCAGGGTAGCAGGGCCGGGGCCATCTGAGCTGAGCCTCGAAGAACAGGGTGGGGGTGATGGCACCGAGCAGCCGCAGCCCCGCGCAGGTGAAGACAGGGCACAGCCTTTCTCCACCCGCACTGGCTAGCACGAGGGACTGCACAGAACTGTGGGAAGTATGTCTGGAAAAGTTATTTTGGCCAGAACAGACGCTGACCCCCTCCTGTGAGAAAGGGGCCAGGGTGGGGAGAAGAGAGGCAGCCAGCAGGAAAGCGAGGGCCAGGGCCTCAGTGGGGGCAAAGGGCTGGCAGGTGCGGGCAGGGGTTTCTTCACTCAAGTGGTGCTTGGATCACACGTCCCTATAACGTAAGATATGAAATGAGGGCTGCTGGTAAGAGGACGTCAGAGACCCCCCGAGGTGCCAAGCTCTTCTCCACGGGAGCTCTGCAGGGAGCCCGGTCAGCCTTGAGGGCCGCTTTCTGGAACCAGGGTCCTTACAGCCAACGCCCTGACCCCTTCCTCATACTCTGCTGCCCCCAGAAGTTTTCTTCTATTCTAAGTTACTCTAAACGTGAGGGAGAGGCTTCCCAGCGCAGTCATTCAGAGAAAAGAGCTCTAAAAGACTAAGGCAAGGAAAAGGTTAACTCCGAAGCAGGACCAAAGTAACACCAGGGCGGGGAGAAAAGCCTTCCCCTGCCTTCGTGGCCCTCCGTGTTCCATAAAGCACATTTCTCTCCCGATAAGACCCTGCACTGCCCAGGTAACCACCCTTTACTGCAGGTTCACGCGCTGAACTAAGCTGTCTTTTTCAAGGATATCAGTGCAACCAGAAGAGCCATAAAGTTGTGAAACGGCCAGGGAAGGGGGCTAAGTCAAACACAGGCTTGGCTTAGCCTGATCCGCACGGGCGTGGACAGAGCTGAGCTGCTGACATCACGGTACTGCGGTGCGGTCGGTTCTGAGGCCCGAGGCCCGCCCGTGCCCACTGGCACATTGCCTCTTCCTGAGGTGTTTTTCGGAGATAAGGAGCCCACGCTGTTAGAAGTCTCAAAAAGGGGGAGGGTATTTTCCCAACTCCAGTCATTCAAACAAGATCAAATATAAACAAAGGCATGCCACCCGTTCCCTGCTTGCCAGCACACTTCAGGGTTTCTGGCCAAGCCACTGAAGAAGTGCCAAATGTGGAGTTTTACGGCTAACAGGGAAGACGATCATTCTACTTTGAATGTATTTATCAAACGGTCCCAGACTTTTAGAACCGTGCCGTTCTTATGGCCGGTCCTGCATTTTAGCCGAAGAAACCACAGATCAGAGAGGAATGGGATTTGCTCTCACTTGGCTAACCAACAGCAAAATCTAACAACTCTCCAGGGCTCCGAACCCCTGGATCCTAACTTAGTTACCACAAATGACTTTCTCATTCATTTTTAAAGGTTTAGTAGGAGTCTCTGGAAATTTTTTTCATGCAAGTCTTATACCTGTGGTACAACCATCATGAGAGACTGCAGCAGAAGGCAGCTGAGGATACGGGGGACAGAAGAGAGCCTTTCAGTGGTGACCCTAATACGCGTTTTCCCCGTGGAAAGCCCCAGTCAACTTCCTGTGACAAACACTTACCTCTTTACACCCTACTCTCGTGTGATGGCTGAACCACACACAGTGCAAAGAAGATAATGTAATTCTCAATTTATCTTCTCACCAATATTCCTGTCTGTCTTCTCTCTACAGGCATTTCCACTGAAGACCTCTTTCACTGAACATTTTTTTACATGTGCTATGTCAATAAAACCCAAATTAACTACTCTTACTGTCTTCTAAAACTAAAGAAATTGCATAAATAAATGAAGAAGTTGCTAAGCTGTGACTAAAACTGAGGGGTGTACTACATATAGCAGTTACGATTAAGTTAACCAATTAAGATTCCAATTTCTTCCCTCATCTCCATTAGTTGGTTTTTCTCCTTTCCTGGTATTTCTGATATAGGTGTTCTCAGGGACATCAAAGTAGATACAACGTGCCTGAAGAATTATGCCAACCCAGGACACTTGGTCCTATGGGTTTATTAGTTTGTTAAGAAACCAGGAAAGATCATATTAGTCACTTCACGTGGTAATGACCAATCTCGAGTCCTGCTTTTCAAACTCCTTAATCAATACAGAGTTGAAACAATGTCTGCGATGATCTTACTTGAAACTTCAGAATAACTGTTATTAGGAAGGATGTCGTTTTCCCTCTATAGGAAAGAATATATTCTTAGGACACTATTAGAAGCTCAGAGAATTTCTTAACCCTGAATTTACTTGTCTTTCATTCTTCCTTAATTTGGCTAAAGTAAGACTCTCTCACATTGTGATGAAATACTTACTTTTCCACTCTAGTGGCCTGGACTTCTCCTCCGGACTCTGAAAGGGCTGCCCCTGAGCAGAAGAGCTCTCCCTCTGCAGAGCCACTTGCTGCCCTCCCAACCCTAGAATGTGGATCTGCAAGAGGCCTGTGTCAACAGCCCTAGCGGGACGATCACATGACATGGCCTTTGTCTCCTTCCTGCCGGAGCGTCAGTGATCATGGCCAAAGACTGCGGCAGGGGACTGCCCGGGAATGGAAGCGTGGCATCCGTATTCTAGCTGTCAGGGAGGGGAGACAAGCAGCCTGGCCCCCTGCCTTCCGTGGCAGCCCAGAAAGGACAGGCTTCTCCCACCTGAATGGTTCAGAACGTGCCAGGAACCAGAGAGGCAGGAAACTAGATCTGCATCCAGGAGCCCACTGCCCTTATTCCGTGGAATGAAAGACAAGTTGCTTTCATCAGCCTGGAGACCAGCCCTGTCCTCCTTCTGAAAGCTAACCCCACCTGGGCAGGGACCACCCCCTCCCCCTCGGTGCTCCACCCCCTCTGCTCCGGCTGGAGTATCAGGCTAATCAGTTTGATCTGACAGATTTTAATTACATTAATTAGGGCTTCTTATGAAGAGGCCTGATTAGCATCCTACCAAGGGTTCTGCGTGTGTGTGCGCGTGCGTGTGCATGTGTACTAAAGCAGCTTCGGCTACAACCAGGCCCAACACTTTCCTTTTCTTTAACAATAGTGGGTTTTTTTGTCTTGCTCAAGATAAAAAAAATCAAACGTTTGGTGGCACTGGGCATGAGAATGTTTTTTGTAATAAAATTGCCCGTGAAGGTGTGGAGCAGGTTGTGCATCTATGTTGTGAGCTTGGAGAGGGGAGAAGAGATGGTTATTTAGAACACTTGTCTAGAACACAAACATCGGTGTTGTTTACACTTTGCCTAGTAAACACTACATTTAGCTTGAGCCTAAAAAAATCTACCTTCTAAGTCTTCCCCCATTCCCTCATCAGACCGCAGCACAAAGAAATAGATTCTTACCTCTGTTAATTATTCTATTGACCACATTTTAGAAGGAGGCAAGGGACGGAAATTTAGTCTTGCCCCTCCATTGTTTCTTGAATAAAAATACCTTGAATGTCAACAAGGTTTTTACTGAAAACATTTCTGAACTATTTTCAGCCACTAAGAGATTTCTGATTTCTCAGAACACTGTACAAAGACTAGCATGGCACATATATTTAGCCTTTTGGGTCATCTGTGCTATAGTTATCGCTTTAAAATATGCTGTTTTGAATAAGGCACAGTAAATGAGGGCATAGTTTCAGACACCAGGAAAAAAGCCTACCGAACTGAAGTTTATTTGCTTTTTAAACAGTCTTATATGAAACTAATTTTTTTAAACCAGATATCTTAAGGAAAGCTGTAAAAGTGTGGACTTGTGACCCTTAATCCAAGTTTTGAATCCCAGTGACACCCCTATCTCCCCGCTGCGAATTGTGCAATAGCCCCTCTTCTAGGCATCTGTGCTGCTAGCCCCCTCTGAGCTCTGGCAAAGTCACGTTGGTGTTTCATCAGGGTAGCTCCTCAGTTGGCTGGGGCCGGGTAGACAGCTGAGGAATCACATTTTCTAACCACAGTGACTTGCCAGAAAGATAATTAATTCTTTAAAAAACACTTAACAATACATTCTAATGCCATATTTGCCATTTTCAGTGTACCCAATTATCTTTAAGGGTTAACTTGGATCTCACATTGCTAGCCATTTAGTTTTCTAGTCACTTTAAAGTGAATGTGAAGTTTCTAAAGGTGTCTGTGTATTCGCCTTTTCTTCCATTTTGAGAGGGGGAAAGCAACCCTCAGTACAACTTTCAAATCTTCTAAACGGTTCAAAGGAAGAGAAATGCAATTAGGCCGAACTCACTTGATGGCCGAACTCACTGAGTGTTAGCACCAGAATTTCGGGGGGGGGGTGTAAAATAGGGGGGAAGAAAGTAACAACAAAAAAGGAAAGAACAAAAAGAAGGAATGTGGTTGGTGAGGGCAAAAAGAATTTGAAGCTTATGTTTTCCAAAGCAGTTGAGAATTTCAAAACCAGTACTAACACAAAAAATACAGGTATTGATACACATGGGCAAATGCACGTGCATGTGCGTGTAAGAGGGAGACAGAGCGAGAGTCAGGGAACAGGGGCACAAAATCAGCACAGAAAAGAACTGAATGTTGAGAAAATGCCTTTCCTTAGGTTTTAAAGTACTTGATCCAGTGCAGTACAAGAGGATCTCAACCCACTTTATTACACTGAGAGACACTGATGGTCACTAACCAATCTCAATGCCACTTATACTTAATTTGATCAAAAATTCAAAATCTGATTGCAAGCTCTCCAAACATACTTTGTCCTCATTAGGCCTCTGTCTTACCACGGCATGACGGCTCCGGCTCAGTCAGTCAAGCAGCCAGTGATGATTTACCGAGTACCCATCAGGTCCCAGGCAGTGTGCTGAGCAGTGGGTATACAGCACTCAGCAAAACTGACATGGTCCTTACCCTCAGGAAAGCTTAACCTTCGGTGGGAGAGACTGACATTCAGCAAGTAAGTATAAAAATATAATTACCAAGTATGGGAAGTGATTTAAGGAAATGAAAGAGAGGAGAGGGTCCTGTTCAAGACGAAGGGGGAACGGAGGGGAACTGGGTGTTGTAGAAGACCACCCTGTGAGGCATTTAAAGTGAAGCTTAAGGATGCTAGCCTTGCGGACTGGTGAGGAAAGGAGAGGACCGATGGAAGCAAGGCTGGATGGAATCAGGAAGCACCCAGTGACTTCTGGGAACTGAAGTGTCACAGTTGTGGCTCGGTGAGTGACATGAGCCGAGGATGCAGAAATGGACAGAACTTCCTGCCCCATAGTAACAAAAGGATTTTTATTCTGAAGGCTGGATTTTCTTCCATGGACAATTCTAGTAGGAGCAAAAGTTAAGTACTTATTCTTAAATTAATAATTTCTGTTATACACTCAATTTTTAAAGTATTAGTGGGGAAATGTATTACAATAAGAGAAAAGTTAAATAAATTAGGCAAAGCTTATGATAGAATATTATCCAACCATATAAAATGTCTTAAAAGAACATGCAATGGTACGAAAAATGTTTAAGATATTTAAAATCAGTATACATAAATGTATTCAATTTTGTGAAAGAGAAATGAATCTGTAGTTATTATATTCAAAGAATACTAGAAGGAAATACACCAAAATGCTTAAAATGATTAGCATTAGGTTGAGAAATTAGAGATGGTTTTTTTCTTTTTAACTTTTTTCAATTATCATACAGTAAAGTGGACTTTTTGGGGAGATGTATAGTTCTATGAATTTGAAGACCTAAGTTCGTATAACCACCACCACACAATTAGGAATAGAGGATGTTTCCATCATGTCAAAACACAAAATCCCTCATGCTTTTCCTTTATAGCCGCACCTGATAGCTTTTTTTCATCTGTATACTTTTCTGTAATTTCCAAAGTCTCTACAGCTAGAATGTATTGCTTTAATTCTCAGAAAAAAACATTTGAATAGAAAAAAAAGAACATATAATAAACAGTTATCCCTGAGGCAGTGACTTTTTAAAAAATCATTATTTGACATAGATATGCTTCAGCTATTTTAAAGTTTTAGAACAGTCCTCAACTAACTCGCTCTACTCCTGGCCAGAAAAACTAAGCTTTGAGCAATGGAAGAACTATCCTTGTTGGGGGTAGGGCCTGGGGGAGACTTTAAAAGTTATCAAGAAGATTCTTTCAAATGAGCAATGACAATGAAAAGAACCAGAGATACATAAAGTGACATTGACAGTAATGCCAGCTCAAGAGACCTGCGGGGAGAAGAGACAGAATTCAATGCAAGAAACATTCTTGTTCTTTTTCCTGTTTAATTAAGCATCTATTCAAATGATACCAGGACATATACAAGCAATCCCAGGCCTTGCATAGCACTCCAAGAACTAGCTACCCCGTCTTTACAGCTATCAAGGTCTATTCAGATTCAATTACCCAGGATTGCAAGTAGATTCAAGATGTTTTACTTCTAATTTATTCAGCAGAAAAATGTATTTCTGTGAAGCTAAGTCAGGTAGGTAGTTATCTTCCGGACAGGAAGTTATCTTCAGGAGGTGATGACTTGCAGGATCCCTGCTTCCCTCCCCTCTCAGCCCCAGTCTGAGTTGGGAGCGACTGCTGGCCTAGGCAGGCCCGAAGCACGGGGAAGGGGCTCTGGGCTCTGCCCAACTGCAGGTAAGACCCGGATGGAGGGACATGGGGAAATCTGGATAGAATCCTCAGCAGACTCCAAACACACAATTTTCAGTCCTGAGGTTCCAAACAGGATCTTTGGACAGCACATCTCATCCCCACAAGGAGTACACAGCCTGAAGGTCTACCTTGACCCCTTCCTCCAACCAGAGAGCTTATTAACAGGTGAGCTGGGTTATTTTTGCCCTGAGACCAGACAGTGCTCAACTTTGCTGCAGAAGATACGTGGGAGATAAATACTTTCATTCCCTCCATTTTGCAGATGGAGTAGTAGTGGAGATTAAAAAGTTGGTAAGTGGCATCAGAGGAGGAAGGATGGAAATGACTTCACAGGGTGGGCAGGCAAGAAGGATTTCACAGGCAACCCTTTACTGGGAAATGAAACCATTTCCTAATTGCCATTTGGGAAATAGGCTAACCACAATCTCGCTAGGCTGCTATGGACTAGCTAACTAATTAAGGCAGAGAAGTCAGTAAGAAATACTTATTTCTAATATCATAGGACAATAGATTTGTGACTGATCCATTTAGTACTACCGTTTTGCAAAATGGCTTATTTTAACTTTTTAAGGATCCTTTCAATCATGCTTCAGTAAACACACATCAGGGGTAAAATTATACACTTGCATTTAATGATAAGGAGAGACAGCCTGAGCAGGGTTATTTTTTGCCAAACTCCTCGCTTCTGTTCTGCTTTCTCAGTGATTAAGAACCCTTTCCGCGGCAGTCTGCCGCTTCTCTGTGTAAAGCAGGCTGATCTAACCTGTATCCTGCGGGCTCAGTGTTCCTGAATACACACCTGACTGCAGATCAGAAGCTTGTCTATTTCTCTGGCGGAATATGCTTAGTATCCTTATGGTGAGATTCCAAAAAACCATGAAACAAAACTGCCAGGGAGTCAGCAGCAGAACGACGACCATCATAAGGAATAGACGTAACAGCATAAATGCTTGAACTCCTGGCACATGCCACAGGACGAGTGAATCTCAAGATGATTATGCCAAGTGAAAAAAGCCAAAAAAGAGCCCCTAGTGCATGCTTCCATTACATAAAATTCTAGAAAATGTAATCTACTTTACAGAGACAGGAAGCAGATCAGTGTTTGCCTCAGACAGAGAGAGACAGGGTAGATTTATGGATTATGAAGAGGCACAAGGAAACTTTTTTGGAGGGGGGCTGAGAGGATGTTTATTATCCTGATTGTGTAATGGTTTCAGAGGTTTCAGAGGTGTCTGCAGATGTCACAACTTACCAAATTGTATACTTTAAGTACCTGTCGTTTTGTTTACTTCAGCTGTGCCTCAATCAAGTGGAAAAACAGAATCAAACATAGGGTCAGTTATTTAACTCTATAATATGATGGGAACACATTTCTGTATCATTAATGCCTGTATTTCTGTACTGTGTTTCAGTATTCCATTACCTGAACATACTCTGATTCATTTAACCAAACCCTTGCTACTGGATATTCAAGTTGCTTTCCACTGCTCCCTATCCCAAAGCACAGACGAGAGTATTTTCAACGAGAGCCCACGTTTAACTCTAGTTGCTTTAATTCAGTTAGAGCACTACACTCATGAAGCAAAGGTCCAACATTAAAATTCTATCCTATAGCCATGAATTTGGACTTAACCTTAGTCTTGGATTGCTGTGCTTAAATTAAAAATACTCTCAATTGGACCAACAGGCACTGGGCCAGCTCAATGTGAGGAAAAATCAACAGAAATCCAGCCCCGCTAGGCGAAGGAAGCCTATGAAGGATCAGCCACACTTTCTCTGAATGCAAGGAATCCATGTAATCAGCCTTAGAAGGGCGAAAGAAAATACATTTCTTACAGGTATTTAATGTGTTCTGGGCTGGAAGCAGAAGGCCGAGGAGCTCCCCAAGGAGAATAACATTCTCTCAGCTCTGTGGGTGCTGGGAGCTGATTTGCACCCAGGAAAATGATTAAGTAGGTAGATTCATTATTTGCAAACCTGCTCCAGGGAATCGTGTCCAATGAATGAGTCAAAGTATCCCGTGTCTGGATGGCCTGAAACCCAGCAGTAAGAGATGCTGGATGGTCAACAAGGCAGCCGAAGGACATTTCAGAAGAAGAAACAGGAATACACGCAGGGCTGTCCTGTCCCCAGAGTTAGAGGTATTTTTGTTATTGCAAGATATGCCCCAGATGGTGAAAGCAAACCACTGTTTCAGGAGAATAGCAACACGGTTCAGCATTATGCGGCGCGCTTAAGGCTTGGAAAACAAGGACCGCTCCACGCTGCGCCTGGCTCTTGCCCTCCCGCCCGGGGGCCGGCCACCTATGTCCGTGCAGCCGGTGCTTTACGACCCGGCTCGCCCCGCGGTGCCGCGGCAGACCTCTCCCTCGGGCCCAGGCCGCCCTTTGATGTCTGCCCTCCCATTAATGCTGCGGTGTAGGTCTCCCTCTCATCACACAAGCCCGGCCGAATTCCCGGACCAGCCACGTTGGTCGCATACAGTTGTTTCATGTGGCCTGTGATTTACAGTCTTAATTAATGCTCAAAAGAAGAAGAGCACATCTTTGGTGGAGTTCCCCACCCCGCCCCCCTTCTTTCTACAAAACAGGACTCTTGGGGTTTCTGTGGACATTGTGCAGGATGGTTTTGCCAAATGGAATGAAGCACACTTAATACTTTTCGTTTATAACCTTTGCCATAAATCAGCCGGCACTCGGCCTGCACCAGCGCAGCGATTCATGTCCTGCCCCTCCCCCGGCACTTCCCGAATTTTAAACAAAGTAGGAATAAACTGAGGGTGAGCAGAGCCAGCGGGCCCAGTAAATCAGTTTAATGAGATCTGAATAGATCACCTAGGACGTCATGTGGAAAAAGAAGGTGGGTGGTGGGGATCTGAATTTCAGCAGGGTGGGAGGGGCGGGGGCGGAGGCAGGGGAGAGGGGAGGTCGTGCAGGCAATGCTCAAACACACGGCTGGTGGAAACAGCGCGTCTCACGTTCTCTTTCCCATTTGCTGGAACTCGGTGCCGTGACTCATTCGGATTTCGCACCGTTTCCCGTCTGCGGCTGCGCTGGTCCATGGATTCCCACAGCGGGAGAGCTCCTGGTTGGGGCCTCTCCTCCGTGACTCTCCTGATCTGCACCCATTTGCAGTCTGCGGCCTCCCTGCTGCACACGCACACCTTTGCACGCACAAATACCTCTCTCCCTAAGAGGGGAAGGTAACCTGCATTGCACAGGCTGAACGAAGTGAACTTTAGTTACACCCACCTGGTGCTGGACCGCCGGACGCTGCTCAGCACGCCTTTGGCTTACTAGTCACCCACCCGCAGGAAGTCTACACCCCTCTCCT
This sequence comes from Manis pentadactyla, assembly GCF_030020395.1. NCBI lineage: Eukaryota > Metazoa > Chordata > Mammalia > Pholidota > Manidae > Manis > Manis pentadactyla. The sequence goes on along the minus strand of NC_080030.1, from coordinate 106,515,909 downwards.
CCCTCCACGGCAATGGAGAAAAATACATTGCTCAGTTTTCGCTCTTTGAATCAAGTACACAAATAGGATTCCTCCCGTATTGAAAACTATATTGTAATGAAAGGAAAACAACCTCCTTTCAAAGAAGTTGTCTGATTCCTTATTTCCTAATGTCACGCCTAAGGGGAAGTAGTATACTACCATCAGTGCCTCTGTTAACGGAGTTTCAGAATTTTCTAGAAGATGGTTGAAGGAAATACAGGAAAAAGAAATGAGAGAAAAATAAAAGAATGCCTTTATAGTGTTTCACTTACTTGAGGAAATGCGTGGTCTGTTTCAAAACTTCTGAGTGCCCTGAATTGTAAGATACCAACTTTTAGTCATGTTTATTGCTATTAGTCTCCATGACTAAACACCAGACAGACTTGAGTTTAGTATGTTATAAGGTCAACTGACTTTATGAGAAAACCGCACAAGCTACTTGTTAACTCCCTAAGGAGCACCTACTTGATGGTAGAAGGTGCACAATCACATCATGTTATTACATCTTTAAGGCTTTGTCATGGGAGGATATGGATCATTCTTCTTTTTTTTCTTAGGAAAGAAATGAATTTACTTTTACATCTATCTCGCCTCTCAATTAAGCCTGACTGTGTTGAGCAGCCTCTTAGTCTCATACTGAAATGTTTCTTCTAGGAGACAGATTCAAGATTTGAATCTTCCAAATCTGCATTTCAACTTCATTCAGAAAAGAAGTGTGATCCTTGCACTGCTATGAGACATAAATACTAACTGAATGTTTTTAAGCTTAAAGAATTGCCGGCATGCTAAACCCAAGGAATGTCAGTGAGCTGAAGGTTGTGTATTGTACAGTCTGTGGCAAATTCTGTCCTCTTGTTCTTCTGGATATTTTGTACTATGGATGACGTCAAGCATATGGCATAAAAGTTAATGAATTCAACAACACCAAGGATACAGCTGTGCAAGAGGCTAAATACCACAATAACAATTTTGCATTTTAACATTTAGGCCTCTAGTGTTTTTTTAATTTAACATAAGGTCTCCATCTCCAGTGCCTCAGCCCTTCTTTTCTCCTTTTAATGTGAGAGAAGTTGATTGATAACATATTTCAATGTTACCAGATAGCTCAGACGTGGTGTGCTTGTTTCAGAAAGATCTCAACTACATGCAACATGACATTTTTTAATAATTACATTTACATATTCTTTTATTTCTTACAGAGGTCAAAGATGCTCTACCTTGCAGAGGTGAGAAAAAATGCATGTGTAGCCTGTGGAATTCACTCCTAAGTGCTAGATCTCAGCCCCCTTCCTCTGCACAAAATGCTTTCCCTTTTTTCTTTCTTTTTTTCTTTTTTACAAGCATGGGTATATTAACACATGTCCTAACTACAAAGCTAATAGCTAGGAAGAAAGAGGGATTTCTCTATCTGGAGCACAGCAAATAACTTCCTGGAACAGTGTTTAGTACAGCTCTGTATAAAAATCAGTATGAACACTCTTCCTGACCCCATGGAAAAGCGAATCCCTTTGTTTGCACTCTAGTGGATTGAAAAATAATGACTCCGATTTGGTGAAATTTTAAAAGTGCCACACCTTCTTCTGTGACTTCTTCCCCTGGACAAATTATTAAGAATGCAGAAAGTCATCGTTTGAATTTACAGTATAATGACATGGTTAAATATCACATGTCTGTCTCACAAGAAAGTCATTTCCTTTCATAGAAGAGCAATCAATCCAAGACAAATTTAACATTGTAACTGCAATCTGTCATTGTTAATCATATCGTGGAAATAAAATGAGGTGTCTGAAGGATTTTAATCTCTGAATGGGACATGGTGCTAATTCGGTGGAGTGGGGGATGATATTATCCGTAATGTAAAAACAATAATACGTTGGTATATACCAATTTTTAAGAGGCCAAAAGTCCTTGAAACTTTGTAGAAAGATACGGTCATAACCATAGGCACACAAATCATTGCATTTAATTTTGGGGCTGTGTGGCCATCCTGAGATGCCCCAAGACTATGCTCCACAGGTCGAGGTGGTCCACTAGGCAGAGAAGGAATCCAACAGGCTTCCGAAACATTTAAACGGGCCTGTAGGCACTTGGCTTGATTTTTCTGGATCTTTTATCAGAGAAGAAGTAAGGTCACAATTGAGCTGTGGCAAAAAATCAGGTTGGAGACAGAGACCCACAGATTCCATCAGCGCCAGTCTTGGCTTTGCCACAAGCGATAAGGCCTGTGCCACTCGTAACAGCCCCAGCTTTCCTGCAAAGAGCAGCCGGCCTGTTCTAAGTGCGGCTCCTACCCTAACAAAGAGTTAAGAATCCGGTTTACTCCATGGAGATGAGCAGACAAGGAATTAATAAGCAAGCTTCCTGCCAATGAGAAAAAGTAATGACCTCCTTTGCCTACTTAAGGAATGCTTCTTAGAAGAGCTGAGGGCTGATCAGAGCTTACTTTGAATCACTAAAATCTAAGCCACTGTTAAACACTAAGGCAGTCTTAGTAAAGTGCCGGAGTCATACAAATACTGTAGAAAATATATACCGTACTAGAGGAAAAGAAAGAGAATAGAGTAACGTCCACGGTATGTCACAGACAAAATAACCAGGAAAAAGGCAACAGGGTTTGTGTTCACAAATCCTGGCAATTTCCCACTGCTGGTCATTTAGTTTTACACCAAAGACAATACTAATGAATTGATTACCACATTTCCAACACCAAAACAGAAAATCAGAAAGGATGAAAGAAACCACATTAATAATATAAGAGGGGCAACTGTCAGTCTTTCAGTGAGAAAGAGACGGAAAAGCAGTACAAATAATTAAGAACTCATAAAAAAAAAAACCATAGTCCCCTAACAAAATTCAGTACCTCTCTCCTTGTTTAGGTCATCAGTGAGCAAGCTACACAACTAGCCCCGTTGTAAACATTATGCTTCCGTGACACCTTATGCTTCTGTTCTTTCTTGTCTTACATTATCCTTATCCCAGTCTTTGGGTCAGAGGGCTGATACTTCAACTCCCATTTTAGATACAAGGAAACTGACAGGCATAAAATGACTTTGTCAAGACCCTCCGCCTACTTAGTGACAATCCCGTGACTGTGGACCCACACTTGAAGAAATAAACATTTCAGTTTGGGGAGCGATGGGAATGTTTCTTTTGCATTTTAATTAATGGCACGATCCTCATTACCTTTTCCTATGAACCATTCAAGAAAGCTCCTTTCGCCCCCAAGAAAAGGGGTAAGAGCCTCTCAGGTAAACTCAGAGAAAAGCAACCTTGTCTGGCTTACTCTGCTCGAGGGTTGTTTTAGTTACAGGGGAAATTTCGAAGGAAAGGAGACTGCTGAAGGGGTGCATTTCCCTGCACACGCTCACACAGTCTGTGCTGGCTTTTCCTCCATTCTCAGCATCTTTTGCTGAAATTCGAATGGGAGTAGGGGAGGAGGTCAGAAAGGGAAACCACCCAAACATAGGAAACTGGAAATACTTGAAGAAAGTAGGAAAAAAAAGGTAATCAGAGTCTGATGTCAGTAAGCCTGAAGTCTGTTCTGTTCACGCTTGGCATCAGATGACAGACTCTTGCCAAGTTGATTGAGTGTGCACACTTGCTTTCTTCGATTATCAAAAGCCAAATAAAACTATCTTTAATGAGCTACTGTTATGAATGGCCTACACCTTTACTCAACTTATGAATGCTAGCTGGCCTTTTATAAGAACTCTGTTCCACTCCAATCAAATTAAAACCCTCAGAGGCTGTGAAGCCAGGAAGGAATGGGCAAGGGCTGACCCGGAAGAGGATGTAGGTGTGACTGCTGGGAAGGCCCAGGTGACCTGCTCCAAGTTCTCCTTTTACCCAACTGGAAAGTGAAACAGCATGGATGTGGAATATTCACATCTACTCCTCCAGCCACGCCTTTCCGTTTTAGCTAGCTTACTGCTGCCCCGGAGGGATGAAGATGCGAGTTAGTCAAATTGCCTGTTCCAACATTTTTTTGAAAATCTAAAGCTAGACTAATTCCACACTTGTCATCTACCTCTACTTCAGTCATTCATGCCATTTTGAGATGTCACTTGGGTAAATCTATGTGAATAAATAACATGTCTAAGATGAAGCTTTTCTTAGAATATAAACCCCCTGAACACCAAGTAATTTATGTAGACACACTGTGCTCAGAGAGATGGAACCTGACTCCTCGTTTGGTTAGTGCCTTGGGGTCGGCTGTACACGACGACCTCTTTCCGACGAGTACAGTGAGGAAGGTGGGGGAAGAGAGAGAACCGTGGGGACACCTGACGGACGCCCCCTCAGCCCGGCGACCAAGGTCAATGTCGACAGTGATAATAAGTCAGGTCGATAATATGTATGATGAAATGCGATGGAATAACACTTAACCTCTGGGGTCTTTCTTGCCAAAACCCAAAGCTCCAGTCTAATCATGGAAAAAAAAAACCAGGCAAATCCTAACTGAGGGACCTTGTGCCCCACACTCCTCAAAATTGTCAAGGTCCTGAAAAAGAAAGTCTGAGAAAGTGAACAGGCCGTGACGTGACGATGAAACGCCGTGTGGAATCTGGAATCCTAGAACAGGAAAAAGGGGATTAGGTCCAAACTAAGGAGATGTGAAGGGACTAAGGACTTTAGTTAACAGAATGTATCAATATTAGTTCATGAATGAACCACACAAATGTAAAATGTTAACAGTAGGAGATATTCCCTGTATTATCTCATTAATTGTCCCGTAAATCTAAATCTGTTCTAAAAAAAAAGACCCAATAAGTTAATATGTTAACAAGACTCTTTTTAACAACCATGCATTCCATTACTAGTAAACTGGCTTTTCTTGAGTCAAATGTCTATTCGTTCCAGCTTTGTAAAAAAAAAAACAAAAAATGGTGTTCTGTTGAGGAGTAGCCATCACTGGAAAATCAAGTTGTTGCATAAAGGCTGGACCATTCAGATGAACATGGCATGTGCCCACCTCGGCCTCAGAGTCATAAGGCCACATACAAACCCCTAAGCCATCTCAACCACTGACTTCCTCACCAATGAAGCCAGAAACTGGGCTAGTACATTTCTTTACAGCTCCACAGTTCTGCCATGCTCGATGTAATTTCTCTGCAAGCCGGAGGCACATACTCAAAATAACAGACGACTTCCCCATTGCCACCCCACCCCCTTTCTCAGCCCACCAGGCTTTATCTCTCATTCCAAAGTGGGCCTTGCCTTTCATCTTCCCCTGCTTCCACACCGTCACTGTGACGGACAGAGTCAACGGTGAGGGGCTGCCCCTAAATCAACATCCCTTCAGGGTCCCTTTGCAAAAAGGGAAACTCTCTGGCAGCTGGCCTTGGTGCTGGGACTGCTCAGCTCGGTCAAAGCTGCCGCATCATCCATCAGAGATGAGGGGGCATCTGCCCGAGGTCACCCTGGCTAAGCAACTGCGTGAACTAACCTCAAACCCCATCGCTGCTTCCCGTTGCCTGTGTCTAAACTTAGTCGTTTTATTCTTAACGTGGGGCCCTGTGGCAGGAGTAGGGCGGAGGTGCACAGGTCACCCTCTCTGGCCAGTTCACCGTGGAGTCATGCACGCACGCTCAGGCGCACACAGAGCAGGCGTGGCTTCTATCAGCCGGCGTTCATTACTATTGCCTTCTGGCTGCCATGTTATGTGCTTTAACTCAAAACGAATTCCAAAGAAACAGGATCTGGCAAAACTGAACAAAACTTTTGAATTCTCTTTTGCCCTTTAACAAAGAAGCTCAAAAGTCATTTTCAACTTATCATTTAGTCATTTGACACACAGACATTTTTTAAGTGCTAACTAAATACCTGCTTGCTATGCTACTCGTGTTGGGAAGGCAGGACCCAGAGATGCACAGGACACATAAAGCATGACCCTCAGTCGGGGTTTGCAGTCAGAAGGGGAGAAAGACAAAATGCAAGTAATCGCTCACCATAAGAATGTAACAGGCTTAAGAAAACAGCATGAATCATAATAGCCAAAAGATTGAAACAACCTAAATGACCATCAACAGATGAATGGAGAAGCAAAATGTGACCCATACACAGTGGAATATTATTTGGCCATAAAAAGGAATGAAATTTTATACAGGCTACGACATGCACGAACCTTGAAGACATTATGCTAAGTGAAATAAGCAGACAGAAAAGAACACATACTGTATGATCCCACTTATAAGAGGCCAAATTCATTGAGGCCGAAAGTGTAATACAGGTTATCAGGGGCTGTGAGGGGAAAGAATTTATTTTTTAATATGTACAAAGCTTCTTTTGGGTATGATGAAAAAGTTCTGGAAATGGGTCTTGGTGATGGCCGCGCAACATTGATGCATTTAATGCTACTGAATTACATTCTGCAAAATGGTTAAAATGTCTGTTGCATGTATTTTACCACATTTTTAAAAAATTACTTTTTTTTTTTTTGAGGGAGGTGCAAAGAAAAAGAAAGCACAAGAAGAGTGAGTGCCAAAGATCAAAATAAGATGGGAGCTAGGAATCTGGAAAACGTTTATTTTAATTTTACATTTTTGGATAGAGAATATGCTACATGGTTCAAAAGTCAGAGTGATACAGAAAGATCTACAGTGAGCGTCTCATCCTTGGCCCCGTCTCTGACCTTACCCTTCCCACCAGCCCCTCGCATTTCCACCTGTCCATCTGACCCACTGTTACTGCATTCTTCCAGTCTCTAAAGTGCTTCGTTAGCAAACAGAGGCAAATACAAACAGATATTCTCATCTTTTCCCCTTTCTTACACAATGACACAAAAGGTGGCATCTTGTATTCACTGTTGAGCACTTAGCTTTCATTTCAATTTTGAGGAGTTTGAGGTTTAAACTCAAGACTGATGATGTTAACACATTTGTAGGAGTAAAGGACACAGATGCATTTGCTTTACCCAAGAGGTGTTTTAGAACAAGTGCAGAGAAGTTCACTTTCTGCTTTGTTAACAAAAGTCAAAGAGAAAGAGAGAAAAAAGAAATTTTAATTTCAAGCAGCATTAAGGATGGAGGACTTGCCCTGGAGGAAAAGTTTACAATGTGTAAAGATCCTCTTTCAAAGCGGCCTTATTTCCATAGGCAGCTAAGAGATTACCACCTTGTAAAAGAAAGGAAGAAACGAAAGCTCCTCACCTTTAAGTTATCAGTCCCAGAGAAGCGACCACTTGGGGCTGGGGTTGGAGGTGGCCTCTAGATTACCACTAGGCAGACTCCAAGGGCAAGGCTCTGTTCTTTTAAATTTAAGGAAATTCCCTGTGAATCTCAGGGAACTGTGCCTGCAACTCTATGAAGCTGTTCATCCCTGGGCCTCCTCTTCTCGACCACCTCTCACAAAAGGGAAGACAGAACAAGCAAAACTCAGCCCGTCATGTTCTCAAACTACTCTGGCACAGTCATTTACAACTTGGGCTACTGAGAGAGAGAGAGAGAAAGATCAGTCCCCAGAAATCCAACTGCTGCTCTTTAAGGGTCTAATGAAAACACAACACTTTCTATCTTCTCAGGATAAACCCAAAATTTAGAAATGTGATGAAGACCTATTACATAGTAAACATAGATGACACATATGAAAATATTCTGGTTTCAAACATTTAAAATATCTGCAACACTTCAGCATTTGCACTATTCAAGTCACTGATTTAGTTAGTATTTTTTATTCAAGTATTTTTTTGTGTGTGCCAGAAGTGGTTTCAGACACAGGGGACAGACAGCGAATAGGGCAGGAAAATAAATTCCTTGTCCTTGGGGAGTTAGCATTCAGGCTAGAAAGATGGACAATAGAGAATTAATAAATAGATAATTACATTTAGACAGCGACAAGAGCCATGACATAGCGAAATACAGCAGGATAAGAGGATGGGGAAGGAGAGGGCTCTCAGGACCAGCAGGAAAGGGCGGACCCGGTAAGTTGAGAGGCCAGGGCCCCGGGAGACTGGGGGAAAGGCCAGAAGCCCGGGAAGGTGTGGCAGAGGGCAGCCAGGCTGGACTTGGGTGAAGACAAGGGGGCGATGGGAGGAGGTCAGAGACTTCGGAAAGGGCCAGACGAGAGGGGCTGCACAGGTCAAGGGTTGGCAGACTCTGCTTGATTTTGCATGTGAAGCCTGAGTTTTGCAAAGTGAACAAAATAGCAGTAGATTCACCGACATCGAGAAGGGACTGGTGGTCACCATGGGGGAGGGGTTGGGGTCGGTGGGGTGGATGAGGGAGATAAAGGGGCACAAAAATACTCACAATCATAATGTAAGTGGGTCGCAGGGATGGTAGCACAGGATGGAGAATACAGCCAGTGATTCTGTAACACCGTCCTGTGCGGACGGACAGTAACCGCCCTAGAGGGGGGAGGATTTGCTGATACGGGGAACTGCTGAGCCACCTGAAACCAATGTAAGATTGCGTATCGGGGATACCTCAATTAAAAAAAACGGATTGACTTTTGAGCCTTAAATTATTGGGGAAAAAGATCCAAAGAAAAAAGAAGTCATGAGAAATTTTCACGTGAAAATTCAGGAAATTCACATTTTGGCTTATTTACTCATTTTTTTCCCAGTTGCGTTCCTGCTCCAATGGCAGAGTTGAGTTGTCACGGTAGAGACCCCATGGCCCACCGCTGTGAAGTATGTTGTCCCCCCACCCAAAAGCATACTTTGTAAGGCAATCGTGGAGATGGGGCCTTTGAGAGACACTTGGGTCTAGATGAAGTCCTGAGGGCGGGGCCTTCATGATGGAACTAATGCCCAGGGTGGCATGTGAAGGTGGGGGAGAGTGAGGGGGCTCCAGTCTGTGCCCTTGGGCCCTGCCAGTCAGGGAGAAGGGCACAGAGCAGCCTTTCCTCACACCTACAGGGCTGACCCCACTCCCACAGCACCCTCCTGCGTCTACCCTGGGTAGGCATGACCCAACAAGTCCCACAGTTCTCTGTGTACTAGTCTAGAGAGGGGCTGAAGAATTCAGGTCTCACAAATAAAGGGCCAGAGGTCCTTTGTAGGTTTCTGATAACTACAGTCAACACCAAGCCATCCTCAAGTAGCCTCAACTTTCCTTCTGCAGGCCAGGCCAAAATCAGGCCCCAGAGGTGCGTCAGAGGGCTAACCTCTGGGATTATCTATTATGAAAAGTGACCAAGGCAAGCCTTCTGTGTATTTTGGGGTAACATCTGTAACAAGGCAACTTCATTCTTTAAAATGGAAGAACTATACAAAACAACAGACAGAAGAGAATTACTCCAAGACAAAAAGAAATTGAGAGAGGACAGTAAAGATGGGGATGAATGATGCCAGGGGTACCAGGGCAAGTTTTCAAACTGAGCTCTGCAGGCTGCTTCCGCTGTTACTCGGTGGCTCTGCTTGAATTCCTCAGATGTGCATTACTGATTAGAAGGCTACTTGCCTTGCAAGAGTCTTTTTAAAAACACCCATGCGTGAGCAAGCCCATGCACGCAAGGCTTTCTGAATGGACCTCCAAGGCCCCCAGGCTGGGCAAAATGAGGTTCCCAGAAAAACCCTGGGGTCATTGCCCCACACAGTTTCACTGCCGAAAGAGGGTTGTGCAATAAAATGAACCCCTGCCAGGACAGGGTAAGTGTGACAACACAGGTCCACAGTGGCATGCAACAGAGAACCCTAATTTAGCACGTGTACATTTTAGGCGCTTTTTTTGACCTTAAATTTTTTTTAAAAAAGAAAAATTTTTAAAGAGAACTTCATGATAGGTAGAACAAGATTAACCAGTCTTAAGATGCCTCGGACGGCATTGGGCAATACTTTCATGGACTGGATTGATTTGACAAGGTGAACACAAAGCAATATGTAGGAATAAATTGGATGCCCAGGCTGACGTAAGACTGTAACTGTTATCCGGAACCACAGATTTCATATGTGAGCGTCAACAAGAGCTGAATCATTCATCTCATAATAAATAAATGCTTTCAATTTAAATATGTAAAATACATGTATATTATTATGCATTTAATTTGTAGTATTAAGCGATCCCATATGTATTTCACTGACTGAGATGCTGAGTAAAGTTTTCTTTGACAATAGGGTTCTTTCTGCTCCTTAAGGGAAAAAAACGAAGGATTGGGAACTCGCCTGAAGGAGTGTGCCCTGCCCGATTCCTGTGTATCCCGAGCTGTGAGACTTAATTCTAACAAACGGAAATAGGTTGCAGAAGGCCCAAACCAGCCTCACCATATTCCACAGAGAGGGGCCTGGGCACATTTGGGGGCCCCGTAGCTTTCCGAGTGGCCTGTCGCACTTATGCTGACTCTGACCTGCCACAGCGGTGACTCAGATCATCAGCTGAGAGAAGATTGCCCCCCACCCCAGCCTCTCCCCTGCAGCAGGGACTGTGAGCCTCCTCTGGTCCTCCCGGCCCATCAGCTGCCCCTCTACTGCCGGTGCTTTTTTTCCTCCTTTCTCCTGACTCATTCATTCAGATTTGTTAATTCTAGATTCACCACCCAGACATGTAGAGTTCTTTCTTTCCTCCATATTTATGCATGTATATTTTCTGTACCCTCTTCTTCCTTTACTACAGCTCTGAGTATGTGTGAATTTTTGAAATGAGCAGACTTGGGAGGAAAATCAAAACAGAGCATATCACTGGGGGGAAGGGAATGCTTGGCCTAAAGCGTGCTAATTATTCAAGGAAATTTATAGCTTTTCTAAATTTTTCATTCATCTTAGTGTGATCCAGTTCTTTGGACCAGAAGGAAAATAAAAACAGTCTTAAAAACCCATGTTAATATTTTCTATGCTATAAAGGAACTGTGATGACTCCATTCGGAAGCGTAGGGGTGTAACATTTTAAAACCTAATTGTCACATATATACTTCGAGTATATTTCATTCATTTGGAACTTGGCCAGTTTCCCTGCTTCAGATACCTTTTGCCAAAGTGAATTTGCTTTAGGCCGAGAAGCCAAACCAAGTAGTGAAAGCCCTCAGGCTAGTCAGTGTTCTAGGGGAGACAGAGTGGATAGGGCAGGAGGGGGGCAGCCCGCTGGAAGGGGGAGCCCGGACATGGGGCAGAATCGGGGCACAGCCTTGAGGGAATGACATTCAGTTTCTGGGATCGTCTGGAGGGAAACCTGATGCCGGCCATGAACCGGCCGTAGCTGTATGCAGAGGGTCAGAGTCAGTCTGGACCTTGGTGAAAGGCAGAGCTGAAGGCGAGGACTTGCAGAAGGCAGGCGAGCGAGAGGGCAGAGAGACTGCCAGTAACCACATCTCTCCGTAAGCAAAGCCCCAGACCGAGCCCTGGAGAAACAGGGATGAATGAACACAGAGCCAATCTCCAGTCTCTGCCTTTACTATCGGAAAGGGGCACTTCCCCCTTACCCCCCACGCACCCCCACATCCTCCGATGCTCCGGTATTACCTGATCAAGGTCTTTCCCTCCCTGTCTGCCACTCAGCAGAAAGAAAGAAATGCTAGGAACCAGGAATCGATTGACTTATTTTGTCTGTGTCCTTGGTACCAGGCACTTAATAAACATTTAAAAAGTGTTCACTGATGTCATGCAGCCCACTAGATTGAAACTGATATAATATTGTTTATCAATGATACTTCAATAAGAAGAAATTTAAAAAAAATAAGTAAAACCAACAACAAACAAACAAATAAATAAATAAGAGGACACTAGGGGCAAAAGAAAAGTGGGACGTTTTGAAGAGGTGGATACCCAGGGCAGTTGGAGGGAGGCTTCCGGAGGGGGGTACCCCAGCTCTGCACAGGAAGCTTAAGCCACCATTGTGGAGGAAGATTGCCATGGGAGAGCCTGGTGCTCGAGTCCCTGGCAGTTGAGTTTTAGGAAAACAAAGGCTGATGGATGCAATGCAAAAGGAATGGGTAGGCAAGCCCTGATTTGCTAACCTGCAAGTCAGGAGGAACAGGAGGACATCTTCAGGGGTAAAAAAAAAGTAGGGAAAAGCCTAGAGAATGTGGGTAATGTATATATTATGTCCTTTGTTTAAAAGTCTTGAGAAATTACAAAGTTTGCAAGTACCAAGAAAATTAGCTTTGACTCTACCTTTTTAATTGCCAGCTCCCTCTCATTTTTACTTACATATAATTTAGAAGCTGTAACAGTTGGTAATTTTGCATGAATGGGCTGCTCAAATAGCAGTGTAACCAAAATGACAATTGCTTTTGTTTCAAATGATTTTTGATTCACCAACTCTTAAAGACCATGTGAAATGGTCATGAAGCAAACTAAGAAAAAATGAGAGAGAAATCGCTGAGAAGGAAAGCAGGTCAGATCTAACTGACTAAGCCCCAGTCAAGCACTGGGGAAACTGCAGATAATAATCAGAATGCAGGGGATCAGCGTCAGTTAGTACACCTTCCAGATCACATGCAAGAGGCAGAAGCATCCACCGAGCAGGGAGTTAGAAGAAACCTCGGGCATTTTTAACTTTCCGAGATGCACCCTGGCCCAGGGAAGGCGAGGACGCTTTGCTGTCAAAGCACAGAAGGCAAGAGGAGTGTCCTTCCTTCAAATGAACACTCTCTTCCCACGACACAGTGCCTGAGCTGGCCGCAAGGCAAGCAACTGCTGATAGAGGGCAGGGGAGGGGGGCACTGAGACGGGGACACAGCCTGCACCTTGCAGAACAGGAAAGAAGAGAGTGGCCCATTGCACGTACCACTCAGCAAGCCCCGAGGATCCTCTGGTGAGGTGATGGGTTAGGGGTAACTACTGAGAGCGCAAAGGAAATGGGAAGGTGTCTTCCAAAGACAAACCGACTGCAAAATGATAGCTGAAGTTATATGAGTTTTTAAGAGAATGTTAAACCTCAGGTTAATCAGAGTTTAGGTTCACCCAGAAGGCAAATTTATTAAACTCTCATAATTGCAAGCTCATTAGGCAGAGAGGTCCTTTGAGGAAGCAAAGAAGCTTCTTTCCTCTGACATGCTTCCCACTTCCTACAAAGGTGAGGTTTATGCCAAGAGTCAGCAAATAACTACTCAATTGTGTAGAGAGGTCACCCCTACCACCCAGAGAGGGGAGGGGAAAAAAAAGGCTGAAAAAAGAGAGAGACATTATTGGTCTTGGCAGAGTCTGAACAGATCCGCAGAGAGGCTTCAGTGTTTACACGCAGCACGCCTGCCTCGATCTAAACACGGATCTGACCGCCCAGGAATCCAACACTTCACACGCTCGCGGAGTCAGACACCTTCATGAGAAGGAGCTGGAGCATGTGGGGAGGGACTGATAAGCAGTCTGGGAGAGGATTGTTGTTGCAAACGTAAGACGCTACAAGTAGAGCACCTGGGGTCACTAAGCAGCCTCTGCGCTACTCCAGGCCTCAACTGTCATCAGAAACCAGAGAAATAATCTTTCTGGAATCTAAAATTATAAACCCAGAGGGAATCTCAATCCAGAAGGATATGTAAAGCTAAAGTTTTCTGGTTTTTAAATACTAAAATTATACTGAAGATGATCATGAAAGAACACATACCATAATCATCAAGATTTAAATCCACAAACAGTATATATACTGTGGTGGGGAGAATCTTAAGCATTTTCCATAGTGCAGTTTTTCTTCTCCCTCATTCAATCCCTTTTCAAAAAAAGGGGTCAGGGAATCCTTACATTTTTTATTTCCAGCCAAGCTTTGACTAAATCTTTTAATAAATATTCTGAACAGAGTGTGAATGACTGAATCTAATGGCCAAGTTTTTAAACCCAAGGTTTGGAATTGAAAGTTGCTTTTCTTCATTTAAAATGTGTTCCACATTGATTTTACTCAAGATGTAATATCCGAGGAGTGTTTGTGAACAAACAGAAAATCTGAATGTCATCGATTTTCCTGAAGATTTGTACAAAATAAGTTCTCTTGAAACTAAACACCTGGTCTGACAACTTCACTAATTACAGTCTGCTCTACAGAGGAAGGCCAAGGCCTGTGGCCCAGCAGACAGATTAGCCACAGTTACTCAGTAAGACAACAATTTAGTAGAGACAAACCCTGGGAGAGAAACCTAATAAGTCATGTGCATATCCAAACAGGCTGCCACAGTGTAAAGAAATCCCCTTAAGTCACTTTCGGCTTCATTAGCACATGAAAATGGGGTAATTGAACATTCTTCAGCCTTCCATCAAGTGCCAAAATCAATCATTCATGGAAATTAAGTTTTGATAAGAGGTGTTTAAACACTGTCAAAGACTTCTTGAATGTGTCATTCTTTCAGTCTTGAGAAGATTCTAGCCACCACTTAAGTGCTCAAAGGGACTGGAGAATTAAAGGTGTCACCCCTGTTGTAAACTTACGACATTATTAGAAGAACCATAAAACAGAAGAGGAAATCTAACAAGAGTTCGCGTGTCCATAAAAACGTTTATTTGGGGAAGCTTGTTTTTTTTTTCCTCCCAAATACATCACGTCCAATAGTAGTTTTGATAGGCTCATAAAGACACATTTTTAACTAAACTATCCTAAAAGGTAGTTTTATGCACACCATGTATTTTTAATCACACTGCCAAAGTATACAAAATCTTTTAAAACGCTTTTATATGTCCTTAACATCATCATGTTTCATGCTGTTAGCACCATCAAGCAGCCTCCCTCAAAAAAATTCATTCAGATTTTGTGTTTCCAAAAGCTTAAAAACAGCAAGGCAATAATATAATAATGCTTAAAAGAGAAGAATGAGGATTAGAATCATCTATTACACCCCCATAAGCACAACCTTCCCTTTTTTCCAGATAAGTTATCTGCTGAACTGTAGGAAAACCAGAAAGTAAACCACTACAGAATCACTTGGCTCTTTGGTCAAACTATTTTCTTTCAACCTGTAAATATTTGCAAAGGGTCAAGAAGTTACCTGGGTTACACTTGCATTTGCTGCCACAAAATACCAGCCTTTCAAACAATGTTAGTCCGCAGTTACATTCATTATTGCTCAACAACAGGGATTCTAAAGCAAGGGGCTCTGATGAAAGGTGAGCAATCTGTTTCAATATTTGTGTTAGCAAGTATGTCACTGATTTTTTTCTACCTCCACCAGCTCAGATGTACCCCATCCACACAGATACACACATTCCATCTCAGAAGCCCTTGTGGAAGGCCATACCCAGTGGCTTTCTACCTAGTTGCCTATCAAAACCTTGGTTACTGCGAGGGGGAGCCGGGCTGCCCCTTCCCTCTCCAGGCAGGTCAGCCGCTGGGAACCTTTGATCTGACCATCAGCAAACACACGCTCCCATATTTTGTATTTTCAGGTACAGCTTTCACAAGGGGCGGGGGTATGACCCAGGAAAACAGTGACTCTTTGCAAAGCAGTCCACACAGCCTAGCACCCAGGCTGCCCCGCACGGGAAGGACCTCCTTCCTCCGCCACGTACACTGAAAACACTAACTCACCGTCACACTCCCTTTAGGGGAGAGGTGAACTGCAAAGCCACGACACTAAAATACAGGCCCACAAAGCAGCTCATGTACACTTGTGGCCAAGAGCCAGGGAAACCCAGACCTGAGGTGGGTCTGTGCTCCTGCAGACGCCTTCACCCACCAAAGGAAACCCACCTACAGACCCCAGGGTGTGCGCAACTGGGCAGCAATGGAAAAGCCCCCTGGGCTCCTAGGAGGCCTTCTCAAGGGCTCAGGAGAAATGGCTAAGCCTTTCTGCCTAGAGAATGGTCTGGGAACCAAATTAATCTAACTATAAAATAAGGAAAGTAGTAACAGAGACTAGGGCCAGAAGTATGTTACTAGTCCTAAATGAAAGAAATGCGGAAGATAAAGACAATTTTTTAAATGCCTAAGGTACACCTAAAATGAATACAGTGTTTTATGTTCATTACATCTCTCCCCCAAAACGTCTAAGGATAATAAGGCAGCGAGGTGGAGACACAGCTTCTAGACAAGTCGGACCAGGACAGGGCATGCGAATGCAATGAGGCCCGCGAATTACAGCCGGGGCACACTTAGCACCCCATAAACCCGCGGTCTCCGAGTGTTTGTTTTATATTAAAAGGGGCAGAACCTGTACAGAAATCTCCCCCTTCCTCCTGATCATCTCTTTCCCTTCATTTCCCATGAGTTAAACAGGTCACTAAAAAAACGTGCCGACTGTAGGAAGCACGATACAGGGCAGTCAGAGCCTGATGGGCTTGCCAGGGAAAACACTCGTTTGTGTTTCCTGTTTCTAATGTGCCCCCTTTCACTCTCAAAAGTGTCCTGCAAGGGCAGTCAATTACACGGTCACTCTATCCATGATCTGCACGTGCATGTGTACGCGAATGAACGAATGAGCAACTGCCTTCAGTCCCAGCTCTACATTCCTATGTGTATCTGTAAAGGAATTCTGGCTGGGTATATATATTTAGTCTTTACTAAACTTGGAATAAGTTGACTAACAAAAAGAGAAAGAACAAAAAATAACCACTCATTAAACGACTGCATTATAAGAAAGTAAAAACTCCCGCACACCATGATATGGGATCTGGTTGAAGGTGCCCCCTGACAAGGGCGACTCTGCTGCTGTTTGCCCCCTCTTGGCCACAAACAGCTGAGGAACCTTGCCAGGAGAAGTTCACAGCAGGAAACAGCGGGGAAATGGAAAAATCAGGTCCATGAGCAAGAAACTGCGCTCTCTACAGGTACACACAGAAGCATCTAGGGCCAATTCGTGGCAAAGTATAGGATGGAATGAATTGAACGCTCAAAGTATCATTTCTTCCTCCACTGAACAAAGGCAATGAGGTAACTGAGAGGAAAAACAAAACCTTGAAATATTGATAAAACAATTATGATGACATTTCTATTCAATGAAGACAATCCAAAGTATTTTCTAAGTTTGTGTAAAGTAGAATATATTTTTAAAAATCAGAGCTAGAGATCTTCCTACTTTTGAATACTAAAATTCACTTCCAATTCTAGATGCCTTCAGGGGGAAAGAATTCAAAGTACATTTCCAATTAAATAAAACTTTACCAGCCCTACTTTTAATCACTCCCCCAAAATAAACATGTTGAAATCCCTTATTGTCACCAATAGACACCACTATCTAACCATTTCCCTACAACTCAACAAGGTAAATGTTTCTAAGCAATTCTCTCTGAAGTTAAACATTAAATTAAAAAATTAAAACACCACTAAGAAACTTGTGATGACCTGAAGGCATTTTAAGAGCAGCAAAGGTTAGAAGGGCAGCTCTCAAGTAACAGCCATTGTTGTATCTCTATTTAATGACAAAAGGGGAGAACAAAGCCATTACCTGGTCTTACCTCTGCATCTCAATTCAAATGCTACTGAACAAAAAACCCTCATTTTTTTTACTCTTCAGCTTAGCCAAACTCTGATTTTTTTTAAACTAAATTAACTTTTCTAACTCTATTCATGCGCTAAAACTCAGGACAGCTGCATTCAGTATTTAGATTTGAAGTCAGTTTAGTATCAACTACATAATGCATTTCAATGAAGATCCAAAAATTAACTAGGGAAAATAGTTAACTATTTCCAGCTTGAATTTCCACCCAAAGTTATTTGTAGATATTAGCATCCACAATATTTTTTATAATCGGTTTTTCTACTGTGTGAAAGGTTTCTATACTGATGCTAACATCCATATGGAAGAACAAAAGGCCAAGAATAACCAAGACAATTCTGAACAATACAGTTGGGGAACGCGCCGTGTCAGAGGTCAAGACGTAAAACAATTTACTCCGCTGTAGTGGTACATGGATAGACCAATGGAAAGAAAAGAGACCGACAGATGTATGGGTGAATCTTACTGAGGATGGAGGTGGCATTTTAAAAAGTATGAAGGTTGGGGCTATTTAATAGATGGGTTTGGATAATTACATATCCATTGAGGAGTAACAATAGATGTCTACCTCAGACTAAACATAAAAATACATTTTGGGTAGATTAAGGACAAAGCACAACTATGAAACTTGGAAGAAATTATAAATATACCTATGACTTCAGGCTAAGGAAGAATTTCTTAAATAAGAGACCAAAGCACAAACTCTATAGGAAAAGATTAGTATATTTCACTATAGTAAAAATAAAACTCTCACTTACATGTAGAATTGAAAAACACCCAAACTCATAGACACAGAGAAGAAATCAGTGGTTGTCAGAGGCGGGGGTTGGGGAGTGGGTGAAATGGGTGGTCAGAAGGTAAAAACTTCCAGCTATAAAGTCAGTCAGTCCTGGGGATGTAATGTGCAGCATAGTGACTATAGTTAATACTGTATGATACAGTTGTTAAGAGTAAATCTTAAAAGTTCTCCTCACAAGAAAAAACATTTGTCACTATGTGTAGTGATGGACGTTGACACACTGTGGTGATCACCTCACTGTATACACGTATGTCAAGTCATCATGTTGTACACTTAAAACTAATACAATGTTATATGTAGATTATCTCAATTAAAAACAAAATAAAATAGGCATTGGTAAAGACACCACAAACAATGCTTAGCTAAGCTGCATGGAAAATATTTTTACAGCAAACATAACCTGTATGGAATTTGAATACAGAACAGAAAAAGAATGATAAACCAAATAAGAAAAACCACCCACCCAAAATAAAAAACAAGCGAAGTGTAAGAAGAAGCAATTCATAGAAGAGGAATCCAAATGTTTGACAGTGGAAAAGATGCTCAGTCTCACTAGCAGTTAGGGAAATATAACTTAAAACAAAAAGTCACAATTGATACCTACTGGAAGTGCAAAAACATTTGAAAGTCTGACTTTATCAAGTACTGGTGACAGCAGATTAGCACCAGGAACTCTCAGGGACGGCTAGTAACAGAGACATTGGTGCAATCATTTGGGAGAGCAATTGCGTGGTATTTATCAAAGCTGGAACTATGCATGGCCTATGATGCTACAGTTCCATTTCTACATAGTCTTCCAGAAAGACAACTAACCTGTGCACGAGGAGACGTGAGGATTCCATTGTAGCATCACTTGAAATAGCAAATACTACAAAATAGATAAATTAATGATGGTAGGTCCATTAAGGAAATACTACAGCATTGATAATGGAATGAATCAAAACAAAATCTTAAAAAAAAGAAAGTTTAGTTGAAAAGGACACATGTATTATAGTGAAGTTACTTATGACAAGATTTTTAAATAAGCAAAATAAAAGTGTGAATACATACATATGTATTAAGTCTAAAACCCAAGCATGGGAATAACCTTGGTTCGGGAGAGAGGAAAGAGATGGAAAGAGTATACAAGGGCGGCTTCAATATTTAAAAAAAATGCATATTTTGAAAAGCCACAGCAAAGATGGCTTGGATGTGTCTCTGAGACAGGGACAGAATGTCCACTGGAGATAGATGTTGTCATACCATTCTCTATACTTTTTGATATCATTGAAATATATAACTAGAGAAAGGTCAAATATTTTACCCTACCTTAAGAACAGTGTATATTAAAATACAATGCTCTGAAAATATTCTGAGATTCTTGGGTTTAAGCTGGAAAATATTTCAAATACCATTTCACATCAAATCCCCATATTTGCCCAATAGAGGAACCAAGGGACTGCCGTTAACTCCAAAAGCTGCATAAACTTGGTGGTAAACTTTGGGTCCAAGTCTATTTCTACAGCCCTCGAGGCCCTGAGCCAGTGACACATGACTTGAGGACAGGACACCGGAAGGCTTTCTTGGGTACACTTAAGCCCATCACACTATGGCACTCAAGCCCACGAGGAATGAATGAAAGGCAAGCGGTACAGAAGTGCCGACGAAATAATAGAAGTCTACAGGCGGACTGCTGCTGGCTGAACAAAAAATTCCCAGGAATCAAGTCTACACTGGACCATCAGGAGCAGCTGGTATTTGGATCAGCAAGCTGGGGCAAGTGACCAGAAGGAGAAAAGTTCCACACGGGGAAGCGCCTGGAAGGGCACTTGGTCTGTTATGTACTCGGGACACAAATGCCTTTCCGGTTCCAACATACAGTCCTCTACCTAAACACTAACCAGCAACTTCCCAGAAGCTGGTATTTTGCCCTAGCCCAATGCAAGCGTTACGTGTCACTTGTTTATACAAATTCTGTCCTAATTCATCACAGTGTGTCTACTAAATTTGGACAAAAAAGTACATGTGTATTATCTTTTTAAAAATCCCAATGCAAAACCATAACCAGGTTGATGTGTAATAACCCAAAAAGGGAAGATAGTTACTACCTGCCTATGGTTCTGCCTCTGCAGAACCATAAAAGGTAATGTTTCCTTCTGAGGAGCTGACTAACAATCTTTGGGCTGAAAAAGAAAAGATGTAAGAAGAAGGAATGAAGTACTGAGAAAAATTGGGAATTAATGTCATTTTATTTTAAACAAGGTGGATTGATTGGCTCTCCTGAGTCTGATTCATGAAGAGATTAAGACAAGCACTCTCAGTAGAGGTAAAACTCTAAATAAAGTAAAATTTACTGGCAAAAGAACAGAAGGAAACAGTGCATCCCCTCTTGACTCATGAGTTTATTAACAATCTAAACTTATCAACCAAAATGTTGCATTTTTAGATTAATTTGTTAGAGATAGAAAATATTTATTACCAAATATAATGCATTCTAAAAAATTTTTTTCAAGTATCACTTGTCTCTTATAAAGCACACTTTAATTTTTAAAAACTTTGAAAGGGTTAATACTCAGCCACAGACTTCCACTTTGGTGGACTCAGAATACAATTCACAAGATATTTCAAGTGTGAAATGCTGTGAGAAGCAGCAACCTTAATGTGTAAAAGCAAACTTGTTAAAAACCGCACAACCAGATGCAAACTACATCTGTGATAGTTCATATATTCAAATTCTTTGCACTTTACAACTGCATATACTAATGTAAAATAGAGACTGACCAAAGCATACGGTTCCCTAATAGAATATTCTAAACTCTAACAACCAGTCTATTTTTTAATTCCATTTTAGTACCATTTTACTAATTAGTTACAAAACACTGTCAGTTGTCAGATGTGAATAAACATTGCATGCAATGATTTTTTTCTTTAAACCAATGATCCTTACCATTACTAAAGTTTAAAGTGTTCCAGTAACAAAACAAAACAAAATATTTTTCTTCTGCAATGGTAATTTTAAACACACATGCTTTTGTGCATATATCATCCACAGATTGTACTAGAATTCATAGAACCATATTTAAAATTTCATAAGGGGAAAAACCCACACTATTTTGTTCAGGCAACCGTTGAAAGACTGCTTGTACAAAGCCTTCCACTTGCTTACACAAGCAACTTTATTTACAGAACTACTTAAAAGTTACCAGTAAACAGGGCTAAAATCTTGAAAAAGAAAATCTCCTGGGAATTAAGGTACATTTTTGAAGGGCAACAAAACCAAAATACTTAACTAGCACAATAAAATAATACTCGAGTAGTTGGTAGGGTTCCTTTTTACAAAACATACTCAGAAGCTCTCCCCAAATACCCATTTCAAAGCCTAGAGATTTCTTCCTCTAATGATTTTCCGGTAGTTTGTGCATTCTCCAATTATCTTATAATTTTCAAATACTTCAAAATTTCTTTTATAAATATGGAGAGTACAAGCTTTCTAAGGACAACCTCTTCAATCTGTTTCTATTAAAAAAGGTTATAAGTGGATTTATAGCGGTGCTTAGGGAACCTTTAGCCCTAAATGCAGTATCATCACCTCTAAACAATTAGGAAGGAGACAAGACTGGGTAATTTCCCAAATACAATGAGACCCTTAATCAAGTTCAATTGAGAAATGTCATCAGCTTTAAAAGGACAAGCAAGTAATTTTGTTTAGAAAGGATTAAAATGGTACTATCAATTAAATAAATACCCTAGCATTTAAAAAAAGAGAACAAACCAAGATAAATGATTTTAAAAAGGTCATCAAACTGGCCCACATGTTCAGGCTTTCCATGACACATGACAAACTCATCAACAATTCAGACAGCTAGGAGAAGTTACTTAGCACAAAATTTAAAATACTGCTAATGAAAAATTTGCAGTGAAAGTAACACGATCCATCCTAGTATCTTACATCTATTTGTGTGGCATTTTTATCTGTAAATACTTTTCTTCCTGTCTTGGGTTTCCTGATTTCTACTTTTACCCCACCTGTTATATACTATGTGCACAATACCTGTCTGTCATTTAAATTAGATTGCCCATTAAGAAGATTTTTTTACTGCTCAGAACTCTGCAGCAGCCTGTATGTGTATAGGTAAGCATACAGTGCAGGGCAGATAAATGAAAGAATCCAAAGTCATTTTTTAAAGCAGAGAAATAAGCAATAGTGTTTGCAAGGCCAGCATTTGTTTTCTTATTTACTTAAATGAGGCAAATCAGAATCTTGGTGATGTGACTCCAACCAGGAGACGGTCTATTTAGCAGAAACAACATTTAATTAGTGTTAGAAACACAGGATTCTAGTCACCCACCCCTGACAAAAGATAGTATCAGCCCTTTGTATCCCTTAGAGATGTTATCGCTATAAAATGAAATGTACTTATGAACCCAAAGATTCCAGTGGTTATGGACTCCCAAGAAGATACAAACCTCACTTTGTAATAGTCTCTCGTGGCATATACTTTTTAAAAACTTTTATTTAAAGTAGCCTAGAAGATCTACTAAAGGGTAAGTTATTTGTGCACAGAGGCTGAATTTTGTTCAAAACCAAATGATTTCAAAACATCATACATT
Source organism: Manis pentadactyla (assembly GCF_030020395.1). Classification (NCBI taxonomy): domain Eukaryota; kingdom Metazoa; phylum Chordata; class Mammalia; order Pholidota; family Manidae; genus Manis; species Manis pentadactyla. The sequence goes on along the minus strand of NC_080030.1, from coordinate 106,493,213 downwards.
AAAATATAGTCTAAACAATAGGATTTTTCTTTTCTTGTCAGGCATGGTGCTGAATGCTATAGAAAACATGTCTTTACACTTCTTTCTAATATTTAGGAAACATAATTTACAATGACAAATCCACATACCAAAGAGAGTTTAAAAGGCATATAAGAATTAAGAACTGGATATATTTGGACATCTCAGTAATCTCTTAATATTACATATTCAATTTACAAGTGATCATTAATTTTCACTTAACCAAGCAGAACCCATTACTACTACATTTATCTGACAAATTATTATAGAGAATTTGACTTTTGTGTTTGTATTTCAGTGTACTAGAAGTTTGGTAATACTCAGATTAAATTACATATATTTAAAAACTACTTTTTGATGAATAGCTGCTTAAGCATATTCTTTCTAACTCTGTGATTGTAAGAAAAAGATCTGTGCGATCTGTTCAGGACCATGCAGTATTCAAAGGATTTCACCCTTGTGTTGCTGACTTTCTAAAATCAGGAAACATTTTTAAAGTAGAATTTCCTAAGACTCTTTTTGATCAAAAAGAAGTCAAGTTTGAATAAAGAATTATTGGAGTGAAGCGACCATATCCCACTGAGGCCTTTTTCAACACAGAGCAAAGAAACAGTGTCAGTCCAAGACTCTGGAACAAATATGTTTCCCCGTTTTTGTACCACAGGGTTTTAAAAACATCATATTTTAATTTCAGGCCTTATAAATTAAAGCTGTTCGCTAAAATTAATTATGCTTATTATTTTGGATCAGAGCTTGTGGCTTGACTACATCTGTTAGAAACTTCATTGAGCCTCCTAACTAAGGAACCAAATCTAGTTGGCTGGCGAAGAAAAAAGAAGTTCAATTCAAAGGAAGATGTAATACTGTGAAAAGGACCGAATGCTTTTTCTCCACAAGCTTGCATTGACAGCAGAGCGTCTCAAATCGTTTGTATCATGGACGTACTGTGCCCTTTGCTGTTTTCCTACTTGTGCCTTTCCTACTACGGTGTATACAGCCATACAGCCCGAGGTTCTCGGACGCAGTCCTGCCCCTGCCTGGGGCGCCCTTCCTGCCCGCACTGGGGCGTCAGCAGTGCCTGCTCAGCAGAGACACCCCCCGAGTTGTACTTTTTCCTGCTGTTGCCTCCTCCCGTTTTGAAATTTTGTTTTTCGTTTCTCTCTATAAAACTATTTAAAGACTCCGCTAAAAAAAGAGGAGAAAAAAGAACGAAAGCCCCAGGGGCCCGTGCCCCGGAGAGCTGCGCGGCGGGAGCAGAGGCGGCCGGTTCCCCGCGCCCCGGGAGGACGGTCGCCGGGCGGGCGCCCCGACGCCACCTGCCCAGGCCCCCTTCCCCCCGAGCCCGCCCCCCGCCTCGGCCCCGAGCGGAGGCCTGCAGGAGGGCGGGGCGGACCGGCCCGCGCCGCTCGGGCTGTTGGGGCCGGGGGAGGAGGCCGGAGCCGGGCGGCGTGCCCGGGGTACAAGGCGCCCACTGCATCTCCCGCGGGGGCGCTCCGCTCCAGGCCGGCCAGTGCGCAGCCGTCGGGCGCCCCCGGGCCTGCGGAGCCTCCCGCGCCCCCCGGCGGCCCGGGCCCGACGCGGCGGAGCGCCTCCCCCCACGCCGTCGCCGAGCCCCGCACCGCAGCCCGGTCCGCCCCCGGCGCTCCCGATCGGCCCCGGGAGCTCCGCCGCGCTCGCAGGTTACGCGCGGGGCCGAGGCCGGGGGCGGCGGGCAGAGGGGTTCTCCGCACGCTGGGCCCGCAAGCCCTTCTCCCGGAGCCCCACGGCCGAATGCGAATTCGGAACCTCTCCGCGAGGCCCCTCGACCCGCTGGCAGGATCCCTGAGGTCCTGGCGTCCGAGCGGACACCGCGCCTCGCTCATCGCCATCTCCTCCCCCATTTGGGGGAGTGGGGTGAGCGACCTTAAAGAAAGGAGGTCCCGCTCGCGGAGGGGGGCGCGGAGCTGTGGCGCCGGCCCCGCGGTCACACCGCCCCACGCGTCTTCCCACGGAAGCGCCGCGGCAGTTTCCCCCCCTTTCATTACGCCACTTAGAGACTCGTGCAGCCCAATCGGAAGCCGCTAGCTGCACCCCGGCGGAGCGCAGCGGAACTCACTGCGGGCGCTGCTCCTGCAGCCAGGACCCCGAGGGGGCAGCGCGCCCGGAGGCGGCCCCGCGGAGCCTCCCAGGGCCGCGCCGCCCTCGCCTCCGTCCCAGCGCGTTTGAAAACTGGGCTCAGCTCTGCGTGGCTGCAGAGGAACGAATGCCCCTGCCCTTGTCCCGCGACCGTGGGCATCCTCACTCGCCTTCACGTTTCATAAATCTTGGAAATTATATAAACAGTTCACATTCCAAAAGCAGGGTGTATCCGACTGCGTCTCATTTCCCCTGCAAGTCGGTGACACGGAATTCTACCCCTCAAACAGTGATCAGTCCTAACGTCCCTATTTCTGCCCCGTTTTAAAATGCCTACTAATTAATGCCAGAGGTACGCACCCGCTGGCCCAGGTTGCAGACTGAGCAAAGCAGAGCCCCAGAGCACCAGTCTTCTACTGTCCCTAACCGGGGCGGCCTCTGCACTGAGCTCCCAGCCCAAGTATTCTTTGCCACCATAGCCTGGATTCTTTGATCGATGTTTTAAAATCGCAAACGTAACGTTTTAAAGCCCGTCCAACCTCACCCTCCTCATTGCGATCACAACCCGCACACCTGCGCAGCTCAGCCCGCTCCTGGAGACGTCGAGCCGGACCCAGCTACCTTCCGAGCGGCATCTTCTCTGCTCGCCTAGAGTAACTTTAAAAAGCCACCGCAATGAATGCCAACTACGCTTTCCCGGGGAGACGCGGCGAGGCGGCTACAATCAGTCTCTGGTTACACAAACATACCTAGGGGCAGGTTGGAGTGTGAAGGAGGGCTTCGGGGGTGGGGGCTGCCTACCCAGAGGTGGATTAAACCAGTTTCCCTATTGTTACTGAGTTTAGGAAAGCTTGCTTTTGTTTCCCGGTGGATATTGGGGGTAAAAACTGAGAAGCTACAGTGAAGCCTCCCGTAAGTCTTTGAAAGCGTAGAACTTGAGGTTAAGACTTCGCTTCTTTTAACATTGTTTGAGACACTGAATTAAGCTGATGACTCCAGTGGAGAAAAGATTTACAGTGATTTGAAATACTGTAGAAAATAAAAGGGCCGACGCCTGCCTCTACCTGCCCTGGGTTGCAGGGGCTCACGGGTCCCCGGCGTCACACCGGGGCAGGTGGCGGGCCTCCCAGAGTAGCAGGGCGGCGCCCAAAGGCTTCGCACTCCCTGCCACTTAACTTTGCACTTCTGCTTTGGAGCAGGGAGCGTACGGGGGAGCTCCCTCCCCAGCAAGCAAACCCGAGGGAACTGAGGCCCGGATCCTTCCTGGGCCGCCCTGGAGACGACACCAAACTGCAGATGCTCTTTCCCGCCCGTTGAGTGGGGAGCGGCGGCTGAAAGGGATTGCGCCCAGAGCCCAGGAGCCCAGGAGCCCCCAGCGAGGGACGTCCGACCCCGACGCCTGCACCGGAGGCCGCAGGAGGCGCAAAGCCCTCTGCACTCTGCGTTCGGGCGGGAACAGCCCGAGTGACAGCCTTCGTTAACGGAGACGAGCTCCTCAGGCCGGGTCTCCGCGCGGATTGGACGGCCGAGCCCCACGTGACGCGCGCCGCCCGGCGCCCCGCCCCCGCCCGCTGCTGGCGCCTCTCGGCTGCAGCCGGGCCCCGCGCCCACTTTCACTTTCTGCTCCTGGGCGGCTCCCCGGAGTCCGCGCGGGCTCCCCTCTTGGCAGTGGGTGTTGAGGTGCCCAGAACGCACGGGAGGCATTCTGAAAACAGAAGGCTTGGCCGTGCTTGTGGCAGGGGGCTGACCGGGCCCGCTCCCCGGGCAGGGGGGGCCGGTGGCACGCGGGTGCTTCCCGCCTCGCGGGACTAAAGGGGCCTTGCTGGTCCCCAGGCCCTTCTGCGAGCTGCAGGGGCGGCCTGGACCCCAGGGAGAAGTGGGAGGCCGTCGGTGCTTCGCCCACGGGCTTTATTAGGTTAGAGCGAGTACAGGGCCACCGACGCCAGCTTGCTTTGCAACCTAGGAAGCAAGGCTTGTTTAAAAAACAAACTGACTGCTTCCGTCTCACCTCTAAGGCGCGGGTGACTTAAGGAATCAGCCCGGAACCGTGTAGGGGGGACACAGCTCTGTGCCATCCCCCCACCAGGTGCAGCCTGTGAAGCTCAGGCCCGGCTGACAGTCCAGTGCGGCCCTGGGCACTTACCGCCCATCAGCCCGGGGAGGGACTGCCTGCCCGCTGGGTTAGCAGCATTCTCTCCCTGTCCTAGGTAAGCTTGCCGGACGAAGGACTTCAGAATACTGAGACTGTTACATTGCTACAGCTTTCAGATGAACCGGTAGCCCAATCGCTTGCTCTTTCATTTATCTAATAGTGATGATACGATATAACTTATTTTCAAGGGCCTGGCCTGATAGGTTCTGGGTAGAGCAGAACCTGTGAACCAGCCTGCTCACATACAGGAGTCTGTGCCACCCGTCGTGGTAAGTGGTAACAGGTAACTGGATCATGGAAAGAAGTAACAAATTTCCTCTGTTAAAAGATCTCATCACTTGATAACAAAGTTTCCTTTAGGGAGTTGCTCAACTGGCTAAGCCCTGTTTTGTTGTTTTATCATCGGTTCCCCTCAAAGGGCAGGAGGAAGCTTAGACAATTGCCTAGCACAGTGCTTGACACAAAGTAAGTGCTCAATAAATTATTGTTATTGAAGTGAAACAGTCTAACTACTTGCAATCTTAAGTGACAATGTAGTGTTATCCCTTCTTACATGCCTTGTGTTTATAGAGGTTTGATTAGGGAGAAGGGAAAGCTCATAAAGCAATTGGCTTCAGTCATGTTTTTGATAGTAACTTCCACTAATTACATGCCATTTTGAAACTTTCCTCAAATTTGTTTTGAATACATAATATTGCCTTTGAATTTCTCTAACTTCCCCCTTATACTTTTACAAAATGAAAGGGTATGTTCTTTGTATTATACAACTAGTTACTTCCACAACCAAACACGGTAACTTTTGGAGGAAAATATTATTATTTTCTTGGGGCAGTTTACTAAAAATCTCCACTGAAAAGTAAAATCTGGAGCAAAAATCAAATAATTTTAAAAAAGACACACTTTTTGTTATCTGGGGGAAAAACATATATATGTATACATACAGTTACACAAATTAATTAAATTAATTAAGAAACAGTTGTATTTTAATGTTTTGGAATTAAATTTGAATATATAAAATGAAAGTTTTCCCTTTAAAATTAATATAATTATCACTTGGTAGAAAGAATAGCTATTGTCTAAACCTCTCTCCTGAGCTCCAAATTTCCTCTTCCACAAATAACACTGGGAAGACTATATATATGGGTATTTATGGAGCTGAACTTATCACCTTCCCTGCCCCTCTCCATGTTCTAGACCTCACTTAGTTCAACCTCCCAGTCACCCACACTACAAACCTGAGAGTCATTTTTAAGTGTTCTCTTTCTCTCTCAATTTACTTTAAGTCAGTTGTCAAGTCTCACCTGGTTTAACCTCCTAATTGTGCCTCAGATATGTCCCCTCCCTTCCTTTCTTATCCCTACTGTTCTAGTTTAGGCCTTTCCTGTCTTGGTTTCCAGCTCACTTGCTGCTGTAGGCTCTTAACTGTAAGGCTCTGCCATTAATTCCCTTCAAATCCTTTCTCTGAGTGACTTATCTAAAACGCCGATCTGAACATGCCACTCACCTTTAATGGCTTCCTCTGACTTACCAGATAAAAATCTAAGCTCTTCACCACAGCATTCAAAGCCTCTGTACATCTCTCCAGCTTCACCCCTCTCTACTTTGTGCCCTGACTTCACATTCCAGCCACACTTCATTCATTCAGTACTACTATGTGCCAGCCACTGTCCTAGTCACCTGGCATAGCATGGGGAACAAAACTCAGATCTTTGCCCTCATGGAGCTTATATGGAAGAGGGGTGGGTGGTGCCGGTAAATAATAAACATCATAAATAAGCGCATTTAATAGGATGGGGAGGAGTAGGCTAGGCAAGGTTGGCTTTATTGAAAAGGTGACCAGTGAGCAAAGACATGAAAGCAAGTAAGACAGTGAGCTACGTGGATAAACAGAGGAAGAAAATCTAGGCAGAGGGAATAGCCAGTGCAAAGCCCTAAGGTGGGAGTGGGCTTAGCACATCGGGGAGATGAGGTCAGAGAGAAAACAGGGTGTGTGAGCATGCTTTTGGACAGGTTCTTGTCAGCCACTGTAGTAAGTTGGGGGCTTACTTTGCATTGAATGGGATGCATTGATAAGTACTTGTGGTCACCCCCACAAGCCATAGGATTTAGACCTTGTGTCTCTAATTAAAGGCTCTCTTCTGATTGGATTGTACCCCTCTCTCCAATTGAGTTGCTCCCGTAATTACTTTTGATTGTTACTATATTTGCCATATTACTTGCAAGACTTAGGTCTTGAGGAAGGGTTTTGGTGTATTTGTCTTTGTATCCGCAGTGCTCATGGCAGGCATGCAATCATTCACTGAATGAATGGTAATATTTGCTTATAGATTGCCTATAAGCGATCAAGTGTTTTAACTGTTTATAAATTCTCAAAGCAACCCTACAAGGTTGGCTTTACCATACCTATTTTACAGATGAGAAAATGAGGTTCAGAAAAGTTAAGTCATTTATCTGAAGTCACACAGCTGGTAGGTATCTAAGCTGGGTTTCAGACTCAGGTGTCTGGCCAATTGCTACACTCACTGCACTCTTTTCACTCACAGATTGAATGAAAGGTGGAAGGAATTTATCTCTGGTTTTGTTTCTTGCACTTGGCTTCCCAAGACTTTAAAAAAACAAACCCACTTACCGATTGTATTGTCTATTTATTGGTTCATTAAATACTTAAGTAAGTGCCTATTGTGTGCCAGGTACTTGGAATATAACACTGAAATAGATGTGGTCCCTTCCCTTGTGCAGTCTGCAGTAGAGCAGGGAAGACTCACAATTGTATAAGCAAGGGCAGTAATGTGCAGCCAGTGCTCTGATGGAGGAAGGGCAGGCTCCACTGAGGACCCTGAGCAGCAGCTCTGACCCAGCCACCTGGCCTGGAGAAAGCTGTAGGATGAGAATATATTTCCTGGAGGAAGATGGTTCCAAGTGGAATGTACCATTGGCCTCGGGGGACACTGAAATTCAGAAAGTGGAGATACATGTGGATGAAAGAATCTGCTACAGTCTTGTACAAGGTACTACTTATTATATAAAAATCTAGAGAGTCTTGCTTTTATTCATTTGTTTTCAACTTTGGCTAATGTGAGTGCCCCTCTCCCAGATTTGATTATAACCTCTATGTATAAAACCTAAAACATACACTTTTTAATCTTTATTTTGCATTTTTTATTTGATAAGCTGTTTGGCCCATTCATTTGTAAAGAAGTAATGCAATGTGTGTCTTAGTAGTTAATAAATTCCCAAACTATGAAATCTGAGGGTTTATTCAAATTATTTTGTTCCACTGGAATTCGGCGGTATATTGAGTCATTCATTGCCTAGAGTTTGGTAACTTGTTACAGAATGCATTTTTTTTTCTTTTGTTGATGGGAATGAAATTTAGTATTTGCTCACTTTAATTACTGTTCAGTGGAAAAATAATCCAGGAAACCATCAAAGGTGGTGTGACTGACACAAGAAAAAGCCAGGCTGGAAAACCAGAGATCCATATTCAGAAAGTAGCATTTTAGTGCTTTCGAACTGGTGGAAAACTAATAGATTGCTCCCTACAGATTTCCCCTGTTTTTCAATTGGGAATATCGTATTTTCCATAGTAACTCTAATACATGACTTGACTACGAAAATTGAAAATTTAAGGATAATAGTTACTCAGACAACTTGAAACTGGTGGTGGTGAAGATAGAGCAGTTGTTTTTAATAAGCAAATGATGGCGAAGATCAAAGAAGAGCCGGGATCAGGATGTGGGAGTGAGTTCTCTTTATTGTAAACTGCTTGGGAGGGAGGTGAGAGATGGAGATTAGAGATGATGAAGACCTTTCCTTTTGGCTTCTCTGATCTAGCCATGGATGATGAGAATTCCCCTGGATGAGCGTCAAAGAAAAGACACGGTTAAATGGGTAATAAAAGAAAAAGCAATGGCCCATAAATAGTAAGTGTTTTAAGTTTAAAATTTTCCCTAAAAAAAAAAAAAGCTCAGCTATTGCAGTTTTCCTCTACAGCCTGTAAAACACAAGTTTCCCTAATGGAGCAGGTCCAGCAAGTCTTGGTTGCAGAAAGAGTTAGGAATATTGTGAGAATCCAGACTCCTGGCAAATATATGCTTTGAGGCTTTAAAAAGTGCCCCAGAGGAGGAGAAAATATGCTGGAAAAAAAATAGCCATAAAGTACTTTTTTATGTTAAGAACAAAAAGACAGGAAATGTTTTTCCCCCCAAATATTCTTGCATTTTTCTCCATCTGGTGAAATAAAATAAGACAGATATGTTATCCTCCACTGCTGCACAGGAACACCACCAGCAGGCCACTTAGGTTGTGGAGCTGCTGTCCCTGGGGCAGTGTGTTTGGTGTTCTTGCCTTGCCTATTCCTGCCCCCCTCGTCCCCCCAAAAAAACCCCAAAACCCAGCACAAGTACTTCTCTGAGGCCATCAAAAGTTTTGGCTTATACTGTAGAAATTTCTTGGTTAATAGAATAACAAAACAGAAAACTGTCATCATTCCGTCTAAGGAAACCTTCCTTCCCTGTCTCTGCTAACTTCCTTCCAAAACATTTTTGCCCTAATTACGTTTTTGTTGGTGGTTTGGAAAGGCCAGCACAACCCAAGGGAATGATTCCATTCTAATTGCATTTTTCCTTTGCCAGGAGGTCTGTGTCCTTTCATATCCACCAAACTCACTTGATCACTTGATTAACTGTAGTCCACTTGTTACCGAGAAAAAACACAAGCCAACCACCCGAACGAGCCGTGTGACATTAACTGGATGTTATATTTTTGTCCCCCCCCGCCCCCCGCAGGGATCACTAAGCTCACGCACACTTTCTGCCGGGCACCGGTTTTACCCAAAGCCCCAGGTGAGACGGGGGAGGTATGCGCGTGCTGCTGAAACGTCCGGCATTAGCCCCAAGTGTTGTGTATTTTGGGGTCAGCGCGTGGGCTAGAAGCCAGGGCGCTTCTCCCGCGTGTGTTTACGAGGGCGCGGCGGGTGCGCGGTTGTCCCGCAGCTTCTCCGTCCGGCGCGCGGCCCTTTTCCTCCCCTGGGAGCGAGCCCCCCGCGTGCAGGCAGCAGAGCAGCCTCGGCGCGGAGCCCTCCAGCCTCAGCTCGCGCGGAAGACCCGCGGCCACCCCGCTGCTGCAGCCGGGAGCGAGCGTCCTCGGCGGGCGCGGCGGGCGGGAGGCAGGCCCTCCGCGCGCAGGTGAGCAGCGCACGCGGGGCAGGTGGGGGGGCGGGGGCGGGACCAGCGGCCTTTGCAGGCCCCGCGCAGAACGACGGCGGCGCGGCTGGGCACTGCCAGTGGTGTGCGGGGTCCCCTCTCCAAGGGGACGAGCCGCCTGCCCCTGACCTGGGCGTCCATCCTGAACCCGTGTGTGAGTGTGTGTGCCAGCGTGGCGCTGGGGAAGCACATGCCAAGACAGGAACACGCGGGGAGGGAGTGGACGTAAAATGCTGGAGAAAGCCCTGCGCAGCGGGAAGGAGCCAGAGGCGCTTTTCCAGGCTGCCCTCGCCCCCTGAGCTCAGTACGGGGGCGGGGGACTGCCGACCCGCAGAGGGACTAAGTGACTTGTCGGGGGCCAGGACTCTGGAGCTTGTGGCGGTTTAATGCCGGGTGGGGCGCCCCAAACGCGTGCGTCCTCCCAGCTGCAGGGTGGAAAGGATCGCGGCCTGGCAGAGGCTTTGTAGCAGCCGCAGGGATCCCCCAAGTGCCAAGGCTGTGCGCTTCCGTCCCGCGGACGAGAGAAACCGAAGCCCGCTGTCCTCTCCTCCTGGGCCCCCCTGAGCCGTGGCTAGCGGTCAGCAGCGCCTACAGCCCAGCAATCCTCCCAATGAAAAATACTTCTTTTTCAGCCTGAAGTTCTTCCCTAAACTCCAACCTGCAGTTTTGTTTATTGTGCTGCCTGCCGGACATCTATCTGTCTCCCCCCGAACATCTATCTAAAAGATCCTCAAATTGAACTTGTTTGAAGCTTGGTCCCCAAACCTGCTTCATCCACAGCGTTCCCCTTCCCATTAGGAGCAAGCCATTTCTTTGCAGGAGGTGCTCAGGCCCAAAGCCGAGGAGCTATATCCCTGACTCCTCTTCCTTCCACACTCCAAGTGGAGCTTATTGTTCAGTGCTGTATCTTTATCCCCTGTGTACTTCCAGAATCTGTCTGTTCCTTAGGATCTCTGCCTCTGCTCGGCCCCGCGCCATCTTCATGTCTCACCTGGGTTATTAAGACGGCCTCTGAACTGGTCTCCGTGTTCCCCCCTTGCCCCCCCCTTACAGTGCACTCTCAGCATAGCAGCTGGTGGTCCTGCTCCCTGGAGGAGCTCAGGACCCCCGGGCCCCCCTCCATCACTCAGGACCGCAGCCTAAGTCCTTCCGAGTCCACGCCCCTGAATGGCCCCTTCTCCTCGTCTCTCCCTGCCCAAGCCCACTCCCTTCCAGCCGCACCGTTAGTCTAACTTAGGGTCTGCGCACTTGCTGTTTCCTCTGCCTGGAGCATTTTCCCCACATGGGCAGTTTCCTTCTGCTCTTTGCACATATGTCACTTTCTAGGTGGCTAGGTGGGCTAGCCCCCTCCCCTGCCCCTTACGTATTTAACAACACGACCCCATTTCCCTCCTTTTCTCTGCTTTATTTTTCTCCATGATCCTTAACTTCTCATGTGCTAAATTTATTCCCCCCACCTGCTTATTGCTTCTCTCTCTCCACAAGAATGTAATATATATGAGGTGAGGGATTTTTTTTTTAATTGCTAGGTCAGTGCCAGGCACATGGATGGCACTCAGTAAATTGTGTGTATATTTATTTACACACACACACATATATAAAATAAATGAAAACAATAAAGAAGGGAGTAACTCCACTATTTACTAGCTCTGTGACCTTGGGCAAGTTATTTAACTCTCGGAAACTCAATTTTCTTATCTAAAATTATGTAGATACTGCCTCAAGGGTTATCAGTGATATTAAATAAGTAAATACACATGAAATAATACACACACACAACATATACAGATCTTATGTGTGCAGACCAGACTTGTACATATGCATATGCCTTGTTCCTTACCCATATTTTAGACGTCATTTCTTTATTTGTAAAGGTGCAATGTAAATAAGAATGTAACAGCAGCTGAAATGGTTTCTTTGGTACTGGTATTTGTATAGTGCCCTGGAAGGGTGTGGGCACTGCTGCTGCTGAGAGCAGGGGTGGAGCCGTGTTTTTCTTGGTTTGCCTCGGGCCGGGCATCAGTGTCCTCACCTGCTGTCCACCTCGTCTTCCGTGGAACAGGGAAGGGGAAATTAGATTCCTTGACAGGATGTGAGTTATCCCCCTTTGTGATTATATTAGGGAAATTATTTTGAAGGTGTGAAAGGATGTGCTGCAGGGTCCAGGGTGGGATGGAGGAAGGGACACTTGACTTAAACATTATGGGCTGGAAGTGCTGCTAGAACTGGGTTTCCCTTCAGCTACCCAGCCTTCCCACTTCTTGGGCAGATCTCCCAGGGGAGCGCTCACCTGATGGTATGTTTGTTGGGGGGTAGGGGTTAGAGAGTGGAGAGGGGGTGATAGGCTTTAGTAAGGGAACTTGGACGGTGGGTCCACCCTGCTCTTCTCTCTAGCTGGCCCAGCTTCTCCCACGGGACCGCCCTCCACTTCCTTTGTGCAACTGCCCACCCTATTAAAGGGCAACTGCACCCCACTGCCTGTTCTCACGGTCAGACCGTGTACCTGTCTGTAGCATGTATTTGCTGTGTGACTCCCCCCACCTCTTCCACCCATGTAAACTCCAAGCTGACAGCAATGTTTGTGAGTTACACAAAATCTCTGTGTTCTTTCTAGCTCCTAGGACAGGGCTTTGCTGTCAGTAAGTTCCTGGTTGAATGAACCCTCATACTCAGCTTGTTTAATTCGGCCAAGCAGCCCCTGACCTTAATGGAACAATCTTTGTGCCAGAACACTTTAAATGCATCATCTCATATCATTCTCACAGCAGCCCTCTGAGGTTGTTGTTATAATTCCTGCTTCACAAACAGAGAAAGTAAGACCAGCGAGGTTAAGGAACTTGCTCAGGGTCAGGCAGCAGCTGATAAAAGGTGCAGCTGAGGGCACAGTCCACACGACCGAATCCAGGGCCCGGGTCCCTTCCCCACTTCTTTGGGAAGAAGGTGAGGAGGACCGAGCGCAGCATCAGGCACAGCAACTCCTGGACCCCGACGGGTCTGGGGGCGGAGAGAAGGCCGGAGGCGGCTGCGATTAGAAGCGTGCGCTCAAAACTTGCGCGCGGCCGAGCGCGGCCGGGCCCAGCCGAGCTGCCCGAGGCCCGCGCCGGCCGCGCTCGCGAGCATCGGTCCGCCCCGGAGGTTGAGCAGACAAACCTCTTCTCGTCCGCTGTCCCTCCCAAATCGCTGCCAGTTCCCAAACAGCTGGAGCCTTCCGCGTAGAAATAAGCAGCGGCCAGCGAGACGTGGGGGAGCCACCAAAGGCCCCGAGCGGGTGCGGGTTTCCCCAGGCAGGGGTGCCGCCACCCTGCGATGCCCTTGGAAGACCCCGAGGGAGGGATCGTGTTGATAAGGACACCTGTGCCTGGGAACTACGACTCTGGGAACCGAGCACCCTGCTGCCCCTGACCGCGGGCGGAGGACAGAGCGCCGGGCCACCCGGGCCGGAGCCCCGCGGGGATGCGCGGCGCCGGCGCGGGAGAGGAGAGGGCAGGGCGGGCGCCGCGTTCTCATCGTTGTCCGCTGAAAAACGAGAAAAATGACTCGGAGCTGGAGTGGTTCATGCCGTGGGCCTGCTTTTCTCCATCCTTGCGACGTCCCGGCCTCGGGGCTGCTTGCCTGGGTTGGGGAAGCCGTCCACCCACCGCGCCTTCGCAGCCAGTGTTTAAACGTAGGGAGGCACGTGGAGGGATAGACACAAATCCAATGTCACTGAATTCATGGAGCTTTTGGTCATTTTGTCGTGCGCTTTATTTTCAGCAAGAGGTACTAAAGGTATAACGAGTCATCCTGCGGGTTTCTGGGAAAATTTGGAGATTAAAATACCTGAAAATTCTGGTAAACCCTGTTCTAATGAGTCAATTAAAAAGAATTTGTTTACCCACCACCCCGACATAGAATTGTAGGAAAATCAGTGAAGAAGTCTGCTCAACCTCTACAGGTCTGTTCGGAAACTCAGAATCAAGACTCCCTGCTTTCAGTTGCAAGTTTGAGTTCATATTAATTGCCCTAAAATATAGCGATTTGCCTTATGCAGACATTTGTTATTCATTTTTTTATTTTGCTATCATTAATGTACAATCACATGAACATTATGGTTACTAGACTCCCCCTATTATCAAGTTCCCACCACATACCCCATTACAGTCACTGTCCATCAGCATAGTAAGATGCTATAGAATCACTACTTCACTTCTCTGTGTTATACTGCCTTCCCCCTGTTCCCCCCTCCCCCATTATACTTGCTAATTGTAATGCCCCCTTTCCCCCCTTATCCCTCCCTTCCTATCCATCCTCCCCAATCCCTTTCCCTTTGGTAACTGTTAGTCCATTCTTGGGTTCTGTGATTCTGCTGCTGTTTTGTTCCTTCTGTTTTTTCTTTTTTCTTATACTCCACAGATGACTGAAATCATTTGAAACTTGTCTTTCTCTGCCCGGCTTATTTCACTGAGCATAATACCCTCTAGCTCCATCTGTGTTGTTGCAAATGGCAGGATTTGTTTTTTTCTTATGGCTGAATAATATTCCATTGTGTATATGTGCCACATCTTCTTTATCCATCCATCCACTGATGGACACTTAGGTTGCTTTCATTTCTTGGCTATTGTAAATAGTGCTGTGATAAACATAGGGGTGCATATGGCAGACATTTGTTTTTGAACCAGTGTTTACTTCAGTTCTCTTTCCTAGACATGTTGTCCACTGATATGGAATCATTCAAACAAAACAAACAAGAAATCCAGATGATTTGTGTTTTTTCTATCTTAGTTATTGAATCTTGTACTCTGGGCTGATTTTTAAAATGAGGGAGGGTTTATTTTTAAATGGATTTTAGAGTAAAAAGTAATTGAGATGTTTGGCAGCCTCCTGGTCAACCCTAATAGTGTGCCTGAGGATACAGACTAGAATTTAGCTCCGTTTCTCCCTCCATTACTCACTCACTTGATGTGGTCTCCGACAAGCCCCTTCACTGTCCTGGGCCTCACGCTCTCTCCCCATCAGTAGCAAAGGAATAATCTTCCACATGTACCTGCCTCCTTGGGGTGTTGTAAGGGTTAATGAGATATGCAGTGAGTGCTTTGATTCTATGCTAAATGACCTGTGCAAATAAAACATGATTACATCTCAAATTCATCTTGGGTTCATTTGGATACATGGATCTTTCCTTTATCAACTTTTCCCAGTTAAATTTTCAAAATTGACAGACTTGATTTTAAAATTCTATGTTGGGGCATTCTGCAACTTCACACTGTAAAAGTCCTCAACAAGTTATATCACCCTGTTAAGGGAGAAGGTCTGTTTGTTCACAGATATTGAATAACTTGTCTTTCTCAATATGTCATTCAATGTGTTTGTCCAACATATGGTTATTGAAAATGTACTCTTTCTAGGGATTGTAAGGGGTGCAGGGAGTGCTACAAAGAATGATATTGTGTACCTACTACTCCCAGACACTGTGTTAAACACTTTATGTTTATTATCTCATTTAATCCTCATAACAGCTCTCTGAAATGTTGGACTACGACTGTCCTGGCCCAGTGTGTGGGGTGCAAGCTGAAGACTTTCTGTGTAATTCAGTAAGCAAGGCACTGCTGGAGCAGCGTACTTCTGTGAGGTCACTTAGAACAGCAAGGAGCTGTTTTTTTGAAACCTCTGATGGAAATTTACAGTCACATGTTTTTAAGAAAAGGTTTTGCCAGCGCTGCCTCAGCAGGTATGAAATTCAGCTATCTGCAGTGTTTAACAGCCTTGGACGGGGTCACCCTGGAGTTGAGAGGATGGATTAGGGAAAATTTACAAATAAGCAAAATATGATGACTCAGAATTTACTAAACACTCAAAAGCACAGCCACCCATCACTCCAGGTCCCCCCCACCGCCCAAAAAGGACAGAAATCCACATAAGCTTTCACGTGGCTACTACCCAGTTTTTAGAAGTTATCTAGAAGATGAAATTGGAGTTTATATTCCTCACACAAGAAAGGGGCCCATCTACTCTTATTTAGTGAGGGAGAAGAGAAACCTTGAGGATTAGGCCTATTTTGCATGAAACATAAAGATCCCTGGAAATATGATCGACCAAATGCCAACTGGTAATGTTGGACAGGAGGAAAAGAAGCAAATTAAGCAGAAAATACAGGTTTTTGTATTCTTTCTGTGAACTGTTCGGCCATCTGCAACAGATTGCTTAGAAAGTTCACTATTTACATGATAGCATTATGGTATTATACATTAGCTGCATGCTGACAATGTGCTAAGTCATCAGCATGATTAAAGTGAGCACCCATATGCTGGGCCGACAGTGTCCTAGTTTACAGTCTCAGACATGCAACACTGACACATACATACAACAGAAGCAGATGTATGTGGAACATAGCAAGTGTTGAATGATTTAGATATACAGGAATTCGTTTGGGTGCTTTCTCTGCATGACAGAATAGAAAGTGAGACATGCGAGTCATGTATTCAGAGAAAGTAGCCTTGGGAGAGTTAGAGGAAATTCCTGTCTGGCGTGCATTTACTTAGGTGGGAAAGGATTCCTGAGAAGGAACCAGAGATGGGGATTTCACAGTAGCAGAAATCATAATATGTAAGAATTGGAAGCCACCTGAGAAGTCCAAATGCAAGTCTTTGCTTTATGAATCCAGAAGCAGAGGCCCAGAGCCTTAGAGTGGCCACTTAGGAGCAGATCTGAATCTGACACAGACGCCCACTCTGATGCTCCGGTGCTCATCCATGTCAAAGGGCTGTTCTTGCTGTTGTTTGTTTTGTGACATTTTGTTTTTTTATTATAGAGAATTTCAAATGTATACAAAGATAGAAATGAGAGCATCAGCAGATTCAGGCTAGGGAAGCCGCGGTACAGAGCTGTGGGTCTGCTCCGGTGTCCCCAGCATCCTTGGACAGCAGGTGAACAGAGGCAGGTGCTTCTTTTGATGGCAGAGGCACAGGAAAGCCCTTATTTGGGTCACGTCTGATCATCCCACTGGCCAAAGTTGGTCCCCTGGCCAAGCCCTAAGTCAGGGAGTGGGGAAATACACTCGTCCATGGAAGTGGGGGATGCTGCAAAGTCTCATGGCAAAAGTTGTGGCTATAAGGAGGGGGTGAAAATTGGGGCCAATTATGTGATTATCATCCTGGGAAGTTTACAGCTTCCAGCCAGCTGTAGGCACCTTTTTATTTCCTATTCTCTCTCTCTCTCTCTCTCTCTCTCTCTCTCCTGGCCACTCATATCTGCCTCTTTCAGTGTGTTCTTGGCCACGTTTTCTCCTGTGGCTCCAGGATCCAAACATGGCAAGATCCAAAAAAGAAGGTGACGATTGCTCTTTGTTTTTCATCTAATAAATCTCAGAGCAGGACTTTTTTTTTTTTTTTTGGTGCCTGCCTGGGTTACAGATAACTGTCTAACTGATGGTCTAATACTGTGGCCAGGGCCTGGAGACCCTGATTACCAAGGCCTGGACTGCGTGCCCACCTCTGCAGTGGGTACTGTGGCTGGCAGGTGTACCAGAGACACACAGGAACGTGGGATGGTGGGGGTTTATGTTTTCCAACAGAAAGGATAGTGCTGGGTAGAGAAAAGGAGGTGGCTGCCTTTTAAACACCCAGTGTTTTGGAACTTGTTCATATGACAGAATTCTCACAACAAGGAAGTCAGCTGATCTTTGCCTATTTACAGACATTTAGGGGGCACTGTTACCTGGTAAAAGGTTCTAGGTTGCTCATTTAGAATAAGCTCTACCAGCATAAATATATTTCAGATAAGATTCATTCCTTCTAACCTTTGGTTCATCAGGTTTTTCAATGGCTCCTTGAAAAGTACTGAACTATATAAAAATCACAGGGCCTGCCCATTTCGAACCTGAGCGCAAGTGTTTGATCTCCCGCAGAAGCAGAAGCAGGCCTCGGCTCTGCAGCAGCAGCGGGGCGCGCGCCGACAGCGGCTCACCCGGAGCCTGGGCCGTGCCGGGGTCCCCCTGCGGGACGCCGCCTGGTCGGAACGGACCCCTCAGGCCTCATTCTCCCTGCTGTGAAGGCCGCAGCGGTGGGCCCAGGACCTAGGTCTCAGCAAGGAGGTGGGAAGGAGTTTCTGAGAGAGGCATCTTACTGCTCAGAGGAGGCAAACCTTCAGGCAAGGGGACTGACATGAGGCTGTGAGGCTGTAAGTGACTGGGGTTATGACAAGGCCTGGCTGACACCCCGAGGGGAGGTGGGGAGCTGGGAAGGCTCTGGGGCTGGGACGCTGAAACGGATCTTCCTATGGACTTGGGTTACGTAGGAAAGTAAATTCCCTGCACATTTAGGTCGCCTTTGGCCGGCTCTTGGGCTGCTCAGTGATCCTAATGGAAAGAAGAGTTCTTGGCGTTGTCTGGAGCCTCTTGTTTCCCTGGATCTGAGTATTTAGCCGGAGGTGAACTTCCGCACCAGCATGTGTGCATTCACCCTTCACGCTACAAGCAGACTTACATACAGCGACATGTCACGTACCACGACGTGTGCAGAGCTACGTAAGGAATGCATGTAATAGACGGAGTGATAGGTGCCATAACAACTGACTGCCCGTCTGGTCTACTCCTTAGTTTGCCTTCGTGTCCCTACGTTTGTATGATATCCTGTGTCTGTTTTGTAACCCCAGTTTGATGAAGAGAGAAAAGCATTCCACTCCTCCAGAGGTTCTTGCTCTCTCAAGGGGAAGAGCAATGAAGGATGCTTTTTCTTGTTCCTTCCCCAATTCCTCATCCACCTTCAGCTGAGGGAGAGGTGCGGGGCTTGGCAGGTGAAGTGATCGGACTGAAAATCCTTCTGCCGCTTGTGCTTTCGTTCCCTCCGAGTACCCGGCTTTCGGCTCCTTGGAGTCGGGACGAGGTGGGAAACGATGGGATCGCCCTTCCGCGGTCACATTCTCTGCTGGCTGCGCTGCCGTTCACGGGCCCGGCTGTTGGCATCCTCTCGAGAGGGACACGCACACGGTACCTCTTGCAGTGGCACGAGTTGGATAAGCAAATGTGTTGGATCTTTACTCATAATTTATTGCCTGTCTCAGGTATACTCTCCGCTTAAAAGAAAAATCACTACATTTTTTTTCTTCTTCTCAAGCCTTGTCTGTTTCAGTAATGATGAAATCCCAAGAGAGGGGAAGACCCTACTGAGGTGTTAGGTTGAATTACTCACTGTTTTCAAATGATACGTGTTTCATATTTCAAATCAAGGAAGTGGATTTTCTTTGACTCAAAAAATAAGGCAGTTACCTTCTTTGTGGACATTTGATAAGAAGAAATCAAAAAAATTTTTTATTAAGACAATTATTTTAGAGCAGTTTTAGGTTCACAGCCAAATGGTGAGGAAGGTACAGAGATTTCCCATATGCTCCCTACCCCCCCACATGTGTAGCCTTCTCCCATTATCAGCATCCCTCACCAGAGGGGGTCATTGGCTACAATGGATGAACCTATACTGACATGTCATTATTACCCCAAATCCACAGTTTACATCAGGGTTCACTCTTGGTTTTATATATTCTATGGATTTGGACAAACGTGTCATGACATGTATCCATCCTTTAATGTGATACACAGTAGTTTCACTGCCCTAAAAATCTTGACTTTCATCCCCCCAAAATACCATACCTTCAGCAACCACTGATCTTCTTACCGTCTCTTTAGTTCTGCTCTTTCCAGAAAGTCATATAGTTGGAATTGTACAATATGCAGCCATTTCAAATTGCTTTCTCTCCCTTAGTAATATGCACATCAGTTTCCTTTTAGATATCTTTCATATCTTTTCATGGCTTGATAGCACATTTCTTTTTAGCACTGAATGCTACTCCATGTCTGGATGTTCCAGTTTATTTATCCATTCCTCCATTGAAGGATGTCTTGGTTGTTTCCAAATTTTGGCAGTTTTGAATAAGGCTGCTATACACATCCATGTGCAGGTTTTTGTGGACATAAGTGTCCAACACCCTTAGGTGAATACCAAGGAGGGTGATTGCTAGAGTGTATAGTAAGAGTATGTTTAGTTCTATAAGAAAGAAAGACACTTTATGTTCTGTGGGTCAGTTAATTTCTGAGCAAGGAGTCGACAGAACCCTCAAGAAGGAGGAAAGGTGAACAGAAGAAGCAAGAGGCAATCTTACGTATGACCAACTTTTCTTTTTTTTTTTTCTAGGCATAAGACAGCTACTCCCCTTATGCACCTCCAAGGGCAACAGGAAGGAGTGAGGTGACTGGAGGGAAGGTCAGCTTAGGGTTTCTCTGACTCTGAAACATACCTCCAGTGCCCCAGGCAGGGCTGGATCCAGAGAAGCTGAACCACTAGGTGTGATACAGAATAAGGGCTTTACTCTTTTAAGTTGATTTAAACAGTTTATGTGAGGTTGTGCTTCTGGGTCTGGTGCTGGAGCCTGGAGCCAGCACGCCAGGCAATTGAAAAGGAATGATGGCTGTGAAACAGGAAAGAGCTGGGACAGGCTGGGGCTGGGGAGGGCGGCCTGGAGCTTGCACAGGTCTCACCACCTCGAAGCTTTCAGATTTGACACTGGAGGGGGGCCTGCAGGAGAAGCTGGTGCCCCTTGTCTCAGAGTTTCACGTGCACCTGGCTCAGGGGGCAGAGGGGCTGAAGCAGGAGATCTGCAGGAGCTGGAGGAGCTGCAGGCCTGGCTGATGTTCTCGTCTGCCTCCCAAACCTTGGGCAAAACAACTCTGGGGCACATGCCAACCAAGAAAATGCAGGGAGGGGATCCTGAGCATTGTTCTAGCTTAGCTACATTGGCGTACAAATGTCCCACAGTGTCGCACAAAGAGACAGAAAGGGGGATCTTCACGGCAAATAGTGAACAACAGGGGACCTCTGTCCATGCCCATCAGTAAGAAATGGGCCTCTGAGCTTATTCATAGGCAAAATCAATGCTTTAAGGACACTCTCAGAGGGTACCTTAAAACTATCTATGTATGTATGTATTTCCTCTTTCCTATACAACATCCATGAATAAATAAATGTCAGTAAAGTGAATTAACAGTTGCCTTTACATAGTGTGATACCAACTAGCCAAACTAAAAAAGGAAAATCACTTTCAACTACGTCTCTTTAATTCTGAGTTTATTTAAACTTCTAGGTATAGAAAGGTGTCCGCTTATTCTTCAAGTTCCCTCGTATCACACTGTGTTTTATCCATGTGTCATGCAATAAAATCAATGTAGTTCTGTCTGCCTCTGAGGTCTTGTGTCACTTGAGGGTTAAAAGGGTTAGGAACAGGAATCCACGGACAGTCGTTTACTCACAGCTGCAGGGAACACTTTCTGAGATGAATCAGTTCAGGTGGATTAGGACTGCAGTGGTGACTGGGGAGGGACTGTTCCCCCTCTGACACCCAGGCTCCCCTCCTGGCCTCTGGGCAGGGCCATGTGTCCTGTCTGTGCCGTGCCTCACTTCTCTCCAGGAATGTCCTGGCTCTGTTTCGGCCTGGCTGTCTGCCCTAAGTCCGATCCATTCCTCTGGGGGTCACCTTGAAGTACCTCGGACCCCTCTTCCATCCACTCTGCCTTTGGTCAACTCTCTTTCATCATCCTCACGCGCCCTCTTTTCTTTCTGTCCCCGTTGCCACAGCCTTTGCTCAGGCCCTTGCCATCCCGGGGAGGATTTCTGCAGCACTTCATAGCCTTCTCCCTCTGTCTCCTCACTCTCCCCTTTCCAAAGTTATAATCCCTTCTGTCAGGGTGGTTTTCTTTTTTTTTTTTTTTTTTATTTTTATAATAGGTTTATTGAAATGAAATGTACATGCCAGACAACTGACTTATTTTTTTTTTTTTTTAATAATTATTTTTTATTGAAGGGTAGTTGACACACAGTATTACATTACATGAGTTTCAAGTGTACAACACAGTGGTAGAACATTTATATACATAATTCTAGGTTCCAGCTATCACCCTACCAGGCTGTTACAATATCTTGACTATATTCCTTATGCTATACATTACATCCCGGTTACTAATTTATTTTACCATTGGAAGTCTGTCCTTTTTTTTTTTTTTTTTTTTTTGTGAGGGCATCTCTCATATTTATTGATCAAATGGTTGTTAACGACAATAAAATTCTGTATAGGGGAGTCAATGCTCAATGCACAATCATTATTCCACCCCAAGCCTAATTTTTGTCAGTCTCCAATCTTCTGAGGCATAACAAACAAGTTTTTACATGTAGAACAAATTCTTACATAATGAATAAGTTACATAGTGAACAGTACAAGGGCAGTCATCACAGAAACTTTCGGTTTTGCTCATGCATTATGAACTCTAAACAGTCAGTTCAAATATGAATACTCATTTGGTTTTTATACTTGATTTATATGTGGATACCACATTTCTCTCTTTATTATTATTATTTTTAATAAAATGCTGAAGTGGTAGGTAGATACAAGATAAAGGTAGAAAACATAGTTTAGTGTTGTAAGAGAGCACATGTAGATGATCAGGTGTGTGCCTGTAGACTATGTGTTAATCCAAGCTAGACCAGGGCAATAAAACATCCACGTATGCAGAAGATTTCTCTCAGAACAGGGGGGGTGAGGTTCTAAGCCTCACCTCTGTTGATCCCCAATTTCTCACCTGATGGCCCCCCTGCGACTGTGCCTGTCTTAGGTTGTTCCTCCCTTGAGGAATCTTACCCGTCTCTGGCTAACCAGTCATCTTCCGGGGCCATACAGGGAAATGTGAAGTTGGTAAGTGAGAGAGAAGCCTTATTGTTTGAAAAAGTTAGCTTTTTACTTCTTTGCATATTTATGCCCTGTGGCTTCTATGCCCAGCATTTGTCTTGAGGTATCTTTACCACTTGGAAGAATTATGATACTCGGTAAATTTGATATGAGGCACGAATTCTATTTAAGGGTTGTAATTAGGAAGGAAGAAGAAAAGCTATAGAAGTAGCAGGCGGAAGAAAACATGGGAAGATTGATTATTTCTTTGATATATCTTCTTGTAGAGTAACTTCAGCATGTATAGGTTTTAAGCTACTACTTAAATTGCACACACACATTAACATAATAGGAGTATAGTTACATAACCAAAGCATATCTGTAATTACCAGCCATCTGCAGTGAAACCAAGAAAACCAGTTAGGCACCTTAGGCATTTGGGAAAACTTATCTATGATATGGTGGATATTGTCCAAATGAACTTGAACAGTCTGAGAGAAATCAGACAAATTAAAACAACCCATTCCTGGGGACTGTTCACATGCCATATGTTCTTTTAACAATAAATAGTTTGTAGTTGTAAGACTTTGGAGCGCTACAATTTGCACTTCTCCAAATTCTTGGTTGGGTTCCAACAGTATAGATCCAGTCCAATTTTGTTGTTTTACTGTATGCACAGGCCAGCTTAGATATCTCCTTCCTCATTCCCATGGCAGGTCCAGAAACTGGTGGGATGAGTGCATCTACAGCTGTAGCAGTGCGTGGATCTTTGTTGGGGTTTTTTGATGATCATCTTCTGGCATGAGTCTTCCAGAGGGTGCAGATGTTGGAAGTTCTTTTTCATATCGTATCTTAGTTCATTTTCGGGGTAGCCCAATTAGGCTTTGATCCTCTGTATAAACACAAACAGACCCTTTGCCTACACTTTTATATGCCCTTTATACCCTTGTGTAGAACTCGTTGGAGGTTACCACACAGGAACTGCCCTTTTTTTTTTTCTTTTTTGCTATCACTAATCTACACTTACATGACGAATATTATGTTTACTAGGCTCTCCCCTATACCAGGTCTCCCCTATAAACCCCTTTACAGTCACTGTCCATCAGCATAGCAAAATGTTGTAGAATCACTACTTGCCTTCTCTGTGTTGTACAGCCCTCCCTTTTCTCCTACCCCCCCATGCATGTTAATCTTAATACCCCCCTACTTCTCCCCCCCTTATCCCTCCCTACCCACCCATCCTCCCCAGTCCCTTTCCCTTTGGTACCTGTTAGTCCATTCTTGAGTTCTGTGATTCTGCTGCTGTTTTGTTCCTTCCGTTTTTCCTTTGTTCTTATATTCCACAGATAAGTGAAATCATTTGGTATTACTCTTTCTCCACTTGGCTTGTTTCACTGAGCATAATACCCTCCAGCTCCATCCATGTTGCTGCAAATGATTGGATTTGCCCTTTTCTTATAGCTGAGTAGTATTCCATTGTGTATATGTACCACATCTTCTTTATCCATTCATCTATTGATGGACATTTAGGTTGCTTCCAATTCTTGGCTATTGTAAATAGTGCTGCAATAAACATAGGGGTGCATCTGTCTTTCTCAAACTTGATTGCTGCATTCTTAGGGTAAATTCCTAGGAGTGCAATTCCTGGGTCAAATGGTAAGTCTGCTTTGAGCATTTTGATGTACCTCCATACTGCTTTCCACAATGGTTGAACTAATTTACATTCCCACCAGCAGTGTAGGAGGGTTCCCCTTTCTCCACAGCCTCGCCAACATTTGTTGTTGTTTGTCTTTTGGATGGCAGCCATCCTTACTGGTGTGAGGTGATACCTCATTGTAGTTTTAATTTGCATTTCTCTGATAATTAGCGATGTGGAGCATCTTTTCATGTGTCTGTTGGCCATCTGTATTTCTTTTTTGGAGAACTGTCTGTTCAGTTCCTCTGCCCATTTTTTAATTGGGTTATTTGTTTTTTGTTTGTTGAGGCGTGAGAGCTCCTTATATATTCTGGACGTCAAGCCTTTATCGGATGTGTCATTTTCAAATATATTCTCCCATACTGTAGGGATCCTTCTTGTTCTATTGATGGTGTCTTTTGCTGTACAGAAGCTTTTCAGCTTAATATAGTCCCACTTACTCATTTTTGCTGTTGTTTTCCTTGCCCGGGGAGATATGTTCAAGAAGAGGTCACTCATGTTTATGTCTAAGAGGTTTTTGCCTATGTTTTCTTCCAAGAGTTTAATGGTTTCATGGCTTACATTCAGGTCTTTGATCCATTTTGAGTTTACTTTTGTATATGGGGTTAGACAATGGTCCAGTTTCATTCTCCTACATGTAGCTGTCCAGTTTTGCCAGCACCACCTGTTGAAGAGACTGTCATTTCGCCATTGTATGTCCATGGCTCCTTTATCAAATATTAATTGACCATATATGTCTGGGTTAATGTCTGGATTCTCTAGTCTGTTCCATTGGTCTGTGGCTCTGCTCTTGTGCCAGTACCAAATTGTCTTGATTACTATGGCTTTATAGTAGAGCTTGAAGTTGGGGAGTGAGATCCCCCTACTTTATTCTTCTTTCTCAGGATTGCTTTGGCTATTCGGGGTCTTTGGTGTTTCCATATGAATTTTTGAATTATTTGTTCCAGTTCATTGAAGAATGTTGCTGGTAGTTTCATAGGGATTGCATCAAATCTGTATATTGCTTTGGGCAGGATGGCCATTTTAACGATATTAATTCTTCCTAGCCACGAGCATGGGATGAGTTTCCATCTGTTAGTGTCCCCTTTAATTTCTCTTAAGAGTGACTTGTAGTTTTCAGAGTATAAGTCTTTCACTTCTTTGGTTAGGTTTATTCCTAGGTATTTTATTTTTTTTGATGCAATTGTGAATGGAGTTGTTTTCCTGATTTCTCTTTCTGTTGGTTCATTGTTAGTATATAGGAAAGCCACAGATTTCTGTGTGTTGATTTTGTATCCTGCAACTTTGCTGTATTCCGATATCAGTTCTAGTAGTTTTGGGGTGGAGTCTTTAGGGTTTTTTATGTACAGTATCATGTCATCTGCAAATAGTGACAGTTTAACTTCTTCTTTACCAATCTGGATTCCTTGTATTTCTTTATTTTGTCTGATTGCCGTGGCTAGGACCTCCAGTACTATGTTAAATAACAGTGGAGAGAGTGGGCATCCCTGTCTAGTTCCCGATCTCAGAGGAAATGCTTTCAGCTTCTCGCTGTTCAATATAATGTTGGCTGTGGGTTTATCATAGATGGCCTTTATTATGTTGAGGTACTTGCCCTCTATTCCCATTTTGCTGAGGGTTTTTAACATGAATGGATGTTGAACTTTGTCAAATGCTTTTTCAGCATCTATGGAGATGATCATGTGGTTTTTGTCTTTCTTTTTGTTGATGTGGTGGATGATGTTGATGGACTTTCGAATGTTGTACCATCCTTGCATCCCTGGGATGAATCCCACTTGGTCATGGTGTATGATCCTTTTGATGTATTTTTGAATTCGGTTTGCTAATATTTTGTTGAGTATTTTCGCATTTACGTTCATCAGGGATATTGGTCTGTAGTTTTCTTTTTTGGTGGGGTCTTTGCCTGGTTTTGGTATTAGGGTGATGTTAGCTTCATAGAATGAGTTTGGGAGTATCCCCTCCTCCTCTATTTTTTGGAAAACTTTAAGGAGAATGGGTATTATGTCTTCCCTGTATGTCTGATAAAATTCCGAGGTAAATCCATCTGGCCCGGGGGTTTTGTTCTTTGGTAGTTTTTTGATTACCTCTTCAATTTCGTTGCTGGTAATTGGTCTGTTTAGATTTTCTGTTTCTTCCTGGGTCAATCTTGGAAGGTTATATTTTTCTAGGAAGTTGTCCATTTCTCCTAGGTTTCCCAGCTTGTTAGCATATAGGTTTTCATAGTATTCTCCAATAATTTTTTGCATTTCCGTGGGGTCCGTCGTGATTTTTCCTTTCTCGTTTCTGATACTGTTGATTTGTGTTGACTCTCTTTTCTTCTTAATAAGTGTGGCTAGAGGCTTATCTATTTTGTTTATTTTCTCGAAGAACCAGCTCTTGGTTTCATTGATTTTTGCTATTGTTTTATTCTTCTCAATTTTATTTATTTCTTCTCTGATCTTTATTATGTCCGTCCTTCTGCTGACCTTAGGCCTCATCTGTTCTTCTTTTTCCAATTTCGATAATTGTGACATTAGACCATTCATTTGGGATTGCTCTTCCTTTTTTAAATATGCTTGGATTGCTATATACTTTCCTCTTAAGACTGCTTTTGCTGTGTCCCACAGAAGTTGGGGCTTAGTGTTGTTGTTGTCATTTGTTTCCATATATTGCTGGATCTCCATTTTGATTTGGTCATTGATCCATTGATTATTTAGGAGCGTGTTGTTAAGCCTCCATGTGTTCGTGAGCCTCTTTGCTTTCTTTGTACAGTTTATTTCTAGTTTTATGCCTTTGTGGTCTGAAAAGTTGGTTGGTAGGATTTCAATCTTTTGGAATTTTCTGAGGCTCTTTTTGTGGCCTAGTATGTGGTCTATTCTGGAGAATGTTCCATGTGCACTTGAGAAGAATGTATATCCCGCTGCTTTTGGATGTAGAGTTCTATAGATGTCTATTAGGTCCATCTGCTCTACTGTGTTGTTCAGTGCTTCCGTGTCCTTACTTATTTTCTGCCCAGTGGATCTATCCTTTGGGGTGAGTGGTGTGTTGAAGTCTCCTAGAATGAATGCATTGCAGTCTATATCCCCCTTTAGTTCTGTTAGTATTTGTTTCACATATGCTGGTGCTCCTGTGTTGGGTGCATATATATTTAGAATGGTTATATCCTCTTGTTTGACTGAGCCCTTTATCATTATGTAGTGTCCTTCTTTATCTCTTGTTACTTTCTTTGTTTTGAAGTCTATTTTGTCTGATATTAGTACTGCAACCCCTGCTTTCTTCTCACTGTTGTTTGCTTGAAATATGTTTTTCCATCCCTTGACTTTTAGTCTGTACATGTCTTTGGGTTTGAGGTGAGTTTCTTGTAAGCAGCATATAGATGGGTCTTGCTTTTTTATCCATTCTGTTACTCTGTGTCTTTTGATTGGTGCATTCAACCCATTAACATTTAGGGTGACTATTGAAAGATATGTACTTATTGCCATTGCAGGCTTTAAATTCGTGGTTACCAAAGGTTCAAGGTTAGCCTCTTTAGTATCTTACTGCCTAACTTAGCTCCCTTATTGAGCTGTTATATACACTGTCTGGAGATTCTTTTCTTCTCTCCCTTCTTGTTCCTCCTCCTCGATTCTTCATATGTTGGGTGTTTTGTGCTGTGCTCTTTCTAGGAGTGCTCCCATCTAGAGCAGTCCCTGTAAGATGTTCTGTAGAGGTGGTTTGTGGAAAGCAAATTCCCTCAGCTTTTGTTTGTCTGGGAATTGTTTAATCCCACCGTCATATTTGAATGATAGTCGTGCTGGATACAGTATCCTTGGTTCAAGGCCCTTCTGTTTCATTGTATTAAATATATCATGCCATTCTCTTCTGGCCTGTAGGGTTTCTGTTGAGAAATCTGACGTTAGCCTGATGGGTTTCCCTTTATAGGTGACCTTTTTATCTCTAGCTGCCTTTAACACTTTCCTTGTCCTTGATCTTTGCCATTTTAATTATTATGTGTCTTGGTGTTGCCCTTCTTGGATCCTTTCTGTTGGGGGTTCTGTGTATTTCCGTGGTCTGTTTGATTACTTCCTCCCCCAGTGTGGGGAAGTTTTCAGCAATTATTTCTTCTAAGATACTTTCCATCTCTTTGCCTCTCTCTTCTTCTTCTGGGACCCCTATAATACGGATATTGCTCCTTTTAGATTGGTCACACAGTTCTCTTAATATTGTTTCATTCCTGGAGATCCTTTTGTCTCTCTCTATGTCAGCTTCTATGCGTTCCTGTTCTCTGATTTCAATTCCATCAATGGCCTCTTGCATTCTATCCATTCTGCTTATAAACCCTTCCAGAGTTTGTTTCATTTCTGCGATCTCCTTTCTGGCATCTGTGATCTCTTTCCGGACTTCATCCCATTTTTCTTGCGTATTTCTCTGCATCTCTGTCAGCATGTTTATGATTCTTATTTTGAATTCTTTGTCAGGAAGACTGGTTAGGTCTGTCTCCTTCTCTGGTGTTGTCTCTGTGATCTTTGTCTGCCTGTAGCTTTGCCTTTTCATGGTGATAGGAATAGTCTGCAGAACTGGGACGAGTGACGGCTGGAAGGACTTCCCTTCTTGTTGGTTTGTGGCCCTCCTCTCCTGGGAGAACAGCGACCTCTAGTGGCTTGTGCTGCGCAGCTGCGCGCAGACAGGGTTTCTGCTTCCTGCCCGGCTGCTATGGAGTTAATCTCCGCTATTGCTGTGGGCGTGGCCTGGCTCGGGCAGCTACTCCAAAATGGTGGAGTCGCGTTGGAGCAGGAGCTGCTGGGAGGCTATTTATCTCCGTAAGGGGCCTCCCTGCTCCCTGCAGCCCAGGGGTTAGGGTGCCCAGAGATCCCGGATTCCCTACCTCTGGATTAAGTGGCCCGCCCTGCCCCTTTAAGACTTCCAAAAAGCACCCGCCAAAACAAAACAACGACCACAAAAAAAACAAAAAAAAAATTTTTTTTTTAATTAAAAAAAAAAAAATTTTTTTTAATTAAAAAAAAAAAGGTGGTCGTTCGTTTTTCTTTATTCTCCGGTGCCAGCCTCAGGCCTCTGCTCACCGGTCTTTCTGCCCTGTTTCCCTAATATTGGGGTCCCTGTCCCTTTAAGACTTCCAAAAAGCGCTCGCCAAAACAAAGCAGCAAAAAAGCAAAAAAAAAAATGGTCGCGCGCTTTTCTTATGTCCTCTGTCGCCCAGCCTCCAGTGCCTGCTCACTGTTCTTGCTGCCCTGTTTTCCCAGTATCGAGGGCCCTGCACTCTGGCCCGGATGGCTGGGGCTGGGTGTTCGGCAGCCCTGGGCTCCGTCTCCCTCCCGCTCTGCCTGCTCTTCTCCCGCCGGGAGCTGGCGGGAGGGGCGCTCGGCTCCCGCGGGGCCGGGGCTTGTATCTTACCCCCTTCGCGAGGCGCTGGGTTCTCTCAGGTGCGGATGTGGTCTGGATATTGTCCTGTGTCCTCTGGTCTTTATTCTAGGAAGGGTTGTCTTTGTTATATTTTCATAGATATATGCTGTTTTGGGAGGAGATTTCCGCTGCTCTACTCACGCCATCTTCCGCCCCCGCCTCCCCAGGGTGGTTTTCTTTAAAAAACAGAAAGGATCATTTTTCTGCCCCTTGCAATCCTCCCATAGTCTGAACTCTCACTGGGATAAAGACCTTCGCTGTCTGGCCCGTGTCTGTTTCCCCGGGGCCCTGGGCTGCAGCTCGCCTACGTGGGCCTTGATCCTGCCCCTCGGCTCCTGCTGGTCCCCCAGCTGGGCTCCCTCTGGCTTCTGTGCCCTGTGCACTGTTCCCTTCTTGTACGGTCCCTTCCTCTGCCTGGGTCTGGCTAAGGCTGATTGTTTTTTCCAGATCAGCCCCAGGGGTCACTTAGATCAACTCTGTAATAAGTGACTTCAGGAATGTGAAGTGTTTAGATAAATAAAGGGAAATATCTCACAGCTTGAAAACCAGTTCCTTCTGGAACCCTGCCCAGGTTAAATTAGGTGCTACTCAGGCTTCTGTGGCAGAAGGCATGTAGGTGTGTGTGTGTGTGTGTGTGTGTGTGTGTGTGTGTGTGTGTGTGTGTGTATTCTTCAATCATATTGAGGTAAACGTTTTGGTAGACAGCCTGTGCCGCCCACTGGTCTGTGAGAGTGCGTTTGTAGTATGTTAATCCCCATATCCTTACAGCAGAATGCCAGGGCCTGACCCTTCTGTAACAGAAGGAACCCTGAGGGGAAGTGAGACTGTTGGTACATGAATGGAGTTCTCACGCTCAGGTGTTGTGTCCATCTTTTCCGTTTCTGCTCCTACTTGTGTATTGAAACATCAAGAAAATCTCTCTACATTCTGAATTTCTCCTAACTCCATCACAGCATGAGATAGAAGGGAGCGTATTAGTTTTCAGGCACAAATAGCCAAAACTCCTAATGCAACTGGCTTAAAGATGAGCAATTTATTATTTTACTGTAGAGAAAGTTCCAAGTTAGGGCAGTTTCGGAGTTGGTTAATTCAGTAGCTCAGTAGTGTCCCTAGAGATCCAGGTTCCATGTTTCTATTCTGCCGTTTTTGTCAAAGTGCCCTGGCTTCCTGTGTAGTAGCAAGATGCCACTGTAGTTTCACAGTCCCTTTGAGGGACAACAAATAGGGTCAGAAATGGTCTCATTAACCAGACCCAGGTCACATGCCCCTTCCTCATCTCATCACTCATTACTGCCATAGCCCAGCCAGAATCACCCCTTGGGCCTGCGCCAGCCTTTCTCATGTCTTTAGGAGGAATGTGAACATCTGAACAAAATCATAGGCTCATCAGCAAGACAGAAAGGGCAGTGGCCAGTGGGGAGGGCTTTCCAATATTGCTTTGCTGTTTCCTGTACATAACAACAAAAATTCTCTTTCAATTGATAGGCTGGCTGAGAAGCCGCCTTCACTAAGGATATTGTTTGCAGTTTATACCTCCTAGCAGTAAAAAAAAAAAAAAAAAATACCGAGAGGAAACTGAAACCAATGGTGAATATCCTGGAACAAAGAGCAAATGGAACTCCCTGGAAGGAAAAGTTTTTGATCTTACAAACCTAGCTGCTTTAATTCTTAGCTTCCAAAGTCCATAAAAATGCTTCTAAGCAAAATTAACTTCCAAGTCCATAAAAATGTGATTTATCATTTACAGCATGACATTTATAGGATCCCTTTTTGGTTCTGGTAAGGGGAAACTGAGAGAAAGGTGTGAAGACCTCCTAGTCTTTGAAGATGACTAATGATGTAGGATATCATTACTTCTATTCCTGAACTCCAAGAATGCAGTGGTAGTCTCTCAGATCTGACTGGCCAAGGAGCGTCCATATACTTTAATTTACATTCAGTTTAGCTTCTGTAATGAAATGCAATACAGATTATCGAACAGGAACTAAAGCTTGAATTTTGCTGTAAAGTTAATTCCCAATTGTGAACGAAAAGCTCTGTGCTATTTTTGGCTACTTTTAAACAAAGTGCTTTGACAGAGGGCTGAGGAACTCCAGTGACTGTGTGTGGATTCATGTTGGCAACGTCCAATCTGCTGATTTTGCAAGTTTCAATCTTGGGAGGGACATGGAGGCTGGAGAAAATGGTGGACGTTTGCTTTAATTATCTAGGTAATGACCTTGAACCTCAATTTTACATTCCCTGAATGGATACAGACGTTATTTACTAGTGAAAGAATAAAAGCAGATCAATGGATCAATCAACAACGTGTTGTATCAGGTTGTGTTAGGTGCACAGGTTTGTGTAAGGGGTCCAGGATGGTGGTCAGCACTACTTTGTTGAGTGCTAAGGAGCAGAGTGAAAGTGTGAGTAATTCCCCTCAAGTGGCGTGTATAGGGTGCATGAGCATGTGTCACACAAAATCATTAGGGAGCAATATAGGGCAGTGAGAAATTTCATGTAGCAGTGCACGTAAGTCACCCAAATCTGAGGTACGGCGGTTGCAGTTAAGAAGAGAGAAGAGTAGCTGGGGTTACAAGGTCTCTGGATCTGTGCCCAACAATCCAGATTTCTGGATTGTTCTTTTGACTTCTGTGGCCTGAATTATAATGGCCATGGCTCCTGCAATCTTAGGATGTTTGAAAATCCCCTGCATAAGGACACATTTCCTAACCTAATCAAGAGGTCATTTCATTATTTTTATTACCAAAGAAAGGGCAGGGTGGGGAGGGGAGAAGCACTGTGATACTGAATCCAGCCCTGACTTGTCTATGGTGTATTGCTAAGATGAGCTTATATTATATTGTGATGTGTGTGTGTGTGTGTGTGTGTGTGTGTGTTACGCTAGGAGCATCAACATATAAAAAAGGAGAGAGAGAAATCGATAGCATTCTATGACACCTTACGTTTTTGCAAATGGGTTGTTACAAATGGGTTGGCCAGAGACAGTGGAGTAGCTGAGTAGGTTATCAAGAAATACAAATAAATTTGTAGTTTGTAGGAGTGTTCAGAAAAACACTTTGAAAAAAAGCCATTTAGTACCCAGCCTCTCCTAGGGAAGACTATGGAACATAGGGTTTCAGGCAGAAGGAAGTCTTAAAAAAAAAAAAATCCCTCTATTGTACCCAAATGCAGAGCCACCCGAGAGAATATCCAGGAAATGTTGATCCCCTTTGAGATGGAAAAGCTGCTAAGAGGTGACATGACAAAGGCCACGTCATAGTGTGTAAATGCGTTACTTAGAAGGCCGATCTGTTCTCCTAATAGGAAATTCAGTAGAAAGAGAAACCAAAAGAATGAAGGGAATTCACATGTTGAAAAATTAAATAAATCGATCTTGAATACTCATAGTTCAGGCTGTAGAAACATCAGCACTTGGTAAGGCACGAATGAAGACTGCAGTGTTGCTGTTTATCTTTACGAGCTTGTGCCATAACAGAAAACATGTCTAAAATTTAGAAAATATATGACTCGTAAAGTATGCTATTAGGAAGCAAAACAATCATGGACTTAATCTGCTAACAGTTTGAAGAAGCCCTGGGTAGTGACAAGCCTGGCCTTAGATGTGATCAGACTATCTTATCTCTTACCCTGGTACGGTAATGGGGTTGGTAGGGCAAAAGGAAATGACAGATTTTTATCTACATTGACTTTAATAAGCATTTTGGTTTTGGTTTTTTTCCACAATGAAATTGAGAAATACACTTGACTCTAACTTTTTGCATACAAGGGCTAATTGTTTAAGTCAAAAGATGCAAGGGATTGCCTTGTCTTTACAATCATTAACAGCTACTCATAAAAATCAGAGTATAGGCTGATGTGGAGCTGCGAAGAGAGATAAAACTAGTCCCTGACCTTCAGGGGTTTTATAATTTAGGGGGTGACAGATCAACATGAACAAGTAATAATTCCAGGTAGCGTATATTGAACTTCATTTGTATGATACATAGTAAAGGACACCTTGAAGAAATAACTCTTCTGAAAGGATTAAAATAAACACTATAATCTTTTGATACCCCTAAAAATATTTTTACTAGTTTTTATAGATAAATTACTAATTTATGCTAGAAACATGGTTATAAGAAAAAATCAACAGCATCAGAAATCAAAACGCTGGCTTTTTGGAGGGTTTTGGGGATGAAAGTGGCATTCTCATGTTCTCCTTGGGAACAGCGCTTCTCAGACTTTTATATGCAATGAATCACCTGGGACCTTTTTAAAAGGCAAATTCTGATGTTCCCAGAGCCCAGGACCCAGTTTCGCTAAAGGCCGTGGCAGAGACTCAGTGGAAAAAATTCTTCTAGTTTTCAGTCTTGCCAGGATCTCTGTTCTTTGATGCCAGCTATTATTTCATGACCCATGAAATAAACTCAGTTGAGAAAAATCTACTGTTCAGAGGTAAATTGATTGATTTTCATATGTTGAATCTACTTCACATTCCTCAGATACACTTCATTTGGTCATGGTGCATAATCATTTTTATGTTTTTATACTAACAAACTCAGTTTTTAGTATTTTGTTGAGGATTTTTGCATCTATATTCATAAGGGGTTTGGTCTGTAGTTTTCTTGTGATTACTTTTGATATGAGGTAATGTAACCATACAGAATGATTTGCAAGGTGTTCCCTTTTGTTCTGTTTTGGGAAGAGTTTGTGACAGATTGGTGATAGCTCTTTACACATGGGGAAGAATTCACCATTGAAGCCATCTGGTCCTGGCATTTTATTTATGAGAAGACTTTTCATTACTAGTTCAAGCAATATACTATGACAGATTAATGGAGGTTAATGACAAAAACCACATGATCATCTCAATAGATACAGTGGAAGTATTTGACAACGTCCAACACCATTCATGATGAAAACACTCAACGAACTATGGATAGAAGGGAACTTCATCAACCTTCAAATGACCCACAGCTAACATCATACAAAATGGTTAAAGACTGAAGACTTTCTGCCTAAGATCAGAAAAAAGAAAAGGATGTCAGTTTTTTGCCACTGCTATTCAACATTGTGCTGGAGGTCCCAGCCAGGGCCACTGGGCAAGCAATAGAAATAAATGGAATTTAGACTTGAAAGGAAGAAGTAAATCTACCTTTATTTGCAGATTTCATAATCCGAAGGATCCAAAGGCATCAATCTACAAAAAATTTATTAACTACTAGAGCTCATAAATTAGTTCAGCAAGGTTGCAGGATTCAAGCTCAGTATACAGGTATCAGTTGCATCTCTATACCCTAGCAACGAACAACCTGAAAACGAAATTAAGGAAACAAGTCCACGTAGAGTAACACCAAAAAAAATAAAAAATTTAGGAATGAATTTAACCACAGAAGTGATTCTGTTTTTGCCAGTTTTCTCATTGCTTTCACTGGGGAGAGAATTTTTGAAGTCCTTACTTCCACTAACATCTCCCTAACCCGCTTTCTGCTTTTTAATGGGGTCCCTTTTCTTCTCTAACACTGATTGGCTATCTCTGTGCTCTGCGCTATTGTCCCTTCCTTTTGCTTTTTCAATGAATTATGGATCAGATCATTGTTTTTCTTACACATACCTTTAACAGTCTAGATTATTTCTTGTGTTATCTCTATAGTAAGAGGTATAAAATTAGTGAGTATTGGGTCTGTAAGAAGCACAATTGTTCAAACACATTTTTTCTACTTTACATTCCTGGATTACATGATCCCAGCCAGCAGACTAATATCTAATCCAGGTCTGGACATAATCTACACGGTTATTCTCGTGTCCCTTTATTATGTCCCATGGTTGCTATGCCTGCCCTCAGAGTCCCGACTCCACGAATTTTGTCAGCATGTGTCCTAATGTGTAGACAGAACCTATGTACTCATCTGCAATAATTACATTACCCTGAAAGTTGCCCAATCGTTTTTTTATTATTTTATTCTGTTATTCCTGAACTTTTCCTGTCAGATATGCCCAATTTGTATGCAGTCTTTTGGTGTAGATGTCATAATATTTAGAGTCATTACTCATGTGTTCTTAGAATGGACCCTCTATCTGAAGCTTGAAGAGAATATTTTCCAATACTTTCCTGAACTGTGACGCCTGTGAAGGCGATTTTCCAGTCTGTTCTCCAAAATCTTGCCTTCCTTCCCCTGTTCGACTATTAGGCTCCAGGAGTCTTTGTGATCTCACCTTGTTTTGAATTTCCTTTCAAAGAGCCATTAGGCCTGAGCGCCTCTTCTTTTCCCTTCTCTATATGTCCATTCTACTGAGCTGGTCTTCAAGACTTCACTCTTTTCCTTAGGTAATTTTTTCTCTTCTTCCAGGTATTTTAGCCAGTCCTTTCATTTTCTCATTCTGCCACTGTTTCCATTCCGAAGAAAACTCAAAAAACTCAAGCATAGTTTTGCCTCATGCCCTTCTTAGTCTCCCCGTCTGCAGCCTCGGGGAGCCTGCCTGTTGGGGAGCGTAGCTTGTCAGGCTGTGTCCTCTGAGCCTCCCGGCACCCGGGGAGAGAACGGTCTGCGTGCTGCAGGCTCAGCAGCTTCTCTCAGACTTGCTGACCAAGGGAGCGCCTCCTCCTCCTTGGGAAGCGGTTGGTTGAGGGCAAGGAAAGAAGGCAGGGATGTTAGCTCCTTCCTGTGGAGACATCTGTCAGGGGAAAATTAGGTTCCCCCTTCCAACAGAAGCTGCCTAGAATGAAGGGTCATCCCCCTCGCCTAGACCTTCACAACTACCCACCTTCTTTCTTCAGTGAGCTTGTTCTCCAATTTTGCAACTCCTGTAGCTTTACATC
The DNA here is from genome assembly GCF_030020395.1 of Manis pentadactyla. NCBI lineage: Eukaryota > Metazoa > Chordata > Mammalia > Pholidota > Manidae > Manis > Manis pentadactyla. Next base: position 106,457,166 of record NC_080030.1, on the reverse strand, counting down.
ACGTCGTATATCTGATGGAGTAAGTTCTTGCTCAAGGTTGCCTTGGCTGTTCGTGATCCTTTACATTTCTACGTATGGAAATGTATCCATATGCTTTCCGTTGGGAGAAAAGCAAACCAAAGCCCCTGCTAGAGTCTGAGTAGGATTGCACCGACTATTTAGATCTGCATAGGTGCAACCAACATTTTTACAATATTGTTTTCTAGCTCATTAACATGGCATATCACTTCATTTATTTAGGCCTTTTAAAACTTCTCTCAAAGGGTTGTAGTTTTTCACCTAGAGGTCTTACATATCTTTTGATAGGTTTATTTCAAGAATTTTTTTCTTTGGTTCTATTACTATTGTTTATTTGGAAATACAGTTGATTTTGTTTACACCTCATCCAGTGACCTTGCTTAAACTCATTTCTTAATTCTAATAGTTTACCTGTTGGTTCATTTGGACTTTTGTACATAAGTATTTATTATAGGTACATAAATCCTTATATCCTTTATTTCACTTCGTTTTCCTTCCTCGCTGAGCTGTCTGGGACCTCAAATACGGTGTTAAGTACAAGTGTGATAACTGGAATCCTTTCATTACTAGTCTCAAGGGCAGTGTTCAACATTTCACCATTAAGTGTGATGTCTGTAGAGAATTTTTGTAGGTAACTTCTATCAGATAAAGGAAATTGTCCTTGTTCCTAATATACAGGGTGCTTATTTCATTTTGTTTTAAAATGTTGAATGGGTGGTGACTTTTTTGGAAATGCCTCTTCTTCATGTACTTAAATACCACTTCATTGTCCCTTTATACATTGTTGGATTCAATTCGGTAATACTTTATTTAAGATGTTTTGCTCTTATGCTTATGATAGATTTGACTGTGATTTTCTTTTCTTGCAGTATTACCATCCCATTTTTGTATCAAGATTATATTAGCCTTATAACACTGGCTAAGAAGTGTTCTCTCCCTTTCTATTCTCTAGAAGCTTTTTGTGAAGGAATTATTATTCTCTCTTAACATGCTTAGAATGTATGAGGCTAGCTTCAGGTTAAGTTTGTTTAATATAAGAAGGACTATTTGGTTTTGTTATTTCTTCTGTGTTAGTTTTAATAAAGTTCTTTCTAGGAAATTATTTCATTTAATTAAAAATTTTACATTAATTGGCATATAATTCTTTGTAGTATCCTCTTTCTATCCTACGTGTCTGTAAGACATACAGCATATCTCCTTTTTCAAACCAGACACTGGTAATTTGTGTCATCTCTTGTTCTCTCTCTCTCTCTTTTTTTCTTTGCCATGGTCTTGCAATTTTATATCCTTTACAAAGAACCAAATTTGCTTTTTTCTAATCCTCTCTATTATATGTTTCCTGTTTCATTAATCTCTGCTTTTGTCTTTATTCTTTCTACTTTTTTTGGGTTTAAATTGCTGTTTTTTTCCCTTAATTCCTTAACATTGATACCTAAATTGTTGATTTGCAACCTTTTCTTATGTATTTATTTACATATATTCATCTCTAAGTATGACTTTTAGCTATATCCTATAGCTTAGAATGTCATATTTCATTATCATTAGTTCAAAACTTTTGAAAATTTCCATTATGGTTTTTCTTTGACCATTGGATATTTTAGACATGTACTGATATTTTAAAATATTTGCAAAATTTCTAGTAATCTCATTATTGCTTTCTGATTTAATTCCAGTGTAGTAGGAGAACATACACTATGATTTCAATCCTTTGAATTTGTGGAGACTTGCTTTGTGATCTAGCACATGGTCAATTTTGGTAAATATTCCATATGCATTGGGAAAGAATTTGCACCAGTGACCCGGACAGTTTTGAAGAATGTTATTGCATGATTTTGTAGAATGTCTATCAGTTTGGGTTTCTCATGTTTTCCTCATGGTTACACAGGGGTTATGAATTTTGGGGAGAAAGACCACAGAGGTGAAGTGCCGTTGTCATTAATTATATCAGATCAAGGTTACATGCTATCAACATGACGTTAACCTTGATAACACGGCCGAGGTGGAGTTTCCTACATTTCTTCACTGTAAAATTACTTTTCACCTTCATACACTCCACTTTTTGGAAGCAAGTCTACAGGTGCAAGTGGTGGAGAGTTGAACCCCACAACTTTGAGGGGTCTATAATTTTTAATGCTTTCCTGGCTTCTGGTCGATCCAGTATTCAATAACCCTTCCTTTCAGATTCTTCTTTGAGTCTGACACCACTTCAGCATATTGCAGTTACAGTTTATTTCCCCAAATTTATTTGCTCTGCAGTAAAGGTGACGATAGATCTGGATAGCTTTATAGACAAAATGAAGATAAAAGAGGATAGGATTTAAAAAATGGAAAATAGTCATTGAACATTTCTTTGAATATAAAAATCTAGCTTAAATTCCACTTTATAAATATAAATTTCTTAACCACCATTATAATTATACATTAAGGATAGATGGATGCAGACAGTATAGGTTCCTATTTCCATTGTGCTTCTAAGTAGTTGTGTGATTTTGGGAAAAATCAGCTCAACATTTTGGTGCTCATGTTCTTTATATACATGTTGAGGAGGTGTCTGGCTGAACTATAATGTCTCTAAGTTTTTAAAAGTCTCATCTGTTTAAAAAAAAATACCCAGAGGACCTTTAAGCAGGTATTTTAATATACTACTGGTTCAATTGCCCATGATATTTCTGTGGACCCAAGCCCTGTTACAAATGCAGCTGAAGAGGTGGAAATTTATGTTCAGAAAGCAGAGCACCCTTGTGTGGTACCCATCTAAATAATGAGCTTAATGCTAAGGGGAAATGATACAAAGAAAAAACCCGCAAATATTCCCTTAATATTTTTAGGAAGAAAATATGGGAAGGAAAAAAACGTGGGAATATGTGTGTTTCTGTATAAGCAATTGCTGTGATGTAGATTTCACCCTTTCCTCTCATTTCTCACTGATAGTCTACCTACTACGAGAGAGGCAGGAATTGCGGGACCTAAGCAGCCTTAGAATTTGTGGCCCCAGTAAGAGGAAGGCAGGAGGGAAATAAGATCAAGGCCTCACAGTAAACAAAGAGCCACATCCTTGACATCTAGATAATTCGGTGTGAGAAACAAGGGGCTACATCCTGAGCATCTAGATAATTCAGTGTGAGAGACAAGAAGTTACATCCTGGGCGTCTAGAGAAATAAGTGTGCTTTTCACTCCTTATTAAAACCTTTGCTTGTTGCTCTGTACTTCGGTCCGCTGGCTTCATTCTTCATCGCCTAAGACACGATCCTGGGAGAAGCAGCATCTCAGCTGGTAACAATAATTTTGCTGGAAATGAGACCATACCTCCCTTCATAGAGTGTAGAGTACCAGTTCCTGCGGCATAAGAATGACATCACCCATTTTTGTGGTTTGATGAAAAATAAATGAAATTGCTCACCTCAAATTTCAGAAAGCAAAAGGCATTGTTCCCAAGAAGAGCCTGTCATTTCCTTGGGGTGATTATGAAACCTGTCTGTGGTTATGGCGAATTTTTCTTCTTCAGGGAAAACTCATGAAAACTTTAAAATTTCCAGATTTGAGAAATAATAGTTCATAAGTACAAATGTTGAGCATCTTGCCTGTTGGTTCGGCTTTGGATGTGATTCAGATTTGGCAGGGGGCCAGGGGGAAGAAAAACAAAGTGAGAATAGCACTTTGAATAAAAGATGGGTTGTGTCGATACACCACGAACGGTGAGGACGTGGGGACATGGGGAAGAGGATTAAACACCCTATTCTTTTGAGGTGCATGTATGTCAGCACTTTTCAGGTGCTTAGAAACTGAGTGCTTTATTTCAGTGATTTTAGTTGTCTTTGATGAAAACCTGAAGAAATGTACTAGGAAGAAGCCCTCCTTGAGTGCCTGGGAAGGGTGATGACATTCTTTCACGCATCCCTGGGTTTAAGAAGCCTCACATTTCAGCTCTAGGGCAGCTGGAAGGACAGGGGGAGCAAGTTGAAGGACCCCATTAGTGTGAATGACGGCTTCCATTCACACACCAGCCCATTTTCAGGCAGGGCCTTTCACACTGTCAGGAGATTAAAATAACAAAAAACGAGTAACACCTTTTTGAAAATGTCCTGGAGGCGACTTCATGGCAGCAGTCCATCGATAGTAGATTAAGTCAAAGCAACTGTTTGTTTATGTTGTTCAGTTATTTTGAAAACTGTTACCTTATTGTTTCCAAGACGACAAATAAGTGGGTTCTAAGGTCACTTAGAATCAAATGTTAACCTTCCTAGTGTCAACACGAGGCCAGTTTGGGAAGGAAAGGGAATCCCCCCCCTCCCTAGCACCTACCCCCTTATTTTGTTGCTCTACAGATCATATTTTTAAAAGATGCAGTCAGTTGTCATTGAGTGTTTTTCCTCTTGATGTGTGGTTCTGATACAAAAGGGACGAATCCTTCACACTCCCTCTTCCTGCCCAGGACCTTTGCTTCTTTTAGAGATAAATGTAATCATTTTATTGACAGCAAATAAACAGATAAGACTTAAATGGGTGGAAACTAATTTTAATCTTTTGAAAACTTTTTTTCCCCCCATTTATGTTAAAGTGTATGTTTTTCAGTCTTGTAATTTATTTCATCTCCCTTTAACTTCAACCAGTTGTCTATGCACATCTGAGGGTAGAACTTGAAAGGAGTTAGATCTGGAATGAGTTTTTTCAAAAAAAAAAAAAATTTAAACTCGTTTATTTGATAATATCTAGACTGTTCATCCAATCAGGGCCCTGGGAATAGAGACTGAGCCCAGGTGGCTTAGGCAGGGCTTCTGCAAGCAGTGCGATGACCACCCTGGTCTCAAACACGCGCAGGCCTAGTAGTGAGCCTGGGGCAGTGTCCGGAGGCCCCCGCCCTGGGGTCGGTTCCCCTTTGGTGTCCAGCTGAGACTATAACCACTCATAGAAAGAGTACTAATAATTTTGAAACTCAAAAGGGAAAATATTGGGGTGTGGATTCCTTTCCCCCAAGAGATTCCTTGGTTTGTTATGCATATATAGGTGCCTGTCATCATCCGGTTATGACAGGATCACACACTGTGGTCTGAAGACGCCCCGCCCGGCCCCTCTTCTTCCCCCTTTTATCTTGCGGGGTGCTAACCTCAGAGAAACCACTTGGACTCCTAACTCTGTCTCAGCGTCTGCTTTTTGGAACACCTGCTTGACACACAGACCAGTGAATTCACCAGTTTGTTTTAACGCCCCTTTAATTTGGGATGCCCAGAGAGTAGGAATTCTCTCCTTTTGGGGTCCTGGAGGCTGAGGCCCGGAGAAGCCGGCCACTTGGATTCGCTGCCTCGGAGGGCCGGTCTGAGGACGCCAGGCCAGCCCCTCCCCGGGGCAGTCGTCAGGGGCCCTCACAGGAAGGACGCTGGCTTCCTTAAACAGGAGAGTCGTTTACAGGAGACTCACAGGATGGGGCAACACTGGAGAGCCAGGCTCAGAAAGAGAAGGATGCTGGGGCCCTTCTGGGGTTCTCGGCAGTGGGAACTAACATGTTTCGTGAAGGTGCCACTATAATCAAGGGTTCCCCCTTTCCCCCCACCCAAAAAATTCAAGCCTTGGGGGAAAATCTCATCAGTTCTGTTTGGGTCCCACACCTCTCCTCTCAGGGAAGAGGGCTGGGGACCTTGATGAGAAGCCCATCAAATTTATATACAATGGGGGGAGAAATAGTTCCTCAAAAGATAATAGAAGTGTTGTGACCAGAAGAGGCCTGCCGGTGCACAGCAAACGCAGTGCCTAAAACCACTTTTCTCTGAATTTTTGACTATGTCCCAGGTCCTGCCCGAGAGCAGGGAGAGGAATATGTGCTTTCAAGGTGCTTTCTGGTCTTCAGCTTTTGATTTAGTTGCCTTTTCCACGTATCCTTGGAGGACAGAAATCCATCCAGTTCTTAGATGGTGGCTGACCCAGAGCAGGTATCTGACGAATCGTCGCTGAGACTTTGTCAAGGGCGTCTGGGAGCTCAGCGGGGAGGAGGTCTGCTCTCTCGGGTGAGTCGCGTCTGGTTGTATGTTCAGGACTGTTTGCCTTCTTTTCCCTCCCTTCCTTGTGATGCTGGACCCCCGCTCCTCAGGGGGCTGGTCCTGGTCTGGCCTGGGGTTTATGAATAAGGAAGGACAAAACAGCGGGCACTGTCTGATTTGCTTCCACATTCTCTGAGTGAGCTGAGAAATCTCTGCAGCCTATCTACTCACTCATTTGTTCCGTGTTTACTGAGAGCCTACCAGGCACTATGGAGAGGACGATGAACGGGGCAGACAAAGCCCCTGCCCTCATGTAACTTATATCCTTTGTATCATGTTGGCATAAGATGCTAAAAAGAAATAAAGAAATGAGACTTTTCAGATTGCTGTGAGCACCACAGAGAAACTACAGCAGGGTCCTGGGGTCGGGAGCAGTTGGGATGGCCAGGGTGATTAGCGAGGGCTTCTCCGAGGTGGTGACATTCCTGCTGAGACCTGAGTGACTTGCAAAGATCTCAAGAAGAATATCCCAGGCCAGACAATCCCAGGGTTCAGGCAATGGGGTGGGATGCTGGGGATGTCTGAGGGCTAGAGGGAGAGCCAGGTGGGCTGGAATAGTGAATGAGGGGCTGAGTGGGAGGATGAGGTATGATAGGAGAGGTGGCAGGGTCTGATGATGGACATTGGCCCTGGTGGGCAGAAATGACTTGTTCATTCCACACAGCAGACCCAGTGTCTAGAGCCCACTGTACTTTGAGGGCTCATGAAAATGTTTTAGTTTCTTTGAAAAGAAACAAATACTATAATAATAATGAACATATAATAATGCATCCTGCCTGGATAATATTCATCTTGCTACCAATCTAGTCATAAAATATGATTTTAATGTTTTTTTTTTTTTATGGAAGAAAGAGCACACTTAAAAAGGCAGAGGTGTCCGGGGCTCACAGGAGTCCCAGTGTGGCCCTGGTGGGGAGGGTGTGCTTTCTAATGCACCCAAGTTTGAGCATTTTCATTCAAATTATAGTTTGCTAAGATTTCCAGGTGTTGATTCTTCATAAATTTCCTCAGCAATTGGATATCTTGAAGCACATTTTCTGATGACACAGTCCCAGCAGCCACAAGAGCATCTATGTTTCTAACAAAGACTTTTCGGGGACGAGCACGTTGCAAAGAAGTAGGGTAGCAGGTTGCAAGTTCTCGACGCCTCAGCTCCTGATAAGCTGTAGGATGCCCCCTACTTGCTTTGTGCTACCAAAAAATGTGGAAGGCTGCCTGTTATTTATCTGTGCTTTTTTCAAGATGCTGTTAACAATGTTGTCTTCAAATATAACTAATTTACCCTAATTCCTATGGTACTCTCATGAAGCTAGTTCAGGGTAGGTATTGTTAAGATCATATTCATTTTACAAATGAGAAAATAGAAGTGAGACCTTCACAGAGCTGCTAATTGGTGGAAATGGGACTAAGGGCACAAATTCTAGACACCAAAATGTATGCCCTTAGCATTACGGGCATTATTATTTTGAATGGGTCTCAAGGTAGTACCTGCTTCCCAGTAGATGATCAATAAAACTATGCTGAAAACTAATAGAGTACCCTATTTAGTATCCTCTGAAAAAAAATAAGTTTCAGGCTGTGTCATTCAACAGAGACAGGAGGGACAGGTATGTGTGAAAATGCATCCACAAACACTTGTCTGAATTGGAACTTGGTAGGAAAAAACCACAGAAATTATGCATTTGAGAATCAGGTGATTGAGTACACCTCAAAACTCTTCAGTTATCTCACTGACCTGAAATTACCAAAATTTAAGTCAATTCAAGGATAATTTATGGAATTGGGTACTACTGTCTTCCTAGTCTTGCGGGGCAAGGAAACAGAAATAACTTCTCTGTAGGATGTGAGCTTGTTGCAGTCCACAGAACGTGAGATCTGAGGTTTAGTTTGCCTTTGTGTCCCTAGAGCCCAGCGTGTGGCTTGGGACATGGAGGCACGCTCTATCCATCTTTGTTGATTATCTTCAGTTAATACAAGCTCTTCAAACCTGGTGCTGAACCTAAGATCTAAACACTCAAAACAGAAGTTGCAGGATATGCCTTTGTCTATTACTCTTTGCATGACCACCGTCTCCTTTATGTGTTGTTCATCTAAGGCTTGAACACAGTCCTCTGCGACTTTTCTCTTACCCCAGGACCAGGCTTCCTTCCACGATCGGCGCTGAACATGCAAGTATCTGGGAAGAAACAGACTCGTTGCTGCAAAGATTAGAGAAAGGGCAGGTTTGGGGTGGGTCACAACTGTGTACAAAGAAAGAACAGAGCTCTACAAATACTAAATCGGGCAAATTAATTGGAATGTTTCACTACTGTAGATGGCCCAGAAAATGATGACATCCTGGCCAAGGTCTTCTGAGATAAGGCCAGCGTGGCCCCGTTCCTCAGCTTGGAAGTTCAAAAGTCGTTTCATCTCTGAAGGCTTTTTGGGGCCAGCTTAGGTTCATGAAACTCACGAGACTGATGGAGAAGCGGCAATGTTAACTTATTTGTGCTGGTGGAGATTCTTTTCTGGTGACCAGGGTACTGTGCTCATTAATCAGGGCCCCAGGGAGGCAGAATTTCTATTCAGATAATATCCAGGAAAGAACTGGGTCAGAGCGAAGGAAGGCGGGTGGTCTCCTGGACACGTCATGGTGGCTGTGGTGAATCCCACGGACTGACTGTCCCTGCCCAGCTATGGATTGTACCTCTTGAATGAGCAGAAAATGTGCTCTCAGTAATGCAGGGCTTTTCTCTTGGGCGTGGTGCTACAATACAAGAGCATCCTCGCAGCCTCCCCGATACCTGCCTCACTTCCTAATCTGTAAACGGGGAGAATGATAGGGTATTGTAACGGTTACTTAGTTAATATATCCTGGACACTTAGAAGAACGCTCGGCACATAGTACTACACTCAATAAGTGATTAGCTATTGTTATTATTTTTGTTACTGTTTTTCCAGATTCTCTGCTGACAATTTTCCTTCTGCTGTGTTGATCTTTCTGGAGACTTTCCCAGTAAAGTATTTAGGTTTCAACGTGCTCCATTGTAATCTCACTCTGGACATACTTCCCTGAGGCCACACCCCTGTCACCTTGCTTGCTTGTCTTAGGTGCTGCAGAATTCTTCAGTTCATGATCCACTGTTCATGATCTGCTTCCACGGTGGCTGGTGTCATCGCCACCTCATTCTTTTCTTTAGGTGTCCTCTTGGGGAATAACTAGATGGGTGGAAATTCTCAGGCAGATGGTTTTATCCTTATAAATGGAGCAGTCGTAAATCAATTTCCTTTTACTCTGTATCTAGCAGACAAATGAAAACGAAAGCATCTTGAGAACACTTAGATCATATTCTTCCCTGTGTAGTGAGACTGCCGCCGTAATATATTGTGGATCAGAAGGAACCAGATAACCCGTGCCAGGCACCGCTAGTGCACACAGCCCCTGGGTGCCAGGCTTTGCCTTCCCCATTCCCTTGACCCTCAGCTGATCCTGGTACGTCCTGGACCAGCTCGGAAACAGTGCTGCCCCCAGACCTGGGTCCCAGATGCCCCCGGCAGTGCCCCTGCCATCTGGGCCTCCCCGGGCCCTCCCCCGTCATGCCTCCTACCTGTCTCGCACCCACCCAGCTTGCCTGCTCCTGCCTGGCTGGCCCTCCACTCTCAGGTGACACCTGTACCCATGTGGGATGCGTCATGCCGGCTCTCCCTTCAGAGCACACTGACACACATCTGTGTAATAGCTTTCCTTAATCGATGGACTCACTGCTGGCATGTGATGAGAAAGAGGGAAGGGGAGAAAGGATCTGGGAAGGGTGAGTGAAGCGTGCGGGATGTATTGACAGTCTGATACTCCTGTTTTGTCGCGTTTCAGTCTCAAATGCATGGGTGTAGCAACAATTGGAGTCTGCACAGCTAGGAGGTGGAAAAAAACCCATCGAGGATGATCAATAAATTGCATACATTAATAGTACACAGATGAACACTCAACCTGATACTGTGTCATGGAATTTCCTGTTTCGGAAACAGAGTCCGGTTATTATTTCAACAGAACTTACAAGACCTGCTTGTTAGTCTGATTTTGCAGCATGGAGTTATGATCAAATCATATCTATCATAAGTGATTAAGCATGTTTATCACTTCTAAAGGCAGCACGGTTAATTTAGTATGGATGTTTCGTGTGGAGTTTCTTTACGTTAGTTCCTCAAGTCATAAGTCACTCTGGGGGAAGGTTGGATGCCGTGTTATATTTTAATGGGTAAAGAGCTTCCGTCTGGGAAGAGGAGAGAAGTTGTGCAGATGTGTGGTGGGGATGGTTGCACACGATGTGAGCGTACTAATGCCACTGGACTGTACACTTAAAAATGGGTAAAATGGTAAGTATTTTGATATGTCTATTTTATCATAATAAAAAAATGAAAACGAATCATTCTTGCTTGTGATAAAATTTAAACAGCACAGAAGGCTAAAGCGGTTAAGTTTGTGTCTCATCTTTTAGCATCGGCTCCTATTCCCATTCCTCAGAGCTGATGGCGGCTGACACCCTTTTGGAAATCTGTGTATATATATCAGGGATATATATTTATGTAAGACGATGTTACTGGTTTTTAAAACACATACTATTTGGTCTCTTGCCTTTATCACTTTATATATATTCATATATGTATTTTTTTTAATGAAAAATATTTTTATATCAACCCCTACAGAGTCTTTACTTTTTTAAAAGCTGTGTGGTATCTGTCCTACTGATGGACATTTAACTTCCTTTACAATATAACGCAACTGTATTTCAATCAGGTATAGTGTCTTTTTCTGGCATCCAACTTCTGTGCCGGGCTCTGCGGTTGTTCCCGGGTCTGGCCCTTCATCCCCAAGAGCTCTGATGAGGCTGCGGGTTATGTCACACCCTGGACAACCCTAAGCAGGTGCTTTTCCTCCAGTGCCATGGGACCGTCATTCATCTAGATGACTGCCTGTCACCGCGCCATTTGCATTGGCTCAGGAATACTCTAGGCGCCCAAGCTATCTATTAAATAAGGAAAAAAAAACCCCAAAAACGCTGGCCTGCTCATTTACCGGCTTGGCAGTAAATCTGGTTTCGAGAGCTTTGTGCACAGGTGCGCCCCGTACCAGCACACCTAGCCCGATCTGCTTCTCATACTCTGCACCAGTGGTTCCAGGTCCCGTTCCCCACTGCCCATCCCTCCTGATCCCCTTTATTCCAGTTCCCTCCCTTTCTTCCCCTCGAGTCTGCTGAGTTTCTTGTTTTCCTCCATGTCTGAGAAGCTCCTCCTTGTAGGCTTATAGACCCCTTCTTCTGTCCCTTGTAGATTTTCTTGCAGAGTTGAATGCGTAGGAGGTGCAGAGACACTTGTACTTCAGGTCTGTGTATACGGGAGTTGCCCTTTATCCCGGGGACAGAGGATTCCTGAGAGCCCTTCCCTCACTGGCACATAGACTCACTGTCCCATGAATAGCGAAAGGGCGCTGATTGTATTTTAGCGTCATTCGTTCTGCAGGTCACCTGTGTTTGGGGTACACAGGCCTTCCCCACTGGCCCCTTGGGGAGCCTACAGACCCATCCACCCTTTGTTACATTGTTGCTCTGGGAAAATGTGTTTCAGGTTCAGAGTAATTGACTTATCAATGTCTGTTTTGGGATAGAGCCCATTTGTAAGCTGAAAATAGCTTGTTCTTTTCCTAAAATATATCTTATCTTTCTTTTCTCACAGATAGGCCTGTAAAATAAGTGTCTTGGATGATTTCACTAATTTTATTGATAAGAAATCTGAGGCACAGATATGGAGTGACTTCTTTAAGAGCTCATGAACTAGTCAGTGGTTGAATCATTAAGTTCTGCTGCTGAATCACTAGCCAACTAGTTGTATAAAATAAATGCATAGGTAAGGATGCTCATTCAATTCATGCACACACATTGAGCTCCAATTTGGTCAACTTTTCAAAAATGCATTTTGTACTGGTTGGAACTGGAGGGGATGAGGAAGTAGTAATAAATGTTTCTTGCATTAGCAGAAACCTTTTTTTTCTAAGTTGAGAGATGGCAGGAAAGCAGGCTCATTTTCTGTTGCTGGTGTGTGTTGACTATATTGCTCTGATCTTGTTCTCTCCAGCAACACCTGCCCATCCAGACATCATCTAAAGCCACGGGCGAGAAAAACCCAGGAAGGAGAACCCAACTGGGAGAAATCACCCTGGGGAATATACAGAAAGAAAACCACAACAATACATGTTGCAAAGAGTGAAAAACAATAATTTTTTTTTTTAAATCAGAGGCAGACAGGCAGGCCAGCACCCAGAGAGAGTCGTAAGTGGTAGAATGAGGGAATTGAGAAGGGAATTTCTAGGGACAAGGACCCAAGGTTCTGTTAGGTGGGCTGGTTTTAAAATGTAAGCTTTCTTAATCAGCTGTTTTTATCCTCCTTTCTTTTCTTTTTTGAAAACAAAGCAAAACCATGATTAAAAGTCTTCAATCAGTACATTTTGGGGCAGGATTAGCTACAGGTTTTGAAATGTCAGGGGCTTCATCTGTCAGAAACAGGTGTGTTATTTTGATTTTCTACTCCAAGTATCAGCAGGTTGATGTGAATGCAGCAGCACATTGATTATGGTTCAAACATTGATTGTTATGGGCTGAATTAGTTATTGTTTCTCCAGTATTCATATGTTGAAGTCCTCACACCTAGTCTTTCAGAATGTGATCAGATTTGGAGACAGGGTCTTTACAGAGGTAATTAAATTAAAATGACATCATTAGGGTGGGGCCCAATCCCACACGACTGATGCTCTTGTGAGAAGAGGACCCAGACATATACAGAGAGAAAACGATGTGAAGACACAGGGCAGATCCCGGACTAGATTCTTCCCTCAAAGCCCTCAGAAGGAAGCAGCCTTTCATCTTGGAATTTTAGTACCTAGACCTTTGAGAAAATAAATTCCTGTTGTTTAAGCCACCCAGTTTGCGGTCCCTCATTATCGCAGTCCTAGCAAACTAATATTCCAAATAATACCCCAATCCTTAGACTTGGGGTGACAATAAAACAGGGTATTTAGCTTTTTGGAGAGTTAAAAAGGAGGAGATGGGACTAAGTATGGTCATCTTCTTAGGAAGCCAGAATACTAAGGTTGGTAGTTTTTGTGAATTTACAACCTTAAACTAAAACTGGCCACTGAAGGAAGTGGCTGACGAGCCATTATTTGAAGTATTGATTTGATACACTGGTGTTCCAAGGCCGACGAAAGGAGTAGATGAAGTAATTGTACTCATTTTCAGCTCAATTTGAAATCTGAGTTTATAAAATGCTCTTCTGCGAAATAGATCATTTCCTTCCACATCCTTGGGAAGAAGTTTATAATTAGAACATCCTGGGAAACTTCTATTAATTGTTGCATACCTGAAATATCCCAAAAGAGAATGTAGGTAAGAAATTCACTGAAATCATTGTTTTTGCCTTGCCACTTATAAGGAACTACAAGAATAAATGCTCTGTGGCTTTGGCACTGCAAAGACTTTATCAAGCCAAGACCATAGGGGCTTCTGGAAGTGTGTGAGCTTGAGGACCCTGCAGGCTGTGGGGAGCACAAAGTTTGAGGCCAGGAAGACATTCTGTCCAGAGCACAAGGCATACAAACCAACACACCCCTCCCTTCAACTCCCAAGGGCAGGTGGGTAACCTTGAAGATTTAAATGGGGGAAAAAAAAATTTTACAGGAAAATTGAAGGTTTTTTCCTTCTTTAAAACTGTCCTTTCAAGGATGTAGAGAAAGGGGAACCCTCCTACACTGTCGGTGGGAATGTAAATTAGTTCAATCATTGTGGAAAGCAGTATGGAGGTTCCTCAAAAAAATAAAAAAAGAAATTCCATTTGACCCAGGAATTCCATTCCTAGTAATTCACCTGAAGAAAACAAGATCCCAGAATCAAAAAGACAGATGCACCCCTATGTGTATCGCAGCACTATTTACAATAGCCAAGATATGGAAACAACCTAAGTGTCCATCAGTAGATGAATGGATAAAGAAGACGTGGTACATATACACAATGGAATACTATTCAGCCATAAAAATAAAACAAGTCCTACCATTGCAACAACATGGATGGAGCTGGAGGGTATTATGCTCAGTGAAATAAGCCAGGCGGAGAAAGACAAGTATCAAATGATTTCACTCATATGTGGAGTATAAGAACGAAGCAAAACTGAAGGAACAAAACAGCAGCAGAAGCACTGAACCCAAGAATGGACTAACAGTTACCAAAGGGAAAGGGACTGGGGAGGATGGGTGGGAAGGGAGGGATAAGGGGATTAAGGGGCATAATAATTAGTGCACATAGTATAGGTAGGTCATGGGGAAGTCAGTATAGCACAGAGAAGACAAGTAGTGACTCTACAGCATCTTACTATGCTGATGGACAGTGACTGTAATAGGATATGTGGGGGGGACTTGATAATGGGGGAATCTAGTAACCACGATGTTGCTCATGTAAGTGTATATTAATGATACCAAAAAAACCCCCAAACAACCATAATGAACAGCAACAACGAAATACCAGCTCTTATTCAGTCTTCAAAGATGGTTCTGTGTGCGAATAGTGAGGTAGGCACAGTTCTGCCTTTGAACTCAGGCTTCGGTGTTTGACATTTTGGAGGCTGATGTGCTCTTGGTTACCTGTTCGTTCCTGTTCATGCTGTTGCTACAGAGGAGTGAGGGTGCTGTTATTCTCCTTTAAGTAACTATCTGGTACTTTGATGTGTCGCTCAGGACTGAGGTTTCCTTATTGGTTATCTGTCTGGATGATCTATCCATGGATGTAAAAGTAAAGGTATTGAAAGTCCCCTACTATTATCGTATTGCCGTCTATTTCTCCCTTTAGGCCTGTTAATATTTGTTTTATATATTTAGATGCCCCCATGTTGTGTGTATAAATATCTGCACATGTTATACCCTCTTGCTGGACTGAGCCCTCTCTCGTTATTGATGTAATGATGGCTCATTTGCATGGCACAGGCTTTTCCATCCCTTCCCCTGCGGTCTGCGTGTATCCTTACATCTGAAATGAATCTTTCGTAGGCAGCATATAGATAGATCCTTTAAAAAAAAATCCATTCAGCCACTCTATGTCTTTGGATTGGAGAATTTAGTCCATACTATCCTGTACTTTAATTATAGAAGTTTGAGATGGGACATAATATCAAAATTGATGTGTCCATGTACATTTTTACAGCTCTATGGAAGAAATAGATCAGACTCCAAAAGAAGTTCACCTTGGAAAAATAAAGATTTGACCACTTTGATTCTCTTGTAAATAGCATGGGACCCAGTGCCTAACACGGGGCTGTGTGTGCGAGGGGGGCTCTTGAGGGTTGTTGGTCTGGCATTTTCAAAGGGTCTGGAAGCATGTCTCCTGCAGCACGGAGTCATGCGGAGGGTATTAGAGGTGTCGAGGGAGGCGACAACCTGGTGGTGGTCAGTGTATTTTTCTGGATTTTCCGACACTGTTATATTAGTCAGAGTCCCAGCAGGAAGTCAGTGGCACCTGCAGACTGAGTAATAGGAAGGGAATCTAATAAAGGGACGATCGAATCCGTCTCGGCAGAGTGCCGGGGTAATGCCGAGTGCAGGGTGTCACAGGCAGGCACCACTACCACTTGAGGCGTGAGGGGGCAGTGGATGGATGGGCGGTGGGACTGCGAGGGGGAGCTTTTAGAAGGCGCTGCCTGGCAGGAGCTGTGATCTTTGGTGGAGGGGAGGCTCTGACAGCCCTCTCCCCCCTCTTTCCGCCCCTAGGAGCCAGGTGACAGGGGCCCTTATTGATGCGGTTCCTGGGGCGCAGGACAGGGTGAAGAGAGGTGGGGAGCACGTCGGGAGGGGAGGTGGAAGCTACCCAGCACGGGCATCTTTACTGTTAGCGCTGACTTACGGAAACGAAATGGAAAACAACCAGACCGTGTGCCTCAGTGAATTATCTGGGACAGTCTTTAGGGATGACTGATGAGCTGGCGTAGCCCGAGTCCCTGCGTTGCTTATTAGTGCCTCTTCCTCTTTTTGCACCGAATGCTACATACTTCTCTTTCCCGTTGTGTCTGAGTGCTACTGTATGAGGAATTCACGTCAATAAATGTCAAAGGAGTAAAGTGATTCTAGCTACTGTGTGGGAGAGAGAATATTGGGGATTATATCTTGTACTTTTCTGCCTTTCTGCTGCTTAGGACTCAGGAATTTGAATCCAGTGAGATTTTATGGACTTTGACACTGGGGTCAGCACAGTTGATCACTTGGACAAATGGATAACTTTCCAAAAGCGAATCAATTTCACCTGGAAATTTGGGGTTAAAGAAGAGATACTCTTCCCAGGATCACTAATTTGGGGAACTGTGGTATGAATAGTGATCACTAGTTTTTCTGTAGAGATAAGCTGACTTGTGAGCAGTCAGTGGTATGCCCATAAATATTTAATAACTCAGTCTCTGGATTAAAAGCCCTAATTTGTAGCACTTTCTCATTTCTGTAGTGTAAATATTACCACCATGGCTACTAGCATGACATCACTGAACACGGCTGGGAAGAGATCTGTGCAGTCGGCCCTTGAGGTCCCATGCTGCTGGCTCCAACACACCACTGCCCGTAGTCCTCTCCTCCCCTCCAGGGCAACTGTAGATACTAACCCCATGGCACGGGCAATTTCTCCCTAGCTGTCTGTGAGTAGGGCCGGATCTAAAGTCTTGGGATCACTCATCACCTTGTTGAATGGGAAGGATTCTTCAGAATGGATTTGGGGTTTATTCTGCAGTTGGGCATGAGGCACCCTGCTTTTTTGGTTAGAATCTGATATTTGAGAAGTGCAATTAAATCATTGCCCACTTATGAAAACGACCACAACTGACAGTCTCTTCTTGTTCATAGGTGAGCAGATAATTTTCTTTCTCTTTCCTTCCTTCCTTCCTTCCTTCCATCTTTTCCTTTCCTTTCTCTTTCTTTCTATTTTACCATTTGACACTTTGAGAAATCACCTAGAATCATCCAGGTTAATTTTTATCTAAGTTTTTAAAGTTTTAACTATTTACCCCTTCCACTCAAAAGAACAGAACATTTCATTTCTTAGTGTTTAGAAATGATTGAAGTTGATTTGTATAAATGTAAAGAATCATTTGAATCTTTTTCTATTACAGTCCAGAGCAAAACATGCATTTTGTTCTTAAGAGCATTTGACATGTTGATATTTATACCACCCTATATGGTTCCCATTTTGTATATATTTCATATTTCATTATATGATACAATATACAGTTCCATGTGTATAATAAATATCAAGCATGAGTATAATATTAAGTTAGAATAAGGTTACAGTAAAGTTAATACTAAAATAAGCAACATCTCATTTGCTTTTAATCTTATTTAACTTAATGTTGTTTGTTCTACATTATACACTGAAATGTGTAGAGAATTTATAGCCATAATGAAAATGGATCTGGACAATTTTTTCAGCTATTCCCCAAACAGTTATTTCTATTTTATTTACGCAAATGCATTCGTGTTCTCTTTAGTTCTAGTACAATATCCAATTCATTTACAACAGATGTTCAAAAATTAAATATATGCTAATGATGGTACAGTATGAGGAGGGAGAAATAATATCTCATATGTTTAAAAATGCACAGGTGGACTATCTGTAATTAGAAAGAATTTAGCTGCTTTTCTGACTTTCTTGTTTACGTAGATAGCCTTGTAAGTAATTAGATTAAGATAGTA
The DNA here is from genome assembly GCF_030020395.1 of Manis pentadactyla. Taxonomy (NCBI): domain Eukaryota; kingdom Metazoa; phylum Chordata; class Mammalia; order Pholidota; family Manidae; genus Manis; species Manis pentadactyla. The sequence continues at coordinate 106,439,372 of NC_080030.1, read as the reverse complement.
TATTAATTGAGTCTTATCTATTGTGTATAGTTATTGCTAAAGAGCAGTGACAGGTGGAAGAAAATAAATGTGAATAAATCATTCGATTAAAAAATATTCCTAAAGAATCTAGCAAATAATTTTGCTCATTATTCAACATAATAGTACCCTTATTACATCTGCCAATTGTCTCCTATCTCAGAATGCATATTTGGCTTCGACGCTGTGCATTACACGATCCTTCCAGCATTTCCAAGGTCAAGAAGAAATGAGTTCACCAGGAATGTGAGTCTTTTCACCTCTGCTTTGGGGTCTTCTCACTACTTTGTCACATCGATGAATTCACTCTTGTCCCATTAAAATCTAAAACATTGCATAAAGGGAAATAATGTATTTAGCTTCTCCATTTCAACAGTTTTATCAATCTGCCCATCCATCATGTTTTCATCAAAAGGAGGTCTGTGTTCTCTATGCTTTTCTCTCTCCGAATGTGCTGACACTGGGGCTACTACGCTGAGAACAGCAGTAGCAACCCCACGACTCTTGCTCTCCAGAGCCTTCAGGGGATGATTAATTCAGTGGAACCAAGAGCACTCAGGTCAATCATACAGGAGCTTTCCTACCCACTTGGATGGGGGCTCAAACTGGAGCTCACTGACCACTGCAGTGAGCATAGCCCCATGCCCGGCTTCGTGCGTGCATCAGGGTCTCCTCTCTGACCCCATGGAGGTCAAGTATGTCAGACGGGTTCCTCAGTGGGTTATTTTTAAAGCTTTTTGCTCTATCTGATAACACTAATCTTCTCCCCTTTGTGAACTGGTCTGACTGGTATAAATCCATATCATCATTTCTTCTGTTTGTGAAAGGTCTTTGTTAATTGGTGTAGCATTGGTATAACCTTTTGGGTAATGTTTTACTCTCAGTAACCCCTAGGATATCCCACAGTGGATATTTCACACCTATTTTTTTTTTTTCAACTGGCAATCCTCTTCCTAATCCACACGGTCTTTGAAGATGGTGGTGGTTTAAAAATTTGTTTTTAAATTATATTATACTCCTATCTTCAAGGGGGAGCCTCGTTTCCCTTCCCTTGACAGTGAGCTGGACTTAGTAAATCCTTTCTAATGAACAGAATACAGTGGAGGGGACCGTGCCACTTCAGAGACGAGGTCATAAGACATCACACTTCCAGTTTGGTTACTTTTTTGGGTCACTTGATCTGGGGGGCGGGGAGCCAGCTGCCATGGCATGAGGAAAGACACATGTGACAAGGAACTAAGGCCTCCACCAGCAGCCATGTGAGTTAGCTGTCTTGGAAGTGGATTTTCCAGCCCTAGTCAAACCTTCAGATGGTTGCAGCCCAGGCAGATGTCATGACTACATGACGTGTGACAGACACTAATCCAGGACCACTGAGCTGAGGTATTTTTGATTCCTGCCCCTTATCAACTATGTGAGTTAGTAAACATTTGTTTAAACCACAGATTTAGGGGTATCTTATAATGCTGCAATAAATAACTAACACAATGGTTCTCCTCCTTGTCGCAAAGAGTGCCAGTTCTAGGTAAAGCCTCTGTTCTTTAATTTTTGCCTCCGTAACACTTAGATAGCAGAGTCCTTTGAATTCTCCAACACATTCTCCTCAGTACCTCGGATGGAAAAAATATTCTTTCATTTTTATCTCCTTGCACTGTGGATGCCATTCTTACCCATCTTTCCTAAGATCTTGTCTCAAATTTTCACCTTTAATCTCCTCCCCTCCTTGGCTTCAATAAGCTCTGGTCCCTCTTGTCATCAAAACAAGACTTCCCTTTGGCCTTGCTGCTTTCTGGGGCCCTTGTGTTCGCCTGCAAAGTCTTGAAGCCCCGTCTACCCTTTTCTTCTTGGTCCTGGCCTGCTGGCTTCTGCCCTTACCGAGGCATTTTCTCTCGGGGATTAATCACCACTCTATTCCTCATCCCCTCCTTCCCGATTTCTGAAAGCCGCAGTCCTCAGATCTCAGGGGTCCCGAGCTCCGGCACAGACCCCGGAGGCCACCTGCTGGTTTCGGCCCGGAGGCCCACATGGGCTCGGACCCTCGCCCAGGTCACGGAGGAGCGCCTGGCAGAGCCGGGCCCAGGTCCGGCCTCCCTCTGCCCCAGGCCCGAGGCCTTTTCGTTACACCACAAACAATTCCTTGAAACCTTCACCATAGTCATGAAACTACATTTTCTTGTTTTTCTTCTCCTTTTTTTAACTGTTTCTTCTCAGCCCCCCTTTTAGTTCCTTTTCCTGTGGCCCTGAAACTCTGCTCCTTGTCCTCGGTGTCTCTCTGTGGTCCCCCTTGCCCGCCCGCCATGCGATCTCACCTCCAGTTCTGGTCCAGTCATGAACTCCGTGCTGCTGACGGCCCCCAGGGCGCCTCCACTGGGAGGTCGCACGGTCCCCGCGCCCCCCGACCAGGGGGGTGCTCCGCCACCTTGCCCCAGGAGCTTCCCCTTCTCCCACTCTTGGGAGTAAATACTCAGAGCCGTCCTGTCATCCACCTGTCACTTCTCATCTTCCTCTTCTTTTCGTTCTTCATTCCATTTATTCAACAAAAATGTGTTTGTGCATGGTAGTGCCAGAAACACGAGGCGCCGGGACACACAGTCTAGAGTGTGTTTAATTCAGTCCTCTCTGGACGTCTCCGTGGCCACAGGGCTGGCCGGCGTCGCTGTCACCTGTGTGTGCATCACTCTGACAGTGCACGCAGTGTGTCTGCCTGCCTCCTCTGGCTCTCCTGTCCTTCTGTGTTCCGTGTTCCGTGCCAGGTCCCTCTGTTCTGCAGAACCTTCCGGACGCCCCTTCTGACTTCCCTCGAGCCTCACTCTTCTGCTCCTTCGGCTCATGTCTTAACTTCCCTCTGGTTGTGAACAGACTGTCTCCAGAGTAATTACTCTTAAAGGTTTCTGAGGATTGTTGTAAAGATGGGGAGCAAATACGAACCAAGGGACTCAAAAGGGCTGGAATAAACTTGTCTACTAAAATATATTGTCATTTTGACATGTTCTATTAAAGTATTGTTTTATACTGACATACCATGGCACCTTTATACAAAACCCCCTTGGGGGGAGGTGAGGAGAGAAAGGGTGACATCAGTGAGGAAAACTGACCAGCACATTTGCTTTTCCCATTACCCTTGATCAGACTTACTACCAGTGGCTGTTGGTTAGGGTTTCGGGACCTTGTGATTTGAGGTAAACAGTAAGTTCCCCACGTTTCGCAATCATTTCTTGATTCAGGATGCTTGGAAGACAGTGGTCAATGGGGTCATTTCACAGAAACCAAAAAGGTGATCTTCCCAAAAGGAAAGTTCCCTCATGAATGTGACAAATCTTGAGAGCGACTGAATCTCTTTATGAAACCAAACCGGTTTAGAAGTGAGGAAGTAACTCTCTCCATGTACCGCCTTTCTACATCTCTTATCTATGATGTATCTTATATTAAAATCACAGATTACTCTGATTTTTATTGTGGTTACTGTGAGATGTGGATTCCTCCTAGAATTTCTAGGCTGTCAGAGATTTCTGGATGTAGGTATATACGTAGGCTATGGAGACCTCACCATTTTCCAGATAAGAGCCTATTATGTCAAATAGAGATGATAATGTCCCTGTTTCTTTGTCATTTTCTGACTTATTAATTAATTCATTTATCTATTCTACCGTTTCTTTTTTATTGAGTGCCTACTACATTCCTGGTCAAGTGCCAAGTGCTGTGGAGATGGACAAGGTTTTGACCCTTTTCCCATAACTCACAAAGCCAACAGACCATGAGCAGAGTGAAAATGAGGTCTTCTCAGTTCTCCTCACGACTCCCGTTGGTTCTCATCTTCCTGCCCACTTTCCTTTTTCTATTTTTCTTCCCACAAAAGGCCTTTCTCAGGTGGCATCAGCTCCTTTCTGAACCTTAATATCAGCGACAATGACAGTGGTGGCATAATCTTCCATGGTGAAGGTCAGGGAAAGTGGAATTTTAACTTAAGCTGAACATCTGATTTGGTTCATTCATCTGATTCTTTAACATCAATAGTCTTTATTTTCTGACTTTCATTTCCTGCTTTCAGCTTAGTGTCTCATGGTCTTAGTCTGTGTTGACAGTTAAAGTAATTTTCCCTCTTTATTAATAAAAGTGAATTAAGCTGGATTTATTCAATAGTAGAAATATAAATGATGGGGTCTGGCACACAGTAGGTGTTCAATAAATATTTGGAAAAAATGGAAGGGAGGAAGAGGTGACTTATAATTAATCAACTGATTATGATGTAAGTACTTGCTCCCCCCACTGCCTCTCTTTGTTCAATTTACCAGAAGAAATACAACAGAAGAAATGAAGGACAAAAAATGTAAGCAAGCAACAATATTCCCAATCCTACCATTTGCAACAACATGGATGGAGCTAGAGGGTATTATGCTCAGTGAAATAAGCCAAGCGGAGAAAGACAAGTCCCAAATGATTTCACTCATCTGTGGAGTAGAAGAACAAAAGAAAACTGAAGGAACAAAACAGCAGCAGAATCACAGAACCCAAGAATGGACTAACAGTTACCAAAGGGAAAGGGACTGGGGAGGACAGGTGGGAAGGGAGGGATAAGTGGGGGGAAAGAAAGGGGGGCCTTACAATTAGCATGTATGGTGTTGGGGGGGCACAGGGAGGGCTGCGCAACACAGAGAAGACAAGTAGTGATTCTACAGCATCTTACTACACAGATGGACAGTGACTGTAATGGGGTATGTGGGGGAGACTTGGTGAAGGGGGGAGCCTAGTAAACATAATGTTCTTCATGTAATTGTAGATTAATGATACCAAAAAAACAAATCAGACTCCGGTGTCAGGCAGAGTGGGGTTCCACTGCTGGTTCCACTGCTTACTGGTAGGCAACCTTGGGTGAACTTCTAAGCCTCTGTTTCTTCATCTACAAAATGGGGGGAAATAACAATATCTGTCTTATAGGATTTTGTGAGGATCAGGGGAGACAATACATGTAAAATGCTTAGCACTTTTCCAATACTGATAATGTCTATGATGTCTGGCATTCTCCACCCTTTATCTCTCTCCCAGAGGACTATACTATAGAACTCCATATACAGCGGGTGATTTTCTACCTGAATTAAATATGTATGTAAATTGTGTTCTTTTTCATCCTTGAATAATTTAAACACAGCTGAGGATGTTTTCTCCAGGCTTTGTAAGAGCATTCTTTCGGAGATGATGTCGAATTTGGAAAATGTTGATTCAGAAACAGAACTTTTCAGTAAGTTATAAACAAGGGACTCTACAGGATTCTAATGGGAATCCATGTTCTTCAGTTAGCTCAATTTTTGGTCCCACAGTCCTTCAATGAATGTGTTCAGTAAATACTCTTGGTAAATACTGTTGGTTGAGTTCAGAGTTAGATTCTCTGGAATTAAATTAGCACCATTTTCTGAAGGCATTTTAGTTCCAGCAATTCCTTGGTAGACACAATACTCCAAATCAGTGTTATGGCATTGTTTTTAGGAACCCCAATTCACATTCTTACTGCATTTTGTGGAATAGGAAAATACTTTTTCTTCTGTATTGGCAGTTTGCAGGCAGGCTTCTGCAAATTTTAGCATTCTTGCCAGTAATTGCTCAGCAGTCATTTCTAATCTTGTTTTGCTTAGAATACATGCTCATGGGAAAAGAGCCAACACCGCAATTGTTCGTTTCTTAACAGAAATGCTTCAAGTTGATCAGAAGACTAACTGAAATCATATCTCTTTGGAAGTGCCCCGCATTCACAAGGAAGGAAAAGGGAATCTTGCAGGGGAAGCAAATGAGATTGCGTAATGCTGAGGTCAGCTCAGTTAAATTCTGACATTCTAGCCTCATTTTATGGGTGAAAGTTACTTTGAAATTAAAGAGCAAGATGCCTCTTGTATGCAGTGGGATTTGCAGAGAGTCAAACAAGTACATCTATATCAGGAAAGTCTATTTTGCTTTTACTGTGCTGATGGAGAAAACATCTTTCCAGATGGATTTCTGTTTATACAGCCTTTAAAAGTTTTACTTGCACCCAGTTTGTCCCATTGGCAGTACTTCCAGTTCTAATTTTTAAGACTTTAAGCCCATGGTAGTGTTTATAGAACAGGAAGGGAAGGGACCCTTTTAGTGAGAGAAAAGAAGCTACAAACTCATTCTAGGAATAGCTTTGCAAAACATAATAAACAGTGCTGATGGCTTGTGAATAGGGTTTTCATTATTTTATTATGAAATGAGGAAGGAATTGTATAGTGAATATCCATATACCCCCCTCTCTATTCTATTATTAGTGTTTTGATATATTTATTTGATCATAAAGCTATCCACCTCGAGCCATTCCTTTATCCATTTATCAGTCTATCTTATTATTATTTTGCAGGTATGCATTTCAAAATGAGTTGCAGACACAGTAAGTGTTGGACTCATTTTGAATCATGGATGATACCATCTAGCCATTTGGCTGATGCTATATTGCATCAGGTGGGACTAGGTTCAGCTAAAGTTAACAAGAAAATAGAGTAGCTTAAGGGGTATAAAAAGTGTCTGCTTTCTTTGGTGAAAGAAGGCTGAAGGTAGGAATTCAATGTTAGCATGGTAAGTCTAACTTCATCAGTGGCTTAAGCTCTTTCTGTCTTTCTGGTCTACCATCCTAGCATGTGGCATTCGTGTGCAAGATCTCACATGACCTGAGATGCCACTAGAGCTCCAGCCATCTCACTTTGTAACCATAGAAGGAGGGGTTAAAGTCTTCTTTTAATGACCTACCCTAGAAGAACCAATAACTTTATAATCAACTTGTCTTACTCCAGGAAAAAAAATACTGAAGGAATTCTATAGGAATCTCCTTGTATTTATAGGTGAATTTAGGAAAAATGTATTTATAATGTTTACATTTTATTAGCCAGAACATAGCCACATTTGAGAGGCAGAGAAATACACCATTATATATATATATATTTCAGCTCATTTGATTTTTCAATATATATATATTTTTCAATATATTTTTCAATATATATATATATATATTTCAGCTCATTTGATTTTTCCCAGCAAAATAAAGTGGCTGAAATACATAAGCCGCCTAAATATTCCCCCTTAGGCGGCTTATGTATTTCAGCCACTTTATTTTGCTGGGAAAAATCAAATGAGCTGAAATTTCCTTCCCTAGCACAGGTGTGTGGGTCTCGGTTTACTGTTAGAGACACTTGTGGGGTGGCACATCAGGTGAGTTCGAATAAGTTCACATTTAATTTGAATTCAACAAAATCGTTTACACAGTCAACTAATTGATCCTTATACTGAAATCATATCAAGGTGGTACTTGTCTATGGGGTGATCACATCACTGTGATCAAACATTATGTCATCAAAATGCAGCGGTTTCAAAGCCAAAGGACCAGATGACTAGCCTGCACTGTCCTTAGGAATACAGTCTCTGAGAGCTACACGCGTTGAGGATTTGGCCTAGTGATGATGAAAATCTTGAGAAGTATTTTTGATAGTGCTGAAAGGTTTTGTATTTAAATAAGCAGCTTTGTTTTCTGGAAGTATAAATGATTCACACCTAGGGAGGTGTTGGGCAGAGGTGGGAGAGGGTTAAATGTTGGTGATATGGGGTTCCCAGCATCTTTAGGGATGTTTGAGGAGATCTGTGAGGTGGTCCATATGCCGTGTACGATGAAGAGGGAAGGTCATTTTTATGTTTGTGTCTAAAAAATTAAAATGGCTACCAAAGGTAGAAGAATTAGTCCATACCACCATCCTTTTTTATTTGGGACTGGAAGATCAAAGAGTATCTGAAATGGTAATATCTCCCTATCCTCAGCCCTTCATACTCCAAGAATTTGGTTTTTAACATCAAGAATGAAAATGTTTTAGCCTGTAGATTGTTTTGAAAATCTTAGCTGCATTTACTTTTTTTTCTTCCCCTTAATTAAAGTATTCTCTCTGAATTTTGTCTGCAATCTAAATGACCTTTGGAGCATCATACCAAAATGTGAAACAGAAAATAGAGTAAAGCAACAGCCCCACAGTTCAGAGAAGCAAAGTCCTTAGTGGGAAGTTGGGGTGGTACAGGGAGCTACAAAATAGGATGGGAAATTAAATAAGAGTTAAGACATTCCCTCCACCCCTAGGTTTTAGAGAATGATAATTTATCATTATGGCTGCAGAAAGTAAGTCTTTAATTGTTCATTCTCTTTGCTGAAACTAAGACATCATAGTTTTTGTGTGTTCCTTCTGCTTGTATTTCTTCTCATCACCTAAAGTCTGTTTCACAACTTGCTTGATATTGCTGCTTCAGATCGCTAGAGTACTGTTTAATGCATTCTTAGAGTCCTGGCATGTGGATACATTTAGCTTAAAAAAAAAAGCTGGAGTTCTTTGTATGTTGGAAATGCAAGATTAGGAATCTAAGGAAATGATGGGGATTATTATATCTTTGCTAGAGGCATGTAATGGAATTATTACACTATATGTAAATCATAGAAAATAGTACCATTTGTTTGTCTTGAAAAATGTACAAGTCCTATATTGACCACAAATGTGTTATTGTTTCTAAGACATATGAAACCTAAACATTCCTGCCTTAGCCTGGATTTCTCAGAAAGCAGGGCCTGAACCAAAAGGCTTAAGTGCAAATATTCATGGGGAGTGAGATCAGGAGTGACGGACAGGGCTGCAAAACAGGGAAGGAGGAAGGTCCAAACAATTGTGCAATACAGAGTCAACCATAGCTGCGGCCAGCTGGTCACGTGACCCCCAGGTCGGCCTGAGGAGCCGAATGAAATGGGTCTCAGAACTTTCCACTGGACAGCTGCGGGGGGGAAGAAGATGGAAGCATTCATTAATTGTTCCTGCGCACCGGTCACAACCTTACTCCATGGCTATTAACTGCTCTTCTCCCCAGTCTGCACAGAGAAGCCTTAGAGCAGGAGGCCCGAGGCTTGCTTGAGCAGAGGACCCTTGGGGTGCACCTGCGTGAGGCTAGTTGAAATCTATGCAAAACCAGTCACTAAAATGATTGTTGGAATAAATGGAAGGGGAGGCAGAGAGCATCTGATACCGACAGGGCACAAGGGTACTGGACACATTCCCCAACCTCACCATCTTAGGGGTACAGCACAACTACACGAATGTGATTGCCGGGATCTTACTGCGTCTTGCTGATGGCTGGCTTGGGAACTCTAGGATTTTGCACAGACGTCCCCAGGTGTTGAGGCAGCCCCCAGCATGCGCTGTTGTGGCATTCCTGACCGTAAAGCGGCAGCCGGCTGGGCTGTGCATTCCCTGTCTGACTCCAGTGCTGGGGATCCTCATATTTCTTTTTTCAAAAGTGCAGTCTCTTGCAAAGTAGGAAGAACGTCATGCCTCAGGAGTATTGCTTGAACCCATGGAACATTGTAGAACTTAGTGGGTCTGCTTTTTCATGCACAAACCCAGTGAGCCCAGCCCCTGTGTCTCCCTAGGGTATTCGGTGCCTCTGGAAGAGCTGGGGGGAATGTTTCCTGTGCCAGTTGCTGTGCTGAACCCAGAACCTGACTGTTCAGGTACTCAGGCTCCAAAGGGCATTCTTCATGGTCATGTCTGGTTTGCCAGATTACTTTCCGTGATGGTTAATTTTATTTTGGTGTGTATGTGCATATAGGGGAGGAGGACACTGGAAATCTGGCTTCTGTTCCACCCAGATGTGTCTCTGGTATCTGATTCCCAGCCATATAGGACTTGAGATCTTCTCCAGGGTTCTCCTTGGTTCCCATGTAAGTTAGCGTTGTGAATCGGTCCTTGGGTGTAGTTTGGGTATTGCCTAATTGCATACAGATTTACAAGTCTTGGCTCTGGCCTGGTTGGGTCCTGATCCACTTTACCAATTATGTACCTTATTGCTGCAGTCCTGAGGACTCTATTGGTCATTCAACAAATCAAGGTGATGAAAATCTTTATGAGTACATACTTGGCTTAGAATGAAATGATCTTTCCTTCTAAAGGCACATGATCCAAACTCAAGGAAAGGATGAAAAAAGAAAATGTATATTTTGACTTACGCACCATCAGGTTTCAGGTAAGTGAACCACGTCAGGTGTCTATAAGCTCCATCTTGGCAATCTCTTTGTGGCTTTAGTGATAGGGAGAGACAACAAGACTTTATACTCCCATGTCACTACTGGAGGATTTGAGGCACCGGCAGGTTCAGACACAGCCTAACTCGGTGCTTCTCAAGCTTGAGCTTGCATGAGAATCACTTGGAGGGCTTGTGAGAAAACGTGTTTCTGCTCCTGTGTGTTGTCATTCAGTAGGTCTGGGTCAGGGCTCTGGCATTTTAACTTTTAACAGCTTCCCTTGTGCTCCTCATGCTGTTGGTCTAAGGACCGCACGTGGGGAACCTTTGGTCTAGTAGATGAAAGTAATTTCAGGTTGACGTCTGGTGACTAGTGTGGCTTTTTTTCCTCCAGGTGGGAGCTTGTTTCTTGGCCATTTTCTTTATGAACAATGCTGTTTAATATAAATGATCATTTTCAATTAGATGTTCATCGTATACTTTTTGTATTAAGTAGATAAAAAAAAAATTAGAAGGCATGGGGAGTGTCCATATCCAAACCAGAAGGCAGTCTTTTTGGGGGAGAATTCCTAGTGTTCTCTATCAGGAGTTGATAAATGATGGTCCATGGGCCAAATACGGCCCACTGTCTGTTTTTGTAAATAAAGCTTTATTGCTGTGCAGCCACACATTGGTTTCTGTGCTGCGGATGGCTTCTTTCGTGCTGTGACAGTAAAGTTGAGCAGTTGCAGTAGAGACCGTGTGACCCATAAAGGCAAAAATATTTACTGTCTGGCCCTTTACAGAAAACATTTGCCTACTTGTGGCCTAACTGGTCCTCTGAGAAACTGTTGGCTGATTTAGGGAAGCTTTCCTCTTGAAACCCAGCAGTAAAGCAACATCAGTTTACTTTAGCAGATATGAAACTTGAATCCTAACTCTTTCTTCCGCCCTTCCTCAATCCTTCTCCCCAGCATGGAAAGTGGCCCAGTAAGTGAAATGAAACTTGGCCCAATCAGCAATATTGAGAAAGTGGAAGGTGAAAGTGTTGACACATGCTTGTATTTTGTGGTCTGAGCTCCTCCGGGAGCATGTGATATGGCGGGGGCGCTCTGGTCAGCCTGCTGTCTCCTGTTCTGTGTACGTCTGCCTTGTGTTATCTGACCCCTGTTGGATTTGTCAGTTTGAAAATCTGTCAGTTTCAGAAGTACAGTTTGAAGAGAGATCTGCATTCTTCCCCACACAGCGGCTTCCTAGGTGAACGATTCCTTCCTTCAGTTTTGAAATTTCAGGGAGCGTGTCAGTTGTGTTTTCGATGTTGGTATGTGTACATTACTGAACACACATGTGTTGTTTTCAGGCATACGTGTATCTTAATAGGCAAGCATGCCCGTCTTCCTCTTTGCCTCAACCTCCTTTCTGATCTTATCTGCTTCTCGCACTTGGCCCCCATCCTCAGAGAAGCAGATGCCAAGACAGGGTTAGACAGGGACCGATTGGGAGAGATGCCTGGCACGGAGTAAGGCGAGGGGGCAGGAGCCCTGGGAGGGCCTGCGCACGGCAGTGCGGGCCTGACTGGAGGAAAGGCGCAGACCGCGATGCTCAGACTGTGGCTGGGTGGGTGGGGTGTCCTTGGCCGAAGGCGGCGGGGTCCTAGGTCCCACAGGCGCGGGTTGGTGCTGGTGCCCCCAGTCATCAGCTGTGGAAACACGCCCCAGACTGCCTGTGGGGGGTGGGCCTGCAGGGGCAGGGGTGGCTGGTGACTGCGCAGCCTGCAGCGGGAGGTCTGAGCCGCGGCATGTTCGCAGCCTCCCTCCTGGGTCTCCTACACCTTGCCACTATCGTGATCATTTCTTCAAACAGAAAAGCAGCAGCAGACCTGTGACGGTTCCTCTGTCCCTCCCTGTAGAATAAAGCCTGGGTCGTTTAAGGCCCTCTGCCATCAGGCCCCTCTGCGTCCCCAGACCAGCGCCCACCAGGCGTGGCCGGGCTGTGCCCTGCGCCTCTCCGGCTTGGCCCCCGGCCCGTTCGGTTCCCTTACCCTCACCTGCCCTCCCTCTCCCAGCCGCACGTTGGTGCCTCTTTCAGGAATACCTCTCCGCAGTGCCGTAAATGAAATTCTCTCCTTGAATGTCTAGTTTACCCAGGAATTCTCACGCGAGGTTAAACGCTGGATGCTGCGAGGAGTCCAGAACGAAGTGCATATGAATTCTGCTCTGAAGGATTCACTTTAATAGGGAATGTGATATCCCATAAACACTGTATTAAAAGGAAAAAGTAAGAAAAGTCATAAGCTGGGCACAGGGAAAATGTGGGAATTCAGAGCAGGGAAGATTACCTTCATTTCAGAGAAATCCACTCTGAGAGGCGGGCCTTAAAGATTCAGTAGGATTTAGGCATGAGGACATGAGTGGGGAGGAGAGATCCAGATGAAAAGCCCTGAACGACTAGGGGTTTTCAAACTGCACGTAAGACCCATTAATGGAATGTGAAATAAATTTAGTGGTCCTCTTATCAGCAAAAAATCCTCCAACAGAAACAAAAAAAAACCCCAAATAGAATAAGATGGAGAACATTTGGAGCACATGGTATGTAGTAAGGGTATTACTTTGTGAACCTTTCATCACATATGCCTATATTCCATGTATATAACAGGTCACTGTATAAATGTATTTCTTATCTGTGGGCAAGCTTTTGTCTTATTTGAGTTTATTCAACAATATGTATTTACGGAGCATTTCTTCCATGCTGGCCACCAGGCAAAGTCCTGGGTATATAATGATGAAAAAACCGGACTTAATCTCTCTGCCTTCATGGAGATTAACATTCAGTAAAGTGGTTCTCAAACTTCAGTGGCCTCAGAAACTTCTAGAAGACTTAATAAAACACAGATTGCTTCAGAGTTTCTTATTCAGCAGGTATGGGGTAGGGGCTGGAGTTTGCATTTCTAACAAGTTCAGTTGATGCTAAAGATGCTGGTAGGGGACCGCCTGAGACGCTGTTTAAATACCTTCAAATAAATATATGATGGCAAATTGTGATGAGTATCAGGGAGGAGAAGAGCAGAGAGTGTAAGAGATAAGAACTGGGAACTGATTTCATGTTGGATGGTCCCAAAGGCACCTCCAAAAAAGTGATGTTCAGGCAGCAGGGCGATGAGCTCGATGACCCCGAAGAACTGAAAGCTTGGAGGGGGGAGAATCTGAAACAAGACTGGAAAGTGGGAGGTGGCTGGATCATGCAAGTCTCCAGTCCAGTGATACTCAAGTCGGGATGTGCATATTCCTGGGGTACACGAAGACTTTCTGTGGGTGTGCAGGCACACGCAGTTCTAAGAGAATCATCTTCATAAAGGCATGCTTACTTCTCAGTGATTCTTCGCTGGAGTGTCTTGTCCTAGGGTGCAAAGTCACTTGGGGTGCATAACAAGGACTCATTCAAAATCTTGACTTTTATATTGAAAGAGTGAATGACTCTTGTCATGAGATAAAAGCAACATCTATTCTCAAGGCAGTTGGTATCTAGTCCCTGGTTTTCAACAAAACTGTAGGGGACCCTACCTAAGCTGTCAGCAGGTAGGACATTAGAAATAATTTTTGATGACGGATCACTTTGTCATGCTGGTATATAAATAGGAAGGACACCTTAGAATTTAATGTCATCACTATAACAAAACTTTCATTTCCTCTATTTATTTAGATGGATAAAGCAAGCACTTTCCGTGTATTTACCTCTATGAAAATGAAAAATTGGGAAAAGAAGTGACTCTGAAAACTGCCACTAAGTGATATCAAATCATAGATAAATGTATTGGATTAAGAAACCAGGGTCATTGAATTGAATTAGGAGGTTCATTTCCATTACACTTTATATATTCAATAACTTATAATACACTTACGTTGACCTGCTGTGTACTTGTAACAAATGTAATGCTAACACCAGCCAGAATAACATATATTTTTTGGAACTGTATAAGTTATTTAATTATGTTCTTTGTAAGATATTTAAAACACCAATTTGTGAGCATAAAGTCCATTTGTGAGGGAAAATACAGAACAGAGTTGAGGGATGGCTTTGATTTTTGGCAGAATTTGCAAGTCCGGGGCTCTCTGATCCGCCGTGCACTGTCCTGGGGGCCTGCATTTCTCTTTGTCGAAGATCTCACCTTCCTGGGGGCTGGGCCCCTGCAGCTTCTTGAAGGAGGCCTCAGTGAGGTGCTGTGGGGTCTCCCACCCCTGGTGACAGTCTTGGTGGAGGTGGCGATGACAGATTTCTGGCATGTTCCACCCAGAGGAAGGCCGCTGAAGGTCAGAGTCGGGTCACTGGGGGGCAGCGGCGGCTCCCCTGCTTCAGGAAGCCCGGCCTGCTGTCTCTGTGCTGCCCGGCGAGGGTGGTCAGGATGGTTCTGGGAGGGATGCTGGCCCGCCGTTTTCTCACCTGCTGATGGAGGGGCTTTTGCTGTGGCTCAAGAGCTTCTGAGGCGCATCTTCAGGACAGCATGGGGCCATTTTGCAACGTTTAAACACTCGGGCAGCACCCGTCTGTTGCCACCCGGTAGCAAGAACCTGCTTCTGTTTCTTATCTGTCCTGGGCTTGGCTGCTGAGTAGTCCGCTTGGACCGGCCTTCCTGGGACACGTAGCGGTTGGGAGTCTCCGCCAGTTCCTGTGACTCAGGGGGGCTCTCGGCTGCACCGGGCTTTCCCCTTAGGCACTTTGGCCTTGAGGGTCCCCTTCTTAACTTCACCCTCAGCACCTGCCTTCTCGGCTTCAGGTCTCTCTTCCTCAGCATCCGGCTTCTTGGCTTTTTCACCTGCCACGTTGCAAGAGGGGAAAGAGCTGGAATAACATTTTTAAGACTCAGAACATTATGGTCACAGGAAAACTTAAAAATTTTCTCTCTCTCTCTCTAATCTATATACCTGTACATGTAGCAGGGACATATGTATGTGCATATATATATATATGTATATAGCAGGTATATATTGTATCTATATATGTAGTAGAGTGAAGCATGATAAAATAATCAGCAAAGAGACTGAGGCAGAAAACTATGTAAGGAAAATTCTCTGTGGTTGGGATCCAGGAACCATGAGTTTAAGGAGAAACTGACTTGATGTTCTCAGGGCACCGTCAACTCCCCGACTGAAACTGGGTTGGTGGGAGAGGTTCTGAAGGCAAGGGGATCAGCCTCAGGAAGAGAGGGGAAGGGTGCAGCCAGGGCCGTAAGCATGGGGTCTGGGTGTGAGGCGCCCCATTCCTGTCTCGGCTCTTGTCCTGCCTCTTGAGTTTGGAGCGGGTGTGGCCCCTTCTCCATCTCTCAGTTCTTGTCTCTTCCCTTCCTCCAGTATCCTCCTCATCCTCTCCTGCCGCCTGTACCACAACACTGGCCAAGTGAGTGTAGGATGGGCAGAAACATCAGGGAGGTTGATATGGAGAAAAAACACTGGATGTGGTTAAGTGGGTGGAAGGTCTTTTTTAGGTGGGGGTGGACTGCGGGGTGGGGTAGCGAGGAAACCGGTTGCAAAGGAGAAGCCATATCACGTCTGTTTTTCTTTCCACGTGAAGCTCTACGATGGGTTACTGGCTGGGGAAGCCTGGGCGACCGCAGCTCTGACGCCTGGACAGGGCAAGTGGGCCGTCGCCCTGGCCTCTGCCTCCTTCTGGGGAGGGGAAGGTTTGCCCTTGAGGGCAGGGAGCTCGGGTATCCAGGCTGAGAACTGGGGCCTGAGAGGTCACAGGGTGCAGTAACTAAGAGGCGCCCTTTGCAGCCACTGCAGGCTTTCACGATAACGGGTTTTCTAAATTTTACCAGCATTGGTGGGAGGGAAACCATCTCTGTGATCCAAATTCTGTGACCCTGGGAAAAACACCTCGACTCTTAATGCCTAGTTTGTAAAGGAAAAAAAAAAAAAAAGGAAATCAATAAAGTGATCTGTACCTTTTCTTCCTGCTCTAAAATTAATGTGAACACGTTATGAGAACTAAAGCTTGCCAAAAACCCAGTAACTTTGTTTTTCCTCACCAGCCTCCAAGAGAAAAATAAAAATAAATTGAAAAAAAGAGAAAGGAAGAAAAGACATCTTTTTTCTTTGAGAAGCATCAAGATCTACTCTGCCCTCCAATAGTTGCCTGGGTAGAATTTTCCATCTTAGCACACAGCGCCTTGACCTGGTTTGAACGAATCCCTCCTCTGCATACCCCTAATTTAACAAGAGGAACTAGAAGACTCCGACAGTGTGTGGGAAGACTGAAGAAAATAAGGAAGGTATAGAAACCACTAGAGATGGAGATAAGTTAAACATTCTGGCAAATTGTCACGGTGTGTTGCTCATGTTGAATGGTTAGGCAGCTGGGAAGGTAGTTAAGAGAATGGCTCTCAATGCTTCATCTAATTGCGAGCAGCTGTCGATTAGTGGAGTTTGACCAACTGTTTTTAATTCCAGTCAGTGGTGATGAGGAGAAGGAGACTTTTAAGGGAAACTGGCAGGGGTTGTGGATGTGTGTGAAGTTGCTTACACCGCTTTCAGAGGTCACAGGGTGCAGTAACTAAGAGGCACCCTTTGCAGCCACTGCAGGCTTTCACGGTAATGGGTTTTCTAAATTTTACCAGCATTGGCGGAAGGGAAACATCCCTGTGATCCAAATTCTGGTAAGACTCTTCACGGGGAGTGATTCATCCCCCGGTAGTGAGTGACTGCCTGGCGGGTGCCAATACAGAAGCGATAGCTGTTCACAAGGGCAGTAAATCTAGAATGTGAGATTATAATGCCACTTACGAGTCTTCTCCTTACAAATGTTTCATTTCACTCTTTGAATTAGAAAAGAGGAAAAACAAGAAAGTGGAAAATTTGGCTTCCTGTGGTTGTAAAAGCTGCTACAAATGATCTAGATTTGATAGTTTTTCTGGAAGGTAAAGGTCTCGAGCCGCCCAGTCTAATCAGCTTGACTCGCTTTGTTGTCATTACCCGTTACTTCTATATGTTCTCTTTCCTAACGAGATCAGCAATCTTTCCTAATATGGATTTTATTTGCTTTCATTTCTTGCCATACATTGAAAAAACAGTAATTTTAATGGTTCTGCATTACAAACTGAAGAGACCATTAACCTGACTGCAAGCAAAGTTTCTATGGGATGAGAAAACTCCTGGAGTTCTAGCAGTAGTTATCTGACTGGTTTGAAAATCTGCAAAAGGAGACAGCAGACTGCATCTCTCAGGGGGAAAGGTGCTGTACCCCTTCAGTGCCAGTTACCATCGGTTTAATATCCTGAGGTTCAGTGCCCTGAAAGAGAAAGGGAATTTCCTAACTACGTACGCAGGCAAAGATTTATCAACAAGGATGTTCTTCATAGCACTGTTTATAATAGCATGAAATTAGAACTGTCCTTAATGTGTGCAATTGGTGTTAGCTAAATTTATTCAGACATAAAATGTGGAAGAATGTATCATTGACATGGGGAGATGGTCTTAATGTACTGAAATTATGTGTATGAAAACCAAAGTCAGAAAAGCATAAAATGGAAACAGTATCAGTGGGGATTACTTGTGACATGTATTTGTACTTTTTCTGCCTTTTCTAAATTTCCTCTAAAAACACATACGGTACTTTTACAATTAGGAATAAAACCCTTGTTTTCAAATGAATTTCCCCAAATGTCAATTCTTAAGTCATGAACGATTTTATTTCTTGTCAGGATGAAGCAAAGGAGGACATGCATGTCTTGCAAGGGAGAAAAAAAGGCATCGAGAGAGACAGCACGCAATAAACACCTAATTTTGTTTCTGATCTCGTGCCTGTTTGAAGAGCTCACACTTGTTCTGACTCAGCTGGAGAAGTCAGCTCCTCTGACCCAGTCACAGTTTCCACCAGCTGTTTTGGATGTTTGAGTGAGGTTTTTGTTGCAGTGAACCCCGCTGCCTACCCCTTGAGCCAGCTCAGGAACAATTGTAAAGGAAGTCTCTGAGGCCGACACAGAGGAGGCCTGCTCATCTCATGACATCCACAAGGATTTGAGAGGCAGCCCCTTCTGGGCTGTTTCTGTTTTTCTTCTCTGGCAGGTCTCTTGATGTCAGAGAGATGGGCCATCTCTCGGGTCTGGGGGTTTGGATGGAGAGTCCGTGACCGCAGCTGTGCCCAGTCATTCTGATTGACCTCTTGGAAGGCGACGACTGCATGTCAGTACGAAGATGTGCGTGCTGAACCCTGAGCTGGGTATGCTTCCCACGCAGTCATTCTTTTCAGGGCTTGGGAGCTCTCTGGCCGGGGGCCATTCATTTATCATTGCAAGTCACCGTAAGAGGGTTGCTGCTGTCTGTGCCCGAGGCCTCTGAGACTTTGCTTTGACTGGGGAGCCAGGAGCTTCTCACTGCATGATGTGGCAGTTTCTGGAAACTGATTTGGGGAACAGGAAGCTGACTTACGTGGGAGTCACCATCTCAGCTGTCATTCTCTGGCACCCCCTTCTCTATAACGGCTTTTTCAAAGATAAAAAACAACCCATGAAGCATCTAGTGGGAGCTGGGATGGAGGCAGAAATACTCTGGAATGGAGGGAAGGCTGACCTGCCTTTGGGAGCTCGCCTTTGTGGGTTATCACCTGTTTTAGCCCAGTAATACTTGTAGGGGACTTTGTTTCCCTTGTCGCCTCTCCTTTTCTTCTTTCATTCTATTTGCATGCAGACTAATTAGATTCAAACTGGTTATTTTTCCTTTAAAGGCTGTTTGCAAACACTTAGTTGAGCACCTGTGAGTCAGCTACCTTGCATGACAATTTAAAAAAACCCTGTTATAAGGAGCATACTTCTTATAGGCTGGGAGCTACAGAGGCGAGAAAGAAGGCAAGCAAGCCGGGAGGAGGCTAAGTTATATGCTAAAGAAATGACAAGACAGGAACACTTTTACTCAGTGGCATCCCAGAGTTGTAGGCCCTGCAGTTTTGTTTTGAGAGAAACCTCTAGAGTCGCTGGTTACTTAAATATCCTAGACTAGAGCAATGCTTAGGTTTGCTGAGAGAATTCCATCAGTCAAGACTCTTTTGGTTGCAGGTGACCGAAACTCTAAGTTCAATTTTAACTTCAGGGCCTGAGGAATTCAGAGGATGCTCAGAAGCATGTCTCTCTCATCTCTTGGCTACATTTTCTTACATGTTGGGGTCCTTCTCTGCCATACTCTCCCCTCTGGGGGTCGTGGCCACCAGAAGCCTCAGACTTACCTCCTCCCATCAGTTTGCCCCTCCCAGGTGAAGAAAAGAGGGTCCCTGCCCCCACAATTTCCATGGTGGACCAGTGCTGACTCTTGTTAGTCCAACTGGTGTCCCGCTGTCTCTGAACCATCACTGTGGGTCGGGTGCGGCCCAGGATGACTGTACCTATATTTGGGCCCTTGTCCTGTGTCTGGGGGTGAAGCCCACCTTGCCTGAATCGTAAAGACTGAGAACTAGGGAGTGATTGAATAACTTTCAACCTCAGTACAGACGGGATTGGAGTTTTAATTTTCTGATTTGTTTCCCAGAGGTTCTTTATTCCCTGTGCAAGTTTCCCCATGACCTGCCCAGAGGTGGGTGCTTCCTCCCTAGGAGTTTAGGGAGGGTGGCTCCTCCTCCCCCAGCGCAGAGGGAGCCCACTCCTTTCATGTTTGTATGACTAAGGGGTGACTCAAATGTTTAGTGCAGTGGTTCACAAGGTTGTGGTCCCCAGATCATCAGTGTCACCTGGAAGCTTGTTAGAAATGCAAATTGTCTGGCCTCATCCTAGACCTACTGAATCAGAAACTTGGGGGTTCAGCCCTAGACATCTGTGCTTTGACAAGTCCTCCTGGTCACTCTGATATAAGCTTAAGTTTTGAAACCACTGATTTAAGGACCAGCCCAACACGTCTCCTCTAGGAAGACTGAGTCCTTCCCAGAGGGTTCTGTTTTACATGCTGCCTCCCGAGGCTCCTGACACCAACAGAAATTTATTTCTTGATGTCCTTTGTTTGAAGTGAAGAGATTATTTTGTGCTTGGAGTAGTAAGAGATTTGCAGTGAGCTGCAGCTGTGGATCGCTCGGCAGGCTCCTACTGGCCCTGTGTCGGGCGGGAAATGTTCTTGGAGAGGCTGCTGGATTCATCTGAGACAACAAAAACTTTGGATATCTTTCTAATTTTTCTGAGGGGACATTATTGGATGAAGACCTAGCAGAGTTGCCCTGCTGATCAGAGTCTATATATCATATATTCATGTAATTATTTAATCATTTAACATATAATACTGGGCTGCGTGCTGGACACATGACTGCCTCCAAAACAGACATGATTTCCTGACCTCCTGGAACTCGAGGTCTAGTGGAAGATAAAGACATAAAAATCAGCATCAACAGTGCAGTGTGATTTCATGGGAAAAAGTACAGGGTGTTTGGGAGTTCATTACAGGCCACCTAACCCAGACTGGCCTGGTAAGGGGAGGCTTGTTAGGGGAAGTTTTGTTTAAACTGGGACCTGAAGGATGAGTAGTCATTATCTGGCAAAGAAAAGGAGAAGAGATTGCCAGGTAGATATACAAAAGTCTATAGTTGAGGGAGAACTTGTTGGGTGGATTTTAGAAACTAGAAAGAAACAGCATGGCCGGACTGTAGAGCTCTCAGGGAGACAAACGAAAGGGGTAAGACAGTGAGATGGGCCAAATTATGCAAATCATATCAATACATTTGGATCCGAAACTGAAGAGTTTTAGGCCAAAGAAGTGAGATGGTTGGCTTTGTTTCAGAACTCATGCTTGAGAATGGGCTGGGGGTGAAGTAAAGTCAAGGCCACAGATGGGAAGACAAGTCAGAAGGCTATGTGATAATGAAACAAAACACAGTGGTCCCCTGACCTAAGATAATGGAAATGAGGTTGGAGAACAGCAGACTGATTTGGGACACTGGTGTGTGGCCGAAGTAAGGAACCAGGAAAAGATCATTCAAATGAGGACTCGTAGGTAGCTACCCTGGGTAACAAATCAATGGAGGTGCCATTTACTGATGAGAAATAGTAGAGGAGGCCCGGGTCTCTGGGAGGAAGTCATGATTACAGTTTTAGATAAGTGGAGTTTGTAAAATGCCCAAGAGGAGATACCCAGCATGCTGTTGCTGTCCAGGTCTGAACTTAGACAGGCGGTCTGGGTGAGGATAAGTATTTGACAGTCATCAACACATGAGTGACGCAAAAGCTAAGGGAACAGAAGAGATTCCTTAAGGAGAGTCAGTGGGAAGAAGGCGGGCTTAGAACCCAAGGAGCTCCAGTGATAAGAAGCAGGCAGAGGAGGAGAAATGTGTGAATGTGACTAACGGACGGGCAGGCAAGCGGCAGTAAGTCAGCACATGGAATATGATAGACGTCACAGAGGCCAAGCAAAGTGGGTTTCAGCGCTTTCTAGAAGTGCATGATCGTAATGCCTCAGTTGCATACCTGACTGAGATCAGGCCAGGTTGTCTCTGGAAGTCATGCCATCTTACCCTTTGTCTGCCAGAAAGCTCTGTCACTATTCCAAACGGGGTCATTGTCAGAAACGCTTTTCAGGAAACATTGCTTTCCTGTAATTATTTTCTTAGACAGAAAAAAATGGCACTTGCTGAGTCATAATTTATTTAAGGAGACTCCATCCTATACTTTCTTTCAACTTGTCTCTTTCTCAGTGAAATCAATTAGATTCCTTACATATTTTCCTCTCCTTATCTCATTCCATTTTCAGGTCACTGTATTTCACGGTGCCTCTGACGCCAAGCGTGCTTTCAGACAGTCGGCCACGGGCAGATGTGCACTTTGCAATTGTAAGTCACCCAAATGTTGTGGTGGCAGCCACGCTCTGGGTCTCCAACTGCAATATGCTCTGTGGCCGCCTTGAATCTTTAGCCACTACCGACTTCCCCGACTGAATTGCTGTCTGTCTTCTCCTTTTCTCTCTCTCTCTACAGCTGGGCACTCTGGGGAGATGTTTTGGCTAGAATTAGGCATGCACAGATGATGCCTCCAGCTGCACATTCTTGGACTCTTTCTGGCTCTACAAAAGTTCTCGGTGTTCTTGCGGTTTATTCAAGCGGACAGTGATAGGGAACAAGTGGCCTATCCAGGTATTCTTTAAAAGCATTAAAAATGCGTCTTCGTTTCTGTGGCCACTCCTATCAGTTGAGACGAGCGGGAGGAGTAGTTCAAAATACACTGAGAGACAAAAGGAATGCAGGTACTCTTGGAAATTCACACTTTTTTTTCTTAGTTACTCAATTATCAGTAAGGTGGCTGTGGTGTGGTCGACTTAATTACGCCATGCACTGCATGGAAAAGATGGAGTATATTTTCAGAATAGTTCATCCTGAGCTATAACGAAGACCAAAGATCTAACATGGTCTAACCCGGTAACAATAGGGGAATCCAGTCATGGCTTTAGGTATAACCTCCAGACCAGCAGTTTCCAGATCTACTTCTCTAGGTCTGTCTTTGCCTCTAAACCTTCATCTGAGGTCTTCGATTACACCAGCTATTTTTACCTAAATGTCTTGGTAGCACTTGGAGTCCATAGATTCTGACTGAACTTTTCTCCCTCTTTTCCAAGAATACTTCCCCTTCCATTTTTTCTGATTCCAGCAGCTCTCCTGACCTCTTACAGCCTCTCAGTTTTCTTTGACTCTTTTATTTTTACCTGTATTCTTGATGCCCGGGTAGCGGCCCGTCTTCCTGGTCAGGCTGGCAGATCACATCTGTCCCTCATTTCCTCTCAGTGAGGTCGGCCCAGCCCAGATCCATATGCTTCCATCATTGGGGGACGATGGTCACTTCCTAAGGACTAAGTGGCTCTTCCTCCTCCTGTTTGTTCTCCCTTGACTCTGTCACATAAAGAGATGTCAAATTAATCTTCAAAAACACTGTGTTTCCTCGTAATGCTGCCCTAGTCTAAAGCATCCCATAGCTTCCTATTCAGTATGAGCCCAACACCGTCTCCAAAAGACTTTGAGATCCTTGCACAATTTCTGCGGCTGCCCTCTGGGTTAAATTTACTCCAGCCACTCATTGCTTCATTATTCCAACTTGTCAAAATAATTTTGATTCTTTCTGCCATCAAATGTATTTGTTATCCAGCTCAGTGTTGGGTCCGTATATGTGGTATATACAAGTATATGTCCTTTGCATGTGATTGGATGTTGATAAAAACTGTTATGAGCACAAGGATAGGCCCTAGAGATTTCTGCAGGACTGAATTTTTTTGAACTGCAGAGCTAAGGTTGCCTTTGATCTTGGGAATGATCATTTGCCTTCTGCTGTATCCTCACCTGAACATTTCCTGTCTCTTTGGGCTGTTCCTTTATTCATTCATCAAACGCCAATTGAACACCCCTTTTCCCGAAAACGATTTTTTTTCTGAGTAGGTAAAGCTGTTTGGAATCCACTCCTTTCATGAAACACTTAGGCCTGCTTTTATTTGTTTATTTATAATTGAGAGATTTGTCAGAGGTAAAAGCTGTTGATGGGTGTTGACCCTGTGGAGAAAAATTAGACACTTGCTTTGATGTCTAAGAAACAACTCTCATTTTCCTTTTTTTAAAAATTGAAGTATCATTGATATACAATGAAATAATTCCCATTTTTCTATACTGTCTGGTTCCTGTTGCTACATAGCAAGCACCTCTCCAAACACAGTGGTGTAAGGCTGTCCCTGCTTCAGACATGCTTTGGGGGCAGGAATTTGGAACAGGCACAGTGGGGGTGGCTCGTCTGAGCCTCTGCTTGAGAAGATTCGAAGTCTGGGCTGACTAAACAGCTGAGGACTAGACTAGAATCATCTGGGTACGTGTGCACTCACGCACTTGGCATCGCAGCGAGGAGGGCTTGAGGTCTAGGACGGCTGACCGGAGCCCCTTCTTGTGGCCTCCCTGCGTGGCTTGGCTTCTGGACAGTGTGGCAGCCTCCAGAGAGTCAGACCTTCCCCTGCTGGCCCAGGGCTCCCATGGTGAGTGTCCCTGTGAGCCAGATGACACCATGTCACCCTGACCAGGCCTCCCAAGTCACACAGCGGCAGTTTCAACACATTGCATTGGGTGTTAAGTGTCATAAACTGCATGGATTCAAAGGCAGGGGCTGTAGACCCCACCTGTCACTTGAAGGATATCAGTGAACATGCAGGTATGCTTTGAAATTGCCACACATGGGAATCGAGAAATCTTCTATAGCTACAGCCTTTGGGGACATGACCCGGGGGCTTGGTGTGTTGGGACCTTTGCCAGCTTTTCCAGAGTGGGTAACTCAGAGTAAAAACAGCCTGATGAAGAAATGTAATGATCACTTGCTTATACTTATCAAAAGTCAGCCAGGGTTTAATGTTTTTTAAGTTTGAGCCTTTTTTTTAATAAAGAGAAATGAGGTAAGATCATATTTTTTCCTTTTTCTGTTCTGTAATTGGCTAGAGTTGGTATTTCTTTTTAAGACTTAAAAAAGGTACTTCTGAGAGTTTCAACATTTGGCAGCTGCTAATAAGTGGGTAATGTCAATACATAAACAGTTTGCGTTAAAAGGCAGGTGGCATTTTTGGAGAAGTCGGTGTCACTGTGAGGCTGCAGCCGCACTGACCACCTCCACCCCATCTGCAGGGACATTTCTGTCTGTCGTAAGTAAAGCCCCCTCCTTCTGCCTGCTTTGACTACCTCCCTGAGTTCTGAGTTCCCCTTTTTTTTTGACCTTGAGTTTCAGCTTCTTGAGTCGTCAAGAGGACTGGGCCGCTGGATTCTACCAGCCAGAACCTCAGAGGCTGTGGCCACAGGGGAGGACAGCTTTCCGCTCTGATAATGTCTGTGTTGACATTCACTAAACACATACTCACCGAGAGCCTCTTCTGTTCCAAGCCCTGTGCTAGGGGGTACAGTTACAGAAAATGAGCAAGACCAGACCTAGTTCCTGCCTTTGTGGATTTTACGTGTAAGGAAGACAGCAGGAGAGGAGCGAGGTGCTTTAAAGCACTGGGGGGCCGGGGCAGCTCCCCCGAGCGAGAACAGTTGAGCTAAGAGCTGGGATATGAGTAGGTGCTAATCAGGAGAGGAAGGGAGAGTGATCCAAGCAGAGAGGACAGCCTGTGGATGGAAGGGCAGGGGGTTCTGGAGGGACGCAGGGTGAGAGAGGGCCAGAGTGAGGGAGGAGACAGTGGGGAGGAATGGGTGCAGAGTGGGCGACTGTGTGGAGCCTGGGCACCGGCCATCATGGGTCCCTTCTCTAGAGACATGGGATAGTAGGGTACACACACACACACACACACACACACACACACACACGGACACACGGACACATACAGGCGTATGTGTATACCCACACACACGTGCAGAACCAACAGGATATATAATGTAAACCCCATTACATACATAATGCATCCTACATATAAATAATCATATACATGTGTGTGTGTGTATGTAAAATCCTATATAATATAACCCTCTATATGGTAAGAGGGCTGGCAAGTCTGAAGTCTTCAGGGCAGCTGGCAGGCAGGCTAGAAATTCAGGCAGGAACGGGTGCCGCAATATTGAGAGAGAATTTCTTTTCTGAGAAAGAATTTCTTCTCTTCTAGGAAACTTTGGTTTTTGCTCTTGAGGCCTTCCAGCGATTGGATGAGAGCCGCTGTGTTATCAAGGTAATCTCTTCAAGTTGACTGACTGTGGTTGTTAAGCACATCTAAAAATTGTCTTCACAGCAACACCTAGATTAGTGAGTAATTGCGGGGTACTATAGCCCAGCCAAGCTGACACATGAAACTGGACCTCATACGTGGGAAGGAGTTTTGTGTTGATCCTAACAGTAATGGAAAAACCTTTGAGAGATTTTAGGAAGAGGTGGCATGACTGAATTTGTATTTCCTGAATGTGCTCCAAGCTGTCAGAGGAAGGTTGGTGTTTATGAGCCCCACCAGGGTTCTATGAGGGCCCTGGGCTCTCCGAGGAGGCGTCTGTGTCACGCAGCGCTTAGCATTGAGTTGGTCGGATGCTCGTCGCAGGTGTGCCCTTACCGTCTTGAAACCACCTCTTGGGGAGGTCTTAGGTGCTGTGTTTATTTTCTGCTGGCTTTTCTCTCCAATGAGATTGGATGCTCTTTGGTGGGAGGAAGCATCTTTAGTGCCTGGGCACAAGCGTGTACCAGTTTAGTGCCACCTAGCACATGCGTGTGCCCGGTGAGTATCTGGGGATGAGTGAGCCTGGATGGGTGCCGTGTTCCCCCCAAAGTGCCTTGTGAAGAATCAAGGAGCATCAGTCCTATCAGTAGTTCTGGGTAGCAGAAAGGTAACATCAGCGGCAGAACACTGCCAGGCTCTTATTTCTAGCTTTCTTTCCTTTCCTTTCCTGATACACAGCTGTTCTTTTACTGTGCATAGATGTCTGCTCTAAAACATACTTTCTTAAATAAATTTTTAAATTTTGGAATGATTTAAGATTTACAGAAAAGTTGCAAAGACAGCACAGAGAGTTCCCACACATCCCTCACCCAGTTCTCCTAATGTCACCATCTTATATTACCAGGGTACCTTTGTCAAAAAGATGAAACCGACATGGGTTTATACTAGCTGAACTCCAGACATTATTTGCCTTTTGCCAGTTTTTTCCATTAATGCCCTTTCTCTGTTCCAGGATCCTACCTAGGGCACCACAGTGCATTTACTCATCATGTCTCCTCTGGTCTGTGACAGTTTCTCTGTCTTTCCTTGTTTTCCATGACCTCGACTGTCCTGAGGAGTGCTGGCTGGGTATCCTTAGAATGCTACTCCCCAGCCCCCAAGTCTGGATTTGTCTGATGTTTTCTAATGGTTAGACTGGGGTTGTGGGTATTTAGAAAGAACACCACTGAGGTGGGGTGTCCTTCCTTCACATGACAGGACAGGGTACCCAGCATCGCCTGACGGTGCTGACCTTCATTGCTAAACTAAGGTGGTGTTTACAAGGCAAGTTTCTCCACTGTGAAGTCACTGTTTTTCCAATTCCCTGGTGCATCTTTGGTAGCGAGTCACTAAGTTTAGTCTGTCCCCAAGCATGGGGGTTGGAAGGCATAAGCTCTACCCTGTGGGATGAACAGTATCTGCACATGTTATTTGGAATTCTTCTGTAAGGAATATTTGTCTCTTTTTACCCATCTCTTTACTTATTAAATCATTTGCTCTTATCAGTATGGATTGTACTTTATATTTTGGGTTATAATCCTATTAGTTGTTACTTATTTTGTTGCTTAAATTGTCCCAGCTTTGGCCATTGGGAGCTCTTTCAGGTTGGTTCTGTGCCCCTTTGACATGTCCCATCCTTTTATCTTTTTAAGCACTTCTCTGTTTTTTGGTGCTACAAGATGCTCTAGGTATATCTTGTATCTTCCATGGCCCAGTCCTAGAAAAAGCCATTTCTCCCTGGTTCCTTTTATTGGAGAATGGTATTTAGAAACCAGGATCTTGGTGCTGGGTGTGCTCATTGCTCCTGGGGTCTCATTCCTTCCAGGCCCTGTGTGTCAGCAGACAGAGCTGGGAATATATGTGTTG
Organism: Manis pentadactyla; assembly: GCF_030020395.1. NCBI lineage: Eukaryota > Metazoa > Chordata > Mammalia > Pholidota > Manidae > Manis > Manis pentadactyla. The sequence continues at coordinate 106,411,827 of NC_080030.1, read as the reverse complement.
TATGTTAGCCATATAAATACATATCTATAATTATTTCTGTATCTGTCCATCTGCATATACATATATGTACATTCAATTCACCATGAGTATATATCGATGTCTGACTATTAACCAGCCCCACAGGGTTCATTCTAGCCTGGCTTTCTTGCTTATCTGTAACTCCCTCTCCAAGACTAGGAAACCTGGCTTGCACCTGTCCATTCCATTATTTGTTCAACTGTGATGCTAAATGTAAAACAGTTTCAGAATTGTTAACCTGTATCCCCATTAGAAACAAATTTAGCAACTGGAGTGCAGTGTTTACGTATGGCTCCCTCCTCTTCCATGTAACTATTTTTATAGGAAGTGATATAATGAGTTGAGAATTATCTCTAAAGTCATTTTGCTTTGGTCCAAATCCTGGCTTCATCACTTATTACCTTGGAGCTTGGAGAGTTACTATTCTCTGAGTTTCTTCATCCATAGAATGGAGACATACTTCATGGGGTTGTTTGAGGATTAAACCAGTTAAGGTATATAAAGTGCTTAGAATATTGTGTGGCATATAGTAGGGACTAATTAAGTGTTCGACTTTATTTCTTCTCTAGCAATAATTGTTATTTTAATTGCTACTAGTATAATGCTGGGAATATTGGGGCACAATATACTTTTGAGTGATAGTGTGATCTCTACTCCTGAACTATCTTCTTATAGCACTCAGCAAAGGAAGTTACACATAACTCCCTTTCTCTCTCTTTTTCTATCTGGAATTAATTTATCATTCATTTCTCCACCAGCTTTTTGTGATTTAGAAACTCTAAGATGTAAGTCCAACATTTTTAGTGTATTAACCCCCTTGACTTTGGCCTTCATGAGATCATGGATCATACCCTTATTAGGCTTTTGTATCCCTGGTTTCTAGTGCATTGCTAGAACAATGAATGAAGGACTGAATCATAGTGATTTAGGAGTCGAGTGGTCTAAGCCATGTGATGGTTTCTGGTTTCTTATTCTGTAATTAAGTCTAGTTGCTCTGTGGTTATCACTGCCTGGAAAATCATAGATTTTTGTAAACCTTGAAATAGAGGTTGGGGGGCTTCATTCAAAACATTTATGGTAATTTTCTGCCTATTGTTGTTATTAATATTGTACAGCAAAACAGCCATGGTTTCTGCCCAGGGATAGTCAGCACTTCTGGGCAGGGTCCTGTGTTACTGGCATTTGAATTAGGCTTCAATGAACCCAGCTGCAGTTGCGTTAGCAGCTCTTAAACTATTTTGTACATTTGGGGTTTGATAAAATACAATATGTATTTCCCCCACCATTTTCCCTTTGTGCTAAAAAAACAACCAAAACACAAAAACAGAAAACCCACACAAACCAAAACCACATACACACAAAGGTGCATTAACTTGGTAGAGGGCTACTAATTATCTGCATGGCTAGTCATTTTAGAATCTTTAAAATATAAAATTGAACCAATAGCTGATGCCTAATCCTTCAAGTCATTGTAGCTGTTCTATAAAATGTCCTGCTCCTTAAAACTAGAGTAAGCAACACCTTTTTTTTTTTGGCAAAAATATCTTAAAACAGGAATTCTCTGCAAATTCCTGAGGTTCCAATATTTTCTTTTCCTTTGATTATCTGAAGGCGCTGTAGACTTTAGGGTTAGTGCACAGAATTCAGCCAAATATAAAGAGAGAAAGTCAAATCCAGGTGCTCGAAGTGGATGGAAGTCCTCCTGCTACCTGGGTAAACTACAAAGGGCGTGCGGTGGCTGTGGCTAACTGAGGTCAGCAGCCATGCCACTGAGGTCAGAGCGGCTGACCACGTCACTTAGCAGCGACCAGTGAGTTACTGTGCTTTGGAGTTGCTGAGCTCTCCCTCCTCTCCCACTCTCAGAGACAGGGCCTCAGTTTCTCTAGCAATAATGTTTTTTAGGAATTAACATCTATCCCACTCAGGTCTGGCTTACTCTCACTTCTCAGGGCAGATGATTTCTTCTGTAAGATACACCACCTCTTAGGTCTCCAGTGCTTTTCATGAAGAAAGTGTCCCAAATACTTTCCTGGGCTTTTTAAATTTCTTTTTCTTCCAAGTCTGATCCCTCCCTCTTCGTGTTATAGCCGTGGAGGCTGTGAAGGGTAGACGTACTTCGGGTGGTTGTAATTTGAATAGAACAAAGAAGAGACCAAGAATTCAACATCCAAGTCTCCTCCTGCCTGGGAAACAGCTGGAGCCGAGTGCCGGGTGGTGGGACACTTGGGTCTGAGAGCTGCGCCGCGAACGCACAGCTGTGCCACCACAGTGGTTAACCCCCCCGGGGGAACTGGGGTGTGGTGGGCAGCATTAGTTACCAGGGGAAATGATTTGACCATTGCTGGGGGAATTTGTTGTAAAACAGAGCTGTGTGTACAATGTGTTTTATTGAGTTGCTCAACACACTTCACAGAACACGAAGCCTTCCTGCCATGTGGCAGGTGCTCTGTGGGTCACAGGAAAATAACTCAGGTTTGCCTGAGGCCTCGCAGTCGCCCTGAGGGTAGAGAATAGAGAGAAAGCAAGGCTCTCACAACGACCCAGAGCCTGAACATTTCCAGACCTGGCTTCACGACTCGATCAGCCTCTTTGTGGCCTGTTATGAACAGGCCAACTTGCCCTCTTAACTCAAGAGGCTGCCAGTCCCAGTAGCCCATTGAGAAAGTTCTCTGGAACCTCTTCTCCTCGTCATCTGACCCAGGTTCCCAACTGTCTCCTGGCTTCCGTGTCTGCCCCCAGTCCCCTTAGGGGCACCTCTCTCCCTCTGCATGTCACCGTGGCCACCAGGTCATGAACTCTGCTGTCAGAGGGAAGGAAAGGCGATCTCGGCCCATGTCCCCCTTAATCATAGCATTTTATGAAAAGAATTCTCCCTTCCAAGGCTCATAACTAAATCATACATAAGTTGATTTGAATATTATCTTGAGGGACTGGTTATATTAGAGTATAAATCAGAAGCAATCAGTCCATAGCACAGGGTGTTGGGATTATAGTGTGTCAGCTCAAGGGAAGGAAGAACAGGCTAGTCTGGCTCCTTGACCAGATGGTGATTAGTCAACCCCATCCTGGCCAGACCCGGACGGCTGGGCAGTAGGGGCCGTGACAGGGTCGGGGAAACTCAAGCCACAGCTGGAGGTGTAAACCGCCCGTTCTAGTTTTCCAGGGATCCGCTTCTCTGCTCTAGAATGTAAGAGCTGAGGAGGCAGGTGGGACAGGGTGGTGGAGTGAGACAGGCTTCAGAAGTGGCAGGTCTGAGTTCAAAATCAGTGTGAAACGGGAATTGAAAACATCTAATTCGCAGGATTGTTGTAAAGATGAGTGGTAACCTATGTATTACCTGGCACATGTTAGCTGCTGAATGAATAGTAGCTTCAGTACTGATTGAAAAAGTGCTGCTAGACTTAATGACAACAGAGGGACAGACCAAAGAGTTTAATCCAGTTTTGTGCCCCTAAAGTCCATTAAAACCACCCCCCCAACTTTCTTTAAAATATTTTTCTTTTAAAACAAATGCCTGTTCAATGTCAGGTTAGTACAACTCAGAAAACTAATTCCATTGTGTTTAGTGCATTTCCTTCTTCTATACATGCGTTTAAATAAATTCCATTTTATGATTCTAATGTGGTTTTAAATTCTGTTTTTTTCTTAATATTATAATGAGAAAAGTTTCCTCTTTTTACATAACAAGCCATTCCTGAGAATGTTGTCTTCTCTTGAGCTATGCCTCAAAAGTGTGCTTACCCAACACAGAAGCAAATTTCTAGAAAAATGTGAGAGTTCTTTGCTAAGTGGAACGCTCAGTTTTATAACCAAAGGAAGCACAAAGCCAAAGAGCATGTGTTTAGTTACTGGTAAGGTCAGGGGAAATGGTGTGTTAACGCGATTGTTCATACGGCACATCTCAACGAGTTTGTTTTGTTTTATGGAAAATTGCAAACATATACAGAAATAGCGAGGAGAACACATTGAACCTGCAGTTCTCCTCCAGCCGCGGCCGTTGTGGCCACACGGCCCGCGGTGTTTCAGCTCTCCTCCCACTCATTCCACCACCCACCACCCACCAAGATGGTTCTGACGTAGATCTCAGATACTGCTTGGCTTTGTCTGTGGCACACGTGGGGCCTGCTTCTGCGTTACTCTGTAGTGTCTGGTTCATGCTGACTGGTGATGTGGGAACAGCCCAGGCTTTACAATTAGACATGCAGGTGTTCAAATAAAAGCCCCATCATGAGTGAGCCCCTTAGGAGAAGCTCAAGAACCTCAGCTGTCAGAGCTGGTGCAGTTATTGTAGAATTCAAGGAGATGGCGTATATAAAGCAACTGCAGTCACTTCTTACAGTAGCCAAGATACGGAGGCAACCTAAGTGCCCGTCAGTAGATGAATGGATAAAGAAGATGTGGTACATATACATAATGGTATACTATTCAGCCATAAGAAGAAAACAAATCCTACCATTTGCAACAACATGGATGGAGCTAGAGGGTATTATGCTCAGTGAAATAAGCCAGGCGGAGAAAGACAAGTACCAAATGATGTCACTCATTTGTGGAGTATAACAACAAAGCAAAACTGAAGGAACAAAACAGCGGCAGACTCACAGACTCCAAGAAGGGACTAGTGGTTACCAAAGATGGGGATGGGGGGCGGGCGGGTGGGGAGGGAGGGAGAAGGGGATTGAGGGGTATTATGATTGGTACATATGGTGTGAGGGGGTCACAGGGAAGGCAGTATAGCACGGAGAAGACAAGTAGTGACTGTGTCATCTTACTATGCTGATGGACAGCGACTGCAATGGGGTATGTGGTGAGGACTTGATAATATGGGTGAATGTAGTAACCACAATGTTTTCCATGTGAAACCTTCATAAGAGTGTATCAGTGATACCTTAATAAAAGTAAATAAATAACTAAAGCAACCGCAGTCCCCTGCCACTGGTATGGCTCAACAAATATCCCATTCTTCTTCTCACATCCAGCCCCCTGCCCGACTCCGGAGAGCCCCTGTGGGCGGGGACGGACCCCCACGAGGTCGGCCCACCGGAGCCCCAGGTGCTGGGGACATGCCCTCTTTGTCCCTCCCAGCAGCCTCCCTGTCTCTCTCTGAGGATTTGAGCTGCTCTGTTTCTGAGCTGAGCTTGGCAGGGCAGGAGATACCTGGGCCTCTGCCACTCAGTGGGCAAAGCTGCGGATGCTCATATTGCCCCCGCTTGGTGTGTGTGGTCCATGTGGGAGCCGGGCCCCTGCGGTCGCCTGCGCCCTCTGCCCCGTCACTGACCTGAACTGGCCTGGAGTCTGGGACTGTTTATCCCTGCGTGCCCTTGGCCCTGGCATTGGGTCTCGCACTGTTGGAAGGCTGGGATGCCCACCTCACCAAGGGAGGGCCGTGGGGGGCGTCGCCTGCATCCCACAGGTTGCAGGGGTGAGAGCTGGCATGAAGTGGCGAGGGGAGCGTGGCGGCCCCTTCTCCCCGCACACCGGCTGCTGGGCCAGCTCCCAGGGCATCTCAGGTGTCCCTGGTACACAGTTCACAGCATCTTCTTTTTTCTTTTTTAGTTTTGATTTTTATTCTCTGCCCTGTGCTCTAGTCCTTCCGAATTTCAGGGAGCCTCTCGCCGTCCCATCCCCACGCAACCCCACGTGGCATTCACCCAGCGGTCCGCGTCCCCTCTGCCGCCGGCCTCGCCCCTCCAGCCCATCCCCCGGTGTGTCACCCTGCTCGCCCTCCGGCCACTTCCCCGTGTTCCCCTAGAGAACACACTGGTGTGGCTTCTGACCGTCTTTCCCCAGACATGGAGAAGGAGGAAGAAGCTAACACAGAAATGCTTTCAGGCTGAACGCACAGGGGAAGGAAAAGACCTTTGCGTCCCCCCAGCACACAGTGTGCACTCCCTGTCTGTCCCCCACTCATTCCCACCCTTCCTCGCCAGACCAGGCGCCTCGTGTGTCCCCTGCCCTTTCGGGGGCTCCAGGGACTCCCTCCCTGGACCCGTTTGGAAGCTGCTGCCCTCCCAGCGTCAGGCTTTTGGCTGAGTGAAACCAGCTGCGGGCCTAGTGGTAGGACGTGGCGGGGCTCCCGGCCCTGCCCTCCGCGGGGCTCCGCTCCTGGGCTTCGGGCCCAGTCTCTGTCCTCGGTCCCTGTCTTTGGAGAGGGCCCGCACCGCCGTGCCTCACTGGGTCTGGGAGGGCCTGACCCGCTGGGGAATCCCAGCTGGGAAGCCAAGGCTTGGCTGTCTGCTTCTTTTTGTGGGTTTGGTATTAATTTTATTTATTTCTGACAAAAGTTCTATTTAAGCTGTACAACGTGCTGTTTTGATATTTGTATATGTCGTAAAATGATCACCACAATCAAGCTAATGAACATTTCGTTACCTCCCATCATTGACTTTTCCTCTGTGTACGATGAGGATGCTTGCGATCTGCTCTTGTAGCCAATTTCAGGTTTATGACGTATTATTATTATTACTATAGTCCCCATGCTGTACGTTAGGTCTCCGGAGCTGATTTATTTAACGTTTTAGGTTGAGCTTCAAGGACGTTGTGGGACAAGGCCGTGAGTACCTTTTCTATCAGATTCCGGGTGTTGGGTTAGTAGCCACTGGGCGTGTCCCTTCCCCAGCAACCCCGGGCCCGGTGGCACTGAGGTGCAGTGGGCAGGTGACATGAACACACCTGCTGAGGATGCTCTCGGGAAAGAAATTCCAAACATTTGTAACTAAAAACAAACTACAGCGCTGGATATGGGTAATAGCTTTATTCTACTCTTTGATTCTTAATGCTCATCAGTCAACTTCCACATGAAGGAAAGTTTATAGCTTTTATCAATATTGATCAATATCTCCTCTTCCTTCCCCACCCTGCCACCCTCCTATAACTACCATTCCACTCCTTTCTCTGGATTCCACATATAAGTGAGATCTCGTGCTGCGTGTCTTTCCGTGTCTGGCTTCTTTCACTTGTATGATGTCCTCCAGGTCTGCTGTGTCGCCACAGTGGCACGATCTCCTTTTGTATGGCTGAATCTCTGAGCGCCTTCAGCCCCGTCTGACCTCCGTGCTTTGCCCACTGCTGTGCTGGGTCCCCCTTGGGTTCTTTTCTGCTTTGGACACACGGCCACTCTCACTTGCATTACTGTTTCTTCACTGTTGCTGAAGGCTGTCATTTCTAAGGTGCCTGTTTTGTGCCAGGTAGTTCCCTTGTTTTATCTCGCCTATTCTGTACAAAAATCCTAAGGGGCAGGTACTATAGACATTTTACAGATACGAAAACTAAGGCTCAGAGAGGTTTAATGACTTCCTGTGTATGTCCCTAAGTAATAACAGAGTTAGGACTCTAGCTACGAAAACAAAAGGCAAAACAAAACAAAAACCTAGGAAAGTAGAAAAACACAGATTCTTGGATCTTACCAAAAGAGATTCTAATGTGTCGGTTTGGTGTGGGGACCAGGGAGTACATACATTTTAACAAGTGTATAGACCTTAAATCAGCTGATCATGGACTCTCTGAGATAAAGCTAATGATAGCCTAACCCCTTCACAGACACCCACGGGGCACGTCTGTACAGTCAGTCCCTTGTGGCAGCTGCAGGCTCAGAAAACATACTCTCAAACTTCGGGGAAAACCTGTTCTGTGAAGCAGGAGCTGGAAAGGATCAACAGAACATGGGAGAATTGCCTTAGGAAAGTATCTGTTAAAATGCTGCCAGCGGTGTTTGGAGGTGCCGAGCAGAAGTCTGGATGCAGCGTGTTGAGAAGGCCACGAACTACTCGGCTGCATTTCAATCTGAGTAATTGTTGGGCTGCAATAATAGGAGGAAGTGCTGTGGAGAGGGCCAGGGAGAGGCAAGCCAGCGAGTAAGAAGTGTTTAGACAGGATGTGTTCTATTTCAGGGCAGCCGGCCTGGGCGCTTGGGAGAGAAACCTCCCTCGGAGGAGAGGAGCCCTGGGAATTTCTAGCAGGAGCCTTCCCTTGACGGTGACTGGCTTCTGATCCGAAGGGGGGCTCACTGAGGAGATGGCCCATAGTGGGTCTACCAGATGGCTAACCCCACCAGGAAAGGGACACCTCCGCGGACCGGGGGACCCCATTCCCAAACCAGGTGTGTTCGGCTCGGTGAATCGCTCTCAGATGGGTTTGGACAGCATGAGCCCACTGCCTGGAGCACAGTCCCCACCGGCTCAACTGATAGAAGCTGTGTTTCTGAAGACTAAACTAGGAACCCCCCGCGGCACTGTGAGATTTCATCTGGCCAAACTTTCACTGAAAGAAAAACTCATTCGTCAGGCTTTAAGGGCTTACGGCTAGGCAGGATTGCCCCAGGGACCCTGTGCCTTGGACACTAGGAAGACTGGAGACTTCATTTGTCTCCTAAGGAGTAGATATTTGAAAAATGCTGCATTTCCCACTGACCAAATAAAAAACTTGGTACAAATGTAGATTTGAATTTACAAAATGGATGACTTTGTATATCCCGGATAGATGGGCAGATAATTTGAAATTATACCACAGAGAGATTGGGGCAAAGAAGAAAGGACTGGCCGCCCAATGAGTCAGTGGCAAAAGTGGGACTAGAGTGCCCGTGGTTCTGACGTCTCATCTGTTCTCAATTCAGTTAAATCTCAATCATTGCAGCCAGCATTCTTGTTCTGTCTATCTTTCCTCCCCCAACCCCAATTTTGTTCTTCAAGACACTGCTTTTTGCTGTCTTGGACTTGGCTGGCTTATGAATTCCTTTCTGTCAGACCCACTGATATTTTATTTTGCGTGTGGTGAAGAAGAGCTTGTACGATAATGCTTGATATGCTCATGGGGAGATAAAGGGCTCAGAGGCCGCGCAGCGGGCAGCTCTAACTGATGGACAGTGTGACCGTCTCTTCCTGGTCCCACGGCCTCCGAGGATGTTCGTGGGCTTTGCTGGAGTTGATTCTCCACTGAACAGAATGAAAGGTGATTTGTGTCAGCAGAAAACTCAGGAATAGTCCAACTGAGCTGTTGGTGAAGCTTACGAGAAAGATTGTGGTGAGTGTGTGAAAGACAGTGGGTTGGAGTCCAGGCTGGAGCCAGAAAGGACATCTTATGAATGAGGGTTGAGGACACAAATTGATTAAACCAGAAAACAAAAAACACATAAAAAGCCAAAAAACCACACACACACAGATACACATACCCTTTAATTCCTTAATATAAATTCTTTAACACATGCAAATTTCTCACATATATACAAATTACTCGTAATTAATAGCAATTATTTTATAGTACTTCTTGTGTCCTTAAAAGGTATATATCAGATCCTTTAACTCCCTTTTTACAATGTTGCCTGTCCCATAAATGTGCAGTGAGCACGCCTTGTACATTCCGACTTCCCTCCGCCACTGTGTCCCAGGTCCACTGCCAAGCACCTGCCCCTGGACCTGCCAGTGTACCCGCGGCTGGGTCCTCGCGGCAGGGTCAGCAAAGCCACAGGGAACTCTGGTTCCTTTCATTCTGACTGACCAGCTTGTAATGCTGTACATACCCAACCAATGACGTTTTCCAGCTTAGAATACAAATAGAAGAAAAGCTATGCCAAACACAGGATCTTCATCTTTGAACTTATCAAAAAAAACCTAGCATTCTCTGGCCAAAACAGATAATATTTACTGGAAAAGCAGTGAATTCTGGCATGTCAGGGATTGCTTTGAAGTTTCTTCTTCTAAAAGAAAGACATCCTTTTATATATCACCATGGCTTCCCCTGGGTTCTTGCAGTTTTTGAAAACAACCTACTTGCTAAAAGGCTTACGCTGTTAAGAAATTACAGGCACTAGCAGGTTGAGAGCCTGCTTGTCGGGCCTGAAAACATTTTGTGTGCGTGAACTACTATGGGAGGAGGAAAGAGATGTGGTCAGAGAGGAATAAACACAGCTGGTTTCAATATTAGAGCAAAGATAGGCATTTTGCTCTTTATTGTGGTACCTGCTTTAGGAATTGGATGGAACCCATGAAGAGCACCCATGGGACTGGAGGCATGTGTGGGTCCAGCGTGTAGGCTGGGAGCTTCACTTCCCTTCGTGTCGCTGTGGCGACACCTTCTCACCAGCCCCTCATTTCAGCACACTCGGTTTTCACTCATTGTGAAAGTTCCGCTTCTTGCAAAAGGATCTACATCTTCCTTGACTCGTAAAAATAATTCTGAATTTAAGCTGCAACTATAAAAAAAAAACAAACAACCCAGCAAACAAGCAGCAGACTTTCTGATCTAAGTTATGGGAAAGTGGACTTTATTTTCTATTTAAAGAAATAGGAGTCTTCATAACATATTAGTAATTCTAGCAAAAGAAGTTTGATAGGGACTTGATTGCATCAAAGAAGGCAGTCCTTAAAATGTTCATTCACTCCTGCTCCGACCTGTCACTTTCAGTTTTTAAGAAAAGTAGAAACAAAGTTAGACTTGGAAATGAAGTCACTTGTCACTTTTAATGTGGTGATTTCCACACCAAGTTTAAGAAAAAGGGAAAAACAAATTTTTTTTAACTGGAAGTTCAACAGATTTTTATGGCCTAGTAAGCATTGGATATTTAAAGTCAAATACAGTCAATCTGAGCAGAAATTTACCACCCCCATTACAGGACAATCTCCCTGTCTTTAATAATCCTTTGGAATTCTCATTCCAATCGTACTTTTCCACTAAACTCTTTTCTAATTAAAAAATAAGTTTGGCCTGCCTCAGTGCTGAGGCTCTGCCCAATTTTGGAAGAGAGAATTCTCTGGTACATGTATTCATCATTGACCTCTCCTATATTTTAAACTTGAATGAACAGTGGGGACCTAAAACCCAAAATATTCCTGTCTCAACTCATCATCCAGCGTGCACTCTGCAAAACTGCTCCCCGTGTTCCCTTCCCAGCACCCAGGAAGCTAGGAGTCATTCGGCCTGCAGTTCCTCCTCCTTTAAATCCCATCATGATTCAGCCTCCTAAGCTGAGCTCCGACTTCTCTCGTTTTCGCCACTGCCACGGTCACTGCCCTAGAGCAAGCCCCCGCCGCTGTACCCTGGACGGGCCAAGGACCTTCCATTCGGTCTCCCTGCTTCCCGTCTGGCTTCCCCGCTAATCTAGCCTCTCTCCCCACCAACTGGACAGATCTTCCTAAAACCCACTGCCGATTAAGTGGCTCTGTTGTCCTCAACTTCCTGCAGCTCCCCAAGAGCACGGGGTGGAGTTGAGATTCTCCAGCCCGGTGCTCAAGGGCCCCAGGGCCTGGCTTCCTGCCCCATCTTCAGCCCTGTTAGCCACCCCACGGGCCCCGGTGCCCCCTGAGTGCTCTCTACCGCGTCCCCCGCCCGCACCATTCCACTGATCGCTCCATCTGTTTAGAATTTTATTTTTCTCATTCTCCCTGGCTGAGTTTCCGTTCGCTCTTTAAGGTCTGGCTCCTGGGAGCAAAGCCTAGATAACCTGCCCCCTCTCCCTGACCGCACTGCTCTCACCCGGGTCAAGGGGAGCCTCTTTCTCCTCTGGGCTCGGTATGCTCTCCACGTCCGTGTTAGGATGAGCTTGGAAGGGTCTTATTTTTGTATGTGTTACTTGTCTAGCTGCTGTCCCAGACTGTAGGCAGCTTGAGCCTGAGGGCTTTTCCAGCTCATAGCCACCCCCCCCAGACTCACTGCTGTGACCCTTACATGGCTGCTGACCTAGTCAGGGTGCTTACAGGGTGAGCGAGCCACTGACCGCTGCGGCTTCCCAGGCGTCGACGAGCTTAGGGCGCCGTCCGCCGCGGAGCGGGGCCTGACTCAGCCGTGCAGCGCGGAAGCAAGGGACCTTGTCTTCTGTCCCCGCTGTCTCCACGCAGTGCCCTTCGTGGCTGTCCCTTGCTCACTGCCTCCCTGATGGTCGCCTCACTCTGGAATGGGGCAGGGGGACACGGACAGGTTTGTCTTTCCTCAGAACCCCCTTGCCGTCCTCCTGCCTTTAGAGCCATTCACGTAGTCCCCCAGCATCTTGGAGCCTTGTCTCAAGTGCCGCTGAGGTGGGAGAGTCACTGCTGGTGGATTCCTCCATCAGTCATCTCTCTGACACAAGGGACTGTGTTTTTGTAGAGGAAACTGTACGGTGTAATATCCCCCCGTTTGCAGCATTAATATTCACTTTGAGGGATGACGCGCAAAACTCAAATTAATGTGAGAGATACAAATGACTGTCCCCGCCGCAGGCGGTCAGTGGGCAAGGGCTCCCTGTCCGTCCTCCCTGAGTCCTGACCTCTCCAAGGTAGAGGCTGCGATGCCCATTTCAAGACCCGTTAGCCCGCAGCTGCTAGGCCATCCACAAACAGCTGCCACCGCCACGTGGAAGGTCTGCACTGAGTTCTCATTTATATGAGCTGAGTTTTACTGGGGCAAGTGGAAAACCTACTCCTTTGGGAGTTGATGTATTTGCCCTAACATTTACCTGTGATAGAGGATCAGGGGGCTTAAGCACTTTTCTTTTTGGCCTATTTTGGTGACCCACCCCCAAAGGCCCCTCACCTTCTCTCCTCAGATTAGCTTGGAACCAGTTATGTAGGAAATTCACCGGACATGTTAAGGCCACTGGTCTCCAGACAACTTGGTTGAGGGAATGTGGCTAACTTAGTTCAGTGTTGAAAAGCTGACCTTGAGTGAAGGTGGGTAACCACGCAGCACCCAGATTTAAGCCTCAACACCCACTACCACCAACAGAACCCACTGCCCACGGCCTCTGGATGGTGAGGACAAAAACTAGAAAAACACACAAACAACCAGTTTCCTTGGAGTGGATGAACCCCGCCCTTTCTGAAGGCTCTTTGAGATTTGTGATTGAGATGTTGGACAGCCTGCCGTGGAAGTCACATTTGACCACCTCCAGATTGGAGGCTGTTATTTTTGTGAAAGTCTATTTTAACCAAAGGAAATCCTGTTTCCCCAGCAGTCCTGGCAACGGCCCTGAGATGCAGGGTCGTCTCAGGAGTGTTGTGAGGACATGGGTTCTCTTTAATCTCGGAATAAAAATATGTGATGTTTACAAGGTGTATCAGGGTAATTGGAATGTGTCTGCCTGTCTGCTGGCCTTCCTCCCGCAGGGGGACCTCGTAATTAGAGAGCACCGTGTTCATGTGGTGGCCTGTTTTCCTTTCATGGCTTCTTGCGCGCAGTTATGGGCAGGACCGTTACCCTGGGCTCCGGAGAGCTCGTGCCTGCGGACAGCTGCAGCTAGAACAAAGGGGAGGCTGTGTGCCACTTGTGGTTCTCCCAGAGGCTGTGGGGCAAAGTGGGAATTGAGACAAGGATGGCTTGGTGTATGAAATGCCTGGGTCCCAGAGAAACTGCCAGTGTGTGCTGAGGCAGTATACCTTTGGGATAAACAGAGAAGGCCAAAGAAGATTTCCCTTTTCTTTAAGCAAAAGGGCAGGAAAAGAAATACCTACTCGTATCTTTTTGTGTGTATCTAGTTTTATATTAAGTATTAAAATTATATTCTCAATGCCTTGAGTGTAGTCGTCAGGAGCACCACAAACTCACATTTCCTAGCTTGATTCTGTCTGTTCCCGCTCTCTGCTAACCCAGAAGCTCCGTCCTCAATAAGTATGTTTTGAATGAACGACTGCCTCTCCCTGCAGAGTTCCTCTCCTCCTTAGCCCCTGGAAGTCCCCAGCAGGGTGTCTGCCATGTGCTCGAGTGGGTCTGCCAACCACAGCCCCCTTGTGACTGCTGGCTGTCCCCACTCCCCGGCCCCAGCCCCTGCTGCTGCCTAAGGGTGACCGCTGACCTCGCTGAGAACTCTGAGCTGCGTCAGCGCGCTGGCTTCCTCTGTGTCTCACACTGCCCCTGGGCCCTGGAGCTGCGTTGCCCACAGTGTCCCAAGTTCTTGAGCTTTTCCACCTCTGCATCTGACTGCTGTCCTTGTGGAAGCCCAAACCATCCATGGAGCCAGGCAGGGAAATGTGTTCAAATCTCTCTTATTGCCCACTGGAGATTTAAGCATCCCTGCCACAAAAATCTTTCTCGGACCTGAAATTGAAATGTCATTTCAGCATTTCTCAGCCCTGGGTAGGTAAGTACACGTGCCCAGTCCCCTCCTCCAGGTACGTTGATGCAGTGGGTCTGAAGTAGAATCAGGCATTGTGTTTGTCCAAGGTTCACAGATGATTCCGAGGGGCATGCAGTGTTGTGAAGGATCCTGCCTTAGGTTATCTACTCATATAAATGGACGCCCAGAGGGGTCATCAGTTTGGGCTCAGCCAAGATACTCTGCAGAAAAATGGCATCCTTAGGGAGGCAAGGATAATGCCTTTGAACTTATTTGAATGCTACCATATTTGGATAATGATACAGTCAATTCCTTTTTATTTGTTATGCTAACCTGAGGGTAGAAATTGTAGTGCAAATACCGAGCCCCATCACTGGAACCATCCCGGACAGGCTGAGTGACCATCCGCACGGGGCTGCCCGAGGGACATCTGTCTGCATTTGGTTAGACCGACTCTAAAATGCTGCGATCTGATTCACTGATGTAACACACATCTACTGGATCCCTATTGTGTACGTGCAGATTACAGAGAATAATTAGACATGCACTTTATCCTTGGAGAGCATAGAGTCTAAAAGGGTGGGTCTGTGAATTGTCCTTCATCGATTCATTCCCTTTGCCAGGCAGTGGTTAACTCTCAACTGAGTACTTGCTCAGTACCAGGCCCTGTGCTAAGCTCTGGGTCCATGATGATGAGGAAAACACAGCCCCTGCCCTCAGGCAGCTTGCATTCTGTTGGAGGTGCTAGACAGCAAACATACAAACTAATCACTTACCAGAGAATAACCATCAGGAAGGGCGGAGAATGTGAATGCAGAGACTTCTAGAAGTGCTCTGAGGGTTCAGAGAAGAAGATAATACTTTGTATAGATGGGTTGATCCTTTAAGACAAAAGTTGTGGAATTCAAATGCTGAATAAAACACTTAGCTCATCTAATGGCATTTAAAAAATACATCTAATTTTTTTAGAGCAGCTTTAGGTTGATGGCAAAATTGAGCTGAAGGTAGAGATTTCCCCTATACTCTGCCCCCACACATGCATAGCATCCCCCATTATCAACATCCCTCTCCAATGGCATTTTTAATATGTGAAAAAAGTCAGTGGTGAGCCTAAGCTAACCAGATGAGCTGAGTTCTGTCCCTGCTGCCTGGGGGCTCTGGCGTGGTGCTATGCCTAAGGGCGTCCACTGGAGAAATGGGGGCCGAGACTCTGTCTTCATTTTTTTGTGTCACTTCAGCCCTGAGAATAGATCTTTACACATGGTTTATGGAACTGAAATGAATTGAAATAGCTTGTCAGCTGATCTGTACCCTGCACTTGAAAAAGACTGAGAGGAACAAGCTACTTAACAATTAGACAGCATTTTCTATTTGAAAGTTGTTTTCAACAGCCACAAACCTGAAGTGTGTCAAAGCAATGATTTTGTGATTCATTTGAGTAGCACTGTCTTTCCTGGAATGAAAAGATTCCTTTTCATACAGAAATTGAAAAAGAAATATGCTCTTTGAACTTACAGTTGACCCAGCTTTGTAAACAGAGTTTCAAGTCAAGGGAGATGTTTTCCCAGTCTGTTGTCTATAATGCAGGAAATAAACAGTCCTAAAGATGGGTCAGATAAAATGTTTCCTTGGGGCCAGCTCAGCCCTGCCCCCAGATACCCACTCACCTCTGTTCACACTTCCTGGAACGCCCCTGGGTTACTGCACTCTTCACTGTCCTCTTTGAACAACTGATGTTTAAAGCTTTATTCAGTTATTTCATACTACATATCAGGCCTTTAGCAAATGTTCATTACATTAACAAGAAGGCAGATGTTTACCTGTCTCTCTTAGCAGAATGTAAATATTTGAGAGTGAGAATATCTCTCTTTCATTCAGTTTCTTAAAACCCTTATGGTCTTATCATTTAGCACAAAGTCCAACATGTGACATTTTTATTTCTTAATAAATACTAATTTATTGTTTTGAGCAAGTGGCTCTTTGTAGATAACTGAATGTCCAGCACTAACATTCTGATTATTTAGAAAACTCTTTGAGAAGTTTAGATTCATAGATGGTATTTGGCATAAGAAATAAAGGGGAAAAAAAATTCCCCAACAGGGCTCATGGATCTTTATGATCCTTATGATTTTATTCTTACTTACACTTTTTTTTCTTACCTTTTTGCCCCATAAGGTGGTGTGATTACAGTTGACAGCGTGGGTCAGAACTGCGTCGGCCCACTTACACACAGATTTTTTCCAATAAATAAATATATACATATATTGGAAAAATATGTGACACTTTAAAAAAACATTTTTTTCCTAGCTTTATTATTGTAAGAATACAGCATATAATACACATAACATACAAAATGTGTTAATTGACTATGTAATAGTTAAGGCTTCTGATCAACACTATGGACTCTAGGTAAAGTTTTGGGGAGTCAAATGTTATACATGGATTTATGACTGTGCAGGGTGTTGGGGGCATGTACCCCTAACTCCAACATTGTCCAAGGGTCAACTGTGCCATGATTTATTACTCCAAGGCTTAGGACATTGCCAAGCTATGAATTTAAACTTTCAGTTTAAGAACATACTTTGAAGTACATTTACTTGCTGCTTTTTCCTTGAAATAGAGTTCTGGATTTTCTGACACTTCCCTTTAGAAATGAGGTTTCTTTGAATAATCCAGTCCTTAAGAAGAGTTACAACACCCTGTCTTCAATCCATCCACAAGTCTGTCTTTGCACGCAAACACCCCATTGACGTCAGCAGAACTTGGGTGAAGAAGTTCTTTTTTTTTCCCTTTGTCACTGGGAACTGGGGAGTGGAAGTGGTGGGTGAGGTGCATGGCACTGTGTGTGCTCCGGATGAGTTGACTATGATGAAATTTGGAACGTTACAGTTTTCTAGTAAAATTGGGCCTTGTGCTGTTTTCCCATAGAACAAGAAAAATATATATACTCAGAATGACATTTATTCCAGGAACTTTAACAATTCTCCCATCATGTTTGATAGACTGATGGCTTTTTTTTTTTTTTAACATTTTATGGTTTATGAGGACTGGCCAGCATTAAAGGATCTGACATTGATTTTTGGGAAAGTGTAACTCTGAGCTGAATGTATTAGACTCTCTGGGTCTGCTCTGCAAGTAGAGGTCATTTGCCTCTTAGAGCTGATGTTTCAACACAGAAGATGGCTTGTTCATAAGCAAGTGCATCTTAAACTGATGCCTGATGAACTTCAGAAAAATCCATGGTGACAAACGTTTCTGAGATGAAGTAATTCATTATTTTAATCCACCATTTCTCAGTTTTCCACCTTTGTTCAGGACTTTAATACCCTTTTAAAACTTCCTACCCTACTACATTTGAGCAAATATCCTTTTTTTAAAGTCATTATATCTAGAATTGTTCTACTTGATCAGCAAATTTTTCTTGTGTGCTTATGTGCCTCGCTCTGTATAGATATATCAAAAAGTTTTTTAAAAATCTAGTTGGGAGATAAGACATAAATACAAAGCTTTAATAAGAACAAATACTCTGATGTAGTTTAAAATCTCATTTTAATTGCAGTTTGTGGTGGTGGGTGTGGGTTTTCTGTAAAAGTGGAAGAGATGGGACTTTTAGTGGACTTTGAAGATGTAACATAAGATACATAAACTATCAGAAAGGCAACAGAGGATGGGAAATTTTTAAATTTTGGGGTTTTTGGGGGTCAACCCTGGAGTCATGTGTAGACAAAGTTTCGGGTTGAGCTAGCTCTTCTTAGAGATCAACATGTGCCTGTGAAATCTTATTAGACTGTGTTCCTCTTATTTATAGCTCCCATTTGTTTGTGCTCATAAGGTTGTTACTAATACCGATAAGATTTGTGGGTTGGAACACTTTGAAAAGAACCTTTTCTAAATTGTTTTAGTTGTTTAGCTAATTCGAAGGGGAAATTGAACAAAAAAAAAGGGTGACCAGATACTGTGAACCCCCTAAATTTCTCAATCTTAGGCCAGGTGTCCACTGTGAATCTTAGTTCTGATCAGTTTCAGCTTTAGTTAAATTAGGTAACACGAAGATGTTCTTTATCCTTGTTCATTCTGCGTGAGTAGAGTTCTCCATGAGTATATTTATTGGGCATCTATTATGTGCTCAGACTTCTCTTGTGTCTGTAATTTAAGTTCTGCCTTTTAGAGCACATAGTTTTAGCAGCAGTGAAGACAAGGTGGAATGTATGGCAGTGTGTTAGAAGGTGATGCTGTTCGGGAGTGTTGGTGGAAGTCCAGGAAAGAAGAAGTAAAAGCCCCTTGGGTCATCAGTGACTTAGAGAGCCGGTGGGAAGAGAAGGGCTGCTAGGGGACCGGCAAGTGGCAGGAAAGTCCTGGGCAGAAGTGTGGGATAGTGAAGTAGTGAGGGGATTGATTGGAACTGGCAAAATGTTTTCCAAACAATTCTTTCCTTGTTTGAATGTGCAACAGGAGAGTCCTGAGATAGTTTTATTTAATGTTGTTTGGCAAACACAGCTTCCTCTCTCTCCCCTCTCCCTCCCTCTCTCTGTACACACACATACACACCCCACACAAACACACATGAACATATATCTATATAAAGTTCTCTCATTAATTCCCTTGATGATCTTAGTAGGTGGTAATAGGGAATGCATTATCTTTAATATAATTGGGAGAAAACTTGGGATCATTGCATTTTTAATTTTTAAAGATTCTAATGGTGAGGTTTTATTGCCAAGTAATCTGATTTATGATTATTGTCATTTTTTAAAACCTTAATAAATATTCTAAATATGTGAGTTCCAGGGTTAAAAGTTTCATGAAGTTTTCAAGAAAATTAACAGCAATCAAAACTTTTTTTCCCTTCAATAGGCCATTTGGAAGTAAAAGTTAAAAACTAAGTATGAGAAATGCAGAAGTTATAAAGGGAACTTGAGAATTTATTTTTAGACTATTAACCAGACACGCTTTTCTTGGCCAGCCCAAGACCCATCGAAATGGTATTCATCCAGAGAAATTATGACCAGTCAAGTTATCATTTCTAAATAATACAAAAGAAAGATGTGCAGGTTTATCTTCATGGATAAAAGGCAGTCATTTCTCTTAAAAAAGTTTACAAGAAGCACGCTTCTTGGATGTTGATGTGTGTGTGTGTGTGTGTGTGTGTGTGGGTCTCTAGGGAATGGGAATATGCGCACTGTGGTTCAGCAGGTCTGGGGTGGGCCCTGGATTCTGCCTTTCTAACAAGCTGCTGCTGCCGGGCTAGGAGCCACCCTTTGCATAGGGAGGTACTAGAGAACCAACTTCTGAGTACATTGGCATCACTTTATTCTTTTTATTTAAAAAATAAGTGCATTGTTGGGAGGGGGCTGAGCCTTTATCCCTGAGCCATGGTGCAGCTGTGTTGACCGTCTTCTAGATTAGCAGACAGCAGAGAGCTGCAGGGGCCACGGCCTGCGCCGCTTAAGTTCTCCCCGGTATCCGAGCAGCTAGCACAGAACAGATGCTCAGGTTAAGCCTTAGCGAGCATATGAACACGTTTAGTGTTGGCCTGGGAATGCCAAGGTCAATGCTTTTCCTCGTCTACAAGCAGAACCTGGCAAATCACATAAGTTTTCTAGCCTAAAAAATAAAGGTCTCCTCGGTCTTAAGAACTTATTATAGGAAAGTAACTCAGATCTAGGTATGGAATGCACAGCACAACAAAATCCCTAAGAATGCAGAAGCTCAGGAGAACAAAGAATCAAGCTGAGTTCTCCCTCCCTGAAGGACTTTAAGGCAGTTCTTCCATGTATTTACGGCCTCCGAGCGCTTCCTCTCTCAGCCCCGGCACCCCCCACCCCCGCACCTCCAGCTTCCTCTCTCCTTCCTTACAATCGTCTCTGATGCTTCTCGCCAGGGCTCGGAAGCCACCTCTCTGTGTTCTTCCCTTTTCCTCCTACTTGTCTGGGTCCCCCGAGTCCTCCCCTGGGGCATTTCTGACCAAAATAGGTGTGTCTTGACATTTATCAAAGCGCATGCACCTCTTTCTTCCTGTCTTCTTAGCATTACCTTAGTGTGACCTTAGCATTTGCAATGTTCCCTGCTTCGTCACTTCCTACACCTGTTCCCTGGGTGTCCCAGCGCTGCCGACGCCCTTAGGAGCCCTCCGCCCGGAGAATCGCTGCTGTCGCCTGCTTGTCCTGTTTTCCCTTCCCACTCCTCAGAAGCTCATGAGAACGAAGCGCTGCTTGCCTCCAGTGTGAGTGTGAGCCGGAAACCAAGTCAGCACAGACATTCCAGGGCGGCACTGAATTGTAAGGAGGTCATGAAATTAATTCAACATATATTTGTAGAAGCCCCAAATAAAAAAACTTCTTGTAGAGAACCTGAGGACCCCTAAGAATACTTTTTCAACCTTGTCGTATTTTTAAAGCCCAACTGGAGAACCTCTCCAGACCCCAGGGCACCACTTGTAGGCAAAAGGAGACTTGTGGCTTCCCTTGGTCTAGCCCATTGTACCAGGCGGAGAAGTGGGCATGAGGTAGAAGGCTTATAAACAGTGCCACGTGTTAGTTGGCTGGTTGGTGCTTTTCCTTAGAACACGTCCCTGTGATTCAGCATTCGCTTGGAGTTCGTAACCAGTCATAAAACCAGTCTGTAAAACAGCCCCGTAGGGTAAGAGCTGTAGCCATACTCAGAAGAGCAGCACATTCTGGAAGCTGGTTGAAGAGGATCTCCAAGGGTTTTGTGCTCAATTTGCTAACGGCAAACAGGAATCAGTTCTGGTCATACCTGAGATGTTTCTGAGCCAACTTACTAAAAGTATAGGTTCTGCATTTTCATCCTGTCCTCGCCTTTGTCTGATAACCTTCCCTGAACCCACACCCAACTGGGGGTCTTTGCCCATCCATGGTGCCTCTCTGGGTGGCACCCCATTAACACTAATCATTCCATTCTGCTATTCAAATTTCCCTTTGCTTCTTTGCCAGGAAGCTCTGCTCTTCAGATTGACCAACATCTACTTTTCTTTCCCTTGTCTGTAATCATTTGGAGCCTCTGGTTAACTGCCTTTCAGCTCCTCTTTATCCTTGGACAAAATGAACTAGGAAGCCGGTAAATTCCTCTGCTACAAGAAACTAGAGTGTAGAGCCTCTTCTTAAACTGTGGTCAGGCCCCCCTCATGGGTACTGGTAACCATAATTGTAATTAATAGAATTCAGAGTCTTGAAATACAAATGATGTGTCTTTCTTGGGTGGGAAGTTTCCTTGATTATTTACTGCAAAGTGCAGTATTCACTTCTGGAATAGTCATTTAGAAACCTAGGAGTCATCTTTAATGTCTTCTTGTTTCCCTCTTCTCTTGATTTTCTTATTTTATTTTCTTCATTCCTATTGCTTCTAATTTGGCTTATGATACCATCACCATCACCACAGTCTCCTTACAACTACGACCCGCCCCTACACCCAGTCTCACTTGTCTAAAGTGATTTTTCTAAACATAAATCTAATCAATCACTCCCTGGCTTTAAATTCTTCAGTGACTCCCCCTGGTCCACAGGATGAATCCCAAACTGCCAAGCTTGGCTTCCCAAGGTTTCCTGGTCTGGCCTGTGCGTGCTTCTCAACGTCGAGTCTTGCCGGACCCGTGCATGCTCTGTGCTCTAGCCAATACTGAGTTGCTTTCAGTTCCCCTAGTGCACGAGGCTCTTTCCCACAGCGAGTCCGTGGCATGTGCTGGCCCCTCTGCCTGGAGGGAGTCGCCCTTCAGGACTCCTGTTCCTTCTTCAGGAACTCACATTAGATATCCCAGCCTTGGATAAACCCAGGCTCCCACAATGCCATGCCTCTTATAGTCCTCAGCATCTGGACCAAACTGATCTGTCTTCGTCTTTCCCACTCAGGATGGTGAGCAACTTGAAGACAGGCATTGAATCTTACATTCGTCCTTGTGTCACCTGTGATTCTCCTCAGAGTTTCAGGACTTGCCAACAGCCAATTTCATGGTGAAGTAATTTTAGCAAGGACAAGGGGAAACCAGTCATTCAGATTTTAGTTCACATCAGAGCACCCACTGTTGAATTAAACTATTCTAGATAATGTGAACTGAATTCTTCCAGGCTTGATCTAGAATCCTGATAAAGTCAATGTCTCCTACCTTTATCTAGGTAAGGGATAACGCACTGCCTGGCACTTAATACTTTTCTAATATATAGTAGCTGGTGGATATTATTTTTAGAGCTCTATGAGCAAATTATCATCTAACCCAAGGGCCAGTGTGCCATGCCATTAGTTTGTTAATTAGCTTGTTTCATTTAAGTCTACAGTTCGATTTCCTGGTCTATTTCTTTCTTTAAACTTATTTAGTTTCTCAATATGTCTTACTCTTAGTCTGCCCTACACAAAAAAGTAAGGACAAAATTTAGGAAATAAGAAAGTCCTGTGGGAATAAGGATTTCTTTAAATCCTTGGCTACATTTTCTGAGTTTAAGGGTCTGAGACACCCTCCCAAACGGAGCTGTGGGAAGTTTCCATCCATAACTGCAAACCAAGTGAAACCTGATTTAATTGATCCTTACCTAGGAAAGCAAGTTGCTCATCCTATATCTAAATTTTAAAAGATAGCTGAGAGTAAAAAAAATTGAGGTGTGGGGGGGTACACAATTAGCAACTCTACATGGTCAATGCCAATTAAGACTACCTGGAAGACTACTAAAAACCCCTTATACAGACAGTGCATTTCCTCAAGCAGTTAGATTTCAGTAGATGCCAAACAGGATCTCATAGGGACAATGACTCAACACTCATTCTTGGGTCAACGGACATTGATGGCATGCCTTCCCTGTGTCAGGCATTCTGTCAGGTGCTGGGAAAACAGGGGTGAAGTCCACAGGCTCTCCTCATGCTGACCACCCCCTCGACTGCTTAATGTCAGTGTCACCAGGCAGAAAACTGAGGAACAGGAGTGGGAAGACCCTACCAGCAGATATACAATCTTACATGGCTTCAAGTACACACCACAGTGGTTCAGCAGTTCCCCATATTATTACATCCTCACCCCCACTAGTGCGGTTACTATCTGTCAGCACAGGAAGATGGTACAGAATCGTTGACTATGTTCTCCAAGCTGTGCTACCATCCCCATGACCAACTTATGTTATAACTGAGAATTTTTGTGCCGCTTTATCCTCTCCATCCTCTCCACCCACCCACTCCAGCCCCTCCCCCTAGTAACCAGGAGTCACTTCTTCCAATAAAAAAGAAACGTTATGTAAGAAAAAAATTTCCTATCTTATTGAAGAAATGTTAATAAAGCGATTATTTTACACACCTACACACACTCACACAAGACCTTACCAGCTGTTAGCGAGCGTGCAAGGGGAAGAAAGGGATGTCTGTGTGGCTTCCTTGTGACCCACAGCCGGGATGCGCAGAGCAGGGGGCAGGTGCTCCCAGTTTAGCTGAGGGTGGGAGGCTAAGTTCTCAGGTCCAGGAAGAACACGGAAGGGATTCATTCTGGAAGTAGGCTTTCTTGTTGCGACAGGTGTAGCAGGGATCCGTTCCTTCCTGTTGCCGTCTAGAATCTCACGGTGTGACAGGCCTCCACTCTTTCTCCTGTTGCTGCTCATTTGGTTGTTTCCAGTTTCTGTCTTGTACAAACTGCGCTACTGTAAACATTTCCTTAAAATGTATTTGCACATATGACAAATTTCTGTTGGATATATAGAAATAAATTTCTGGGTTACAGGGTGTGCTGAAGTCCAGTTTCAGAAGATAATGGCAAACGGTATTCCAAAGCGGTTGTGCCGATTCACACTCCTGCCAGCAGCATGTGAGAATTCTTTTCTAGTCGGTTTGCATCCTTCCCAACTCTTGGTAGAATCAGTTCTGTGGGGTTTTTGTGTTAGCCTTTCTGGTAGCTAAAATTACTAATTTTATTGATTACTAATGTTGACTGGATATTTAGGTATCAGATATATTGGCTGTCTTCTTTTGTGCAATGACTATTCCATTCTCTTGCCCAGTTCTTATATTGTTTTGACTGTCTTTTTCTTATTTTTGTGTGTGTGTGTGTGTGTGTGTGTGTGTGGCAGGAGAGAGAATGAGAGAGGAGCATTTTATATATTGTGTACTAAATACTCCTTATCCTTATCTGTCCTTATCATGACTAGCTCTTTCTTGGCCCATTCCAGCTTAAATGTCTCTTTCTCAGAGAGGCTTTCTGCTCACGTAGCCTAAAGGAGCTATCTAGTTCCTCTGCGGCACAAAAACCCTACTGTTGTTTATCTGATAGTTTTGCTGTTAAGTAAGCTCCACAAGGGTAGGACCATCAAGTCTTCTTCCTAGACTTGTGGCTGGATCTCATGAACACAATGTGGAGTTCAAGAATCCAGAAACATACAGACTGCATGCTTCCATTTATGTAGAATTCAAACAGACAGGTCTATGGTGTTGGAAGTCAGCTTTCTTTGTGGAGAAGAGAGGGAGTAGTGATTAGAAGCGAGCATGAAAGGGGCTTCTGAGGTTCTGGTAACATACTGTTAAAAAAAGTCTGGGGGATCTCGGTGGTAGTTAATAGATGTATTCACTTAGTGATGTTACATTGGGCAGTACACTCATGATCTGTTCATTTTTCTGTATGTGTTTAATACTTCAATAAAAAATTAAAATCTGAGAATACTTATGAAAGTGCATTTAAGTTGCAATCTGTTTGAATTTTCTCTTTCCTCTGGCATCAGTTTTTCAAGAGTTTATCTTGCTCTTTCTTTTATCCTGCAATTGTGCTTCAATCGCCCATGTATTCTATCATTCATATTAGGTTTGAGGATAAAGAGGGCTGTAGAGGGAGGCTGTTTGGCAGTTCTGTGGATTGAGGGGCTTGTCTGCTTTAGAAAGAAAGGGTGGGGAGCTGCCTTTCACCCTACATGTCCCCCAAATATCAGACTATGTTACCTTCCCTCTTCAGAAAGTTCATTTAATTTTTTCAGCAAAGAATCCTACAATTTTGTGGGGAGAGCCTGAGGCTAATGTGTGGCTGGCTATCAGTCTGGCTACAGGAGTGGCTGGAATGTGGGGGCATGGTGGGTAACTCCCAGATGAAGACCCTCAATGAGGTTCCTGTGTTCGCCGTTTCCCTCAGCCCTGCCCTCTGCACACCTGGGGCTCGTTGCTCCGTCCCCCACGGTGACTCTCTCCCCACAAATTCTAGGTAGATCATTCCATTTTAATTTAACTTAATTCAATTTACTCTATTTAAACTCTTCATTTTCTTTTAATTTATCACTACTTCTCCATCCATTTTCAGAAGCTTTTGGAAATCCTTCATGTTCTGATGGGTCTCCAGTTCTCTGATATTATGGGCTTACACCTTTTCAATTTCCTTTATGTTTTTGTGCATTTGGAGAGGAAAGAGATGTGTGTTCTCATTTGGCCATTTTGATCGAGAACAGTCATTATTCATCACCTAACATAGTTACACTTAAAGTTTCTTTCCTGCTTTATCATTTTTGAATGCATATTACATCCCCCATGAGGAATGAAGAACATTTTACTACCTCTCACTTCCCTTTCCTGCTTCAACTTCTGATTTTTATCATTTCTAAATTGTCAAGGTTTATGTCATTTACATTTTTTCCTTTAATAAAATTAAACTCTCCTGTTATTGCTCTAAAGACTTCTAAAAATTTATGCTCCCCCACCAAAAGCAAGAACTAAGTCATGTGACTAGGCTCATTTTGGAGGAAAGATAATCCTGTGCACTGAAAATCTTGCTCAGAATAGTGCTGGGTGTCAAGGTCCACTGGCTTCTCTTTTAATTATTTTCAGCCTCTTTTACTCCTTCTTGTTCATATTCAGATGCTACTTTTTAAAAATTCTTATCATTCTCATTCTTTTGAAAATATTTTTTGGTGTTGCTGTTATACTTCCTCAAATAATATATTCATATTGGATTCTTGGTAAGATTTCTTAGTTCTCGCATGTTTAAAAATGCCTTTATTGGCCCTTATTGGAAATTTGGTAGAGTACATTTTAGATTCAAGCAAATTTCCCTTAGCAGTTTGAAGGCTTTCTGTGTTCTCCTAGCACTTAGTGTGGTGATGGCAAGTCTGCTGTCAGTCCGATTCTCAATCCCTGTGGTAGTCGAATTATTTTCTTTGGGACCCACTTGAATTTTCTTTTTATCTAAGGAATTTTGAAACCTCACAATGTTGTGTCCAGGTGTGAGTCTGTTTTCATTCATCCTGTCCCTCACCTAGAAGGCCTTTCATTCTTAGAATGTGTGATTGCCCCAGCTTGGTAAAAGTTTATTATTTCTTTTGATTATATGTTAGTTACTTTTAAAGTCTTTCCTTTACACTGGAAAGGGGCTCGTAGAAGTATTCTCCCACTGATGATCTTTTCTCTCCTATTCCTCTCTCTTTTCATTTGTGCTGGATTAACCTCTGAACTCGACAATTTCAGCCACCAATGTGGTTTTTGCGCCGCCCAATTTCCTATGTAGTTTCTACATATTTTGTGTTGACAATTACATCGCTATTTTGTGGAGCGCTCTCATAGTCTCTGATAACTCCTTTTGTATTGACCTTTAAGTGGACCTTACATTAACTATTTCTGAGATTGCCAGATCACTGTTTTAAAAGGTTTTCTTCAGTTCTTTGAACTATTTCTTCTTCTTCTGGGGTCAATTTTGTGTTTTGTTTATCTCAGTCCTTCTCTTTCTGTTATTTGTTTTCTACAGATATTTGGTAACTCATGGTTGCAAATTCATATTCATGAATGAGTGGGTTTACTGTTGATTGGTACAGCTATGTAGATGGTTCAGTTTTTTTGTGCATTTGATTATTGTTTCTTGCAATTTTGATCATAAAAGTTTTTCCTATTTTTTTTCTCAATAGTAATTCCCTAAAGTGTATAGAAACTGTAGCAGATTTTGGTAGTTTTCTATTACAGCCAATTTTAAAGTTAAACTATCTTTTAACTTCTATTACCTTTCCCATTGATATTTTTTTCAGGTTTGGTAATTCTTCGTTGAAATTTTCTCTTCTGGATAGGATTGATATACAAATAAACCACAGGAGAGTTTTGTTTATTTGTTTTTTATTGCTACTACCAGAAAATTTCTTCTTACAATACAGAAAAATTTTAGGATAGGAACCTGGAATGGATAGTTATTTTCTCTAGTAGCTACTTACAGTCTTCTCAAAATGTAAAATCAGTAATGTGTCCCATATTCACTGTAATTTGTCTCGTAGTCAGCCAGAGTTATTGGATGGAGTTGCAGCCCTACTCTGTCAAATAATTTTAGCAGAACAAACAAAGAAGAAACTCCTGTAGCAACCACACGGGCCCAGGTTTTAGTGAGGTAGAATCCGATCTTTACTTTGTAAGTAGGCTACGTGAACATGTAATTATATGTATTTGATATCCGGGTTGTGCTTTTTTATTCCAAACCACCGTGAGAGATATTTACCACTGATTTCATAAGACAAGTTATCTGTATAAATAGCTCACTACTTCAAACTACATCTGTTACTATAAAATATGG
This sequence comes from Manis pentadactyla, assembly GCF_030020395.1. NCBI lineage: Eukaryota > Metazoa > Chordata > Mammalia > Pholidota > Manidae > Manis > Manis pentadactyla. The sequence goes on along the minus strand of NC_080030.1, from coordinate 106,384,285 downwards.
AACAAGTATTGTTCTTATTTGGCAGATGGGATACCACAGTATCAATGAAGAATATAGCCAGTCAGGCACACTTACAGGCTTATAATTAGTTTCCCGTTTTTCCTAGTCCTGACATGAAGAATGAAATACATGCAGGTAGATTTCCTTCCTCACTTCGTCTATCAAGGATTTCATAGAAAAATCCAGAGCTCCATTTGTGTAATTGTGAGATCTTCAGTCTGCATGCATGCCTCTCAATTTCCATATGGCTCAACTTGCTTTTCTGATATACGCTGTCCCTGCCTCTGAATTTCTAACATAATGCATATGTTAAAATTTTGTTTTCTGGATTCCTTTTGAGCCATTTCAAGCCCACTGGGTGATACCTGAGGAAAAGAGAGAAGAGAAAGGCAGTGAGGGAAAGAAAAGGAAGAGGGATGGGGAAATAGGGTTTAAGTGAAGATGTTATTTTTAAGGAGGATTTTCTGGTTTTTGGACCAGAATTGGATGCTGCGTAGCACTGATTAGGAACAAGCCCTCTCTGCCCCTCCCCCCTCCTCTCTCTTCTCTCTAACTCTTCCCACTGTATCCTGACACCTGCCAGCAGGGGCAGACAGTCTCCAGTATGGAGTGATTTCAGCAGAGCTGCTCGCAAGTGTTGCCATCAGACTATCAGCTCCACTTTCTTGATAGGAAGGGAATCGCTCACAGGCCCAAAACTCAGTGTATTGTCCCCATGATTCAAATGACCATCAGAGCCGCAGGGTGCAGGATAGAAGTAGGAAACTTGCTGTGTCACAACTCTCAGTTCTACTATCCATGGGGAAATGTCTGCTTTTCTTGTTTGGTCCGGGTCTGGAATGTCTCGTTTGTCCTCACATGCCCAGCCCAGGTCCACACGCCTCTGCGTCATCGGGTCTATCTGCGTTGTGCCTGTCCCTCCAGAAGCCGGCCTCACTGGCTGCTCTTGTGACCCCCCCCTTGTGTTACTCTGCAGGCAAAAACAGGCTTTCAGACTTGCCAGGAAGCATGTCAGTTTCTTGCCTGTGAGTACGTTTACCCAATCTTTTTTCCAAGAAATTACTGAAAGAATTGATTACAAGATGATTTGCTTATTTAATAGCTCAACATGGGGAAAATAAATGGCTTTAAAATGTGATGTTGTCAAAGGGTTTAGTCATGTTTATTATTTGTCCCTGTTACACGATCAGTTCTTTTTTTTTCTTCTTTGCTAAAGTTGATGACACCAAATTCATCTGTAATCCATCTGTTTTTATGGTTTCCTTTAAAGATTTTAATAAATACGTAAAAATGAAAAAGTAATATCCTTTTGCTCATGCTTTGTGCTGAGCCACAGCTTGAGGTCCGCAGCGGCCTTTGTTCCCAGCCTTTGCCGATTCTCATTGAGCTTTCTGGCCACGTTTGACCCAATGAGGCACCCCCTCCTTCACCTCACCCTCCCACAACCTGTCAGGAGAGAACATGGTTGTCTTCTTACGTCTATTGCTATGACCTTCTGGTCTCTGTAACCTTGGATTGGACATCACCCTGCAGACTCCCCGCCCTGTTGTGCTGACCTGGCTGCGTGGACACCAGACCCGAGGTTGGATACCTCAGACTAAGCCAGGTCCCTGGAAGCATGTCAGCAAAGGACCTGCAGGTTGGTGTGCTCTGGGGCAGCAGCTGAAACCAGTGATGGTGCCAGAACCTGCAAAGGGCCTGGTCCTGCAAGGATATGCCACCCAGTGCAGCCGGCCGAGCTGGAAGGGAAAATGGATCAAAACATCTTCATACTACCATCTGTCTTTGATTTTGTGCTTGTTGTTGTTCAGAGGGGCGGGGTTCCTGCTGGCTAAGTCACAGAGGTCCAAGGGGGTTTCTCAGGCAGTGCCCAGTGGGCCTTCATTTCCTTGATTCGGCACAAAGGCTGTTTCTGATTTCTGGGTCATGGTTCCTCAGCACCTGTTCCAGGCTGCAGCTGCTGTTGTTTTATTTTGTGTTATAGGACTTATTACTATTGTTGGTTCGTCATTACAAATGTGTTATTTATATTCACAAAAAACTTAATGCCACATTGTTGTTGTTTTAAGAAGGATGCAGATTTCTCGGGACCCAGCAGATGCATGGAAACTTCTGGGTCCCCTGGAGACGGAAGCTCAGAGTTGGGAGAAGGGACCAGTAATAATTCTGCTTTACCTTTAAGTCAAGCTTCATCATAATCCTCTTTAAAGATGAGTGATGTTGAGAACTTGAAAGAAGTCTGGGAAATACAAACTAGTGAAATCCAGAACATATATGATCATGGCCATGTATGTAGGGGATGTTGTGTTGTATGAAGAATGAGCAGCTTTTAAACTTCCTTTGCTTGCTCCTTTCTTTCAGCCTGATGGCACTCAGGGAACGGTCATCCAGAATTCTTTCTAGTAGGAAAAAAGACTTCTTTAGCCTTGCCTCTAATGTAAGACATATTTCATCACTTTATCATTGACTAGGAGGCTCCAAAGAGCTTATCTTGTGTTTCCTGGGTGTCTTGTCTGAGGGTTTCAGCCCTGGGCAAGTTCACTATGGATTTGCTGAGACTGAGAAATGACAACAGAACATTCTTGGGGTAAAAGGGTTCATACCGGGCTCTATTCTCACGGTGGTAGGTAGAGTACCAGAATCACAACTCATCCCGCAGTCTGCGGGTCCATAATCCTCCTCCGTGTCTGCCCCCACTCAGAGCCCTGGGCAGGGCTCTTTATCTAGTGACTGGGTCAGTAATAGCCCATTGCCTATGGGTGTGGATGCAGTAGCCTAGCAGCAGGCCAGTGACATCAGCAAGTAGTTTAGGGTCAGGTGAGGATCCTGGCCATAGGCCCTTCCATTTTCCCCACACTGGGACAATGGGAGAAAGTAAGGTTTTCTGCTTCCACATTGCTCTCAACTTGGTCAGAAAGCCGTTTTAGAATCTGTAACTGTTGAAGGCCTTGGATGAGCTTGCATCTTGCTTCTAATTGCTGTCACTCTAGGGACCAAGGGTAGGACAGACTGGTTGAGAACATTATACCAAAGATCTAGAAGACAGTCAAGTCTCTACCTCATTTGCAGTGAGTTTTTGTTAGGAGAAGGGGGCAAAAGTCAATACAAAATTGGGGTATTATTGGGAAGCCTCACCTTATGGCCTTTCCTGGGCAGGATGATATGTATGGTCTGCACCTGTTGCCAGGTAAGCTCTTGGCCGTAGGTGTATGGGGCGGTGGTCAAAGCTTTGCTCGAGTTTGGAAGGTGTTATCCTACTGTCACCAGCCTGGTTGATAGTTTAAATTGTAACCAGAAGTAGGTGTGAAGTTGAGGTCAGGCGGCCTGTCCTGAGGCACAGAAAACTTGAAGGGTGGTTGGAGGCACTGGGGGGGTTCCCACTGTGTGAGCAGACCCTGGTCAAGGGCCACTTTGTATCTATTGGTAGTTTGATTGTTAACCAAGCCATCTACTCTTTTTTATCAGTGGCCACATACTGGGAAGAAACTGGCTCATGTTTCAGCTAAATGTAAAGAGCTTCAACATGTGATAACAGCTCCCACGTGACCATCAGGCCCCAGGCACTGAGCTGGCAGCTTCACATATATTATCTGTAAGCCCCATACGAACCCCCTAAGTCAGAGCGCGTCCTCTAGTTCCATGGGTAATAAAGCAAAGACTCAAGCCACCAAATGCGGGCAGTGCCAGAGGATAAGTCATGGGAGGAACAGAATCTCGGTCCACGTCCGGATGTCCTCTTGCCACTAGACCATTCTGTGCCACGTATGAGCCTCTTGCCGTGAGATTTCCAGCTGAACTTCTTTTCTAGTATTTTGAATGAAAAAAAGAAAATGTGATAATGTCCTAACATGGGCTAAAACAAAGAAACAAGCACATAAACAAAAATTCTGCCAAGTCAGACTCTTAAATTTGTATTTAAGGTTAAGATAATCTGCCTCCTTCCCTGAAAAAAAAAAAAAAAGGATCAGGGGAAGGAAGGATACTGAGCATAAAAAGGGAACTTAGACAAACATAGATGGAGTGAATCTAACTACCAGAGCTGCAGTGCGCCTCATGCGGCGACAGCACCAGGAAGTACTTTGTAATGTCTGAACTGACGGACCTCCTGCAGGCTTCGGGATCAAGACTCGTGGGCACACCGACTGACATCAGCTCAAAGTCTGCCAGACACAGAAAACAAAGGGGAAGCGTTCAATCAATACAGGAAGTGTACGTGATCTGCTTGTATCCGGTGTAGATCGAACTCGGGTGTGCCTTACGCGTGATGCGCTTGAGCAGAATGCACGCCTGGGTTGGGGGGCAGGAGAGGGAGTGGGCGCACGTTGCCAGGACTCTCAGAATCCTCTTGGCTACCACTCCAGTCTGGGCTGCTGCCCAGGTCAATGTGTGGGTTAGTCAGCGGGGAAAGTGACCCGCCAAATAATTGCCACATTCTTGGGTTGTTGGTGGGTTTGCCACAGTTAGTGGCATTTCCCATCATCAGGTTTATTTACCTGATATAAAAAAATTATCCTCGTTTTCCTGAAGGTTCTTGTGGAAACGAATTTCTAACCCTGCCCACACTGCAATGTCCCACGGCCCAGGATCCCACCTGGGTTGCTGTGGGGGAAGCCCGTTGTCAACATCTCCCTGTCCCCTTGGCGTGGCAGGCAGATGTGGCCCGCGGAGAGGGGTTAGGGAACCAGCACGGCGGGACAGCTGGGGATCGTTAGCAACAATCAGGCAGCAGCATTAAAAGGCAGCGGCGCTGAGCGGCTCAGTTCTTATGTCAGCCTGCCTGAGGAAGCCATCTGGACAGAGGAAATGTGCCTTAGACCTTGGCAAGAGAACTTTGTTCTGTTTGAACTTTGTTTAAAGCCTCAGAGTGGGTGATCGTTTTGTTTAAACTTTCCTTAAAACAAAGAGTGGGAGATCCCCTGCAATTAGCAACAGGAACCTTCTCCTCTTAGCAGATTTGGTAGGAAAAAAACACGCGGACTGTTCTGACATCCATTAATGTGGTTCAGTTCCCAGGGTGGAGGGAAAGACACAAAGCAGTAGGATTTTGCAGTCTCAGGAGCTTAAGGTAATATGATAAAGGTGTGATCACACCACGCTTTGGCCTTGACAGGACCTTTTCGTATCCGGGGACTATCCCCGCTGATTGCAGAGGGCTCCCGCCTGTGGCTACTGTACAGCAGCCATTTAATTTTCAGCATAATTTCCCGTGTTCAGTATTCATCTTTGTTCACGAACTGACTCAGAGCTCATGAATAATGGGATCTGCCCCTCTTCCTTAAAGCAGTTCAGTAGGGAAGTGTATCTTCTCAGCTGGGAGGCAGTTCTGAAAGCAGCTAGCTGCCTCTTTCTCCTAACCCTGACTATTTATTTAATGCGGTTCAAATATTGACTTCGGCCAAATTTATAGAGGGTGAGTAACAATGTCAAAAGTTTTCTCTTTAAACCTGAAGGCCGTTATTGCATCTGTGTCTGTGTTGACATTATCTAGAACACACATATTTATACATGGGAATATGTATGTATTGAGTCCCCAAAGGAAAGTTTGCTGAGAAAGCCCCCAGCACCTGGTTGGTGCAGGCTTGTGCACAAAGCCTGTGGACCCCCCCGTCCTGCTCTGCTGCCCTGTCACTTTCTGATTGTAAAGAGGGTTGAAGAGGTCCAGCCAGGTCTGGTGGGCAGTGGCCACCACTGCCCTCCTAGAGCACGCCCCTCCTCCCCTGCCTAGGCCATTTTCTCCCTGCCTCTCTTGCTACCCTGCAGCCCTACCCGGGTCACTTCCATTCTGGATTTGCCTACTTAGCATCTCTTTCCCCAGAAGCGTCTGCACCTCCCTAGTGCTGCCATGACACTGCATGCCCTCTGTGGCATCACTGCTTGTTTAACTGCTTGTGTCTTTGATGAGACCAGAGTCTGTGGAGGTGGGGCTTTCCACGGTGTTTGCTGTTGAGTTCTCCCTGCCTAGCGCAGTAGTTACCCCATGCTGGTAGAAAGGATTCAATAAATATTTTTTAAACAAAAGAACATATTAAGAAATGGATGGATGGATGAAAGAAAGGAGTGAACGAGCTGTCTCTCATTCAAAAGCATTCCTAAGAGGTGAGTTTAGAGAATCCCAAAGGAAGAGGTTACTGTTGTCCCATAGGCCTGGCCAACCCATTAAACTTGCATAGGACCTCTTTGAACATTTACAGTTGCACCCGATTGCTTCCTCATGTGTTTCATACAGAAGGGTGGGGGTTCTGTGGGCAGAGGGGGGAGTTGTGCGGGTGTCCTTCAACTAGAGTTGTAGGCATTGCAAACTAGGAGCACCCTCTCTCCTCCAGCGGAAAAGAAGCTGTGAATAGGAGGGATTCTCTGGAAGCTTGGAGGCCCACAGGCAGAAGACCCACAGGGCCCAGCCATGCTTCCTGGCCGAGGGGCACTTCTCTACCTGGAGAGAGGAGGCTTGCTTTTCCCCTTTTGTCCCTCTGTCAGCACATCCTGCATATCAGGGTCTAGGTGGGTGATATTTTACCAAGTGGGGCAGGCGCTGGAATGCTTTATAGGGATAAACAGAATTTGGCGTTCCTGCTTGCCTGTTTGCCGGTCCTACTCCCATCCCTGAACCTGATCTGCTTCAGCCCTTAATCCCACCTTCATGCTCAGACTTATAATTAGCTGGAGCCCTAATTGGAAACCATATCAGTTAAATATATAATATATAAGTAAGTAGTGCTTGCTGCTAAAGAACAATCTAAGCCCAATCTTATATATTGATCATCTCATTTCAGATGAGATGCAAACTTAATTTAAAATGTATTATTTTTTCCCCCAGGATTAAGAACAACCAAGCATAACTGGTCAGCTAAAAAGAAAAAAAGAGTGGCCCTGTGTGCCTGCTGCATGTTAGAGCAAACACCCTAAGATGTCCCTATGGTATGCCTTAATAATTTGCTGTCTGGTAGTATGTCCTAAGGAAGTAATTTAAAACGCTGGTAGAAATGTGTACATAAAGATATTTAGAACACCATTGCCTGTAAGAGCAGAAAACCTGGAAACAACCTGAATGTCCAGCTTTAAGAATGGATAAGTAAATAATAGCATGGCCTTCAGTGAGAAGGAACAAAGCAGCAAAAATGATCTTCACAGGTGATTTTTTAATGATTGTTAGGGCTGATGACTCACACCTTAGCAGTAAAGAGGGGTACGCAAAGGTTTTAGATATTCAGGGCAATGTGTATAAATGGAGGAAACACCCCGAAATGTTGACTGTGATTGGGCAATGAGATTGTGAGTCCTTTGTCTCCTTATCACGTTCTCCAAAATTTCTGCAATGAACCAGCATTAGCTTCCAAGTGATTACTTCTATTGGAAGAATGAAATGATCATAAAACATCAGAACAGATTTTGTGCCACTGGGTTAAATGCTAGGTCATTGCTCTTTGTCAGGAGTCATAACTTCTTTCTGCCTGGGGCACCAAAAATTACAAACAAGGCTTTGTAAACACATACAGCAAAAAACTTGCTTGTTAAACAAGTTAGGGTATTATCATCATACAATTCTTGCTGGAAATTTCTGAATGAATCGTGCACTCTGAACAAGCTTCTCCTTAGGGTCAATAATGAAGAAATGGCATCAGAGGGGAGTAACTGGGGTGGATTGCGAGTTAGAAGAATGTGTTATAGAGAGCTTACAGTCCGCATCACTGATGTTTACCTCATAGTTTACGTGGCAGTCCCACGGGATGGAAGTAAGGTGATTTATGTTTTGGTTTAGCTATTTGGAGGCATTAAATGGCACAGACTTTGGTCATCCCGGCCCAGTTTGGGGTTGTTCTGTGCTCTTGCAAGCATTACTTGTGTAGGCAATAGCTAGACAAGTTTAAATTAGTGGTGGCCTCCTGCAGGACAGTGAAGCCATATAATTAAAGGTCTAGGTCCCAGCACATTTCATTTGATGCAATATTCTTTTTTTTCCTCTGAAGAACATAGGTCAAACAGGCTTCATTTCAGGTCATGTGCAAACATGATCGTGGTCTCTGCATCCTGTTTTACTTACATTCCAACACTGCCATGATGTGCTACAATGGAGTCCTCTTTATGAGAGGGAGAAGATGGCAGCATACAAGGAAGCTGGAGTCTAAAAGGGTTGGGTCGTAAAATTCCTCATTCTTCCTCCTTACGTTGAGCCCAATTTTATTCACTCCTTTTTCCCATTTGTTTCTCTGAATTTTGGAGCAGTATAGTCTTCTCACTAATCTTAATGAAATGACCAAATATTAAGAGCAGTCAGTATGAATCAGGTGATAAAGGGGGACAGGACTAAAGGGAACAAAGGAAAAATCCCACATCATCTGCACAATCCCTATATTGTGCCCTGTAGCCCTGGAATATTCTCCATCTCAAACTGGTCCTACGAAGAGCTTATAATGCTTGTGCCCTGTCCTGCTGCTTTTGGACATGATCTCACTGAATCCTGCCAACCACCTTTTTAACTGAGTAGTATTGTCATTTAGCTGTCACTGCATAGAAAAGGAAGTGTGGAGTGGCTGAAGTAGAAGGTGATCCTCTCCACCACCTGCCCCAGGATTTCAAATCACGGGCCTTCCATAAAGGATTGGGCGTTTCTGTACAAGTGAACTTCTCTGTATTGTCCTCTGTGTGGGATTTAGAACCTGCCCGAATCCTCAGGGTGTCCTATTAAACGTCCCCTGGAGTCATGCACAGTTTAGACAGGCCTGGTAAACTCAGGACTTGACGCACTCTCCATCCTTCATAACTGCTCAAGCCAAGCCAGAGGGAAGAGTGAAGAAAGACGGCAGGGGTCTTTTTGCTGGAATGCTTCATCCCTCCAGGTTCCCAAGAAACGGCTGCAGTGGGAGAATCCAGTGGAAACTGCAGTATGGCCAGTGCAGCCCCTCCCCGTGGCGGGTGAGCCCAGGCCCCACGCTCCGGCCTCGCAGCACACGGGGCTTTCCCCGATAGACCGAACCTCCAGGTCCAGGGGATCCTGCAGGCTTCTGGGCGAGATGAAAGCTTTATAAGTGAGCACAGGGAGTCCTTGGGGACAGACACATTCATTGTAGAAAGGTAGGGAGTTTATGGAACAGAATTGTGAAGATCCACTGATAATGAAGTGGTGGAGAATCATCGCCAACTAATTGACCCAGCCTCTGATTTCAAGCAGAGTTATCAACAAGTTATCTGGAGAGCAAATAGTTTTGTTATTCTTGGAAACCACTCGCCAGCTTTTTTTTTTTTTTTTTTTAACTGAGTTTCTCTTTAACCAGGGAGAAGTTGTTGATAACGGTGGGAGGTTTTGCCCAGGAGACACTTGCCCTCATATGTGGCTCTGGCTACTAGGATATTAAAGGGTAATTAGGCACTTCTGATGAGGGACAAAGAACTTCTGGCAGAGTATTTCTGAGAAAATACAGGTTTCTTATTTCATGTTCTCGGTTACATTTGCTACCTTCTGCACTGACTCTCTAGCTAATTCACACTCTAGTTCGAGGAGGTGCTCCGATACCCTTAGACCATCTGGATATTCCCCCATACCGTGTCTTCCTCTCCTTCCTGGGCTCACGGGATACAACATTTCCCGGCCACTTCTGGCCGGTGGGCCATGAGCAGCAATGACACGCGCCACTCCTGGGAGGAGGGCAGTGGGAAGCCTTCTGCAACTTCAAATCTCCTCTCTGGCAAAGCTGGCCTAGGAACCGTGAGTTAAGATTATGGAGCCACAAAGTGCAATCGGCCTGATTCCTCAGTCACAGGCGGGAAGGGACCGACGTGCCGAGATGCAGGACTCAGCCCCCTCCCGCTGCGACAGCGAGAAAGAAAGCGGCCTTTGGTTCTCAGGGGGAACATCTCTCTCCTGGTTGTTACAGGGATGCTTCCGCAGGGCAGCGTCGTAGCCAACTTCTCTCTACTCCTCCATCATCCATTCTGAAATATTTTTCTCTTCTCCAAACCAACTTGAAATCTAGCCTAGTGAAAAGAATTTGCTGAAAACAAGTGTTTTCCTGACACCTGGAGCAATTTTCTAGATCCATTTCAAATCCCCCAGGTATCTGAATTTTGCCAAATTGGTCATAATAATGGTCTTATGTTTTCCTACACCCGAGGGACGTGTGCCCTGGAGGCTACAAACTGCCCTGGAGCAGGCAAGGGCCATAAGTTTCTGTGGTTTTCTCCATGCAGGCCACCCAAGCTAAGAGTGACTTCGTCGCATTGCTTTCTAGGACAACCAGTCATTTTTCTGTCACCTTCATGATTTCTGCCTTATCTTTGTACCCTCGTATTACATTTTACTTAGTATTTTTCTCTAAGTTAGTTCACTGTTTCACAAATGTATTTCCGAAGTAACTACTTGGTCACTACTGTAAATGGAAATGATTACTTGCTAGAAATACAAGGTAACTGCAAAAACAACTATAGTAAAAAGAAAAAAAAAGCTTATTAAATCTAAGCTAGTAAATATTGCCTGCTCTTACAGACTGAATGCTTGCGTCCTCCCAAAATTCGCGTATGGACGCCCAAAAGCCCACGGTGATGGTATTTGGAGGTGGGCCCTTTGGGAGGTAATTAGGTTCTCATGAGTCATGAGAGTGGTCTTGTAAGAAGAGGAAGGACCAGGAAAGCTCCGTCCCAGCATGCACGCACCAGGGAGGGCCACGTCAGGGCAGGGCGGGAAGGCGGCCGTCTGCAAGCCTAGGACGCGAGCCGTCGCCAGACACTTCATCTGCTGGCTCTTGACCGGGCACCTCCCAAGTCAGACACACATTCCTGTGGTTTCCCCACCCAGCTTATGGTATGTTTATATGGCCACCTGGACTAAGATACCTGCAGAAGATCCAGAGGCTGAGAGCTACCTTCTCTTTGAAATTAAAAGGGGAGAAAAGCAATTGTTAGAGAGATGCTAAGCCTGTGGTAGCCCTGGTGATGCAGTCACAGGACCGAAGGAGGCCTGAGTGGGGGGCGGTCTCCTCAGCATGGACAGCAGGTGCCACCTGTGGTGGTGTCTGTCCCTCACTGGGGTATTGGTGACCCAGAGGCAGTGCGAGAATCCTAAATGTCCATCTTGGGACCTCAGCGGGCACCTGAGGGGCACTTTCTTCACATATGGTGTGTGGCCCTCACTTCTTTTTCTTTTCACGTTACTCTTATCTGGTTAACCTTTGTGAGATATTGCGATACAAAAATTAGAGAAAAATCCACTGTTTCATCTAAGAGCTATATAGTTTCCCATGTTAGCTAAAGAGAAGGGAAATTTGCACATACTGCTCATGCACATTTTATTTGATCCTAGTAAAAGAAAAATGAGCAGCTCTAAGGAAAGCTTGGGCACCAAAGCCATCTTGTCACCATTTTGTGTTTGCTTAGCATTTAATGACAAGTTCAACATAAGATAGTTAGAAAATGAAGCTCTGTGGAGGTTTTTTGTTTTTTCTTAAGAGGCAATAGTTGTTCTTCTTGCCTTCTTGTCCTCCGTGCCTTTAGGACTTTAAAAATCCAGTTTATCTGTCATCAATGGTGTGATAGGGCTGTCAGACTCATTATGTAACTCCTTGAATGAAAAATTCTGCAAGTAATATATAAGCTCAGTTCCAAACCTAACTAGCCCATTTCCCCCCCAGATTTTAAGTAGATGCTGTGCTCATTCCAAGAACTGTGGTTGGTGACAAGAGGAAAAGCTTCCGTCCTCCGAGCAGGGCAGCAACCGACGTGTCTGCTCCTGGCAAGGTGCGCGAGGGCATGACAGCACCTGCGTCCGCGTTTACCTGCCGTCACTTGTCATCCGTGAGGAAGTGTTAGGCAAACAGACGTTGCTCGTATTGAGCTTCTCTTGGTGTTGGTTTTCATGTTCCCAACCATTTACTATCTCTTCCTCCACCCTTATTATCAATTCCTTTCCTTCATTCTCATGGTGTACCGTGCATTTATGAGCTCAACAACCTGGCAGTGCCAAGGTCCCTGTGATTCAAATGCACAGGTTTGGGGAATACAGCCAGATATTTGAATAACAAGGAGTAGGGAGACAGCCCTGGCCTCGATGCTGGGAGGCTGGGGTGCTGCCCCTCGCTCTAGAGCTTGCTGATGGCCTTCTGGGGAGCAAGTCAGGGATGCAGTCCTATCATTCCCAACACGAACGGTTGGGCCCCTGATGCGGTGCAAGATATCTTTCTTCTGTAGGCTCATATAAAATTGGACTTTACCACGAAGTCTAATTCTGGATGATTTATTCATAATCTGTTTTCATGCAACTCTACTCCTCAGCCCCGTTATTTTCATCATCCTTTGTTTTTAAATGTTGTTATTTTAAATGTGATTTTGTATTTTTCCAGTGTCTGTGGTCAGCTCCTTCACTTTCTCTTCTTAATTTTTACTCCTTCCCTTTTCTCATCCTTCTTCTTCTCCGCAGCAAACACGTCCACGTCCCTTCTCGTCCTTGCTTAGGCTGGCCCCCTGTTAGCCCATTCCTAAGAATGCCCAGGCCCCTTGAGGAGAAGACAAAGAGGGGGAGGCCGACGGAGCAGAAACATCATCCTCTTTCCACTCTGATTCACTGGGGCCTGGGTCTCCCGGCAGCCCTCCCTCCGGACGGAGGCCCCCCGTCCGAGGGCTCAGCCGACTTCCAGAATGGCCCCTGCCTGCTCTGTACCCTCTGTCCGGCTGAATCCTGAGCACCACCCCTCCTCTTCCTGCGTTCCTTTCTGCCAGGGTTGAGCATGTCATTGTTAATCGCTGGGTCTCAAACTGAGAACAATCCCGGCCCCAAGGAGCCCTTGTTTTCGCCGGCTGGAGTCGTCGTCCACTTCATTCTTGCCCTCTGCCCTGGCTGAGTCATCGCATCTCACCAGGATTTGTCCTGTGTTCTTATCTTCCTATCCTAGCCCTTGCCTTCTCCCACACCACTTGCTGCAATCCAAAGTTTCCTCCTTGTTCAAAAACCCAAATCCATTTTTCTTTCAACTTCTTCCTTGAAACATTCTCCACAAGGCAGGGGTACAAACAGGGCCATAAATATCCGCTCATGTTTGGGTCTTCCTGAGCGCTTGCCCTCCTGCATTGGCCCCCTTCCTGGCTGCTGACCACAGGGATGCTCCAGGGCCCCAGCCAGCAGGGGCTGCCTGTTGGTGGTCTCTGGGGCCCCAGACCGGGCTTGGCCCACACCGACTCAGCCTGGCGAGGCTCCGTGCATTGCACCCAGGTGATTTCCTGCGGTGTGTACATGCACAGGCTGCTGTCTTGGGCAGGGTGTCCCGACCTCGCAGGGGAAATCCCTGTCAGTAAATGATTCTGCGCCTATGCTGCTAGTATATACCTGCTTCTTTACAGATGAAACATCTGCACATTCTGTTACACCACACTGTATATTATATAAAGCGTATGTAATGTGTAAAACTTTTGAAGGCATGAGTTATGACTGCAACAAACAATGTGTAAGCATAATTTTAATTTTATGTATTTCAATCATGCAGAAGACCTTTTTTGCTCTGGCTGAGATAAATATTGTTAATAACAATTTTGATGAGAGCAAGTGTGATTTAATATGTCAGTTCTGATGAGATCATTATGTTTTCTTTATCTTACATGTAAATGATGAAGAGCTCTTATTTTTAGTAGAAGTGTTTAGTAGAAGTTTCTTGTTAGCTGACCCTCCTATTATTAGCATCATCTTCAATCCATGGTTTCTTTAACGGAAACTTTCTGGGCCACCTGTTTTGAGAAGGCTGGTTGAGTTAAAGTCTGAGCTGTAAGCCCACCTAATAGGGCACATGGGAGCTGCAGAACATTGTAAGCCCCCCAGCCCCACTGATCACCAGGGGATCCTGTCTCTGGGACTGCTTCCCTCTTGACACTGAGGTCTTGCCCTCTTGACGTACGATGAGGTGGTCAGTGCCACACTATATATTAAATATTGGTAAAGCTTAATTTATAAAAAGCTTTTCTTTTTGGATTAAAAATCTATATACAGAGATTTTAATGCTTGTTGCCACATCCCAGCGGGTCACCGATCTCACCAGGGCTCCCTAACCTATTTTAATACCTTTGAGGACCAACCCTGTCCCCATTTCTCCAGGTCCCTTGTAGCGGCCTGGCTACTCTCCTCAGGCACAGCTGTTCTCAAGAACGTATCGACGACAGTTTTCTCAAGACCTAGCTTTTCTTTCTGCTGTTCCCAGACCTCTTCCTCAGGAATTCTTAAGTAGTATTTAATTGTACATGGTTGGTTGTTTTTATCTCCTGCTGGCCGGCTTGCATTCATGTTAGAAAAAGACTGGGTGGAGAGGGAGAGGCGAGCACGTGCCTGCTGCTGCATGGAACTCATCTCATGCCCTCCCCAGCAGCCGGAGACACAGGCATAATATGAGGCCCCGAGGCCCAGAGATATAATTGGCCAAGGTAACAGAAATAATAAACAGGAGAACCTGAATTTGAACTCTGGTCTCCTTGACAGTAAAGCCCACTTGTGTTGACTTTTATCAGGGATTTACTGATAGGCACAATCTGGCAGGGGTTTTCTAGAGTCAACACGGAAGCATGAATGTCAGACAGACCAGGAGGCTCAGGTCGGGAATTTTCCCAGGGGAGCCATCCATCCATCCAACAGAAAGCGTGTTACTCACTGTGAGTCAGGCACCGGAGTAGGCACTGGGGATATAATAGTGAAGCAACGCCAAGCCTGAGATGAAAGAGGCTGAGAGGCAGGATGCTGGGGGTGCAGGAGGGGGCTCCCTGTTTGGGTAGGAGGCTGTGTAGCCATTAGGATAGCCATACGAGCAGGGAGATGAGGGGTCAGGAGGTAAGAGCTTGCAACAGCAGTGCTGCGGGGTTGGTGGAAGTGGTTTAAGACACAAGCTGTGGACGAATTTCGGAGCTCCACCTCAACATCCGGCAGGAATGTAGCGCCCATGTAGCCCAGGGCGTCTAAATGCTGGTCAACACCTGCAGCTGCTCCTTAGGCGCTATGAGCTCTCCTCCTGTTCTCAGAGCGCTTCTTTTTGAGCTGGAAATAAAAAAAAAAATGCTGTCTGTGTACTTGCCCTGGTGAACTGATTTATATTTGGTCAACGATCTGTGCTCTGGTAGGTACGGCTGTATCATTTATAGCTGATTAAATCAAAACCCTCGAGAAGCACCGAGCTTCCTTTTATAACAGCGACCCCTCTGCGTATCAGATCTGCTGACATTATTTTGTCGACAGCCTCTTGGCTAGGAAGCCGACCCAGTGAAGCCTGAGGCCTGCCTGTCCACCTGGGGCCTCGGGGACCTTTTATCCCTCCCTCTTCCCCAGATGTTCAGGACGTATACAAAGTTAGTCATCCAGACTTTTAAATCCAAGATTCTGACAATAGCTAAAAAAATTGCTTCCCAATAGTAACAAGACAGGGAAGATTTCCTGTTATGGTAAATTCCATAAATACAGAGCCTCTTCTGCCATATGTGCTGTAATCCCTTGAGCCCAGAACAGTGCCTGGCACATAGTAGGTGCTCAATAAATATTTTTTGGAAAAAAATGAATACATGAGTTATTTTTTTTTAATATCATGATAGGATATTTATTAATAACCACATGAAGTTTAATGGAAGAAGCAATAACTATGAAGCAAGCAGAAAACACTGAACCTTTTGCCTTCCTTCCAATCCTATTATTATTAAAAATTATATTATAAAAAAAAAGGAATTGGTGCCCTGATGAACACCTCCCAGCAAAATGACCTTGAATGGTCAGAGGCTTCATCAAGGCTTCCCTTCCCAACTAATCGAACTAAATCTTTATCAAACAAATGTTCTCCAGATCTTAGAATAGAGATCTGAGAGCCACAGAACCCTGGTAACTCCTGGAAACATGTCTGTCACATGCATTTGAGATTTTCCTGATCAAAGATGCATCACAACAAAGGGCTGTAATTCAGCACTCATCCTCTCTTCCTGATATCTTCCCTTTCTGCGTTGTTGCTGACCTGTCCCTGCAACCACTACCTGCCTTCCAATCAACTGAATGAGAGTAGTAAAGGTACTGAATCAAAGAGGATGCAAATGATGGGAAGCCATTAGGAAATTGTCATTTTGTGGATTGTAAAATCTTTGTGAAAGATTTTAAAACTACATTGTTCAATATAATAGTCATTAGTCATATGTAGCTACTGAGCTAACAAAATATACTATTAAAATTAATTTTGGCTATTTATTTTTAATTTTATTAATATGTTGTGGGAAATATAAAGTTAGTTACATATATGGCTCATATTATATACGTGTTGGATGGTGCTGCTCTATAGGTAAAGTTTTTTCATAGTTGAGGGTATATTATCATGGCATGAGAGCTGCCATGTGCCAAAATTCTCTAAAATCCCATTGGCCAAATGATTCCTGTCTTCTGTTTTCTTATTAATTAACTCTCACACCCTAGAGTCTAAGACTACAACATAAAAATGGGTACTGGTAACATATATATTGATATTGTACAGACAGAAATAATCATCTCCATTCAGGAGAAGGAAAGATAAGTAGTTCTATTTTGATCATGCCGAATGTGAGTCAGTATGTTCAGAAAAAATGTATAGAAAAGGAATTGGAGACTTAGAGTTTTTTAAGGTAGAGAATAACGTATTTTACTTTGTCCGTTGCTATTGTTTTCTTTCAGCTTTCAGTCTTTAAAAAACAAAGGTTAAACAATGAAGGAACTGTTTACCATCTTAAGTTTTAAAAAAGTGTGTGCTTTTGTGCTAAAATTAGTTGGGGTCACAGGGGGTGAGTCCCTGAAGGTAGTGGTCACCTTGGCTAGGGACAGCTGAGCTCCATGCCAGTGTTCTCAGACCACTCCCAGGCAAGTCCTTTTTTTGATCTGCTGCAAGTTTTGAATTATTTCCTTTTAAACACTGGTGGGCAATATACCAAATATATTGTGTTGAGGACATTTTTTTCATTTATTTCTTTTTTAAATCCATGTGTGTTGTCAGGGAAATGTAAGCCATAAGTTTCTGATTCATTTACACTTAACTCCTCACAATGTGGTTTTGTGAGCACTCTTTGATATCCAAGAAGCCTTGGGATTCTTTTTTTACTGTACTGCTCCAACCTTTCCCTTCTTAGAAAAGGGGAAGTTGCATTTGGTCAAGGATATATACAATCAGCACCAAAATACTTAAGTTGGACCCGAACTCTAATATCTGAGGAGGCTTAAACTGGAGCAAATATTGCCACGGCTCACTATTTTTTCCCACCATCAACTTGTGGCGCAAACAGGACAAGGGAACAATGTGTGGCTATGGTTTGGAAAGCTTTCTAGTTCTTTCCTTTGACAGAGTTCCTGGAAATTATTTTTTTAAGGAAGTCAAGTGTGGTTCCCAGTGGATTTTAGTTGTCAATGGGACAATCACATATCAGCTTTTCCTCCTAGTACCTGAATAAAGACCACTAATATTTTTTTTCAAGCGAGGTCAGATAATAACATGATATATGTAGGTTGAGCACTTGCAAAATTTTAGTATTGGAAGAAATGAACACAGCACAGGTATTCCTTTCTTTCCATTTTCTGGGCAGAAGTTTCCAGTCCTCAAAATAAGCATGCAAGATTGCTGAGCTAAATGTGAATCCCATGGTTGTTACAGATACAGAAGAAAAGTATTTCTAACTAGTTGTACGTAGCTGATACAGAAATCGTATTTCTTTTCAGGAAGTTTTTTTTTTTTAACAATTTAAATCATTATCAGAGTATTTTGTCATCCTATGTTCCAAGGGAAAAAAGAAAAATAAAACAGAGCAGCAAATGAGAAATGAGACACATCTAGAAATTAAATGTTCTGAATCTCAAGGTTATAACTTGACGATGTACATAACTGGTGAAAGTATTATACATCTTATTTGGTTGCATATAACATGTATTTAGACCTTATGCTAATCTTTAGGCCTCGGTAAGCACATATTAACCCTATTTTCTGCAACAAATCAGTCTGAATGCTGAGCTGGCAAACAGCTGCCATGGGTTGCATGAGAAAAATAACTCAAGAAATGAGAACATGTTATTGGTTCCTTAAATACTGGAGGTCAGGACTTTGAGAAGACAGGAAACACAATACTTTGGGGTTTTGCCAGAAGGCCTCATCTGTTTCAGCTGTGGATAAAGGCCCTCATCTAACCCCAGGGATTTTTTCGGCCTCTATGTTAGTGATCACAGACAGATTTCTTCTGAGAAAATCACTGGAAAGACACCAGATGACATCGACTCTCTTGAAATGTCCCACCTCATGTCATTCTGAGGGTGTTCTCTTCTTGGTTACCTACAGCCAACTGGTCTTCCCCAGTATATCATGCATTTGTTAGACACGTGTCCACTTTTCAGACTCAAATAGGTGAAGACCTACAGCAAGCTGAAGGGAGGCTGTGTTCCCAACTCCACTGGTGTCCGTGGGGTGAGTGTGTCGACTTTTGCTCAAGAACGCCTCTCAAATAGACATGGCTATGCCTCGCTAGAACCTTGAGATAAAGGGTCAGACAGAGCAAATTCAAGGGATTCAGAGCTACAAAGTCTTTTAAGAAGATCAAATAATGTCAATACTTGAAGCAAACTAGCATCTTGTGACTGATTTAGGCGGTTTCGCCTATCACCACATTTTCCTGTAGTTACTTCAAATGAAATTCGTATTCTCTTTTTGTAGCTAAAGGCAGACAGAAGATGCCAAAGATGGACCTCTCTACCTGTTTTCAGGAAAGACCTTTTTCTGGCTACCTCTTTCTACCATTTGCAGATGATAACAAAATGTCTCTAATGCTGTGACACATGCATTGTGATTCAATCATCCAGTCATATTCATTGGTGGATAATCCTTAAATATTTGGGAAAGTCACCATATTTTATTTGCCTTCCCTTGACTGGTAGCATTCCTATTATGGTTCTTGATGCAGAGAACGCACAGAGCAAAGAGAAATGAACATATTCCTTTTGATAGAACCATTTCAGAAACGCAGTGTTGGGCCCTTGGGGGAGCTCAATTAAAAAAAACTAATGACTCAACATGGAAAAAGTGGGCGGTTATTTGTCGTTAAATACAAATGAAGAAATTATAATTTTCTGAATGATGAGAGTTATAGGAAAAAGTAGAATTTTCCCAAAAGGTGAAATTTATTCCTCATCTATCTTCCCCCTCTTTCCCCGAGTTATAGCACCAAGCCCCCAGAACTTAGGCAGAATGTGGAAAAAGAAGTCCATCTCTAAGTCAGAGCTGATCTCGCTGGTTTTCTCCTATAATATGGAGCAGGGGTGATTCATTCCTTCCTCTGCTGTCACACTGTCAGCCTCCACTAATCATAGCCCCGTGATCACAGGACTTGTGCACATAAACAATTTCCAGAACGTACAGAACGGCCCAGGGACCTCTCAGGCATAAACACCGGCTATTCTGTAATTCATTACACCCCCTCCTCTTCATCTTGACATGTGCTTGAGATAATGACTTTCCTTAAAATGTTTGAACATGTCAGTGGACTAGATCCTTTCACTGTCCTTGGTACACACATTTTTGTTTCAGCAAGTCCTCTTCCTTTCAAATGAAAACCTTTGGCTGTTCTGATGAATTGAAGTTCAGTGGATTTCTTCTTGAAGAGAATCCAAAGGGTATTGTGATGGGATTTCAAACTTAAGCTGGGCCCTCTTGTGCTTTGCATTTCTATGTTTTGAGGGGCCCACGTGCTGGATGGGGACCCTTTAATGCTGTTGTTAAGAAGACTGCCTATGTTTGGTGCTTAAATTTGTCTTTTTTTTTTTTACACTGGTAAATTAGGTCATTTAACTCCCACTCGTCCTCAAACAGATGTCTTCAGCAAACTGAGTGAGTTCCTCCAGTCGGCCTGTTTATCCAGGCTGAGGCAGGAGTCGGTGACTTTTAGTTACTCTGAAATAAGTATTTCTGTATTGAGTAAACATGCAGCTACTGAGTGTCTACTGTGTCGTGCGCTGCAGTAGGGCCTGGAGCCTACAGTCTCTGCTCCCACAGGAGTCTAGCATTAAGGAGAAACATTTACCATTTGGAACCACAGGCGTCCAGGGCCTTCAGTCTCTGTTGGGTAGTTGTGATAAGGGCTGGTAGATTTTACAGTCTCTTAGTAATATTGAACTTCCAACATAGAAGGAAAAAAATGCCTATTCCTTCTATGTCTCAGCTTGGTGTCCTCCATGATTAGAACATGAGAAGGTTCTGTCTGTGTTGGTACGTCTGGTGTCATGTGTTACCTTACTAGGAATTCTTAGCTCTTTTAGTTGTGTTTCGAAACTAAGCTAAAACTGATAATTTCTTGAATTTTAATATATATATATATATAAACCTGCCTCCCCAAACCTCCCAACGAACCTCTATAAGGATTTGTGTTACTCCTTCTTACAAATGAAGACAGGCTTGGCATATTAACTTGATTTGCCAACAATAAGCTAACCCAGTTGGTAGGTAGGGCCTGGGTTTGACCCATGATATAACCCCTTTACCCTTTCTGTGCTAGCAGTCAAGTGTAAAGATGGGACAGATGTGTTACTTTAGGATCATTATGGACATTGATGTGATTTTAACTGGGCTTCACTTTTAAAATGCATGAATCTATCTTAAATAAGAGGTACACCAGGGGAAGGACTTCCAAATCATTTAACCATGACTTCAGAAGTCACTGTTTTCCCTGATTATACTTTTTTTCATGCTCCAGGAACTAATAACAGTTTTAAATATACAGTGAAATGATACTGTCAAAGTCTAATTGTTATGAGCAGATCATTCACAGAAAAAATATGAAAATAAAATGTTGAAATGTTCTAAGCATATACAAATTTGAATAATAAAGTAATGAGAAATAAAAGAGCAAACATTAAAATTCAGTAATTATCTTAATAAAGTGGCTTGTATTTCTTATTGGTGGCAGTTTAAAATCAGGACAAATACTTTGGCACTACTAAGAGCTAGGAAAATGTGCTCCCACTTCTGGGACTCTATCCTAAGGGGCGACCCAAAATAAGGGGAGAGCTACCCCCATGAAACAGCAGAAATAGTGTAAGTGCCCAACAATAGGGTCATGTTAAATTAATATAGAATTACTGGCCATTAAACAGAATACTGTAGTGACAAGGTACATGTGTCAGGGTACAACTATTGGCTGAAAAATGCACAATTAAAATGTGTACAAATTTATCTTATCATTACAAACAGGAAATAAGCAGATGCATTGAGAAAAAGAAAAGAAAAAAAAAACACACCCTAGAGGAAACTTACCCTGCTGCTAGCTAAGGTTTTAGTTAGGGTCATGGGACTTACTGGTGGTTTTTTCTTTTTCTATTTTCCAAAATTTCAGTAATGTTATTTGTGTGACTTTTATTCAAATTATCAATCAAAATATGTCTAATTGAGTCGTTCTCCACAGCCGGTAGAAGCTCCCCAGTGGGCCCAGGAGTGAGTGGGAGGAAAGGGGTGGAGTGAGAGCCCCCAAGCAGAACGGGTGTCAGCAAGCTCTGGCCTGGCCTGTCCACACAGCCGCCCACGAAGAGGGACAGTGACCCCCGGGCTGCGTTCTGCCCAAAGCTCTGTAGAGATACTTGTTAGCAGAAATCCTAATACAGGTTACCTTTCTTCACCTGTTTCTCCATCTGAAATCCTGGAATAATGGTATTTGTCTGGCAATGTTGTCAGTGCAATTGCCTAATGCAAGTGAAATCACCTTGTGCACCAAATGCCCTGGGCCATTCTCGTTCCTATTGTTTTAAAATGATAATACTGTTTGAATCTTGGTTTCCTTCTCTGAAAAACAGCAGTATAGTTTTTTCCTGCTTACCTCACAGGATTATTGTTAGAACCAAATGAAATAATGCATGTAAATGAGTGTTGTTGACTCTTACGTGTTATAGAAATGAAAGCGGTTATTTTTGACTGCACACCTGGTTTCCAAGACATCATGACTTTTGGAGTAATGTCAGGGCCGCATTTTACAAAATGGTGCCAGTTTCAAACCTTGAGGCTCATGCTTTCTCTGGGGCAGAGAGGGCCATGTTCTGAACAGGCTTTTCTTCTGCTCGGGTGGGTCAGGGTGAGGAGAGCATGTTTATGTCAGTGAAGTAAGCAGGAGAGTTTACAGCCTTGAAAATAATTTGCAGACAAGAGGATGCGTCAGTGTGAACCATCCATCCGAAGACACCTGGGTTGTGTCAGTGATGAAAGGATGTGGTACACATGTCACCCTCTGGGGATAGGAGGCAATACCTGTCCATGTGCTGGAAAAGACGTAGAATTAATGAAGCCATCAACATGCTGACTCTGGGGATTTCCAACATGTTTCTCCATCAGAAATACAGACTATTCAATAGGAAAAATCAGATTAAAAGAAATCCCATCCAAATAAATCACATTCTGCCAGTTTCTCCCTTCAAATATCAGGTTTGTATTAGAGAGCTCTCAAAGCTCCTATTACTCTATGAATGGCAGGGGAGAAAAAAAAGGTAAGAATGAGAAAAAAGAGGCAATCTTCCCAAAGCTTTGGCACCAGTGTCCTTTGTTCTCAAGCCAGAGCTTCAGGGCCAAGAGCTATGCATGCAGGAAAAATACTGACATTTGAGGCCAGTATTGGGCAGGTCCTGATTTGCTTACAGGCCTGGAACTGGGAAGGCAACAATCTCAGAATGACCTTCTGGAAGGGCTGTTCTCCTCCATGTCATCCTCACATAGATGACATTAAATCTTCTGGTGATCACTGATGGCCAGTAAGTGAGCTAGAGGGCAAGCGAAGTCCCTTTATCATTTCACTTAGAAAAGAAAACAACATTTATAACAGTTGGCGTGAACTACAGAGAGTGCCGTACGGAGGTACATCGCCACCGGGCACACGTGTGTGTCAGAACTCCCTTCTCGGGACTCACTGAGGTGGGCTGCTTCCCCTTGCCAAAGCTCCACACCCTCAAATAGGACCCGCCTCTTCCAGTTAGGAAGCTCTTTGGTCCTCCAGTCTCACGTGAACACGGTTTTCCTAAGAAGTTTGTTTAAAATCAAACCCAGCCACAAAAGAAGAAAAAAAAAAAACACATTAAAATTGAAAGGAGTTGGGGGAGGGAATGGAGGAAAAAAGGAACTTAACTCAAAATCTATTTTAAAGGAGCGAATATACTTGACCAGATTTCTTTTTGTGGCAAAATAAGGACTCATTGAAACCAAAGTCTCAGGGCACAGAATTAGTGTAAATATTTGTGTCAGACAGACGCAGTGGGGTTCAAGCACGTCATCTAGTCGACCCTCGGTTTTCTTCTCTGTAAATGCCAAGTTTCAAAGATTAAATTGGATGATGTTTGTGAAATGCCTAGAACCTCAGTGTATCTGACACGTTCTGACATACTGATCAGGGTATATATGAAGGTGGCCTATTCAGGCAGTGTAAGGGCTCCAGAATGATCACATTTGTAAGTTTTTTGTGAATCTGATCAATTTTGTGAGTTGGATCACAGTTTGAGACAACCTGAATGAACAGCTATGAAAAAGACTCCTCTGGTAAAATGCCTTATAATGTTTGTATTGCTTCTTATTTTCTTGGCTCATAAATTGGGGTTGTTAATTGTCTTGGGAGAGCACATCTTATTTTTAATCTTAGCAGTTAAAACACTTTTCATTTTATGTTTATTGTCAAAATGATAGAATATAATTACATTATCTAATTTCATTATCTATTTCATGGTAGGAAACTGTGGAGGCCCAGAGAGCTTCCATGGCTAAGTAGTGGTAGACTCCCAAATAAATTTTATTAAAATACATATCTATATATATATATAGATATTTTTTTTTCGGTAAAAGTGTCTTAAAAACAAACTCCATACAAATGATTTTCTCCAGATCCTGTGTGAATATTCAATCCATGTATCGCAGAGTAGAATTTTTGCTCTATGAGAACTCAGCAATGGATTCCTATGATTTCCCAAGAAAACTCCCTTTCAAGAAAAGTTCTGTAACAAGTAATCTAAAAGCAATTTTTTTTCTTCAAAGAAAATTCCCTTTAGAAAAGAAGGAAGTACACCAACCAGGACAAAGGCAGCCAGCTGAGATCAGTGACTCTGTCTGTTCCTTAAATTATAGCTCTGAAGTCAGTTTGAATGAGGGCTCACATTAAAAAAAAAAAAAGAGAGAGACTTTGACGGCACCTAAGGGTGTAGAAACAGCGACAGAGGCAACTAGGTTTATAAAACCCAGAGAATTATTAAGTGTACGAAGCCTAAGTTAACTTGTAAGTCCAGAAATACATATTAAAACAGGGACTTGCCAAAGGACCTCTGGTGCTTTCAGAAATGTTGGCCTTTCCAGTGGTGAAAATTCAGCCTGGTACGCATATGTCAGAGGGGCTTGCCCGTATGTTCACCCTCCGTGTCCTAGGCCGGGATTGGAGGTGGACACAGTGTGGGAGGCCCGGGCACCCTGCTCCATCCCCAGCTGTAAAGGCATACGGGACCCAAACAGTCTGTCCTTACAGGGGCTGTTCTTGGGCTTTTTTTCCAAGACCACAGACCATAAACCCTTGGGAAGATCCCACTTAAATGGGTGCTTTTGATTATTATGACAATGGGGTGAAGTGTCTGAAAACTGGCCTGGACAGAGGTGAGTCCCTGCACAGAAGGGGTGGCTGCACTCGCGAGGAGGCGTCCCCTCAGGACATCCAGTCACACACATTCTTTTATCGCTCTGGTCCTTACATTTCCCTCTTGGCCACACACAAAAAAATGCGTAAGTCAGAAGCCTCTGTGAGGCGTTCTTGGCCAATTCTGCGGTGTGTTTTCAGAGAAGTCTTGTCAGTTTCAATCTGTCTCACGCTGTGGACGGTTTCCTGTGGGTCTCCCCTGCTCAGCTTTCCCCCCAGCGCCCCACAGCGAGCTGTCGTGTCCAGCCTTCCTCGACACTCTCCTGATGCTTAAGATTTTAGGCTTTTCAGCTCATACGATCTCTGTCAGGGCTAATCAGCTTGGCCATTGTGACTTGAAAATAGTCACAGACGCCTTTAGGTCCAATGACTCCGTTTGGTGTAGAACTTGTCTCTTTCGCTTACCTTTTCTGCAGATTATGAGGAAGGGACAGACGTTTCTGCTTCAGTCCCCAACTTGCTATAATTTCTGGAGCAGAGCTATTTGCCTCATTAGCAAAAGCAACGGAGTACTTTCTAGAAAAAGTACATTTGGGTCTCCTCAAACTCCTGCATTATTGCGATTTTTTCCTTTGTTTTATATTGTACCATCATAGTTTCGCTTGGAAATGATTGTCGGGGGAAGGTTTGTCTGGACCCTCAAGCAAGCACGTAAGCTCCTTGCGCCGGGTGCCTGCCTTTCACTAGTCAGGCGTGGCCCACCCCTGCAGGGTGGACGGGCTGCCCAGGGAATTCTGAGGCTAGTATAAACTCTCGCCTTCTGAGGTCTAAGTACGCCTCTTCCCTGTTTGGCCATTCCCTTTGAATTATTTTAGATATCTGAGAAAAATTAGCGGTAAAATTAGTAGTAAAACATTGAACACATAATTGGTATATTGTACACCTGAAACTAATATAATGTTATATATGAATTTTACTGCAATAATAAAAAATTAAACAATGGGATAATGAAGTCCCCCAGTTGTCCTGTTCCCTCCTTCCACTGCCTCTTCTGAGAAACATACTGGGGGTGATGGTGATGGTTTATATTATGAACCTCTAAACATTTCAGGGTGTTGCTTCAGAAATGCCAGTCCTATTTTGCAAAGCCTCCAGGCCTCTGTTCAGATCGAATGAGACTTCTTGGCTTTGTGGCTGCTATTTTACATTCTAGATTCATCTCTGTAGCAGGCTCTCATTTCCCAGCCTCCCACACCCCCAAATAAATCTGAAAATATTTAACAACTACTTACAAATAAATATTTTAGGAGCTGTAGATGTGTCAACTCTTTGAAAGGAAATTTAGTGAAGAGCATTTGTTGGTAGACGGAATAGATTTCTTCCATGTCACCTGAGAAATGGTTAAGGGGACAAGCTGAGGTAATTGGCTATTTTCCTGACAGTGCTGGTGGGTTTCTGCTTCTCAGTAACCTACTTCGGTTGTGTTTCTATCAGACTACAGCAGTCCCCCCTTACCTGCAGTTTTGCATTTCCAGGTGTAAGTTACCTGTGTCCAACCATGGTCCAGAAGCAGGTGATCCTCCTTCTGATGCAGGGTCACAAGGTCAATAAGAGCCTAACACTAGGGCATGGTACCCACGCCACTCACTTCACTTCATCTCATCACACAGGCATTTTATCACCTCACGTAATCACGAGAAAGGTGAATTCAGTAAAATAGGATATTTTGGGGGGCATGGAGATCACATTCACATAACTTTTATTACAGTAGATTATTATAATTGTTCTATTTTATTATTATAGTTGTTAATCTCTGTGCCTAATTTATAAATTACATTTTATTGTAGGTATATAGGTATAGAAACAAACGTGGTATACACAGGGTTCAGTACTACATGCAGTTTCAGGCATCCGTTGGGGGGCTTAGAATGTACCCCATGTGGATAAGTGGGGACTGCTGTATAACTTCAGGTTATTATAAACCTAATTATAAGGAGCACAGAAGTCTCAGTGAACATGTTTCCAGCCCAAATCAGGGCAGCTGCTTTGGTTAAGAATTTTGTCTCTTTCTAGAAGCAAGAGGGAATCTGGAGATATAGTTTGAAAGTTTAAATATCTGCATTACTTAGACATTAGAATATGATATATAGACAGCATGGCAAACATTTAAAATAAGGATTGACCTATAAAATCCAGTATAAATGGTTGCTTTTGTCCTTTGTAATGATACTGCATCTGAATTATACTGAGTACGTTATGAAATCTGAAGCTTTCAAATTATAGAATGGTGATGACCACCTTTTACATAGTGCAGGGGTTGGCAAACCTTCTCTGCAAAGGGTCAGAGGAGTAAATATTTTAGGCTTTTCAGCTCATACGACCTTTGTCAGGGCTAATCAGCTTGGCCATTGTACCTTGAAAGCAGTCATAGATGACAGGACAGAGAATGAGTGAGGCTATGTTCTGATGAAACTCTATTTAAGGCCATCCAGATTTGAATGCCATATAATTTGTGACCCAAAGTTATATTTATCTGTTACAGAAATGTACTTCTTTTGATTTTTCCTGTTTACAAATGTGAGCCATTTTATTTTATTATTTGTGGGCTACACCAAACATTCTATAGGCTGGATGTGGCCAGTTTGATAGTGAATTCACAAGGTAAGGACCTGAACCCAGAAGAAAGACCTCTTACCAATGTTCTATAGATGTCTTGGGTAGACTGATTTCTCCAGGCACTAGATCTTCTACATCTAGAATGACATACCTGGACGTGGTTTGAGCGTTTATTCCTGGTGGAAATACGTATCTCAGGGAACAGATGGAAGGGGATTTATAAAAATAAAATTTACTCCTGACAACAGAGTTTTAAATCTGTAAAGAGCTCCATTCCACTGGCCATAATATATACATAAGAGTTATATAAAAATTCAGCTGGCTGAAGTTTTAGCTTTTAAAAGTTCCTAGGATGAGGAAATAGTTTAGACAAAGGGGAGTTCTAATTCTTTTCTAAGTGGTAATCTTAGATAGTTTGGCCATGACTGTTACTACAGAAGCAAAGTCATGAATCAGAAAGAAAATACTGCTAGTGAGAAGTCATCGGGGACCAAACCTTGTCTTAGAAAATGCCTCTCCGGGATCCCCATGAAATTTGCATCTTCATTTTGCCACTTGCTGATGGAATAACACTCTCTCGCTCTCTACTGATGTTTCTTTTGTATAAAATGCTTCATTTGTTCCTTTTATTATTTTTGTATTCTTAGTCTCAGAGGCATAGTTTGATTTTTCTTCCCCCTTTTCCCCTTTCTCAGTCTAAGGTGTCAAAAATGTGCTTCTATGTCTATGTCTAGTGAAGTTCTCGTCTCTGCGTGCCTTGTCTGTGTCTGATGGCCTTTCCCGGTGTGCACGCTGGTGAAGGACGGAGAGGCTGGGACGGGAGGAGCGGGAGTGTGGGATGGGAATGCTGTCTGCAAACGTGATGTCTCTCAATGGTATCTTCACAGTAATGCAATGCAATAGTAATTTTCAGAAAGGGAGGCTTTTTGTTATTGTTTTTTAATATTGGCAGATGTGTGTCTGTGGTGATGTCTGATCCCTAGCTGCACAGTTTCCCAGGAGGACCCCATAGACCTGGCACTCAGATTCTGTTTGGAATTAGTCAAGCCCACCATTTCCTGGATGGTACAGTCTCTGCATGTACACAACGGATCTCAGCAGCATCAAGAAAATCATTTAATAAATGTATATGTGTATAAAAATTATACCATACTTATACCCAGTTTCCTCATACAGATACACATATTTTGAATATTTTAAATGTATTTATAGATATCAATTGATAAAATTGTAAGAGGTCATTTCTGTTCTTTCCATGAGACTTGGATTCGTGTGTAGGCTAAAGCATATCTGTCAATCTCTGCATTCTGCCAAAGGAGAGATTTAAGGAGGGGGGTGGTCAGAAGTGAGAGGTGATAAAAAATACCCTGCCTCAGTGAAGGAGATGCTGCTGATTTTTTGAATCCTTTAACAGGGTATTCATATTGTTTTTGTGGAGCAGAAAAATTACTTATTATCAACAACCAACCTGAAAGATAAAGGCTAAAAACAAGTTGTCTTAATTCCTAATGGCAGGTTTCATAAGATAGGAAACATCTCTTTAGTATCAGGTTTCTTCTTCTGTCCATTGTTCAAGTACAGGACAAACTGTAGTCCATATGCAAATGCCTTTGACTCTGCACATGGTAATAAGAGGATGAACCCATGCCCAGATCACTTATCTGAAGCCAGGCGCTGTCTCTGCTTCTGTGACACTTTCATGGTGGGCGGAGCCTGTGGGGCCTCCAGCATTCCCACCCAACCCCACCTCTCTTTAGAAGTGGATCTAAAGGGAAAGGATCAGAAACTTGATTCATTATTTTTGTTTCAATATTTTCTTGTAAGGTAGACATGAATACAGTGAAAGCAAAGAAAGAAGAGAAATGTGAGAGAGAAATTGGGATATAAGAAAGGAGAACACAAATGTGAAATCGGAAGCATCCCTACTAAAGAAAATGATACCTATGATCACTACTAGTATTTAATGTTGAACTAGAAGTTCTAACCAATGTAATAAGTCAAGAAAAATGATAGAGGCATAAAGATTGGAAAGAAAATGGCTGAATTGTCATTGTCATTATTTCTGGATTATATGACCATCTACCTAAAAAATAAAAGATATCAACTATTACAACCTAGGAGAGAGTCCAGCAAGTAGCCAGACCCAAGGAAACCCTTTTAAGAAGGTAAGCAAGTAAACAAATTAATGATGTAACACACTTGTTTCAGAAAAATTGTATAATACTATATATTTTAAAACATCTGGAGAAAATTTGTCTAGAAGTAAGACATTTCTAATTTGGCTGTCATCTTCAGGTTCAAAAGTGGCTAAAAATTATACTGACTTACAGCCATCTTTAAAATTATTTATTTGTGTCTTCTTTCTACATGCTTTACTTACGTAATAATACACCAGGTGTAACAATTTCACCAAACTTCCATAATATGTAAGCTTTGTTTCCATGGTTTGGGTCTTTTACCTTTTTTGCCTTACCCCTTAACAGGTCTTTCTTGTCTCCCAACCTTGAAATGTGAGGATATTGAAGGAGTTTTCCATTTGGCCATTTTGCTTCCTGGCTGCATGTTAGGTTCATTGAAAATATTACTGGCTCTAGACTCAGATACATCTAGCAAACTATTTAACCTCTTTGAGTCTCAGTTTCTTCACCTGTGAAGTGAGAATGATAATAATTACTACACTGAATTTCTATTATGGTTAAATATGACTGATGTACCTTACTTCCCTAGTATAGAAATGTGAGTTAGAGGTTCAGGCCTCTAGAGCCAACCGTGCCCCCACTCCCTGCCCATTCCTGCCAAGAGAATTATACAAAATAAAGTTACAATGAAGTTAATGGCTTAGTATGACTGGTGATAGCTCAGGTCAGACAACTCAGGATAAACATTTTGAAATCAACCAATATGTATGTACATGTTTATTTTATTTTTAGTGAAGTATGACATATACATAGTAAAGCACACAAATCCTAAGTGTGGAGCTCAATTGCTTTTTGTGTGTATACACCACTCCCCCATATCCCTTGTCAGTCAATGACTACCCTCTCCCTCTAACATATGCCCATATTCTGACTTTAGTTTGCACTAGTGGGGAACACAAAGAAGAGTAAGACACAGTACTTGCCTGGCAGATTTCCTAGACCTATCTGACCACGGCCTGTGTCGGTCTCTTGGAAATAGACTACATTTGACACAAGGGAATACTCAATATACCAGATAGGGAGTTTTAGAAGCTGTTTTTGAAAGGAGCTTTGTAAATCCAAAGCAGTAACTTATCTATTATGCCAATTATTCCTTTTCCATGATTTCCATTATCTATACATGCCTGTGTTGTATTAAGCCTTGCCTAAGGATGTTACAGATTTGATATGACATGATGCTTTTTTCTTATGACATGGTTGTAGAGCTAAGACATTTATGTTTCTTGCGTTAGCCAGCACCAAGAAGGGAGCTTTCCGCTGCTGTTCAGAAATCTGAGACTTGATGGAGACTTTGGGACAAGAGCCTAGGGGAGACCTCTGCAGGCCACTTGTTTAGAGAACATTTGGTCCACTGTCACTGTTAATCTGACTGGATTTAAATGACTGCATCAATTCTTAGGAAAGATCGGTATCTCGCAAATTGAGAGATAAAGTCTACTAAGGTAGAATTATTTAATTTTTCCAAATAAAATGCTGATGACTTTTCTAGCTTCAGCACCCCTTGCCAAAATTGCTGCCCACTGCCACATCTCTTACAAAATGCTGACTCTTCCTGGAGTTCTATCCTGGGAGTAGAGATCTTGACCACCTTTTCTTTCTCTTCTTTCTTTCACTGGCTTTTGTGATCCCTTGTTCTCTTGTGATCCACAGCCTCTCTAGTCTTCCTTCTTAGTCCTCTCTGAGAGGAAGCTCTCCCTTCTATATTTGACTACGGGTATTTCCTGAAGAGTTTGTTTCAGATCATCTTCCCCCCACTCCCAGCTTTGTTGAGATATAGTTGACATATAACTATATGTCATATAACTATAAGTCTAAGGTGTACAATGTGATGATATGATATACATATATTGCAAAAAGATTACCACAGTAAGGTTAGTTAACTTACCCATTTCCTCATATAATTACTTTTCTTGTGTGTATGTATTTATGTAGTGAGAACATTTAAGATCTACTGTCTTGGCAGCTTTGAAATATACAATACAGTATTGATAGTGGTAGTCACCACGCTGTACATTAGATCTCCAGAAATCACTCATCTTATAACTGCACGTTCGTACCTTTGACCAACATCTCCCCATTTCTCCCACACATCAGCCCCTCACTACTAATCATATAAAATTTAATTTTTAATATTCCACTTATAAGTGAGATCAAATAGTATTTGTCTTTCTTTGTCAGACCCTCTTCTTTTCTCACCAATTTCATCTGAGTCTGTAGCTTTAATTACAATCTGTATGCCTATGAATGTCAGTTCTATACGTCCAGGTGTCTTTCCTCTGCTCTCCAGAACACCTTTATTCTTGCCTACCTGACCTTACCACTCGCAAATACCAAGGAACCCCAAGCAGGGTCATCAAAACAGACCTTACTGATTTCTCAGACCTCCCCCAACCCCACCCTTCCTGCTTGTCTTTCAATGTTCTTTATATCTGCGAGAAGCACTCTGGTTTCCTCTACCAGAAACTAAGGAGTCTTCCTTGACAACTTTCTCTTTCTCACATTCCACGCCACCGATTCTTCTCTATTATTATTGCTTAAACAGCTTCCAAAGTCTTCCAAAAACTTCTCCCCACCTCTTCCTAGGCTCACCTGCTTTAATGTTTGGCCTAGACACCTACAACGACCACCCCGTTCTAGTTTGCTCACAGGCTTCCACCCAGCAGCTGGTGACCTCACTGTCAGAACAATGGACCAAATCTCTAGCGCGGGCACGTCTTGCTTCCCTCGCTTCCTCTTAGGCCACACGCACCCTCCCTCTGGGCTCTGGCCCCGCCAGTCGGCTTTCAGTTCTTCATCGGGTTCTTCTGCTATTGGATTTTTGCACATACTTTTTCCTGTCAGTGGCAAACACTTTCTCCTGTTGCATAGCTTGTCCTGCAGACAGAGTAGCTCGAATATGAGTTCTTCATGGAAGCATCCCCAGGTCTCCCATTTACGTGCCTCCACAGTACCGTACATTCACGCAGCAACTTGTTCCTGTTCCTCCGAGTGCTTGCCCTGCACTTTGAGATTTGTTTGTATGTGATTTTTTATAATGAAGAATCTATCAGCCTTCATCAGACTGCAAATTCCATAGTATTGGAATCCATTTCTATGTAGACATTTGTAATTAGGAGGTCCTTAGTAAAATTGTACAAATGCAGCGAGCCAGCAGTGCAGACTGACCGTAATGGGGTAAGGCGCCCTGGATTGGCAGCAGGGAGACAGTACCTTTCCCTGGAACTTCTGCAGGTGCAAAGGTGCAAAGTGCAGGTGGGCAGCACTGAGACTTCTGGGAGTGCTGTGGCCCTAGGCTGGTCCCCAGGCCTTTGTTGTGGTGCCAGATTCAGTGGTTTTCAAACTCAAGCATCTGAAGCAACAGGAGGACTTGTTAAAGTAGCCCACCCCAGGGTTTCTAATTCCGTAGTTTTGGGGTGGGACCTATGACGTGGCATTTCTAACAAGTTCCCATATGATGCTGGTCCTGGTGCTGAGCCACCCGTAGAGAGCCACTGCCTTAAGTAATTCCATCACAGAACTCAGTCCCAGACCCGCACCCCTTTCTGAGGACACCCTTGCACAGCGGCACTTTCTCATCGTAGTGACTTGACGTAGTCAAATTCACACGCTTGAAGAAGTGGATGCTGGGTGGGCAGCGCGTGATCCCCTGGAGAGTCCATAGTTGCAGAGTTCTGGCTGCGTTTCATTCTCTTACCAGTACTAACACTTCTGGGAGATATTCCAAATAAGCAAACATGTTATTGGTTACTGCATTTCCAGCTATTTAAAAAAATATAGTGTACTAATTAGAGTATGTAATGAAAAGGAAAAAAATAGGCAACCTTCTGTTTGGGCTAAACAGTAGAGCTGTGGAGTAGCATCGCTGCTCGGGGTCAGGCTGCCCCTGTGGCATAAGGGACGCTGGTGCAGCCCAGCCCGGGGAGTTAGTTAGGATAAGATTTGAAAGAACACAAGGTATGGGGAGATGGTGTAACATTGTGCCACAGCGTTAGCTGAACAATGTTTTGAAGAAAATGTGGTTCCAGTTCTACTTTGCCTGTTTAGTCAACAGCTCCAGGCTTCAGTTTCTTCATCTGTAAAAATGAGGTTGTTAGTCTGGATCAAGGGTCAGTGAATTTTTTCTGTACAGGACCTGATAGTAAATGTTTTAGGATCCCTGCTGCAACTATTGAAGTAGTTGTGATTTGGCAACAGCCACAGATGCTGTATAAACAAGTGGGTGTAGCTGTGTTCCAGTAAAACTTGACAAAAATAGATGGTGGATGGAACTGGGTTGGATCTTTAAACTTTTTGATCACACGCACCTGTAAATAACAACAACATTTTGTATGCATGCTTCAATAGCTCTATACTAATTTATGAATAATATGAATCTGTGTCTAATATACTCTATGCATTATAAGACACAGCCTAAAATAGAAGTTTAACAGGGATACGATAAATAAAAACAGATGATTTAATACTTCTCCTGCTTTTAAATGGATCTTCTTGCGCATCCCCTTGAGTCTCTGGAGGCCACTCATCTTGGTTGTTTCTAAGGTTCTTTGACGCTCTAGTGCCCTGTTGTTGCACGTGCGGCAGACGTCCCAGGATGCACATCTGCCAGCTGACTTTTGGCTGCATCAGCTAGAGGTTAACTCTGAGTGATCTGTAGTAACAGAGAAGAAGAGATGCAGTCAACAAAACGGAGAGGCAGCCTAATGTGGTTTTGTGACAGAGCCAGATCTCAGCTCTTGGAGGCTGGTTGCCCCTCTTGGCTGGGCAGTTGGTACAGCCAGGGCTGTAGGCGGCCGGGCAGCAGGGGAAGGTCAGTTTGAGTGGCTCTGGATAACTGGATAACTGAATATTCCTAGGAAGAAAATGGGTCCTAAACTTTTAATTGTGGAAGGAGCCTTAGAAACCTGTTCATTCACACCATTCCTGCTTCTGACAAAATCATTGTATCCAGAAAAATTATGTGATAGCTGGTTAGATGCACAGTTGAGCCTGGAACTCAGGGCTTTCTGCATTCTATTCCAAGTCCTCTCTGCAAAAAAAAATATTTTTTTCTTTGCCAGTGCCTTTCATTGAGAACACCCCCTTTTTAAAAATCATTATGAGCTGCATGGCAAGAATTGTTCACCTCCATCTGCACAGGAACACGTAGATGAGATGTTTGCATAGTCCCAACCACACACAGACCCAGGGCAGTCCTGGCACAGGGAAGAAATACATATTTTGTGGTTTCTTTTCCAGTCTCTGCACTTTACCTTAGAGCACCTGGGGCCTGAGAAAGCACCACATTACTGAATCAGCAGGGTGTTCTAAGAGTGTACTCCCAAGTCCACATCCCCTTGTGATCAGTGGTCTGTCTGCCTGAGGTGGATGTGGCGGTGTTTGCAGAAGGAAAGGACCGGATGCTGACTCCAGTGCAAATGCTTTCATGAATTCTCCTCTTTGAAGGAAAAAGAAATGTGGAAAAATTGCATACGAGGAAAGTTCACCCACAGTCCCTCCAGGTTGCCCCATCCAAAACTCTGTTTCCTGAGACTTTAGAAAGAGAAAGTTGAGGATTTATGCTGGGGTAAAGGAATTTGGCTTCAGCATAGCCTGGATCCTGCCCCGGAGGGATCAATTGAGATTTTTAAGCAGGGAGACTGTTGAGGATGCCTGGGAAGCTGAGGGGAATTGGGGAGTTTTAAGCAGGGATGGTGCACCGGCGCGGCATCTCAACAGACCTGGGGCTCTGCTGAGGGTGGACAAGTGGACCATGAGCTGGGAGTGGCCAGGACGGCCGGGCCGCGTGGGTGAGAACCCATCTGCCTCCCTCCTTGGTGCCTGAGTGCGGCCTGTTCAGACACATCTGGTGTCTGGATTCCCCACGAATCTGTTCTCCAGTCTCTTCCTCTCTGGGTGTGCTCCTGGGCATTTCCCTTTTAGGAAGGCTTTAGGATGGAACTCCCCAAGGCTCTGTTTCTTTCCTCTAAGTTAGGATTTCCATGGTAAGAACTAGAAAATGTTTCTGTGTGGGTGGATGCCAGAAAGGTTTCTCTTTTTATCTCCTCCCACCCCACCCCTAGAGCAGTGGTGAACATTCCCTCTCTGTAAGGTCTGTTGGCACGGAATCACCGCCTGTTGATGTCTGATTGTACCGTCCGTCTGATTGGTTCCTTCTTGCAGGTCTAATTTCAGCAGGGACCAGCTAACGAAACACACTGAATTGCTTGGATCTGGAAGAGTTTTAGAATTGCTGGGCTCTAACTCCCTCTCTCTGACTTGTTCTGGAGAATCGTTTCATTTGCTAGATCTCCCACACAACTTGGTTTCCAGTTTTGTTTGAGTGACACTTGGAGAATGGTTTTCCCTTCTGGCTTCCATTGTCAATCACTCCATGGGGATATATGTTAGAAATACTCAGTTTTTCAACCTCATGAAAGAAGTAGTGATTCTGGATGAGTGTGAAAGGAAAAAAAAAGGACATATAGTTTTAGGAGATTATAATCTGCTAATCTGATCACATTTCTGTCATTACTTTCCCTCGGAAAGGCTAAAACTTGCAGCAATTCTAAGTCTATCCTCTCCCCTCCCTCTACTTCCCTTCTCTTTTCTTCTTTCCTCTTTAATGTCTGGGCCAACATTTCCTCTTGCTCTCATCTTTGAATATGGATCTCTGCCTTAGGAAAATTGCAGCTGACAAAATTGTCTCAATTTTCTTCTCTGCAATTTTCCAAATGTAAAAGGGAGAAAAAAAAAATCTTTGAAACGCCCTGGGGAGAGCCCAGTGTCCTTTTAAGGGAACACGGCTTTGTGTGTTCAGTGCTGGTAAAAGGTTGACAAGGTCTGAACCCTGATGGCAAAGTCAGAGGCAAACATCCTGGGGTAGCCAAACTGAAGAGGCTGCTGGTCTGGGAGAGGGGAGGCTGTTTTAGAAGCACTCCGCATACATACAGCTGACAGCATCTTCCAGGGCAGAAAGTAAGTGTTTTGTATTGATCTTTGAATACAGACCTGGTAAAAACCCCAAACAGAAAAACAAAGGATCTCCCAGATACAAATCTAGTAAAAGGCTTCATGTTATCTACCTCCATCAAAAAAAAAAAAATCCCAAGGAGAGTAAACAACACTTTCAATGGCTCTTCAAACGCTTCACTGCACACCTGAGGTGGCTGATGGAGTCTCCTCCTCACATCGCAGAGGCATTGTTCCCAGCCTCAGGGAATGACCTGCGACCCACATGGTAATCAGGTGGATTGTCTGCCCCTGAATGGAAGCCTTCCTGTCCATGAAAGTTGCCCAAAAGCTAATCATGGGTGATGTATGAGGACCGCATTCCTTCTAAATGCACCTTTCTTTGTAAGAGAGTGTTTGCGCTCCGGATAGAAAAGAATGGCACCTCCTACCCCTACTTTCGGGCTATTCTGCATGGCTCACTGAAACCCCTGGGTCCCCCAAGTCCTCAGCTAGACTGAAGGGGACTTGGCTCCTTTCTGTGCACAGGTGAATTTCTGCCACATTTACTCAAGGGCCTCGGGACCGCGGGTGTAACTTGACAACTCTCAAAACCGACATGAAACTTGGACACTTAATTCTTACATTCAGCATCATGGAGGATTGAGGATATGGCTAAATAGCCAGAATCCTTGTTCACCCTTCTCTCTCAGGGTTACCGCTGACCTGAGGATCACTTCTTTCATGTCTTGGGGGCCCCTGAGCAGGAGGGTTTATCATGTATCATGCTTTTCAACACCCTTAGCATCTCTGCTAGAAGTCTCACGAGCCTTCCAAGGTCCATTTGAATGGTTTGGGGGACTGCTTCGATGGTCCGTGGTCTATCATTCTTGCTTCCATATCACCTTTTCCTTAAGCATCTTCCGTCTCCTTTATTAGGCTCCAGGCTCTTAGAATGTCAGGGTCAAAGCTTTTCACCATTCTTGCCCTCACCGCACCCACCTACACTGCAGCAAAGAGAGCCGCATGTGACGAGTACTTGGTAATAACAACTTTTACCTGCCAGACACCTTACCTGTTACAAAGCACTTTCACAGGCTTCCTCCGACCTAATAATATGAGTTGAATTGAAGTGAACTGAAGTCACTGAATTGAGTGAAACCGTCAGTGGGTCGAGGTCTAGGCAGAAGAGAGGAGAGAGAAGTGGGACTGGTGCAGGCAAAGCACATGCTTTTTTTTTTAACTACATAAAATGGGGAGCGGCAGAGGGCTACTGACAGTGATGCCAGGGCCCGCCAGCCGTCTGTTCTTGCTGCTCGCGGGGGACTTACTCTCAGCTCCATACAATGCACTCTGCTCTTGAAGACCTAAAGTTTCCACAAAGCTGGAGAGATGGGTTGTAGAGGAGAGTTCGTTTTCTTCTGATCAGAAAGATGCTGTCAGGAAGAATTCACCTTGGGGTCACGATCTGGTGGTTCACTGTCTTTGTTTTTTTTCTCCTTGCTGAGAAAGTAGGCAGGAATGGGGCTCAGCTAGGCCACAGGAAGGGAAGGAGATGTTTTCCTTTCCATTAGGAAGGAGGAGGAGGGGCAGCGGAGCGGGGACAGGACCGGCAGGTGACGCAGCTCTCCCTGGGTGTAGACGGACAGCGAAGCCTTCAGCCAGGAGCCGGAGCAGAAGGAAACAGTGGTGACGGGAAAGAGCTTCTTGAAATCAGAAAAACTGAACTTTAGTTCCACAGTGACCAGCCACAGATGATTTATTAGTGATTAAGTTCTTAGAGATCTTCAGAATTTCACTCTGAATGACATCTTGAGTCCCTAAACTTTAAGATGTCTTTTTCTATCATATGAATAGTTATATTTTAATATGGAACCTGCAAATATGTTTTATGTTTGTATAGGAAAAATATAGTTAAAAATTGATCTTTTTCTATTCCCGCTTCTCCCTATTCCTACAATTGGGAGTTTTCCTGTTTGGCTGAGTTAGCACAGATAAAGAAATGCCAGGTAGGGCTCTGAGGTGTGGGGCGTCCACTTTGATACAACTGTCCTTTTCCGAAATCACGCTTGTGGAAATAATACAAATGCTGAAACCTCTTCACACCCAGTGCCGCTTTTTGCACACAGTCTACCTGTATATTTTAGGTCTGTAACCTTAAAAAACATGAACCACGTCTGTTTAATTTCTCTACCATTCTGTTCCAGGATTTGGGGCAGGGAGATAATATTGACAGCAGTAATGAGACTGATAAAGGGGGTGGTACTGTCAAAATCCTAGCTGTTTCCCTCAGGCAGGCTGTCTCTAAGTCAACTGAGCTCACATTTCTCATGCCACATCCTCCTTCTCCACCCCCCATCCCCAGTTCTAAGAGCAGGGATCATTCCAGAAATACTTCACCACCAAGAAAGCTCTAGCACTCACGCCTGAGAACAAGAACCAGTGGAGGTACCCAAGCAGGGTCTTGAAGCCTCCAGACGTGCTGGGGACCCACAACCCCTTCAGTCACTGGCCAGGGGGTGAGTGGAGGAGGGCATTTCTGCATCTCTGAGCAGTAGCAACTGGACAATTAATACAGCCAGTGCACCCTGACCAAATATAGTGAGTAAGGGTGAAGCTTAGAGCCGTACAATTAAACACCTGCTGTAAGCTGATGATGCTTGAGGGACATGAGGGGTGTCCTGTCTGAGCACTTGACCCCAGCCAGTAGAGCCGATCATTTCTTCCTTCACACAGCTGACCCCACCTCATCCTTCAGTCCTGTCACTGCGTCCTGGGGACTTCCTTCACTACACCATGTGCTTTAAACACGTACATCGGTGTGCGGATGTGTGTGAGTGTTTGTGATGATGTGCTTCAGGTCCCATCAGGGTGAATAAATATGTGTTGAACAAATAAATCAGTGTTCCCAAAAAGATGAACTGAGTATAATCACCCAAAGTGACTTGCCCTCAATTCTGTGGAAGACGCATCTGTCGATACCAGAAATGTATCATAAAATGCTGGTTTTAAACTTGTCCTGGGCCCTCAGAAGTATGTTGCTTTCTGGGCCTACCATAGATGGGTTTCCTGATGGTAAAACTCCAACAGTCCCCGAGGCTAGGACAGAGTGTATGTGTGTTTCTTATTAATAGCCCAAAAAATGACACCATCAAATTGCTGGCTGTTTGAAAGATTAGGCCACTCAGAGACCCTGTGGATGGCGAGCAGCAGGAACGACCCAAGTGTTCATGAACACACGTGAGCCGTTGGAGGAAATGACACTTTTAAGTCTCAGCAAAGATTCTCTTCTGGATCAGCCTGAGTTTTAGGGGATTTTTTTCCCCGTCAATTTATTTGACTCATTTTACCTATCCTTGCAGACAAGGCAAAAATAGCCTTTTGATATTTTCCCTTCTCCTTGATTAACCGTGTGAGTTCCAGAGATCTCAAAAGGAAAGAAGGAAAAGGACTGGGCTGAAAAGGACCAGAAAGGGTCATCTGGGCAACTTCTGCAAACCCTTTGATGAAATTTCAAGTCTTGAAGGAAATCGGAAGGCTGGTCTTCATAGAGGGGTCCTGCTGGTGTCCTCACTCCCTCTCTCTGCTCCCCGCCAAGCCTCTGCCCGTTCGCAGCCCCAGATCCTCCAACCCCACCCTTCCTTTCCGCTGCCCTGAAGGGGAGGACGTGAGTCAGCATTCAGACTTGAAAGTGTGAGCTGCCAATGAGTCCTCAGAATGTAATCATTTCAGAAAATCTAGGACACACGACTACAGAGAAAGTCACCTCCCCACCTCCCTCTGCTCTGTGGCCAGACATTTTACTCCCACTCTCTGGATGCAGCTTTAGCGGGGGTTGAACTTTAACCTTGAAAAAAAAATTAACATTATGGGGAGGGGAGCTGCAGCAGAAGAGATGGCCACCACCCAAGTGCAACTGGCTGAACAGCTTTTTCAGAGAACTCCAGCAGTTGACCACTCTGAACATCTGGCGCTTGGCCACACTTAGCCTGGAATTTAAAGAAAGAGAGAGAGAGACAGAGGAAAAAGAAAAAATACAGTCATGTTCCAATCAGAGCCACTCTCCTGGTCTTGGAAGCTAGAGTTAAGTTTCTCTTTTATTCTTCCCAAAGAGTAGGTGCATTGCAATTCCCTCCAGGTATTGTTAAAACATCCATGCATACTTTAGACCCAGACTTTTTTTGGGAAGGGAACCAACCTTATTGATTGTTTGTTTGTTTGTTTAATCGACATTCTATCAGTGCCCACATCCAGGTTTTTACTTTACACCTGAAAAAACACCTTCAATAATTGTCTCTTGCCACCCAGAGGGACTTCCTTTGTCTCTGCTTTTGGAGAAAAGGCAAACAGGCTCACACATGGGGTTGCCACAGACTTCATCACGGATCAGACAGCTCCTAGGAGAAAATCTACTTCGATTTCTTAAGATTCAACCTGCTCAGGATTAAGAGAAAGCCAAGACCTCATCTGCTCTCATGGGCAGCAATCTGGCAAAAAGTAATTTAGAAAATTAGGGCTCTTGGGCTATAGAATTGGAGAAAATGCTGAGCTCTTTCAAACCTCTTTACCGGCTGGGCGTCTGCTGTACGGCCCCTGTTCTTGCTGGAAGGGTCTCCTTTCCCTCATCCGATTAGCAAAGCAAGCTTGGTTTGGAGAGGGAGAGTGAGTTTGGAACTCTGCAAGCCCACTTGTTGAGTTCCTATTTCCAAGTCTTGTTGCCAAAACAGGCAGGAAGCACTCTCACCACGTTTTTATTTAATAAACTGATCTTGGATGTAACCAACTTGCTTTCTGAGAGAACAGCTCGCTCAGGCTTTGACAGTGCCCTGGGGGATCCTGGGAGGAGGGCGCCGGGGCTCCCTCCTTCTGAGGAGTCGTGGAGACATGCATGTTTGTAATAATGAAGGAAGCTAAGCGACCACCTGCTGCACCCGAGGAAGTGAGACTCCACAGATGGGGGCCGCGCAGCCCCAGCAGCTGATGGGGGGGATGTCACTGCTCCTTCCCTTGGCTTTGGGCTTTCTCCCCACACCCCTTCCAGCTGTGCTTTCCTTCTTAATGGGGCAAAGCTAGCCAGATTGTGATTAGTCAGTGAAAGGAAAGTGATTTTGCAAAGCTTCTGCATATTTGTAAGAGAGGGAGAATATGAGAGGGAGGAAAGGGTGTGTGTTGGGTGGTGGGGGGCCCTGGGAGGGTGGGGTACCCAAAATGGTAGAAATATGCTCTAAATGGTTCCACACTGTAGGAAACAACACCTACTTTCTCTAACTTAGGGGTCTCTCCACACTCTGGTTAGGAACAGGGCTGGGTTGGGGGGCAGTTCCAGTGAGGAAAGTCTCTTGGGCATTGCTCTGGGCCTGCGAAGTGCTGTGATTCTGAGCAACTGCAAAGGTGAGTGAGACCTGGGCGCCACCCTTCTGAGCCTCACAGCCTTTTAGGGAAACTCACAGGTTCACCAAGGGTCTGGCACTGGACAAACTCTGATGCTATGATGGGGTGCCCACAGCACACCCTGGGGGCACTGAGGAGGGAACCCACCTGCTCGGGTATCTGGGGTGGAGACTGACCTTCCCTTCTGGAGCTCAAGGAGGTATAGCAACTGGGACTTGGAGGTCCTTTTAGGGAACTGGCTTTGGAACTGCTTTCTGAGGGCTGTCTACACTGGGTGGGGAGGCAGGTGAAGGACACAGTAACAGACGCCTTGTTTCTTTTCCCTTTGCCTTTTCTCATAAAACTTTTGGGGCTGCTTTCAAGGAGTTGTGTGTGGTTAGTTCAAGTGACAATTCTGAAGATCACCCGCACTTTAGGGGCATTTCCACCAGCCAACATCCGAATCAAGCGGTCTGGAATATAACCTCTTCCAGATGTCAGTGTTCTACTTCTTGATTTTCATTTATTATTTTACATGTATATAAATAAGGACGTGTGTGTGTGTGTGTGTGTGTGTGTGTGTGTGTGTGTGTGTGTGTGTATTGTTTTTTAGCATGGTCATCCCCAAAGAGTAAATAGTTATAAGGGAATTAAGAGTCAATCAAAGATTTTCCTGTAGAACCTGTTCCTTTTTGGTTGTTGAAAACAGTTATGTTCATGCGATCACTTTGGCTAGTGAGACTCATCAGTGTCTGTCTACCTGTCTTCCCCACTCTCTTCCTATCTTTTATTTCTTTTTTAAGACATTCTGAAAGCAGAGTTGAGGGACTATATAGCACTTTAGTTTATCTTTATGGATTGTATGACTTTTAAACTAAAGACCCAGTAAAATCCCCATTCAATTTAAGCATAAGTTTCAGATATTAGGAAAAGTCATTTTCAGAATAGTAAATTCTTACAATGGGGGAACTCTCGACATCAGTAATGTTCACTGAAGGCTAAGAGTGATTTGCTGTTGTTTCCAACACAGTGGTCTCCGCAGAGAAGTTTATGTGTCAAACCCATCAGCATGACAAAAACAAAGCAGAGAAAACTTGAGAACACTGGACAAGACCGAGTACAGTGTCCTATGGAGCAATTAGGACCCAAGTACGCCTTGGA
The DNA here is from genome assembly GCF_030020395.1 of Manis pentadactyla. Classification (NCBI taxonomy): domain Eukaryota; kingdom Metazoa; phylum Chordata; class Mammalia; order Pholidota; family Manidae; genus Manis; species Manis pentadactyla. The sequence goes on along the minus strand of NC_080030.1, from coordinate 106,341,443 downwards.
AAACGGGCACTGTCCTTGGGAACTGGCTGAATGCATGCTGTGTGGCTAGTCAATTCCACTCCCACGCTTATACCCAGAAAGGAAAGTGCACGGGCATCAAGAGATGTGTACGGGGATGTTCCCAGCAGTGCTATTTGCAATCGTCCCCTAATGCAAACAACTCAAATATCCATCAGCAGAGGAATGGATAAATAAATTGCCATGTATTTATACAATGAACAAACTGTTACAAACCTCAACATACATAAACTTTGCAAACAGAATGTTGAGCACAATAAGTCAGACACAAAAGAATATATACATTATAACTCTATTTCTAGAGCTAACTTAAAAACAGGTAGAACTAATGCTGATTTTAGAAGTTAGGCCACTGGTTTCCTGGGCAGGGAGATGGTGACTGGGAACAGCCACGAGAGGAGCTTCTGAGGGGCTGGTCATTTTCTCCTCTGGGCGCTGGTTACATGATGGGTGTGTTCGTTTGATGAAAACTCATTAGCCTCTGAACCCGTGCACTTTTCTGTGCATCTGTTAGAATCTAATAGCTTTTCTTTTCAAATCCCCATATCAAAATCATGGGTATATTCTATTTCTTTACCCGAAGGCATCTGCTTTTACTGTTCTCAAGTTTAAGGAAAACTGGTTTTATTTTCAAAATGAAACTTAGGGAAGTTTATATTCTGCATTCAAACCTAAATTTGGATTAGTGTCAAGTAACGTCATAGGTGCCAGATTTGAAATTGCATTAAATACTTCCAAAATACATGCATATTCTACATTCACACGTCATACCTTGGAAAGGCATAGAGTGTTTATGTTTTGGCACAAGGTATGGGGCAGGGTAGCAGGAGACAGGGTAGCCTTAGATGACTGCGGGCTTGTGTGAAAAATGAAGACATTGGTCAGTGTGTTCTTCCATGGCACTGCCCCAGCGGTAGGCTTTTTAGGTTTTCTCAGCCTTCCCAGGGACTATGTTGAAACCACTGTAGGACTGATCACTCAGGAATGAAGGAATTAGTCATTTTTTAAAAGCCCGTAGTATAGCGAGGCTAGTTAAAGGATAAACAAGAACATGAACATGAAGTTCCTCTTACACAAAAGGTGCATTGTAAACACCAGAGATGAAATGCCCAAATAAGAGCATTTTTTGGGTGGGGAGGGCAGCTGTGGGCAATGGTTACCACCCAGCCTTGATACCATTAAAGGTCCGCACTGCCCATTTGTGGCAGGTTTCAGTCTGATTCTGTCTGGAAGCCCAGATTCTGAGAACTGTGACTCTTGGCATGAGAAGGGGACCGTGACCTTTCTAAGTGTGATGCCGGAAGGAGGATTAAGCTGCACATCAAGGACCACAAAGTCCATCTGAACTTCTAGTTTCCGTGTCGGCAGGACATTTAGGAATGAAGTACTTCATTTAGCAAGTACGATAAAAGGTTTTCTAAGAAGCTCCCCACAAATTGTATGTTTTTGTCTTCTCTAGCCGCGATTCTCTTTTTCACTGACATTGTCTCGAATGTATGGCTCACATTCTGTTTCCTCTTTCCCTAAACTCTCTTGAACTCCCTGAAATCTAATCTCCATCCCCACCTCTTTGCCCAAATTGGCACCTGGAAGTCACCCAGTGCCCATCACATCCAGCGTCCTTCCTTTGAAGCTCATGCTCACTATCCCTTCTGCAGCCTGCAGCACTTTTTCCACTCACCTCTTCCTGGAAATTTTTTATCCTCTCATATTTCCAGCATTATACGCTCCACGTTTCCCTGCTAACTTTCCAATTCTCAGGTTTCCCATCTGCCTCTTGTGCCTCCCCGGGCCCCCTATTACTCAAGGCTCCATCCTTGGCCTGTCAGTCTTCTTCCCGGCAGCACAGTGCACAGAGATTGTCCCCGTTCTCATGGCTGCAAGCACACGGGGCTGATGACTCAGGTTTACAGCTCACGCCCTGCCCCTTGCTCAAGCTTTATTCCCATATCTGACTGCCTGCTGGTCGTTTTCACTCCAAAGTCTTCCCATCGTCTCATATTCAACAGACTCTCACTAAGCTCATCATCAGCCCCCCGCAAAACCAGGTCCCCCTCCAAGTTCCCTGTTTCTCCTCCGCGCGCTTGTCTCACGGTCATTCCAGCTTAAAATTTTGATGTCATCTCTAATGTTTCCCTTACCTTTATCCTCGACTGTCCCCTCCCCATCATGCCTGATAATCAAGTTCTGCTGATGTCTCCGCCCCCCGAACTTCTCTTTGCTTCCCCACTCCTGTCCGTTCCCAAACTTGGGCCTGCGTCGCCCCAGGACACGGTCACTGACGGCCTCTTCCCTGCCAGCCTGCCTGGCTCCCGCCTTCCCCACCCTGCAGTCTGATCTCACTCGCTCCCTTGGTAAATTTTCCTTAAACTCTGCATTTTCATATAATTCTTCTGCATCCAGCTTTTGAGGCGTCTATGTTGTTCATCACTTTTCCTTGGTTTCAAATTTTAAAGCAGTTTCTCTTTGAGTCCCAGTTCTGTGCGGGGTGCCGTGTCACATGCTTGTCGGTGGAGGATACAATTATGCATCATCCTAGCCCTCCAAGGGAGCCCCCTCACTCCCACCTCCCTGCCCTTCCAAATTAAGAAGGTAAACCAATATCCAAGTAATAGAAAGGATGCAGGACTAGGGAGACCCTGGGAAATTGCTCCTCATCCATGAGTTTTTGAGACTTGGCTTCAATCCTGAAAAGAAACACCTCCATTTCATTGCACATTTTCGTCTTATGCCACCAATTCCCGGGAAATGCATCAACATCCATCATGAGACTGACACAGAGGAATTACCCCACCACCTCACTCTGCGTTGTCTTCATGTCTAGCATGCATCATGTTGTTCTGCAAAATTTTTAAGCACAATGGCAAACATTGCCCAGTCTGTCTGTTGGTAGAGACACCTACACACTCATTAGACCAAGAAAAGAGTGGTTTTCTGTGAGGTGACTAGGTGGCCCAAGGGTGGTGCTTTTCAAAGAATAAGAGAATTCAGATCTCTAGCATTCTAACCTGCTTTTGCCTGTGGTTCACAGTGGTCTGTGTTGGGAGTCGAGATGCATGGCCTCTTCTTGAATAGACAGCCCTTGAAAAAGCTACCCAGAGGGTTAACTTAGCCAAATATTTATCTGAAGTCTATCAATTTGTTATGGCAAGGAAAATAAAAGTGATTTCAAGAGTGAAGTGGAAAGCCACCCTCCCATTTTATATAAAAGGAGAGTTTTTAAAACTCAATTGGCTTCTTTTCTTAGCCTCATTACCTCTTAATTTGCTTGGCTATTTTATCTTCTAATATATTCTTACCCAACATCTGGGTGTAACTCAATCAAAAGATTCTTTCCTTGTCCTTTTTCTTAAAAAGGTACATGTAGATATGACAGGCCGGGTATGTCTGAAAGAAGGCAGAGAGCCTGCTATGTTCTAGCATTGCTACTTTATAAAACGTTAACTTCAAGTGACTTGAACTTGGGCTTTAGTGATGGGCTGAATTGGTGGAGGTCACAAAGAGATTCAGCAGTACTACGATGGGTCAATTCAACAATGAATCAACAGGAATTTGCTAAAAACTAGGAGTTCAGGAATTAATTTAGCACTGTAAGATTTAAAGAAGAATGCCACCTCGTTCCTTCTTCAAAATGCTCATAACCTAGGAGGGGAAATGTGATCAACAGCAGATGTTCACTGTCTCCTTCACCAGGCCACTGTTATCCTCCTGTTCTTAGGGGAATTTACCACCCTCCAGTTTTAAGATGGGCAGAGCTTTGAAATCAGCACAGGTCCCTCCAGAAATAGTATGTGGTTCCGTGGGGCTTGCTGTTCTGTGCCACTGTCCCTTGGTCCTTCCTCCTTTGGGCTTCCCGGCTCCTCCGATGCCACCACTCCAGCTGCTGCCCTTTCACCTGCTTTCAGCAAGAGCGGCCTACTGATGAGTCAAGAAGAGCCTTCGGGACGGAGTGCGTGGGCAACTGGCCCAAAGCTACCAAAAAGCTTAGTAAACAAGACCAAGAAAATCTACGACGGGTGTTGCCAGCACTGGCCTGGCAGAGATGGGCGCAGGGTCAGTGGCATGCTGGGGGTCGAATCCAGACAAAACTGAGTTGAACAGAAATTGGGAAGGGAGGAGATAGAAGCAGCATGGCTGTGGGGCCCCCTGCCCCAGAGCAGCATGCAATGGAGTCAAGAGAAGGGCTGGTGATGGTAGGGGACGTAGGAGCAAGTGAGGGCTTTTAACCTGTTGCTAGCAGAGTCTGTTTATAGGCTTTCGAGAACGGTCCAGCAGGCAGGGAGAGACTGACGATGCAGAAGAGAAAATAATCTAAGAGTGGAGTCCCTAAAAGTGTGGATGCAGGGGGATCTGGAACCCGCCCAAGGGGTGGCTTTTCGGCTGGAGAGGGGCAGTATTCTTTCACTGTAACAGGAGGGGAGGACGTAGTTGCTGATGTCGGTAGGTTTAGAAGTGCCCTTTGGAAAGATTAGGGAGTAGCTAGGATCCTCTGGCGGCAAGCAACAGCAAGTAACTGTGGTTAACTTCAGCAAAAAATAAATGTACCAAAAATAAAATGTATTAAATTTGGGGGTAGCTTAAAAAAGACTTAAACTAGTGATGATACTCCTGATAACCCACAAAGGGAGCCGACCCCCTTTTAGACCTCTAGACAGAGAAGCTGGTAGGCACCGTTCTTTACTCAAAGATCTAGTATATGTCGTAGAACAGGGTAACTAACCGCATCAGGAATTCATTCCCTTCTGCTGCCCAAGGGTAAGAAGGCTTCAAACACAGGCCGTCACGTTCTCCCCTCTCCCGCTCCCTGCCCTTAGTCTTCTCTCTCTCCTCCCTCTGCGCCCTCTCTTGAGTCTCCCAGGATCTAGGTGCCAGCCTCTCCCTCGGGGGGCAGAGCATCTGTGCACCTGCCCCCAGGTGCCTTTTCACGGCACTGCTGTCGGCCGGCGCCAGGTGCGGCCGGCGGCTTCCCCTCTCGGGCTTGCAGCCTGGAGACGCTGGGGTGAACTGGACGAGCGCGCGCGGCTGGTGGGGAGCTCCAGTTCCTGCGTGGTCTTCCAAGCAGCGAACAGCACGACTGAGTTGTCACAGGAATAATACTCCTATGCCAAGAAAGCACTGATTGTGTACAGAGGCAGCACAGTTTAGCACCACACAAGGAAACACGTTTAGACCATCTCCCTGGCACAACAGCTCTCCTGGTATCGCTGTGTAAGGAGTACTTGACGTGGCCGGAGTTTCTTTTACCACCAGTCGTGGCTACTGGCCACGAGTAACTCTTTCTCAGCCACTGTGGCTGATGCTAACTCTCACTGACGTTTCCCTTGTCCTCTGGGTTTGTCCTGCGACACGACTGTGACATTTCAGAGCTACAAACAGAGACCTGCTGATCATTTTATGTAAAATTTCACAAATAGTCATAATGGTGCAAAGCTTTTAGCTTTGTAGTTAAAACACTTAGCTTTATCGGTTCTCTGAAAGTTGTAAGGGTCTTGAGGACTCGTGTACAGTTACCACATTAAACACTTTTGGGTTGTTGTTCAAATAAAATACTCTTCAGCTTATTAATTTGGGAGATAATTCCTAGGAATCACCATGTTTGTGTCCCCTGGGCAGCACACGTCCTCTGTGGTAAGAAAATCTGCATGCAAAGCCGTGCTGCTGCCCCTTGCTTCCTGGGCTGAGGGTACTGGGGGCGGAGCGTGAGGACAGCCCCTCCCGGGCGTCATGCCCAGGTGCGGCCTGCATCTTCCAGGTTCCAGCCACCACGCAGCACTTCCTCTTTCCCTTTCTCCTGATTCATTAATGCTTGAATTCGTTCACATCCAGTGACTCTTCTGCACTTCGCTGAGGTCCTTCGGGTGAGGTCAACATCATGCTCACCTTTGTATTGCTGTCTTCTTCCCAGAGGCGGGGGCTGGTCTTACATGTAGCAGGTGTTCAAGACTAGTTTTTTTTGCTGTGTTACTACCAGACGGTTCTTGGAGAAATACTTTTAAGTTTGAGTCCTAATTCTGGCACTTACTTGCTATGTGATTTGGGGTGGAATCGCTCAGCACCTCTGAACCTCAGTTTCTTCATCTACAAGATGAACCAACCCTACCCAACAAGATTATTGTGCAGATCAAATGAGATCGGGTACGTCAAAGTGTCTGAGAGCCCCTATAAAACCCAAAGTTCACTAGTGATCATGGAGTCAGAACAGCACCTTAACGACTATCGTTAACACCCACCACCACTGTCTCTTCGTCTCTGTATCCTTAGCATGTAGCACAGTGCTTTAAAGGGTAGGTTTTCAGTAGATGTTGTTGGACTGGAGGCCAACATTATTTAAGTAAGTTTTCTATCCTGCCTAGGTGCTTAGAAGGCAAATAGTTTTGAAACATTTCATGTGCATGTAGATGATGAGGGCGGCGGGTATGGGGTTGGAGGACCTCCCCCTCCTAGAGGGGCCTCGGCAGGATGGAGTAATTCTCAGACCCCCGGAGGTTTGGAGCCTCTAGAGGGTATACCTGCCAAGCTCAGCCTGTGTCAGCCCTGGGGCACATGTTCCTGACAAGGGGTCTTGGGTGAGGCTCTGTTATTGGTACACCAGTGCCCAGACACTGCACAGCAAGCTTAGGGTCAAGAATGATACCTGAAATGATACTTGGGAAGACACCCCAAGAAGAGTGAGTTGCTTTTGGAAAACAGACAAAGAAAGTGAGCTGTGCAGGTATTGGCCATTGGCTGGAGGAGGGCAGGGGCAGCGTGGGGCAAGGAGGAGACGATGGGGGCGAACCCTGGCCGCCCGGTGCCACCGGAGGGACCGCGGGGGTGGGATGCACAGGACCTGCTGCTCTGCTCTTCCCTGTTCTTCCAGAACCCAGACACCAGCCTTCCCGGAAAATCAGAATAGTCCTTTAATCACATCATGTTTGTTTTGACCACCTCATTAAGGAATTCCTAATGTAAAATGGATTTCTAACATTTTATAGAATAAATAAGGTTTTAATTTTATTACAATTCTGTCTCCTTCCTTTCCACATACCTCTGAAAGAAATGGCTTATCAGGAGCATATATGATTTTTCTTTGTCCTTCAGCAGCTTATAGAAAGACTGGAATTTTTTTAAAAAAGATGTGCTTTGTCTTTTCCCTCATTGATCTACCATAGCAGGTCCCCTCAGAGGAGCCCCAAGTCTGGGACTCTGCTTGCTGGGCTCTGGGTGGGCCTAAGGAAAGGTGCCACGCCGAGATCAGGAAAGTTCTTCCCAGCCTTGGTTCCTGGGGTTCTTTGGGGCCTAGAGAGATGGCTAGTGTTTGCAACGCCATGGCGTGACTGTCCTCCATGTCCTGTGTGCCGCTGCCGGCCAGGCTGTTGCCGGGTGGCTCAGGCCGCAGTCCTCCCGGGGTCCCAAGCCGGTGGCCCTCTGAATGCAGTGGCTGCATCCTCACGCCGAGCCCTTCTCAACAACAAACCAAGATCTCTGCGGGAGGCTGTGGGACAGGGCGAGCCTGGAGCGTTGGGGGTGACCGGAAAGAAGGACCTGCAGCTTGAAGTAAAACCTTAGCGGAAGCAGCGCGGATCTGGTGCCTTGGCCCGGAACGGGACCGGGGAGTCCATCACGGTCCACTCCGAGGAGGGTGGAAAAAGAAAGTGCTTTTGTTTTGCTTTAATCCCGCAGAAGGAACGGAGAGAATAAGAACCAGATTTAGAGTTAAGTCTTTTGTTCAAGATTTTCCTTTAGACTGTCAAGATGGAAAACATCTTTTGGAGACTGAAGAATGCCCTCATTTGCAGAACAGCTAATTAAAGCTTCTTATAACCTGAATGCCCTGTTGGGGTCCCCTAGAGCTAAGCAAAGAATTCACTTCCTACAGGGCAGAAGCACCCTTGCGCGGTACTGTGAGCCTGCTGCCTGCTCTCCGCTCTGATGTGCTGGCGCATTTGAACGGACCTCGACCCTAGTTGTAGTTACACTGCAGTTACGGTGTAACAGAGCAAAAGCCTCTCACCCAAAGCTGGAAGCTTATAGTTTGTCACTTAGGCCTATATAATGTTTTAGGTGCACGTAAATACGTCTTTATGTATAAGTATATAAGCTTATATAACATAAGTAACCATTTTGTAATGGCATTATCAAAGGAGTGCAGTTATTTCAAACCTAAGGAGCTTTAATCAGAACACTTAACATGACTTTAGCTATTATATTTAGATTTCAAATCAATGGTGAAGAATTTGCTTTTTTATTGTTATGACTGCCTGATGTAGCCCCTACCCCATGATCTTTCCTTGGGGCTTACAATTAAGTGAGTAATGATCTTGGAAGGTTTAGTAGATAGTATGATTGTGAAAACCTATTAAATCCAATTATTATTATTTTCTTTCCGTGACCATGAAACACAGTCTCTAAAAGCTGAGGTTGTGCAACTCCCTGGAAGGCTCATGGCTCAGCTCAGGGTTGCATCTAATGAAAACAAAACCAAAAATAAAACACAAGTGATCCATGCGGCTGGCTCTTTGAGCCTCATTGCCTGTAATTGTAAACATCTGAACTTCAGTATTTTCAGGAAAAGCTCTGCCCTGAAAGATGTAAGTCAAGAGTAACCCAGCTGTTTTGGACTGGTGACCACCCCGTGCTATTGCAGGAGATGCCAGCCCAGGTAAGAGAGGTATTCCTCTCTGCCTGGAAGAGTTCCTATGGGGCCTGGAAGGGCAAATGGACGTTGACGTTCAGCTTTTCTGGAGGTCTCTGAGGCCGGCCAAGATCCTTAGGTAGACATTTACCATGAGAGGCCAGGTCTCTGTGTGACTGCTCTTCACAGGGAGGTGCCGCTGACCCTTAAGTGCTGTCATCATCCGGATGTGGGTGGTGTTCTTAGTGGCAGTTGCATCTGACACCGAGGAAGGGATGAGTTATGTCTCCATCACCTGTTTACTTCAGGAGAGGAGGTGCTCTACTTGTCTGCTTACATGTCTCGTCATAAAGTGTAATAATCCTGGAAGGGCGGAGCTGCCTCTCATGAGCTTTCTTGTGATTGTTAACATTGAATTCTCTCTGTCCTCTCAGTAATGATGATAGTAAAAACAAGGCTTTCTTTGCTAAAGGCATGAACTTCCAGGCCCCGCCTCCTCCAATCGCACCAGCCGTAGTTCACAATGAAAAAATGCGATCCCTTTCATTTGTAGAACAAACAAAAATTCTGTTGAATTTTATGAAGCACTTTTACACCAGTTTTCTCCTGTGTCCCTCGGGCAAATGCACGAGCTAGTCATGGAGGGCATTGTTTGTTCAGCCATCTACTTTCTAAGAGAGAAAAGTTTCGAGGCCTCAGTAGCAAGTAGTAAAGCCAGGGCTAAGATCTAGGTCTTCTGGTTCAAAGATCGGGGCTCTTTTTTGCCAATATTTTGAACATTTGGCTACAGAATGATTTGATGAATTTTTTAGGACAAAAATGACTTGATAATACTTCAGGAAAACAAATGCTGCTACAATAATCTGGTAGGAGCATCTCTAAATCTCTAGGTCTTTGATGAATCTCAGTTAAGGGAGAGATGGAGGTCTTCTTTTTGAGAGGGTCCTGAGGAACAGGTTAACGTTCCTTCACTGGTCAGTCAAAAAGTCAGGGTCCTGAATGTTCCTTGAAAGGACACGACATGCCTTTTAGGGCTGTTTCCTATTTCAGGGACAGAAAGGGTTCAGATTCATCGAATCTCAGAGCTGAAAGGCAAGGGATAGAAATCACTCCTCTCCCCTCTTTCTTAAGCATTAGACTCATGAGACAATTAAGGCCAAAATATTAGGTGGTTATAAATTTATACATTTTACTAGCAAGAAAATAAACCCTATTTTTTAAAAAATGACTTCAATCGGAATGGTGAAAACAACCTTTCCTCTGATGAAGATTGTCATTTTAAGTTTCAAGCTGTGCGTGCCCATCTGCCCAGTGGGAATTACATAGAGTGACTTGGATAAGGATTTTTGCAATATTTCTATGTGGAAATGACAGATCCATCACCTGAATTATTATTAGTAGTTTTAAGATATCTTATCATGGGTGTGTTGGGTTTGTGTCAGTGTTGGTCAACTTCCCCTGGAGTGAAAGGCCGAGCAAAGAGCAGGGGTGAAGTGAGAGTCACACACTCCCCAGAGGCAGTGGAAGCCCTGATGTGCGCCCACAGTGCCCGGGGCAGAGTCGGCAGGCAGGGGCCCAGGGCTCTCTGCCGGCTTGTTTGCTCTCTAAACTTGTTTGTCTAAGCTGTTGATCATAAACACCAAGGCAGAGACTGTTTCCTCGCTGAGAAATCCCTTTGACATTCCAGCAGCGGCTCTCGGAGTCACTCCAGGCCCCCAGAGCAGCCAGGGTCACCTGGCGGTGTTCTCAGCCTGTCACACGTACAGCACAGAAATCATGCCAGTCACGGGAATTGGGCCCCCCTGGACCAGCCTGGGCCCCAGGGAGGCTCCTTTCTCCCCCAAGGAAGGTCTCAGGGCGGCTCAGCCCCCCAGGGCCCCTGGCCTGCAGGCTTCTGCTGACTCCCTGCACTCCTGCCTCTGAACGCCCCCACTCTGGCAGTCAGGCATTTTCTCCAGTTGATCAATGTTGTTATCTTTCTGCCATATTATAATTTTCCTGGCAGTGGGATCCTTTATATCCTATGTCCTTATATCCTAGCAGAATCCAAGCACATAGTAAGTGCTTAAAAAGACGTATGCTTGGTTAGCTGCTGTGGTAATGAGAGAAGATGAGTTTTGTAAGGATCCCCCCTCCTTCCCTTCTTCTCTTCTCTCTCCCATCTTTTCCTCGTTTCCTCCCTTATTCTCTCCCTTCCTTCCTTTCACAAACTTCCATCACAATAAGCAAGTGGTTTAGGGAGAAAGCAGGGACAAGGCAGGTGCGGCCCTTATGCTCGTGGTCATGATGATTTTACCAGAAGTGCAGGGCAGGGAAGATCTTGCAGTGGAAAAGGGCACGAAGGTGTTCATCTCGTCGTTAGAGATGAGTCCCGGATGGAGAGAGCCTGGCTTCCTTCTTTACTTGGGGAAGTAGATCTGGGGCGGGAGGGGCATGTGTTTGCAGAAGCAGTGGACCTGGGGGCCCTGTCAGGTTCTGACCCAAGCATTTTAGAAGCAAGGGGCCTTTGCGCAAGTTTTAACACCCTCCAAACCCTGGTGCTTCATCCGTAAAAGGAGAAAGGTTGTGAGGATTATGGTAATTATAGGAAAATACTTCTTAAACTCCTACTACACAAATGTGAAGGATTTTATTACATAGGGCATATGCCACGCTTTTTTTCTCTCTCCAAACTTGACCTGAGTACTTGCTACCCCCCTTGTGAGCATGGGATAAGAGGTAATAGGCAAGTTCTTTGTGGGTAAAATGAACAACTCTTCTGTATGTTAGACACAGTGTGCCTCTGAAAGCACATTAATTCACTATATTGAAGCAGCATTTTATTAAATGACACAGATCATGCCTGAATGAGCTAATAAAGTTTCCAGTTGAAGTCATGCTTGGAAATTGTTCATAATGCAGAACACGGCCCCATGATGGTTAAAAAAAAAAAGGCACAATATTCTGGGGTGACGCAACTTAAGGTCAAAACTTAGATTTCTGAAATGGGAGACGGATCCTCCGTCTCCTCAAAATCAACAGCCCAGGCTAAAAGATGGCTCCCTCCCAGAGCTGGACCCTCTCCCTCCCTTGTTACCTCTCCCTGTGATTTCAGGGGGCTGAGCCACAGCATCCCAGTTGTGATGCTTTGCAGGGAGTTACCTCGGAAGGGGTCCAGAAAGAACAAATGCCCGCCCTGGACTCTCCGTCAGTTAAGTGCAGGGATCAGTACCCACCTGATCAATAATCCTTTGTTTTCCTGGAATAATAATGAAAGTTCTAGAAATCCTCCTAGTCAAACATTATGCTGGCAAAGCAGGACATGACTGTTGAAACCAGTTAGTTCCTGCGGGCGACGGCCACCGTGCAGTACACGCCACTTTCGCTGGAAGCCGCTCTCGGGGCCCCGTGTGGTGAGCCTGTTCCCCATTACGTAAGCAGGGCTCCTTCGCCAGCAGCAGCAGACCTGCCAGACGACGGGCCTCTTGTGCTTTTCTATGAACTTTACACCTTGTTTTCTCCATGGCTGTGGAGACTGACTGGCTCTCTTTAGAGAAAGCCCATCACGGCCTGCTTCCAGACTCGTTGAGAACCCATTTGCAATTCACAAGCCCATTGGTTGTGTAGGTGGTTTCTGCAAGGTAATTCAATCAAAGCTTTTTTTTTTTTTTTTGGTTGAGTCATATTTTGGCTTTCAAAAGTCACCAATAGTAGGGCAATGCTTTCCAGAGGTCTGTTGGGTAACACCGGTACATCTGTCACTCTTGACCTGTTTCCTGATTGAAATGGAGACAATTATTGGGTGTTGGTATTAGAGTCAGCGATAGAGTAATATACTGACCACTGATAACATCTCTTGACCTTCTCCACTTCTGAGAAGTGGTGGCCTGACATTTATGCAGCACACAGCCAAGTCTATACCTACATGGAGGAGCCTGGGTGCAGGGCACCCATTTTCTCCAGCGAATTTCTCTTGGACTGTACATGCATGTGGGGGTAAGGTAGTTGGGTGTGGACGCCTCTGGGCATTGATCTTTGCATCTGAAAAATGAAAAGACAGGCCAAGATGATCTCCAAGTCCCATCTAGGGTAAGTCTTCTGTGATTCTCTGAATGAGTGACCGTGTTTTAGAGTAACAGGAAATGATGAACTCTGCTCTTACTTCTCTAGTTGCTAATCACTTGCTAAATGACCTATGACTTCCTCACCTGGGCGTTAGGCTTGTCGACTTACGTGTGTCCTGCCCTCTGGTTACACCCTTCCCCTTCCGGCAGAGACTCGAGCCTATCAGAACGCCGGGGGAGGAGCGATGCATCGTCCGTGTGATGATACAGTGTCCGTAGGGCAGGGCAGGGCCGCCGTGAGGACCCAACCTCCAGTCTAGTGAAATACTCACAATAACCAACTCGTTTTGATAACCAACAAAGAGAAATAGGGGATCGAAAGGCTGTCCCTGTGATGCACGTATGTTGGCTGGCAGGACAAGGACGACTCTTTATGGGGAGGAGACCCTCCCTTATCATTCTCCCTTTTGCATCTATTAAATTAGAGGTGGAAAGGTTGCTGCCTGTGGGCTGAATGTGGCCTGTTGGTATGCTTTGTTTTGTCTACTTAGAGTTTAAAACATATTTTTTAAAAACTCAGAAAATACTTTGATTCACTCGCCAATATGTATAAAGTCAAGATTTTAATTAATGGTCCAGATTTCTGGGTTTTTTTTCTGATAGTTTCTGGCCACATGGCCCCCGTATTTCTGGAAGCTTACAGCTAGCGATAGCTCAGAGGTCACTGGTTCCGTGGAATCGTGCTCCCGCGATCCAGGTACCCTCCAGGCCGACAGACCCCAGCTGGTCCCTTTTACCATTTACCTTTCAGTCTTGTCCCTGTAGTCATTTTAGTGTGAGACCCTTGGACTCAGTTGGTCAGGTAAGGTGATCATTTGTATGAGGCGCAGAAATCCTGTGCCCAGAGCAGGAATTTAAGAGCCAATGAGAAACCCTTTGGGAGTGAAGGCAAGTCTGAAGCCTGGACTGCGAATGAGGGAAGGTTCAGGATGGAGGTCCCGCCCCAGGCTCTGGGCAATCACAGAGGTACCAGGCCTGGACGGTGGGGCAGGCAGGCCCCTGGAATGGGGCCCAGCAGCACACAGGGGTGGTGCCCTGGAAGGAGGACTGGCTTCCTTCTCACTGGCCTTGGGTCAGAGCCACGGTGCATCAGCGCTCAGATCTCAGCGTGACCTCGTAGTACCGGCAGGGAAGTCTAGTTGGTAAATTCATCAGTAAGGTAATGTTTAACCTTCTGTTTCCAACTGCAATCATTTTGTTGAAATTATCCACGACCTCCTTAGCTGTTAAAACCCATGAGTGAAGAACGATGCCCCATGACATTTTTAGATTTTCATGGTCCTCATATTTCACAACAGGGATCTCAGCTCTGTCAATATTTTCATGTCCTAATAACTGTAATCGAAGCTGGAGTTGGTCATATGGTAATAAATAGTCGCCCATCTGGGACATGGCCCTGTAAAACACAGAACAGGAAACTCCACATCATATGGAAAGTTGTACTTTTAGTTTCATAACTCAACTTTTGCCTAACAAAGATAGCTCTTATTGAAACTGAGCCCTTAAAGCATAAGAAATATATTTAAATATTTTGTGAAAATTTTACCTTTTGTACAAAACATTTTCCTATATGTCATCTTTCTGGGGTATTACCATGACTTGCAGAGGTAGGCAAAGAGGCGATTATTATAACCAGTTTATAAAAAAAGGAAATTGGAGTTGAGGAAAATTAAATGACTTCATTTGCATCATATATTTAGGTAAACAGACTCATAACTGACTCCTGGAGTTTCTGCGCCTAAATCCATGGTTTTTCCACTTTGCCTCTGCTGCCTGTGTGTGTCATGGGGTGTGTGTATTGGGGGTTTGTGGGCACATAAACTAAAACAGGGGTTTAGTTTAAACCAGTGTAGAGAGGCCAGGTTTATTTCATCTACAAAGAGCTTCCAAATGCTCAGTTTAAGAAATGGTAAATGTTTGCCTATCGAATATGGATGGCACTTAAATAACAATTAGGAACTTTCTGGAAACTCATAGAAAAATTCTTGTCCATTGATGGGATAACAGTACAAATGCTTTTATAAAGCTTATTTTTGTCTGTGGCCTTTAATAAAATAGTATTATTTTACTAAATAATCATTTAAATAAATAAACATTAGTATTGATGACCTGGTTATGAGAAAATAATGAATGACAATGTAGAGGAAATACTTCGCCTAGCTGTTAGGTATGTGTTGGCTATTCTCAGTGTCTAAACTATGCTGAAGAAAACTCACAGTTCCACCACTCTGTTATTTAGCTACTGGTAGAAAATATTCATATAGTTCCATCAGGTGTCACCTTTCACCTAAGCCATCCTCTCTCATCTTTTGTTGTTATTGTTACATTATCAAAACACAAAGCAAACACACTCAGCAGATTGGTGGCCTGGACAACGGATCCCAGGAGGAGGGATACGTGTGTGATATGCATATGCTATCTCCCACTTCCTGCTACTGAGGTCAAGGCTCTGCCTCTAACTTCCCAATCTATTCCCTGAGATGGGGTGTCAGCTGTCTTTACTTTCTGGTTTTTTTTTTATTTGTTTGCTTTGGTGTTGTTTTGTTTTTTGCCAATTGGTAATGCATTAGAAATATACTTAAAGCAAATTACATGTTAATTAAACTTTATCACCTTATAAAATTGGTTATATAGTCTCAAATATTTAACCAGTTTAAAATATTTTGAATCTTCAAAATGTTTGAAAATTTCTGCAGGGTGTTGAGTGGGGATGGGAACTATAGCGTATCTGTTGGGAAAATATTATTCTTGTTCATAAAGAAGAGGTACTTAGTAGAAAAAATTACTTTGAAATGCTTAAAATGTTTGTTTCAAATACTTATTTAGTGAGAACAGGTTTTTAGAAAAACAGTGAGATGCTGTTTTTATGAGACCTAGTGACCTTATTTTAATCATTTTTTTCCAAAATAGAAATACGACTTAAAAAAAACCCATAAACATCTCAAAATTTGAACTTTTGTTATTTTCAGGGAAGTATGTTGTGCATTTGGTAGCTGAACATTGAGTCTTTTAATATGATCAGGTTTGGCCTGGCCTACGTAGGGAGTGATTTTCATTGACTGTGCCCCCCTCCTGCATTCTGTCTTAGTTTTACCTTAAATGCTGAGTTTTCATGTTAGGAAATGAGCTACAATATGTTAATACTTCCGCCTCATTGTCAGGAAAGCAGAAGGCTCTTGTGTGATCATTTCTTCAAATTAAGTCTATAAAGAAAGCTATCGAGCAGTCCAAACTCCCTTCTCTGTCTGCTCCTCTACATCTCCTCATAGGATTCTTAATAACACCAGTTTTAGCATTAACTATCCTACTGTTTTTTGAGTGCCCCTTGAGAGTTGCTAATTCCGTGCCCTAGATCGTGTTAGTCCCACATTTGAAATGCCTTCTTCCTTCCATGCTATTAACGGAAGCCCTCTCATCTTTAAGCTCTACCTGAAATCTCACTTTCTTTATTAAATATCCCTAGGGTAGGCGTTTCCTCTGAATTCCTATGCAGTTCATATCCAAGTCACTACCGAGTCATTAGGCATTCATTATTCACATCAATTTTTAAGACACAAAGATAAAGTAGGCATAGATCTTGCAAGGAGCTTATAATTTAACAGAGATGATAGCCTATATTTTACAAAGTAAGATACCCTGTGAGAAAACATCCCATGAGTGAGAAGTAGCATCTAGTATATGTGAAAACTTCTAGGACAGTATTCTGTACATACAAGGTATCTGAATAATTGTTAGGCCATTCCTGTGTGGCTGAGGAAGGGGGAGAGGAACAGGAGAGGCCTCATGGGAGGGTGGCCTTCAATCTTGGTCAAATAGATAAAACCTGGAAGCGTAGAGAGGCGGGGAGAAAGAATTCCCCAGGCAAAGGAACTTAGTCTAGGCCAGCAAGTCTCAAACCTGTTTCTCTCAGGACCCTTCACCCTGGTAATTGCACAGGGCCCCCAAAAGCTTTTGTTTATGTGGATTGTATTTATCTATATTTACATTTTAGAAATTAAAACTGAGAAATTTAAAAAATTTTTATTAATTGAAAATAACAGTGATAAACTCTTTACATATTAATATTACTGATTTTTTTACATTATTATTTGACATTCTCTTTAATTTTTGGCTTAAAGGAAAGTTGGATTCCTTATCTGCTTCTGCATTCAATTTGCTGTCATATCACAGATCATGTAACTTCTAGAAAACTCCCTGGTACACTCATAAGAAATGTGAGTGAAAAAGCAAATAGCGTCTTAGTATTATTAGAGGAATAGTTTCACTGTGGTGGAGTCCCTGAGAGTCTCAGGGGCCTCTAGATGTCCCTGGACCACACTTTGAGAACCAGCAGTTTATACTGTCCATGATTATCCATATATTTTTTACAAGTATTCTGTATTCCCCCTAGAATCCCCGTTTGTTATATTGCAAGCCTCTTGAGGGCAGAGATTGTGATACGTATTCAATAAGATGAATGGCTGGTGTTGATTTCAATGATGAGGATGGTATATTTTGTGTGTGTTCATGCTTAAAATTATACAGGTTTCCCACACTATCAGAAATTAGGGCATTCCTATGAAACCTTTCATGAGCCAAAATGGTAGAAAATGATGAATCAATTACCATTCATTTATATAGAAAATATTTTAGTATTCCCCAAAATAACCTCTCTTAGGTTTTTCTGATACCTTAGGATACACCTTGCTAAATGTGGCACAAAATAAATTGAGAAAAAGCACAGATGCTCAGAGACAGAGTTCAAAGCTATGGTGCCCTGAGGCTGCCAGGCTGAGGTGGTTCCTGGGGAAGGAGCCGGTGGGGGGGCTCTTGCTGCTCAGGGTGCAGGCTGCCGTGCAGTGGCTCTCTGCAGAGCACACACCCAACACTGTTTGAGCTTTTTGCCTTTTATTGTAAAAGTGAAAAACCTTTTCAGATTTCTTTCGGTTAGTGAAAATAGGTACTGGTGTAGATTTTTCATAAAAATGAAGTAGCATAACAAGAACTTCCAAAAGTGGGGGATACCTGTACACACACACACACACATATAAATACACATATATGTGCTTGTCTATCGTGAGTTTTTTAAGATGTTAAAGTTCACACACTGTAAGTACAGTTAAGTGATAGATCTGATTATTGATGATTTGCCTAGAGGTAGTCAGAGAAGCAATGGTAGTAATAAAGTGAATTACTCTTTCTACAAAAGAAATTAGAAAAGGAAATCCTTGTGCAGAGACAGGATGGCAAACTGCCGGTTTCACTTTTGCAAATTTGAAATTTCGAGGGCTTTTGGTACTACTTGATCGTGTCCCTCACCTACCTGGTGACAGATGGCAGGTGTGGTCAGATTTGCACCTGAATCAAGTATGCAGGGAAGCCCAGACCTTGAAATCTGCCATAGGAAGTCCACATTCTTTAGCAATTTCTTGAGAGAATTGCACCAGGAGAGCTCAGCAGGTTCTTTCAGGAATCAGGACCAACACAGCATACTCAGGGCTCTGAGACAAAAATGAAGTGTGCCCAGCCCCGTGTTCCTTCCTCAGAACAGGTCCTTCAAAGGCGCATCAAAGCAGGACGGGTCTCACATCCCCTTCCTCCAGTGTAAGCCGTGACCACATGTGATTTGCTTGAACTCATCCATTTGAGACGAAATTCAGCTACAAAGAGACTTAAAAAATCCTTTGGCATTTAAGAATTTACACGTCAGACCTCCTGGAGGTGATGCGTTTCATTTTTATTTTGTAGGTGGAAAGAACAGGTCAGTGCAGATTGAGATGATCAGGTAAGCTGACTGAAATACCATGAACGCGCACATTTTTAGAGCTAGAAGGACTTCAGGGATTGTCTAGTGAGCTCAGCACTCTATTTTACAGAAGTTGCTGAGACTAGAGAAGTGAAGCCCCTTGCCTGGGAGCCATGGGCTTTCTCACTTTGAGTCTGTGAGCTGAAGGCTCTTTGTGTCCCATAATGTGCCCCAGCTCAGTGAGTGAGCGGTTGTGTCTGGGCTTCTTGAGAAGCAGGCCTCCTCATCCTTAGGACCTGCGCCATTTCCTGTATTGAGAGCTTGTGCATAAAATGAGGTATTGAGGACATGGTCTCTGGCACCAAATGAGTGAAAAGAGGCTCCTTTGCTTTGTTCTTAAAGGGGCCACCATACTTCCGAGTGAGGCTTTGAGCAAGTCATCCGAAAGACTGGGGCTGCTGGGCGGGTGGTTCTCAGCCCTGGCTGCCCATTCCAGCCAGCGGGGCTGGTTTATGAAAATCGAAGGCTCTGGCCCCTAAAACCAGATCAGCTAAAACAGAACCAGAGTGGGAAATAGAGCGTGCACCTCACACCGAGCAATTCTGTGCCCAGCGGAGTGGCCAGGCTTTGTTTCTCTGTCTGCCTGTGGCTGCTCTTGGAAACTTGCTCTTCAGTTACGCTGAAAATAGCCTTATGCTGCCCACGTCTGTTGTATAGAAAAGGGAGCAGCCTTCGTAGGCCCTGCTGCAAAATGTCAAGAACTTGTTGATTTGGTTGGGAGCTTAATGCCCATCAAGGCAAGTGGCTACCACCTCCAGCTTTGTGACGGACAAGTCGCCCTGTGACACACTGCTTCCTGCCTGTCTGCGCACTGCCCACCGCACTGCACGTCTGGCCTTCCCCGAGCAGAAGTTTCACTACTGAAATCAGTCGGTGACCTTTCTCGTTCTTCATACACCCAGAGGAAGAGACGGTTTGCTATCGAGTATGTTTGCTATGGAGTTTAATACTTCTGCCAGGCAGGGGAGCCTGGGCAAGGGGCATTTCTTGGTGCCTTTTGCCTTCTCACTGTTCCCCGCAGGATGAAGGAGTTATTTTGCGAATGTTTTTGAAATCTCTGAGCTCATTAAAGTGATGCATTTGTAAAATAGCCAACCAAGCTTCTATGGATGGTCAGACAACTGTTATTTTCTCCCCACGTTTATTCCAAAGGTGTTGGCATCATAGAAAGTGCGTAAGAGGTTCCAAGTTGTAATGGCCAAAGTGTGGGCCCCTCAACTGAGGGGTTGGGACCGGAGGCCTGTCACAGCAGTATGGCACCTCTACCGCAGCATTGCAGGGAGTGACAGCTGAATCCGATCATCGTCTGGAGGAGCATTGTGGGAGGAAAGAGAAGGATCAGACATCAGGCGAAGGGTAACGAGAAAGCTCGCTGCAGATGGAAGCTGTGCAGTGTGCCCGCGGGCAGCCCTGGCCTCTCCCCCGCCCTCGGCTCCTCCTGGGTGCGTCCTTCCGCCCTCGGCTCCCTACCTCCCCAGTGACACAGCCGACACTGCAGTGTCCGTGGCCGCCAAGGCGGGAGCTCTGACCCAAACTGCCCGAGGCTGATCCTGCATTTCGACTTGTTCTAGCGAAAAAGAAAACTCCGTGGCCGACCATCCCTCCTTAAGGAAATTCAGACCAGGGACTCCCATGGGAAAATCATGAAATGTCAGTGTAATAAATTCCATTTTAGGGAGTCATAATTTTATTAGCAGAAACTGTAGTTTCATTTGTGTATGTATGTTTGCAAAATACTGAAACAAAATATATATAAAATACTTGGATGTATTTATATATTTTTTGATAATGTTTTATGAATTATTTATTTTGTTTGGATAAGTAGTAGGAAGTAACTTCAAAGGTTTAGAAAATTTTGTGGAAGAAACATAAAACGATAAAAGTCTACCCGTTATCTGTTAGATTGGAAGACTGCCATGATCCTATTTCAGTGGAAAACCATCTCAGTTCCAATTCTGGAGCAAGTCTGAGAACCTCTGGTGCAGTGGATGGACTATTAGACTCTAAGAAACACCATATTCTGCCTCAGTTTGAAATTCAGGTCCACGCTCTCTGCTGGACAAGCTTTGTGGCTTTCTGCAGAGCCTCAGCCCGCTTTCCTGCTTGAAAACTACTGTCCCCACCCCTGGCCCCGCCACCACGCTGATGCAGCAAGATTCAGACTAAGTTGTCAGTGGCCTGGGAGAAAGGGGAGCGATTTAATTACAAAGGAAATTGCCCGGCACACATTATTTGATGATAGAATGTAAAGCAGCTGGTAGCAAGAGCCAGAACGACTGCCCGATGGGCCCAGGAGCTAATTTTTCACTGAAGCACCTGAGGAGCCTGCCTTTCAGACTTGAAGGGGGAGAGACAGGTTTGGGACGACCCCGCAGGTGGAGAAAGCAAAATGTGAGCAGCTAGAGAGAGGAGAGCAAGTGCGGAGGGGGACGTTTCTTGTTCTCTGTCCGGTTTAATTACTTCTTCTGCAGATGCGTGGAGGGGAGAAGGGAGGTCCAAGTGAGCGAGGGAAAAGGCGAACCTCTCAGGTCAGGAAGAGCAGCAGGGCGAGAAGAGCAAGACATGCAAACAGACACCCTTTAGAGACCAATCGAGCAGAGCCTCATATCAAAGCTGCTGGGACACGTTAGTGCTCCTGGAGGTTCTCCAGCAAAATGCCTGAAATTAGAATGACTTTCAAAATTGGTCCGAAGAACAGGATGCTGGGGTGTAGAGAGCTTGGACAGTGTCCATGGCTGACCTGGGGTTCAGCTCCAACTTCAGCATTTAATAACTGTGAGACAGATGACAAATTACTAAAACAGCTCAGCTTTCTTATCTGCAACATGGTGAGAATAATTACTTCTCACGGATTTCTTATAAACTTTGTGATAATATATGCCAAGGATGTACCAAGATTCCTGCCACAGAGCAAGTGCTCAGTAAAGAGTACTTATTATCATCTTGTTTCCAGTGCAGTCGTGCACTTGGAGGTGACTTTATGGCTGACCATCTCTGTAGAGAAGGAATCAGGATAGTTAGATATGGATTTATCTGGGATAGTAAAGTATGCGTCTGGGGGGTGGGTGATCAGATAAAGCACTGTTGTTGTGCATGGAGGTCGGGTACGCTGACTGGCTGGGTGCAGAACGTAGCTCGCGTGGTCTTCGTGGACCACAGTGGCGATGCTGCAGTAGCTCACAGGCTTCCTGCTACCTGGTGGACAAGTGGACACAGAGATGTGGGACCAAACCCCAAAGGTGGGCCATGAGAGGCTGGCTGGGGAGAAGCGGTGGCCGCTGCCAGGCTGAGAGCACAAGAGCAGGTTGCGAAAATTAATAGTAATAAACAGAAGTGGAGAGGACAGTGAAGGGAAGAATCCAGGAGAAAGATAAGTGCACAGATCTTTCTAGAGGTGGGACAGGAACAGAGTACAGAAGAGGCGTGCGGGGAAGGTAAAACCAGCAACTTCTGGTCTTTTCACCCGCCAAAGGGTGATTTATGGGCTAAGGGAGCAAGAGTTGAAAATAGAGGTCTGTGAAAACACTCAGCTGTGTCTGCCTCTGGAAGAGTCCGAGAGGCGGTCTGAGCAGGAGTCCGTGGGGGTGAGAGTCCAGGGCTGCTCTTCAGATCTCGGGCTTAGAGCTGCAGCGAGACTCCCAGGGTGCCAGGTCTGGGTTCTAGTTTCCCATTGGCTTCAACTAACTCGATGACCTGACCCCCAAAAGTCATCTCACCCTGATGGGGATTCAGCCTCCTGGGTATGCAACGAAGGAGTTAACCGGGATATTGATTCTAAGCCTTTTTAAAAATTCATACCTTCTTTTGAACAATGTAAGAATCTCCTGCTGCTCTCTCCCTTCCCCAATCTGGACAAACGGTCCTTTTCAGTAACTCCAAGCCCAGGTCAAGAACCCCCGACTAGACCATCACCCAGGCTTGTTCCGAGGCTGATGCCTGTGGTTCTATGAATGCAGAAGAACAATATGTGTTCCCCGGACAGATACAGGAAAAACAGGGTGAAAAGAGAAGCCGAGGGGCACAGCACAGGATCCGAGGTGGATGCTTCTCTGGAAGAAACTGTCTAACAGCCAAAGCTCAAGTCAGGGCGGGAGCCGTCGAGCTCGGGCCTCCCAGCACACGGGCTGAAGGAGTGCAGGAGGGAGCTTGGAGTGGGGAACGCCTCCTGACCATAGCTAATTCCCCGAGGAGCATCTGAGGGGCTGCATGCTCTTCTCCAGCTCTGCGGAAGAAAGATCGTGGAGGGTCTGCCTCCAGATTTCCCTGCATATTCCAAATGATATTGTTTCCAGGCTATTTAAATGGAAAACTCAACCTGTGACCAGCCCCTTTCCCCTTGAATCAGTGGTGCTTCTAGCCTCAACCATGTCCTATTTTAACTTCCTCTGATGATCCAATACGGCTCATTTCTCCCTTCATCCTACTGGGCACATGCAGCTCAACAAATGCTTGTGAAACGGGGGTTAATGTGTGAACAAGTGTTGCTACCCAATGATTAACAAACAAAGCCACTCTGGAATCACTCTGCCTTAGTTCAAACACAAGCTTACTCGCTGTGTGTCCCTGGCAAGCGAACTAAACCTCTCTGTGCCTCATTTCCTCACCTACAAAATGTGCTTAATAATCCTCTCAACTTCATAGGCTTGTGCAAAGTAAGTGAATTAAAGAGTATAAAGTGCTCAGACAAGTGACTGGCACAGAGTAAGCCCTACACAAGGTATTAGCTGTTATTATTTTCTAATTCCTCACCAACTTCCCGTAAATTAGTTCCTTTCTTTTCCCTTTAAAAAGAGAGAAAGGAAAAACTTTTTTTTTTTTTTTTTTTTTTGGCAAAAGGTGAAAAACTGAGAGTGCATGAAGCGACTGTCGCGAGTCAGTAGTGACAAACCTGAGGGATTCCCACTCTCTGTCTTTCCTCTTCACCTGCCCTAATTGGAAAAGGACTGGTAGTCATTATTTTCTAATTGCTCCTATCAATAATTCCATCATCTGTAATTAATTGATTTTTTTTTTCAAAAAAGAGTTCCAGTGGATTTCACGGACACAGGACTGGGAGGAAGGACAGGTGGAGGAGCGGGCCTCTCCTTCCCTCTCAAGTCCGTCTTCTCTGGGTCCTTCTTGAACGTGTGCACATCATTTAAAACCACAGGTACTGTCCTTTGAATTTTTACATTCAGGTTTAAATTTGAAGCTAATTTTCAGATTTAGTTTTTTGATCAATTTATTAAAATCCACTGGAGAAGGAAAGTGCTGAGTTTTTCATTGTTCTAAACAGAGGGGAAACCATTAGAAGGAAACCACTTTGCAGGGTTTATAAACCTTTATCTATTTAGAATGGAAAGATCTGGAGGACCAAAGCCTAAGAGGAGAATGGAAGAACATTTCTATATTCACAGGGCTTTGTTTGCAGTGGAGAATTCTAGATCAGAGAGGGGGTGGGGAGGCGGAGCAGCGCCCATCGTCTTGAATTGTAATTGTTGTATACAACATATATCAACGAGAAAGCACTGGAAAAAGACTTCCTAGGAAGATATTCTAAAAGATAATTATAGGATTTAAAATTCAAGCCCACGAGCTAAAAATGTTTTTACCAAGGTTTGTGCGTGTGCCTGTGTGTGTGTGTGTTGTTTTGTTTTGTATCATTTTGTAACATCAAGGGATCTTTTTTTTTTTGTCTCTTTCAAATCACAAATACTTCCTGGCTGGGTCCTTTCAACCTTGCAATTGCACTTAACCTTATGCACCCAGAGCCAAAAGTCCCTTAACCAAGGGAAAGTCAACGAACCACACCCCAAAACAGGAAAAATAAGACATATTATTGTGTGAGCCACTTTCTTTCAGGCAAGGTAGCTGTGGTGATGAATTATTTCATTTCTTCATCATGAGCTGGAGGCAACAGGAAGCTCTTTCACAAACGGGCTTTACCAGCTTAACTGAACTTAATACCAAATCATATCACTCAGAACTCCGCCTATAATAATTTTCTTTCCCTCTTAGCAGAGCAGATGCGGGAATGTGGGGTGACCACCCTCTGAGGGCAACATGCTCTTCTTGAGGACTTCTGCCAGTCTGGAAACAGGCAGGAGAAATAGCGCAAACGTGTGCCGGCTGAGTGGGGCATTTCTTGTGGCTTCTACACACCCGTGGCTGCCTCTGGTGGAGTGCTGACCCTGTGCTGTCTGCGTCCCTTTCAGGCCCCTCCCGAAACTGGGAGTCCTTGGAAACCTGGGGTCACGTCCTACTTACCTTCCGTAGCCCCAGGGCCCTGAATGTCGTTTGAATGTACTGAATTATGAGGGCTTTTATATCACATCTCATTCTGCCAAAGAACTTAAGACATGCTCAGTAGATATTGCTGAATTAGTAAATGTTTTTCAGTTGCGTGGACTTTGGTACCAAGAAGGCAGAAGTCGGCCCAGGCACACCTTGATGACAGGGCAGAGATGATTAATGTCCCACCTGGGGGTGGGGTGGGCGGGGAGAGAGCGTTTGTGGGGTCAGAGGATGATGGAGGCTTCCCCAGCAGGAGGGTTTACACGGATTCCCTCTTGTCCCTGTTAGTATAATTCCCCCTCTGACTTTACATGAACCCAGACGTTTGTCTGGCACCATCCATGCCTGTTATACAACCATAATGTGTTTTCCTGCAAGCTTGCAATTTCCCTTAGCAAACTGGTTTTGGCTTCCATAATTTGTAAAGGGAAGAAGTCTCGTGGGAGGGCGGTATGTGTGTGTATAGCGATAATCATCACGAAGGGCCCGCATGGGGAGGCCACCGTCGGGATGAAGAAATGGGGGCCCGTGGGCTCTGGGGGAGCTTTGGCGCTGCCCACATCTGCCTGACCAGCTGTCAGCTTGGCCTACTCTGCCTCATTGTTCTTTGGAGAACTCCTAGCTATTGAACTAAAGATGTGGGATCCCCAGTTAGAAGGAACAATTCACTATGAACCAGTTTATTCCATCGCTTGGCCCTTGAGAAGAATGCTGGGTGGGACACCGCAGTTCCGTGGTGGAGGCCAAGCGTCTTCTTCAACAAAGGATGAATTTAAGGGTGACCACAGGAGGACAATACTTCCTTTGTTGTGGAAACCTCCTCTGATTTTTCTCCTGGCTGTGGGTGCTGCTAAGATTGCTCGTTCATGCCTGTGTTTATAGCATGCCTTTGCACTGGGTCAGGGGAAACTGGCTTTCCAACCTGCCATTTTGCAACATCATTTCTGACTGTACCTCACCGATCCTAATAATAGATGTTGTGGCAACTACCTGTGCTTAAGGTCATTGCCTCAAGGGTTTCACTTCAGTGCTGTCCTTCCTGGTGTGGTAGCCCTGGATCTGAATAGGCACACCCCTTCCTAACTGCATGCAAATACGTTATTAAAGGAAACTAAAACAAAAACAACTCGCTTCTCCATGAAAAACTCACGACTGACACTCCGCGAAGTACAATGTTGACAGACCGGCTGTCCGTCTTCCCTGACCTTGACTTCGGTGGATGCCCACTCCCTGAATCACCAGGAAGTCTGAAGGAAGCATTTTCTGTTACTGTTCAGCTTACATGGAATGTGCAGTGAGTGGGTACCCACATCACACCAACCGGAGTCAGTCACGGGGACTGTAGTTTGGGCAATGCAGCCCTACGGGCAATGGACACATGTCTCTTTCAGTTCGGGCACCTATTTACACAGCTGATACGTGACTTGTAGCACATACTATATTCCTGAAAAATAGAAACGAAGGTGGGGAAAACCCTGAGCAATACAGCGCCAGGAACACGCCGGGGTCCTCGGCTATGGGAACCAATTTCCCTCTCCCTTTATTAGTTTTATGAGCCAAGTCAATCTCTTCTGGTTTCATTGGTTCATTTATAAAGTGGGGATTATAATAATACCTTCCCTACCTCAAGACAGCCTGTTCGGTGATATCCTCTCAGGTTCTTTCAGGTCCCACTGTGAGTCATGTGGCATTGCCAGTACAGAATCTGCAGGTTTGTTTTTGGACTGACTCACATGAACGCATCTTTCACTGACACCGAGACGAAGTGCAGTGGAGCAGAAGCGGACTCCACCTTTATTACCTCCCAGTCTTGCTCCTGTTCAGTAACAGGTTAGGTGGCTTTGGGTGGTTTTTATATCACAAATAAGGGGTCATCCCATGAGTGTTCATCTCAAGATTGTGGGGTTTAAAATTCTGTCCGGTGATCTAAGTTAGAACTAACCAAGCCAGAACGATCTTACCGTCATCCAGATGGCTGGGCAGGCAGGTGGACATCGCAGCGCCCTCTGAGAGGACCTTCACACCCTACCGGCCCCCCCTCCTTGTGTCAGCTTAGAGTTAAATAACTCGTTTATTTAACTCTGTACCCTCCATGCTCTGCACCCGAGAACTCCCCCACCCTCCAACACACACATTCCTTTTGTGTGGCCACATCCTATCTGTCCACTGAAATTAAATAACTAGTTTATTTAACTAGTTATAATAACTATAATATTATAGTTACAATAACTCGCTTTCAGCCCGATTGGATATGAGGCTTTCAGAGTTTTTTAGAGATGGAACTTGGAAAACAGTGCCTACCATAAGAAATGACTGTCGGGGATGTATTTTAACGATCATCTGCAAATGGTTACTACCCAGTACTTGTTGTTAACAAACTGAATTACCCAACAGTCTTCCTTGCTCGCTGTGCTGCGTTTCCTGCGTGTACATCTGTTTTATCACAGCTTGGCATCATTTTTAAAACATCTGGGTCCTGATAAAGGGGATTTGAATTACATAAGGATAAACAACTTTCTCCCCCTCTCTTGATAGTTCCCGAGACCGTGGAAGGAGAGACTTAAACCCTGACCTGTACACTCCATGCTCTGGACCCTAGAACTCCCCCACCCGTCCAACACACGCATTCCTTTTGTGTGGCCATATCCTATCTGTCCACTGAAGTGAAATTTAGGTCTCACTTCCCCTAGCTTTGAGTTTTTCCAAAGCTTTTATCATAATCCAATACACACACACACACTTTGTACATTACATGTAACAAATACTTATAATGCTAAATATGTCCCAAACACTGTACTAAGTACCTTTAAAATACTAACCCACTGAATCCTCACAATTCTAAGTTATACTCACTTCACAGATGAGTGATCAGAAGTTTAAGCAATTTCCCCAAAGTCAGTGCTGGGAAATGGCAGAACCCATTATAAACCCGGGCACAGGGTGTACTCTGGTCTGTTCCGTTCTGTTGAACTCTATTCATTTTTTTACACAGATGCTGGTCAGGATCCACTAAGTTCCTTTAATGTCACACAAAGCACTAATATATTACTCTATCCCTCCCATCACTATTGTCTGATAGCACAGAATAAATTGTCTGTATCATGAATTTGGCCCTTGTCAATGCTGTCATTATTTATCTCTATGGGTATTTAACAAGGTGATTGTGGTAAAGGCTGTAGATCAGGCTTTGGGTGATATACTGGTGTCAGTTGCTCAGTGAATATCTGCACCAGGCTTCAGGGCCAGAACCCACCTTTGGGGGTGAGGGTGACAGTTATTGTAAGGGGAATGGACATGTCCACTGCCAGTCATCTGAGGAAGGCTCAATACTGAGGCCCAAGATGACACCTCAGAGAGAGAGGCCTTAGTTTGGGATAGAGGCATGAATACTTCCTCTTTCCGAGCTGGGGTCGTGTTCGATCTAGCCTTTGAGGCGTGAAGAAGTTTGAGTGGGTCCTGTGGTGGAGAGGAGCTCTCCCTGGCCCTGTGGCGATCACTGGAAGTGAAACAGGGAATCAGACAATGAAAGACCAAGGCATAAATCTGGGGTGTAGGCAATGCTTAGATATTATCTGCTTCTTTCACTCTCATTCTGCCATGAGTATATGGTAGAGTTTTCCAAAAGCTACCCGACAGATGATAGCACCAAAAACCTGAATGAATAAGTGGATATGAGAATCTTGCCATCTTCTATTAAGCCAGACTTTAAAGAGATTTATAAAAAGTGTGAAACAATCCTATCTCCTCCTAAGTTAATTTTTTGGAAATACAGTTGCTATTAATATAACATGTAAAATATTAATAAACGATGTTATTAATATTAATGTATAATGGTTTATTGTTAGTGAATCAATAAATACATTTTTAAGTTCTTCATTTTTATTCCTAGGAAAGTGCATATCACCAGATAGAACTCATATGAGCAGCGCTTATGACATGATTGATTTTTGAGAGTGCGAAGTGGTCCTGAGACCAGGAAATTTCAGACCTGCTGTGTTAGAGCACTAGGCGTTGTCTGCACGGTCAAATCTGGTTCATTGTCGTGACTGGACTGACGATGGCAGGGAGAGGGTTCTTCGGCACTTGTGTCTCTCTATGCAGCTTCTTGAGTTTCCCAACATCATGGTGACTGGGTTCCAAAAAAGAAGCATCCCCCAAACATCTTCTTGACTCCAAGAAGACAAGGCCCAGTTTGCAAGCACTTATCAAGCCTCTGCACCCATGTGGCCACACCTGGAGTTGATGTGGGAGGGCGATGCACAAAGACATGAGTGCTAGGGGTGTGTGGCTCATTAGGTGCCACTGAAGTAATTCATCGTCTACCTCAAGTGGATTAGAATGAGAACTGCAATTTTATAATTATAATTTTATAATAAGAGGCTATATTGTTCTGAGCCGCATGGATTATAAATCATACATTACATAGCGCCATATATTCTATATTGCCCTCATGAAAAATTGACATATGATTGAATGAAGAAATTTCTCCCTGAATATAAATTTAGTCTTATGCAATACTACTAAAATAATATTAATTAAATGATTAAATCAATTTGCTTACAGAAAATAAAATGACCTGAAAGGGGGTTCTTCCACGAAAAGTCATGAATTCTGTGTCCTGATTAGATAGGAGGTAGTAGGGACTTTGTCTTACTCTTCTTTCTCATCCTTAGTGTTTATGGGGCTATAGTAAGACTCCATGAGAATTTGAAGACACCTTTAAGATAAGTTCACCTTCTGAAATAGAAACTGGCAAAAATCAACACCTCAGGGATAGAGTCAGCCAAGTAGTTCAGTGTTTGTGAACATGTTGCTGATGATGAGGGTGTATCTGCCGGATTCATCTTGGAGACTAGAACAGTGATCAGATATGTAGGTGGCTGGCTTATTGTGTAAAAATAGGACTGGAATGCATATGATTATAAAAATGCAAGTTGCAATTAATAGTATGATGACACGTATCATGGCAGCCATGATGCCTTTGCAAGACTGATTCTAAGGGAGATAAGGGGTAAAAATTGGTTCTGTGTGGCAAAAAACAGTTTGGCAAAACACTATTTCATCAGTTACTTATTCCTTTTTACTGCTCAGTAGTACCCTGTTGCAGGATGGCATTAATTTATTTATCCACTCACAAGCTGAAGGACCTTGGGTTGTTTCTGGTTTTTTGGTGATTATGAATAAAGCTGCTATAAACATTTGTCTTTGTGTGGCTGTATGTTTTCATTTTTGAGGGATAAATACCTTGATTACTGTAACTGTATAGTAAATCTTGAAAAAAGTTGTATGTATCCTCCAACTTGTTTTCTTTTTCAAGATCGTTTTGGTAACTCCAGATCTTTTTCAGTTGTATGTTGGTCAAGTTACTTCTGATCCTCAAATTTCTCACCTTTAAAAATGTGGATGGGAATCATATCTGTACCACAGAATTATTGAAAAGGTTTAATTTTTTTTTTGAGGTATGCTTATTTAATTTTTAAATTTAAAGTTTGCATTTTTTTTTTGCATTTTTTTTTTGAGAGGGCATCTCTCATATTTATTGATCAAATGGTTGTTAACAACAATGAAATTCTGTATAGGGGACTCAATGCACAATCATTAATCCACCCCAAGCCTAATTCTCAACAGTCTCCAATCTTCTGAAGCATAACGAACAAGTTCTAACATGGTGAACAAATTCTTACATAGTGAATAAGTTCTTACATGGTGAACAGTGCAAGGGCAGTCATCACAGAAACTTTCGGTTTTGATCACGCATCATGAACTATAAACAATCAGGTCAATTATGATTATTTGTTTGATTTTTATACTTGATTTATATGTGAATCCCACATTTCTCCCTTATTATTATTATTATTATTATTATTATTATGTTTAATAAAATGCTGAAGTGGTAGGTAGATGCAAGATAAAGGTAGAAAACATAGTTTAGTGCTGTAAGAGGGCAAATGTAGATGATCAGGTGTGTGCCTGTAGACTAAGTATTAATCCAAGCTAGACCAGGGCAACAAAACATCCACAGATGCAGAAGATGAAAAGGTTTAATTTTTGTAAATCATTTTGTAAAGTGCCTGGTGCACATTAATCCTTCAAAGCTATCATTATTATTATTATTTTCATTCTGTAATTTGCATGATAACTTTTCTACTATTTCCTCTGAAACCTTGTACCTTGCTTTATTCTGAAGCATGCAATTTTCTTTTTTTCTTTCTTTTTTTTGGGGGGGTGGGTAGAGGTTTATGTATTATAAACATATTTTGGAAGAGTGCTTTGTCTAGTTGAGGAATTAGAACATAAATTTGAAAAGACTCATTCTGTCATGGAACTATTTTTTGCAAATCTCAGTTTACCAAGTTTTGTGGGGAATGATACTAGAAAGCAATGAAGATGAATAAAAGGTGCTATTGACTTTCTGAGTGGAGTAAGAAATAGCATACAGATCAGGAGAAAGACTGCTTGGGTCAGAATCCAATAAACATGTGTCTTGATTTGCACCTTCTTCAGTATGAAATCTTGCTGCCTCTTGTGGAGTCTCAGTGTTCTCATCTACACAGGGTCTCACGGTGTTTGTGGTGAACATAAGTGGGCTGAGAGCTGTCAAAGTGCTTTGGACAGTGTGAAATCCTACACCCACGGCTCCCAAGCCGTGTCCCTGGGGCACTGCAGTGGAGTCACAGGGGCACTGTGGCTTATTTTAAATTTCCTTGGGAAACACAGTAATGTCTGCATGAATCATTATATGTTATTTGGCCCTAACTACTTAATAAATAAAAATGTTAGGCATACATCTTGGTGTAGCTCTCTGTAAAATAAATCACTGCATCACTAAGCATACCAAGAATGAGAAAAGTTCGGGAACCTCCATGATGAATTATCCATTTCAAGAAATCCCAAGGTACTGGGTGGTTGTGTCTGGCATCAATGCGTGTTACTTACTATTTCTTTGTGATTTTGTTATTTCATCATATTTGATAAGCATGTTCAGTTAAAGAGTCTTAAAACTCATTCAGAAAACATTACCAGAAGTGTTAGAACACACCTGTAGCTTTGTGGTACATGTAAATGGCCTGGTGAACAGCTCCCCCCATTCTCCCTACCTTCTGCAGTGAACACACAGAATGAGCCTATGTGCTAAGTGCTCTATGTATATTAACTTCCTTAGGCTCTTCCACATCTCAGAAGGGGCACTTTTAACCCCCTATTACAGATAAAGAAGCAGGCTGAAGAGGTTAGGGGACTGAGCCAAGGCCACATGTCCTAGTGAAGGATGTTGGACCCCAGTCCCTTTGTGCCCTTATATGATCTGCTACGAAAGCCAAGTGTTGCAGGAGAGGGAATCCTAAATGATTAATGTAATCCTACATATTTCTAAGTGTATCTATATTATTTTTAAAGTCTCATTTTGGTCTGTAATTGAGGAAAGGTGCTTGGTGGGGTCGGAGGCATCTTCACTATAATCATTCTTGAATTCGTAATGGCATCATCATATGTTCCTGAAACCAAAAGCCAGAGCTTGGCTCTACCAAAGTCTGTGTGTTGTAGACCCAAGAAACTATAAAAACCCAGTTTTTGTATGTGCAACATGTTACACAGATTTTTTTTAATATATAAAAAATAGGAACAGGGATAAGATGCCCAAATAAAAAAATCGGTCTCCCTTTTTCAAAGAAAAATAATGATTTCATGATGTGGGAAGTTGCCATCATTACCGGAAGACATATGGTTCCATAAACACAGTTGGTAAACTAAGGATGCTTGTTCAAATGGCTTGCCCTGCAGCTCACCGGTGCTGCAGTGACTGGTTGGTAATGAAAGGCAGAACGTTCTAGGACTCAAATCCTCCTACATTTTGTGATATCTATGGTCACGGAACGCTATGGTCTGTCCGCGCCAGGCTGTGCTCCTGCGTCATTGGGTGTCCTCTCTGGACAGCCCGCCCTCTGGCTGTACTTAGCAATTATTCCCACCAACATCTGCTCTGAGGTCTCTGTGCTTTCAACTCTTCTTTTTGTTCAGAGCCAGTGCTCACCAAATAGAACTTTCTGGGAGGATGTTCAATATGGTAAACACTAACTACACATAGATATTGAGCACTTAAAATGCAGCTAGTGTGACTAAGTAATTACAGTTTATATTTTACTGATTTTCAATTAACATATCCACAAGTGGCTGGTGGCTACAGCACTGGATGGTACATTCCAGATGATCTTCCCTGTTTCATCTCCCTCCTCCACTTCTAGATCCTTATTGTCAGGTCACCTCCTACTCATTCCTTAAGATTTAAGAGTTAGTCTCCTGGGAAGCCTTCCCTGACCTGGCCGTACCTTCTCCCTGTAAAGCCACATGCAGAGTTCTGTGTCCCCCTCTTTCCAGCTTCTTTCCCTGATCCTAGCAGCACTCTAATAAGGGTTTTATCCACCAGACTTGGAGCTCTGGGAGGTGTTTGGATTATGTCCTTAAATCTCCAAGTGTCCAACACACTGTAGCTGATCAATTCCTCCTTGCTGATTGAATAGGCTTAGAATTAGTGAGCCTTTCAATTAATATTCTATGACTATGCAGGAGAGAGATTGTGAAATGTTTCGGTGATGCCACATATGAATAAAAAAATTAATTGACTTGACCTACTGGGAACTTCAGATCTGCCCAGGGGACTGAGGGGGTTAGATGTTACCCTTTTAAATGATCATATTGGAGGCTACAATTCTTACAATATTGTTGAGCGACTTAATATTGCACTCTACATTACTGGGTCCATTTCTTGGTTCCCTGTTGCCAGCATAGTCTAATTTTTATACATCTAAAAGCAAATGTTCCAGGAAGTGGAAAGAAAGCCAATATCTCAGGTTGGGAGAAATTAAAGAAACTTCCCTAGAAAGTTTACCTGAATTTCCCAAGTGCCCCACCTCCACTCCTTCAAGGCAATCCAGGCCTTTTTTTTCCTTTACTTTACCATTTATTTTTTGCTTTACCATTATTACGGTTATAATAGCATAAGCCATTTTCTCCCTTTGTTCTCTTTTTGTTTCCTTGAGAATCTTTAGAATTATGACATCTTTGACTCTTTTGTCCAAAAGACTTATGTCTGGTCATTTAATACCAATATGGATTTTTAAATTGGTTGTGAAAGCAAAGCCTACTGAAAACATTGAAGTGAAACTATTTTTCCAAAACAAATAATAGTAATGATAATAAATAATAATAAGACCCGTAACACCTTCTTTATCAGCTTAGGTGCCTCGTCACTGTTCATGTCATTCTGTGTAGCTGGGATGGCAGAGGAGAGGACACTTTTCTGCCTTAGGAACTTAGCATATTTTTTGTTAATATATGGGACACAAATTCAAACAGCATGCCACAAATGTAGCATTTGGTAAGATGTTCTTATGCTTCAATAATAGGTTTGGACTCCTGGCACTCAATTAAATGCATGTATATTTAGTTTACGATTAGCAAATCTCAGGTTGCCTTTTTTTCCCCTAAAAAAATATCACATCCAGACATTTGAATGTCTTCAAATGCTTTTGTTTATCATCAAAGTGTTTTCACTTAAAAATGTTAACATTCAAATTCGTCACACAGCAAGTAGATGACAAAAGATACAGCAGAAATCTTGTTCAAGGAATGAGCCAGTTCAAGTTAACCAAGTGGAGCAAGATGTGCTTGAATGAAGTCTACAGTTGATTCCAGACTTCTAACTAGAGTTCCTGGGACATAAAGCCAACATTGTCATTGGCACTTGGAGTCATTCAGGTCACACAGGAGAAAAACTGGCCCAGTAGCCTGTCCCATGTGACTCAGCCCTATGGTAGGTTTTAGTCAGAGGAATGATTCTTTGATTGGAAATGTCAGCAATGGAAAAATCCGCTTCTAATTGCATCATCTGGACAATTAAGTAATTTCATCGATTTTTTTACTCTCATTTTTAAAAAATTCAAGCAAGTCTGACTTACTCCTTTAACTTTCAAAAACTTTTGTTGCCTACACTAAATTGTGCATTGAGTGGAAAGCCAATTCATTCATTCATTTGTGTTTTCATTCATTCAGCAAATATTTACTGAGCATTTGCTGTTGGCCAGGTACTGTTTTATGTATGGGGACCAAACCAGTGATGAAAATTAAGTCCTTTTCTTCATGGAGCTTACATTCCTGTAGGGGCGGATGGAAAATAAACAAATGAACAAATAAACACTTAGCACATGTCTAGTGTTCTGAGGTGCTAAGAAGAAAAAGTGGGTTAAGATGACAGACAGTGATTGGGCAGGGACTGCTTTTTTATTTAGGATGGTCAAGGAAGGTCCCTCTGGTTAGGTGATGTCTGAGCAAAGACCTAAAGAGGAGTGGGTACAAGTCAAATGGGTTATCTGACCTCAGAGTTTCCTAGGCAGAGGGAAGAACAGATGCAAAAGGCCTTATAGCAAAGGATGGGCTTAGAGTATCTGAGGAATAGAAGGCAGACCAGTGAGATCAGAGCAGGACTGAGGGGAGAGGGGGCAAAATTGAAGCAGAGAAACAGGAGGCTATTGCAATGGCCCAGCTGAGACCACCAAGCGAGCAGGGATGCTGGGAGGAGACCAATTTTGCAGAGGTAGCCAAGGCCAGGTCGTTCCCTCTCAGTGAAATGGGGCACCTCCAAAGTTTTTGATCATAGGACTGCTGTGACATATTTTAAACAGTTCCCTGTGCCTATGGTGAGAGGAGAGGATGTTGGGGCAAAGATTCGAGTTATACCGCTAAGAGGTGAGAAGTGGCTGGGTGCTGAGTGTATTTGGGAGATGAGCCTTCAGGATTTGCTGAAGGATTAGCTATGAGACGTACTAAAAAGACTGAAGTCAAGGACCGATTGAAGTTGCTTTGGGCCAGGGAACTGGAAAGAGGGTGATAAAACCATTAATTGCTGAGCTGAGGAAGACTGAAGGAGATGAAGGCTTTGCTTCATGTGGGGGCTGGAGTGGGAATCACAGGTTCAGGGGTGTACATGTCACGTCTGGGGCTTCTATTAGATGACCAGATGGAATGTCTAGTTGGGAAACAGACATGTGAAGTCTAGACAGTGGGCACATTGTCAATGTTGGAAATATAAAAATTGGGAGCCATTAGCTAAGGACAGTGTATAGAGCCATGGGACTAGACCATATCCCTGAAGGTGTGAATATGGATAGAAGACCAGGGCCCTGAGGACTGAGTTCTAGGAGGGACAGCAAAGGAGCTTGAGAAGGGCTGGCTGGGGAGGTGGGTGGAGACCTAAAGGGGGGATTGCCCTGGAAGCCAAGTGGGGAAGGTGCAGAAGGGACGCACCAGCCCTGGCAAATGCCGCCTCCAAATTACAGCAAATAAACAGTTTGAGTCCCCTGGCTGAAAGGTATTCCACTAGGGCACAATGACTTAAAATCTGGTTAAGAAAATAAATGTTCCTAATCTCTGCTGAGATGCTTCAGTACTGGCTTGCTGAGTGGTCTCGCAAGTATTTATAAATTAATCATTGGATTAAATACCCTGTCCTTGTCCCAGAGACTCTTTGGGTCTTGTTTTGCATAGGATGCTTTATTGCCTTTGTGAATTTGAGTCTTAGCAGCTGACAATCTGCAGATTCTTAGAACGTAAAAAGTCCCATGTTGTTAAAATTACTGGAAAGGGGGTTGGTCTTTACTTTCTTGCAGTATTTGATGCTATTTTTTGTGAGCTTTAGTAGAGTCTCCATCACTCTGAGCTGTGTACTACATGCTTCAAGATTCCAGAACGACTGTATTTCACTGCTTTGAAATCCTCAGCATTCTGCTGTGGTCTCTTTCTCTCCTCATCAGGAAGGAAGCAGGCATGGTGGATCTGTCTAAGTTCTTGTTCCTGATGGCCAGCACCCTCCCCAGGCCCGTCAGAAAGCATGTGTACCTTGACTTGGGGCACAGCCACTGTTACTGCACCATCTTTTCTGTTCATAACTGAGGATGACCTGTGTCAACATTTTCTATTTGGGGGAAGCAGTAAAGAGATTCATTTGAGAATTTCTCAACTATCTATACAGTACACATAAAATCAAGCTCCTAAATCCTATGAACTTCCATGACTAAGTGACCTAGCTCTACATGCTGAGGGCACAGTTATGCTGGAAGTGTTGAAGTTACACAGGCTAGATTCATCCTTATCTTCCTTATTGTTCTTTAAAAAGAAATACAAACATCAATATTTAAGGAAATGGCAAATGGGGATTTTGCCACAATGGAGAACCTGTGCCCGGCCTATAGCGGAAGGGTGCACACAAGGAGGGTGGGCCCTAGAAAGCATGACTGTAACTTAAGTTCGGGAATATCTGAGTCCAGCCATCAGTCTGACCATTTGTTTGCAATTATTTTTCTGGAGTAAGTGATGTTTGCAATTAGTCTTACATGACCAGAAATGCTGTGTTCTGGTAAATCAGAATTGGGAGCTTGTGACAGGAACCAGTAACCTCTGCCAATAAAGGGAACAGGGACCTATAGCATTATTGTCTCTGGAGATCTCGCATGTGGGTGCAGAGGGCAGGATGCAGGACGCCCTGCAGAGCAAGCAGCTCTGTGGAAGGCAAGAGAAAACCAGTGCAGGAGATCTGATTTTGGAGAGCTCTTTTGTGCTGTTCGAATGCGACTTACATATAATAGACTGTTTCTGCTAGTCCAATATAATAGATTAGCTTTCCTAAATTTCCATGTCCTTTCTCCAAGAGTCTGCTCCGTGGTTGAGCATAACTATGTCTTTTCTTTCAGATCAATAATATTCTTGGGTGCAGGGATTTGTAACTGAGAATGTGCTTCGTCTCAGTTGGGTAAAGTCACAGCAATGCTGGGGTGGCTGGTTCTGGAGTAATTTGTGTGTACATGGAGATGTAGAGCAAAAAGGTCCAGTTGTGGTAGGAACAAAGAGAGAAAATGAGAGATGGGGAGGGAGAGAAGAGAGAGAGAAAATAGATATAAGAGGAGAGAAACCCGGGGCTGCTGGAGAAGGAACCAGCCTTCTCCACAGTGAAGAGAAAATGCTGGGGAAAATGAGGCTGCAGATTACGGAAGCTTCCACAACTACATCTCTCATAAAACTACAAATTCCGGATGGAGTCTTCTTGCATGTGAATGACCAGGCACTTGGACAGCATGTGATCTTACGAATGCAGACCTGCCTTTGAAGAGTAGAATGTACTTCTGCATGACCATTTGCAGATTTAAACCTTCCCTGTAAATCCTGTGACCCATGTCTCAGGGAGAAGTGAAGCTTACATTCTACCTGCTTCAATCAGGGCATGTTTGGGGCTGTTCCAACCCACAACATGGTAGAGGTGTGCTGTGTGACTTCTGAAGCTTGGAGATAAAAGACCATTCATCTTCTGCCTGGTTTTTTTGGGGGTGCTCACTCGGAGGACAGCCTCCATAAAAGAAGTCCGACAGTCTGAGACCACCAGGCTGGAGAGGGCATATGTAGCACCTCTGATCAATAAATAGTCTGAGCTCTTAGCCAACAGCCAACATCAACTCCAGCCACAAGAATGAGCTGTCTTGAGTGTCCAGTCTTCAGATGACGGCAGGCCCAGCCAACATCTGCCTACATCTGCATGAGAAACTCTAAGCAAGCAATTCTCAGCTGAGCTCTTCTCAAATTTCTGACCCACAAAAGCATGAGCAAGAAAGAATACAAGGGGTGGCTATCAACCATGCAGCCAGCGCTCTTTGCCACAGCTGGCTTGACTAAAGAAAACTTCTAAACTTCTCTTCCTTGCTATCACTGCAGATGGGCCAGCAGACCAATGTGCTGGGGACCTCTCAGCTCGGTGGGGTATGATTTCGGCTAAGAAGGTCAGGGTAATTTTTGTATAGCTCAGCCTCTGTATGGATTAGCTAACACCTCTCAGTTCTGTGCCACAAGTTGAACTCTGAATTCCCATTTGGCTCTTCACAAAGTTACAAAGTTATAGCATGAATCACTGTGTGTGGGGGGCAGGGCGGGGGAACTGGGGAGAGTGCACATGGGCCAGTGCAAAGTTGGGAAACCGTTCCTGGGAAAACTCAGACAAATGCCTCATGACAGTGCTGGGAAGAGTCAGAGCAGTGAGGCAGGAGAAAGGGGGAAAAGGAGTAAATAATGTTGAGGGAGAAGTGGGGCTTGCTGGACTGTGTGCCAGCCCCCTTGGTCTTCAGAGGAAGCAGGCATTCCAAAGCCCGTCAGACGTAAACACATGACTTCTTTAAGACAATTGCTTTGCTGGTGCCTGACTCTATCAGATCACAGCTCCAAGCATGCTATTTCTTGAACTTTTTCTGATTCATGGAATCAATTATGTTGCCTTTTAATGTACCATCTGAGAGCTCAATGTTAAATTGGCTGCTATCGAGATTTAGTCAACATGAAACGATTTATATTTGAGAGATACAGTCCAAAGGGTATGCTATCTGTTCATTCTTCTAGAGCTGGGCTCACACATGCACAAGTCTCCAGGGGCCAGGCCAGCATGGCAAACGAACTTTCTAACTGACATCATATACACAAAGGACCCTTCCCAAGAGTTGATGGCTGCTCAAGGTCATCCAATGGCTATGATTTAGTTTGCCAAACATTTCAGCCTTTTAAAGAAACTCCAAGGCTGGATTTTTATGTAAAATCTGGTTTTTGAATGTTGGCAGTGAATTGAAATTTTTATAAAACACCTTGTGCACCAAATTCAGGCTTTGGCAGCCAGTTTGAATCCTTTCTGGATTCTTTTGTATTCCTACATCAAGCTAGCTCACCAGAAAGCAGCATACCAATGCTTTATTAGCTTGACTCTTTTAGAAGTATTCACTGAGCTTTATTTTGATATGATGTCCTTGACTTCTATCAAAGATCAATGTCTACTTTGCTATTCAACATTTCTTTCTTTTCTTTAAATTAAGGTATCATTGATACACAATCTTATGAAAGTTTCACATGAGCAACATTGTGGTTGCAACATTCACTCATATTATCAAATCCCCCCCTACACCCCATTGTAGTCACTGTCCGTCAGCATAGTAAGATGCTATAGAGTCATTACTTGTCTTCTTTGTGCTATACTGCCTTCCCCGTGAGTCACCTACATTATGTGTGTTAACCATAATTGCCATGCATCATTTCTTACATTGAAGAAACACACAGCAAATTTCTGTTAGAAGTCAGTAGGAAAAAGAAGTCTGTCTTTCCAGATAAACTTGTGTGTGCTAATTTCATCAGATAGTTAGAACTGCGTAACCCATTATGTTCCCTCATTTGGCTTGACTTCTAAGAAGCTCAGAGTTAAATATAGTGTTCATACAACCATACTCTATGTTTTTGGTACTGTGAACTTTCACTATTGTCTAATTCCAGAGAGTTTCTATGTTTCTTTTTATATATCTATAACTTATCTGCTTCTCATACTTTTGTACTATTAAGTATAAAGAGATGAAAATCTTTTGGGTGATATGTGTTTAATATGTGTCTGTCAATAAACTATTGAAGAGTAAAATTCTTTGTCCATTTATATACAACAGGCTGGCTATTTGACTATCTCAGAAATGTTCCTTAGGACATAAAGGGTGTGCTTCTTCTTTTTTTTTTTTTGGTTTCTCAAGTACTTAAAAATCTGCAGATAATTAAAATATATATATATAAAGCAAAACAATTTATAGTTCAGCACTCAGTGACCACTGTCATGAGCAAATTTTATTTTCTCCCATATTTTTCTGTATATAAATATTTTCTATAGATAATATATACTATATTTATTTTACTATATAATATGTGCTATATAATACTAGTAGTTTATGTAGCATTTAATATATGTATATATTCTATAAATGATATGTGAGATCATACTTAAATACAACTCTGGAATTGGATTTTTCTTCTTAATATTTCACTAAACATTTTTCCATTAGCCTAAACATTTTTTTAAATGCTTTTAAACATTTTAATGATATTTGGTTATGTGAATAAACTTTAATTATTTAACTCTTCTCTTGTTAGACATTTTGAGTTGGTTCCCGTTTTTCAACATTAAAACAGTGCTACTATGAAGGTAAATATTTATGTGCTTCGCATAATATCCCTTAGGGTAAATTCCTAGAAGTAGGCTTATGGGGGTCAAGGGCACAGCTTTCAAAAAAAATACTGGCAAGTTACTTTTCCTAATGGTCATATTAATTGCATTTGTTTACAAGGGTCTCTGTCTCCTGACATCCTGTCAAAGATGAGCATATCACATAAACAATCTTTTGTTCATTTAATAGATTAGAAATAGGGGCTTATATATCTCTTTGGCTATAAATGAGGTCAGGGTTTGTTTTGTTTTTGTTTTTCCTTGTTGAGTCTTGGCATTTGCATGTCCTTTTTTGTAAACTGTATATTCACAGCCTTTGCACAATTTTCTGTTGCAAGATTAGTTTTTTCTGGTATCTTAAAAAAAGACGTGGGGCTAGAGATTATTTCTGTGACTGTTACACTTCTTTGGACTATCTGAAAAATCTCAAACTTCATACCAAATGTTTCCAGATGAAACCCACTAGCCCCTTCCATCTGGTCATAGACAGATGTGTAGTTTACTGAAAGGGAAATTCTACTGCTCGGTAAGAACTCTCACTGTTGTTTGCCGGTGCCGAGTTCCGCCAATCAGTAGACACAGAGATGAGGTCCATGCTTTCTCTCACCCTCTCTGAGACAATGAGGACTTTTATTTCCCTGTCTAGCAGAACTGAGCGCTACTGCCAGCAAGAAATCCCATCCGCCATCGATTCTTTTGTCCATGTGGGACTTTCCTGATGGGGCTTTCTTCGTGCTCACTCATTCTTTTCTTTCCTGGGCACCCCCACCCCCACTTCTCCCCTTCTTCTAATAATTTAGAGTTCTCTTTCCAGAAATATCAACCAGACGGGTACAATTTTTCAGTGCTTTCTATTCCAGTGACGTAAAACACCCACAGAAAATTTCGGCTAATCCTGAGTAAAACAAACAACAATATGTCAGAAATGTTCCTGAGGCCAGATCATGCCAATCAGATCGCACACTCACCAGTGTGCAAGGCCCCCATCGTGGTGTGCGTGTTCTTGAGGGGTGACGAGAAAGCTTTGGTTCGAACCTCATATATGCCATTATTTAAAGAAGTCAAATCTATTTGTTTAGGTTTGGAGGCCTGGAATGTATGCCTCAAAATAGCTACAGTTTTCTCAGAATTTAGCATTGCCAAAGAGGCCGTCCTTCAGCTGTAGCAGGGAAATGGGGCATAGTGTTCTTGCAGCGCCATTATGTACATATTAGGTTTTGTTATTGTGTTTACATAAGGCATTGCTTTTAAAACACTGTATATTTGGTAGAAGTAGGAAAAGCAAACATAGTCAGGTCCCACCACTGTGTCAGCCTCACTTCGGCCCTGACATGAAGGGGCACAGCATTTGCCATGGTCTTCATGCTAGGGGTGTGGGTGAGAGCTCTGGACATAAGGCTCCAATAGGCAAATCCCCGTGGGCCTTCCTGAGCACCTGGAGATCTTGGGAAGGATGCTACTGTATTGACTAGGTGTCCTGAACGCCATCAGGAAGTGTGCAAACGAGTAAGAGGAACGGGACTCGCCCTTTCCCTCTGATCCCATGAATACCGCAGGGCACAGCCCACCAGAGCACCGACTTCCCTTCCACCTCCCACCTTCCAGAGCTAACGGGCTCCCAGGGACTCACATCCCGGCCCCCAACTTGTTCCAAGGCACACTTTTTGAGAATGTAAGATGGAGGAAAGAAGAAACTTCTGGTTATAGGAAGGACCACATCAGAGCTCCCCGAAGCAACCGGGGACCGCAGGCTACGCACAGCGTGGGTGAACCACCACAGGGGGCGGGTCTGGAAGGGAAAAGTGAGGGTGGGCACAGGGGTGTGTCCGGGAGGTCTTCTCCCAGCCGCTCATGTTGAACTCACTACTTCTGTCGGGCATCCTTTGGTCTGCACTCTTGGGGGCCAGCGAGCAAACAAAAAACAGAAACACCAAGACAAAAGCCTTAAATGAGTTTATGTGATAAAAGTGATTTATTAGCTAATGTAACCAAACAGTCCTCGGGTAGGGCTGATTTTGAACATGGCTGGAATCGGAGGATGAAATGTGATTCACCTGTGGCCCCATCTCTTTGAAAGTCACTGCCGTGCATGAACCTGGCGTCCAGAGGCCTGCCAGCCTCATGACCTCAGCAGGAAGAGGGCATCTTTCCTAGAGGAGAAAGATGGGGAAGGACTGGGGAGGGCCAGGAAGGGGGGCCAGCTTGCATCCACTGTCTGTCCTTTAACTAAAGGGAGGGGACATCCTAGACTACCTGTCCATTCCTAAGTAGGGGAGGAGGGTCCCCCCAGGAATGAGAAGTTTCTATCCTCAGAAAGAGAGAACTCTGCAGCTAGAGAAACCAAAGGCACCGCAATCGCCTCCATCATGTCGTGGTAGCGAAGACACTAAGTTTACAGGCAGGCCCGCCCCCCTCTGCATCCATCGTGCTGTCCCCTGGAGCAGGACAGCCCTCCTCAGACCTCCTAGCTGCTCAGTGGGCACAAGAATGGGCACATGATTATTTCAGTGAGACCACTGTGTGAGGATGCAGAAATAGTGTGGATGTGAGAGACGGTCGCCGCTATCTCCTCCGGCCCCCGAGCGGGCTATGGCAGATCATCTGCTTACTTGTGTCTAGGACACAGTTGAATTCGCAAGGTTCTAAAAGGGATGTTCGAACCCAGAGCTGCCTGCAGCCTCCCCAGGTGTTCAGGCAGGGCATCTGCCGCCCACCTGCTTCCCCCAGGTGATGCAAAGAAGCTGGTGTTAGTTTCAGCTTCCTAGTCACGACGGTTAGGACGGTGAGGGGCAGCTCTGTGAAACAGCTTCACTCTGAAGGGCTGGGTTTCTTTTGGAAACTGTCTTTGATTTCTGAAAACCAAAGCCTTTGAAATACTCATCTTTCCTATCCCTAAAAATCTAATAGGAGGCCTGGCACGTCGCCTAAAGCCCCAGCCACACCTGCTGTTTATCCCGCACTCCCGCAGTGATAACTCTCCCCTAGAGTTCATGACACATCAAAGCGAAACTCCTAGAAGACAGAAACAACATGTCTATTGTTAGATGAAGAGTAAATGCCTCGTTTCAAGGTGAAAACTAAAACACCAACTTGTGTTTTTTTTTTTAAGTCCTAATACCTTGAATGTTGAGACTTGGGGCGAAGGGAGAGGCGAATGGATATTGGTGATGGTTCAAGCTGTCATTCTTGTAAAGCCATCCCTTTGGAAAGGGACAATGTTATAGAAATAGCTCCAAGAGGAAAACAGACCAATTGAATCCACAAGAGTTTTTCCCAGAGGGATGACTTGTCTGCATAGCCAGCTGGCCCCTGGGCTCCCTACACTCTAGATCTCACTCTTCCGCGTCTCCTCTCCGTTCCCCTGCCTCTGCCCTGGTCCAGGCACCTTCCTCTCCTGCTTGGATTGTCCCTTCTCACTTATTCATAGTGACTTCTCTTTTCTCATCTGCCTTCTCTCCAAACTTCTTCCTGTCAGCCTTTTTCATTTAAATGCACATCTGAGGCCCTTTAGTCTGATATGCCCTTGGCCAGTTTATTAACTCTCTGTGCCTTGGTTTTCTTAGTAGTTGGCTTAAAGGGTTATGTGGGGATTAA
Organism: Manis pentadactyla; assembly: GCF_030020395.1. Taxonomy (NCBI): domain Eukaryota; kingdom Metazoa; phylum Chordata; class Mammalia; order Pholidota; family Manidae; genus Manis; species Manis pentadactyla. The sequence goes on along the minus strand of NC_080030.1, from coordinate 106,297,002 downwards.
GTGAGTTACTACATGTAATGTGCTCAAAATAGTGTCTGGCACATAGGAAATTCTAACTGAGTGCTGGCTGCATAAATGTTAGCTGTTATTACCAGCTTAAAATGCTCTATCATCTTCTGGTCCAGGGAAGGTGTAGCTCCTGTGCCTGGCACTGGTCTCCTCCTGCCTTGGCCCGTTGCTCTGGCCCCATCTCCTCTCTCACCCCTGCCCCCTCGTGTACCCTGTCCTCTGCCCCAGCCGCACACAGGCAGTAGACATGTTTCACCCGTGTGGTTCCTTCTGGCTTCCCTCCGTGACCACTCAGAGAACTTCTCGTTTTTCAGGGCTGCACACAAGTGAAACCTCCCTAGACGTGTCCAGGGTAGAAGTCAAGCTGTCCTTGGTGAGGGCTGTTTTCCGTTGTAGCACTTATCCTACCGCCCTTAAGAATAATGGGAGCAGCTACTGCTTACTGTCCATCTAGAATGTGCCAGGGTCTTTATAGCCATCATTTCATTTCATCCTCACAACAAGAGCATCATTCCTATCACACACACAAGGACACCGAGGTCCACAGAGCTGAAGTTCCTTGTCCAGGGAGGCAGTGGTGTCAGGATTTGATTCTGGAATCCTTCATCGTCTGCCTACATTCTGGGCTCCTGTTCAGCGCGGTTAACGGTTCCCCTGGCCTCTCTCTCCTTTCCTGAGCCTCTGAACTGCCTCAGTGCCACGAAGAGCCTCCCTGAGAGCTCCCTCGCTGCTCACGGAGGAATCTGTGCCCGGTAGAAGTCCTTGTGTGCCAGGTATCCTGGACTCGCCCGGTCCTCCACGCCCTCCTCCATTCCTAGGTGGAAGCCGTTGCTCTCATTAGCCTTTTCCGCGCATCACCTCGCGAAGCAGGGTGCTGTCCCACGTCAAAGACCCTTCCACCTGACTGCTGGCACTGGTTCTCCAGGAATCACCGTCTTCCTGCTCCTGCTGGAGAGCGGGGGTGGGGGTCTCACTGGACGCGTGTGCTGGAGTGTGAATACCCCCTGCCTGCAGCAGCCCCCTGAGCCCCACCCTGCGGCTCTCCCGGTGTCCCCGCCTCCTGCCCCCTGGGGAGAAGGGACCGGACAGCAGACTTCTCGAGCTCACTGGTTGTTCCTTGGCTGCACAGTGTGTCGCCCAATATCTGGTACAAAGCAGGCGCTCAGTAAACCGTGGCTGAATACATGAATGGTTGAAAGCTGTAAGAATAGCCAATCAGCAGTACACATTCAGTGGAAATTGAAGTCAAGGCGTGGGTTCCTCAGAAAGGGCAAAAGATGACTGCCCCTCCATGTTAATGACCCAGTAGGGGTGGCACGTGGTCAGGAGGGGAAGAGGCAGAGAATCTGAATAACTGTTGTTTCAAGAGTGGATTGAGACCCCCACTGGTGCCACCATCTGCCTACATGCTGATCAAGACGGGGTCGGGGGGGTTGATTCCTCTGTCTCGCCAGATGTGAGTGAAAGGGCCCTCCCTTCTGATAATTTGATAATTGACTCTCTCCGTTACTCATTTACTCTTTAGGCTTTGAGATTTACAACTTTTCTGACCTTTATCAATTCTAAAATTATCAAAAAATATATTTTTTCAAGGAAATGAGATAATGAATGCACAATACATTAGCACAGAACCTGGCAATACAGAATGCTCGGTATGTTTGCTTCGATTTTCTATTCCTCTCTCTCCTGAAAACCTGTTAATACTGAGTATGTAGGACCCTTGAAAATACTTCTGGCAAAAACAGATTCTTCAGGACGGCTGGTCAGTCTTCTAGGAAATGAGGCAGAGAAAAAAGAAAGAGGTCAGGTGCCATTCTTGAAGAAGTACATATAAGCCACAAATAAAATGAAGCCTGTGTGAAAGTCAAAGGTTTCCACAAGGAAGATAATGTATGACTGTGACATCCTTCAACCTTGGCCCTGATTTCTTTGAGCCCCTTAGGTATTTACTCTCACCCACAGAAGGTGGCCCCTATTGCAGATGAAAATTTACATTTGATCCTTTGTGCCCTCCTCCCACATTTCTGCGGTCTTGTAGACTATTCTCAACCCTGGCCGGTTCCATCTGGAGCTTTTCCCAAAGCTGACATCCTTAGGGCCTAATTGTTCCCCCACAGAAGGAAGCCCACCTCCCCTTTTCAGTCCACGAAAGAACTAGTACTTGTCCCAGCCAGCCGCTTTCTTGGATTAGCGTTTCCAGGCCTTCCCAGGCTCACGAAAACTTGGCAGGATTGTTTGGCAGCTCCCTAAATTTACTAGGAATACCAGAAGCCCAGAGTTTGTATAATGCTAATTAAGTTTTCAGCTCAATCTCCAAACGCTTATAGTGTTTTGAAGATGGAGTAACTTGGGAAATGTCCTCTGCAGAGGCTGATAAATAGAGAAGACACCAGTCCCAGCCCACCTGCCACACAGGCTGTGGGAGTCACGAGGAATCCTGGCACGCGTGCTCTGCCCCTGCAGAGGAGTGGGCCCTGCCACCGCCCTGAAAATCCTCCTGGCACCACAGCACCTTCTAGTATCACCTCCTGAGGCACCCCTATTGAGCTCTCTCTCCTCCTTGGGAGGGTTTGGTTTTCACTGAGCCATCACACTCAGTAGGTGTGGCGATACTCGGGTTCGGTCACACCTTGGGTGTGGCAAGATGGGGCCCTTGCCAAGTGGTTCCCCCACCCAAGGTGGGGCGATAGCGCTGTTTCTTGCCACATCTTGGAGTGTTTTATTCATCTCGCACTGTCAGCCGGCAAAAACGAAAACATACCGGTTGGGCCCTTTAAGCTCTTCCTTCTACTAGCTTCAGAATATTGGTTACTGCTGTGGAGCTCATGTTAATATCAAGGGCCATGCTTTTAATTTTCAAGTTTTTGTACTAATTACTGCAATCTCCTCCAAGAAAGAAAATGTCAAGTCAGGTGATCAGACTGCAGTGGAATGGGGGACAGAGACTTTCCCTTTACTTAGAAACTCATGTATCTATAAAGGTTACAAATCGGGGAATGTACTTGGTCAACATTCCCTAAAACTTTGTGCTGAAGATCTTTCAGTAATTAGTGTTTTTTTCTGATTTACCAGTTTTGAGGTAGGTGCTGGTTTCTGGCGTCCAGCCGTGGCTGGGGTGGAGGGGCCCAGGCCCCTTTGCTGAGCCCTGGCGTTACTGTGCCCACAGGGATGGCACCCTGGTTGATCGAGTGTGGTCAGGCCTTGGCAGAGGGCTCTGGGCCAGAGAGGTGGGTGGACAGCCACCCAGCCTGATCCCTCAAGGAGTGCCAGGGGAGCACCCGATTCTGCCTGCCGGGGAACCCACAGCCCCTGATTGTGCCAGGTATGAGTTTCAAGGAAAGAAAAGCAAGGACAACATCAGTTCCTTTCCTGAAGTAGTTTTGGTCTTACTGGGGAGTCAAAAATAATGTGAGAGCTCATCAAGGGTTAAATGGTAAATTATGTGGTCATGGATTATGGGCAAGCAGGGAAGACAGACATCGGGATGGACTGGGGTGGCTGGAGAAGGCTTTCTGGAAGAGGGATGGCTGGCACTGGGCGCAGATAATGGGTATGGTTGGGGGAGGGCCCTGGGACAGATTTTTAGAAGGTTCGGTTTTACATAAATCACTTTACAACAAACATTGCTTTGGACGTTGGGTGACATAGAAGAAACAAAACAAAGTCACTGGCCTTCCCCCACTCCTAAGAAGTAGTTTATAGAATGTACACTCCATTTAGGAGTCAAGTACATATACTCTATCAATAAGGGAACATAAGTTATTAATGGGGGAAGTGTTGGTGGAAATTAAAATGAAGGAATTATCTCAGTCAGGGAGGAGTGATCACATGAGGATTCATTTTTTTTCCAGCTGAAGAATCCTCAAAAACAGGAATTGGCAAAAGGCAGTCCTACCCCCAGATCAGGCCCACTGCTTGTTTTTGTATAGCCTGAGAGTGGTTTTTACATTTTTAAATGTCTTTAAAAATGAATAGAATAATATTTCATTGAAAAAGTGAAAATGACACGAACTTCCAACATCAGTGCCCATTAATAAAGTTTCATTGGAACACAGCCACGTGTTTTTCTAAGTATTATCTGAGACTTGGCTTTTGTGCTCCGACTGCAAAGCTCAGGAGCTGGGCAGCCCTAGCGGCATTCTCATCGCTCCACCCCCCTCCGTGCGCTGGGGATTACAGTGGCGTGCTCATAAACCGGCAGTGTTTTGGGTGCCACGTGGGTCGCTGGTACTTGTGAAAAGACACTTTCAAAGATGAAATGCATGAAATCTTATTGCAGATCAGCATTACCAGATAATATTAGCACTCGCTTTTGATGACAGGAAATGCTCATTTTAAACCCCAGTCAAGGAAATGTTAGCCCCTCCCCATAAAAGAATTTCATTCTTCTTCTTAGTCGACCTGTGTTATAAAAACTTGTATTCAATTATGATTGCATTTTGAAGTTTACTCCCAAATTGAGGAACTATGTCTTCACTCTTGCTGTAAAGTAGTTTTCTCTTTATCCACAGGGGATAAAGTTCTAAAACCCCAGTGGATGCCTGAAACTGGGAGTAGTAGCAGTCCTATAGTACCATGTTTTCCCTAAATACACATGCCTATGATAAAGTTGAATTTGTAAATTGGGCCCACTAAGGGATTAACAGCAATAACAAAGTAATAAAAGAGAACAATTACAGCAACATACTGAAATGAAAGCTCTTTAAATATGGCCCCTTTCTCTCTCAAGATATCTCACTCTACTGTCCTCACCCTTCTTGGGATGATACGAGATGATAGAATGCCTACGTGATGAGATGAAGTGAGGCTAATGGCATAGTCATTGTGACTTAGTGTAAGGCAACTCCTGGCCTTCTGATGGGATGTCAGGAGGATCATCAGCTTCCAGACCGTGGTTGACGTGTGGATAACAGAAACCACAGGAAGGGAAACCACGGATAAGGAGGCACTCCTGTGTAATTATCTACATAATATCCTTGATTTGCCTCCTGGCTAACGAAGACTAAAATATTTACTCTCTGGTCCACAGAGAAAGTTTGTTGACTCTTACTCTATAACGGGAGTTTATACCTCAGATATGCTTTAGGATTTATTGTGGTTTGTTTTCCCTACCATCTCATGTGGCCTTTACCAGCTTATGAGGTGGTCAAAATAGCTACCACTATCTTTGTTCTATGTACAGAGGTTTCAGGTTGAGAGAAGTTGACAGGTAAGTCCACTTGAGCATTCTTCTTAGTTTTAGAAATGCACACTGAATGATCAGAGCGATTACTTGGGAGTAAAATATTGTGATGCTCTGAAGATGGGGGCGGTGCCTGGTATTAGGACCCCATCTTAGTGGAGGAGGTTGGTCGATACACCTGGGCAGCAAAGGGTCTTTGTGGGGGGAAGAATCAAGAACACACGCCTGCTTCTGGAGATCCAGGGTCTACGAGACCTGTTACGGGGGGCCCACAGGGCTGTTAAAACTCTAGTATTTGGCTTGACTGGATACGGATGTTCATTGTGACCCAGGGTCATGGTTTAAACTGACCATGAAAGAAGATGAGACCAGAAAAAGAAGATGTAAAGAATTATGAAAGATCAGAAAGTGTCCTAAATGGTACAATTTAGGGTCTGGTGAAAGTCAATTTGGGGTACCTGGAGCTCAGGCGGGACAGGGGAAACAAGCCAGTTTAACTTGACGAAGATGCTCTAGTTAATCCCAAAATTAGACCCCAGTTCCCTCTCCCTAAAGGGGGACAAAAGCACAAGGCCCCCCACTTGGGGGAGAGTCCCATGGTTAAGCATGAGGCACTGACTACTCCCCAGATACAGGTGTGTGAGGATAGGAAACCCAGACAGGTGCAGTTAGGTAGCCGCAGGTAATTCTTAACACAGGGCTCCACTTAATAGATTCTGAAAACCTAGTGGATTTTTTTTAATGCCCAGGGGATTTCTCCACCCAGGACTCTACCTCCAGACAGGCCTTAGGTGGGAGGCTCCTGTGAAGCAGTTCTTTTCCACGCTCATTACTGGGGAGCAGGAGGGAAGAATGTGTCTACCATTGTCTGGCCAACATTGCCTCCGTTAGGAAGGAAGGGAATCCCTCTTCTTCACAGCCTCAGCCCAAGGAACCCTGACACTCCGGCCCCCGCCAACCAAAATGGGCTGAGAGCACATTAGGAAATGTCTACCCTCTCGACAAAGAAGCAGGCTGAGGACAAGAGGCTTCCCCTCTGATTAAAAAGAAATTCTATAGAAACAGTCAGAACTTGGGGCTTGTCTAAGTTGAGCTGTAAGGCTGTGCTTGAGGCTATGTTCAATTCCTGGAAAAGCCTAAGTCGGGATGGGGAGCTTATTGGTCTCTCTCTAAGAAGAATATTCTTCTCTCTTGCTTCTTTTATTCTTTTTTCCTTTGCATGGTTGCATTAAAATCTGTTTAGGGGATTTGACTTTATCCAGTGATTCCAAGGTTGTGGGCATTAAGGAGCGTCATTTCAGCTCGAGGAGAATCTTGGAGAGGAATACATCATTTGAAAGTAACCATTCATAGAACCCAAAGAAAAATTAGTTTTCCGTTCTGGAAAAAAAAAAAATTACTAAGTGTTGTTTGGTATGTTTGAGGAGTTTTAGTTGGGTTTTTGGGAGATTTTTCTTGACTGTTAATTTTGAATGAAATGGCTGGTAGTTGGTAGGGACATGTAGCATAGGGTTCATTTATGGAAATGGCTATTTGATGGGTCATGAAACTAATTAAAAATAAACTTTTTTAAAAAGAAGAGATACTAGCAATAACATTCAGGATGTGCGTGGCCAACTTTGCTTTATTAGAGTATCACTCAAAATTACCACTTCATGTGGAAAATATTTTTGCATCAAATAAATACAGGAAAACATAATTGATCTAGACAAACAAAACAGTCAAATCAGCACATGCTCACATCCTATGGGCCTTAAGTAAGTCAAGCTACAGAGCTGAAAAGAAATTTGATAAGCTCCTCCTTTTATTTCTGTTTCCTGATTGGTTTTCACAGTATTTTCATGTGTGGATGAAACTTAACATACTCGGCCATGACCTCGGAGATGACTGGGGATGTAACCAGGTGGTAGTGGCAAATGGGAATGCAGAGAAAGAAAAAACCCCCCAAAACTAAAGCGAGGCCCCTAAGCAGTTCAAGTAGATCTGTCTAGCTGCAATGGAGCCGAGCAAGTTCAGAGGCTGCATCTCAAACAGGGACAGAATTAGTATGTAAGCAGCGCTTGAACCAGAGTCCTTCTTATTTAATGAGAGTTATTTGTAGAATCTGGAGAGCTCTAGAAAAAAATGCTGGTTATGAACATTTATTCTTTCACTCCATCAAATATTTATTAAGATCTTCTATATAGCAAACATCGGTATTGTGAGAACACGAGTTTCCTGGCCTCGTGGAGGCTGCCAGAAGCTATCACCCAGATAGGGAGGGACAGCGGTCAGTAGGTAACAAACTACATTTGTCGCCAAATTGCGGTTCGATGCACTGAGCACAGATGGGCTCTCCTGGGAGACAGTGGTCCTCTCACGTGTTGATCATTGAAAATATTTTTACTTCAGCCTGTTCCCACTATCACAAAGGGGTGAAGCAATTTCTTTTTTGGGCATGAAAACCAGAAAGAGACAGAATATTGATGGAACATGGGGTTTAGTTATTTCCTTACATGATTCTCAAATGGGGTCAGGGATAGAGTTTCTTCTGAAGTTTATTGTTCTTAGCAATGTTCCCCTTTTGCAAAGAGAGCTCCGTGTTTTAGGAACTTACTGAACGATGCAGGTGGGAAGCAGAGGTTATTCTCTATGCCCTGACTGTTCTCTGAAGCAGAATGAAGGAAAGCTCTCAAGGAAGATGACAGGTAGGCAGAGAGAAGAGCAGGGAAATGAGCTTTGGGAGACCGTGGCATAAACACAGGGAGGAACACAGACAGCTGTAGACTCCGGAAGTGCAGACGTTACAGTCTTCACAGGCGACTTGTTTCAGGGTCCACCACTCCCATCATCTCCTCACTGCAAACCTGCCACGCTCCCTGGTTTTGTCCTGAAAAGGGGATTTCTGGGGATTTCCATTTGCTGTGTAATGCTCCCAGTTCTTGAAAAATGACTAAGAAAGGTGAAAAGAAGTCACTGTGAGAAAATCCAAAAGGCGGGTGTGGGAGACAAGAATAGAGAAAAGCTCAAATGACTTGGACATTTCAGAATCAGAAGAGAGGAGGTTAGTTAACAAAGGAAAATTTGAGAACAAATTAAAAATGCCTATTTCTCTTCTTTAAAAATACTATCTGTAAATCTGGGGTAAAAGTTGAATGGTTAAAGAGTAGAAATGGAACATAAGATGTTGTATTTTCTAGGTTTTGATTGTAAAGAAAACAATCAGACACTCAGAACTCAAGTGGTGATTACATTAAAACCATTTAATTTTGTGCAGTTTTTTTTTTCATCCCTGGATTCCCTAGTTCCCCACACAGTTTTATTTTTAAAGCCTTTGTAGAAGACAAAATGACCAGAGAAGAGCGGTTTTTTAAAAAGAGTTTGAAGTTTGTTTGCTTAACAAAGTGTTTGCAGTCATAATTAGGTTGGTTGCATATTAAAGCTCAAAACCATCTCATGTTGGAAGTGACTGAAAATTGTTACCATCTGATGGCTGTGTGGGCACAGCTCTCACAAATGACCTCGCACGCATGACGGAATAAAGACCCGGGTTCTGGGCATGTCTCTGGGAGACAGCGAGGGTCTGGGCCCCCGCGCACCACTCACTTCCCATGGTGGCGTCATGGGCCTTGCATCTAAGGGTTGTGATGCCGTGGCCTTGACCTCTTGAAGCCACATCCCTGTTGGATTCCAGCCATTTTGCTACCCTCGCCTCTTTAGACTTCTCACTTCTTATCTCCAGTCCACCTGTCTGTCTGTAGGATCAGAGAAGCCATGAGTTGTCGTTCCTGGGTGCAGTTGTGTAATTCTCACGATGGAAAATCCAATTCAAAGCCAGGTTTTCTGAGGGAAAAAGAGTAAGAGGAGAGAGAGACTGGTTAGGGTGTCTGGGATGAGTCAGCTCCTCATCTGTTGTGTTGAAAGGCAAAACTGTCTTTAATTTTAACAGGGCTCCACTTCCCTCTTCACTGGCATATGAAGCCTATTTGGGAACAGAAAGAGAAGTTTTATGTGGCAGATTTCAAACATCTTGCTTCGGGCAAGAACCTCATTGTTTCTGAGAGGGAAATCTCGTTCCTGGCTTCCACACCTGAGTCTCTTATTTCTACTCAGAAGCAAATGAAACAATGGGAGCTTGTCTGTTCTGACAGTAAGCACAAGGCAAGAATTAAGGTCTAATGAACCCCATGATGGGGCATAATTATGCGTGAGCTGGTATAGGTGGCCATGACTTTGGAGCCCCCATACGCACCCTGCTTGCCAAATGAGATCTCATGTGTAAGTTTGATGTAAACCAGGAAACCCTTGCTTATACTGAATAAGAATGAGAATGGGTTTTTTCTTTCCTTTAAGTAGCCTCCATAGTGGAATCATGATTTAAGTTGGATCAACTTGAAGGTGCGTTTTGGTTGTCATCTCATTTGTCCCCATGAATACTGATGCTTGCTTGCTCTCTGGTATTTCTTTTGGGATATTCTGTCTGATAGGAAATGCTGGCTAGCATAACCATACACGGTTTAATAAAATAAACAAACTGAAAGGTGGGGTCAGAGTTTAGAAGAAAGCCAACATAATGGCAAAAGAAGCAACCAAGTCTTTGGTTTTGTGGCTCAAAACAGAGAACAACTTTAAACAAAATAAGAACCATACAATATAGACTTGCCTTCACAATGAGCCGAAATGTGTTTTGCTGGAGGTAAGGCCATAGGTACAGAGGGAGGCCAAAGCAAACAGCATTATTTTAAAGACCTTTCTAAAAGCTAATTTTGGAAGATCTATTTGAAACCGATCTCAAAACCAGGTGCTTTCAGCACGCCTTAACACAGGAATCTTGTGCCTCTCCCTTCTTGCCATCCAATAGCAATGTTTGTGGAACAGCCACAGGTAGATGGCCACCATCATGACGCTGTCTCTGCACGTGGCTCCCTATGATATGGATTGCAATGCATCCCTTTAAGCAGAGAATAGGTTCAGTTTGGACCAATGATACTACAGAATACACTAGTTTTGCAAAGTGAGCCATATTCATAAACATCTAAAAATCATTGGGATCTGGTAGTACAGAAATAACACAGCCACAAGGAGAACCCCCACATCCAATATTTTGCTGAGATAATGTCCTTTAATTCAGTGAAGGTTTAAAATAACAAATGGGATTGGCCATCTTCCACAGCAAACTTACCTGCTTTGCTTAATCGATTTGAAGCTTTTGAGAACATATTGCCTTTTAATATACTGCTACATGACCCTCACTTAAAAAATAAGCCACATTTTTATACAGCCAAAGAAAAAATGCCTTGAAGATTTCAAAAGGAATGGTCTTTAGTGATATTCTGCCAGAGATTAATACATTAAAATGCCAGGCTTCGCAGAATGGTTGTAAGGAGGAATTGTTACCTGTGGGAACATGTGCTGGAGGTCCATGGGAAGTCTGCCTAGTGAAATCTCAGGTATGACTGGGCTGTTCACACGGAAGGACTGACAGAGGAGTGAGTTACCCGGCAGATGAGCCCAGGGAACACAGAGTGACCCAGCTCTTCAACTCAGAATTAAAAAAGGAAAGTCTACCTCTTTGTTAAATTCCAGCCATGAGTGACTGACTGCTAGAGTAATAAAGTGATTGTTGGGATTAACCCAAGTGAAAAATCTATGGTGATGAGTTGATTGAATGAGCTGAACGTTGTATGGGCCAAGCAGGAAACAGCAATGCACTTTTCCTCACACTGAAACCTATCTTTCGTATCCGTCCTTTCCTCCTTCCTCTAAACAGTATTTTTGGGAGATCCCTCTTAAGTTCAGGGCACTTCCAATCTGGGCTAATGTCCAGCCTGGCCAGTGCCTAACACAGTTACACCAGTTACCCAGGACTGGCGTGCATTCTGACTGGTCAGTGCCCATCCTGTTCTAGCTGGTGAACATACTAAATATCACCTCCACCTTCTGCTATTAATGACTAGTCATGGTTTCAGCAATTAAAATCTTTGACTTTGTCTAATATCAAAACTCTGATTTCATAACGATTCAAAGCGTTTCCCCCTGCGCATCGTGCAGGTCCAACAGTCTCAGAAGCCTGCAATGCAAGAAGTGGACGTGGCCTCCTTACCGGCTCTCCACCTGCCCACTACTCCCAGCCGTGTTCTACTTCTGGCTCCGCCAGGCTAGAGAAGAAGGAGAGGGAGGTGAGGGGGGGTAAAAGGAAAAATATCTTACTTAGCCGTGCTGTTGTGATCTGGCAACGAGGTTCTCTGTGTAACAGGAGCCCGGTTACGGATCCTCTCTCTCAGGGGGTGCTGGCCTGGCTACCCCTGTTGGTTCTCAGCCTCCTCCTACGTTATTTCCAGGAGGAGAGGATGGGAGGATGAAAGCTACTCGCCAGATCCCCTTGCAGGTAGGTTACCAGATGCGACCTTGTTTCTGTGCATTGGGTCTGCTCACCAGGAGATGTGGAAGTCGGGAATGACGTGGGGGCCTCTTCCTGAGGCTTTGGGCTATGGTTTCTGACAAACGAGAGAGTGGACATGCGGCCTTTCTGCAGCTGTGTTCCTGTGTCCGCCTCCACTTCCCTGTATACGGAGGAGTGGTGGCGGATGTGGCTTTCACGTCTAGCTCGAGGGGTGGCCTCAGAGGTGCAGCCCCCCTTGAGGGTCAGTTCTGGAGCATTCCGTGAATCACTCCAGGGCGCTTGCTCCTTCGGCTCCTCCTGAGATTGCGTGAGCTCCTGTGTGGACTGATGCAGGTGCTCTTGCAGGTTCTAGACGAGACTTCTCCCCTCCTCCCCAGAGGACCTCTGACCTGACCGTCCTTAGAGCAGGGGCTGCTCCTCTGGCGGACTGCTTACCACGCCGGCCCAGCTTCCACAGCTGCCAGGACACCCACACAGACCTTTCATACTCTTTAGATTCTTCCGGGGAAGAATCAGACACCAGTCTCCACATTCCAGGAAATGTAGGCCAAGTTTCCCCAAGAACTCTGCAAGCAAGCAGGCTCTGACCCGGATCTCTGCTGAGAGAGGATATGGGGAAGGGATGGGAGGTGCATGAGCAGCATAAGATGTCAATGTCCCCTCAGGCAAAACCCACACTGCTCGCAGACGGTTCTTGTAAAAGACCTCGTCACTTGTTCTGAACTGAGGGAAACACCACCCTTTCCTCCGACAGTGCCTTTCAAAGGAAGCTGGACTCTCATCCTCTTCTGATCAGACTGAGGTCAGGTCCATTTCCTTGGCCAGCTCTGCAGAGATGGTTCAACCCCTCTCTTTAGAAGGAGCAAGAGTTGTCACCTGTGACTCTCAGTTTTGGGACCTCAGCTGAAAGGAAATAACAGGAGGGGTCTCAGTTAGCATGTGGTCACACAGCTGTGGCTCTTTCCTCCAGCCTGCAGGCCAGTGCCCTGCTGGGGGGCTGTTGGGAGGCGGTAGGTGGTGGTCACTGGGGCAGTCAGCAAGACGAGCATTGCCTGCGGTGGCCTGGAAGTAAAACCACCAACTTGGGACGTTGTAACCCAAACTCTCACTGTCCCGACAGTGTTTATTCTCCATGCGCATTCCCACTCCAAGCTTGGCCTTTTAAAAAAATTATTTGCTGTATTTTTTCATGTTTATATGGTTTTTTTTCCCCCTAAAAAAAGCTAATAGTAATATTGAAGATTTTAGCTTCTAGTCACTATGGTCAAGGGATCTTAAATTGTTCTAGTCCTTCAAAAACTAGTGTGGCTGCGTTTGAAAAACATCTCAAAGCAAAACAAACAAAAAATGCAACTCAGGAAGATTGGACTTTTAAAAGGAATAGAATACAACTAGTTCCCATGTGTGTGCCTCAGTTTCCTGAAGTATGAAGGAGCGGTTGGATTAGCTGACCAAATTTCCTTCCAGATCTGACATCACATGATTCTCTTGGAGTCAACGGAGCCCACATGGCCACACATCAGCTACTCTAAGGAAGCATTGCTCAAAAATGGCAGATTGGCTAGAAAACAAACCAAAGTACCCAACTGATTCAAACATGTATGTCTACTGAAAAACCTGCATACCAATGTCTATCAGAGCTTTATTCATAACTGACAAAATTTGGAAGCAACCAAGGTTGCCCTTTAGTAGGGGGATGGACACATAAACTGGGGTCCATCCAGACAGTGGAATATTGTCCAGCATTAAAAAGAAATGAGCTGTCAAGCCATGAAAAGACATGCAGGAAACTGAAATGCATATTACTAAGCAAAAGAAGCCAATCTGAAGAGGCCACATACTGTCTGATTCCAAATATATAACCTTCTGGAAGAGGCAAAACTATGACCGTAAAAGATCAATGGTTGCCTGGGGTTAGGGGTTGGAATTTACAGAGGAGAGATGAGTAGGCAGAGCACAGAGGATTTTCAGAGCAGTAAAACTATTCTGTCTGATGCTACAGTGGTGGATGCGTGCCATTCTCCGTTTGTCACACCCATAGTTTCACCAAGCGTGAGCCATACTGTAAGCTACGGGCTTGGGGCCATAATGTGTGGCCGTGTAGGTGCTTGACTGTAACAACTCTCCCCTGTGGTGCAGGGTGTTGCTAGGGGGGAGGTTGTGTGTGTGGGGGGGCAGGGAGGATTACTTCGTGATCCAGTAGATTTGGTGGTAACGGAGCTTTAATCTCTGTCTGCAATTCTGCCAAATGTTCTTGATGCAGATTTAAGGGAAGACAAATGGGCTTTTTTAACAACTCCATTTTTGTCCATTTAAATGAGAACTCTGATCATGAAGAACAGGTTTTGGAATAGTAATCAATTCAAGAGTAATCAATATCCCACGTATTTTTGTAAGTGTACAGCATCGTGATGCCCTCTAGTGGCTAACCCACGAGAACGGTGCCTCAGAAGTCCCACAGAAAACGAGAAATTCTCCCTTTCTGCAGGTGAAATAGGGTCCCTATTAAAGTATGTTGGTATCTTTGATTTCTAAGAATTGGGTATTTATGTTCAGTTGCCACTGTACATCAAAGATCAAAACATGTCAAATTCATAATAATTATTATGTGAAAAGTATTATAACCACTGATTAAGGCCAGTGGGTAGATCTGGGGAACAATTCTATTGGGTTTATCACCTCAGAGAAGAAGAATACACCCCTGAGGGATGGTGAGAAAATTCTCCTGGGATTGACTTCTGTGTCACTGTTAGTCCTTCTCCATCATTGAAATGACTGCCACGGAGGTGAATTGTGGTTTCTGAGCAGGTAGCAGCAATATTGACAAAAAGAAAAGAACAAATAAAAGACTCAATTGAAAAGAAATCAGAACCGTTGATCCTACTATTTGGTAGATAATTTGTAGAATCATTTTCTACATTCTTAAATTCCAAACAGTAGCCATTAGAGTGTATGTGTGTGTGTGTGTCTCTCATATATCATATACAAAAGATGTTTTATAAAACTGAATATTTAATAAAATTAGCCAAGGTCTTAAAATTGTTTTTCCTTCTAAGATTTAGATAGTTTTGAGTAATTGAAAACTTTGAAATGCTTACAAATAGGTGATCTGTACATTTTCCTTTATTCTATTGAAACTAACCTCACTATCTGAAAACATTTGAAGCCATCTCTTCAATGATTTCTTCTGGATAACAAGTCACAAGCTTCATCATCTTATAGTCTTCACTGATAAATCTATGCTTTCTCAGATAGATAAAGCTCCATGACAATAAATTCCTTTAAAAGAAAATATTCTTTAGACTAAAGCTGTTCATGTGACCTGACGGACATTGGCCTGATAACAGTACTCTGGAAAGTAATTGGAGCATTTTCTCCATAATAAACTCAACAAATATTTTTATTAGTTTCCCTCCATGCGCCTGCTGGTCTGTATAATAAAGTTAACTGATTGTTGGCAGTTGGCACCGGGGAGAAAGACTGAAAAACTTATTGCAACATAGAATTTAACAGACCTTTTGTCCTGCCATTAAATAGTAAGAACTTTTCAACTTTCTTTTTCCTTTCCCACATCAAACATTCTAACCAATCCCACAAGGAAATATAATAATAATAAAAAAAAGTCATCCCAAAGAACCACCAAGCAAAACTGCACACACACCCCATGAAAACATTTGGGGTTGGCATTAGGAAAAACAAAATGCGAAAGCTGTCTGGAGGTGACTCTTCCCTTTCCCGTCAACTCTGTTTCCCTAATTTATAATTTATTCCTGGCATTGGTCCATAAGACTGTGAACATTATTTCCAGAATATTTCTATTATCATAAAATTACCGTCTTGTGAAATGATGTGTCAGATTCACAGATTTGCATAATAGAATTTTACCTGCCTTCCACGGAACCTGTTCTTTTCCCCCTGATTTCATCCCTGCTGGTTCAAAAGCTAATGTTTGCTGTGACCTGCAACTCTCCCTTTCACTTTCTAAAGGCAATCTAAATCCATCCGATCCTCTGCGTTTTGAATCTAGAAATAAGTGGGTCCTGCATACACTAGATTCAGATGATCTTACATTTACAGGAGTCTCAGGGAAACCTACTTACTTTCAAGCAATCCACGGGACCAGGTCACTCTGAGCCTACTTCAGACCACCTCTGCTCACTCGGTTGGTCTTGGTCATGACCCTGCCTTCCCAGGGTCCTCCAGGTGGCCAAGACCTGAGGCCAGGCTAGAGCTCCTGGGAGCCTTCAAGGGAGGAATTAATTAATCTGGCTGTTGATTAATCCTAACCGGCAATAGTAAGTTTCTTCAAATTTTGCAACCGTGGCCTGGGGGGCTTACAGGAATGAGGGGGTGGGGAACATTTTTTCCTTTTTCTTCCTGAAAAGGGAAATTCAAATATATGCAAAATATTCTGAGTTGTCTTTACCAAATGAATTTTTTTAAAGGAAAACACACACACACACAACTAACAGGGATGCTGTAACTTACACACACAATCTAATTTTCTAATTATACTGACTTTTGAGAGTGTATAGTTTTGCTTATGATGGAATTACAATGAGTCACATTTTAAGGTATCTAAAATGATTATGTGTTTTGCTTGTTAAGGAGAACCAAAGAATAGAAGCTGCCACCCATAAGAATAAAATAATGAGGCAATATTCTGATTTTAATGTCCCCATAGTGTCAAACTATACTTGTTTATGGAAAAGACTTTAAAAAATAAAAGGTGGTAGAAAAAGACATTCAGCATGTTTGCTGAGTATCTGTTTTGTGTCCTGAGTTTTTTGAATAAACATTAAAATTTCCTTACTTATTGTTTTCACTTTGAACATGTCAGCTTTTATTTACTTTTATTTACCTCGCTTTTCAATATTATCAGATTGGAAACTTTTTCAATATTTACTAAGTGCTTATATTTCTTCTTTTTGTCAATTGCTAGAATAAACCCTTTGTGAGAGGTCTTTTTAGTTATTTCATTTTGCTCACTGATTTATAAGATTTCCATATATTAAATCTTTTAACCTCTGTCATTTCCTCTGAAGATATTTTCCCACTATTTATTGTCTTTCATGTGTGTATATGGTGTTTAAGCACAGAAGAAATTTTTTATACTCACAGTTATCAGTATTTTCATTTGTTTCTTTCTTTGATGTCACACACTGAAGTTTTTCTTTCCGAACACCAGTTAGTCACTTTAATTTATTCTATTATTATTTATGATTTATGGTATATGATAAACTATGATATATTATACTTTATGATGTAATTTTTTACATTTCACTTTTTAATCCATCCGTGGTTCATTTCAGTGTCTTGTATGTTGAGTGATTTAATTTTATATTTTCCCATATAATTAGATGGTAGTCTTAAGCAGAAGTTGGGTAATTCACTTTTCCTTCAATGGTTTGAGATGATAGCTTATCATCTACTAATATTTAATGTCTTTCTAGGCCTTTTATATAAAACTATTAATGTCCCTGTACAAACTGAAAATTTAGCTTTCTTTGATATCCACTTTCTTCCTGTTCAATTGATTTACTGCCCTTATTTTTATTAGGCTGTAATGATCTTTACATTATTTGTATTTAAAAGTTTACTCTTGACTTTCACATTAAGTATGATAAATAATTTTGGGGGTTGTTCTTTTTATTTATCTCTAGGTCAGCTGATATGTACTTTCAATTAAAAATATCAGAAAGGATAAATGCTTTCTAGTCAAGACCTCAAACTTGTCAGATTGGCTGTTATCAAAAAGGCAAAATGTAACAAGACTTGGTGAGAATGCGGAGAACAGGGAACCTGTATGCACTGCTGGTGGGAATGTGAATTGGTGTAGTCACTATGAAAAACAGCTCGGAGGTTTCTTAAGAAATGAGAAATAGAACCACCAGAGGATCCAGCGACTCCACTTCGGGGTATTTATCCAAAGAAAACAAAAACAACAATCCCAAAAGATATTTGCATCCCTATGTTCATTGCAGCATTATTTCCAATAGCCAAGATTTAGAAGCAACCTAAGTGTCTATCAATAAATGAATGGATGAGGGGAATGTTAGCCGTAAAAAGGGTGAAATCTTACCTTTTGCAGCAACATGGATGGACCTAGAGGGTATTATGCTCAGTGAAACAAGTCAGAGAAAGACAAATGCTGTATTATTTCACTTATATGTAGAATCTAAAAAACAAAACAAATGAACAAAGAACAGAAACAGACTCATAGAGGAAGCAAACTGTTGGTTACCAGAGAGGGAAGGTGGGGGTGGTGTGAAATAGGTGACAAAACATATGTCAGAAAGGATAATGATTTCTGGTCTTTTTTTATCCTTATATGCCCAAGAATAGTCTTTCTGTTATTTTTATAGCTTAGGAGCAATAGGATGGGTACAGAATTTGGGGGCTTACTGTTGTAAGTCAAATGAAGTCAACCATAACTGGGAAATTTTCCTTTCCTAGGAAACTGTTTTTGTTTATTTCCCTAGGTTAGGCTTGTGGGATTGTTTTTTCTCTTTGAAATTCAAAATGTTGACCCAGTTAAGTCATTTCATTTATTTTCCCTCATACTTCAGAAACTTTTTAAATCTAAGGATCTAAATTCTGAATCTCTAAATGGTTAAGGTCAAAATTCTTCTGTAGATTTTCATGCTAGCTTTTTGTCCATTTGTTTTCTTTTCTTCTGGAACTTAACCTGTATATTTGTCATATATTATAAAATATATAAAAATTTTCCTGGGACTGTTTTTTATACCATTTATCTCTTCTTTCACTTTATTAATCTCTGCATAATTGGGCTAAAAGGTAAATTTCTCCTAATTTTTAGCAGTTTTTCCTGCTCTTTGCAGTTTGTTGTTATGGCTAGGTTCCAAGCAAGTTAAAGGCAAGACTGAGTTTCAGATCTGTATATATTTCTAGTTCCTAGTACAGTGCTTAGCACAGAGAAGATGATTAATAAAAGTTTATTGAATTCTATTGCCATAAAATCACTCAAATTTTAAAAATGAGAAATTTTTAGGACATAATTTTCAATGACAGTAATAAGTGTATTTGGTGTAAAATGACTGATATCAATCATACTGTGAAGTCTTTTCAGAAATTATGATGTTATTATGTATCAGCATTTTAGTCTAGAGCCTCTAATATTACTCATTAACTTTAAAATCAGGCCCAGCCCAGCCCCAGCCTCCAGGCACATAATCGTAGTGGGAGTAAAAAGACATGTATCAAAGTATTCAAGTAATGACTAATCATTGCTGAGGCTCACTAGTGGTAAAGACCAAGCCAAGGACTCTGCACTTAAAATCTCATTTAATCTTCTCTATAAATTTGACAGACCTTATACTTGCTGGCAAAGGAATTAAAGTCTGAAGAGTTCTTTACAAAGGTCAAAGGTCATGCAGCTAGTAGGTAGCTGAGCTGCAATTTGAGCTGTTAATTTGAATTAACCCAGGTCTGGCTAATTCCAAAGTGCTGTGATCTAACCATTAAATTGGACCGGATAACTTTTCCTTTCCCCAGTCCTTCTAATGCTAATTAAACCTCCTAATGAAGTTCACAGACACTATAATATTTCTCGGTTCCATGTACATAATGCTTTCCCCTCTTTTTTTTTTTTCTCAATTTCCAGGACTCTTGATTTGGCCCCATAGAATCTGAATCTTTAAGATTATAGGCCATGAGAATGGGAGGTTTACCCTTGATCTAAAACTAGCAAAGCCAGAGTCATCACTCTATCATTATATTTGCTTTCATCCACATAATTAAATGCCTATTGTTTGAAGTAGATACAAAGAAGCAGAAGTGGGGCATGTCCCTTACCCACAAGAGTCAGTCTGGTTGCACAGGACAGTATCTACAGAGACACTGCCTCACATTCTTCCTTTTTAAATTATTCTGTAGAGTTGCTTAGTGTGGTATTTCAAGTTGCTCTTCAAGATTTTGGGGAAAATAAGGAAATTCTGATGCTGAACGTGTTGTTCCCAATCATCCTTTATTCCAAAACCATCAAAACCAAACCATGCCCATTGCACGCGACGTTAGCCCCTAGATTGCCCTCCCCAGGTCCTCCGCATCTGGGGCCCCTGTGAACCTGATCTGTGCCGTCAAGGAACGTGAACTTGCAGTCTTGTCTTGGTCCCAGTACCAGTAGTGGAAGACGATCACGGGGCTCTCTTTTGACCTCTGACTTATTTGTTGGTGATTGGAGGTATATCTGCTTTACAGAGTGTCGGTAATAGGGAAGATTATGAAAAAGATGAGCAGGAAGCAATATGATGTATTAAGTGAGAAACTGAACTTTGGATTTAGAAAGCTCTGGTGCCAACTCTCTTCTCTGCCAGTTATTAGCTCTATGACCTTAGACAAGTTCCTTAAAGCCCTCTGAGGCTCATTGTTCTCACATTTTCCGTTATGTACTCAATAAGTGATAGTTGCTACCTTTAACATGAATTCACAGGGTGGCACGGGTTTTTTTGTTTTTCCACCTACCAGTCCTTTTTCATTCTTTTGGTAACAACATATTGATTTTCTTACCCTCTCCTTTGGTGCAAATGCCAATCAAAGTTTTCTGTCCTCTCCTAAGCAAGGGGTGGACCTGTGGCTGGAGCTAAGCCAATCACACGCTCCTTGGGACTTTGAATCTTGAATTAATTGACACTCTAAAGAAATTTTTTCATTGATTCCCACTGCCTGGATCTTTAGACCTGCCGCAATTGCTATCTTCTTTCAAACTTGGTACTTTGACTACCTTGTGTCCTTCTACTAAAATCCTCTTCTGCAAAAGGGGCTAACTCGGTGTTGTACACGATCAGACACTTGCCTGCTACATTTAGTCAATCTTTTCCATTCTTGTGTGGTTGATTTCTTCATCTTTCATTTACTTTAATTGTTTAAATGCTCAAGAGGAACAGGCTAGAAAATGTTGGACAAAAAATTTGGAAGGAGTGCATATTGTCTGTTTGAAACTGGTCTCCTGCATTCTTAGGGTAAATTCCTAGGAGTGGAATTCCTGGGTCAAATGGTATGTCTATTTTGAGTTTTTTGAGGAACCTCCATACTGCTTTCCACAATGGTTGAACTAATTTACATTCCCACCAGCAGTGTAGGAGGGTTCCCCTTTCTCCACAGCCTCGCCAACATTTGTTGTTATTTGTCTTTTGGATGCTGGCCATCCTAACTGGTGTGAGGTGATATCTCATTGTGGTTTTAATTTGCATTTCCCTGATGATTAGCGATGTGGAGCATCTTTTAGGTACCATGTTGTACAGCAGATCTCTGGAATTTACTCATCTTGTATAACTATGACTTTACAACCATTGACAACAACTCCCCAAATCCCCCTCTCATGATCCTTCATTCTTGTCTGCTAATTTGCTGAATTTACATTAATAGGGTCTCACCTATTAGACAAACCTTGAATTTTTTAAATGAACAACACTTGGATATTCTGTGGGGGTTTTAATTCTTATTATATCTTAAGTATTGGATCAGGGTAATGAATTATAAATGAGTTGGACATTATTCCATACTCTAAATTTTCTGGGAGTTTATATAGAATTAGTATTATTTCTACATTAAATATTTGGTAGAATTAAATATTGGAGCTGGACATGAAGTTCTCTTCATGGGAAGATATTTTTAGCTACAAATTCAGTGTCCCTAATAGATATTCAGATGATTTATTTCTTTTTCGAGTAAGCTTTAATCATTTATACTTTTTAAGGAATTTTAAGTTTATTCTAAATTGTTGAATTTATTGGCATAGGATGTTTATAATATTCCCAATTATCTACTTAATGTCTATGGATCTGTAGTGATAGCTTCTCTTTCATTCCTGTTATTAGTAATTTGTGTCTTCTCTCTTTTTTCCTGGTCCATGTGGCTAGATCAGGGGTTGGTGAACTTTCCTCTCTAAGATGTCAGATAATAATTATTTTAGGCTTCTTTCCCCTCCTTGCTATCCTCATCACCACCCTCCACCTCATCCTCCTGTTCTCCTTTAACATCTTTTAAAAATTTAAAAACTGTTTATATCTTGCTGACTATACAAAATCTGGTGACAGACTGGGTCCATTGGTCATAGTTTACCAATACCTGGGCTAGAGGCGTATCAATTTTTAAAAATAATCTCAAAGAACCAGCTTTTGTTTTCACTGATTTTCTCTATTGTTCTACTGTTTTCTATATTGTTGATTTTCTGTTTACCTTTATTTCTTCTTTTCTATTGTGAACTTGGTGCTTTATTTATTCTTTCTGGTTTCTTAATGTGGACAGATCATCTATTTGAAATATTTGTTCTTTTCTAATATGAACAACTAATGATTTAAATTTACTTTTAATCCCTGGATTCATTGCATCCCAAAATTTTGTGATTTCTTTTCATTAACCTCAGTTATTCTCCATTATCCTTTGTGAATTCTTTTTTGACCCATGGGTTATTTGAAATGTGTTGATTTCTAAGGATCTGTGAATTTCCATACAGATATCTGTTATTGCTTTCAAATATAATATCACTGTGGTCAAAGACCATACTTTTTATGATTTCAGATTTTTTAGTCTTATGAGACTGCTGATCTAGAATATGTGCTTTCTTGGTAAATGTTCTCTATGTACTTGAAAAGAATATGTATTCTTCCATTTTTGGTAATGTTTTATAAATGTCAATTATATCAAAATTTTGGTAATGTGGTACATATTTTCTCTATTTATATTGATTTTCTGTGTACTTGTTCTCTCAACTACTGAGAGAGAGATGTTGAACTCTCCAACTGTAATAGTGGATTTATTTATTTATTTTCTCAGTTATGTCAGTTTTGTTTCATATAAGATTGTTTTTGTATTTTGAAGCTCTCTTATTAGGTGCATATACATTTAGTACTGCTATGTTCTTTTGATGAATTTTCTGTCATTGTGAAATTAACTTCTTCATCCCTGGTATAATTCCTTGCTCTAAAATGTACTTTGTAGGGAATTAATATAGCCACCCAGCCTTCTTTTAGTTAGTATTTTCATAGTGTATCTTCTTCCATCCACTAACTTTCAATTTAACTGTGTTTTAATATTTATATGTCTTATAGAGGGCATATAGTGGGGTCTTACTCCTTTTTCTAACCTAAAAATAACTTTCTTTTAACTGGGGATTGTTTAAACAATGATATTCAATGCAATTATCAATATCACTGGATTTAAGTTCAACATATTGCCATTTTGTTTCTATTTGTCCCATCTCCTTTTTGTTCTGGTTTTTCCCTCTTTCCCTGACTCCTTTTGGGTTTGTTAATTTTTATTTAAATTCCATTTCATCTCTACCATTGGCTTGTTAGCTATGCTACTTTTTTGAAAAATATCTATTCAGATCTGCTGTCCATGTTGAGCTGGATTTTTTATTTTTTTTTGCTATTGAGTTATATGAGTTATTTATATATTTTGGATATTAGCCCATTATCAAAAATGTGATTTATAAATATTTTCTCCCATTTGTTAGGTGTCTCCCATCTCATCTTGTTGATGGTGTCCTTTGCTGTTTAGAAGCTGTTTGGTTTGATGTAGGGCCACTTGTGTATTTATGCATTTGTTGTCTTTGCTTTTAGTGTCAAATCCAAAAAGTCATTGCCAAGGATTCCTGCTGACTCCTGTTGTTAACCAATTTACCTCCTCTGTTTTCTTCTAGGAGTTTTATGGTATCAGGTCTTCTGTGCAAGTCTTAAATCCATTTTGAGTTAATTTTTGTATATGGGGTAAGATAGTGGTTCAGTTCCTTTCTTTTGCATGGGGCTGTGCAGTTTTCCAGTTGTCCAGTTTTCTCTTTATTGAAGAGATGGTCTTTTGTCCATTGTATTTTCTTGCCTCCTTTGTTATATATTAATTGCTTCTTAACATTGTAGACCATGTAAGTGTGGGTTTATTTCTGGGTTTTCTGTTCTATTCCATTGATCTATGTGTCAGTTTTTGTGCCAGAATCATACTGTTTTGATTACTATAGCTGTGTAATACAGTTTGAAATCAAGGAATGTGATGCCTTCAACTTTATTCTTTCTCAAGATGGCTTAGGCTATCTGGGGTCTTTTGTGGTTCCATGCAAATCTTAGAATAAGGAATGACTGTATTTAGGGAACCAAGAGTTACTTTCAGAGGATGTCTTATGATGAACATAATACTAGAAACTGTAAATAACATTCCTTTTGGTTGTGGCCAGTAATTTTTTGTGTCAGGTGGGAGAGACAGTAAGTTCCATTTTCTACAATGGTTACATTTTCTATTTATTATTTTAGAGATTTTAATCATATTCCCTCTTTGGCTTTATCTGCCAAATTCAAGATTTCTAATTCTTTTACTGTATCTTAATTTGGAAACTGCTGCAGTTTCATAACTTAGATTTCACTTCTTTAGATCTCTCATACTGTTTCATCTGTATTAAGGTAGGTAACATAGCTACTCTAGCACAAAGCAATGATGATATTTTCTCTTTTATTTGAATATACAATCTATGGATGCCCAACATTTTGTGCATCTTTTTGGCCACAGCAGCACTGATGCCTCTGAAAATAGTTGGCAGGGCTTCTGAACCTCCCTCCCTCCTAGGTAGAAATCAATACATCAGAGTCATCACTGCAGTGATGAAATGATTCTTAAATACAACTGATTTTCAGATACTTTCTCCACTCCACTCACTTCCTGCCCTTTAAGACTTGTATTAACTTGGTTTGAACACCAATTTGTGTTCAAAGTGGACCTAATAGTGTTACTGGAAGAGGGGAAGCAAATTACACTTGAACTTCCTTTTTGAGTTTTCCGGCCATGACCTTAGAAATCATGGAGAAAATCATAACACTGAATATTACTTGTCATTATATATTATTACGTGTTATTATAGGGCATTTATAATTTTATATGATGTGGGATGATTACTGACATTTCCCCCTATAAAATCAGAAAGCAGCCTGCATTTTTGGTAATTCTATCCTTGTGTTCGGTATCATTTTCATACCTTGGATTTAATAAGTGCATTGAACATTTAGAATGAAGTCAGAAATAGAAGGCAGACTCTCAGACTTTTTATTTAACCTCTATTAAAGCTAGACACAAACATGTAAAGAAGAAAACCCTTATAGATGAGGACATATGTAATAAAAATCTCTCCTTCTTGCACATGACATATTCCAAGAATGGATTTCAGCCCGTCCCCACCGCTGATGGCTTTGCTAGCTACTGCTCTGCAGGTACCACATTAGTAATGGGAGGAGTTTCCATTGGTGCTGCCGCCACACTGCCGTACAACCAGGGCCTGACGACCCGGTGCGGTGGCCGAATCTGTGGGGAGAGGTCCCAGAGGACTCTCTGTGTAGATTGTTTAGACGAGGCGGCTCCAGGCATTTGCGCACAGATGGGCGTGGTTCCTGTGGGTGCACAGCTGTCCCGCTGGACAAAGGGACACTGTCAGCAGATGATGGTGGGAGTCAAAGATGCCACAGCTTGGGCGGTGGGTGAGGCGATCTGCGGAGGCCGCCTTGCACCCATGCGGTTCCAGGGCTCTAGTGACGGAGGGCTTCTCGAGGAAGCTGGGTGCTGCTGCGGTGGGCATCCCCTGGATCCCTTCAAGAAAACCCTCCTGTATGTTGAAGTCCTAAACCTCAGTACCTCAGGATGTGACCATTAGGTTTTTACCTTTACGGATGCAGTCAAATTAAAGTGAGGTTGTTAGGCTGGCTCTAAACCAACAGGACTCGTATCCTCATAAAAGGGTAAATTTGGACACAGAGGCACATGTAGAGGGAAGACACTGTGATGAGAGAGGGAGAGAAGCCAAGGACATAGACAGAAGTCATCTACAAGCCAAGGAGAAAGACCGAGAACAGATTCTCTCTCACAGCCCTTAGAAGGAACCACCCATGTTCAGCCCTGAATTTCTGGCCTCTTGCCTCCAGATCTGTAAGATGGTGCATCTATGTTGTTTCAGTCACCCAATTTGTGGTAATTTGTTATGGCAGCTAATACACAGCTTTGCTGACATTTCTGTTTTGTCAAACCCTTTCAGGGGGGCCCCTCTTTCCCTGGTTCGCCCACTACCTGATTCGCCTTTACAATTCATTTCTAGTTTTATGCCAACTGGAAGACTTTTTTCCTGTTAAGGCTTCATCTCAAATTGTGTCTGTGCTAGAAATCTACCCTTTGTCCCTTAAAGAAACAGAGTCCGGAGGGCTAGGAATCCTCTCAGTTGTCAAGCACTTAATACAGTGGCTCATGGAGTTGACTCAATAAATGTCAGCTGGTATTATCATGACCTGTTTCATGAACTCTGAGAAGCACTTTTTAATTTTTTCTGGAGCATTTTAAAGCAATACTAGACATGTTGTTTCACCTGAAAATACTTTAAGTAAGCATTTCTAAGTTAAAAAAAAATTACCCACTCATGGAAATTTATTGATTGTTTCAATTTTCTCAGATATAAAAGAGTTCCCACAGACTCCTGTCAACATGTCTATACATATACCTGCGAGCTGCATCATAAACTCAGCCTCTTGCCTATCACTGCCATGAAATTCACTGTGCTCCCCTCAAACCTATTCCCCCACTTTTGGTACCCCAAATTTGTTCCCCCAAATTTCCTCTTACTCACTCAAAGGATTATCATTCCAGAAAATCTCCATTGTCTCTCTTACATCATTCAGTATTTCCCTTCCACTAAATCATTCCATAAGCATTACACGCACGCTGTTCTTTCTTGCAATTTTAAGCTTTCTCTTGGCCACACTTTTTCTTCCAACTGGGCTTGTTTCTCCCTCCCTTTGCAGCAAAAACTCTTGGGAAGAGTATAAGGCACACATTTTTCCCCCCTCACCTTTTTAACACTTTTGAAATCAGAGTAGCCATAAAATGAATACAGGCAACCACTGACACAGATCTAGCAACAGTTGGTGAAGGGCAGAGCCTGCTAGTGGCTGCTGCTTCTGCTCACCTTGTCCTGGGTTTGGGACACTCTTGTTGAACCCCAGTGGTTCAGACAACAGGCTGGGGAGTCTCTGTGGATTCAAATTCTGGTTCCTCCCATTATTAGCTGTGTGATCATGGGCAAAATTTTCTTCTTCACTCTCTAGGTCCCAGTTAAAATAGGGGCATACTACAATTACCTAAGTACTAGATTTGTTATGAGAATTAAATCAGATAATTCACGCTAAGAGCTTTGCAAAGTGTCTGTTACATGACACTCAGTAGGCTTGCATCCTCCTCCTCTTCTGCCTTATCAGCATATGTCATATGTGTACATGTAAGCATGTGTACCATGACTAATGATGGGCCGTACCAGAATGATCATAGAAAGGCTTTTATTCATATCCTATAACAATATTTTACTCTTTGCCCATTCCTTCTTGGTGAAAATACCTGCCATTCAGTGTTATCAACTTAGCAAGGAATACCATAAAATTGTAAAGGGCAAAGTCTTTTTATAGTCTTTAACAATCTATTGAAAATTAAAATACAGTTAATGGGGCAAGACAATAGTTTGCATCTTTTAATTATTATTCTATTTTTGTTTACAGAATGTTTTCATTATTGTTTATTTTCCTCTTCTTTTCTATTTCTATTGATTGTTGCCAGTTTAATTGTGCCACTAGGACCTCCCAGTTCTCAATGAGTTGCCTGCAGGGGATTCTGTCTGCTTCATTGTTGTAAAGTAAACCAGATCCCCAAATACCTACAAAACAAATGCAGAATTTTAAGGAATCTTTTTAAAATGAGGAAAAACTAGGAAGAATAAATAATAAGGCATAAGATTCAAGGTATAAAGGGAAGTTTAAAAGAGACAGTCATGGTTGTTAACTTTGGATCTAAAGAAAAGATTATTATTAATAAATGTGCTATAGACTTATCTATTTAAAGAATTAATGCAGAGTAGCAATAAAATAACAGATTTTAAAGACTTGTTGTTTTGCTTCATAAGCCAAATTATTTTTTCTAGTCATAGTAGATGAGTTTTATTCAGATGAGTATAGCCTACAGATAGTATGAAGTATATTAATCAAGTCCACCCATCAATGAATTGAGGCTTAGCTTCCTGAAAATTTTCTGTTGCCTTCAGCGTGCAAATTTAGCAAAAGAATTTTAAATGGTAGTAAAAGATAAAGAAGACACCGATTAATGTTTGATTCCAGAATTAACTGGCCAAAGAAAAGAAGTGTCCACGTAGCAAATGGCCTATTCTTTATGAACAACACAATGAATGGCGACAGTATTGTCCCAAACAGACTTGAATTTTGAGTGTGGGCTCTGCTACCATGACCTTGAGCAAATTACCTGACCTTCCGAATCTCAATTTTGCCATCTGAAAATGGGAATAATATTAGACACTTCCTTCTAGGATTAATGTGAAAAATTAGATGAGATAATATATATAAAGCATACAGTAAGCGCTCAGACCATGATAGTTATTGTTATAATACTATCATGAAGCCAAGGTACAGTGCAGAACCTCTTCCGTGAGTATGTACATAAATACCTCCTCTTCAAAAGAAGCAAAAATGAGTGTCCACAGTATTGCCAGGTGATCTGGCTGGGGACGTTGGCTGGGGTTTGGCTGCCTCTTTAGCTGAGGGTGTCCTCTTGTTCCATTACATGGAGTAAATGGCATCCTATAGCCACTGCCGTGGCTAAGAGCTGGGATATGACCACGGGCAGGTGTCAGACCAATGGCAGCTTGGTCGGTTTTTTTTTAGGAATTTAGTGTGATGAGGATCTTGAAGCAATGGTATGATAACAGTATTTTCCCAATGTTTTTCTTCATGGCCCAGAGTAAGACATGATTTGGCACATTATACACGTACATAATCAAAACAGAAACTAAAGTTTTATAAGTAATACTATTATGAGGTATCCTCTGACAGGATATTTTCTCTCTTCTTTTTTTTCTCCTGTCCTATTTGTTTTCTTTCTTTCTTTTTTTTTTTTTAAGTATTTGGTTTCACCAAATTTATTTCACCCACAACTAAAGGATCCCAACTTACAGTTTAAAGAATGTGCTGTAATGAGCGCTATTCTGTACCAGTTTCCCAAGGCCATCTTTGCTTTTTTCATTCATTTTCAGAATCTTTATAGTTTTCTCTCTAAGTGAAGTAGGTGCTGTTATATAATAAGAGACTCTTACTGGCAGGAATGAGTTTCTAAGCTGGGTGAAAAATTTTGTTGTGCAGAGGTTTCTAGGGGCGTGTTGAAATGCAGCCCCAGAAACACAGATTTAGGGTTCTTTCAGAGATGATGGTCAGGGCACAGCACCCTGCTGTCTCCCCAGAGAGTTTTGAAATATCTCCGACGCCTACTTGTGCTTCCACTTCCTGAGCAGAGTCACTGACATGAAACACCTTTAGGTAACTGATCTGGGGCTTTTCATTTGCTCCTTCAACCCCTTTGGGTCTGGAGAGCCTCTATCACTTCTCCTTGTGGTATTCTGTAAAGACTGCTTGATGAGAAGGAGGAGAAGGGGCTGGAATCTGCTCTTTATCAGCAGTGCCTTGTGGCCAGAGCTGTTGAAACACACCAGGCGAGCACATCTGGATGACTTCCGCCACTGAGGGGTGTGATACCAGCCGGGCCAGTTGGCCAGCTGGCATCAGGGGTCAACTGTAGTGCATCTTACAGGTTAAGATGGGCAGGACCCAGAGGAACACCTGTCTCTTCTAACTAGTCATCCTCAGCAGAGAATTAAGAGTCATAATGCTGTGTACCATGTTTGTAAGTCATCTCTCTGCAGTTAGAGCTCCCGAAACTAGGATAGTATGTTGATTGTTTTTGTACTACTCTACAGAGGTAGGCACATCATTCACACTCAGTCAGTACAGATTGAATGCACAATATGCTATGGCTGCATTTTTCAGATTTGCCATTTAATTTCAGCTTGTTCTGTGATATAAAATGCCACGTTTTCCCCCCAGAGTCTGCATTGACTAAACTAGATTTAAAAAATTTTAGAGAAATATGGAAAAGTTGACAGTTTGTGAATATGCACAGTTTAGTTGGTTATCTGGAGTAAGAGGGATGTCTGAAGTCTTTCTGATGACATAAATAGAATGTGTGAAACTTGTAAGAATTGTAGCAATTAATAAACTCCTAATATTTTGGCAATTTCATTTTCAAAATTATAGAAGTGATGAAAGAAACTTATGATGAGTTGGGCAAATTCTTTGCCAGCCTCTTTTTTTCTTGACATACTGAAGTGACTGTAACAGAACAATGAATTAGGATGGGCTCTGCCGGTCTTGTCTCGCTTGTTCTAATATATGAATGGTTTTCAAAAAGGACCACTTTGCAAATGCAGTTGGGGTGGTGGGTGTGGGTGTGGGGCAAATTAAACTTGCCGCTGAGCTGGAACTTTACATGCCAGGTTGCAGTAAAGATCCCATTTTATGACAGAGGTAACATGAGTACCTGAGCCACGGGGGGTTCTCTGAAAGTACCAGGGGATGAAGACATGACCTCTGGGATAGGTCTTCCTGTCTTACTTTCCTCATTTGGTTGAGTTCACTTATCTCTAATGATTCTTTAAACAGAAGCCAAGTACCCCTCTTATTTAGTTTTCTCTGAGCTAAAGAGAAAAAATGTAAAGCTTTGAAGAAGACTTCTAGTCTGTAGGCTTCATTAAAAGCAGCACCAAACCAGACACTGGCTGTGATTTCGTAAGAACAACAGTAGCCATCCCATCTACCAGGCACCTAGATACAACATACACTAGGAAAGATCAGTCATCTAGGGCCAACTGACGGATGGAAGATGAATCTTATGTACAACACAATGCTGTCCTGTGCCTGTGCTTTGAAGAGCGATTCAGAAAAGCTTAGATGAATGACAGAGTGGCCACTTGAATGCTGACCAGCCAGCAGCCTGGGTTCCTTGGGTACCTGGGGCTTGCCAGGGGGTTCACTTTGTCATTTTAGGGGATAGGTGGGAATGTAGGAATCGGGTGAAGTGTATCCCCAAGAATTCATTCATCCATCAGACATAAACCGAGTACCAGCTATGGGGATTATACTCATTCTATTGCTGGAGACGTGCGGAAGCCCGGATCCTCACTAGATCGCGAAGTGCTTCAAGCGTGGGGTGCTCCTCTTCCCTAATTCTCTTCCCAAACTGCCTCATTCTCCGGTTAACCCCCCTCCAGCTCTGCACAGCACCTCCTCACCCCAGCTCATGATTCTGTTTCAGCTTAAATGGGCCTTCCACAGAAAAGACCCCGCCACCGCCCCCCAAGTAAAATCTGGCTGGATTCTGCGTGTACAACATATCATCATTTGCCTTCCCAACACTTAGCACCACCACAAATAAATAACTGTCTATGTAATAATGTGCTTAGAGTCTGCCTTCCCCACTGAGCAGGAAGCCCCACGGTGGCAAGGATGAGCCCGTTGTCTCCGCTGGGTCCCAAGGACCTAATCGGTGCCATTTCAAGGCCAGGCTGAGACACACAGGAACTGCCACTCCCCAGATCGTGTCACCAAAGCTGAAACCATAAACGCTTTTGGATTTTCAGATTTTCTGACTGTGAAATTCTGAACACGTAGCTGTTGCTTTGCTGAAGGTTTACCCAGGAACTAATCTGCCTCTCAAGTAATCTGCCCTGTCACGTGGTAATTTGTCCAAATACATGTCGCTAGTCAGCGGAAGGGCTGGGATTCCATCTCAGGTCCCACTGGTTTCCTAGAACGCGGTCCTCCCCTGCAGTAGGTCTGTGGGGTGGGGGAGGAGAGCGACCCGAGACATGGTTTCTGCCTTCCTGAGACTGATTTGTGTGTCTAATGCTGTCCTGCAAATACATACCTCGAAGTTCAGCTTCTTTGTAATCAGCCTTTTATTTACTCATTCATACAGGTGGCATTTGCTGTCTGTTAGGTGATGGGCATTGGGACTACAGACGTAGATAAACTCTGGTTCATGACCTTGAACAGCTCAAGTTCCGGTTGGGGTGACACACAAGACATCAGAAAGATGGCAATCGAACGTGGTCCCTGCTGTGACAGACGCAGGAGCAAAGTCCCAGAGGAGCCCCGTTCCAGTTTTCTGGTCTCCACTGGTAATAACACTTCCTGCTTCTGTGCACGCCCACCCACTCCCCTTAGTGTGTGTCTGCACAGCAGCCGGAGCGGCCTTTTTAAAGCTTCCCAGTGGCTTCCCGTTTCATGCAGAGGAAAAGACAGAGGGTCTCTGCTGCCCTTTGGAGCCCCAGAGGGTCACTGCTCTCATCTCTCTGAGCTCAGCCCCAACTCCCCTCCTCCCCTTTGCTCCCCTATAGCCACACCTTGACTTCAGTGTTGCTTTTTTTTTTCCTTCCAAAGGACTTTTGACAATGGCTGGAGATATTTTTAGGCATTCTCGCTGGGGTTGGGGTGTGCACTACTGGCGTCTAGTGGGTGGAGGCCAGGGGGGCTGCTAACCCCGCGGCGCACAGCTCAGCCCCACCACCAGGAAGCACGCAGCCCATGCCGTCTGCGGTCCTGAGGCTGAGAAGCTGGGCTCTGCACATGTCAGCCCCCTCCCCTTCAGCTCTGGGCTCAGGTGTCATTTTCTTCAATGAGGCTTTCCCCAGTCACCCTATTTAAATATCCTGCCGGCACACTCCCCGTTTCCTGGGCCCTGTTCTGCATTTCCTTTTTCAGATCACATCACCCACTAGCATAACACATGATTTACTTACGTGTAAGGGTAGAGTATAAACTTCATGAGCAGGGGTATTTGTCTTCCTGCCTTGTTGCTAACATGGTCCGGAAGAGAGGCTGGCAATAGTAAGCCCTCCGTGCATTTTGTTGCATAAACAAATGTAATGCTCGTGAATGAGGCACTTGTGGAGAGAGGTGTGAGCGCTTCCATCCTAAGGTTGTCCTTAGGGGTTCTTTAAAAGGACATAATCATCTTTTCAAATCTGTCAGTTTGCGTCATTTAAGCACTATCAAAATACCTTCAAAGTAATTCAAATAATATTACCAAGAAGCTCTGTGTTGTTTTTCTCCAGGTATAAATAAAAGATGTGCATTAAGGCAGTTTCCTTTCTTTGTAATTGGTGTGACTGTCAGGTAGTGTTTATTCAACAATTTCATAATTTATTACCTTTCTTTCACTAAATGATGCTTAAAATTGGCCAAAAGAGAATTTTCATTATTTTCAGATTCCAAAACGAAAGGAAGGATGGAACCTTTATCTTACCAGTGCATTTCGTAGGCATTAATGCAGATTCTAATGTTTTGTCCTCAGCCCGAAATGTCAGCAGGCATAACGAATTGGTTATTTCCTCTCAAAGTTCAAATGCCACGATTCCCAGTACGTCCCTATAATGATTTATGTTTGAATTTTCCTTATTTTCACTCCACGGTGATTTTGCTTTTATTGGCAGGTGGTTTTCACTGGATCAATACCAGTTGAATATAATTTTTTGGCACTTGGGGATCTCTCCAGTCTGCTGCTTTCTCAAGAGTGAAATTTGTCTCTCTGGAGGGGGAAAGAAAAGAAGTAGTTTGAAAAGTTTCAAAGAAAATATTGCTCCTTCTCACAATTTTGCAAATGTTTGCCTGCAGATCTCGCGATTTTTTCTTCCCACAACCTGTTTCCATTCACCCTTAAGGTGCTCCTTACACAAGAAGCCTGGAAGTCCAGTACAAGGAAACTGCCCCTTTTCAAGTAAATTGCAGGTTTTGAGATGACAGATAATTGTTGTCTGGGCACATACTCTTCTGTTGTTCCTTCCCAAACATGTAATATTAATTTGCTGTTTACGGAGTGTTCACCCTACATATGTCTGTCTTAAACCTAATGAACAAAAACACTGAAATTGTTTTCTTTGTTCTGATAGTACAGTAAGGTTGGTTGTGACACAAGGGAGGGAAACTGGCAAATGGCTTTTTCCTTTTAAGCACAGCTTTCAAAATAAATCTTCACGCAAATGCTTTGGAGACATCTCAAAAAAAAAAATGCCCTGTGATCTTCAGCTGGACCATCAAGTTATTTTTTTCTCTTTTTTTCCCCTTTTTAAACAGCAGGAGCTTTACTGCTTCTCTGTAAAACAAAAAGCCAATTTGAATGTGTGTATGTGTGTGTGTGTGTGTGTGTGTGTGTGTGTGTGTGTTGGGGGGCGGGGGCGGGATCAACAATTACATCTGATTTCTATTACGATTTTTCTGTGCTAAACAAAGGAACAGACACCAGGGCGAAATCGCTTCTTACTTTCTTAAGATTTGAATGTGTCTAAATGAGGCATTAATAACTTCATGGGGGCCCCCAAAAGTTCCAGAAGATAAATGTGGACAGTTTTAATCCTGTTGTCTTAATTTCTTGACTTTTAGTCTTTTTCATTTATAAAGTAACTTCCCTCAACTGGGATTGGTAAGAACACAGGTATTTTCAAATACTGAAATTATTAAAAAATTGCATTATCTTAAAATCATAGGTCTGGGAAAGAAACCTCAGGCTTCCTTGGGGTGACCATATTTGCAGAAAAATATAGCATGTATGAAATTTCATACCATATTTGCAGAAAAATATAGCATGCAGAAAATTCAAGAATGTACAGTCTTACATGGACAATGAAGACGTGAATCATTAAAATGCATATGCATCTATAGACTTATATCAATGCCTCCCTTGAACTGAGAATAACCAGTGTTTTCTTAGATTGTCTCTTAGAGACAAGCTATTCATTTGGTACATACACTAAGGTATTCTTACATCCCCTATATAATAGAGTGACATGAATGTTATTAATATATTTATGATCTAGTGCCATATACACACGCAATTAGAATAGTCCTTGAGAGTCCCAGCACATTTAGTTTTTCTGAAATAAGTTCTATGATGAAAATTATCATTCAACAATAACAGAAAGACATAAAACATGTCAGATCGTCATTCGGCAAGGACTCTAGCATACCAGTGATGATTGTGTACTTAAGAGTCGCATTAGGCTAAGATACTATGAAAAAAGATTTTGTTAGGCTTAAGATGACAAGTGGAAGACACTGAACTCTTTGTCATAACCAGTGACCTTAATGGAAAAAATGTGACTGTAGATTTGTTTCCCCAAATGGTACGCCGTCTTGGTGATTCAGAAGGGGGAAGTACAAGTTTTAAAAATGGCCTTTGCTCAGGAACAAAAATCAGGTCTCTCTTCTGTTCTATAGTGATACATGCCAGAAAATCAGAGTTGGTTCTCAGTCTGATCTGTCCACAGATGTGCAGTTTCTTTCTTTAACCAGCTGTAGCTAATTGCACGAGGGCCGCCTCTTGTGCCCGACGTGAAAAGGAAACCTGTAATTTATTGCAACAGACCATACCATTTCTGCTCTACAACTGCCTTTTCTGTCATGTCAGTGAGTGGATTTCTCATGGTACATTGGCAGCTCAGAGTCTGAAAACAGCATTAGCTGGAGAGAGAGAGAAGAGAGAGAAAAGGGTTTCAGAATCCCATCATGTACTTTACTCAGAGCTCAATAAAAGAATAAACTGGAAACAGAATTTCCTTTTGAATCTGCCACGGGCATCTTTTTTTTATTGTTATTGTTTACACATAATTCTTTGAATCAACTACACTGACTTACTAAGTACATGTTATGTGTGACATGCAACATAGGCCTAGTTTCTATTGAGCAATCACTCTCATATGCCCAAAGAAATGGCCAAGGAAACCTCCTCCTGTAATTAGAGGAGGACTCCCCTACAGGGCCCCATGCTCCCTACAGCCCTTTCCTGGTTTCAGGGGGCTCAAGAGTTCAGCTAGGTATAAAGTAGCAACAAATAACTAGCCCTGAATTTTATGGACCACATCTGCCCATCAAGGTGTTGATTAGGAATTTAATTCCTAATGAACTGTACTCCACCCTGCCTTGAGGCCCTCTTGTAAATGATTGTCAAAGTGGTGCCCTTCTTTTGTTAAGAGGAAATTCAAATGAAAAGACATGCAATTTTGCAGCAATGGAAAGAAACAACTTGAGAAAATGCCATGTATGTTTTCCAGTTGACTCATGGCCCCCTCAATAGTTGTGTGAGGTTGATAAGATTTCCTCTGACTTTCCGACAAGTGTGCAGAAGGGAGCTCCGGGTTGCTGATTTCCAGGCAGTGGGGTGGAAACTCCACAAGGGTCTCCCAACGGAGATGTTCTCGTGACGTGGGGTGTGCGTGGCCCCTGTAAGCGCACAAGTTGGGTGATTTATGTGCCCCTCCCCAGGAGAGCAATTTGAGAAGCATTCTAATTGAGCACAGGATTTCTAAGGAAGGCGGCCTATCTGTCCATCTGCTTAGGACTGGCTCTTGGGATGGACGATAAGGTTATTTCCAAACCTGCTCACTTCTCAGTACAATTTGAATCAATTAAAAATACCCAGTTTTACTTGCATGGCTTCAAGAAGCAAAGCCTGCTGCATCTTCTGTTCCTGGATGTTGTTAAGCAATGGTATCACAAGGAACTTGGTAAATGACGTCCAATTAAGGAATTAAGGAATAACTAAACAACATATTAAAGTATGTTAAAGAGAAAAATGCCAGTTAAGCCGTGGCTATGTATATGAATTGCATATATATGTATATATACCTTGTGTGTGTTGTGTGTACAACATATGCATATACTGCATTCCAGCTGTTGGTGATGTCTAAATGAGATTAATATGTGCTAATTGGAAAAATACAAGGTTGTGTACCTCCCAGTTCACGTGCTGACTACTCTTCATCTTTTGTGGAAGTAAGGAGTCCAGAAGGGACTTTTCAAAAACCTCAAAAAGTGAATAGTGACCAGTTCCCCAATCAAAACCCTCACAGATAAGCTTCTGTTTTTGAGTTCTTATGTGACTTTTCCATAGGGAAGTTGTTCCTCTTGTTCCACGGAAAATAAGGGTCCATAATGCAAAAATCACACAACCATCTCTATGACAATATATACCTTGGGGTTATAGAAAGTCAAGAATTATTATAATCTTACTAAATTCTCTGTATTTTGAAGGTATTTTGGCAAAAAACTCGGTGCTTTTGCATTAGAAAAGTTCAACAGAGAGCACACTATTCTGCACCGTTCTTAAAATTTACCCTACAAGCAGTCCTCGAATATATCAGATATAAGTGCATTCCTAAAGACATTAAATTCCCAGGAACGTGACATTTTATTGCTTCTCATGTAAAAATATGTAAAATATTCATTTAATTTTTATCAACCACTTGACAATTAACACCGCCCACTTGACTTTCAAAGGTAGTCTCCGAAAAGCTTTCCAAGGATGGCATTTAACTCAAGACTTCAAGAATTTGAATCATACTTCATTAAACTGTACTTCATTCAAGAATGTACTTGTTTGAAATTATAAGTGGAAGTTGTTCGTTTCCAGGGTTTGTGGGGGAACACTCCACAGTATCGTTTTTGTTAGTGTTGGGGTTCTGGAAAGGACTGTTTAGTCCAGGACTAATAGTGATTCTTCTTAGGCAGATTACTCCATAAATGTCGATTTGTTCTCAAGACTGAAACTCAAAGAAGTTGTACTTGACATTAAGAAGTTTCAGTGTTTTTTGGTCACCCAAATGCCCGAGAGGATCGGAGGGAGGTTCAAGGTTTAGTTGATGTGGGTCAGCAGCAGAGGAGGAGGCCAAGGAGGGCTCCTGTAATCAAGGAAGACAGAAATGAATTTCTTCATGATCAGCTGGAGTATCAGAGCCCCTGTTCTCATCTGTTGGTCAGAAGGCCTGTGGCTTCTGGCATTTTCCTCAGGCAATAATTGATGCACATCTCATCAACTGTAGCTTTGTGGAAACTTGTGAAAGGACTAAGGGCTTTATGTAATTGGCAGAGAGAAAAATGTAGAGAGAAGCAGGAGAGTGACAGACATTTTTGAGGCCTTATGTACCAGATACGGGGCTGGAAGCTTTGCTTATGTGTATTGCACCCTTATTATTTACGGTGACCCAGTAAGACGGTTGACTGTCTTCGTTCTCCGGATGAAGACACCAGGGCCCAAGGCGATTAACGATCTTACTCATGGTCACACAGCTGGTGACTGTTAGAGCCAAGACCTGAACCTAAATAGGTCTCGCTCCAAATCCCACACTCCTTTCTCTGTGGTCTGCTGCTCCTAGCAAGGTCAACTCTAAGGCCTCTTTTTGAAAAACTTTATCCTTCACAGGAGGGAAGAATTGTTAAATAGATAGTAAATGTAACTGAATTTCTTTAGCTTGATGCAACTTTATACATAAATCGATTCATAAAATCCTTAGATTAAAATCCTTCTTTAGACTCTGTGTTCTGAAATTGGGTTCTGAAAGTGTGGTATCTTTCCTATTTTAAAAAAAATCTATCTTATTTGTCATTGAGGGAGCTGAGTCACTGTCCGGGCTCAGCCTGGCCACTTGCAGTGACGGGGTCTTGTGTTCTGGCCGAGACTCAGTCCTCTGGCCCCTTTTAGTTCTAACCATGCCTCCTTTCTCCTTTTCTATCCTCGAGACTGTACAGAAGGAAGTTTTGAGACAGGTTCAATATGCCTATGTATCCATGAGAAATTGTTATAGAATAGTAATCAAGTAGTTCTGTTCTAATCTTAGAAAAATATTATTTAATAAATGCTGACTTTAACTGAGACTCTGATTTTAACAAGGTTAATTTCAGTTGCAGATTTTCATTCAAACTGTAAGGTTTTTTTTTTTTCTGTCTTCTAGTTTATGTAATAGAAGTAAATATTCTCTGAACTTTCATTTGACGTAGAGCAGGAAAAATCTGTACCCTCTCCCTCCCAAAAGCCATAGTAGCTTTAGCTGAGGATGCCAGGCAGCTGTGTTGGGCATTGTATTGATGCCATACAAATCTGGAAACCAGCCAGCCAATGGTCCTGCCAGGGGGGCTCTCAAAGGCGAGTCCTGTTCTGTATGGAAATAAAACATCAGGCAAATGTATAGGTTGAGTTGAATATATTAGGTTGAGTGAGATATAAGCATTCAAACGTCTCCCTGAATTATTTATTTTAGGGTGGTTTTGGGGTAGTGGTCATGCCCACAGAATATGAGTAGAGATGTACACATTTTAAGTTGGACCTAAATACCTTGCACCTGCAAATGAGCCAACCTGGGTAGAGAAGGATCAGTGGCCACTGATGGTCACAGGTCGTGAATTGTACCAAGAAGTTGGTGCTCACAGGCGCCAGGCAGCCCAGCCCACATCAAAGTCAGGAACACACTTTGATTTCATGACCTTTCTCATTGTCTTTTTATGTGACTGTGACAGAGGTTCCTGTGGTTAAACTCAGATGGTGTCTTTGTCACTTGCCCATTCAGGGTAAGGTGCCCAGGACTTTGAAGCAGTATGAAGAGCAGGAGAATGCAGTGAGCTCCTTCTGCTTTTCAGTGGTCCACACCAATGACTGAGACAAGGTATCCGCGTGTAAGACCTTTTCAGAGCTCTTAGAGTTTAGGTCTGAGAGAAGTCACAGGTATCTTTCAAGAAAGAAGAAAGTCTGTGTTCTTTCTGGAGCATAACCACGCTGCCTCCCTTGGTTGCTTCCCTCCCACACGCTTGCAAGGCCGCGTTTTCCTTTGTGCTGCTGTGATGCACACCTGTGGCATGTTGTCCCAGTGTTTTCACGGGGAGCCGGAAACTCCCAGATTCCAAGCTGCCCTCGCCTTGTGAGTCTGACCTCTTTAGGAGATGTTTTTCTTGCCTCAGAGTTAAGTCAAAGCAAAACACGGAGATGAGGAACCTAGGCACTGGGTCAGAGTAAACAAAGGCACTTGGTGACTGATACGGCCTCTATTTTGGTCCAACATATTCCCTGTTTCTCCTTAGGATGCCAGCTCACCCCTATGGCTGGACCCACCGGTTCCCCAGAGGGCAAAGCAAAGGTCTTTGCTTTGGTGGCAAGTTTTTGCCATTGTTTTCATGATAGGAAAAAGCAATGTACATTTTAATTATAATTAATCTTGAAATCTCCTAACCATCCAGGAAACTCCAGGGCCTCACCCAGTGATTCTGAAATGTTTTGAATCTTTCATTTTATCACATGATGTAAAAACTCCTGGATCTCTATCATGATGAAAGCAAAAGGCTCACTTTTCCCAAGAAGGATATTTATACTATTATATTGATGACTTACAGTTTTTAAGAACTTCAAACTTATAATAAAATTTTGGGGAATAAGATTTATTGCACACATCTTTTCAAGAAAAGTGGAAATGAGAAGAAACATCTAAGTCCAAGGTCACTGTGCCATTTCCAAAGTTCTCATCAGAAGAAGGCAAATCCATTTAGGGCCAATTTGCCATTGCTGCCTAGATGACATGTATAGGTCTCACGTGGCTGCAGGCCACCAGCTGAAAACTGGCTAGCGTCAGTGCCACTGTGAATAAAGTGAAGGTTCCTGTGGCCAGGACTCTCCCCTGGCCCTGGTCGGCTGGCTCACTGCACACGTGTGGGCAATACGTTGTTACTGACTCTATATAAAGAGCTCCGCCCAGTGCTCTGGGCGACACGGTGGCACGGCTGCAAGGCTGCAGGAGAGCAGAGCAGAGGCTGAGACGGGCTTGCTGCATACAGACTTGCTCTGAGTAGACAGGATTCTAGTGACTGACCTGCCACTGTGGGAATAAAGTTGGGTATAACCCTTTCACCTCAAGAACATTACACTGGCATTTCTTTGGTCCCATTGAATCCCTAGTGAACTACTTGTATGAATGTTCTATTTAGATTCTAAATAGTTGGGAATATTTCAGATATCTTTCTTTTATTGATTTCTAATTCAATCCCATAGTAGTCAGGAAACATAATTTGTATCATTCAAATCCTTTTAAATGATTTGTTTTATGGTCCAGAATATGGTCTATTTTACTAAATACTATGCTTGCACTTAAAAAGTGTGTTCTGCTGTTAGTAGTTAAAGTGTTCTACAACGTCAATCAGGTCAGTTTGGTTAACAGTGCTTCTATATTAATACAAATTTTCTGTTGGTTTGTTCAACCGATTATTGAGAGAAGGGCCAGGGGAAATCTTTGGCTGTGATTGTAGATCTCTCTTTTTCTTATTGAAGCCCTATCAGTTTTTGCTTCATGTATTTTGAAACTTCTTAGGTGCAGAAACATTTAGAGTATGCTGTCATAAACCTTCATATTGGTATCTTGCTTTAAACAATTATTTTTCCAAGAGACTTAAGTAATGAACAAAAATATTTTATGTTTAACCACATGGATGCTGTTGCCAGTACCATTTTTTTAAGGTAGAGTTTAATTCCCATCTTTAATCATTTTCTTTCTGCCTAAATCACTTTCTTCTAACATTTCTTGAAGTACATTATCTTCTTGTGAAGAATTTTTTCTGCATTTGTATACCTGTGGAAAAAAGTCTTTCTTTCACATTTTTTTTGGAAAAATGTTTTTCTGGGTTTAGAATTCTAGACTGACATTTTTCTTTCAGTACTTAAAAGATATTGCTCTACTATCTTCTGGTTTGCATTGTTTCTTGTAAGAAGACAGTTTTTCTCTTCTTTCTGCCTGCATTTAAGATTTTTCTCTTTATCACTTGTTTTAAGCAATTTGATTATGATGTCTTTTGCAGCTTTATTCATGTTTCTTGTATGTGGGGTTCTTGGATCAGTGGGTTTATAGTTTTTCAAGTTTGGGAAAGTTCAACCATTATTTATTCAAGTTGTTATATCCTCAAGTTCATGATTCTTTTTTTTTCTGTGGTGTCTAATCTGCTGTTAATCACATCCATCCAAAATATTTTTTATCTTAGAAATATGTTTTCCATTTCTAGAATTTTGATTTGGTCTCTTTCATGTCTTCCATGTTTCTGCTTAACATTCTCAATCTTTTCTCTAACTTCTTCAACAAAATGAATAATTTCTAATAACTAATTTAATGTTCTTGTCTACTAATTGTATTACCTGTATCATTTCTGTGTCAGTTTCAGCTGATTTATTTTTCTCCTCACTATACATCACATTTTTCTGCTTGTCTGTATGCCTGGCATTATTGATCAGGTGTTAGACATTATTAATTTACTTTGTTATTTGCTTCATATTTTTTGTATTTGTACAAATATTCTTGAGCTTTCTTCTGGGACATGGTTTAATTACCTGGAAAGAATTTGAATATTTTGGGCATCTTGTTTTTAAGCTTTGCTGGACAGTGCCTGAGCAGCATTTATTTTAGGTCTAACTTTTCTCCAATACTAAAACAATAGCCTTGTGAAGACTGTGCCCAATGCCCCTTGAATTATGAGGTTTCCCACTCTGGATAGTGAGAAAAGAAACTAATCTTGGTCTTGTGTGAGCTCCAAGGAATGTTCCCTCCAGTCCTTCTGGGTGATTCTCTCTCCCACCTTAAATAGTTTTCTCCACGCATGTGTCAATCATTACCCAGATGAAGACTTAAGAGGAACTCTCTGTAGATACCCAGAGCGCTCTCTGTCTCTATCTGTCTCCACGTCTCTCCTCTCCACAACACAGCAACAGCTAGAAACAAGACTGACTGGTTAGACTGCGACTGCTTTTCCCCTGTGCTTCCTGGTTCCCTGGAAATGTCTACCAAAACCTTCAACTCTATTTCCTGCTACTGCTTTCAATGTGATGTCAGTGGATTATTTCAAATCAGTAATGTCCCTATTACTGTAAGATTTTGATTTCTATAAGAAAATTTTGCATTTCCTCCCTTTTTCCTGATTTCTTGACAAGTTTTCTTGGGATTAGGATTCAGAAAAACATGAATTTTCTAAGAAATACCAGAATGCAATTCCACCCCTATTTGTAATTTATCTTGTAGTTAAACTTGGATATGTGACTAAGTATGACTGGAAGGAAATTGTGTCGCTTCATTTAGAAGGAGGAAGCCACTTGCTGGCCTACTCTTGTCCTCCTTTTTGGGTTATAAGGCTGATGAACCAGCACAGATAATGCTGGTAAGGACAACAGACTACAAATACCCTACAAGGTACACAGAACTTGAGTTCCTGGATGGAATAGTTTCTCTGCAATACAGGAATGCCCATTTCTGACTGTTTTACAAGAAAGAGCGATTTTACTTTATTTAAACCACTCAGTTTTGGATTCTCTTTGATGTAACAGCTTAGTTAGACCCTAACTTTTGCTATAGGTTTATTAAGCCCATGTATAGTTACCATTATGACAGATAAATTTTATCTTAGTTCTGGCATACTATGATATGCTTTTTATTTTTTTTGCAATTAAATCTAACTATATAGTTACTTTTTCTTCATGTATGTATATATAGTTTTTCAGGAAGGTAGGTATTTTCCTTTCCACTGATTACCTATATAGCAATGTTTCCTCTCATGATTATTTTTTATCATTTGTATTTTTGCCAAAACATTTACATTCTATATTATACTAGTTAAATATATTAAATTTTTGCTTCTTGTCCAACCATCACAGATTCCCTGGTTACCCTTTTGTCGGCTGTAATTTATCTCTGACAGTATCCTCAAAAAGGGTTCTTGGAAAATCTATTCCTTGAGGGCTTGCCTGTTAAAAGCTATTTGTCTGCATCCTTTATACTTTCTGCCTGTGAGATAGTAGGACTACATTTGCTGTCGTTGAGTATCTGTAAATGTTATTGATCTGTTACCTTCTGCATAGAATATTGACACAGAGAACTCAGTCCATTTTTGCCCCATTATTCTATTATAATTTAGGCCCACTTTCTTGGAGGTTGTGACATGATATGCTGATTTAGCAAATAGAAAATGAGAGGGCAGGGAGATTATATTTTGGTTTCGGATATGCCTGTCATTCACTTTTATCTTTAAGGAATATTTAAGGATAGAACACTGCCTCAGGGAGAATGAGAAATACGGATAGTAAGAATGGAGTCTATACATATAATTCACACGTGCATATCTTTAAAATAAAAGAAGAAAAT
This sequence comes from Manis pentadactyla, assembly GCF_030020395.1. NCBI lineage: Eukaryota > Metazoa > Chordata > Mammalia > Pholidota > Manidae > Manis > Manis pentadactyla. Next base: position 106,253,571 of record NC_080030.1, on the reverse strand, counting down.
ATAATATCATTAAGCTAACCAAGCCTATATTTTAAAACTGTCGCACCTTTATTGCTTGACTGAGTATTTATTGTGAAAGCAGTGACCCAAAAGGGAGGTTATATGGACTAAACTAAACCATTTGCCATGTTTCTTTAGTTTACATAGTAAGGAATTGGTGGACCTCATATGTCATTTGAAGTTGCCTGCAAGTCATTTGAGGTAAACCAATTAAGATGGTTTTACATCTGTAATATTTGACACTGGTATGGATAACTATTTATAATTAATCACATTTGCTGTGCAATAGGGCAGAGACAGCCAAAGACAAAGTCATTTCATCATAAGTGACAGAAATTTCGATTAGTCTTTGTAAAAATCTTACATTTCTATATTGGATTTCAAACCTCACCTTTGACAATATTTGTATATTTTATGTTCTCTGAGAGCATTCTATATACAGTCCTTTACTGTTCCTTTGCTTATTTATTTATTCAACAACTATTTATTGAATGGCTACCATATGTCACACAGAGAATCAGTAGTGAACCAAATCAGACAAAATCCTGGTTTTCCTGGATTTTATATTCTAGTGTGGGAGGCAGAAAAACAGACAACCAACCAACCAACTAGCCAGATGTCAGATTCTCATGAAAAACAACAAGCCTACATAGGGTTAGAGCTATGGGAGAGGGATATTGCCTCAGATAGGGTGTTCAGAGAAGGTTTCTCTGAGGAAATGAGCAGAATCCTGAATGGGAATAGCTGAATACATTCCTGGCAGAGAGAGATGCCTAAGAGCAAGTGCCCGCAAATGCAAACATGCCAGCATATTCTGATAATAGCCAAGAGGCTGTACAAGCTATGGAAGCAAGTGCATTTGGAGAGTTGGTGGGAAAAGAGAGGTGGTGCTGCAAGTAGAGGAGATAATCAGTGACATGGAAATTAGAGAACAGGAAAACAATGAAGCTGAAGAACCGAGGAAAAAAAGAATCTCTAAAAATGACTGAGTGCTAAGAGAGCTGTGTGACAACTCCAGTTGAGACAATATTCACATAACAGGGGTACCAGAAGGAGAAGAGAGATGCAAAGGGGTAGAAAGTCTTTTTGAAGAGATAATTGCTGAAAATTTATCTGTGGGGAAGGAAATAGACACCCAGGTCCCAGAAGTGCAGAGAGCCCCTGACAAAAGGAATCTCAGGAGAACAAAACCAAGACATGTAATAATTAAAATGACTAAGATTAAGGATAAGGAGAGGTTATTTAAAGCAGCCATAGAGAGAAAAAAGATTACTTATAAGGGAAACCCCACCAGACTATCAGCAGATTTCTCAGTAGAAACTTTAAAGACCAGAAGGGAGTGGCAGGAAATATTTAATGTACTGAAATGGAAGGACCTTCAACCAAGAACCCTCTATCCAGCAAGACTATCATTCAAATTTGAAAGAGTGGTTAAAAATTTCCCAGATAAACAAAGGCTGAAGGAATTTACAACCAGAATTACTAAACCAGAATTATAGGATATGTTAAAGGAACTTCTGTAGATGGAAATGTTTTTAAGCCTAAATAGTTCTCACCAGTGAAAATAAGCCCACAGTAAAGGTAGTAGACCAATCACTTATCAAGTAAGTATGAAATTAAAACAAAATGAAATAAAGCAGAAGTACTAAAACCACCTATGAAACACAAAATCAGCTAAGGGATACACAAAAACTGCAGGTGATGAAATCTAAAGCATAAAGTGTGGAGGAGGAAGAAGAATAAAAAAGAAGTACTTTTAGATTGTGTTTGAAACAGAGCAATCATCAACTTAATATAGACTATTGCATAGTTAGGAAGCTATCCATGAACCTTATGGTAGCCACAAACCTAAAGCCTATAATAGATACACAAAGAGTTAAGAAAGAGAAATCCAGTCACAACACTAAGGAAAACTATCAAATAACAAGAGAAGAGTATAAGAGAGGAAGAGCAGAACAGAGAGGAACTACAAAAATAACCAGAAAACAATTAATAAAATGGCAATAAATATATACCTATCAATAATTACTTTAAATGGACTGAATACGCCAATCAAAAGACATAGGATGGCAGAATGGCTAAAAAGACAAGACACATCTATATGCTGCATGCAAGAGACTCATTTCAGCCCCAAAGACGTACATAGATTGAAAGTGAAGGGATGGATAAAGATATTCCATGCAAGTAATAGGAAGAAGCAAACAAGAGTAGCAGTAATTATATCAGACAAAATGCACTTCAAGACAAAGAAAGTGACAAGAGACAAAGAAGGCCATTCCATAATGATAAAGGGATCAGTCCAACAAGAGGATATAACCATTATAAATATCTATTCACCTAACATAGGAGCACCTAAATATATAAAACAAAACTAACAGAATTAAAGGGGGAAATACACTGCAACTCATTCATATTAGGAGACTTTAACACACCACTTACATTAATAGATCACACAAGCCACATAAAGAGGCTCAATAAATTCAAAAAGATTAAAATTGTATCAAGCAGCTTCTTAGATCACAATGGTATGAAACTAGAAATAAATTACAGAGGGAAAACAAAAAAGCCCACAAACAGATGGAGGCTAACCAACATTCTTCTAAATAATGAATGGATAAATGAACAAATCAAAACAGAAATCAAGCAATACATATAAACAAATGAAAAAATAATACAATAGTCCAAAATTTGTGGAATGCCACAAAAGTGGTTCTAAGAAGGAAGTGCATAGCAATATGGGCCTACTTCAAGAAACAAGAATAATCCCAAATAAACAGTCTAAACTCACAATTAAAGAAATTAGAGAAAGAAAAACAAATGAAACCCAAACTTACCAGATGGAGGGAATAATAAAGATAAGAGTAGAAATAAAGTAGAGAACAAAACAACAGAAAAAATTAATGAAACCAAGTGATTTTTCTTTGAGAAGATAAAATAGATGAAACCCTAGCCAAATTTATCAAGAAAAAAAAGAGTGTAAACAAAATCAGAAATGAAAAACAAATAGTCACAATAGATACCACAGAAATACAAAAAAGTATTAGAGGATTCTATGAAAAATTATATGCCAGTAGATCAGGCAACCTAGAAGAAATGGACAAATTCCTAGAAAAATACAGCCTTCCAAGATTGACCCAGGAAGAATAGAAAATCTGAACAGACCAATTGGCAGTAACAAAATTGAATTAAGAATCAAAAAGCTCCCAACAACCCAAACTCCATGACTAGACAGCTTCACAGCTGAATGCTACAGAACATTTAAAGAGAACTAATACCCATTCTTCTTAAAATATTCCAAAACACAGAAGAGGATGGAATACTTCCAAACTCATTTTATGAGGACAGCATCACTCTAATACCAAAACCAGACTAAGATACTAAAAAAAAGGAAATTATAGACCAATATTCCTGATGAACATAGATGCAAAATTCTTAACAAAATATGAGCAAACAAATCCAAAAATACATCAAAAGGATCATCCATCATGACCAAGTGGGATTTATACTAGAGAAGCAAGGATGGTGCAATATTCATAAATCAATCAACATGATACACCACATTAACAAAAAAAAAAGGATAAAAACCACCTATGATCATCTCAACAGATGCTGAAAAAGCATTTGGTAAAATTCAATATGATTTGTGATAATAACTTTGAAAAAAATAGTTATAGAGGATGGTACGCACCTCAACATAATGAAGGCTGTATGAGATAAACCCACAGCTAACGTCATACTCAATGGTGAAAAGCCAAAAGCTTTTCCAGTAAGATCAGGAAGAAGACAAGGATGTTCACGCCCAACACTTTCATTCAACATAGTACTGGACGTCTTAGCCACAGCAGTCAGACAAGATAGAGAGATAAAAGGCATGCACTTTTGTAAGGAAGAAGTTAAACTATGACTATGTGCAGATGACATATATATGGAAAACCCTAAAATCTCCACAGCAAAGTTACAGGATATATATAATGAATACAGAAATCTGTTGCATTCCTATATACTAACAATAAACTAGCAGAAAGAGAAATCAGGAAAACAATTCTACTTACAATTGCATTGAAAAGAATAAAACACCTAGAAGTAAACCTAACCTAGAAGGTGAAAAACCTGTACTCTGAAAACTATAAGATACTCATGAAAGAAAGAAGACACATATAAGTGAAAAGCTATCCCATGCTCACAGATAGGAAGAATTAATAATGTCAAAATGGCCATCCTGCCCAAAGCAATTTACAGATTCAGTGCCATCCCTATCAAAATACCAATGGCATTTTTCAATGAACTAAAACAAATAATCCTACAGTTTGTATGAAACCACAAAAGACCCTAAGCAGCCAAAGCTGACCTGAGAAAGAACAACAAAGCTGGGGGTATTACACTTCCTGACTTCAAGCTATACCCCAGAGCTACAGTAACCAAAACAGTATGGTACTGGCACAAGAACAGACCCATGGATTAATGGAACAGAGTAGAGAACCCAGGTATAAACCCATGCATGTATGCTCAATTAATAAATGACAAAGGAGCCGTGAATATAAAATGGGGAAAAGATAGCCTCTTCAATAACTGGTGCTGGGAAAACTGGACAGCTACATGCAAGGGAATGAAACTGGATTGCTCTCTAACTCCATACACAAAAGTAAACTTGAAATGGATCAAAGACCTGAATGTAAGACATGAAACCACAAAACTCTTAGAAGAAAACAGGCAAAAATCTCTTGAACATAAGCATGAGCAAGTTTTTCCTGGATGCATCTCCTTGGGCAAGGGAAACAAAATAAAAAATAAACAAGTGGGACTTCATCAAACTAAAAGGCTACTGTACAGCAAAGGACACCATCAGCAGAACAAAAAGGTATCCTACAATATGGGAGAATATATTCATAAATAATTTATCTGATAAGGGGTTAACATTCAAAATATATAAAGAACTCATATGCTTCAACACCAAAAAACAAATAACCCAATTGAAAAATGGGTGGAGGACCTGGACAGACATTTCTCCAAAGAAGAAATGCAGATGGCCAACAGGCACATGAAAAGATGCTCCACATCCCTAATCAAAACCACATGAAATATCACCTCACACCAGTTAGAATGGCCACTATCCAAAAGACAAAAAATAACAAGTGTCAGTGAGGATGTGGAGAAAAAGGAACCCTCCTATGCTGTTGATGGGAATGTAAACTGGTGCAGCCACTGTGGAAAGCAGTATGGAGCTTCCTCAAAAAACTGAAAGTAGAAATATCATACAACCCACTTATTCTACTTCTAGGAGTTTACCCAAAGAAAACAAAATCCCTGATTTGAAAAGATATATCCACCCCCATGTTTATTGCCATATTATTTACAATAGCCAAGATATGAAAGCAACCAAGAGTCCATAAATAGATGAATGGATAAAGAAGAGGTGGTACATATACACAGCAGAATATTATTCAGCCATAAAAAAGAAGGAAACCCTGCCATTTGGGACAACATGGATGGACTCAGAGGGTATTATGCTAAGTGCAATAAGCCAAGTGGAGAAAGACAAATACCACATGATTTCGCTTATTTATGGAATCTAAAAACAAAACAAAACAAAACAAAACAAAATGAACAAATTAGCAGTAGACCCATAGACACTGAGGAGTGACTGGTAGTTACCATGGCAGAAGGTCTGGTCTGGGGTGAGTGAGTGGAGAGGGTGAGGGGGATAAAAGGGTGCAAAAATTCTCAATCATAATATAAGTTGGTCACAGGGATGGAAGTGCAGCATGGAGAACATAGTGATTTTGTAACATCTTCCTATGCTGACGGATAGTAACTGCACTAGCGGGGGTGAAGAGTTAATATTATGGGTTATTGTTGAATGATTGTGTTGTATTTTGATACCAATATAAGATTGCATATCAACTATAAGTTTTTTAAAAAACAAGAATAACAACAACGAAAAAGAATCTCTTGACTGCCAGGTGAAGAATAAGCCTTCGGCAACATATGTGGAAGACTTGAGACCATTTAGGGGTCTATTGCAATAACCTGGGAGAGAGATGAAGGTGGTCTGGTTTAGGATGGTAGAGATAAGAGGTGGTGAGCACTGTTCAGGTATAGGGATTTCAAAGCTACATTCAATTGAATGTAGTTATGTGAAAGAAAGAGTAAAATAGTCCAGGACGATTCCAGGATTCAGTCTATGGCTGAATACTGCGACCATTATTGCGTGCATGGCTGAATGACGGGACCATTTACTGAGAAGGGGGACGTGGGAGCAGTGTTACATGACAGGGCTTGAATGAGCTCAGTTACGGCACGTGAAAGTGAGACACCCACAAGATGCCAAGGTGGGGAGGCTGAGGCAGTTTGACATAAAGCTAGGAATTCAATGGAGGGTTCACGGCTGGAAATAATGATCTGGAAATTTCTTCATATACACACCCCCTAAAGCTGTAGGACGAGGTCACGGGAGATGTGAGTTTAGATTAAAAAGAGAAGAGCCCTGGTTTCTAAAACCAACATTTAGAGATAGGGAAGAGGAGGAGAATCCACGTAAGAGGCTGAGAAGGGAAACACGGAGGATGAGATAACGGAAAGCAAGCGAGGAAAGAGTTTAAAGACGGGAGCAGTTTTGAAGAGTTTTGAACGTAACTGCGCTATGGTTCTGAAAGGTGCTATTATTGGAGAACGCTGGGTTGAAGCATACACAGGAACCCTCTGAACTATTTTCACAACTTCTGTGTGAGTCTAAAAGTATCTGGAAATAGACATTTAAAAAATAGTTAAAAGCAGTTTCAAGAAGAGAAGCCAACAAACGCTGCTGAGAAGTCATTTAAGGAGAGGACTCTGCGTTGCCTATTTAATTTGGCAACGTGGAACTCATTAACGACTTTGCTAAGAGCAATTTCATGGAGTGGTGAGAACAAAAGTTTGATGTTAGTGTTTGCAAGAGAGAATGGGGAATGGGGATCTCAAGACAATGAGGAGAGGCAATTCTTCGGAGGGTCTTACTATAAGGGGCAGCACAGAAATACGATAGGAGACAGACCGGTAAACGGAGCCAGAGAGCATCTTAAAACAAGCTGGTGGTTCAAGTTGCTGCTTTCATGGTTGCGTCTCACTGGCCCTTCCTACTTGTGATATGTTAAATCATTTGGTCCTGATAGTTTTGCATTTTCTCTTGCCATTCACAAGTCTGCTTTTTTCTTTCTTTTTAACATCATGACTGCCCTTTAAAATGACTGCCTTTGGGTTCGTTCTGCCATCGGTCGCAGTGCAGTAGTTCGCACCACTCAAAGTGTTGGTCAGGTGTTAACCTCCACAAGACTGTTTCCTACCCAAGAAAATACATAACTAATTTTCTCAGCAATTTAGAACTCCAAGAACATTATACTATTTGTGTAGACTTGAGATTCAGGTGTGTGGGGGTGAGGGGGGGGGTGTTTAGCAGTTAAAGAACATTCATTTAGGAAACTTTGTGGAGGGAATGTGGCCCTGGGTGTTGCGAGGCTACAGAAGGGATGGAGCACGTTAACGGCGATGTGCATCTCGCGACTATGGAAGCTGACTGCTCTAGTTAACTGGAGTTACGGCCTAATTTAATAGGCTGACTCATTTCTGTGGCTGCTTTGTGATTTTGTATCTCAGCGGACCACAGATCCTAAATACCTCTCGTCTCCTTGAGAATCTCCCGCAAACATGGGTAACTGCAGTCAAATAGGCATGGCGGGCAGGGTGATGCTTTTTGACTAACAGTGCATACAACCATTGGGATGGTTTGAAAACAGACTTGCCTAAGTTAGTGCAGGAAAATACATGGAAATTTCCCCTCTCCCAGCTGCTTGTCAGAGGATTCAGCAGCAACAAAAGGTGAACACAAAGCACATTGAACAGGGCAAACACACCTCTGATCCTGTGGTTCAGTTACAGTGTAGGGAGTCGCTGGCGCAAACCAAGCTTAACATTTCAAACCATTCCATGTATTTCTCAATAAAAAGGAAAGCTCACCCCAAACCCCACAAAGCTTCTCACACCCTGAAAACCCAGTGGGGTTGTAGAACAGTGTTCTGTTTATTTTGTTCTTAAGTTTTCAAACCATCCCAATTAGCAAGAGTTGACTAAAATTTGAGGGACTCTTACACTTTTTTCCCACCTTTTAGCCAATCTGTCTTCCTGCCTGCTTGCCGGACCCACCGCCCCCCCCCCCCTTTATTTAAGGTTTTGGGGGAGGAGTCTGGGGTATAGGTTTCTGAGCCAATTATCTTACTAGTTCAAGACCCATTATCCTCATTAGTCCAATCAGGGCCTCTGCACACCATGATTTATTTCTTATTTCCCCCTCCACAGGCAGCTTCTCTAAAGTACTTAGGCATCTTTACATATGCATACAAACTGTAAGAGTATTTTGTGTAAGTATGTGTGTCTAAGTTGCACGAATGGTTTTGTACTATCAATTTCATCCTTTAATTTACTTTTAAAACTCCGCATTAGGTTTTTAAGATAGATATATCATCTAGTGAGGTTCATTGCTTCTATTTTGTGGTCTTCCCGTGGTACGCATCCATCATACTTGATCACACCATCCCTTGGTGATGAACACCTAGGTTGCCTCCAACCCTTACTGTCGTGACCGTCCTCACATACGTCCACGTACAGCATATACCCAGAAGTGGAATTACTGCATCATATGGTAACTTGATAAAGTGCTGCCACGTGGCTCTTCAGAATGGCATTCCTAATTTATACACGCACCAGAAGTGCATGAAGGTTCTCTTTCCCAGCATCCTAATCAACGTTGAGATGTTCTAGCTTTGTGATTTTTGCAGATCTGATGGGTGCACAAAATTGTGTCTTTTGCATTTATCTCATTACTATGTCAGTTGAGCAACGTTTTCTATACTCACTAGTCATTCTGTTTTCCTTTCTGTGAACTGACAGTGCTTCCTCCATCTCCACCACCCACATTTCCTATTGGGGTTCCTGACAATATTTTCTTATTGATTTGTAGGGGCTGTGTAGGTATTCTAGTGAGGAATACCTTGTTGGTTTTTAGTAAGGGAACTGTATACCAGATTTATGCCCATTTACCTGGTTTAATAATTAATAGGGCCTTCTTTTGATCTCAAGTATGTCCTTAAGTTTAGATGTTGCAAACAACATCTCTCAGTCTATGACTTTCTCTTGATGACACCATTTGTGTTTTAATGGAGTTAAATCCATTAAGTTTTTGCCTTATGGTTATGCATTTGAGATCTTTTAAAGAAGTCTGTTTTTTTAATCAGTTTTATGTTATTGGACAGGTAGGTTTTTCTGGACATTTGCTATTTCAGATAATGCTGCCTTGAACATCCTTTCACACCTCCACTCTTTGTTTATATATGTGGGCCCTTCTCTCGGTTACCTAACTAATGGCGGAGACTGCCATGTGCTAAACAATTCCTATTTCCTTTTCCCCTGGACACTGTGTGGCTGGACTAAACTCCTGGTCTCTGTTACAGTTGTTAGCTGGGTGCCTGGCAGCTCGCTTCTGGCCAGGAGAATGTGGGTAGAAGTGATACATGATGCTTCTAGTTCTGGTTCAGGAAAACTTCCCGTGGGAGGTGCTCCCGTGTACGTCTCTCTTCTCTGCTTTCTGGTCAGATGTAGGGGATGCAGGGAAGAACTTGGGCCTGGGTGGTGGTACTGCCGCCAGGTGGCAACACCTTAGGACCTGGAATTCCTAGAGGGAAAGCCCTCCCTGAATACTAGATTGAGATTTATGTGAACACAGAAGACATTTCTGTTCAGCAACTAATATTCGGACATTGTTTTTATACTACGTATCAGTTTGCTACGGCTGCTATAACATCATACCATAGACTGGCTCACTTAAACCACAGAATTTAACTTTCCTTTGGTTTTGGAGTCTGCTAGTTTTTGAGATCAAGGTGTTGGCACAAGATTGGTTTCTCCTGGGGCCTTTCTCCTTGGCTTGGAGATGCCCACCTTCTTGCTGCGTCTTCACACGGCCTTTTCTCTGCATGTGATCCCCAGTGTCTCTGAGTATATGTGTTCATATTTCCTTTCCTTATAAGGACATCAATCAGATTCGATTAGGGCCATCTATACAGACTCACTTCACCTAAAGTTCTTATTTAAAGGACCATCTCCAAATACAATTGCATTCAGAGGTACTTCAAACTATGAAATCTGAGGCGGGACACAATTCAGTCCATCACAAGCAGCTAGCAGTATTTACCTTGACAATATCACCAAGCGGGATTGCTAGGTCCCAGGAACTTTAGAAGATATTGCAAATTTCTCTCCAAAATATTTATATTAGCTTATATTCCTAAGCTTTTGCATAACCATTCTTATTGCTTTACATTTTTCTCTTCATTTGGTTTTGTCAGACTTTTCTATTTTTCCAAGTCCAATAGGTATGAAATGGGCATATCTTTCCTGTCCCTTTACTTTCCACTTTTATGCATCATTTTCTTTTCTCTCTGTAAGAGTCAAGATTGTATTGATTATCATTTATTTTTTCAACTTGAGGTCTTACTGTCTTTTGATTAGCCAAGTTTAAGCCATTTACATTTGTTATAATCACAGTTTTATTAGGAGTTACCTATGCCATCTTATTTCATGTTTTTCAGCTATACTTGTTTGTTTTGGCCACAACCCATGAGTGAGGATAAAATTACTTGTTTGGCCCTTTCTCCTTCCAGGCAAGGTGAGCATGGGTCCTACCCTGCCTCCCTCCCCCCAGACTATTTCCTTCCACCATTGTCCTTCCACCATATAGCGACAGCACTATAGCTCTCTGCTCTTCAGTGGGACCTTCATCTACACAGAACAACCTGTAAACCAGGCCTAATCCTCTGCCTCTTGCTAGCTGATGATAGGGAACTCCCGTGAGGCCCTGGGTGTAGGCTGGGAGAGAGAAGGTTGTGCTGCAGGAGTGGGAGCCATGGGCATTTGGGCCACTTCTATGTGCAGCTGACTTATGCCTTCAAAGGCTACTGAGGCCCGAGCATATTTGCACCACTTCGATGGTCGTGCTCCCATTTATGGCTCAGTGGGTCAGGTGACACCTAGTACATCACAAGCAGCTCAGGTCACATGGTAACTTTGTGGCCCATGGTTAAGCATGAGGACTCAACTAGTAACCAACCAAGTGCTGCTTATCAAAAGGACAGCAGTTATCTATGGAGGACTCTCTGGGCACCACTGGGTCTCCTGAATCATGGGACCTTAGTGGCAGAGCAGCTTGGACAGCAGCCAGACCTGTCACAGAGCCTTCCCTGTCTTAACCACTCTCAGCATGAGCCTGGCTCTTGGACTTCCAGGCTCCAGAACTGTAAGAAAATACATTTCTTTTGTTTAAGCTCTGAGTCTGCGACATCTTGTCATGGCAGTCTGGGCTAACGAGGACAAACTGTGGGACCCAGTTAAGCACTGCTCTCACAAGTACATGAAAGTGTGGGAATGGCTTTGGAACTCGGTCGTGGTGGAGAGCGAAAGCTTCAAGGTGCATGATGAACGTATGGATGTTGCAGGTGATTCTGGTGAGGTCTCAGATGGAAATGAAGAACATGTTATTAGAAACTGGAAGAAATGTGATTCTTGTTATAAAGTGGCAAAGAACTTAGCTGAACTGTGCTCTAATGTTTTACGGAAGGGAGACCTTGAGAGTGATGAACGGACAACAGGCTGAGGAGATTTCTAAGCAAAATGTTAAAGGAGTGGCTTGGTTCCCTCTGACTGTTTATGGCAAAATGTGAAAGGAGAGAAATGAATCACTCTCCCTCGCTCTCCTTCCTAGAAGGACACAGCAGGACGGTGGCCATCTGCAAGCCAGGGAGAGAAACCTCACCAGAACCTGACTGTGCCTGCCCCTGATCTCAGGACCATGAAAAAATTGTGTTGTTTAAGCCACCCAGTCCATGGTAAGTTCTTATGGCAGCCTGAGCAACTAATACAATAACCAATTCAGTTTTGTTTGCATTTCCAGAAATGCAAGGTTTGTTTGGTATCCAAACCTCAATTCATGTAATACACCACATCAACTGAATACGGATAAAAACGTATGATCATCTCAACAGACAAGGAAAAAGCACTTGAAGAAACTCAACAAACCTTCATGATGGAAACACTCAGTGACTAGGAATAGAAATGAACTTGCTCATGGTAACATCTATGAAAAACCCACAGCTAACTTTATATTTAATTATACACTTTTCGTAGAGAATATGTCCAATCTCACCACTTGTATTGAATACTGAAGGTTCTAGCCAGGGCAATGAGGCAAGAAGATGAAATAAAAGCATCTAGGTTGGGAAAATGTAAAACTATTTGTTTGTAGGTGCCATGATCATGAATATAGGAAGACTGAAGTCTTAAGAATTCACTAAAAAACTGTGAAAGCAAATACATTTATTTAGCAAGTTTGCAGGATACAAAATCGATATTCAAAAATTGTATATCTACAGAGTAACAATGACTATACTGAAGTGAGTAATTGCTGTTGGAAAAATGCATTAGACTCAGTCAGCACAGGGTTGTCACACACCTTCAATTTGTAAAAAACACACTATCTTCAAAGTGCAATAAAGCAAAATGCAATGAAATGAAGTATCTGACAAGTATTTATTATCTGGAATATATACAGAACTCTTGTATTTAATAAACCCAATTTAAAAATGGGCTAAGCATTTGAAGAGATATTTCTCCAAAGTAAAAAAATGCCCAGTGAGCACATGAAATGATTCTCAGTATCGTTAGGGAAATGCAAATTAAAACCATAGTGAGATACCGCTTCACATCAGTAGAGTAGCTATAATCAAAGAAGTAGAAAACAGCAAGTGTTGGAACCACCTTCACATATTGCTGATGAAGATGTAAAATATTGCAGCCATTTTAGAAAAGATTTGGCATTTCTTCACAACTTTAAATCGTAGGATTACCATAGGACCCTACAAATCCACTCCTAACAATATACCCAACAAGATTGAAAACATCTATTCACAAAAATGTTTGTACACCAATGTTCATTGCAACATTATACATAACAGCCAAGAAGTGGGGGCAACCCAAGCCCGTCAACTGATGAAAGTATAAACAGAACGTGGCGATTCCATACAATAGAATATTATTCACAACAAAATGGAATGGATTGCTGCTACATGTCACAACATGGGTGAGGCTTGAAAACATGCCAAGTGGAAAAAGCCAGACACAAAATGCCACATGTACTGTAAGATTCGATGCACATGGAATGCCCGGGATCGGCGTAGCCATAGGCACAGGACGTTGGCCTGTGGTGGCCAGGGACAGAAGGCCAGGAGGGACAGGGGATGACTGCTCATGGCATGAGACCTCTCTACGGGTTGATGAAGATGTGGGATCAGATAATGACAACTTCATAACCTTGTGAATAAACTTCTAAAACCCCAGTCAATTGTACACTTTAAAAAGGTACATTTTATGGTTTGTGGTTGTATCTCTTTTAAAAATAGAGTGCTGTCTGTATTGGTAGAGCCACAGAGGAAGGCTTACAAAGCTCATCCTAGAAAACATGAGTGGAAACTGGCCTTATGATGCTGTTGCTTGGTTCTTGTTATTAATCAATCAAGTTGAGCGGCCCCTGATGTGGTCAGGGGATCTCCGTGCAGACAAAGCCTCTGCTCTGTCCATGTTGTGATCACCTCCCAACCCCCCTCCCTCAGCGGGGCTCTAAGGCTCCCCCCTGGGCCCCTCTGCTCAGGGGTGTCGTCAGCCACGTACGTATCAACACCCCTGCCCTCAGTGCCAGTGTCCCAGGCACATGCCCATAGTGGGAGCTGAAGGGAGAGACACTATTCTGGAGGTGAGAAGCTGATCACATTTCTGTGGGGTAGAATGGGCTCTCCTCCGAGCCGGGTCAGTTGGCTGTCCTGGAGGGCACTGAGTGAGTACTGCATTCTCACTTTTACCTGCACAGCACCAGAATGTGTTTGGCCTAAATGCTGCCACTTCACTGAGCCAAACTCCACCTTTCTGCCCACACTCCCTGGTGGCCCAGGGCCACGGGAACCTCTGTTCCTGGTGGGGATGCTCTGTACCCTCAGGTATGGCTGTGTGGAGAGAAGGATGGGCGTCACTACAGGTCCCAGCTGACTGGGTGATGCATATCTTCTGTTTTGACTGCTAGAAAAGGATAATCTCTAAAACAAGTAATCCTGCATATCAAGGTTTCTTTGTTTTTTTGTTTTGTGTTTGGTATAGGTATCCAGGTATTGAAGCTGGATTTAATAGTGTAAAACTTAAATAATGTAAGAGGAAATTTTCTCTATGTTTAGGACATCAAGTTTTCATCAGACAGTATCATAGCCTGAGTTCCTCTAAAAGCATTTCCCTTCAGGAACTAACCTAAATTGCCAGTCAGCATCCAAGATGTAGAACAACAACAGAATTTACAACAGATTTTACTTACCACTGAAACAAATCTATTAATTCTCAATTTTCCTCACTTTCTTATCCTGTCTTTTCTTAATTAGACTTTCATCTTTTCTGGATTCTTCCTACTCAGCTTTTTTTCTCCCTTCTCATTTCTGAACAAAGGAGAACCAAGAATTCTTAAATGACTTCTTGCTGCTATTGTTGACTTCTGGTCTATTCACTCTCCCAGCATCTTATTTTTGAAGAATGAATCGGTGAAGATAACTTTAGACCCAGTGACTAATAATACTTACCTTCCTCTCAAAGAGGATGTGAGAATTAATACCTTATGAGTAATGCTCACAGGAAGAAAAGCAAGTCACCTAGATGTTAAGCGATCATTTAGGCAATATGTGACTACTCAAAATGCCCTCACATGTGTTGAACTATTTATCTAGGTATCATTATGTTGTCTCAGAAAGAACACACATTTATAAGGAAAAGCTTTTCAGAACATCACTCTCAGCTCAACCAAGTCTCCGAAGGTCACTCTCATAGTAAGAGAAGAACTGTCAGAAATAATGGGCCATGAAGGATCTGTTTTCTAATTCAAAGTAATTAAAGCATATAAATTGTGATTCAGGTGCTTTCAGGATTGCTTTCAATAAAAGGCATACTCCTCCCTGTACTCCCCCCTTTTATTTTTATCAATAAAATGTTTTCTCCCTCCTTTTATTTTTACTTTTAAAAAAGCACCTTGGCTCACGGATCTCTCTTTCCTTCGGTCGAATGAATGGAAGCCAAGAGGCGAAATCTTGTTTGCACAATCACTGTGTACATTCAGGGGCTGAATCACTGCTTCCTCCAGTTCTTTTCTTCCTGAACTTGACACAGTAGTTTCTTCCTTGTCTCACAGAAGGAAACATGGTTTCACCTTATGATTTGTGTTTTATGAAAATTCCCCACTTTTCTTTACTCATGCCAAGGCAGTTTCCTGTAGTTGATATTCAGTGTGGTCTGATCATAAAATGAATCAATATTTCTGTACGACTAGCATAAGTAGTTGGCTCATCAGGTAAGACATTGATGCTAAAATTCTCATCTATTCAGGAGAGCTTTGTATCCCCAATTAAAGCCTAATGCTCTTATATTTAAAAGAACAACTCAGTTTACAAGAGAAGTTTTTGCCTGGCTGTTTCAAATCCTCAGTTTTTACCCTCTGTTGTAATTGTACCACAATTCATCTCACTTTCTGAACCTTTTGCCTACTCCAAGACTTTCTTTGTGAGTTCTTTAAAGGTTGGTTACTACTGTCTCCACCCCTTTAAAAAGCTGGGCATCAACTAGCAAACAAGTCCTCATTGTTAACAGGTGTTGATGCTAGAGTTGATTTATGGTTTTATCTTGGGGTCGGTCCTGAATGGAACTGGATCTACATAATGCTGCAATTATTAATTGAGTTCAGGAAGAGGCTAAGCCTTCGATTATGTTGTCTGGATTCTTTTCTCTTAATAAAGTTAAGTGGTTTGGGTTATACACATTGTCTATTTCAGCATTAGGTGAGTCTTATTTGTCTTAATCATTTTATTAAATATTTGTGGAAGATAACAATAAGTTTGAGATAGTAACATCTATTCTTACTGATTCGAGAATGGGTATTCTACTGAACTGGTATACCAGTAAATGATGAGAAAGATGCACTGTGAGTTTTAAGCTCTTCATGAGAATTTTAACTGAGAGTAATGAGTTCTGGCACACTGTCTTGCTCACTCCAGTTTTGCTTTTCCAAACTCAAGTCCCTTTCCCACTTTTAACCAAAGCATCACCATTTTTCCATTTATTTTGTGTTGTATTTTCTGGGAGATCTTTTAAAATTGAAATACAGTTAATAAACAATATTATATTTGCTTCAGGTGTGTCACATCATGATTTGACAATTATACACATTATAAAATGCTCACCACAGTAAGTGTGGTTACCATCTGTCACCAAAGTTATTACAACATTATTGATTATATTCCCTATGTACTTTCATCCCCTTGACTTACTTATTTTATATGTGGACATTTGTACCTTTTTATCCCCTTCATGCCTTCTGCCCAATCCCCACATCTCCTTCTCTACGGCAACCACCATTTTCTTCTCTCTATTTATGAGTCTATGTCTCTTTTGTTTGTTTTATTTTAGATTCTACATATAAGTGAAATCATATAGTATCTGTCTTTCTCTGTCTGACTTACTTCATCTGGAAAAATACCCTCTAGGTCATCCATGTTGTTGCAAGTGGCAAGATTTCCCTCCTTTTCATGGCTAAGTAATATTCCACTGTGTGAGTGAGTATGTGTGTGTGTGATAAATATACCAGATCTTCCTTATCCATTCATCTACTGATGGACACAGGTTGTTTCCATGTCTTAGCTACTGTAAATAATACTGCAATAAACATAAGGGTGTATATATTTTTTCAAAGTAGTGTTTCCATTTTCTTTGGATAAATGCTGAGGAATGGCTTGCTGGATTACACAATAGTTCTATTTTCAATTTTCTGAGGAATTTCCATACTGTTTTCCCTAGTAGCTGCACCAATTTATTTTTCTACCAGCAGTGCACAAAGGTTCCCATTTCTCCACATCTTTGCCAGAATTTGTTATTTCTAGCCTTTTTGATAATAGCCATTCTGGCAAATGTGAGTTGAAACCTCATTTTGGTCTTCATTGGCATTTCCCTGGTGATTAGTGATGTTGAGCATGTTTTTAGGTGCCTGTTGCCAAGTGTATGACTTCTTTGCAAAAATGTCCCCTCAGGTCCTTTCCCCATGTTTTAATAGGGTTGTGTGGTTTTTCTGGTATTGAGTTGTATGAGTTCTTTATATATTTTGTATATCAATCCTTTATGAGATGTATCATTTTCAAGTATGTTCTCCCATTCAGTAGGTTGCCTCTTCACTTTGTTGTTGGTTTCCCTTGCTGTGCAAAAGGCTTTTAGTTTGATATGATGTCATTTGTTTATTTTGCTTTTGTTGCCTTTGCCTAGGGAGACAAATCCAAAATATTTTGCAAGGCTGATGTTAAAGAGCTTACTCTCTAAGGTTTTCTTCTGGGAATTTTATGGTTTCAGGTCTTATGTTCAAGTCTTTAATACATTTTGAGTTTATTTTTATATATGATATAAGAAAGTGGTCCAGTTTCATTCTTTGATATGTAGCTGTCCGGTTTTCTCAACACCATTTATTGAAGAGGTTGTCTTTTCCCCATTGCATGTTCTTGTCTCCTTTGTTGAAGATTAATTAACCATATCTTCTATTCCATTGACCTATGTCTGTTTTTTATTGCTATAACTTTGTTCTATAATTTGAAATCTAGGAGAAAATACCACCAGCTTTGTTCTTTCTCAAGATTGCTTTGGCTGTTTGGGGTCTTTTGTTATTCTCTACAAATTTTAGGATTGGTATTTTTATAGGGATTACGTCAAATCTGTAAATTGCTTTGTGCAGTAAGGACATTTCAACAATATTAACTCTTCAAATCCATGAGCATGGTATATCTTTATATTTATTTTGTCATCTTCAGTTTCATTCATCAATGTCTTACATTTTTTCATAGTACAGGCCTTTTAATTCCTCAATTAATTTTTTCCTTGGTATTTTATCCTTTTTGAAGCAATTATAAATGCAATTATTTTCTTAATTTCTTTTTCTGATATTTTTGTTATTAGTGTATAGAAACACACAGATTTCTGTATATTACCTTTTGTATCCTGCCACTTACTGAATTTGTTTACTATATCTAGAAGCTTTTTGGTGGAGTCTTTAGGATTTACTATATTTAGTATCATGTCACCTGCAAATAGTGACAGTGTTACTTCTTCCTTTAACTTGGATGTCTTTTATTTATTTTTCTTGACTAATTGCTGTGGCTTGAACTTCTTATACTATGTTGAATAAAAATGGTGAGAGTGGGCACCCTTGTTTGGTTGCTGATCTTAGAGGAAAAGTTTCAGCTTTTCACCATTGACTATGATAGCTGTGGGTTTGTCACATATGACCTTTATTTTGTTGAGCTATTTTCCCTCCATACTCATTTTGTGGAAAGTTTTTTTCATAAACAAATGTTGAGTTTTGTCAAATGCTTCTGCATCTATTGAGATGATTTTTAAAATTTTTATCCTTTGTTTTATTAATGTGATATATCATGTTATTTGATTTGTAGATGTTAAGTCATCCTTGCATCCCTGGAATAAGTCCCACTTTGTCATGGTGTACAATCTTTTTAAAGTATTGTTGAATTCAATTTGGTGATAATTTGTTGAAGATGTTTACATCTGTAATTTTACCCTGTAATTTTCCTTTTTTGTGGTGTCTTTGTCTGGTTTTGGTATCTGTGTAATGTTGTACTCATAGAATGAATTTGGAAGCATTCCTTCCTTTTCATTTTTTTGGAATAATTTGAGGAGGATGGTATTAACTTTACTTTAAATGTTTGGTAGAATTTGCCTGTGAAAGCATCTGGTTCTGGAATTTTTGTTTCTTGGGAGGTTTTTGCTTGCTGAATCAGTTTTATTACTAGTAATTGGTCCATTCAGGTTTTCTATTTCTTCCTGATTCAGTCTTGGAAGACTGTATTTTCTAAGAATTTATCCATTTCTAAATTGTTGGCATATAACTACTTATAGTTTTCCTTTATGATCCATTATAGTTCTGTGACATTGGTTGTAATTTCTCCTCTTTCATTTCCGATATTATTTATTTGGGTTCTCTTCCTTTCTTTCTAGATTAGTCTAGCTATGGTTTAATGATTTTTCCAATCTTTTCAAAGAATCCACTCTTAGTTTCACTGATCTTTTCTTTTTCTTTTTGTTTCTGTTTCCATTCTGATATTTATTATTTCCTTCATTCTACTAACATTAAGCTTTGTTTTTCTTTTTTTCTTTTTTTTAGGTCCTTTGTGTTTAAAGTTAGATTATTTCAAATTTTTCTTGTATTTTGATGTAGGTTTGTCTCTCTATGAATTCCCTCTTAGAGCAGCTTTTGCTGCATCTCAACTGCTGTTTTGGAATGTTGTGTTTCTGTTTCATTTGTCTTATGGTAAATTTTTCTTTCCTCTTTGATTTCTTCATTAACCCATTGGTTGTTTAGTAGCATGTTGTTTAATTGCCACATGTTTGTACTTTTTCCAGTTTTCTTCTTGTAATTAATTTCTAGTTTCATACCATTGTGGATGGAAAAAATGCTTGACATGATTTCAGTTTTTTAAAATTTTATTGAGATTTGTTTTGTGGCTTAACATAGGATCTATCCTGGAAAATGTTCCATGTACACTTGAAAAGAATGTATTCTGCTGTTTCAGAATGGAATATTTTACAACTATCTGTTAAGTCCAGCTGGTCTAAAGTGTTGTTTAATGCCAGTGTTTCCTCATTGGTTTTCTATCTGGATGATCTATCCACAATGTAAGTGGTGTATTAAAGTCCCCTACTATTATTGTATTGCTGTCTATTTTTCCCTTTATATCCATTAATAGTTCCTTTATATATTTAGGTGTCCCTATGTTTGATATATGTGTTTACAAATGGTATGTCCTCTTATTGGAGTGACTCTTTTGTCATTATGTAAGCTTCTTCTTTGTCTTTTGTTATATTCTCTGTTTTACAGTATATTTTGTCTCATATAAGTATTGCGTCCCTGCCTTTCTTTTTGTTTCCATTGCCTGACACATATTTTTCCATCCTTCACTTTCAGTCTGTGAGTGCTTTTAGGACTGAAGTGAGTCTCTTGTAGGCAGCATATAGAAGGGTCATGATTTTTATTATCCATTCAGTCACCTATCTTTTGATTGGAGAATATAGTCCATTTACATTTAAAGTTATTATTGATAGGTATGTACTTACTGCCATTTTGTTAATTGTTTCATGGCTGTTCTGTAGTTTCTCTCTGTTCTTTTCTTCTCTTTCTGTCTTCCCTTGTGGTTTGACACTTGACTGGGCCTGGGGTGTTTTGCAAGGTAGGTGAGGAATGAGGCATTCACCCAGCCCAGTTATGACACAGAGCAGGCAGAGCACACCTCTGGTGCTGGCAGGCTAGAGGGAGGGTGCCAAAAATGGCACCCACTGGCTCTGTCACCAACAAGTTAGGATGAGATTGCAAAAATGGCATCTGCCATCATTCCTATCCCCAGATAAAGTCCCTACAGATTCCTGCCTCTCCAACAGTCACTATAAAATTAGTAAGTGCGTTTCCCTTGTTAATGGTCTAGGTATTTTCCAATCTGTTGCTTTTGTGCTGGATCACAGGGCAAGGTGGTTTGTACTTGATCCTTTAGCAGTGGACTCTCCATTCCCTATAGTTCTATTATTCTCCTGGTCTCAATCCCCATTGCTTTTCCAAACCAGACTTTTATGGAGCTGATCTTTTTGGTGTTGACCCCAAACTTTTGGGGGTTTGGGCTGCCTGATGTGGGGCACAATCACCTCACTCCTCAGGGGAGTATTCCCTATTTTTCTGGATGCCTCCCAATTGTGGGGTCACTGTATCTGGAGTGGGGTCCCAGGAGAGGCCGTGTCTCTGCCCTTTCTCCTCTTCTCAATGTAGCTCTTTCCTTTTTTTTTTTTTTTTTTTTTTGTGGAGGCACTATTTGTCTAATTCTCAGGTCCTTTTCAGAGTAAAATATCCCATATGAGCTGTAAATGTATTGTGTCCATGGAAAGAGGTGAGTTCAGGGCCTTCCTATCATCTTGAACCCCTAACCTTGTGTATGACTTTTGCAAACTACTTAAGTCTAAAGTTTTTAGCTCTAAAAATGAGGATAATAATATAGAAGCAACAGCTGAGATGACAGTATTTATGTTTCTTGAGATCTGTAGATGTTGATATTTTGACATTGTAATATGATTGTTATTGAGAACTTCAGTTTTCCCTGAGTCAGGTCTAAAGAGATTTCAACCTATTTTTTGTGGGCCCAGAATGTTTTAAGAAATTCTCAAAAGAAAACTAGCTCATTATTGAAAAAACTGAAAGACAAAAATGCCTGAATATTTATCCAGAAGTAGTTGAAGAAAGAGTGGGAGGGGTTGTTCAATTTTATTTTTCAGAGGACTAGAAATGGAGTTCTGATTATAAAAGGAAGTTTTTTTAATATTCCAGAGAATAATTATTGGCATATAAAAAAAGTGGATTTGAGAAATGGCAGGAAATGAAGAGCTAATAATAGGAAAATACAAATGGAATAGTGATATTACATAGAGTTTATGTACATGTAGAGCTTTAAAGTTTATACAGTATTTTTATATATTAGTTCATCCCTGTGGGATAGTTTGGGGCAAAATATGTATTTTATATATGAGAAAATTGATATTTGGGAGGGTGGCCTAAATAATTTGCCAAAGGTTACATGGATGGTATCTTGCTAATGCAGGACTTGAAAATGTATGTTCTAACTCTTAGGAGTGAATGTTCTATGCTTTAAAGAGGAAGATTGAACTGCTTTGCCATTAGCTGATTTCAAGGAATCAGAAGATAAAAAAGAAAGGCAATATTAAGAACTTAACACTTTGATGCGGGCATCCCTGGCACTTGTTCCATGAAAACACATGAGGCCACACATCTGGCCACTCCAATCACCTGGTCCTTTTGCATTAATTTTGGTCAAGTGAAGACTGAACCCCAAGGGAAGAGGTGTCTGCTTTTGAGCTTCTTTGTATTGTTCTAAGTCACCTGTGGGGCTGCATCCTGTTACTTCTTACCTAGTGCTTTCTCTTTTTTGTGGAGATAATTCTGTGGTTACAGCTCATTCTCAGTAAATGGGTGGAAAATGGGAACAGAAAGAGAAGGGTGAACAGTGATGGTAAAAGAGTGGGTATTAGGAGACAAGAAGACAGTAGGCTTAGGCTCAGCTCAGCTTCATGGGAAAATGAAGAGCCACTTATTCCTTCCTAAAACTCAGCCTCTCTAAAACATTGAGGTTGAGGACAAAGAACTGGTGCATTGAAAAGTGAGACGTGGAAGGACAGGAGTAAGGTAGGCTTGGGAGTTTACTTATTGGTTTAGCTGTGTGCCAAATTAACACACAAGCTAGATAGTTACGTTTACTGTCTATAGCTTTCCTCTAGGTTAGTGAATTTAACAATATGAATGAAAAACCAGATTACAAGATTCTGAAGTGGGTAGAAGGTTTTTTTGCTTAGCTCAGGCCATCAAAGGATGGACTCTAGGTAAGAAATGGAAGTGGTAAAGAAGCAGATCTTATTCAAGCAAAAAGTCATTTAAACAGTTATCTCAGGGAAGGTACCCCTTTCTTGGGAATAATAAGGTCTCTAAGGTGCCATGCATAGTTTGAAAAAGTGAAAGCAATATGCCAAACTTCCTCATAGTACAAACTAGAAAATGAAGTTTTACCGAATCTTTTTAGCTGAAGATCTTCAGAAACCCATGAGAAATCATCTGGGCAGGGGGCTTTAGTTCGAGAAGTTTTAGAAACCCTAAAGAGAAAGGAACCAGCAATTCCTAGAAGGAAAATGGTTGTGTAGGAAGCCAGGATTATCCCAACCTAAACGCTGATGAAAACCGATAGCTCAAGTGACTTCTGTTTGACAAGGAGATTGTCACTGTTGACAGGGATGACTGGCAGGGCGGAAAAATGGGGGGATAAAGCTTTGCAGAAAGACTTCAGAGGAAATATGACACCTTCAAAACCACAGGTGTGAAGGTAAGTGAAACTGGCAAGTAAAAGTTGCTGCCATTTTTCAGAGTCTGACACTCTACATACTTTTAGTTATAAATTTCGTTTTTCTGGGTGGCCATGTGAGAGGCTAGGACATGAGAGGCCAGGAATTGAGGGCTCAAAGGATTGTTTTCTGCCCCTGAAGAGGCTCTTAGCTTTCATTCTTACATGTGTTGTGCAGTACTAACGGCCTATGAGAAGACAGACTAGCTTCTTTCCCTACCCACCGGGCCTGTTTCAAATTCCAATCTGCAATCAGCTTTCTCAGCTCAGCTCTCAGTGGCCATTTCTTGAATGCATGAACTTGGTGTGTGTGGAGATGTGAAAATGTTTCAATACGTGGATCTTGGCTTCAAGGATTGTAAGCAATCAATGAAAAAATGGGACATAATGTCAGCCTGAAGATGGATTATTCTCAAATAAAACTAATAGTATAAAGTAAAGCATAAATGCCACGTAAGTAGTATAAATATTAAGTTTTATAGGAATCCGGAGGCGAGATTCCTATATCTTTATAGGAGGGACCCTTCCCAAGGGGCAAAGAATCTGCTGGAGCAAAGGGACAAGGGGTTAAATATAACCCCAAGATGCACCATCTGAGAAACCAAACAGTGGCAGAGGTAACAATCATTTTTCTTTGTCTCTTGGAGATTAAGCAGTTCTGTGTTTTCAAGGGGGAGGAACGTGACCTGAAGTGGATGACAGAATGGGCTTTGGGGCCACGGGGCCTAGGGCTGAACCTGGCTCTGCCGTTGTTTAGCAGCCTGGTCTCCAACAAGCTCACCTCTTCATGCCTTGGGCCCCTGACTTTAACTGGGGATAATATTAGTATCTGATTCATCTGGCCGTTGTGAGCTTTCAAAAGATAAAATGTTTAGTATGCTTATCATCCTACTTGGCACAACAAATCTTAACTGTTACTTTTATATTAATATAATCATAAATAATATTAACAACACTAATAGAACCTCAGAGTCGGGTAACGTCATGAAATTCCTAATGTGTGCATGAGCACAGAGATAATCTGTAAAGAGTGGGTCTTCAGAACCTACTGTTGTTTTTTGATCTCCAAGAAAAATGGAGAAAAGAAAACAGTAGTTTTTTTGTTTCTCTGACCCACCCCGCAAGTCTGGGAGTCGGGGAGCTGCCATGAGGATCCGCCCAAGTTTTGTCGCGGGTCCCCATCTCTTCCCCTGGTGTTGAGAAGAAAGGCATTAGTTGCACCAGGGGTATGGCCCCCAACTTGAACAAACTGGAGTAGAATGTTCTCCTTCATTTCAGTTATGCTATGAGCAGGCCCAGTGACCAGCGCCCTCTGTTTATAATGCACTTGCGGCTGTTTATTGCTTGCTTCTCACTTTAGCAGGGTAAGCAAGTCGAGGCAGACCACTTTCTAGTAGATTGTGAGAAGATAGATCTCAGCGTGAGCTTGACTTGTGGGTCTGATGTGGAGAGAAGAGAGTCAAAAGGAAATATTCTTGTGGCTTTCTGTATGACTGAAAGGCAGCGAAGCTGTTGTTTGCCAGAGCAGCCGATTAAGAAGAATGACATTCTGACCACCGAATGCTAATAGGCCCAAGTGGAAGTGTGGTGACCGAAGCTGAGTCATAACTTGAGAGGAAACCAGTCTTACCCATGTTTTTTTGTTCTTTAGTGGAGACCCTTAGTAAGGCCTTCGACGACAGTGGCTTTCTACAGAGGAGAGCGATAGTAACCGTTGGCCGCAGCAGATGATTCTTCTCACTCTTGTGTCGGAACAAGAACCAGTTATGAGAAGCCCGGCTTAGGCTTTCCTTTGGTGTGGTTGATGTTGGTGGGAAGGTTGCTCACACGTCTCTTAGTTTATTAATGCATTTGGCCTGAGGTAGCCTCTCAGGGCCCTCAGTTGGACTATTGGTCTGCCTCCTACTGTCCAGGTCGTTAACAGAATTCAAATGGCCTCCATACCCCCGAGAATGAGTCTCACAAAGTCCCTCTCTTGTCTGGCAGGGGGTGGTGTGAGGCATCCTCTGGGGGCTCTTTGAATATGAAGCCTGGGGGACCTCGCCCCATTTCTGAGATGTGACCTAGGACTTGAGTGTTTTGTGCTCTCTCCAGGTGCCATACAGACAACAGGAGTACAGAGGGCCTCTGATTCAATAACGGACTCTGTAGTTTGTCCTGCGTTTATTCTTGGGGATGACTGGTAATCTGAACTCTCCAGACTTTAGGGGGAGCCTAGTGTCTGTGCATGCATAAATATGCAATTTGGACCACTTCTAATAGGGAGGGCATAGAGTTTTGTGGGAGCTGAAATAAACAATCTCAAACACTCCTCCATCCCGAAGTCGATAGAACAGGGCTCATGTTGTCACATTAGCACAGGACTGGCCTCCTGGTTTTTGTCACTCTTACACTCCGAGGAGTTACTTATCTAACCTGCAAATATTCTCAATTTGAAATTTTCCATGCCCAGTTTTCTTTTGCATGCAAATACATCTGGCCCAGGGTTCTGTTTCAACTATTTTGCTGAATGAAGCAGTGTTTACGACACCTGGTGTCATTTTCCTTTTAAGAACTTTGTTCCAAATCAGATTCAGCGTGTAGACTGAGACCTAAGTAATTCTCGCCCAGTGCCTGTGAGGAGCTCCTGGGAGCACCCTTGCCGGTCAGAAACCGTACCTGCTCTGCACCAAGGGCCTCCTTCCGGTGCAGAAGCTCCAGCAAGTACTGAGGGAGACTGTTATGTCCAGGGCTGCTTGCATGGCTCTCCCCTGGCCAGGCAGCAGACTGACTGGGAGACAGCGCTCCTTGCAAGGGGCGGGAACATCAGCCAGCTTCCCGGCATTTGCCAGGCACTCTCCTCAAACCAAGGGGCAGCTGGCTGATCATTCTTTACATGAATCAGATACTCATTTGAGCAGCTACAGTCCCTGTGACCATCAAAATCTCCCTGGTGTCCTGCTTTTCTATTAGAAGACACATGCTGGTCTCTCTACACTTACGAATAATCGATACGGGTAATGGGTTGAGTTCTACAGTTCAAAAAAATGCAACTTAAAAAATAAGAAAAGCGAATGGCTTTTCTCATCCTGTTTATCTGAATCAACTCAGAATTGACAGGAAAGCCAGTTGGGAAGACTAGAGATTTTGAAAGGGGCAACTGTGTGTGTTACGAGTCCTGCCCCACGCTCAGGAGGGAGGGCAGGAAGCAGCCCCTCCCCAGGCATTCCCCCATCGAGGGCATGGTGCACACTGCCTCTGCTCATAAGTCAGCCCTCCACGGTAAACCATTTCTTTTTCTCTGGAAATAAAAATAGACTTTCAAAGAAGTCCTTTCTCAGAATGGTAAACAATTCTCTGAAGTAAACGTCATCTGGATAACCTCTATAAAAGACCTTCTCCAGTCGGTTCCACTCTGGTTCTGATGAACTAAGACATCAAAGTTAGAAAGAAAAGTCCTGCTTCAAGTTTTACCCATAAAATGTTCTTATAGCCAGAGGAATCAGCAGTGGGTGAGTGGAAAATACACAAAGTCAAGTGGAAGATCCCTTGTGAGAAGGTCACTTGGAGTTGCTGGTGTTCTTTCATTCCTGGTCAATGTTCTTTGAACGCATACATCTCTTGTCTCTCATTATCAAGCTGCTGCCTCTCCGCATCAAACCCATCCTTCTACACTTCGCACGGGGATGCGGGAGCTCTGCAAACACCTTTAATCTCTCTGCTGCTCCCAGGTCCCTGTGAGGGCTGCCTACAGGGGATGCTAGAGTGAAACTGCCTGCCTGCAGGACGAGGTAGCTTCTTTTCCTTCCTGCTTCCCCTGAGGCTGGCTTTGCAGGCTGTGCCTTCCAGTATCACCCAGCAACACTTCTTACCCCCACGCGGTAGTGGTTCGTTCATGTGGCAACAGTTGATACCAGTTTGCAGTTTTTCCAAAACATGCAGCACCCGTCTCATGGCAGCCTCTCAAAGACGCTGTCTCAGAAGGCAGCACCTCCTCAGAGCTCTGGGCCGAACCCGCAGGCCCGTCCCCGGGCCTTAGGTTCACCAGCTCCCCCTGGCAGGGCTGTCTGCCCTCCTGGGGCCTCCCCTCCAAGGCCTGAGGCCCAGCATCATGAGAGCAGTGCACCCTCTCTGAAAGCTGAGCAGATCTGACACTCTAAGCTTCTTGTTTTAATAATTCCCATCACTTCCTTTTGCTCTCTGAGCCCTACAGGTAGTAACTATTCTATTACCATGATAACTCAGGGCTTCCCTGTGCATGTTCAATAAATCAGTACCTAGTAGATAATTCTTTGTATTCTTTACATTAAATTCTCTCCATGGGCTTAATTTGTCTCTTGACTGGTCCCAGACTGATAAAATGAGAGTCGTTCCTTTACCTCACAGCTCTCACTTGGATGTTGACTGGATCTTGCAAGATGTACCTAGAGCCAGCTGAGAGTGGTGCTCTTTGGGTGGGAATATCTGGTTGCTTATTTATTCCCTGGCCCTAAAAGACCGGGCTTTAGTATGTGTTCTTATCCCAGGTTCAAGAGAGAGGTACGTGAGGAGTCTACATACTAGCTGAGTTAGCCTTTGAATAAGATGGAATGGGAAAAGTCTTTTCATTTTTATTTGGTAAAGGAGACTTACAGAATCTCCATTTTCTCATTCTAAGTCTCCATGAAAAACTAAAATGTTCAGATGGGTTCTTTTCACTCCAGGAATCAGATATTATAGAAAGAAGAGATCTGAAAGATACATAGCATTAAGTAAGGGGAAGTTGTTGGTGGGTTTAAGTGACATAATTGAAGTTCTCAGTGTTAGAAACCCCTTTTATAAGCTGGGAGACCTTAAGGTTTGGCAAATCTCCATGCCCGTTAGCCATCTGCACCACTACAGACTGTGTGTGTACATTGAAGGATTTAGTGAATCATAGACATATGATCACTGCATGGAAAAAAATGTGTTGTGCCCAAGCATACTCTTTTCCATAAAGAAAGCATTATTGGGAAACACAAACATGTGGAAACAGGCCACAAAAATGCAGCAAATTAGTCCTTATTATCCACTCATCTATGCAGGAAAGTTTTTAAAGGTAATAAAGTCCTAGGTTCTTAAAATTGGCACTTCAGCCTCACTGTTTTTAGAGTGAAGTATACTGTGCTGGAGAACCACTGTGCTCCTAAGCATTGAGCTCCTAACTGCTTTGCAATTCAAGAGGCATCTCAAACCGGGCTGTCACCCGTTCCCAAGTTTTCCACTGCAGATCACCATCCCAAACTACCTCATTAAAATCAATGAAAACAAATAGGATTATCCAAGTGAACTGTCACTAATGCTCTTATAAAGTAAGAATGTTTTGGCACCGTCCAGTAAAGCTGCAATTCTCAGCTGTAAATGTAGCCCGTGGAAATTCAGCTGACAGCCCAACTCATTCGTTTGTTCCACATTTGTGCCTGTGCCTGGAATAAATGACAGTGTAGTTCTATACAGTCACAGCAGCATAAGGGGCATTGTTTTCTCTAATGAACAATGATGCAATCCTATGACTCCATGATCCTGGCTTGTCAAGTATCCTGCTTATTGTAATTTTTGACCACAATGGATAATCCTGTTATTTAAATATAGGCATACTCACAGCAGAAAGTCAAACCTATATGCTTTTCAAAGCAGTTTTTCTCAAGTTGCTTTCTAATTGTCCATTATTTGGGCAGGTGGGGTGGTGATTTCCTAAAAACCCAGATGAACTGTGTGCATATTTTCTTGAGTTTCTAACTAAGCATTTATTTGAAGTTCAGTATACCTCTTACGAGACCTAGCCTAATTTAGAGAGAGAAAAAAAAGAGGGAAAGAGAGAAAAATGGACCAAAAGCAGAGATGAACTATCAGAAGCAGAGATGATGACCGACCAGATAAAAAGCACAGGAATTTATCTGCCTGACCCTTGACTTGCGGGTACCCCAAATCCAACATAGGTGGCGTGATAACAGACTGTGAAGTGATCTTTCAAATGCAGTGTGATAGTCTGGTACGTAACCCAGCCGCTGCAACCACTGTGTGTTATGGTATGGTGCACAACTGTACCCCACCCCCCAACTTTCCATCCGGCCATTCTTCAGCCAGATGTACAGGAAACCGAGAATCAAAGCCACCGATGTGGTCACATGTAAACACATCCGACACTGGGGGAGGGTGGGCTTTTTAAGCACAGGACTCACCACCACGGTGACAGAGACCCTAAGGAGTGAACAGAAAATTGATGATTTCTGAGAACTCGGAACACATGCCAAAACCGTGGTAGAACAAAGTTTGTTGGTAGTGTAGAAAACTCCCAGATTGGCCCAATAGTATTCTGGGAAATAAAGCTAAATGTTACAAGTCTTTCTTTAAGTAGTTGCTCTCTTTTAAATAACCATCTGATGGTGTTTTTGCTCTCCCAGGGCAGGGAAATTTAGCACCTTCTTGTCCATCGCTGCACCTCCAAAGCTTGTGTCTTCCACACAGTTTCCATCATTATCACTTGGAATGCTGAGTAGGATTCGAAGCCAGTAGTGAAATGAGGGAACTCGGGTGGCGTGAGAAAGCAAGTGGGTTAACAAATGTTCCATTCGATGGCTCTTACTGGCTGTACGGTATTAGGCAAATTAAACACCATCTTTGAGGCTTAGTATTTCTATCTTAAAAATGAGCTTAAAGCACCCATCTCCTAGAGCTTCTGGGATGACTGACCTAAGACAGTCTTTATAATGCATCAAACCAATTGCTTAGCATGTTCTGTACGCTCAGGAAATGTTGATTCCCTCTCCACACCCTCCCCTTCCTCATTATGCTTCCAGGCATCTTACCAGCTTTGAAACTTCTCAGCCTGAAAATGATACCATTTGACATATACAGAATATTTAGTTTATAACTATCTTGTTGACCAGGTTAGCTCAAGTCATGGCGGAATGGATTGGTTCCTGAAAATGTTGGTTTTCCCGTCATTTTGGGAAGACTGCAAGGGTGTCAAGAGTTCATCCTTCTACCTGAGAAATGCACTCCAGTTTCTGATTCCTGTAGATCGGAACCCAAAACGGAAAGAATTTTCAGATGGTGGGGCATGGAGGGGAGGAAACGTGATTCTGGAATAAATATTTCCGTATGCTCTGGGCCAAAATAGGATGTATGGATTCACCCACAACTAGGTTTGGACCCCTAGCTTTGGGACAACTTTGGAAATTTTAATGCTCTCAAGGACTTTAGAATTAACGTGAAGTCCCTAGAATTATACAGCTGTGGGTAGGGTGACTCTATGTCCTGATTTTCCCACTATGGTCCAGAATTGTGTGTGTTCTCTGAGCAAAATTATTAGTAATGCCCTTTTTATTCTCCAGTGTCACAGCTTAAATGATATATTATGTGGGTTTCATTGCTTGGAAGGCTCCAAGCCCTCAATTGTAAATCACTAATCAAAAGAATCTGCATTGGCCCCCAGTACTATGCTATTGTTACTGGTGCTCCTAATATTGTTTCTAATAAACAGACATTTTCAGGAAATTCATCTTTGAATAACACTTGAGTGTACAGTGAGGAACTACTGAGGGCAGATACACTGATGTAGAGTTTTGGGTTTTTGCAAATCCACACCTTTGTGGGGGGCCATAATTTATATAATTGATGTGTTAATTTTATTTTTCTCAAATTATATATTCTTTTTCTATATGCCTCTGAGCTCTCCATTCAATTGGTTTATTGTTTTGTCCCTGAGCACTTATATGCATTTAATTACCATAGCCTTAGAATATGTTTTGATGTCTGATAAGACATGTTTTGTCTTACCCAACTTTATTCTTAGTTGTTAAAAGTTTCTTGACTACTCTTACAAATTTATCTATAATCCATTTTTTACTGGAATGGCAAGTGACAGGCTCTTATTTACACTTTTCAAAGTACAAGTATCAAAGCCCTATAAAATTTCCTTCTACCAGTCTAACCTGTTCCATCTAAGGATCTCGGGTTTAACTGTACACCTGGATTTGATTTTTCATATGTTTATACATGTTATGGATGGGTGGTGAGATGTACTTGTCTTTGGTGACAAGTGTTATGAAATAAAATTTCTTCCTAATTCAGAGCAGACTATTAACATGATGTACAATCAAGACATTCATGGAAATTTAATGACAAAACATTCCAAGAACTGCAGAAGGGCGCTTCCCTCATCTTTTTATCCCACACCCATTAAAATGAAAACTCCTTTTGGCACAAGCGAGGGAGAAGCCAGGTAGAATTATCTGGGGTGTACCAGGCTAGAAAGGGCCTTTTCGCTTATAAATGAGTACCAACTCAGCTGTTAAATACATGTGAAAATTAATGGCATTTACAGCCATTGTTAGGGCTGTGATGTTTATACAAAAGCCTTCACACTAATAGGAAAGAGAGGGTTTATGTTGAACAAGTCCGTGCTGGTTGTTTTCCAACATGCTTGAAATGATTCACAAATCAGGAGAACCTTAAAATTGTTAAGTATCAGGGATAAGCCAGTAATGGTACTGTTGGGGTTCTGAGTCATGTCCAGAATCAGATCTCCCCCAAAGCCCCTAGGAATCTCATACCAAGCTTCCCAAGTTGAATTTACTGGGTATGATGGTACCCTTTAAGAAGAGATCTACTCTATCTGTGCATTTCCCTGTGAAATCTGCAGATCTCAATATAAATGAATAGACTTGGATGGACTGCAGATGTAGGCTGAATGTGCATATGATGTTAATCAAAGCACATATGTAAATATTCCCTTCCTTTATGACCATGGGTACAATGCTAGTTAAGACACAGATTTTTGTAGAACAGAGATAGGTGTTCCTATTTGGGTTATTGATTCAAAATAGTGTATAGTCATTATTCAACTTGAGCTGCTCACCGTCTCCATATTTCTACCCAAACAGGAATCATACCACTCTAGTTACTGACCAAGAACCTCAACCTCCTATAAAGAAATCCTGAACATGGACTGAGTTGAGAACCTTCTCCGATAGTCCTCGACCTCATCTCCAAAAGGGAGAATAAGATACTGGTATGGCAGCCTAGAGTTTTTACCCAGCAAGTCAATTAATCCACAAGGCTCTAATTTTTATATCACTTCCTTCCACCACATTCCCATGTTTCTTACCCTAGAGGCGCTACAGAGCAGGTCGCACACCCAAGCACAGAGCAAACTTCAGTGATTCTTCTTCCAATAACGTCTTTGCTGAGATGGCTGGAAGCCTTGGGCTGGAGTTCACGGCCTCTCTTTTTCTGTGCCCTATATATGGTGCACACTAAAAAAACCCAACCCCAGAATACTGAGCTCTTACTATATGCCAGTCTCTGCTCTAGATGCCTAGGACACATCATTGGACAACATAAAAATCTTTGCCATTGTGGGACTAACTTTCCAACTGCTTCCCAGGAATCCCTGTCCATCCACAGGGAACAGGTTACAGAATTCTGAGATCCAAGGTAGTATTCTCATCACAAAGGTGCATTTACATCTCTTCATCCAAACTCTTTTTTAAGGAACTCAGGCATATTGATATATTAACAAAAATTATATTCTTTCATCTTGAAGAAAATAACATGCATCTGGTTTCAGCTTTGTCATTTTATTATCATATCTATCTGTGCTGTTCCCCTTGGTGTTTGGAATATCAGTCATCATTGTGAGGGGCTTTCTGCATTTTACATCAATAGTTGTTGATAGCTGTTACAGAACTTGGGTTTTAATTCCTCTGCAAGAATTACAGCAGGACAGAAACTGCCAGATTTTATCACCGATGATGATATAGGATGTAAATTGATGTAAAAGGAAACTATATTTAATCCTCTCATGCTCTTAATTTTCACCTAATGCCATGAAGCACTTGGGAGAGAGAGGTTGTCGGGCTGAAAATATCTTTATTTCACCCTTCCTCTTGAAGGACACTTTAATCAGGCACACAGTTATATACGTCAACAGTTATTTTCTTTAGCATTTTTTTCTTTCTCAATCAACATTTCATATTAATGTCTAAATAGAGATCCAATTTATACCTGATATTCATATTTTCCCAATTACTTAAAAAAAATGTCTTTTCATGGTTGGTTGATTTGAATCAGGTCCTAAACAAGATCCACAAATTGTATTTGATTATTAGCTCTCATATGTCCCTGTCAACGCTAACATTATTCTTTCTTTTTTTAATGCCATTTTTTTCTTCTGTTGAAGACATCAGATGCTTATCATGTAGAATAACCCCACATTCTGCATTTGGTGGGTGGCTTCCTAGTAATGTCTTTTAACTGGTTTCCTTAACCCCTGTATTTTGTGTACATACAGGCAAATTAGATCTGGAGGCTTGATTGGTTCTTAGTTTTTTTGAGGGGGAGGAAGGTAGCTAGACTGTCTCCTGGACAGATGCGTGTGCGTCCTGTTGCCCTATATCAAGTAGCATGTAATGTCTGATTGTCACACTTTTAAAGGTGTTAAAACTGGCCCAGCCGGTGCTATCAGCCCAATCCCTCAGTCATATAATTCTGGCAGATTAGAGGGGGATAGTTCTTGAAGTGTTTCTCTGAATATGTAAGCAATCTGTGTTTCTTTCACAAGTACAGACATGTACTAGAAAACAATAAAAATCACCCTCACTCTCCCCCTCCAAATCCACACACGCGCACACACACACACACACACACACACACACACACACACACACACACACACACAAATGCTATGTGTATAGTTCTGTATCCAGCTTTTCTCAGTTAACATGAACCAAGAACAGTGTTTAGGTTTCCTAGGCAATAAATAGGAAGCAAAGAACATCCGTGGCAGTGATATTATGCTTATGAGTTTCTCTGGTTTCCTGATAGAAAGTCAGCCCTCCATCTACTCCGTAGACCTCCAAAGTATCACAAAATATACACCCTTTAGACCCTCATTGTCACTGCTGGCAATTTATTACCGAGCTTCTAGATGACTGAACATTGGAAAGCAGCCTCTATTTTCTGCTACTTCAGATTTTAAGCTCTATCCTTGAATCACGTTTTTATTTTTTTTCCATAAGGCTTTTGGTGGCCCAAAGAAGCTAATAGTCAGATAAATATACAGCCAAAAATGTGGCTGAATAGTATGCTGATTCCAAATTGGCATATAATATTGGCAGGTAATCTGTATACTTAAATTGCATAAATCCAAATAGCCCCATACAACTTGCCTACATGTTGAGATACCTAGAAGGTCTCTGTTTGGCTATGGGGTTGAAAATCCACAGAAATGTTGCAGAAGATTTTGTGGGTAAAGTGGTTGTCCTAGTAACGTTTGTTTTGAAAATATTCCAGTTCCTGATCAGCTGCGTCCTTCTATGGCATTGAGCTAGAGGCTTATATGTGCCTGTGAACAGAGGATGCTAGTCAGTTTTTCTCAATTAATGTTAAAATAATCCAGCTTAGAAACCAGCAGTTTTATAAAATAATCAAGAAGCTAGATTAAAATGTGTTTTATGTTATTTTGCTATGAAATAGGCTCTGAATTCCAGAGTAGAAAATAGCTTTTGCGTGACAGTGGAACAAAGAGAGGGCTCGTGAAGGTTTCTTTGGGGGAGTCAAATGGCAAAGCCCAGGGTTTCAAGGTGAATTTTTTGTTGTCCCCGTCACGGCCCTGGTACTGAGGTTAATTTTGAAGAGCTGGAAGAGGCACAGGGCTCACTTCCTGAGCTGCTCGGGGGTCCATGGAGTAGTGTGATGTGTCTGCACACAGGACGTCTGCAGCAGAAGGCAGACTTGGTACCTGGGCTTGAACCCATCCTGCCCAAACTCCTGGCAGGCCAGAGGCTCCTTAGTCTCCTTCAGGTAAAGACAGGACAAGATTTAATGCTCTGGAAAATACTAGTCCTGCTTCTCTGATTTCCCGATCAAATGCCTACCTCTTTGTCTACTTCGCAAACCTGCCAAGAAACAAAATCCACACCCTCGAGACGGGCATCCTTACTGCTGGAGTTCGCTGGGGTGCTTTTAGGTGACCCCGGCTGGGACGCCCTCGTGTCCTGCTGCTCCCGGAGGTTTGCAGCTCTGTCTCTGACTCAAGTTTGTTCGCCACACCCGCTCCCAGGAAACCCCCTGTTTGAAGCCCTCCGGTGGGAGCTCTTCAAGAACTGCCTTCACTGAGCTGCTCTTCAAAAGAGGGCTTTTGGTTTTAACACTTTAAGAAGGTGAGAGAGCAGAGGACATCCCTGTGCAAACTGTTTCTGATTTTGTATAAGTATTGTCAAGGGTATTGTCCATGGGACACTCAAAGTAAGGCTATAATTTTCTTTTGGGGTTGAAAGCCAGGGCAAACAAAAAGCCTCTTCTTATGAAACCGGTGGACTTTTGTCCTTTCTGATAAGTAGAGTGTGTTAGCCTAGCTGCCATGATAAAGATGTCCCAAAATGCAGGAGCGTAAACGGGAGGGAAGCGTATTATCATTTTGTATATGACTCCATAGACCGGTGTCCAGAGCTAGCAGGAGGCTCTCCCATCGTCAACACACAGCTTCCGTCTGAGTTCAGAGCCATTGCTCTAAGGGACAAAGGGTAGGGGAACCCAGAAGTGGCTTATTTGAACTCATTTCCTACCAGCCAGGAAGCAGTCTGATGGCCTTGCCTGGCTGTGAGGGAGGTTGAGAAGAACTTGACCATTAAAGAGGAAAGGAGGCGTAGATATTGGTGGACAAGCCGAGTCTCTGCCGGACTTTGCCCCTCTAGCCACCCCAAATACCCATGTGTACCCTTCTTCCCACACCTTCTCCATCAGGCTGCAAGTCCAGAATCCTCTCCATCAAGTCTAGATCTAACTCCTGTGATCTGGTGACCTTGAAATTCAGAGACAAGTTATCTTCAGCCCCACCTTCCTCCCCAAATACCACAATAAACAAAGCTTTATGACCATCTTTTTGTGCATAACCGCAATAACAGCTCCCATTCAGAACAGTGACAGAGGAAGAACACCCAGCAGTCACTGGGCCATAGTGACTGTCCTGTTCACCCCACTGGACAGGAGCTGTGGGCCCCATGCCCTGACGGTACAGGGGCCCCTTGGTTAGGCCCGGATGCCGGGAGCCACGCCCCTGTGTATTGTCCTCTCTGGCACTTTGGGAAGGTTTCCTGTCTCTATCCTTCATGGCCACATATGAACCGGGCATAATGCATTGCCTGCTGGTGAAGGTTTAGCAGGCTAGGGATTATTTGAAGGTTCAGATAGCCACAGGCTTTTGCAGGCCAGGCTTGTGGTTTCTTTGGCAATACAATTCCCTTAAAACCGAGTAGAATTATGGCCTGCTTGCTTCCTGTCAGCTCCAGACACCAGGAACTGCTGCCGAAGAGCTCATCTATTCACACCTCTTGGCCAGGAGATTCCGTTCTTGCTTTCCATGGTCTCCATGCTCAGCAAACCTCCCTCTCTCAATTGCTGGAGACCCCCTAGGGGCCTTCTGAGGCAGTAGGTTTGAGTGAGAAGGCAACAGCCTCAGCCTTTACCTTGTCAGTGGCCCTACTGTGTGACAGGGAGCACTCCCCATTCAGCCCTAAGGAAGGCTTGAGGTTACAGTCTCATCGCTCAGTGTATTTGGTGCTACAAAAGCAGTTGTATTTTTCTAATCTTTGAATTACCAGACTTGTATTCAATTTTGATTGCAGGCTGCAGGCAAGAGAGAGTTTCCTTGAGCAGAGATCTGTTTCCACTCTAACTAGCTGTCACCTGAGTGAAGCTGTCTTCTGAGGCTTTGCTAAAATTGCCACTCACCAGTTATCTGTCACTGACAGTAGTTACAGCCAATGTTTACCGTGATAGGACGGGGCAGCAGCTTTATAGATTTCTTTGTCCTCAGCGCCTGTTGGTTGACCATGAAGGCATTGTCCTCACCCTAAGGTTTCTGTTTTCACTCCAGGATTCCACTTGCAGACACCCCCTTCTGTACTGTTAGGGTTTAATCTAAGCTGATAGAATGAAAAGACCCAAAACTGCCGGAGCAAAGTCCTAGCCCAGCGGCCAACAGACCAGGGCTCGGACAGAGGCTTTGCCGTCCTGAGTACACAGCCTCACTGGGTTCCAAGTAATTGCCCCTGTCTCTGCCATTACATCTGCATCCTGCCTCACACACTAACGGGTATGACTTGTGAGTTGCCCCTATCACTTCCACTTATTTCCCATTGGCTTAAAGTTAGTCTCATGACAAGGAAAATGGGAAACATCATTTTTAGAAAGGAATAGACATGGTGAGCAGCTACGATTCCCAATGCAGAATTGAGTTATCTTGTTTTCTTTTTGCCCAGGTGATCAGGAAGCTCGAAGTCAAATTTGTAGCATTGGGGTGTGTGTGTGTGTGTGTGTGTGTGTGTGTGTGTGTGTGTGTGTGTGCACGCGCATGTGACAAGGAGAATTTGCTTCTCTCAGTTTGCTCTTCACCACCCTGCAATTATGCCTGGAGACCTTTGTGGCTTCCTGCCAGCACTGACCATGAACTTTGCAGTCTTTACTAAGCACTGAATGAATGAAGGCAAATTCCTGAGATACAGCGCGAGGGCCCCTTTATAGCTCAGCGTTCCTCAGCTTCTGCCTGGATCCCCCAGAACTCAACACGCCTGTACTCAGAGGGATCATGTCTATGGAATGACTACGTCAAGGGCCAGGGCTGCCTGTCACTCTTCGAATTAAATGCTGCTTTTCTTCAGAGGAAAGAAAAAAATACATATATATATATATATGTATTAGCTATTACATTCGAGACATTTTCTATATATTTTTCCTTTCAAAAATCTTGATGTTCTGTTTTGATTTTTTTAAACTCTTCATCCATACGTAGTCTACTGTAAGCTGACCCAAGTCCTTTTTGGGAAGGGCTGGGGTAAAAACAAACAGTAAATACGCATGTGACGAAGGAACATTCACCTTCAGTTTCCCATCTATTATGGAAAACGTTAGTCATCTTAAATATACCAAGACTGAACTCTGTTTAATTCACAGTGTGATGGCCTGCCTAACATATTACCTGATACCCTGCCATTCCTGGGCTAGAGATTCATGCCATACTGAACTGCAAATGCCTTTGGGAGGAGTAATCATTGACAGTAGTACTATCAGTCATCACCGCTATAGTGCGAATTAGCTAAGCAGATGAGTTTCATTGTAATAGCTGCTAAAGAGGGATGGGTCTGAAGAAATTCGACACAAGACCCACAGAGGAATGTGCCTTCATTCCCAAAGGGTGAGAAGCTCCAGGAAGGATGTAAAATAGATGTAAAGGAGGCCCTACAGTATCTGGATGGCTTGCTGAGGCACACTAGGGCAGCAGAGGGTCAGGGGCTGACATTGTCTTGCACTAGTTTACCAAGAGCTTTCACGGAGCTGCTCTCCTGTGACCCTCCAGAAGCCCTGTTGTGTTGGTTGAATAAAGATGAAGAAACAAGGCCCCCAGGGGTAACTAATACATAAGGAGCAGAGCTGGGACGCCCACGTGTATCTTGCCACAAATCTCCTCTCGCTCTACCACACCCGTGCCTCCCAATTCTGGATCGTTTCACCAAGGGTTGGTCTCACATCAAAAGACAAAATTCAAGGATGTGTTTAAGGGGACAGGGGAAGATTTTTTTAGATGAAGAATGGAATGAAAGTTTTCAGCATGAAAACATAAATACTTTATTCCAAAAGCTGAGAAAGAACTTACTCATGGAGGGTAATGTGTCGGGCCTCTTGTCCAGGCCAGTCCCCGCCTTGGTCTTCTTCCTTCGTCCAGTGGACATTGCATTTGCTCCTTCCTTCCTGAGGGGCTTCCCATCTTCAGCCTCACACCATTTCTCAGTCTTGCCCGTCCCACGCACAGGAAGGCCTCCCAGCGCTGCCCTGGCGCTGGCCTCCTGGGCCCCCTTTCCATTGTCCCCCAGCTTTTGAACGACAGGCATAGTTCCCTCCTCCCATCTACTCCCTCATTCCTCTGAACACTGGTCTTTGCTTCTCATCCCTGTTTTTGGTAAAGTTGTTCATTATCTCCAGATAAATTCAGAGGAACCATCTCCGTCTATTCCTGTCCTGGTCGTCATAGGGCGTTGGACAGGACTGGCCCCTCCCGGCCTCCCCCTTCCTCTTCCTGGACGCCACCCTCTCACGGTTCACCTTCCACCTCTCTGAATTCTTCTTGGATCACCTCTCCCTGCCCATCTCTCTGAAGTCGGCATCGACCCTGAGTGTCTTCCTGTTTCATTCTGCGGTCTTCTCACTCTACCTCCCTACCTGGGTACCTGTCTCCATCTCTAGCTTTATCTCATCGTTTACCTATATTTCAGTTCCCCAAGCTCATGAAGAAACAGTGTATCTGTTATTCAAAGAAACAGCTCATCTCTCATTTGCCCCACAAATGTCCAGTCACACCTGAAATCCATGACTTCTGGAATAGAACTTCTTCCTCTTTGCCCTGCTTGGTCCTGGCCCTCCTCCCACGTTGCTCATGCTAACTGGTGGCACCACCATCCATCTCATCTCCCAAAGGAAAGCCTGGGATCATGTAGGATTTCTCCCTTTCCTGCCCCCATGGCCTTCAGGTCTTACTGACTTTCCCTTCTAGCATCTCTTGGAGCTGCTCCCACTGCATCATCTTTCCCACGATGGCTCAAGTTAAAACCATGCTTGGTTCTTGCCTAGAGTGTCAGTGGTTTCCCTGCCCATGTTCCGGGCTCATGTCTCTCCCATCCAAGCCAGTGTTTCTCAAATAAAACTTCAGTTCCTCTTAAAATCCTTGATAACAACCCCCTAAGCTCAGAAATGAAATCTAAAACTTTTCTGTAGGACATGTAACATCTTCAAGAGCCATAAGCGATTTTTCTACCTCTCCAGCCCCAACCCCTGCTTCCATCCACTGCCCCCCACTTCAAATCCCTCTGCCCCTGTTCCTTTGTCTGTTAGCTCTTCTCTCCAACCCTGTTTATCATCCTGTCTAATCTATACCATCTGCTCACTAAGTTTTCCTGAGTGCCCTTGATGGAGCTCCATTCCAAATACATTGGGACTATAGAGAAAGGAACAGCTATGTTTGCCGAGGGAAATCTGCACAGAGGAGTGTAATGACTGTGCTGAGTCTTGGAGGGTGAGGAGAATCCTGTTCCGTGACCCCCGAGGACTGGCAAGTCCTACCTCTTTCTCGTGTTGCACTGCTGCCCTGGGACACTGACCTGTCTGTTACTCCTGGTGGACTGTGATCTCCTTCAGCACAGGGACCCATCGTAGCCCTGGGAGTAGCCCCGGTGCTGAGCACAGTGCCGGCCCTTTGTAGGCCTCAATAAGCTTGTTAAATTAGACTGAATCAGAGTAGCCCAAGGCCACCGAGCTCATTACTGTCAAGTGGTTGGCTTAAGGAAAGTGGCTCCCCATCCTCAGGAAGACAGGGCCTAGAATCTTGACCCCATTAGCACCCTGTTCCAACCCAACCTGCCAACTGGCTCTGACTTTCCGAATGCTAGCCTTGTGTACCACGTGTGAGCTGAGTATGTGTGCACCAAACATCAGCTTGGCATTGGGTATGTAGTCTGGAAACTGAACCCATTTCACTCATCAAATTTACAGCACTTTTAAGCCTCCCGGGTTAGTTTTGAATCAAACCCAGACTTCCTAGTGTTTTAGCTCATTTTCTTTTGGCAAAACACATCTTCCTGTTGTTAAGAAGAAAGACTTTACGAAGATTACTTAAGAGTTTGACTGGTTTCTTGAACACCAGCTAGCTTTATAATACAGGATTTTAATAGTATGAGTGTAAATAAATTAGAAACACATGGATTCATATCCCCCCAGAATCTTCAGGCTGTTTAACATTTAGAAGAGGTATTTGAGGAAAAATGCAGTTGAGGGCCCATCCGATTCCAATTGTAGAATGTTTTAACACTTTCTCTGATCTCACAGTATGACTCTGCAAGCTTGTAGGAGTATCATTTCACTAATTCGTGATAAGTGAACTATTTGGTGACTACAGTCAGCTTGCGTGAAGTTAAACTCCTTAGACCGCAAAATCCCACTTAAGTAAAATGGGTCTCCACTGGAAGGCCAGGCAGGCCTCCACCTCAGTCTCCAAGTCTGACCCAACTGGTAACATAGAGAAGCTTTCTTTCAAGTTCAGGGCAGCAGTCCTGCAGAGGTTGGTGGCCCCAGCGTTTCATTAGGAATGCGAGGCGTGGGGAGATGTGGGCCTCTCAGGACACAGGAAAGGAGTGCAGGGGGCCAACCTGTCTCTTTGATGGAAAGTTCTTCTTTCATTATGAAACTACTGCCTCATTTGGCACAAGCCAAGTACATGCTGGGAATAGCAGGGTAATTGCAGGTCATGATGATCTAGTAGGATTAGTTTGTATAAACTAGTTAGTTTGTATAAACATGTTCTGTGCCCAGCTATGTTTCAGTTAAGCTGCACACAGAGAATTACCAAAGCGGGCCAGCATGGTTCAGTGTCACAAACCATTTATTTATACAAGAGATCCCTAGAAGTCTACCAACCCAGGGGATAGCCATCTTAGGGAATCAAAAGGACCCTGTGGTAGTTACTTTAAAACCAGCTTAAACCAGGCCCTTGAGTAAGCAGCATGGACAGTGATCCCTCATGGGGTCCCGTCGGGAAGCAGGGAAAGCCGATCTTTTGAAATAACTTTTCTATCATGAATGTCTATTGATTTCATTTGTCCTAGAGGAATGTGAACCCTTAAGTGTGCGGGGCTGTGGCTTCAAAGATAGAAGAATAATCTTTATGTAGGGTGCTCCTTCTGTATCCAACGAACTTCTTTTGTTGTCTCTGAGAAATAGCTGTCACTCTCCTGGGGTTCAGGAAGGCAGTCAAGAAGCCCCTTTTGCATTTTGATGCCTCTAGTGGGAACCACAAATGGTAGCCACACTGGGCATGTTCACTGAGCACTTACTGAGCGCTTCCTGTGGGCCAAGGTCTGGGTTCAGGACTGGATGCATATGGTAATCATAGATGACATGAAAAACAATGTAACATCTTCTAGAAGGTTATAATCTGGGTGTGAAGGGGAGGAGGGAAGAGACAGATATGTAAGCCAGAAACATTCAATAACTGCTGAGACAAAGCTGGGGACAAAGAGGGGAGCACAAACTCCCCTGGGAAGGAAACAATTCATTTTGGGGAGATCAAGAAAGCCTTCCTAGGGGAGGTGATTTCCAGGCAGGTCTTAAAGGGCAGGTTGGAGCTTGGTGGTCGGTCAAGGTCGGTAGCAGCCTTGGAAGAACCGATAGGTAGGGCAGTCAACGGGACAAGGGACTTGTCTGAGTGGACTCGGTGGGATTGCCTTCTGATTGGTGTCCCCTGTGTCACCTTTTGAAGAGTGGTTTGGTTTCTGTCTTGGGTATTCCTCTAACACCCTGCCTCTCGTGGGTTGCTTTGACTTTTATCTAATCTTGGCGATCTTTTTTCAGTTCAATTCAGCATTCGTTGACATTTTACATTCTCCAGCTCTGTATGGGCCCCGCAGGGGCTGCGAGAGGCGGAGGACGCCCCAGCTCTCCCAGGGCACGTGCGCGTGGGCGTGGCCTCCGTGGCCGCGCTGCGCTGCTTTGCAAGCATGTTGATGAGATTTATCTTCTAGTCCTTAAAGGCCGTCCAGATCAATGACTGATAGTTCAGCCTTGGCTCGATTAGGAAGTTAGTGAAAATGTCACAAAATCTGCTAGGCATGGAAGTTGAAGTGTCCAATGTAAACTGTAACCGAAGCTGAAGATGGTGCAACATGAATTCTTTCTTACGACAAACACAATCCCCAGGAGTGAGACCACAGCTGATTCATCTATCTTTCGTATGTTTTAAGACAAGCACAATTTTTCCAAAATCTGAAATTGTCTGTTATAGGAACATATGCATAGGGGAGACATTAATGTAGACTTTCCTGGCACTAGCATCTCCCGAGCTATAAGGATAAGGGTACCTAAGACACAACTTCCAGAACTTACAAGGTTGCATGAAGTTTCTCCATACTGCTTGCTGCTTCATTGTTTTTATTTCATTGGCTGATGAAGGAAGACAATTGCTAATCTAATTATTAGTCTGACTCAATAGACTCTCTTGTCTGAGAAAAAAAGCCACACGCATGAGGGCACTCGCTTCTATTTTGGGGAATAAATACTAGATTGAGGAAAGTGCTCTTTTATTTTGTGTACCTGGAAAATCTTATAAAATAGAAAGGAAACATTGAAGCCATGGCCTTTATGGTCAAAAGAGGCTGTACTGTGTCTGTACGTACCAGGATGGGAGGGATACTGAGGACCCCCTGTCACCTGCTCAGGACACCCAACTCAGATCCTTCTCACCTTAAACATGCCGTAAATCAAGAAGGCTTTCACTGAAGCACCAGCCCTCTGAAATGTTCAAACTGACTTCCAGAATTCTCATCATTATGAGGAGAAATTGTACTGCCCAGTGAACTTCCAGCCAAATACTCTCTTCGGTCCCAACTTTTTTCTTCCCACCCTATTTCCAGGAACCCAACTGAGTCAATACGAAATTATTAAATGATTTAAGAAGTCACATGACTAAACTTTGCTACTGATGATTAACACAAGAGGCATAATTGCTTGGATTCATTCATTTGAGGTTTCCTTTCATTTTGTTTTGTTTTTTACATTCTGGTCATTTGGGCATTTACCAAGTGACTAATACTCTTTAGTATCATCAGTTTATCCTGAACCCAGGACCTTTCATTTGGGCCAAGTATGCTTGTGATTATTCAGGTATTTCTATGGGGTTTGCAGTCCCAAATACTGAAAGCTCTGTATGGGCTACACCGTATTTTCTTATTTATTTTCTTATCTTAAAATTGACCTATGAAGTGGTCTGAAAGGGTTTGATTATTCACATTTCACAGAGGAGGGAATAGACCCAGAGATGCTAATTTAGACCCAATTATACCGAGTTGAACTCTAATAAACGGCAGAGCTGAGCCCTGACTCTCTGCTCTCCAGGGTCAGTGCCGCTCCCAGCACACAGGAGCGTCGTCACGAGCCTGGTGTGAGTCCCCCCAACCCTGCCAGTGGCCGGCTGCCCGACTGGGTTCCTTCACCAGAGATCAGACCTTTCGGAGAAGTCAGTGCCCCAGGCAGGACGACGACCAGCTGCTCCTCAAACCGATCATCTTTAAATATCATCTTTATTTAGTGAGGGCATAGATAAACTGGCAAAAAAGAAATCCAACAGTTCTTTGCTTTGAACCGTACAGCCATCCCCTGTCCTGCCGCTCCAGCCCCTCCACAATGAAAGCATTGATGATCCACATAGGCGCCATCAAAGACCCAGTGGAGGAGCAGAGGGGAACGTGCCACACTGCCTGTGGCTCAGCACGT
Source organism: Manis pentadactyla (assembly GCF_030020395.1). NCBI lineage: Eukaryota > Metazoa > Chordata > Mammalia > Pholidota > Manidae > Manis > Manis pentadactyla. Next base: position 106,209,160 of record NC_080030.1, on the reverse strand, counting down.
GCCTTGAGAAAGCCCTCCGTGTCCACCACTCCCACAGATCTGTTCCCTCTGCCCCTTTCTGGGAAGGGTCAACACGCCATGCCCAGGCCTGAGATCGCCTGGAATCTCTTTCCCTCTCTTAGCAGAGTAACTTAATTTAGTCTCAGCTCCTCTCTCTCTAAACTTACAACCTCCTCCTACAGAACCATATAAATCCTTAATTATGTCAAAGATCATTTCACTGAGAATGAGGATGTCTTTGAACTCAGCCAACCAAAGACCCAGGGCCCAGTACCAGCCTGTCTGGTGGGGAGGGAGGTAGGGAGGAAATTATTAAAATAGGTACATCAGTTCTTTCCTGTTACTTGCCTATGATCAAGTAAAAGATTAACTATATGTGTGCTTAAATATATATAACACAAATAGGATACAATTAAATACATATAGCACCAAAAATATGTGGGCTAAGCAAAAGTGGTGCCGACTTACATTTCACCAATTATATAAAAAACCACGGGACAAAATCATTCTGAGCTAACAGACACCATATTCTCGATCAACTGCAAAATGTTTAAATTCCTTTTTCCTGTTTATTACTTTTTTCAACTCACTGAGAAGATTTAATAATTCTAAAATAACCTCAAAAAATATATGCAGCAAAACTGATAGAACTATAGAGAGAAATGTACAGATGGCTCTGTATTTTCTCTAACATTTGGTGTTTTCAGCATCCCTTCCAGATTTTGTCTGTTCTAACAGTTGTGTAATGGTATCTAATTGTTGTTTTAAGACCTTGTCTTTTTATCACCTATGCTTAGCATAATGTGGCAAATGTGGAGATAGAGAAGTCACTCGGTAGATGTTTTCTAGTTGATTTTCCAGATTAAATAGATTATGTCTATTTCTATACATATGTACATGCAGACACACGTAAGTATATGCAATACATATTTTAACCTGAAATGTTTTTACATTTATTAGCAGCACACATTTATGTGACAGTAAAAGTATTATCTTTAGAAGAGAAATAAGTGATAAGAAGTTACTCAATATGGTGAGCCATTGATTCTCGTACCTGAGAAAAGTTTTGAAACACCTAGGTCCATTGAAATCATCCTATCTGTGGCAAGCAGGGTCTTAGTTCTCAGGTGCCACCTGGAAGACCAATGTTCCTCCTCCCTACCTAATGATTTTTTTCTGCTTGTGAAAGATGAAGGGGTCATTTGAACTAAAGAGACCTGAAATGCTGGTTCCAAGAAATTTTCTTGCTTGTCTTTATGAATTCTTCCTCTCTGGATGGAGTAAAGCCTTCACAGTTGAGTTTGCTACCTGACTAATGTTTTCTGTGACTTCATTCTTAACACATCGAGGGAGTTCTTTGTAGATTAGCGTTGTGTTTTGGAAACACAAAGAATACCAGAAACCATAGCGAGGTGTAAAACACTGGCCATTAGTTTGGTCAATAACATCTTCCTAGCAAAAATGTTTAAGTTTGGTCCTTTGAATATAAGCGCTTTTAGGAAGTATATTAGACAGTTTGGCAATTCACTTAGAATTAAAATCTCCTATTATTTCCTCTTAAGGAAACCCTGCAGAGTTTATCCCTTGAGTCTTGATTATTCCCCACCTTTTTTCTGTGAGCCAATCCGCAGTCATTCACTAAGCATCTTTACATGCTCTGCTCAGTGTTAGACAAGACCAGCCCCCTAGAATTTGCAGAGGTCCAGGCTGGAACACAAATGGAAGCTTCTTTGACCTGTGTCTAAATATTTCAAGGTTGCAAATAGCAGAACATGATTCATCCTCCCACCATGATAGATATGCATTCATAATTACGTTCAACTTTAGAACACTCTAAATCCTTGAGGTCCCAGGCCCCAGATCTCAGCCTATGTGCCTTCTCCTCCTTGTCCTGCTCTAGCCTGCGTTACTGGCATCACTGGGCACCTTGCATGCACACCTGTGGACAGTCTCACCTGTGTACACAAGCTTTGTCCATAAGCTTCTGCAAATAGCCCGCCTTGGCACTCCTTGGATCTAAGAGTGAGCACGCATTTGCTTCATCCCTTCTCTGGAGGACAGATCAAGAAAAAAGACCTGGGCATGCCCCCAAGGGAGGCCCAGACCATCAGGACAGGGAATTGCTGGCATCTGGGTAAGCAGAGCGTGGTCTAGAAGCAGGGAGCTCGGGATCAGGTAGAGGTGGAATCCAGGCAGGCACATCTCGCTGGTCCTGCAGACCTCGCGCCTCAGGCAGGACTGCGGAAAGAGAACAGGCTGGGTCTCTGAAGTACAGAACCTCCTTTCTTCTTTCTCCAGGTATAAAAGCAGCGCTCATGCTAGATGAGGAGACAGACATCTACACAGGCCAGAGTCTGACCTTATTGTCCAAGAGGAGACTGACACAAGCACACATACTCCGCTGAGACACACTCTACTCAGCGTGGGCCGTGCAATAATTCAGGCGTGTGTGTCTTGCAAGGATGATGTAGGGAAGCATGACTTGGCTGGTGGTGTCAGGAGACCTGTCATTTGAGCTGAGTCTTGGGAGAAAGCATTTGCCAGGCACGTGTATGCCTGGATATAGACAGCAAAGAAGGGAGTGGTAGGAGATGAAGCTGAAAAAGAGTCTGTGGTCAGATTATAAAGGGCCTTGAGTTTGGAGTTTGTTTTGCTGAAAATGGGGAGTATGAGTTAGGGAACAGTGAAGGGAAAAGCTCGAGAGACAGACATGAAGAGATGATGCTAAGAAGTATTTCAGGGCAACAGGCAACCTCTGAAGTATTTTAAGCCAGCAATTGATTTGAACATATTTGTGTTTTTAAGTAATGATGTTTGCAGTGTGTGGGGGGCAGAGGGGAGAAGAGGGGATGGAGGAAAACTAACTAAGAATCTGGTTGATAATGGTCAAATGAGAAATGAGGTCATAGCCTGGACTAAGTGGAGAGGATAGTGAGAAAAGAAGGTCATAGTCAAGAGTTATATAGGAAACAGGATTCCTTTGTGGGTATGACATAAAGGAGAAGGAGCCGAGGGCAATGCTTAAATGAAAAACATACGTTATTTAGAAACTAGTTATCACTGATTTAAAATAGATGTGATTTTGAGAACATACAAGCCCTCTGTTAGTGTCCATTGTAATGTCACATGAAGCCACCATGAGGCTGGGGATAAGGAGCCATCTATAAATCAAGCAGGCTGGCAACACATCCTCTGCAATAAGGTGTGACATAGGCTTCCGAGAGTACAGCCTTACGCCCACAGGTCTCCATACTGACGAATGACTTGCCTTATGTATACAATTTAAGCTACCTGATATTATGTTATTCAGCAAAGAGCTTATCATGCTTGCAATGAATCTCGGCCCCTCTGTTTCTTTATTCTTTATCTGACTCCTCCGTGGGAAGGTCAGGAAAACAGGGCCATCCTAGAAAAGCTAGCGTTTAGAACTTTAGGACGTAGTGGAAGGTTTGGTTGAAGATGGATTTATAACAACCGTGGAGGTCTTAAATGCACGTTTACTTTTTGAGGACATTCCTTTATTCTCATTAATAAGGAAGAGTTGGCTGGAACTGATTTCACACGCAATTCTCAGGGTTTATCTCCCCTTTATATTTCCTTTTCCCTGTCTCAGAAGTAATACCAAGAAACCATAATAGTTCAGTTCTAGTATATAACTTAGCTTTTTGTTCCTGTAGCAAGAATATTTCTTGTTTAATGATTGAGACAAAATGACAGGGCATACATTTCTTCAACAACCTGGGGAAAAAAATCAGTTGAAAAACCATGCCCGGAATTTCTCAACTATTCTTAAGATTGGGTCAAAGTACAGGAAGAAAATAAACCCTTGTTCAAATTCTCGCCCTGCTTAGCAAAACCTCTGTTTGGAGGCAGCGTATTCAAGGTCAGCCTCTGGCTTGGCTCTGTTCCTATCTGTGCACTGTGAGATATTAGCTAAATTGCTTAACTTTCCAGTATAAGCTCTCCTATCTGCAAAGAGGCATCTGACGGTGATCATCCCACCAGCAAGCATTTATTAAGCGTCTGCTTTCCTGTGCCCCTGTACGAGGTCCTATATCAAGATGCCTACTCATCAGAGATAGTAAAGATCTATGAGATAACAAAAGTAAAACTTTTAATATCCTTGGAGAAATGAAACTGTGCCAAGCCGAAAGATTCTGAGTTTAAAGATTCATAAGGGTGAAGAAGGGTCTTCACAGTTTTCATAATTTCAAATGTATTTAGTTGACACAGACATCAGGATGAATCCCGGTGGAGAAAAGTTAGCATCGCACAGAGGGAAATTCTGTTTTGGGGTGTGGAATATAACTACAGGTCACAGAGTCTCAAAGGGGATCAGGGTTGACAGTAAGTCAGGATACAGAGCTGCAAATTTATCATAAATACTGGTAAAAACAGCAGGATTGAGCAAAGTCAGGGCCTCTGAAGCGCTATGCCCCGTTGCCCCCGTAGATTAATCCTCCATGCTTCTCCATCTTCCCTCATGTCCTGGGTGACTGACCCCTAGGGCTGCATCACCCAGTCTCCCCTGTCACTGCCTTCCGGGTGAGTCTGGCCAATGAGCAGCCTCAGCAAGAGGTCAGAGGCCGGAAGGAGAGAGCGGTCACAGCATTTCTTCCCGGCTCCCTGCCTTCTGACAGGGGTCTTTGGCGGGCACTGTGGCATCCCCTCAGCTCCATGTGCTTCAGGCAGCACTGTCTCCCTGTCTTGCCTTGGGACCATAGGGTGGTGACAGGTCCCCACTGCTGCTGGCCTCTATGTGCCTCAACACTCCTGTTTGTTCCTTTAACCTGCCCACCCCTCTGTAAGCGATCATTTATGAAACCATATTCACCGCAAACTTCTGGGGTGAATTCTGTTTCTTACTGACTAAAGTATACATGATACAGTTTTTTTTATAAAGTCCATATGCATAGTCTAAGATATTTTTCACATGAAAAGCAAAAATACTGAAGTCTTTGAAAACCTCTTCACAAGATATGCCTGAGATTTTTGGACTTCATTTTTAGAATCTCTGGAAACGCTCACACAGGGACATTAAAATTCCAGGATGAATCCATTTTTAAGCTGAGAACTTATTGCGAGAGTATCTCAGAAGGGGTGAGAAACCCCAGAGAATACTTCGTACTTTGTCCTTTTCCTTTACGTGGTTGATGACGTGCATTTTAAGTCAGAAGAAAGGAAAACATTCGGTAATTCTGGCTTTTCTTGGGCAATTGTGGGTTTTGCAGGTCTGGGGAGAGGATTTTATCTAAGAGGTTAGAGTGTACGTGGACCAGAGGTTTGTGTCACACACGAAGAACACAGTGAGGTGTCAGCCAATCCGCAGTCAGAGAGGACACTTACTTGATCCAGGGTTGGCCTCCCGTGACTCACTTTACCTCCCTCGACGCTATTAGCAAACACACTACCGAGTGGGGAACTGTAAATGAGTCCATTTCCTGCAAATAAGATTTTAATGAGACTCTCTAGCTGGTTACACACCAGCACAAGATGATAAAACATTGAGTGTCGATCCTCTCCCTCCCACTGGTGATGCGAACCCTGGTCAGTGTTCTTAAAACAAACCGAATTTAATTTTAGTTTACAGAATCATAATGAAACAGAAAATTAGGTCAAAATAAGTTTGTCTCTGGTGGCGGCGACAGGGACTTTTGCACCAGGCAAGCACTCTCACAGCAGAAGCCCGTTCCTGCTTGACCGAGTATCATGGCAAATACAACATTTTCTACCGTCATGCTTGGCTTGGCATGCCTTGGCTCATTAACTCTTCCAGGACTTAAAGATGGGTTAGAGAAAGGCCAGGTTACGTTGCAGCCCTCTCTCCATGGGACTTGGAAGATCTGCATGGAAAAACATTTGTTTCCTCCCCCCGATTTGTCTCTGTTCTTTATTTTCATACACTGATGGGTGAGCTGCACACAAGGGGCACAGCTGTGACCAGAGCCAGTGGGGAGGAGCCGACGGAAGGGGAGAGATAGGAAGGCGGGCTTTCTCCCCATGGTACTGTCTACTCTTCTCAAGGCAGATAATGCAAGTTCTAATAGCCTCAACTCGTAGGGTCGACTTTAACACATCAAATGACCCTCCTCTTTGGAACTTAGCTGGCTGCTTGGAACAGCAACTGTTGCCCCAAGTTTGAAGAAAAGGGAGAGGGATAAGAAGAAATACAAAAAAAAGACAGGGTTGAAAAATATTAGCTGGTGTACTTTTATATGTTAGATTCATTATTTGTTGATTTAGTCACTCACCAAATACGTACTAGATGCCTTATTATGTGCCAGGCAGTAACAGACACTATGGGTCTAAAGATGGGACAGCACCAGGTCCCTACCCTTGAGGAACTCATATTTGAGTGGAGGAAACAGACAATAAACTAAAAGACACATCAAGCATAATAATAAATGATACGTGTGAGACACAATAGCAAGAATTGACTTACACAGAGCTCATCTACTCTTCACAACCCCTTAAAGGGAGACGTTTATTGTCTCTGTCTGCTTCTGAGAAGACGGATTCAGAACAGAAAGGAACTTGTTCCAGGCCATCCCAGGTGGAGCTGACTGGGGTCTGCCTGGCCGCACAGTCTGGAGACAGCCAGGTGGGTTTGTGGCCTTCCCTGAGGCCTCACTGCATCTGCCTATCCTGAAAGGTGCCTTCCCTAGCTTGCCCTCTTTGAGGTCAAGGAGCACGGCCTGCTTGTAGAAAATACTTAGCAGTCAACCATGGACAACATTCAGGGAGCTGCCATCTCTTTATTTAGATCTGTTATTGAAATATTTTCTTTTTATACAGCTTGATTATGATTAAAATTTTTGCCCCCACGTTTGCTATAAACTCTTTGAGAACCAGAAACATTTAGAAGATTTTAATCCTTTCTGGCTCTTAAGACATTTAAACCATGCCTAGTGCACAATTAATATTTATTTATTTTTATTTTTTATTAAAGAATAATTGACATACAATATTGTATTGGTTTCAGGTGTACATCAGTGATTCAATGTGCAAATGCATTATAAAATGGTCATTACAGTAAGTCTAGTGACTATCTGTCACTATGCAAAGTTGTTTCAATATTAACTATATTCCCCATGCTTAGTTGTTTTATACCTGGAAGATTGTACCTCTTAATCTCCTTCACCGATTTTGTCCATCCTCCCACAAACTTCCCCTATGCAAACATAAGTTTGTTCTTTGCATCGATGAGTCTGTTTCTATTTTGTATGTTTGTTTTTTTTAGATTCCACATATAGGTGAAATTATATGGTATTTGTCTTTCTCTGTTTGACTTACATCACTTTGCATAATTCCCTCTAGGTCCATCCATGCTGTCAGAGATGGCATTAGAGTAATGCTGGGCACAAATAGGTACCTAGTACTTTCTTTTGGCTAAGCAATATGCCATTGTGTGTATATAACCACATTTTTATCCATTCATCTTTCAATGGACACTTAGGTTACTTCCGTATCTTAGCTATTGTAAATAATGCTGTAGTGAACAGATGGGTACAAAAGTCTTTTTTGAATTAGTGTTTCCATTTTCTTCAGCTAAATACCAAGCAGTGGGATTGCTGGATCATATGATAATTTAATTTCTAGCTTTTTGAGGAGCCTCCATACTGTTTTCCATAGTGGCAACACCAGTTTACATTTCCACCAACATCGCACAAGGCCTCCCTTTCCTTCACATGCTCACCACACTTGTTATTTCTTATTTTTTTGATAAGAACCATTCTGACAAGTATAAGGTGATATCTCATTGTGGTTTTTATTTGAATTTCCCTTATGGTTAGTGATGTAGGGCATCTTTTCTTGTGCCTGGTGGTCATCTGTATGTCTTTGGAAGAATATCTATTAAGGCCCTCTGCCCATTTTTTTTGTAAGGTTTTTTTTTATTGAGCTGTATGAGTTCTTTATGTACTTTGGGCGTTAACTCCTCATCAGATATATCATTTATGACTCTCTTCTCCCATTCAGTAGGTTGCCTTTTCATTTTCTTGATGGTTTCCTTCACTGTGCAAAAGCTTTGTAGTTTGATATAGTACCGTTTGGTTATTTTTGCTTTTGTTTTCTTTGCCTCATCCTAAATCATACAAGGAGACAAATACCCCCAAAATATCACTAACACTGATGTCAGCAAGCTTACTATTTAGGTTTCTTCTTGGAGTTTTATGGTTTCAGGTCATATGTTCAAGTCTAATCCTTGTTCAGTTTATTTCTGTATAAGGCATATATAGTCCTGCTTTATTCTTTTGCATGTAGCTGTCCAGTTTTCCCAGCACTGTCTTTTTTTTGAATAAATGATCTTTTCTTCATTGTATATTCTTGCCTTCTTTGCTGTAGATTAAGTTACCATGTAAGTATGAGTTTATTTCTGGGGTCTCTATTCTGTTCCATTGATCTCCATGTTTGTTTTTTTGCCAGTACCATAAGTTTTTGATTACTATAAATATGTAGTATAATCCGAAGCATCATACCTCCAGCTTTGTTCTTTCTCAAGATTTCTTTGGATACTTGAGGTCTTTTGCAGTTCCATACAAATTTTATGATCATTTGTTCTAGGTCTGTGAAAAATGCAATTGGTATTTTGGTAAAGATCACATTCAATATGTAAATTCCCTTGGGAAGTATGAGTATTTTAACAATGTTAGTTCTTCCAGTCCATGAACACAGTACACCCTTTCATTTATCTGTGTCATTTTCAATTTCTTTCATCAATGTCTTATATTTTCAGCATACAGGTGTTTTTACCTCCTTGGTTAAATGTTTTCCTGGGTATTTTATTCTTTCTGATGCAATTGTAAATGGGATTTTTTTTTAAATCTCTCTTTCTGAGAGTTAATTTATAGAAATGCAACAGATTTCTGTATATAACATTCGTATCCTGCAACATTACTGAATTCATTTATTGATTCTAATAGTTTTTGATGGAGTCTTTAGGGTTTTCTACATATAATATCATGTCATCTGCAAATAGTGACAGTTTTACTTATTTCTTTCCACTTTGGAGTATATTTATTTCTTTTTTCCTGCCTAATTACTATGGTTTGGATTTCCAATACTCTGTTGAATGAATGTGGTAAGAGTGAGTATCCCTGTCTTGTTTCTGATTTTAGAGGAAAATCTTTACCTTTTTATCACTGAGTATGTTAACTGTGAGTTTGTTATATATGGCCTTTATTATGTTGAGATACATTCCTCCTATGTCCATTTTATTGAGAGCTTGATCAAAAATGGATATTGAATTTTGCCAGATGTTTATTCTGCATTTATTGAGATGATCACATAATTTTTATCCTTGTTGATATGGTGTATCACATTGATTGATTTGCATATATCAAACCATCCTTGCATATCTGGAATAAATCCCACTTGTTAATGATGTGTGACCTTTTTAATGTATTGTAGCTCCAGGAGTAAGGGGGTTCTCCTCCCAGAGAAAATTCTCTGGAAACTGAAGGTGGACCAGGGGAAGGGTAGGTTAGAAAGAGTTTCTATTAATCACAGCTTGACTAAGTTTGCTAGCCAGGCCCTGCTCCTTCTGTCCCCTCTGGCCGTGGCTCATGCTCTGCCTCCATGCCTGCCTCTTCTGGCAGGAACACTGTGGGTGGGTCCTTAGTGACTGGCAAGCACCAGACCAATTAGGTACCAGGAACGGAGGGGAGGAGAGAATGGCTGTTTTCTCTCCACCCCTTGCCTCAGATCAACTGGAGCCTCTGAAACATCCATTGGTATATAAATTGACCAAGGCCAGGGGGGAAATTCTGGAAACTGGGTGAAAACTTCTCTTTACCCCACATGTATTAATTTGATTTGATAATAATTTGTTGAGGATTTTTGCATTTATGTTCATCAGAGATAGTACCCTGCCATTTTCTTTTATTGTAGTGTCTTTGTCTGGTTTTGGTGTCATGGTAATGCTGGACCCATAAAATGAGTTTGGAAGCATTCCTTCCTCTTAGATTTTTTGGAATAATTTGAGGAATATAAGTATTATTCTCCTGTAAATGTTTGGTAGAATTCACCTGTGAAACCATCTGGTTCGCGACTTTTGTTTGTTGGGAGTTTTTTGATTACTGATCTAATTTTATTACTAGTAATCATTCTGTTCAGATTTTCTGTTTCTTTATGATTCACTCCTGCAAGATTGGAAGATTTCGGGGAAGATTTCCTAGGAATTTATCCATTTCTCCTAGTTTTTCTAATATGTTGGTGTATAGTTAGTAATAGTTTTCTCCCAAAGTTTGGTTGAAGCAATGCAACAGTAGAATATGGGGGTTTAAGCTGAACACGGAAGAGACGGAGTCCAGGAGAGGTCTGCCCAACAACCATTTGTTGTTACCCACTCTTAGGCACTGTGAGGGTGCTTCTTGAGCCATCAGCAATTCTATATTACACAGTCTCTTCTTTTAGGTTCTTGCTACCAGGGGCATCTATCTAAGGTACAAACCACACACCATGGGGTCCATACTCCATTCCTCTGTATGGTCTTTATTGTTCATCAGATAAATAGTTTTCTCCTTGAAGAGGCTTTTAGAAGCCAAAAGTTTCTGGACTTTCAGTCTATGGAACCATGTTGAAACTCTATTGAATTAGCAAATCTGTAGCATGTGGTAAAAACACTAAAGAAGTGAGAAATTTCCTGGCTTGTATTTGTGTGATATCTCCATGATGCATCACACACACAAAAAAATTTTCCATTTTACCAGCTCAGAAACAGTGACAGTAATAATGACTTAAAACTAAAATACAATTGTTTGGGGTTTGTGGAATATGAGGATATTATGTACTGAATCAAAGAGTTAGATTCCTCAGAGGAAGTTGCAGGTGGATAAAACAATTCATTTGAATTTGGTTTTGAGGATTAAAAGGGGGAAATTCTTTTTCAGAGGCCCTGAAAAATGTAAGCAGTATGTGACTCAAAGATGTCCACCATATGGAATTGAATGGATCAGCTTTCAGGGAACAGTGACATCAGAGAGCAATTCTCAACTTCTGAAGCCCTGTGAGCCCAGGAAGCAGGGGGTGCTTAAAATGCCCTGAAATTAATTTTCCTGCTTTTATGATTTTAGCCAGTGTTTTCATTTTAGTATTGATACACAGGAGCAGTTTCTCAAAGGACCCATTTAAAAACACATCAAATAAGTAAATGACACTATTAATTTATTTGAATCACTGGAATACAAATTTCAAAAATTGCTGAATTGTGTCAAGTTCAAATGCCTGGGATCAAATGTGCACACATTCAAGTCAGCTAGGGAATTTACTCAAAATTATTCTAGCTCTGAAATATACATTTAAGCTGATAAAGTGGCAGAGAGAAGCCTCAGCTATGAGTCCTGCGTCTTCCATTCAGGCAACTTCTTTACCCCTGCTCTTTTTCCAGATTATCTTCTTTGGACATCTGGAACCTTCTCCTGGGTGCTTCTCCCAGCTAGGACCTGATGAACTGACAGAGTTTGGGGTTAGGACAGGTAGAAAAGGATCATGAGCACTACTGAGGTATATGTTTTACCCAAATCAAAGCCCAAAGTCAGATGAGTTCTGTTTGAATTCTATGTTATTATCAACTATCCACATTCCTCCTTCCCTTCATTTAAAACAGAGAGTGAACAGTAAAACCAATCATCAATCTAGATATTCTTACCAGACCGCTAGACAAGAGTCCGCATCGCTTCCCTATCATGTTTACAGATCTTATGGGCCTTTGCTTGGCCAAAGTTCTGTATGAAAAATGCAAATCCCTTCACTTAAAAAAATTATTATTCATCTCCAAGTATGTGCATAAAAAATACTGGATAATGTAGGGACTCAAAGATGGACAGCATGGTCTCTGCCCTCTTAAAGCTTACAGGAGTAGAAATTTTAACATAAAAAATGTAACTTTTCAATTCACAAAACACTCCTACGCAGCTAGTTAGTAATGTTTGCATGTTCTTTTGCCTTTACGGGAAGGAGAAATCCTAATAGTTTAGTGGGAGGAGGCATCACTGGGGTTTTCCGCTGGCATTCTAGAAGGAAGCATACTCTGTTTCAGACAATACAATAATGTTCTTCCAGCAAGAAGGAACTAGTTCAGTGCCTAAACGTGGTTCAAAGCAAAATCTCCTGAGAGAAAGTAATTTGGGCGAGCCTTAAATCGAATCCTAAGGGGCTAGCCTCCCCCTCTTGTTTGACAATGCCGGAAATAAAAACAAGAGCTTTTCCCCTCCCACTCTTCTCTGGACTCCCATTGGTGGGACTCCTGTGACTGACAGCTGAAGGCACATTGCTGCCAGGGATCTACCCTGGCCTCTCTTATGTTATGCGATAACTGCCTCCAAGATTCCTCTAGGTATAATGAAATTATTTACCGAGATTTTAAATATACATATATGAAATTATTATGAAGTTTTTATTCATGCATATGAAATACTGACTTATGAATATGTAATGCACCGTTTTCTACAAACTGCCAGCCTGCCTTCATTGCTGGCGTTCCACCCCCCACCTCACCACCCCCGTGGCCTCCGGGAGGCCAGATGCTTTGGCCTTCTGTAACCAAATCACACCGACTGTCACCCAGCCCCCTCGGGAGTTAGCAACCACCAGCCTCCCCTTGGCCAAGCAGAAGTCTGTTCTTCATGCAGCCAGCAATGTATAAAGGAACGGAAGCAGATAGTAAAAGAGCTCTAGACGTGGGTGAGACTCGCTATCCCACTTAGTAATCGAAATGCACTCAGGAAAATAGGGAAATACTGAGGCCCCCTCAGGAGCAGGGTGGCTTTAAAGAGGGCCTCAGTGTGTCAGCGTACTATGTTGAGCTTTGTGCCAACTCTTTGCAAGGTGGAAGTGTTTGTAAACCTGGAGTTTTAGTTTGCTAACGGATAACTAGTTATTTTAAAACAAAAGAGTTCGTTGCAATGCTTGGCTCCCTCCCCGTGGTGATTTAGCAAGTTTGTCTCTTTTGGAAAGAAACGTTTAGATGCGTGCGACTCACAAAGCCTCTCTTCACACATGTCGATTAGAAATAGAACCGCCTAATAGATGGGAAGCAGCCGTCCAAGGGGTTTCAGAGCTGCAAGTGTCGGCTGCTGCTCGGCCCTGCGGACACGGCCGCCCTCACCCCGCCTCTGGGCACCGCACCGAGACCAGCTCCCTACATCCGGCCCGGGGAGGGGGGCGGGCCCGGCCCGGGAGGCACGGCTGCTGCAGACAGAGGCAGACATGTGCGTGTCTGTCCTTTCCTCTCCAGGGCCGACCCTTCATGTTTAAAAGTGGGAGACTCTCAAAGTCAGGAAACTAGTCAGACGTCCAAACTATGCGGTGACGCGGAGGCCCCTGTGAACCGGAAACAGACGTGCACAGTGTCCCCTTCCCAGCCCGCTCGGTTCCAAACATGTACCTCGGATGCGGAGGGGGGTGGCGGTTAGCCCGACGTCTAACCTGGGCAGAGGCGACGGGCGGTTCACCAAGGTCACTTTTATTTTTCCTTTTTACTATTTAAAGAGAGAGTTGGGTGTATAATGTTGGCACTTTTACAAGAGGCTGGTAAGGGAGAGGAAAGGGGGAAAAGTAAGACTGTTTTTAATTCATCAGACTGCTGCTGATTTGGGAATAATAAACACAAGTCTGTTTCCTTGATTATTTTATAAATAGCAAATATTTGGGTAAGGAATTTGATAAGTGCACAGACTATAGGAATTGTTTACCAAGATGATGCGTCAGTAAAAGAAAACAAACAACAATCCCCAAAAAACCCTTGAGTACGTCTGTGAGATTCTCCAGTCTGGTTCCCAGGGTCCTTAGTCATCATTTCCCTCGTCTTTTGAACTTGATCAAAGCAACACGGGGGCCTCTGAGGGGAAAGATTGGTTCCATTATGCAAAAGGCAATAAGGTAGAGAGTGCCCTTCCCAGCAGTTAACAGACAGGAATGTTGTAAAATACCATGTGGTTTTCAAATACCAAGGCGGAAGTTTTCTGGTTTATAACCTTCCTAGTCATCTTGACCGGCCTCCCGGCTTGTCTCATGTGCTGCTGACCGAGTCCATGCTAACCAAACTGGGGAGGCTAGAGGCTCAGGGAGGCCGACCCTCTCTGCCTGGCGCTCAACTGGAGTGGCCCCCGACAGCCACCAATCCTGGGCCTCTCTGCCAGACCCCAGCCACAGATCTGGGGTTTCCACAGAGCTAAGTTACTGTAAGTGCATCCAACTCAAGTTAGTGACCCCAACGCACAGCAAATTGCATTTAAATGAGCAACGCAGGCCTTGAGGAAAATAGGAGGGAAAATGTAAACTGTGGTCACCGCATTCTTCTGAAATTTAAAATTTTTAATGGAAATATTTTGTCCGTTTGGATTTCTGGGAACTTTAGGATGGGAAAATCCTTCTGAAGTTCTTGTAAGTGGAGCGTCAGGTTTTTAACTGAATAAGTACCAAAGGGAGAGTCATTGTTTATTTGTTTGTTTAACAAATATTTATTTGGGTAACCATCGCGGGCTGAGGCAGGTTTTAAGAGGTGACGATGGTGGAAGGCTCTGGCTTGATGGGCTCGTTCAGAATGGAAAACGCACACTCCTGGAATCGTGGTTCTCTCAGGGTGAAGAACCTTCTTACCGTGGAAACAGGGAAATACAAATAAGCCGTCTGCCTCCCAGGCAGCATTCTGAGTCTCTCATTGCTTGCCATCAGTTTTTCAATGTAGAACCTCAAGAAGTCTGAGGACTTCAGAGTGCACACCCCAACTATGCTCTGTCTCTGGTTCCAGACTCTTTGAATCCCCAGAGGCCAGCTGAGCACCGTTTGTAGGTGGGAGGGGGCTGGTCTCTCTGCTTCTGAACCATGAACTCCCTGTGAGGGAAGGTGACCCCCAGCCATGCCGCAGGGATCCCATAGCCTTTCAAGGCAGGATTAGGTGGTCTTGGCTTCAGCACACATCCTTAATCAAGCTTGTGAAGTTGGTCCCTGATCCTTAATCAAGAAATATCTGCTTGTAACCACATGTGTCTCAGGGTCTTGGAGTTACTTGATACATCATTAATCTGGATCACAGAGAGTCGGAGGAGACACAAGGACTCAGACCGGCTTAACTGTGGCACCAGAAGGCAGAAGATTCTGGCTGGCTGGCTGGCTTATATCCAGCCAAAGAGAAGCAGGAGTCGCCAGCAGGCCAGAATGGGCCAGGTAACAGCACATGGGGTATAAACAACACGAATGGGGCTCCCAGGCAACGGTCTTGTTCTCGCAGTGGAGCCCTTGAACATGATAGGTGCATGTTCCACAAAAACTTAATTGATTTGCTCCAGAAAAGTAGATTGGACTTAGAAAACACTCTTCTTTTGAGTAGCTCAAAGAAAACTACTGTATCTAAGACTAGTCATTTTGGAGACTCTGTCTATGTGAGCCTGACCTCACACCCACTCTTTATGTGGAGGTCAGAACAGCATCAAACTTTGTAAAACCGTGTTACAAATATGCAATACCTTTCACTGGAGCATTTATTCTCCCAGTGCTTCGACAAGGGTGTAGATAATTTACAGCCTTTTTTATGGGTAGAGAAACTGTAACAGCTAACCATTAACAGGTTGTGTTTTCTCAAAGTTACCCAGTAGGTAATTAGTAGATTTAAGAAAACAATCCAGGACTGCAAATTCCCAGTTTCTGGGCCTTTCCCCGGAGACCTTTATACCTTAGATGATCCTAAGGGCTGACATCTGACATGGGCACTCACTCCTTCGGGAGGTGGGAAGTCCTGGGTCGCAGGAATGCTTAGGAGTAGAAAAAGACAAACACAGATCAAGTAACTTGGTGAGTCCTTCCCTTCAGACTGCAGATGCAAAGATCACTTCCTAGCAGTGCTGAGCTCGCATTTTCTTGCTCCTTTTCAGGCTCCGGGTAGGGGTCTCAGCCATACTCAGGGGTGAGTGCGCCAGGCACCATAGTTGCAGATAGTGGCTAAGGAACATTTTGCAATATTAGACATTTCCTATTACTCTTAAATGTGGACATCTATAGAGCTAAATGTACCATTAGTGAAGCATGATATTGATTTTTGAACATAAATATTAGAGCATATTGAATACAGACCTCAATGAGTACAGTAGACCCCACAAATACTCTTATATGGATCTGTTCACAGGTTACTGCCTTACTGTGGGGCCTTGGACAGGACAGGTCTTCTTCTCTGAGCTTCTGTTTGCCATTTCTAAAAGAAAAGTTTTGGACTAAATGACCTCTAGAGGCTCTTTCAGCTCTAAAAGTTATTTTTTTTAAATTATTCTGCTTATTTAAAAATGTATATGCATCTCATAAACCTTATATAACCTTACATAAAACCCACTGTAAACCTTATACGCCCTGTTATGATCCTTACAAAACTTTTATAAAAATACAAACACTTTTTATTCCTCATTTTGCCTATCCAGCCTCATTCATTCATTCATCAGACATTTACAGGACACCAGTTATACGAGAGACATGTGCCATACTTCGGGTAAGCACACAGCAATGACTAAGTCACAGCTTTTTGTACGCAAGCATCTCACAGGCCGCAAGACATGTAACTAAATGAATGGGTTACACAGGGTCAGTAGTGAGGGCTGGCCTTGCAGAAGGAGGAAGGCCTCAGGTGCTGCATCCCTCGTCCTCCCTGAGGGATGGTGGGCCAGGGTAGGCTCTCTGGAGAAGGTCCTTGTGTGAGCGGAGCCTTAATGAATGAAGAGTAGTGAGCCTGGTTCAGAGAACCGGGAGAACATCTCAGGGAGAGAGGGCCGCACGGCAAAGGCACAGAGGCATGGAGGAGGACAGAGTGTGAGGAACGTCCGCAGGTCCACAGAATATCCAGCACGAGGTGTAGACACGTGAGGCACAGCCTGGAGCAGCAGGCAGGCTCTGGGAGTCTCAGGTGCACTTTATTCTGCAGGTGATGGAAAAATTTCGGAAGGTCATACAGAGCGGAATGACATCCTAGACGTAGGTGAGAAGTGGATCATGATACAACAGAGGTCTGGAGGAGAATTAAACTCCTGGAATCTGAGGATCAAGTCGGGGGCTGCAGACATGACCCAGGTGGGGGATTGTGAAGGCCCAGGGCAGGGCAGTGATAGGGTGAGTAAGAAGTGGGGCAGGACTGGAGTCATAGTTTGCAGAATGACACGGATCCGTGCCTGCCGGCAACCACCAAATTTCATCATGCCCATTCTTACATTCGTCCATTGGATTCTCCGTACATGGTCAGCAGGACCAAGAACACTTAACCTGCTGTCTTCGCATCTTTGAAATCATATTTGCCACTTATTTTATGTTATGCAAGTCGAAAAAAGACATGGGCACCCCTCATGCCAAGGGGCTGTGAGCAAATCATTCCCAGGCTTACTCTGTTAGCCCTTCTGCATGCTAGCAGTGCTTTGGTGGAGGGGAAGTTAGCACCATTAAATAGGACTCATGCCATCTGCCACATAGGTTTTCAGTCTTCAACAGAGGGAGCCCGTTCACAGCCAGGAGCAGCCAGCCGCCACTTCGGCTGAGGCTCTGCAACTCTCTGTGCAAAGGGATCAGAAGCAGAGGGTTGGTTGTGCGTTATGAAAGGCAGATGTCTTTAAAATTCAGGGGGCAAATACTTAGCACAGCAGATGGGGTGAGACTGCCCCAAACTCTCTGGAAACGACTGAACGCAGTTAGTAAGACCTGGCCAGAGCAGAAGGTAAGGGCTCCCCTGGGGGACCAGCCATTACCCTCCGGCTGCTCCACAGGGGTGGGAGACTTTGGTCCCAGCCAGAGCTCTGACGTCCAAATGATACCTACAGGGGACTGTGATTTACAGATTTTAATCAGATTGAAGGCCCTCTATGAAATCTGTTCCTACAATTACATTTTCTAATTACTGAGGATCAGTGTGTCACTATTCTCAGACACTCTTTCACATAATTTTCTGTGAACAGTTTATACAGAAAGAAAGGAGAGGGAATGATCAGTTGCCAATTTATGTGAGCTTCTCCATACTGGGGCTCAATACGGCCAATTCCTTCTGATTTATGTACCAACTGCCTATAGCAGCTAGACAGCAGTCATCCTGACTTTAACACTTCTAGAACATTTGAAAGTAAGCCCTAATAAGTGCTTTCCTTTCTATTCTCCCTATCCTTTGGGATGAGGAAAGTTTCCCACAAAACTGTACACATTTTGCAAAAGCTACAAATCCTAGGGGTAACATTTTAATGTCCCAAAGTCAATGCATAATAAATGTCTGTTATATGTTAGAGCCTTTCTGGGATGTGCTGACCTTTGAAATCTCTCGAATAGATAGGTTTTCTCTCTTATTCGAAGCTACCATATATTGGTTTTATTTTTATTATTCTAAAATAAAAGAACGACTTGACATTTTTAAGCCTGAGATGATGCTCAAATTCTATGACAAGAATCACTTTATTTTCCTAGCGCTGAAGAATTAAAAAGCAGACATATTTGTGGAGGACATACTACAGAGTGACTATATTAGAGAAATTATAAGATGCCTAAGAGTTCAAATATGCACTTTATTTAATATTATTACTTAGCTACTTCAGCCTACACACACACATGAATAATTTTGAAATTTACTAAAAATAATCCACTAAGCATCTTACTAAGATTCTCAATAATCCTACTGATCACCAGGGATCCACTTTTGCTATCAAAGTTAAGTTTGTTTTCTCCTCCCAAGAAGATTGGGTATATTTCACAGATTGCTGGACATGAGGGACAATTTCAGCACAAATTCTGCTGACTCCTTCGGGCCCGTCTCCAGCCAGGTGCACACACTTCCCTATTACTTCTGGAGCACCAGAGCATCCCTACACCCAGACCCGGGTTTAGGATGCAGCCTGATGCTGTAAGAGGAATCCCACATGGAGATCCTAATAGAGTCTATTGAAGCAAATCCCAGTGGGGTCTGTTGAGCATTTGGAACCACCAGGTACTTTTTCTCCCAGAGGTTTTCTGACTGGAGCAGAAGACCCCAGGGTTTCTGTGAATGGAGCACTAACAATGTGCCAGGCTAAGTTCATGTACCAGTGAACCAGACAGATGTCTCTCAAGAATTCCCGGAGGGGGCTCTGGCACCTTCCAGTTCAAAGCCCTTTGTTCTAACTGAAAGGACATTCTAGTACTAACCTTAAACCAGAGACATAGAACTATATGGTGCAATTCCCAAAAACTGCATAGGAGTGAACGGAGTACATGTGCATACACTCATATCTACTTTAAGAACATTCCAAGGACTAGAGTCAAATTGTGGGAGGCAGGACAAAGGGAAACATTTTTGTTTTCAATATATATCTTTCTGTATTCTTTGCTTTTATTCTGGGTGTTTCTTATAACTAAAGAAATCTAGTTTTAAAAACCAAAGAATGCATCAAAGTGTCTCTTTATAAACAGAGAGAAGCATATTGTTAAATGACAAAGCAATTTATAAGTGTATCAGGCAAGAGTCCATTCTTGTAAGAATTAATTATAAATAGAAAGAATGAGTGAATACCAGTCGGGAAAAAATTGAGTCTATAAAGCACAGATCTATGGGGAGTTACCCCCCCGGGGATGTGCCGAAGGGGGAGTACCCTCATTTTCTATGTTGCACATTTCTGTAGACTTGACTCTTTTTTCAGTGAACAGGAGTTGATAATCAGAAGAAAAAGATATTTTTAAATAAGAAAAATGTGATGTGCTCTGTGCCAGAAAACTTCAGCTAATTCTTCTTTGTTTAAGTGATAAAAACAACTTATAGATTATTAGAGTGAAGAATGAATACCTATTCCAACTGAAATTAATTTATTTATTTATCAAGCATACACATTCACCCAGTACTAGTTTTTCCAAATTCCTGCCATTCTCTTTCGTCCCTTAAAGCCCTAAATCAGAGAGGATTACATGCAGCTCTTCGGGGTTCGGTTTGGAGCTGGTTCTACAGGGGTGTCCTGGGGAAAGGCCAGGATGAGGTGCAGTCCAGCAGTAGAAATGTAGATCCTGTGTGGGCCACTGGACCTTAGTCTGTGCTACCTTTGCACAGCCATACCACTGAGAAAGGATATTTATATCGTCTGAGGGGCTGTCTTGAACCTTCCAGCTTGGCCTTGGACCCTGAAACTTTTGCTATCTTAGGGGACTCAGCAAGATGCAGCAAGCAGATTGAATTTCAGCTTGCTTTCAGACTTGCAGAGCAGTCATGTGAAGGTTTTCACTTTGAATTGGCCTAAATCTGGGTCTCGGACTGGCACACAGCAGCAAGCCCTTGCATGGCGAAGATGGTCTAGGCAGGCTTGTCTGAACTTTCACTTCCCACCCAGATTCCTGAGTACAGACCAATGGGACATTGCATCAGATTCAGAAAGGCAGACCAATTAGACAATCCTGAAATCCCCTCGATGACACAGCACCCATGAGAGCCTGTTTGTACCATATCACATTGCTAAATTTAGACGCAGTCTGGCTATTTTACAGAAAGAGCTCTGAAGAGAGGCAAAGACATCAATCCAAGGATACAGAAAACCTGCCTGGGCCCGTAGTCTTCACTTATTTTGCAATGCAGACAGAGGAGGAGTTCATCCCAACCTCAGCCAGTTGCAAGACAGTCATTGTTTCCATGAAGTTACTCTGGAGAAGGAAGTGCCTTCTAGGTGCTGGGAGCTGATGTCTGCCAAGGCCACACAAGATGCAAGCTGGGAAGAGTAATTGGTACTCGGAAAACAAGCCGGTTATCCAGCGCCAAGTTACTGACAGTATCATGTGAGTGCTTGTAGCAGGCCAAATAACAAGCATATGAATAAAATCAAGTGTGCCCAGTGGGACAAGAATCAGGAACCAAAGTATGAACAGTACTAAGGATAGCATTTGTGCTGTTAATGAGGTTTTGAGAACATAGGCATTAGAGACACCTTTTAAATTGTATGAAAAAAGATCAGACTTTCAGGGTACGTTGCTGTCTGTAAAATGTGACGGTTAAATGTCTAGGGGTTGAGGGTTGATATCAACAAGAGCAGCATTATCCATTTAAGGCTACTTGGTATTTTGGAGGATGTCATAGATTCTCTTTTCCAAGTGAAGAAGCAAAAGACTATCTGGGCATGTTAACCGCTGTTCGCTCTTAGAAGAGCCAGTCCTCTCCAGAATTTTTCCAAGTGTTTTTACTGACAATAGTCTTTCCACCTTTGACCTACGGGGCTTGAGAGCAGCGGTGTGAGATGCACTTAGAGCTTTTCACGGTCGGCACCTCACGGCGCTTCACCCAATGATGAGTTGGTAAATAACATCTCAAAAGGATGGAGACAAGCACAGAGAGGGGTGAGGACCCTTGAGGTCCAGGGGACACGGAATGGAAATTCCAGAAGACTTTGGAAGACATGGAAATGCACGTTACCGTAAGAAAAGACCAATGAGAAAATGTATACAACAATAAGAGCCACAATGAAAAAATACTCCAGGGCTTTGATAGGGATGCCAGGTAGGCGTGGGTCCCTCTTTCCCAGCTGTCCGTCCAGGAGGCACTGGCTCCAGCTTTAGACATATACACTGAAATGAAGATTTTGCACTCCAGAGCCCAGAAATTCATCTCTGATTTAATATTAACACATTGAAGTGAATTGCACAAATGGGGGGAAGAAAATGAAGCCCAATTAGAAGGACAAAAAAAAAGAATTATATAAGGAAATAAAAAATATTCACATAAAGAACTGTTAGAACTGGCAGTTAGTCAGAGGTGAGCAGGAGACAGGGCCCGCCCAGCCTGAGGAAGACCCCTCCCTGGCACCCCCTGAGCCCTCCGTGGTTCCCGGTTCCACAGCCAAGGACACTAGCTTCTCAGGAGGCCCAGACAGTCGGGGACACCTGGGGCAGGACCACAGAGGCCCCTGATTACAGGGCACGCGCAAGACCCCAAGACCTTGTCCTGCTGTAACCCCACCTTGTTAAAACAACATCTAAACCTGATGACATTGTGGTTTGGGCCCCACTGGGCTTTGCTTAGGTACTTAGAGGTAAGGTGCCTGTGCCCTGAGGATGTGCCTGGCTACATCCTCGAGGTGCCAATCAGCCTGTCAATCAAAGGACCTGAGCCGCAGGGCGGAACCTCCTGACACCCTAAGGAAAACTCAAAGCCACCCTAAACCCTAACAGCGGGGCTCCTTCTGGCTTCCAGATACCTGCTCCCCACCTTTCTTGAGAGCGTACTTTTCTCTTTAACCCAATACATTCCTTGCTGCTTTGCCTTGCTTTCTGGTCTCTCCACAGAGTTCGTTCCTTCCAGAAGACAAAAATCAGAGAAACACTGTGCATTCCACTGATAGCAGAATTATCACAAATTGGATATAATTTTATAGCTAGATATGTGTGTTATTTATATTAATAATATTTTATGTTAATAAAGCATAGCACCTCTATCAATATCTCTTAATTTTCAGTACTTGATGCTTTTAAACATCAATCTCTCCCAAAGTACAGATTTTCAGTAATAGCTCCTCTGCAGTTTTCTGATTTGTCATTTGGATTCCAAAGTCCCTAACAAAGTTTTTGTTTCCATTTGTGTCTCTGTTGCTTCCGCCACATGAGTAAAATGAAAAAAAATGAGTGGATAGGTGTAAATAATTTGAAACTGAATTTGCCAGCTTAAAAAGATGCCATGATTTAAAATATGAGATTAGTTAAAGGGAGGCATTGCCAGAAAGAACACACACACACACACACACACACACACACAGAAAACTGTATCATCAGGCAAGTTGGTTCACTTTCCCAACAACACCTGAGTCATTCATCAGTTCACATGCCAGATACATTACAGGACTTGACTATAAAGTGGCATTCATCTTCCACAACAACAACAAAAAGCCCCTAAAGTCTTGCATTACCTCAGTCTTCCTCTAAGTTTCTCAACATGCTAACCCAGCCTGTCACCCTTCAGAACAGCTGATCTGAGGAACTCAACAGACAGTGAGAAGCAGCCCATTGGTTTTCTCCTCTGCACAGATAACAGCTGCAGCCACTCTTTTTGCCCAAGGCCTTTCCCTTTTCCCTTTCACTGGGAGCCACTAAACAAATAAACGAATAAATTTAAAGAAATAATTACTCAAATAACCCCTTGTGCACCTGAGTATGGACCAAGGTGCCGCCTAAAACTTTAGAAGAAAGGTTCTAAAAACACACAGGAAATAATGGCTCAACAGTGGCCTCAGGAAAGACCAGCAGCATTTTGTTTGGGGTCGGCTGGTTATAGGATCCTTAGGGGAAGGGCTTACTGGTAACCCAAGCTTTTCCTGTCAGGGCTTTTCCCGCAGGAATGAGAAGGGGCTTTCTGTCTCCACCTGGGCTGTGAGATCTCACACTCTTCAGCTTCTGGGTCAAGAAATTTGGGTTTTTTTGTTATTCAAGTGTACAAAAGATGAATAATGGAGGAGATCTGTCCACTTCACGTTTACCCATGAAGTAAAACCAGAACATGTCACTATTGGTCAGTGGTACGTAGGGTATACTCATATTTATTCTATTATTTACTGTAGCTTTCTGTATTTTTTCTAACTTACAGAACAAAAACAAATCAATAGACACTTGATGTTTCAACAGCAAAAATGCTTTACCTTGTGAATCGATGAAATAAATATTCTGTGAATCCATGACGGAAACACGGCAGAGGTTTTCACACAGAGGGTCTGCCAAGTATTTCCTGTTGGAGACCAGGAAACATTAAAATATTTAAAAATACATAAAGAAAAATGTATAGTAGGATTAAAAATTTCAGTGAAAACTACCAACATGAAAAAAAACAAAGAACAAATCGGGATTTTGGTCTGAGATCTGCCTCTAACTTATTATTTGAACTTAGGCAAATGCCTTAGCTTCATCTGGATTTTGGGTTCCTTATTTTAAAAGTGGAGATGATGACAATGCCTTTCAGACTATTGCCCTCGGTTTTTGTAAGGGAATGAATGTGTAAAACTACTTTCAAGGAACGGAGCGCTGTTTGAATGTTAGGTGTTATCATGAAAAAAGTAGTCTCCCTCTGATTTCCTTCTTTCACAAGAGTCCTTGTTAAAAATCATGCTTAGAGTGAGACTGGCACTAAAAGTATATCCCTGATGTGCCCTCTGCCTGTCACAGCGCCGTGGGCATCTGGGCACTTCACAAGTCTAGACATATGATGGTCATGATCTACCTTCATACACGAAAAGATTCATTCTCTCAAGCCTTGATTCTGGCGTGACTTCCTCCTTCTATATTGGAATTTTTATTGCACCTGACATCCAGATGGAAAAAGGCCAAATGTTCCAGAAACGTTTGATCGATTCTACACGTGATGTAGGCATGTGGTCATTAATGTCCCCTATGCACATTCTATCTAATTTGTAGTCTTTTGAATGGGAAGTTGCCCTCACCGCATTCCACTGGGTTTCTTTTTACATGAGACAAACTCACGCCAAATCTGGATTGGTTATCCTGTTGTTCAGTGGGCATCTCAATCACAGACAGAGCAGAATGTCCTGGTTCTTGGTTGAGTACAGCAGTCAGTTCTAACGTCCTGGGGAAAGAGTCATTTGAGCCTGTGATTCATGTTGGAATAATGCGTTGCTTTCTAGTAAGAGATTCCTTGGAATTGTGTCTAGAGTTTAATAGCAGACAACTTTTATAAGAACATTCTGCTGAACAAAAATTCCCTTCATAACTTCCAGAAATGGAGTTTGCATAAGAATGTTTGAATAGCGTAGACGTTACTGACGAGTGGCCAAGGGCAGTACAGTCATCGCGTGTAATTTTCCAACTCTTGAATGATATTCGAAGCCGAGAATGAGACTCCACTACTCTCAAATGTGGTTTTTTTGGTCCAAGTTGGCTTATGTTCGTCCCTGCAGTTTATCATATTTCACCTGCTGGGACCGGAACCCCTGATTCCACTAAGAGAACATTTTTGACGATCTTGTTCATTCTCGAGATTTATTATGTCTCGTGACTAAGCAACAGACCTAAAAATGCAGGCTCTGTGGACTAGATTCCCAGATCTTCCCTTAAGCTGCTGCAAAAGTTTAAGCAAATTGTATGCTATTTCCATGCCTCAGTTGTCTCATCTGTAAAAGGAGAACAGTGCTGACCTACATCACAGGGCTGTTCTCTAAATGCAGAGGGAATGTCTACCGGCAGAAAGTGCTTCTAGATTATTAAAGCAAAAGATTTGTTTTGTGGGGTCAGTGCTAGCACTTTCGAACTTTCATTTAGGAGAAAAAAATCTTTATTTTAAAATGGGAAAATGTATCATGTAAAAACCCATAGAAAAGCAAGCTTTTTTATTGTATTGTGGTCACAATAGCTCTGTCAGGATTAGGACCCAATCTACCTGTAGGAACTGGCTGGCTCTGGAGATGTGTCCAGAAGTATTCGTACCTCTCATCATTAACCCGTTCTCAATAGCACTGAGATGATTCTGGTGCCATTTGGTGTCTACAAAACTAAGGAACGTGGGATCTGGGGCTTTGCCTTCACTAATGATACAAAGGGTAGGATATAGAACCAGGAGCATATTCTATTTTCCTGTGCCCCAGACTTCTATGTGGATTGCACATCAGGGCTCCAAAAAGCATCTTCTGTGGTCTCTGAAAACAAAGTGTGGATATTTCCTTAGACACACTTAATGTGGTCAGGGATCCAGCACCTCACCAAGTCACCACCCAAGGTGACCGAACTTCTGTGGTGTGATATGCAGCGTGGAATCTTTGCATCCCATCTTACATGAAATTTTAATACATTGGTGAGTGATCCTTGTCCAAGAGGCACCAAAGCTGCCATGCCAAAGACGCAGCTCTTCTAGGAGGGGAAGGCACGGGCTCTTCCCGTACTCTCCTCCCTTGTAAGGCTGGGTTAGGCGCTGCAGAGGCCCCTGCCTGGCCCTCCCTCATCAGCACTGATGGCATTGCTGGGTAGCTTTGTGCCCAAGTATCTGTTTCCTGGACTAAACTGGGAGACTCATGCCATAAAGCCCGCACGGTGGATATATTAAAGCCGTAAGGCCTCCTTTTCCTTCTTCTGCCCTCCCTCTCATTAATTTATTCGTTCATTCTTTTAGCCAACGAATGTATTTAAACACCTCCTACGTGCCAACCAACCGAATGCTTTATCGCATTTAATCTCTACAGCTCCACCACCACTCGCAGTTCAGAGAGAAAGAAAGAAGAAGTTAGGGCACTTGCCCAAATTCAGTGAGGAATAAAAGAAAAGGAGGACACGAAGATTGAAAATTTGATGTCTCGGGCATCAAGTCAATGCTTTTTCTCCCCCACCATGCTATTGCCCAGGCCTAGGTTGCTACATAAAAAGCAATGAAAATGCAAATACCCTAATGCTTGGAAAAGAGTGTGTGTGTCTGAGCTCCTTTCCGGGGATGAGCCAGATGGCCCTCCGCGGTACCGTAGAGGGTCAGGCACATATTGTGCCTGATGTACTTTGCGAACCTTTAAGTAACTAATACACAGGTCAGTTCTGGAGAGTGGAAGTTGCTAGAGAGAGAGAGGAAGAATCTAACGGGGAGCAGGTGGTAGTGCGGAGCTGGGAACCAGAATGCAATTTTGGGGAAAAGACTGTGAAGCAAAATAAGTGCCCTTAAGGCCGATCTCTACAGCTGGGAAAAGGGAACTCAAGACTTACAGGAACAGGTACCAATTAACATTTGGCAGGAAGGCAAAAAAAAAAAAAAAGGCCTGAGGAAAATGCCAAGGATTTCACCAGGATAAACTTGTACAAGAATGCTGAGTTGAAGAGCACCCGACGGCATTTTCTCAGGTACTTGGTATTATAAACAGAGATTTCTGATACAGGCATTTCCTCGGAGGCAGAGGACAAGTCTTCGCAGATTTTTCTTCAAGGACGGATGAGTGGAACCTCAGGAAGCCACACACGCAAGACCACTCTCTGTGGAGACGGCGAGGAGGGGGCTGCACGAGGAAGCCGATTCCCTTCCTCTGCTTGGATTTGTTTTCTTTAGTCTCTTGGAGGCTTATTGGTAATAGCCAAGCTCACAAAAAATAAACCTTTGGGCGCTCTTTTAGGAAACACACTTTTCACGTCTCTTTCTGGAAGCCATCCCTGTGTGAGAAGGAGACCCTTCTGCTACTGTTTTGCCCATCAGAGGAGAGAAGGTTTCCTCCCGGCTAGTGTATGGCGTACACGGAAAGCTTTGGAAGCTCTTTAAGTAACTGGGAAGAGCGCATTAGATAAATCTATTTTCATTTTTGTTAATGATGCTGAAAGCAGGGTGTTTGCTTCTCTGCTTTATGCACAAACGCTCCTGTGTTTGTGCCCTCGCCCTCTCACTTCCTCCGCTCTCTGCTGCCCCACCCCACCCGCGCACCCTGCCCAAGCCAGGAACCTCTTATATCTTCTTGGTTCCCTTCTAGCTTCCACCTCTCTGTATTCTTCCATGGCTCCAGATGCTTCCAATAAAAGCCCATTGCCCATCTGATAAGTTGTTTTCTCCTCTCTTTCATATTCGTCCTTATGAGTCACACCCCCCTGGAAGTCCATCTTCCTTTCGGAGTGTCTTTCTTTCTAAAACCACTTCTGATCCTAAAAAGATGAAGAGAATCACAACAACACCAGGTTTCCCTGACTTCTTTGTCATCACATAAACAATCTCAGAGAACTTCCTCTCAGAGGTCTGCTACCTGTTTCCTTTTACGATGCCTTTTCACGGACTGTTAGACGTCACGAGAAAGGGATGCTCTGGGATCTCGTTTGTGCATCTCCTAACATGCTTACTCCTGACTCGATTCTGAAGTGTCACTTAGAATATGATTGTAGCAGCATTAATAGAAAAAATGGAGAATGTAGTTGATGAGCAAAAGCACATTTATTTATAAAATGCACTGGGAAGTCTAAAGGAGCCCATAGTATTTCATAACACACAGGCAGGGAGAAAGATCTAGAATATACAACTGTCCTCCAGTGAGGGAAGACAGACCCCACTGTTGAGTAGACCGTCCTTCACACAGGCAGGACATTTAGAAATAAGACAGACCTGTGTCTGAATCCCAGCTGCACCACTTCCTGACAAGTGAACCTCTCAAAGCCACGGCCTCTACTTCTGTAAAACGTGAATAATAACCCGAATCAAGGTCTTGCCAAGAAGGTTAAGTGAGATAATGCATTTGAGTTGCTCAACATGATGCCTGCTACAAGGTGAATGTTCAAATGAGACCTGTGATAAGTAGATGCCAAAAGGGCCATCTAGAGGGTGCATAGACGTTTGGGGAAGCAGAAGCCAGTGCATGGTTAGAAACAGATGGGGGCGTTTCTCTTCTTTCTGGGAAGGCACCTTCCAAGCCTGGAGAATCCGTGGGAGCCACAGGGTGCAGGCGGGGCTCAGATTCAGCACCTTGGTCAGGGACCCGTGGGTGAGGGCCGGGACTCAGGAGGCAGAAGCCCATGCACGGGAACAGGGAGTCCAGGTCGTGGCTGGGTGAACCTTACCAGAGCCTCAGTGATGAGCCCACCTCAAACTCTTCAGGTGCCCCCTCCTCAGACTAGGACCGATGTCAAGGCGGGTGGGCCGATGGGGCTCCGGACTCATCCGAACAGCACCCTTCCTTGGAATTCCAACAGAACTCTTATTTATTTTCCTCAAGTGGTAAATACGTAACCATAAAATTCTGGTGAATCATTGAGAGAGGGCAATTTGGATTTTCTCCAAGACAGCTATGTTTGAAAAGACTCTTTCCTCAGAGGAAAGTTCTTAGGTTTCAATATGCCATTCCCCCTGGCAAGCTCCAGAACTTTCTCTCCTTTATCTTGCTCGCCTGAGCTTCCCTCCTGCAGGTCCTCCCGCTGCCTCTGTCTGCTGGCGTTGCCCCACCCCCAGCCTGCCCGGGCCCGGCCTTTTGAGGCTGCTTCCTTACCTTCTCTTCAGATTTAGTTCATTAACATTCTTTCTGATTCAAAAACATGACGATGACAAGCTAATATAATTTAAGTATCCCGTCAAGTATGTTTTTATTAATATGACCAGGAACGATCATCTTTTTAAAATACATATATCTAGTATACAAAGTTCTTAAGAACTTAGCTTTGGTGACAAATAAACGTAACACCAAGTCTTAGGTGTTTATTTTTCTTTTTATGTTGATCTGTGCGTAGTTGGATCGAAAGGACGTTTCATGGAAGTCTTACATTCTGGAATATACACTGATGTGTGGTGAGTTAAAACATTACTGTGGCCTGCCTTACAGGAGATTCCTCCTGTCCTATAGGCGTTGTATCAGACCGGAACATCAGACGATGTGCATTAGAGTTCAGATGACTGCTTTCGGCCACCTGTGCTGGTTTCCCCCCCTTGGGTGTTCTGAGTCCCACAAGCGGGTGTTGGATCTGTTGGTGCTGGTGGCAGTTCTTCAATCTCCAGAAAGTCCTTCCCAGCAGGCCCTCCCTACACACACTGGCCAGCCTGTAAATACTGTGGACAAATTGACAAAACCGCAACTGTGTATCCACAATGACTTACGTTTTGTTTTGCCTGGGCTTACTGGTAATATTAGGGGGAATTCTCAAGTTGACTTTGTAAATCAGGGGAAACCCTAAAAAATCCATAATGCAGGCAGGGGCTAGGTTAGGATGAGGAGTCGGGGATTATGCCGGGCAAAGAGGTTTACGTGTTTCTCCACCGCTGTGGGTAGTAAGAGAGAGTTGTCTGGGCACTGTGCAGCTTTCCTCTACAGCCGCAGAGTAGAAAGTCTGTTTTCAGGAAGTGGCTAGTGGAATTTCCCATTGGCACACAGATAATCTGGTATGTGGGCTGCAAGTAGCCTCCGGGGTATGACAGAGAGTGTCCAAAGTCAGGCTCTTCTTCAGAGGGACATGCTGTGGTAAGGGTTCCCTGTCCTGCACAAGGCTGGAGGATGCCCAGCCGTCCTTCGAAAATAAAAACTTGAATCCTAAAACCACACAGCCCTTTAGTGCCGGAATAAAGGGAGAAAGAAATGACCCAAACACGGAAGAGCACAGTTCAAACCCAGGTCCATGGTGTCTGCAATCATGCAAAGAAGAGATTGCTCCTCCTGGCATATCTTTAGCACCATTTCTTTTGCACGGCTCTCCTTTCCGTGCTCGGGAGTGACAGTGAACAAACTGCGGGCCTCTGGGGCGCTCCATTTGTCCAGGGGGAAGTGGAACAGCTCTAAGTTCTTCTTCAGCCTCATGTACTTGGAGAATTTGCTGGTGCTCTGGGACCCCCAGAGTCCTTGGTGCAGCTGCTGGGTGACCCAGGGCTTGTGCCTGGCGAGCCCCACCAGGAACCCTCCCTCTCATGCAAAGAAAGGCCTGCCAGTGTGGACCAGAGGGGTATTTAAAAATACTGAAATGCTGAAGTAGGCAATACTAAATGAGTGTGAAGTGCTTAGTTTTATTTTCTTCAAGGAGTCAAGAAAAATAAAATAGAAAAGAAAAAATTCTTTTGTGTTCCTCCAAATGGAACCATAACTAAACTGTTTTGGAGGCACCCAGTTTTCATGCACTGCCCTTTTTCTCAGTCTGTACCATTTGTATAAGTCAAGGGGGACAAAATTCAATCACAGAAGAGGCTTTGCAAAGTGAAAAGATGTGTCCGGATTCCACTACCAGATGAAACTCCCCACAGGCACCTAAATCTGAATATCTGAAACTAATGTGGTGATGGAATGCGGAGATCTCCGAACATGAATCGACAACTCCTAAGGATATCTGGTCCTCCAAAAAATTTCCCTCCAGGTTAATCATCTCAGTGGACCCTTGGCACTGAATTTCCACCTGATCCTTTCCTTCCCATGGAAATGAGCCCATCCAAGGAGATATTCATTTATTTGAGAGCAGAAGCCTAAAATAAGACTTTCTTGGGCAACACAGTGTGCAGATAAGAAGCCTCCCAGAATGCTGACCCTTGCTCTCTTAGGATCTAAGACTCCTCTCAGCATTTTCTAGGCAGGCTTCCTAACTGTTTATTCTGACTCCAGTGAGGTCAGATTAGCATATATTTAAGTGAAACCTCTCACTTTTCCCACAGAGTAGCTCAGTGTAATTTACTATTTCATGTTGAGTTTCTCTCATCTCTTCTTTCTTCTTTCTATTGTCCCCTATCCCTCAGCCTGTAATCTTGATACTCCAACTTCCCATCTCTCCCCTTGAACCATACTGTCAGTACATCTCTCTAAGCATAACTCAGTAACTGGTGATAACAGGCCACTTATACCTTCTTCCCTCATTTTCCCCATGAGACGGCTGAACCAAAGTATACCACAGGCTTTGCTTTACACGAACCAGGAATTCCAAGCCTACCTACTTCAAAAATGTTAATATTTTATCGACCCATAGAATGTGAAGGAAAAAGATCATTCTCTCTGAGACAACAATTAGTTCCCACTCATTGAGGAGATTAAATATAGTTACTTTTTACAATCTCCAGCTATCTGACCACATGGCACACTAGTATTTCATAAGATAATATGAGAAGCCCCTGTATTCTCAGTGTTCACCAAGGAATACACCACATAGAAGCCCTCGGTTACTTCCAAATTAAAGCAAAGTAAACGAAGCATATCTGATTCTCACCTGCTACTCTATTAATCTGGTCAGTCAAGGGCATCCTTGTGCTAGTGTATATAGCGAGTGAGGGCTTTGTAGTATCTTCCCTCTCTTTAGCGCTGCATTCTACCTCCAATGAACATAACACTTTGCTCCAGTTGTGATCCCTGATTTTAAACTTTTGATTCTCTGGATAGAAGAAGAAATAATCGGGCAAACCTTGGCCAGTCTTACAAAAATCCAGAGGTGCTGCTTTGAATAAAACAGTTCATAAGGGTTGACAAGAGGCTTTCTACTCTAACTTTCATCTCAACATAGGAAGCGGGTGGTTGGGGGGGGGAGGAAGTGGATCAGCAGTCAAAATCAAGTTTTGGTTCCAGCATTCCCCCAGGCCCCATCCAGAACACCATCTAAAGCAAGAGCATTTGTCAGCACATCCTTCGTGAGCATCGTAATGAAGATTCCACCGTTCACTTCTGGTATCAAAGGTTCATTTTAATAGAAATAATTTATGTGGCGTCTTCTCTGTGGCCCATTTGGCATCTAGACTTTGAACGGTGTGGTCTGAGCACAGTTGCATGTTGCAGAGTCGAAAACTCTCCGCAGCCCTCCCCTGAAATGGGTGCTGCAGATGTCCCACAGAACCCAGCAAAATGAAGGGCTCGGCAAGTCAGGAAAGAAAGTGAAGAGGGATGGTTTCCCTTCTGACGTATCTCTAACAACTGCATCTAACCTGAAAATGTGGCTCCAATCCTTTCAGAACTATTATTTTCTTTAACAGCAAAGTTCTAAAAACTTGGTTTCTTTTGATTTCTCCCCGCCTGGCTGGAAAATGACACATTTGGGGCCAAGGCATTAAAGCGTGGTCTCTCGGGGGAGAGGGGAGGGCTCTTGCTTTCCAGCCCACAAACAGTCGCAGGTGCAAAAAATATGCACCCGAAAAGGGAGGTCTGGTGGAGGCCCCTTTTAAACCGAGGCCTTTTAAGTTCAATAAATCTCTTTGCTCTTCCCTCTGCGAGCCGTGTGCTTCCCTCCCATGCTCACATGCACATCCCGGGTCCTCAATGTGGCCTCCAGAAGGGAACTTCATGTTTGTTGTGAAGTTTTCCGTAATTACATAATCGGTGAAGTCTGTGAGTTCGTGTTGAGGTGGCTGAAACATGCAAGCCTGAGGATTACAGTAACGTAATTAGACGGCTTCCTGTAAGAGCCGGTGGTTTTTCCCTGGGCCACACTCGGGCTGGCTGCCCTCCGAGGCCTTCCTCTTGCCCAGTGAATCACAGCTTGACAGGCATTTCTGCCGGCCATGCGCCCCAAGGTGTTTCAGGGCGACTATTTGCATTGCGGATGAACCCTGTGTACACGCTGTGGGGTTGGTTAAGAAGGCAGGAGCCACGAAACCAGAGGGCTGCGGGTTCTTGGATGCCTGTGTGTCTGTGTGCGACACAGCCCGTGCTTAGAGCGTCTGGGCTGCCATATCTTGACTCATCCCGTGGCGTCTAGAAGCCTTGATTGCTTGCCTTGGGCTCTGAGGGGCAGGAAGAAAGAGAACAAAGCAAAGACCCCAGCTGAGTGTGAGGTGTGTAATAGAGTTTAGCACCTGATATGCACCATTCCTTGTGAATTTTTTCCAAGTCACCTGAATATTAACAATTACATATTAAAAACCAGACATAACCAGAACTAGCCATTTGTTTAATCCCTTAGTGTTTTTTTTTTCTCAATCTGCAGTGTTACTCCCTTAGAATCCACTTTCCATGGTTTCCATGGAAACCATCGACTGTCCATCTGTAGTCTGAAGCCAAGGAAGCAGCTATGGAATAAGAGAAGGTGAATGGAAGGGAAATCTCTCCTTTTATTTTGTTTTGTAATCAAGAGCCTCAGATTCTATAATTGAGGCCAGAATTTAACATTTGATTTAAGAAAAACACAAATGGGAAAACAGGTTCATCTCAAGTGAAGAGAGTATACATGTAATTTTCAAGGTGTATCTGATGAAAAATTCCCTTCTCTTCACTCATGCTGCTTGCTTACGCTAAAAAAACTCATTCCCAAGCTTGCAGGGAAAGGAAGAGCTTGAAACAGGATCAGTCTATCATTGCCTTTGTTCTCTCTAGTCATGATTCTACTGCAAAATTCTACTGTTTAATACCCAGCTCAAAATCACATCCTTTAAAAAAGTGTTTTCCAATGTCCTTCCTCCTTTACTCCTCATCTTTAGCCTCCCACCTCTGACTTGGTGGATAAAATTATGCTCCCTTTCTGTATTCCTGGTGCCAGGTAGAGTGCTTAGTATATAGTAGATGCTTAGTAAAACTCTTTGGATTCCACTGACATATCTAATTTGGCAGTAGGTATTATTAAAATACTTTGATGGTTCTGTTATTTCAGTTCTTTCTATGTGATTTTCTGAATTCCTATTGCATAATTTGACGTTCTCTGACCATTTCATAGGTATTAGTTTTGCTTCATTCTCTTTTATTCCAGTTAGTAATATATTGCAAGCTCCTAGGGACAGGGACAATTCATTTTATTTACTTGGCACCGTCCACCCCATTCCCATAGCCCTTCAAACTTAAGACAGTTCTCATACTTCCTAATCATTTGTGGGTTTTGATTATATTTTGAGTTATTAACTTATATTTTCCCTTGTATTTCCCCTGCCCCTCATTTTCTCTAATTCAAGAAGGCAGATGCCTCCAATCTTTGTTGCCCAGCGAAGGGCTGAGGCCACATGTGAAGCAGGAGTAGAGCATCTGCCACTGTGGCTCTGTTTTCCCAAGGCCTAAACCCTTAGGTGAGTGGAGAAAGTGCAGTGTGGCAAGTGAAGAATGGGATTCCCAGGTAGACGTGGGGAGAGCAGGTGATTGCCAGGCCCCCATTCCTTGGCCCCCATTAAAAAATAAAATGATGATGTGGAGAACAGAGAGAGATTTCTGGGGATCCAGGAGTAGTGTGGACAGAGGTCCTGCCTGCGAGGCAGCAATTCTCAGGAGGGGGCAAACCCTCAAAAGGGAATGGATACAAAGATGCACCTAGGCTGCCTGACCAGGGACAACCCTACAAAACCCCCTATAATAAGGGTATCATGCTAAGTCCCCGGACAGTGTGAGATGTCTACTTGGGGGCTCTGGGGATGAGGAGGATGAGGGTGTTAGAAGGATTGAACATAACAGGGTTTGGAGTCAGAAATAAAGTGTTGTAATCCATAGAGAATATGCTGTTCTTGCACACCTCAATATGTGAGATTTTTATGTGCTACCTATGTTTAGTTGATTAACTTGTTAGTTATGTGAACTTGGCAAAACTATTACCTACCACATTCTAGAAGGAAACAAAGTTCATGTCCCATTATGTTAAAATGACAGTCCTTTGTCACTAACTAGTGTAATTTAGAGAAATTTATTTCACTTTTTTTTTGAGTCTTAGGTGAATCTTATATTTAAAAAATAGGTAAAATAATATCCACCTTGTTAGGGTGATGTGAAGATAAATTGAGATATCTACAAAGTGCTTAGCAGAGGAACTGCAGAGATAGCAATCCTATATTAATAGTAAAGACTTTTTTAGGACTGAAGAGCCTTAATATTCATATAGGCCAATTAGTTATGATCTTACCCCATTCAGATTTTGAAACAAAAAATCCTTTTCCTCCTGTATATTTTTTTTCAATAAGTATTTAGTATTTCCAAAGAAAAAAGAGCAAAATTTTTAAAAGAAATAGACAAAAAACAGTTCCTCAGTTTAAAACATTCTCAACTAAGAAATATAGAATAGGAAAAAATATATGCATCAAAGGCTTTTTTTAACAGTAAAACATAGTGTAGTAATATGAAAACACAAAAAAGTTGTAAGATACTGCATATTATAATCGAGACTGAGCTAAGTTGTGTATACTCATCTATCATGTACCCATGCCAGAAAAGGAGTTTTACTTTTTTCCAGGATGAATTTATAACCTATCTGTCAATGAAATCTAATGTTTTGCTGATAGATGCCATATATAATGATGAGGAATATGCTAAAAGCAAGAGCAGTAAATGGCAATCTTCTGACTTACTGTATGTGTCACTGTGAAGAGTGATTATTTCTCACAAGTAGAGGTGAAGTCAGGGACTCTTACCATCTGTATTTAAGTGGTTTTGCCCTTTTCTTCCACATCCACCAACTTGATTAAATAATGATTTGGCTCTCAAGAGACCTGCGCTTGGTCGCTCCAAGTTCATGCCTAGTCAAGTTTGTAAATGTCTCTGGTGTTCAGCTTTAGAGAAGCGCAGAGGTAAGGAAAGTCTCCAGAGAGATAACTGAGCCCCAGACAGTGTTACCCAGGGCGGGCAGCAAGTCCCGAGAGAGAGAACAGGACCAGAGTCAGGGGGCCTGAGGGACAGCTACCTGTCTGCCTTGCATAGAATGTTTCACAGCCTCGGGCAAATCCCAACCTGTTGTGGAGGAGGGGTGCATTGTAGCAGCCACCCCTGAAGGAAATATGCTTTGAAACCATCTCAGAAAATCCAG
This sequence comes from Manis pentadactyla, assembly GCF_030020395.1. Lineage (NCBI taxonomy): Eukaryota > Metazoa > Chordata > Mammalia > Pholidota > Manidae > Manis > Manis pentadactyla. Next base: position 106,173,112 of record NC_080030.1, on the reverse strand, counting down.
GGCTTGAGGGAAGGTTTTTTAGTTTCACAAGAAAATCAAGGGAGACAGTTCTCTGGTGGTGTTTGATCAGGTCTTCAATGAGAGCCAGGTAGAAAGCGTTAGAGTCACATTTCTGCTCCAGCAAGTCAATGAAGAAACACCAGGGGGTTAATTTTACACCACCTGTGATCTCAACTGGAATTTCATTGGTGCTGCTAGTGGGCTGGAAGTAGAAAGGTATCTTTCCACCATGAGGAGCAGAAAGTCTTAGCATGGAGTGACATTAAAGAACTTCAGAAAAGGTGTGTGATATTGTGATTTATAAGAAATATATATTTGATCTTCATGCATGGTTCCTGCTCACAGCTCCCAAAACCCCAGGAATTTCCTGGGCAATAAGAGCAATACGAGCATCTTTTATTATAATATTTGGTCTCTCGTCCTCAGTTCCTGAAAACTCTTCAGAGTCTTAAGGGGAAATGGGTGTCTTATCCATAACAAGCCCCTTTCACCAAAACTGGGTTTATGCAATGAAGTGACTTTGGTAAAACACCTGAGGATGGAGGCTGGTTGCCAGGAGCACCAACCATTTGATGAGAGGGCTGGAGCTCTCGCTCTCACTCCCACCTCTGGGGAGGGGAGCCCCCAGGGGTTGAGTCATTCGCCAGTGGCCAATGATATAATCAGTCATGGCTGTGTAAGGCAGCCTCCGTAAAACCCAGTGTGGAGGGGTTTCAGGGAGCTTCTGGGGTGGTGAACGCTTGGAGGTGCTGGGAGAGTGGCACACCCCAACAGGGCACAGAACCTCCGTGCCCTTCCCAACCCTTGCCCTGTGCATTTCCTGCAACTGCCTGTTGCCAAATTACAGCCTTTTATAAGCGATTATAAGAGACCTGTAATCTAGTCAGTAAAATGTTTTTCTGAGTTTTGTGAGCTGCTCTAGCAAATTAACTGAACCCAAGGAGGAGGTCGTGGGGAACCTCTGATTTATAGCCAGTCATTCAGAAGTACAGGGCTTGTGACTGGCATCTGAAGGATGGGGAAAGGGAGAAGTCTTGTGGGACCAAGCCCTTTACTTGTGGGACCTGATGCTTTCTCCAGGTAGATAGAGGCAGAATCCAGTTGAACTGTAAGACACCTGGCTGGTGTCAGAGAACTGGCTGCCGGTTGCGGGAAACCCCTGAACACACAGTGGAAGTGGTTGTCAGACTCCCTGTAAGGTGATTGAATGCCTTGTTAAATTTTTTGAGATTACAACATGTAGGGAAAATGGAAGGACCTGTGGCCAGGATCCTCACCTGACCCCAATCTACTTGATGATGTCACTGGCCTGCTGCCAGGCTACTGCTCCCACGCCCATGGGCCATGAGCCACTATTGTCAGTGTTACTGTATAAAGAGCGCCGCCCGAGCTCTGCCTGAAGGCAGAGACGGTTTCTGCACTTGCTGGAGACTCACGTGATTCCCACGCTTGACCTGCCACCGTGAGAAAAAGGCTTGGTATAAACCGTTTTACTCCCAACATTCTGTTGTGGTTATTTGGCCTCCCGGAATCCAGAGTGAACTTCCCCAGGGGCCCTACCCCTCGGGCGAGACAAACAGTAAGCCCCCCACCCATCACGGGACTTGTACTGCATCCAGTTAAGCATCGGGTTCGTGATGTTGCACATCACATAGTTGTCCAGAATGGTAAGCTAAATTCCTCTGCTAAGTTATTCTCAGGAGAAGACGGGAAAGGCTATCTGTAGGACACCAGCACTTTATTTTCTGACACCTGCTCTGTGTCAGGTGCTAAGGTAGTTTCTTATTTTTAACATGTTTTCTCATTTCATCATTTTAAAAGTACCATGTGTTGGGTGTGTGCTGTGTTCCAAATGAAGAAATTGAGACTCAGAGAAGTTAAATAACTTGTCCAATGCCCCATATCTAGCAAATTGAAGAGAAGGAGTTTATAGCCAGATCTCTCTGATTTCCATAATTGTGCTCATTTCTCCACAACCACCACCCCTCAGAACAAGGGAAAAATATTATTTGGCAAAATAGTTGTGTATTTTTGGGTCATTCCTCACTTTACCTACTTTTACTTGTATCTTGATTAATAAATTAAAAACGTTTTCCCTATATTAACATATTGTGGTTTGACAACATAATAAGTCAGTTGCTTTGTTTATTTCCTATGCCAGTCCCCATGGCAGACTTTCTCCTTGCAGAAGGTGAATTCCTAAGTTAACCTTAGAATTGGCTTCTTAGAAAATACATGGTCACAAAGATTTGCAGCTTTTCACCAGCTTCTTATTCCTTTCAATTTGGTGACTAGACCCTAAAAATATTTTAAACTCTTTCCTAGTAAAAGAACTCTTGGAATTACAGCTTTCTTTTCATAATAGGCATTCTGACACACTGAGAAGAGGAAAGCATTTGTTGGGGTATTACAAAATATACAAAAGGAAATGTGCCATATTTACTAAGAACATTTCTAACTGTTTGACTCATCTTGTCTGGGTACAAATTTGATTTTTTTCCCTATCTACAATTCCTTACCATAGCTCACTAAATTTAATCCCAGTCTATATGTTTTTTATTATGAAAGGTATCTATTTTTCATTATTTTAAAGTAACCAATTGTGGAGATATATATGCATATATAAATAGCTTATCTTTGTCTTCTACGCAAATATTACTAATAGATTCTTGATCATATCAACTTATTACAATGGTTTGTGTCCATATTTTGATGTGGCTTGCAAATAATGATAATTGTTTTGAGGAAAAGAAAAGCCATCCCTGCCATCCAGGAGATGGCCTGGTACTATCGTCCAGGACTTGGTGTTCTTCCATTAAATGGACACAGTTTCACAAAACATCAACACCGGACAAGGCTATGCTGTGATCATCACGGACTCAGACAAAAACAAGACCACTGTGTAATCACGTCTGAGCACAGACAAAACATGAAGGATGTCCAAGCCACAAGTTACCAAATGTATCTGTATCTTGACTAATATGTATGACTTGTTGCATTTTTACCAGTTACAGCTTTAACCTTGATCTAGTCTGCCATACTCCTAGAAAAGATGTATTTATTGTGATACCCGATCACAGTGTTATCCCCACTTCATGGAGCATCCTGACCGGCGATGAGCCCCGTTTCCTAAAGCCTTCCCCCAAATTCCTTTAACGCAAGCCGAATTAACGCAAGCAGAAGAAGTTCTCTCTAACGCCTTATCACTGAGCCACCTCACAGTTCCCCAGTGGCTTCATTCCCCAGGCAGCCTTCTCTCTCCCTGCAATGACTGATTAACACAAATTAACAACACGTGTGTTCTGGGTAATTTTTGTCTGGAGGACATTGGCAACCTCTTCATATCAAGTTTTTTCCTTATGTTTTATATCTTATTGACCAGATTCTAAAATAGCAGAATAATAATGGTGACAGCAAACATTCCTATTCAAAAGGACTAACATGTTTTACCATGAAATTAATACTTTGTTCTATTCTAAAGTGTTCCTTTATCATATTAAGAATAGTTCTATACTTTAGAAAAAAAAGCTTGTTTTGAAATTTACACAGAACTAAAAATTTTTTGGTCTATTCACTTTTAAGAAATATTGTAATAGAACATTTATTTTGATAGATTATCCTCCCATGAATTTCTGGGCTACATCCTTTTTGGTTCTGGTAAATTGTTCTTTTACTGAATTCCAGCTTTAATAAATTATAAATGTATTAATTTTATTTAATTAACAAATATCATTTAAATATCCACTAAATACCAAGTTCTGTCTGAAGTCAGAGATACTGCAATTTAAAAAAATCAGAGAAGGGGAGGTGACTGAGGCTATAAAAGGGTAGCATGAGAAATCCTTGTAATTATTCTGTATCTTGACTGCAGTGGTGGTCTAAATGTGATTAAAATCTGCATGTGGCTAAATGCCACAGAACAAAGTGCACACCTACAGAGATGAGCACATGTAAAACTGGAAACTTTGAGCAGGTTGGCAGGTTCTATTGGTGCCAGTTCCCTGGCTGTGATGTGTCCCGTGGTACCCAAGTTGCTGCTATTGTTAGGAACTGCATGAAGTGTACACAGGATCGCTCCTATTTTTTTTAACAATGGCATGTGACTCTACTGTTATCTTAGAGTAAAAAGGGTTTAAAAGTTGCATAGCCCCTGACTCTATGTAGAATACAATCTAGTAATAGAAATTGCTCATAGGGAAATAAGCGAAGAGTTGTGTGGTGACTAGTGCAGCCACACAGACAGCATTGGGCGCCATAATTATGCTCATACAACAGTGGAAGCTAGTCTGTACTCATGGGTCAAGAAAGGCCTCCCTGAGGATGTGACATTTAACATGAAGCCTAAGAATGAACTGGAACTCTCTATACAAAAGGGAAGAGAAAGAATTGCCACCTTTTGAGGAAGTGAGTCTCAGCAGAGGAAAGTGGTTATAAGGGAGGTTGAAAGAAGATAATGCTGAAGAAATAGTTTGAAAACAGGTCATACTGGACCTTGGGATTATGGTAACTTTATTACAAAATGAATGGGAAGCCTCTAACATGCTAAAAGGCACTAAAAGGCAGTAATCATTTCAAATTTATATTCTAAACTATTATTCTGACTTTTAGGTGGAGAACAACTTGGTTGGAAAGGATACTCATCAATCAATATGAAGAAAAAAGGAAGCTGTTGTAGGAATCCAGGTTGGTGATGGGGTGCTAGAATGGGGTGGGGGCCGTGAAAATGGGGATAAGTGAACGAACGGATTGAAGTGCTGGACTGATTTGGTAATGACTGGAATGTGAGATGTTGCCACGGAGATTGTCCATGTGGGCAATAGAGTGGATGGAGAAGCCACATTCCCAGGTGGCGCAGATTAGAGGAAGTGCAGATCTGAAGTGGGGTAGGTGACGATTTGGTTCACTTTTAAATCCAAGACAAGATGCCAGAGAGACCTCCACGTGGGAATTTCACATAGTCAAGCAATGGTTCCCACCTGGAACACAGATAAAGACGTATGAGCGAGGGATGAAAGTTTTAATTCTTTGGTATACAAATGACATCTAAAGTCAAGAGGGCTTTGTGGTCATTACATGAGGATTATTCATAGCTGGGAAGAAGAAGGGAGAAAGGATGCAAATCTGAGCAAGAGGTCTAGCCAGATGATAACTGATTTTCTCTACGAAAGTATGCATAATGGAAAAGGAGATTTGAGGAGGATGAGGAAGGTGTAAAATAGTTGTTGCAAGAAAAGGCAGTGAGTCGCCCAAAAAACAAAAATCAAACTCAGGTTGAAATATTTTTCTAAAGTTTAAAAAAATGGAAATTATCCAAATTTTATCCTGGATGAGAAAACTCAATATTACAAAGATGTTAATCATCTTCATATCTATCATTATGTTTGTGGTAATCATAACTATTATTAAAATTACAATTATATTTCACACGTACAGAGGGCTTACTATGTGTCTGGCATTGGGTTAAATGCTCCTGAGACCCAGTCAAAATCACAAGTTCAGGGGGGCTTGCAAAATGACTATAAAGCTTGTCTGAAAAATAAACATGCAAGAATAGCAAAGATTATTCTGGAAAGAATTGAGCAGTGTGGATTAACCAACTGTAATTGTGGTTTGCAACAATAGAGAGAGCACAATGGAAAGAGGTCAGAAATAATCACGTTTATGACAGTAACTTTGAAAAAGTTGGGCTTTCCAATCAGTGGGGGAAAGAAACAGGTTGACAACAAAAAGATTTGGGACATCTAGATAGTCATTTGGGCAATAATGAAGCTAGATCTCTACATATTCTTTATCCCCAAATTAGATGAAATGAAGATGCGAATATCAAAAAATTAAACTATAAAATAACAAAGCTAAATATTTTTATAATAATGCATTGGAAAGACCCTTCAAAATATGGAATAATACTCATCACTGACTTGGCAAACATACACACAAACAATGCCAAAAGACAAATGTTAAACTGGGGAAAATATTATCAATGTTTAGGATGAGAGGTTGAGCTCTAATCAATTAAAAACATGGACAGCTATAGTTTTAATAAGGGAGATATCTCAGAGTAAAAGAAATACACAGCTAATAAACATGTGGAAAAGATGCCCAAGTTTTGTCATAAATTTAAAAAAACAAAAATCCAAACAACCAAGTGGCATTATTTTTTACTTACCAGATTAGTGAATCTAATGAACATATTATTTTCAAGTACCTAGTCTGTGCTGCATGTTTTTAGTATTTTCTTGTGAGTTTATTTTCTGTAACAGACTGCTAATTTTTAATAATATAATCAGATGCCTCTAAAGAGCTAGATAATGCTGCAAATATCAGGGGTTTTCTTAACTCAAACTTCCAGCAATCTTATCTCCACGCTTAATTTGATTAACCCATTTTCACAGAATGCACGATCTTCCAAAGCAATATTTTTTTTTCAGTTGCTCACTAAATCAGTTCCCTCTTGTTTAATTACAATTTTGTTGAATTGACAGTATTTCTGAGGGTGCTAAGTTAACTCTGGAATGAGGGGGGCAAACAAAACCACAGTCACAGCCCACTGACTCTCCTCTTTCACCTGCCAGAGGAGAGGAGCACAGCTGAGGAGGCTTCTATTACTTCGTTTCTTCATCTCTTCATTCTTTCCTTCAGCGAACATTTGCGGGGTATCTCCTCTCTGCCAGGCACAGAGCTGGGGGCTAGGGATGCTGTGACGGACAAGAGAGAGGGAAGCCCTCTGCGCCGATGTTACCATCTGAGGGGGCTGCAGGGAAGGAACCCTGGATGAAAATACTTTGTCTCAAGAACTTGGCATTTGTATTAAGGAACTGAAATGCCCCCTCGCCTCCATTCTTTCTGTCCAGGAGCTGCGTAGTGCCGCGTGACGTGTTACTTCTGTGACTGTACTAGATACTCATGCGGAAGTGGTTGAGAAACCTTTTATAGAGTATGTTTCTAAATAACATGTGATGCCTAATTGCAGCGAGGTCATGGGATTCCTCCAAATTAATAAGACAAAACTTCTTGGCAACACAGGAGAGATTTTCCAGGTCTAAATGAATCATTAGGAATGAGTAAATCACAGACAAAACAGATCTTTTACAATTAAGAGGATAAAGATGTATGTTAAGAAGCATCATAAATCTCAGAATAACCCCCAAATGTGTTCATTTGTCTTTGTCAACAAATGCTGGGAAGAACTAAAAAAAACAGTCAAACATGTAATTCCAAATAGTCTACGCTTTTAAAAACCCACAAAGTTAATATATACCTTCTTAGGAAAAAATGAACAAACTCATATACTGAAGAACTGAAATAGTTTCACAAGTTACCTTTGTATCTTTGAACCTGGATGAAAAAAGCTTACATATTTACTTTTGCTAACCTTTAATTGGAACTTAATATTTCAAATATAGATGCAAGCAAGCAAACACTGGAAATATTACCTTTGTCATTAATGGAAATCACAGATGTTTTTGTATTTTATCACAGTTGTGACAGCTACTCAAAGTAACATTTCTATTTCACAAACTTTAAAGTTCCTGTTGGTATTAGACCTACCTTTAGTTCTTATTTAATGCATTGATTATTAATCACAAATTTGTTTTTTTTTTTAATATCTGTATAACTGGATGCCTGCAACTGGTTTGCCTATAGTATTTGGTCTCTTATGTATTTAAAATGTATTATTCTGAGAAGGTCCTCCAAGGGGTTCCCTGGAGTGTCACATAGGTCCACGGCACAAAAGGTTAAGAACCCCTCACACCGTTTGATCCTTGTAGCCTGTCTGCAGACGTCACCCCCCAAATCCAAAAAGGAACGTTTGCATCACTTGCGGAAGAAACACAACAGCACAACCGACTTTCACAATGAGTCTGGTTCCAAAGCCCATGCTCTTAACCAGAACCTACACCTCCCACGGAAATTTCCAGGTGACCAGCAGAGATCATAATAGTCAAGATACTGATGACTATCAAAAATACTTGTGTGAATCTAAACACATGTCCCTTGTGCAAGGACTATGCAACAACCCACTTAACAAGCGTTGCCTGTGGCAATCTTAAGGTTAAGAGTACGAACAAGAAGACATAAACTAAATAAAGAGAGTGGGCGCTGGGCAATACCCATTGCTGAGAGGGCGTGCAGGCCTCAGAGACCCAGAGAAAGAACCGTCAGAGGCGGGAGGAGCCCAGGGTGGACGACCTGACACTTGGAGGGGCGACAGGGGGCAGCTGTGAGACTTGCTTTGTGCTCAGTTGGTGACTTTGGCTGCCTTTTCCTACTTGTGTTTTTATTTCTTTCTTCTATCTCCATTTAGTTTCTAATTCAGATTTCTGTTCTGCTTCATATACTTTTTAAGCTTGAAATAGACATTAATACATCAGCTTATAGCAGATAAAATTCAGGCTCATCCATCTATTTGAGCTTTCATTGTTTTCTTTCTGGCTGAGCTATAATTGACATATAACATTCTGTTAGTTTCAGTTGTACAGTGTAATGCTTCAACATTTGTCTATATTGCTGAAATTTCTCCTGCTGATTATAGGTTTGTTGGGGTAGAAGAGATTATAAAGCATACTTCCCCAGCTATTTGAAGAGACAGGAAAGGTTGGCTAAGACTTGCTCAGCAGTAGAAACATGTGCTTCCAGAAAAAGTCTCCTTCTAAGGTGATATGAAACTTTTGCTTCCAAGGCATGATTGTAAGTTTCTGCAATCATGCTAACATAAATAATTCACCCACTGTAAAACGTGGAGATCTGGGCTTTATTCTTACGCTGTTCTTGCATTTTATATCCCACTATCAGTGTATAGTTGAAGCCATATAGTCATGAATGTCTGATCACTGAAGTCCTTTTGGTGAACTCAACACGGAGAGACTGAAAGAGCAGCTTGTACTGAGCACTCACTATGTATCAAGCACAATGCGTACTTTTTTACGCATATCTCATTGATCATCACAACAGCTCTATGAAATAGGTATTTTGACCCCCCTTCAATAAGCAAATGGAATTTAATAAAGCTGAATAATTTGTCAAAAAGAAAACACAGCCAGAAAAGGGCAGTTTGGGGATTTGAATGATGGTCAGTGTGACTGTAGGAACCCTGTTTACTCACATATGCCGCCCCAGTTACCTAGTGTGTTTAATATGAACTTCACACGTGAAAACTGTCCCCCTCTGCCCCCAGATCGCAAAGTAGCTTATATTCATTATCGCCGAATTTCACAAACCTACATGAGGTTAAAATCATTATCAATTTTAACTTTATTAATAATGCCATAATGTTTGCTAAAACTGCCAAGAATCTGTGGCTGTATAACAAATGCTATGTCAAAGGTTAAGCAAAAATTAGAAAGTGAATGATTTAACTAAAACGAACATGCTGAATCTTAGATTTCTCTGGATAAGCATAAAGTGGTTCCGGTAGACTCAGAACTTGTCATTTGTCAAAGTCCAGAGGAGAGAAGGTGTTATCTTTTTCTGCCAAGGTCCAGGTTCACCAGACAGGGCGAATTGCAGAAAAAGTCAAGAGGTTATCTCCCCAAATGTTAAGAGACTCAATAGTCAAGGCATGGTGCTTTGGATGAGATTCTTAAAGATCTTATCATTGGCCTAATGGTTTTAAAAGTGAAGTTGTTGCTTCTATTTAGCAGCCATGAATCATACCATAAGTGACTGCTCCAAATTGTAGTTGGCATGGGTATTAACCATGTCATAGCTCTATGTCTATGTGTACTCATGAATCACCCCTTTTCAGAAACAAATTCCCCACATTATATACTCCCTGCTCATTTTTAAAAGACAATTCAGCTGAGCTTTGAACAGTGCTTTGGGCTTATTCAGTAAAACTAATCCTATAAAGTCAAGCACAGATGAAAATGGATGACCTGTAATATTTCTCTTCATTGCTGATACATAGTATTTTCTGATCTAAATTCTCTCCCCAAAGATACTTTGCTTCTAAGAAAGCAGGTTCTACAATGATGTTTATTAATTTTTCATCCAATCAATCAATCAGTATAGCCTGTTGTTTCCTGGCAATACCAGAGGGGCTTCGCCCTTCAGGGCAGGGGGAATGCCCATAAATTAGCTGCGCAATGACCACCATGCAGCAAGCAGCCTTTAAAGAAAGCTGGACTCACAGATGCAGTCGCCCCAGGACAGTTCAGCTGTGAAGTTGAAAACCCCGGGCACCATTTTCCTGGGAAGTAAGTATGAGCAGATAGAGTAAATCACCATTTTGATCAAACGGTCACCCAATATCCAAAACAGACATCTTCCCGATATAGATAACCAAAGAAAGGCCGACTCTCTGACCTCTCTGGGGTCATGTGTGCCTTCCGTGCATGCAGGACTTGGACAGTACATCTCTAAAGCCCCCAGCTGCCAGGTTCTAGGCTGACCTCAGAATAATCTAATCCCAGAGCAATTTGGAGACTTTACAAGCAGGTAAAATGGAAAAAAGAAAATTGTTAAAGATTTGAGAGCAGTCAAAGCCAGCACCTCTCTGGGCCTCCTTTTGGGGATCTATTCATTCTTTTCCCTCCACTTGGGGTTGGAGGGAAGTTGGCCCAGGAATTATTTGTGATTAGCACAAGAATCCTTCCTCTAAATGAAAAGCTGGGGAGAAGGCCAAGTTGACGAGTCAGTGTCAGGCAACAGACCTTCCTGGCACTTATAAAGCCAATGTAATATGTTATTTTACTCAAGTAATATTTACCAATGCCTTTTATCTACTAGGACTCTGTGCATAGAAATAAGGCTTATTAAATCATGGTTTAAAAGAAAGAAAACTTACCTTATTTTGTCTAGTGAAAGGCAAAAATAGCAATTTCTTTAAGGGAACTTTGAAAGAAGAAGAGGTCATCATCTTTAACTCAGTCATGTGATGATCAAAACATTGACCAGCTGCTCACTACTATTTCAAAGTCTTCACCTAGTTTTGAAATCCTAAAGGTCCACATGTGTCCTTGGCCCAAGCATACCATTTGCATTATTAGTATGAGTGGGATATATTCTTCAGGCAAAGGGCAGTTTGTAGCCGTAATTCTGCAAGGAAAACCATGCTTCACGTGGACATTATCTTAGGTCCTTGCTTCTCATAAGCTAAGTTATCTTATCTGTCATGCACCTTGCAAGTTTTCTGTTTCTCTCATTCTGATTCTGCAATGCTTTGTTTAAAACTCTGGGAATGATAAGGGCTTCCCTTCACATAAGCTTTTTTTTTAAGCCTTATTCAATATCAAGTAAACCTCGGTGGAACATTATCAGGAAACGAAGGAGCAGGGGCTGAGAATGTTGGTGGAGTAATGGTGTCGGGCAAAACACCCAGCTCAGGAAGCACCATCTCCCTCAACTGCATCAGACAGCTGGGTCCACAGTTCACCTCCTCATAGCCCCAGGGGTCACCAGCACTGATGCGTCTCTAAATTCCCCATTCTAGGGTATCCTGCCGATTGACTGGATTTAATGCTATGGGGACAGGAGTAGTGGACAATGCAGGGAATGGGTTCCTTTGAAAAGATTATCCTCACTTGCAGTAATAGTGAAGGAAAGAAAAGAGAGAGCTACAGAGCCCAGCAGATACGGTAACTCATCTGCTTTAGGGGTGTCTATGTTTGTATGTACAGCTTTAAATACAAGTTAAAGTCTGATTCCAGCAGATGGAAGGAGGGCATGGCCAGGAGGAGTAGGGCACAGACTTCCCAGCCAAGAGCCGTTCTGATGGCAGCTCCCAGGGAAGAGGGGGCAGAGTGAGACCAAGACTGTCAGAGGTGGCCCGACAGGTCCCCTGGCGTGCTGCGGGGACGTGCTGGCCTCTGGTCTGTGGGGTGATAAGAGCGATGCTCGGTAGCTGTGGAACCTGCTGGAGGTCACAGAAACTTTCATGCTGTTGTTTGAATGGCCAAGACAAGATGAGGTATGAATTACGAGCTCATTGTTTCCGTCTTATTGATGAAAATCATGAAACGAAGAATTAATAACTTGCTTATAGTCACACAGCTAGTGTGTGAGAGACTGTGTCCCAAAGCCATCTCTTCAAAGGTCCACATCCTATGCTTTTTTCATAGATCTGTAATTGCTCTGTTCTAGGGTATTGCACTAATGTGCAAAGAATTCAAGCAGAGCTACGAATCTAGCACCTAGGACAAGGGAGGAAGCCGGCATCAGACAAGGTCTTTGGCCCTCTGATGGCACGAACGTGATACCGGTATTCTAGGCCCCTTAGAGATGAACCAGGCAGGGGAGCCACACAGCCCTGGTGCCATGCAGCTGCCTGGCCCCAATCCCAGCAAAAACACCACAGGACTGAATGCTGAGCCAGAGCGGGTCAAAGGTGCAGGCGGGGTGTGGGTGTGCGCGTGTGAGAGCGGGAGAGGCCGAGGGGAAATGGTAAGACGGGGGCGACTTAGGGTTCTCTGCTGCCTCGTTTCTTCACGGTGTTCAAACAGCGGAGAGCCGAAGATTCAGGAGTGGATCTTCTCATGTGTGAATTTTACCTCACAACTAAGAAAACTGTTCTCTGCATGCACGTGTCTGAGTTTTACCTAATTCGTCTGCTCCCCTTCCACTTTTCTTGAAATCCGAGCAGAGACAAGTGGGGGGTGGATGCGGACCGCCTCCTCCTTTCAATGCCATCATCTTGTCTGCGTCGGGGGAGCTGCCCAGGGAGACTGGCCGGGGTCGTGCACGGCACCCAGTCCGCGGCGGGGCGAGCGCTGTGGAGCTGGCACGTGCCAGCTGCCGTGGGACATTCCTGGCCGCACGCCCGCGCGTGCAGTGAGCCCCTGGGACGTGTCCTCTTACGGCCACAGCATCAGGCTACGGCTCCCGAAAGCTCCTTTCAGCCAAGTTAGTGGTAAAGTGAATTTGCTACTCAGGAAACCTTTAAGTAAATGCCAGTAAAGTCGAGTGAACATTAATGAACCACATTTAGAAAAAATAGGTAATGTGATTACCAGTCGCATTGCTCACAAGCATCAGAATTACCTCCTCTGGGACTCCCTGTAAGTGATTTTTCCAGAGACAGGGATTAGCTTGGATTTCCCCTTATTAGGTACTGCGAGGAATGCTCTGTATGTTCCACCTCCATCCAGCAGGCTCCAATTTCTTTTAACCTCTCACCTCTTCCACTCCACCGAAATCGTTTCTCAAAGATCACCCGGAATCTTCCCTGAGCTCACACTGCGGGCTTGCTTCTCCCCCGGGGCTGGCAGACCCCGCATTCTAGACCTCGGCTCCTGTCGCAGTGTGTGTTTTTCTGACTCCTCTTCATTCCCCAAACTTGTTGTTTGGGGACTCTTCACCTTCAGGTTCACGGATCCCTGAGACCCTGATAGAGTTATGGACCCTTTTCTCAGCGGAGTACATATCTTCCAATACACACACAAAAAACTGGCTGCCGTGAGACACCACCCACACCCAGCGGATAATTACAGCGACTGCCCCAAGTGCCGGCAGGAATGCAAGGCAATCGAAGTCCTGTCCACTGCGGATGGCAGTGCAAAAGGATGTGGACCCTCTGGAGAACAGTTTGGCAGGTTTTTTTAATCAACTTAAATATATGCCTGCCATACCCAGCACCCCCTCTCCTTAGTATCCACCCAAGAGAAATGAAAACTACGGTTTCCACAAAGATCTGTATGCACGTGTTCATAGCGGCTTTATTCACAAGCAACGAGAACCGCGGACACCCCAAGCACACCCCACGTGGGAGGCGATAGGTAAACGGCGGTACAGCCACACGACAGGATGCTCCGTGGCAGTAAAAAGAATAAGCTAGTGATTCTCGTAACAACCTGGGTGAATCTCTAGTACATTATGCTGGTAAAGGAAGCCGAACCCAAAACGCTACATACTATATGATTCCACCTATAGGACATTCTGGAAAAACAAAAATACAGGATTGGAAATGGACTAGTTGCTGCCCAGGGCCTGGGCTGTGGGGGGAGAGTAACTGCTAAGGCGCCCGCAGGAGCTTTCGGAGAGAGATGGCAATGCCGTAGATCCCGATTCTGGTGATGATTACACAACTGCACGTATTTATCAAAACTCACAGGACTGTTCACTTTGAAAAGGGTGGATTTTACTGTAGAAACATACTTTAATAAATGTAAGAGAAACTTTTTTTTTTCTCTGAATTTCAAGAACATTGTAGCTCAAGGAAGTGAGGGAATTTTCTACCACCAAAAAGCTCTCCTCTTTCCTCTCATTCTGTATGTTTTTCCTGGGCTCTCATCTTCTTTTGTGGCTTTAAGCACAGTCCCCACATTGGCAGCTCCAAAGGTTGTATGTCCTGAGCTCCAGGGCAAAATATCTGTTGGCAATTCAAAATCACCATGTGCTACAACCCACGCTTTTCTGGAGAATTTCTTCCCAGAGCTGCACCTTCTCCTGTGTTTCCCACATGATTCAAACCTCGCTGCTCCCAGGCCACTCTTACTGAGCTTAGCTCCCTTCTGTGCTCAGTTCTTATCAGTCATTAAGTCCTGTTGATACTGCTTTTTAATCATCCCCTAAACAACTCTTCATCTTCCCTTATATTTCCCAAACTGCTCACCATATCTGTGGAGTCATAATCTCCCCTCCTTGGACATTCGTAATAGCTCCTGCTACAGCTAAACCCTTATCTCTTCAATCCACACCTCATTGCCACGACACCAAGCTTGGCCAACATGTTTCCTTTGCTCAAAAACCTGTAAAGTTTCTCACCTCCTATGGGATAAAGTTATCCTAGCCCCATGTTTAACATGGGAATGCAAAGTGATTGTCACTTTGGAAAAAGGTTTGGCAATTTCTACAAAGTTAAATATATCCTTGCCCTGCTACCCAGCAGTCCCACTCCTAAGCATTTACCCAAGAGACATAAAAATGTATGTGTGCACAAAACTCAATCTGAATGACTGAGTTCAATCACGTTTTCAAGTCACATCCCTGCCCACACGCACAGCCTCCAGAAACATTATCAACATACTAGCAAGAGCCTAGCCGAGACCACGAAGCTTACATTCTCCTGGCTTGTTCAAGGTGTCTACCTACAATATCCTCCTTTGAAAATTGTTTGGCTAGTGACAAAATTCCCGTTTTTTGAGATGCAGTCCAAATATCACAATCTGTAATGAACCCATCCCCAGTCGTTCCTCTCAGAATTACTTTCTTCCTTGGCATGGCTTTGGGGTATGTGTGTGTGTGTGTGTGTGTGTGTGTGTGTGTGTGTGTGTGTGTGTGTGTGTGTGTGTGCATGTATCATAAAGCCTTAGTTACCAGACTGAAGTTATTTATGTAATTACTTGGCCCTCCTGGAAAGTCAGCCCTTCGGGACAGGAGCTGTGTTCTACTCATTTGTGTGAACCCCCCCAGCTGATGAATAAGGGCTCCTCCTGGAGAAGACAGTCAGTGCCTATTTGCTGAACTAAACCTAAGTTAGACCATCTTCTAAAATTAAAGAAAAAAACAACTGAATTCCACACAGGGAAGGCTGAAGTTGGGGCCCATGTGCCCTCCAACAGGACTCGCGTGCCGCCTCTGTGGGGTCGGCTGCTCCATTCCAATTTTGATTCAAAGGACATAGAAGAGCCCTTGTCCCAAATGTGTCCCCTATTAGCCTTAAACCCCACCACGTGCAGTCGGAGCCCCAATCTCTGATGTAGCAGAAGAAAGCCCTTGGTGCGCCTGCCCCTGGAACTTGCCTTGTTCAGCTGTGAAAGGAAGGTCGTCACACTTTTTGGGTTAAAATCACTTTAAGGCTTCTGTACGGCAACCATCTTTGTTAAAATATATTTGCCTGAGATTCAATGCTAAAGGTTTTTCTATTCATGTCAAATTAATTCCCTTGCATACATTCACTAAATGTTAAATAGAAAAAAATTAACATAAAACCTCATTCATATTTCAAGCCTGTGGCTGATCAACAGGAATCCCCTGAGAACTTTCCTTGTAACCAGCACTGTGTGGGACCGTCTGGAGGGTGTGGCACTGAGAGACTGTCATCTATCCCAGGGAGTTTAGAGCCCAGAGCTGAGAGAAGGGGACAAAACTATGTCAAATGATCAGAAACTGCCATTCCTCAAGGGACGGTGAAGTGCGACCACATCTAGAGAAGGGAGAGATTTCCACGGGCTGGTGTTATGGACAAGGTTTTCCAGAACTAGGTCTGCGTGTCTTATTTGAGAAAAGGCCTTCAGTGAAACAGCCATAGGGTTAGTGTCTAAGGCTCTGTAACAACCGATCACAAACTAAGAGGCTCAGAACAATGGAAACTTTTTCTCTCACAGTTTGGGAGGCAAAAATTGTCTGAAATCAAGGTGGTCTGCAGGGCTGCGTTCCATCCAGAGGTTCAGGTTCTAGAGGGGCTGTTCTGTGCGTCTTCCAGCTTCTGGGGGCCCCGGGCATTCCTTGCCTTGTGGCCACATCATCCCAGTGTACCTCCACATCATGGCAATCTTGCCAATACCAGTCCTGTTGGGAGGCCAGATGGACTTTGACTTAACCACATCTTTTGCCATGTGAGGTCATATTTACTGTTTTGCCACATATGGTGATGTTCATAGGTTTCAGAGATTGGGACATGGACACACAATTTTGGGGACCACCATTCAACCTGATTCATCCCACTCCATAGTTTGCAGGGCGTGGAGCAAAATGAAAATGCCATACCCACATTCAAAAGCCAGGAAAAGAAGCCATGCGGTTAAAACGACGACAAAGCTTTTCTCTTTGTTTGGTGGTCTCTCTCTCTACTTGTTATGGTTTTGAATTTGCCATCTAATGTCATTCTAGGAAAAGACAATTTAAATTAAATTTAAATTGCATGAATTTTATCATTCATCTTTATTCTGTGCAATGACAGTTTTAAATAAAAATATAATAGCTTCTGACTCACATGCAGAATTACCAAAATTACACAATTTGTATTTCATAACTAACACATGTATATACATATACATATTTCATTCTTGCCAGAACATCAGAAATGCTGCAAGAACATAATCAACTGTTTTTATCACATTTCTTCACACACACACACACACACACACACACACACACACACACACACACACACACTTTCTCCCAATGCTCCCTATCTTTGCCTCCCTGATGATTAAGGAGGGATTGAAAGGAAAAGCCACTCTGGGAAGCCCTGTCTTTCCTTCTCTCTGTGGGTCATTTTCAGCGTAAGTGATTGGCTAATACAGGGAAGTAATACAAGTAAGAAAGGATAGGATAAGGCTGCTTGGTAATCTGTGTCTCTTAGAATGTCTTTGCTCTGTTTCTCATCTGAAGAAAGCTCAGGTTGAATGCAAAGCACGGCCTCTGAGGCCGTCAGCGCCCCCACTCAGTCTCAGACATAGCGGACCTACCTTGCCCTCCCTTTGAGTCCCACTGAATTCCACAGGTTGTGAGGCCACCCGAATTCTGCCCGCGGGGATCTCGCCAATGCTGTGTCTGAACGGTGAAAGAAACAGCAGACACGTCTCTGCTCAAGCTCAGACTCCGTTGTCCCATTGGACTTCGCCTCGAAAACACAGGTTCAGAGATAAAATTATTAGGAATTTCAAGATGACATCAGGGCATTAAAACAAGGGCCCTTCTGGGCATGGAGCCCCATGCAAAGTGCAGGGTGCATGAGACAGTCCTGCAACAGGGGGCCCTGGGCTACAGCTTCTCCAAGTGTGGTTCATAGCCGTTTGTGAACTGGGGTCCATTGGTTGTGCAATTGGCTTAGACATGGCTCATAACGAGCTTTAACACACACACACACACGATATTAAAATAGAAGTGATTTATATGTAATAAAGATAGGCACTATTTTGTTAAACCAGTATTCCAATATGAATATCTGTGCATCTCTCTCTTTCTGGGGGTCGCAGAAACCACTGTTCCGATGTCCAGCCTACGGGTTTTCCCATCAGAACCATAGAGATTTCGGTCCCATTGCTGCCTATTCTTCTCAGTGACCTTGAAGGGCATCCCTTAAATTTTTTGAGCCTAAGTTTCTTCATATGCATGAGGTTCAAATATGATAAGTAAAGGGGCTAGATAAGCAGTTATAATGAAGTTAAGCCTAAACTGCTGCTTTATTCTAATAATTTCATACAAATGACTGAGTAAAACTGATGCTTGAAGATTCTCAGTCTGATCATCAAATATGGAAAGTATTGTTAAACATTTTAATAGAGCATTATTTCCTGTTCTGTTCAAATGCTTTGAGAGAGAAAAGTCTTTCTTTTTGTGTCAGTGTAGTTGTTTACCTTGCACAGGTAGGTGTTTACATACCAGCCTTTCAAAGGTCAATTTTAGCTTGATATTTATACAACAGACGCCATTCAAATATCTACCTATTCACAGTGTCTTACTGGGAAAGTGAATGTGTATAATAAGCAGATCATCTTCTCCTTCTAAGAACATATGATACGACTTTATATACAGTTTCCGTAAATGTTTAAAAAAGTATTTTGTAATTAGAAGAGTCATAAAGGGTAATTAAATATCCAAGTTTACATATTGATCAGTGTGAAATTGGTAGACCCGGGCACTTCTGTTGTTACAAGATCACTTTATAAATATTTTGAAAAAACGGCGTGGACCGTTTGAGAATGAAAAAAAGATATACCGAAACATTCATAACCTCCCACAGGCTGGAACCGAAATATAGAAATTGTTGCTACAAAGGTTTAGAAATCATTCTTTGGAAAACTTCCATCATTGTGTCTCACGATCTTCCACGTGATCCTTAGCCCTAGAAATGTGTAGCTAGGCCATGCCGTTTTGAGAAGTCACCTCTGTTTAGAGGAGGAAGGCCACTGATTGTGGTTTTACCTTATTCACATTATTTAATATTTGGATCTAGTTTAGCAAAGGAAGGAGTTTGTTTCAGAGATACACACTTTAGGCTCTTCGTATTCTTCTTAAAATGGTTGCTTTTTTAAAAGACGTTTTTAATATAACAAAGCCTCTAGATTGATATCAACAATAGTGTAATAAATCTAAAGTATTTTTCAAACTGAGTACTTTTGCTCTTAAAAACAGTATGGATTTTCCTTTTTATCTGCACTTCATTTTGTATTCTTTTCACAAAAGAACAGAGATCTAATAGCTACCTCATTCGTCAGGCTAGGACAAAAAAGACATGATTTCACTGATCGCCAGAGGGTTTGTGGTTTTAACTACAGACCACTGACAAAGGAAACCTCAGTCTCTGGGTGGGATGAGAACTGAAATGTGGGTGGATCTAAAGTGGAAAGCCCCAAAACGTATGGACTCAGGGAACATATTTCAAACATACCCGCACTAGGTTGCAGATTTTATGAGTGAAGAGAAAGTGGGATTCCTGAAAACACAAAGTAATTCAGACACATCTTTGGCTGCCAGAACATACTTCAGACAAAAAGGTTAAAGGCAGCAAGAAGCAGGCAGTTGAGTTCCCAGAGAACCAGATGCTGTGGGGGAAAATGCATCTTGTGTAGATTTTACTCCAGACATCAGTGTATGCACTGAACCTTTGGGGAGGTGAGAGGAAGAAAAAAGGAATTAATAATTTCCAGATTCGCGGCTTTAGGGCACACCCTTGTTCCCTGGCAATTAGTCAGTCTTTATTTTCTCTTCCTGTTCTGTATCTGTCCTAAATTGTATTTGTAGGATTTGTTTGAAGTGGCAGTTGTCCTTTATTATTATACGTTGTCCCCATTATTCTTTCAAGCTCGGCTCCTTCACTGAGGTGGTAAGTTGAGCATTCCCTCTGAATTTGGGGGACACCAGTTTGAAGAGTGTTGGGCTGAATTTAGAGTCAACGCTATAGGAAGCAAACACTGCGTCTAATATATGTTTATTGTTGGGAAGGCAAGCACGTCACATGCCCTCAAGAGCTCTCAAGCAATTCTTAATAGGAAAAGAAAAGAACAATTCAGCCATGAGAGCGCCTGGGAGCAGAGTGTGCTGTGTGGCTCTCATACGTCAGTCTGGTAATGAAAACTGGGTTTCAGCGATTAGTATTTTTATTATTTTAATTAACAGCACTCTCATCAGAAAACATTTTAAGGTGCTTATTTTGACCACAGTCAAGAGTGATAACAAACCACAAATCTTTATACCTGAGATTTAAAGGGGAGAGATCTATACTGTCTTTATTTAACATTGTTCAAAATGCTAAGGAAGAAAATCAAAATCCACAGACCAAAAAAATACTCAACAGCTATGCTGTCTGGTTGGCATCACGTTCTTACATGAATCTGAATGTCTTTAGGCAGAACATCTATTTCCCAGTTGGCCAAAGGCCTTCTGCATCCTATTATTTTTTTATTTCATATTGTCTGTTACTCCTGGCCAGTAAAGGCATTTGAGTTGACTACCTCTCCCCAGACCATCAGGAGGCAATAAGAATGTGATTCTTGTTTTTACTATAAACTAGTGAGGCTGCTGATCGGTTCGTAGATGAAAGGCTGCCATAGAAGCATAGGCAGAACATTCATGCAGTGAGTCTGATATGAATGGAGGCTTTTTAGAATAGGAAAATAATCACAGATACTATATAAGGGAAACAAAGCACCTTCAGAAAAACAAAATAGAAAATTATTCTAGAAGCCTAGGAGCTGGGTCTGAAGTAAGATACAGACAAACTTTATGCACCAGAGATGTAAAGGCGTATCTTCTAAAAGTCTTCCTTTTGGGACATGAACCTAGCAGAGTGCCATATGTATGGTCAGCATTCAATAACATGCTTGTTAAATATTTTAAAACACAGTTTATAAGAAATTGTAGCTCAGTTAGGTATTTTGTGTTCAAGTTTGAAAGAAATTGAGATGAACAGGGTGAGATGGTGGATGTGTTCAGTTGGTATTCTTCTGATTGTTATGAGCTGTTCAAATGCATGTGCTCTACGCTGAGAAGGAAATGTCTGACATTTATTTTATTTGCAATATCAATTGATGTGCATTTTAATTGAAAATTATAAGCAAAGATAGAGGAGAGGTATTGACATAATAATGAAAAGAGTAATCAACATTTACGTTTTCATGTTGGGAAGGCAAGCACGTCACGTTTAGACCAGTTCCTAGTGAAAATGGGAGAAGGGGGAGTTGGGCAATATCAGGGATTTTTCAGAAGGCCCTAAAACCATTTTCATTTTCCTTCAGGTTTTGTTTTTTGAAACATCAAGTTTCCAAAACATTTTCCCCTCAACGTAAGCCTTTGTTTTTCAAAGGAAATTTAATTTAAAAAGCATGTTTTTTCTCACTAAGTTCAACCATGTATTATACAAATAAGGCAGATTTTTGTTGACATTGATTCTTGTTTGCCTCTAGAACTATGAGGGAAATCAAATTCAAAAGTCTGAGCTAATTCATTTTCAGAGTTGACTATATAACCCAGGCTAAAACATTTCAAATTCTCTTCTCAGTTCAGATTTAAAATGTTATATATATATATATTTACAGATCTTCCTCTATTTATGATGGGGTACGTCCCAGTAAACCCATCTTACACTGAAAATACTGTTAAGTTGGAAACAATGTAATACACCTCAACTATTGAACAGTTTGGCTTAGCCTAGCCTATCTTAAATGTGCTCAGAGCACCTACACACTAGCCTATGGTTGGGCAACATCATCTCACACAAAGCCTATTTTATAGTAAGACGTTGACTGTCTCCTGTAGTTTGTTGAATCCTGTACTGAAAGTGAAAACAGGATGGCTGTGTGGGGCAGAAGGGTGGCCAGTATGTCCGCCCTTTCCCCTCGTGACCGTGTGGCTGGCTGGGAGCTGGCACCGCTGGGTGCCCAGCATCAAGGGAGAGAGTCATACTGCATATCGCTGGCCCAAGAGAAGATCCGAACTCAAAATTCGAAGTGTGGTTTCTACTGAGTGTGTATCACTCTCACACCGTCGTAAAGTCAAAGAATCAGAAGTTGAATCATCAGAAGTCGGAGACCGTCTGCATTCGATTTCCAGGATATGAGTAAAAAAAACATAACCAACAAGAAACAATCTGAAACAGATGTAATGCAAATAGTCTAAGGTCACTTTAGAAAGGTGTAAATTGGCGAGTTCTCCGTTGAAGTTGTAAATTAGCAAAATCTGCTGTGGCCAAATCTGCACTAGTCTCCAGGTCTCTCACTGGAGAAGGCACAGCGGTTGCCTGATAAGCCTGCATCAGACACACACACGGCCAGGCACTTCTGGGGGAGGAGGCGGGCGCCCCACTCTCTCTGTTTCCCGGAGTTTCACTGGGTCACGCTGTGACAAAAATAAGGCACACTCGTGCATCACAGCGGAACTGCTCTGAGGGCATTTTCTTCTGAGTTTGAGAGCTTTTTTAAATTGTTTAAGAACATCTCTTGCCTCTGTCCTGAGAGTGACTCAAAAAATCAACTTGCACAATGTTTGGTCATTATCCTTTGGCTAATTCATCTGACGTTTGCTGGGCATCGACAGTATGGTGCCATCCTAGGCACTGGAAATACTACAGTAAATGAGACATCCGCTAACCTCCAGAAAGTTACAAGCTCATAAGGGAAGCAGACGTATAAAGAGTGATCACAGGGGAGTGAATCATAGTCATATTAGGACATAAACATTAGCCTATCGCTGGGCAAGCTTATCTCAGATGCACAGGCATCTTCATATTGTTTCAAAAGCAATGGGTGGGCATTGGGTTGGGGCTGAGATGCCCCATGTGTTTGCCACTGTGCATGGACGGGGACAGCTCTGACTAGCTCTGCTCGTGTGCCCTGCCCAGGACAAGAGAGCCACCAAGCAGTTTCTGTTCATGCACAGGCAGAGGCGGGTAAAGTGGGTCACCTCAAGGACAAATGCAGACCAGGTGAAGTTTGTCCCTGGCTTTGCTGGCCTGCCACACCTGCTCCTTCTTTGTCTTTATAGGAATCAGCAGGCAGTCCACCCCTGTCCCCAGCCCTGTCCTTACCCAGGAGGAGGGATGAGCCTCCCTTCGCTGCAGGGTGGGCTGTGGGTCGCCACCCGTAGGGGATAGCCTGCATTCTTGGCTTCCCGGTGTTCCTGCACAGACTTCCCTGTGTTCAGTGGAACTTGGGGGCGGAGAGGGGCAGGAGGAGCCAGATCCCCCTCTCCCACACCCTGATGCCAAGGAGCTGGCAGGACGCAGTAACGTGCCGCAGGGACAGCTTTGTGGGCCACTAGGGCATCGGGCACCCGGTGGCTAAGATGCCCCAGGTGGTACGTGGGCACATGGTTGCCTCGCTGTGAGTTGATTCATACACTTCCATGGATTTCATTGTGCCCTCCACAGGAAGGAGTGTCTACGCCCCAAAATGTTGAAGTCCTAACCCGCAGCACCTGTGAATGGACCTTATTTTCAAACACAACCTTTGGAAATCATCAGATTCAGATGAGGTCATCCTGCTGGGCCCTAATTCAATGTAACTGCACTCAAAAAAGGGGAAACTTGGACACAGAGGCCCACCTCGGGAGAATGCGTGTGGAGATGAACGCAGAGGTCAGGGTGCTGTGTCTGCCAGCCGAGGAGCTCCAAAGATGGCCAGCCGACCCCCAGAAGCTGGGGAGAGCTGGGACAGACTGTGACACTTCCTTTGCTTAAGCGCCCGGGTCTGGGGGTCTAGCAAACTGATACACGCTCTTTAATCCAACCTGGTTTCCCAGGCCTTCTGGTTCGTTCATTGCAGGAATGTCCTTCTAATCAGCTCCTTCTCTGAACTAGAATTAGTTTCTTGTTTGCACCTTACGGCCCTCATTAATCTATTTCAGCACCTGTTTTTCCCTTCCCCCTTCTCAAAAGCTCCAGTTTCCATGTTAGGATTCACATGGTTCTGAGAAAACCCACCTCACCCCTGGATCCAGGGGGAGCACAGGACCTCTGCTCAGCCAGTCAACGGAGTGAGCGCTTCCTGGGTGGGCAAGTCCCAGAAGGTGGTCCAGTCGTGGGGAAGCCCCAGACGTTTTCTGGGAATGCTGAGGCGAAGAGGGTCTCTTTCCTCCTGTGCGTAAGTACGGATGCCTGCTGCCCGGCACGTATGGCAGGCCTGCCTCGAGGGAAGGCAGCTGCAGAAGGAAGGGAAGGACCCCCGTGCCTCGGGGGTATTTCTGCGCCGCTGGACCCGGCAGCTCTCCCCCGGGGGGGGGGTGGGCATCAGTTCTCTTTCTTATTGAGGCCGTTTGAGACCAGTGTTCCGTCTCCAGCAGAAAGCTCTTGAACCAACTTTAAACATCAGTCACGGGATTTTGACCTGCCTCCAGTTACATGCTGTTTAAAAATACTGTGTCTAATTTTGGGGTGAAAATGCTTTAAAGACAATGTGCATCCCTCAGGAGCATGTCATTTTAAGGGAGCCCAGGGGTTCTCATCAGACTCCTGGGATGAGGGTACTACTGACCCTGAAGGACATAAAAACGGTGTTGATGGTGGCGGTGCTGCCCTTCGGCAGTGCCCTCGGTGGGGGCGTCTGGGAGGGCTTCTCTGTGGCAGCCACACCAGGGGTGGGATTGGGCTTATACTGCCCTTGACCAGGGACGGGAGGCTCCTGGGGACGAGAGGAGCCCACACCGAATTCCCATCGTCCTTCCCTGTGCTGACGCCTGCCTGGTCAAGTCATGCAAAGTACGAAAGGTCCTGTCATCATAGCCTTGAGCGTTAGCTGGAAAGAAGACCAAATTCGAAGCTCCATCTGCCCTGAGGGGTTGGGGCCAGCATCCGACGAGTCCCGTGTGCACTGGGTCCTAATTCCCTCACTCATCTTCTAGCCCCTGTCCCTTCTTTTGTGTGGTTGGACTTGTGTTCTGGTTCCTAATTTGACCCCAGTCCTCTGTTGTGACTAAAGATCTCTGAACCTTCAGTCCCCTGCCGTTTGGGGGACTCCCTGGAGCACAGAAAGACGCCTTGAATCTGACTCGTCACTGCTGGGAGGTAGGCACAGCCCCCACTCGAAGGGTCCTGCAGCTTTACCCTTCCTAATGGCTAATTGGTTTTTCAGTCGTTGCGTCTAGCCTGCCTCAGAACTACGTTTACCCCTTAGCCACTGCACTCGGGATTTCTTGGCAGCCCTTCGTAGGCAAAGGTCCCACTGCTGGCAGGCTCTTCCTCTCGTACCTGCTCCAGTGCCTGGGCTTCATTCAGTCCCTTCTTCTCCAGCTAGGACTCCAGCAAGTGTCATAGCTGAAGGCATAGGACAGGACCCTTCTTCCAACCACAAGCCTCTTGATAATGCTGGCTCTTCTTAAATCAGAACCTGTGGATCCAGGGTTCATTCTCTTGAATCGTCTCTGTTTCCCTCTCCCTGTGACATCATCACTGAACTGTGTCTCTTATTTCAGAACAATAAGCAAACAGCCCCCGCCACCCCCTATCATGTAAGGGCCCCAGTGTCTTTTGCTCTTATTTACCACTGAATTAAGGGACAGGAATCCTTGGGTACTTGGAATCAGAGAACAAACCAAATGAAAAATGAGGGTGTGAATGAAATGTCCACAGGGGAATGACAGCAGAGGACTGGCATAAGGAGAGCCCCAGATGTAGGGGGGAAACACCTATACAAGAATCACAAGGTATAAAAGTGACCCTCACCATTCAACAGGACACACCAGCCGAGCAGATCACCGGCAGAAGTGCTTGTTACGGACGCTAGGAGCCGGCAAGAGACAAAAAAATGTTGTTTTCATGTTCATTATCTTCATCGATGTAAATCACTTTAATCATATCATTGAATGTTTCTATGTTCAATAGGTTTCATTATTTATAGCAGTTTAGCATGATTTGTAGCAGTTACTGTATGACCAAATGCTCAAATTTTAAAAAGTGACTCTAAGTTCCATTGGATTCCACTGATAAGGAATCACACTAGATATTGCTGGGGTAAGTAAGGGGGTCTGCACAGAGCTCAAAGTAAAAATGCAAACATGACAGTAAGGACCTCTGAGAGTGAAAGGTCTCAAGGTGACATCTAGTTGAGTGGAAGAGAAGGTGGCTTTTGAGATTGGGCAGCATTTAGACAACAGAATTAGGGAAAAGGGACTGCTCACATAAGTTGCACATAGAGCGTACTTGTTTTTATACTATTTGTTTGCTTTCACTTTTTTTCTCTGCGTACTGTTAACCCATTTGGGAAAAGAATAGAACATTTTTAGTCGGAGAATTCTCAGCCCAAGATTTGGGGACTCTACAAGAGACCAATACTGACCATGTTTGGTCAACTTTCCATGTGTTCTTCTTCCGTATTAAACACACAGAATAAAATAAATGTTTATCGTTCACAGAGCCCCTTTTCACTGGATTTGTTTTTATAAAGTCATTTCACTTGTTTTCTCCCTGCATTTGGGAAACTGGAAAGTCCATGTTTTTCTTGACGGACAACATCTTGGTTGGGAAGTCATTCCAGCTTTGTTGCCAAACAGAGTGACATTTCCCAGAAAGATGGAATATGTTTTGACCATTCCAGGCATTTCCACCTTAGCAGGATATCTTGTTCTGTTTCTGCAATACCCATGTCTGGATCAGGACTTGGAGTCTAGGGTCCCACTCAGGGAAAACAGGACTTGAAGAGTCTGGCTTTTCTTCTGCTGAATCAGGAAAAAAAATGTCACTTTTTGTAATTCTGGGTTTATACTCTTCTCTCCTACCCAGATGCACATAGTTTAAAAAGACTCTTTTCTTTTTTATCAACCATAAATGTGAAGACAATGGCTTGCTTAAATGATATTAAATGGAGAATATTGAGTCCATTATGGACATCCCTTGATGTGGCATGACTGACTTCCTGTTGAGTGGTCACTAATGAAGAAACTGCAGAAAGAAAACATATTTTATAATCCTGGGAAAGCTTACTGTTGAAAATCTATTTGGGTTGATGGATACTTCTGAACCCAATGTTCGTGTTGGTATAGGTGGAGTCATTCTTGAAAAGTTTTCTTTGTTTCCCTGACTTAGAAATGAAAATCTACTTGGTTGTTTCTCATTTCCCACAGAGATACTTGCCAAAATTAGTCAGTACTAAACTCATCCCAGAGTCATTTAGTGGACTGGCTGTCGCTGACCAAAAACTTACTTTGAACTACAAAACTTTCAATTGTGTATAAGAGTCAAGCTTAGAATGCCAAGGAATTGGTGAGGAAAAGAAAAGCTCATTTGGGCCATTTCATGATGAACAGTTAGCTCAGTAAATTTTTTGTGACCTTGTGTGACATTCTCTCTCATCTTTGGCAGATAAACTTTGGCATTAATGTGTATAAAAAACAAGCTTTTTTTAAAAGACAGGACATAAAACAAAAATGAAGTCTTTCAACATTTGTTAAAACTGTTAAGAGCCAGGTATGGATAAGCTTTGGTGCTGGAGATACAATGTCAAAAAGATAGGAAGGGCCTCTCCCTTGTGGAGCTCATGGAGAAATGGGGAGACAGGGAAATAAATGAGCAGAAACAATCAAGTGTGTAACTATTATTCATTACCCATAAAATAAATTGAGGAGCAATGTTAGTTACCAAACAGGGCAGAAGAATTTTAAATACTTTCTTGGAAGAAAAAAATCTACATATGGACTTTCATTTTATAGACAATTTATAATTTGTCTTTTCCTTAGTTTGTTAGTAAGCAGTTAAGTTTTTATACTGTGATCAGACTAGTAAAGAAAAATGTCTGAATGATTCATGATTGCTGGTTGGGATCTTCTCAAATAATTTGTAGAGGATCATCGAAGGAGGCAATTTATGTTTGTTAGGAATCTGACATGGGAATAAATGGAAATTTAGTTTCTATCAGAAAAACAAAGATGGAAGTATATAATAAAATGAAGAGCAGAAGAGGAAATAAAGCATGCCTTAATGGCGTAGCCATTTAGAATTTGTACAAGCGAGTTGAAATTGAAAAACTAGATTCTAGTTCAAATACTGATTTTCTCTTTTTTCAGAACTTCTGGGAGCACTAGGGTGAGAAGCAGAAGCCCCAGGCTCCCCTTCAGCCATTCGCTGTCAGGAGGGGCCCCAGAGAGGTGGCAATCCCAGGACACCCTGCCAGGCAAGGGAGGAGAGACACTTCACAGTCAGTAAAGAACATTCGTAGAACAGCTGTTGGAAGAGCATGAATACAGATGGGCAGAGCAGAGAGTACATGTGGAAAGACAAGCAGAAGACACAGAGAAGAGAGAGGCAGCGAAGTATTAGATAATCAGTGCAAAGAGTTTAGATTGTAACGTGAAGTCAAGCAGAAAGCTTTCAAGTCACGGGAATGGAGGAGTGGAATGACAGTGTAAGATGACTTTTTTTTCCTTAGAAAAATCTTTCTGGTTGCGTGGTAGAGAATTGATCACAGGAAGAAAAGACTAGAGTCAGAGATACAAATAAGAGACCTTTGCAGTAATTCAAGTGAGAAATGGCCAAATTCTGAACCTGGACAATGGGAACAGAAAAGGGCGGGCTGGGTACCTGGTCATAAGTGAGGGCTGAGAAAATGCTTCCACACTAAGCTGGATGGCGGGGTGGATTGTGGCGCACTTATTGAGACAGAAATTGCGGGAAGGGAAGGGTTGGAGGGGAAATGTTGGATTTTGAATATTTGCATGTAAGATGCCTATGGGTGGAGAATTCCAGAAGCAGAAACACTGGCCTGGAGCTTCAGAGAAGAGACGTAGACTTGAGATAAAAAGTCGTGTGAGCGAAGTCACCCAGCAGGAGTGTGTGAGGAAGAAAGAGCCGCGGACACAGGCCTGCGAGGCACAGACGTTGTGAGGGCTGGGCAGAGAGCACCCCTGACAGGTGACCAAGAAGTAGAGAAAATAAAAAGTAGCAGCAATTAGTGGCATGGGGTCTTCAGGTAGGGAGAATTTCAGGAGGGAAAACATGGTGGAGAGTATTAACTGCTGCAGCGTGAGT